>NW_027094102.1:12016556-13277970 GCF_029207755.1 Chamaea fasciata | reverse complement strand
AACTCAAATGAAATTGCTGCAATTTTGTAATATTTTCAATCCTGACAGGCTCTGGTGAAATGCTCCTGGCTCTCTCCAGCAGAGCCACTGTTCTCCCAAGTCCCAGGCAAGAGGAGACAGTGGCATCTCCCTGTGGCTCCAGGGCTCTGAGTGGGATGAGGCAGGGCCTTCATCCACAGCACAAACTCCTCCACGAGGAGCTGCTCTTGCTGGGAGGGTCCCTGTGGCTTGGAGACCACGAGGCAGCTTTAAGCATTTGTTCACAAACAACACGAAGCTTGGGGGTGTTTGGGAGGGGGGGCTTGGCTCCAGCACCAACAGGATGAAGCCTCAAATATCTGCAGATCCCACCCAGGGAAGGTTGGAGAAGAGCTGGAGAAGGACAGAGATGCCCAAAAGCTCAGGTGAAGCCTGTTCCCAGACCAGCCCACCTGCTGGATGAAGTGGCCAATGACCCGTCGATGTTTCTGCACTGTGTTATTCCCTGTTTCTGCAGGGAATGTGGGAGCAAAGCTTGGCAGCCCTGTGTTTTCCTGGTGGGAATCACTCCTGGCAGGTTTGCAGGGCGTGCCCAGAGGCAGTGAGGGGGTCACACCACGCCTGGACTGCAGAGCAGGGGCCCCAGAGCATCTGTGGGTGCAAAGCCCAAGGGTGAGGGGTTCTCCTGCCCTGAGCCTGAATCCTTATGGGACTGGAGACACTTCCACCCTTCCCAAAGGAAATTAGGGTCATAATGATCTCAGAGAGCTGGTCCTGAGCTCCCAAAACATGAACCCAGCCTCTGCAGCCCTGCTTGGATTCCTGCTGACCATGGGGCAGCCCTCAAGGCAGGCAGGGGGCTGGAATGAGGGATTTGGGGCAGCCTGTGGCTGAATGGACCCTGCTGTAACACAGCAGTCACTCATGGCTTAACAGATGATGCCAGGGAGGCAGGGGCTGGATGGTTTTAGCAGCATCCCTGGAATCAGCCTTTGAGCACAGGGCAGGTCTTCCAGAATGAATCCAGGAAAAAAGCTGGTTAAAGGGAGCGCCTTAGCATGGGTGATTTATCCTGAAAATTCCACTGCAGCTGGGATAAACCATGCTGAGACTGAGGGATGATTTCTCAGTGACCTGGCAGCTCTGTCTTTGTGTACAGGAAGAGTTTTTGCCGTTTTTCAGTCAGCTGGTGACAATGCACCCTTTCAGAAAAAAGCAGGGACAACCAGAGTGAAAGGCTGGAAAGCAGGAAAGCTTCAACAACACCACGCTTCCACGTCCTGAAGCATTGCCTCTGCTTTGCTGGCCTTCAGCAATCAACATTTCTACTGCCTCAGGTTCAAAATGCAACTGTTCATAACTGAGGGGTGATGGTTTGCATGTGCTGCCTCCCCACCACATTTGTGGGGCCATTTCTGAGCCTGGACCTGAACAGCAAATGTGCATTTGAGCATCTGTGCTTTTATTACTGCCTGATACTGCTAATCACGAGTGCCACGGTGAGCTCAGCTCCCACCCTTCTGTCACGGCATTTCTGCAGTGGGCAAAGGAATATCTGCTGGAAAGCTGCTTGGAAAATGTGGCATTGATCAAACAGGGATCTTGTGGAGCTGCGTGAGGTTCCTTCCTCCTGCACACAGCCAAGGCACTGGGAAATAAGGCAATGTGGGATGAAGCCTGGCATTCCCAGAGTGCTGGGGCTGCTGTAGGCTGGGACATCATTGCTCACCTCCCCCTCTTCCCTGGGGCTGCTCTCAGCCCTGTCCATGTGGATTTGGCACTGGGATGTCACTGCTCCAGCACCAGGGCCTGGGAGGGGTGTTTAGGGATGGGCTGACACCAGCTTGGGGTGCAACGGGGATGGATGCCAGTGTTGTGACAGTCAGTCAGCAGTGGTTTGTCCCTGTCACCACTTCAGAGACCCCTCCTGGGGCCACTGAGCTGCAGACACCCAGCAGCTCTTGCTCGGGCTGTCCCCTCTGTCCTTTAGGCCATGGAGCAGCTTTAGCCCCAGCTCTGCAGAGCATTTGTGCCTCCAAAAGCCCAGAGTGGCACTGGCACAGCCACCTCCCCTTCCCAGCCAGCTGACAGCATCTGGGTGGGATTTCTGACACTGACCTGAACGTGGCCCCAGACGCCCCAGGAAATCCTGTGCAGACATTTGCTGTGCAGGAAAGGAAAAGTGTTGCCAGAAGGCAGGTTTGGAGAGTCACCTGGGGACACGTTCACAGCAGCTCACTGCCCAGCATGGCCACATCTGTGGTGGTGCCCAGGGTGCCAGGCAGGGGCAGACAGGGACCGTCGCTGTGCCAAGGGATGCTCTGGGAAGTGCCAGAGGGAGGGAGGCCCAGAGATCCAAGAGTGGAGGAGAGCAGTGATGGCAGCAAGACTTTGCAAGAAGTGTGGAAAACTGATGGTGGCGTGAGCCTGGGTAGAGGTGCATAGAAGGCTACATGCCCAAGGATCTCTGTTAAACACCTGGACACCCACCTAGGCTGGTGGATAGGTGAAAATGTCACAACTGTTGCTGCCTGTGTGTTCAAAATGGAATTTCCCTTGCCTTGCCTTCCCCTCGACCCTCCCATGAAGACTTGGAGTGAGGCAAAGTAAAACCTGGCCTCTGGAAAAAAATCCTCTGCTGTGTTTAACACAGCACTTCTATAAATTACAGTGCTGTGATTTTTGAAGTCTAACATTTAGAAAAATTGATGGTGGTTTGGGAAGCTGTAACCACAGCTCGCTGCAAACCTGGGATCCCTGTTTTCCAGGTGATATCGTAAGTTCTGCCAGTCCAGATGGCAAAGTTTTAATCTGACAGCCAGTCTGGGATGAAATATTGCTGGAGCTTGGAGCAGTGCAGTTCTCTGGCCCATATTTTAGCATATCCATATTTGTGGGAGGGAGCAAACATTTCTCTCAGCAGTCTGGAAGTCTGAAATATTGGTCATTCCAGAGGAAGGGATTAGTGCTCCAGGCACGGCTGAGCAGTAAATGAAAAGCTCGTTAGTGCAAGATGTATGGAAGGAGCTGATGTGTGTTCTGGCCCCAGCCCCACGTGAGCAGTCCATGTGCAGCTGAACAGCAGGATTTGTGTCATCTCTGCTCCCATCTTCCCCTCAAGTGGCATCCCCTGGGAATCCAGAGAGCCACGTCCTGTGAAAGGCCAAAGGGTCCCAGGGTGGGAGGAGAAATGTGCCTGGAAGCTGCCAGGGGGAGCTTGGCTGAGGCTCCTGGAAGGAACCCAGGGATGCCCTGTGGGTGGTGGGAGGCTGCTGAGGCTCTGGGGGCTCCGGCTGTGCCAGAGCTGCATTTTCTAACCAGGATTTGCCACTGCACATCACACTGGTGCAGGACCACATGGCTGAGCCTGAATCACAAGGTTCTCTTCACCCCTCACACTTATTTCTTCTTTTTCTGGAAAAATCTCCAGTTCTCTCATGATTTCTCCTTTTGCTACGCCCACCTATAACCCCAATACTGATTTTAGTCTTTTCCTCCTAACCTCACAGCTTCCAACTCCTGAGTCAGCCCCTCAGTCTCCTCACCATGAGACTGGCATCAAAATTATGACAATTTATAAATAAAACATATTTGGGGACCTTGTTATATGGTTTTGGGTTCCTGAACCTGCAGGGCACTCCTGATACACCTTTTCAAGTTACACCTTCTGCAACCAGATGCAGGAACTTAATGAGTTTCTCCTGCATTCCCAATTCCAGTCTGGGGCTTAAATGTTAATCTTCACCTCTTGTGGAAATAATGATAAATTCTCTAGAGCTAAGGGCTCACTGACATCTGTAACACACGCCACACTTCTCCATGTCCCACCTGTCCCTCCTGTCCCCTTGATCCCCTGGTTGTGCTCCTCAGAACAGGCTCCCTTGGGATGTCCCCCGGCCACCTCCTTGGTTCACCTCCATTTGTCACCCCAAGGGCTTCCCGCTTTCTTCCCTTCTTCTCTTCCTTCTACAGTCATTCTTCTCTTTCCCTGAATTACCCCTGTTCCCTGTTTTTCCCCCCACCCAGCACCTCTGTGCCCACTCCTGCTCCCTGGCTGGAGGGGGGTGCTCCTCTTGCCACCCCTCCTGTGGTGTGGTTAAAGCAGCTACTGCCCACCCCTCCCCAACCCTCTCCAGGTCCAACACCTGCACAGGTGGGACCATGCCCAGGAAATCTCCGAGAACACCACAGGCCCTGGCCAACCTTGGGGCTGCCACTGCCCGAGGGGCACTGCCATGGGAAGGAGCCCTTGGGAGAAGCTCTGGATGTGCAGCAGTGCCCAGGCTGCGGGGGGCACGGAGCTCAGGGCAGTGGTTGGGGCGTGCTGGAGGGCAAACACAATCAGAGACCTCACCCACTGTGCTCAACACCTACCTGTACAAGGCAGAGGCTGCTCTCTTCAGCCCTTTGGGTCTGTTGGGTTTGGGCTCCCCGGCCATGTTGATGTCTGCAAGGAAGGGACACGCAGCTGTGACATGGCACGTCCCTGACCACCTTCACCTCACCTGGGCACGGAGCTGGGCTGGATGCACACAGCCCTGCCAGAGAGAAATGAGCTGCCCCACACATTCCCACCTGCTTCTGGCACATCCGGGCCTGCTGGGGCTCCACAGGAAGGTGAGTAAACCCTGGCACTTGGCAAACCTCTTCCTTTGCCCTTCCAGAGCCGCTCACCATTCCCTGAGCAGTCAGCGCCCTGTACACAGCCCACTCCACACACAAATCCAGGACAGCTTTCTTGGGAGAGTTTGGTGTGATAAGGCAAAATCCAAACCTTCTGCATGGTGCTACTGCTGAGCATCTACCCCTTGATCCTTCAGGAATAACAAGGAATGCTGGGCACGAGCCAGCCGGGCACTGCTGTGGATCTGGCTGCGTTCAACTCTGCACGGGGTGCCCGTGCCTGCAGCTGCTCTTAGGGGAGCATCTTCTGCCAGGGGAGGGAAGAATGAGCTCCTCTAATCCCCTGAGGAAATGTTACTCCTTGGCCACGGTGCCAAGCGTGCTTTTGATGTGAGAATCAAGTGACACAGCCAATTTAATGGAGCTGCCAAGAGCCTGGCAACCCCACATTGGGTGTGGCGCCAGAACTCAGAGAGGTGAGCACTGGAAAATGCCCCGCTGCCTTCTCCAATCAGCCCTAAACCCTGTTGGTTCTTCAGGTCCTATGTGTATGAAGAGGTGTCAGACCTCTGGGCATGTCAGGTCTGAGTTGGGCAAGACAGGATTTCCTCCTGTGGACCAGCACTGCCAAGCCCACCATGAACCCACAGCCCTCAGACACGGCAGGAAAAAAGAGAAAGGAGTATTTTTGTTAAAAAAAAACCCCCTCATAAATCAAAAATCCAAGTAGTGGAAGGTGAGGGAGTGGAAGACCAGCTGCTGAGTCCATGGGGTTGGTAAGAACCCTCTTCTTCAGCTGGTGTGAGGCCAGTGATCTCCAGGAGTTCAGAGGAGCCACACCTGTGTTTCTGGAGAAGGCTGGGTGGGTTCAGGAGGCGTCATCACAGGTGGGTCACCTACTGAACCTATTGGTCCTCAGGGGCCTGTCTTGATCTGCCCTGAGGGACCTGGTCACCCACAGAGAACCAGGGGCTGAGAGTGTCCCATCCTGGGTCCATCCTGCAGCTCCACGGGACCAGTGCCCCACGGGAGCTTCGGGATGGACCAGGGAGGTGATGGGAGAAAAAGATCCCAGAATGGTTTGGGTTGGAAGAAATCTTCCCTGAAAGCCCATCCCATTCCACCCCTGCCATGGCAGGGACATCTTCCATGATCCCAGGGTGCTCCCAGCCCTCTCCAACCTGGCCTTGGACACTTTCAGGGATCCAGGGGCAGCCACAGCTGCTCTGGGCACCCTGTGCCAGGGTCTCAGCATCGTCACAGGGAGGAATTTCTTCAGTGATACCTTGCTTTCTGCTACCTGCACCTCAGGGGACACTCAACCAACTTTTAGCACATTTAAAACTTCCAATTTTTTCATGCTTTATGAAGGGTCTTTATGAGGAAATGTGGACAGGTGGGTCCACACACCATCAAAATAAAGAGCCTACAAAGTGATCCAAAGGAACATCCTGCTGACTTAGGGATTAACCAGGAAAATCATCCTCAGGAGCACAGGAAGGCTGCAGCACTGCTGGGATGAACTGAGCAGGAGGAGCATAGGCTGCACAGGCAGGACACGACTCTGGAGGAGCATGGACACCCCCCCACTGCTCAGGGCCTTGCTGTGCAGCTCCTTGGCTGCCTTTTAGGGTCTGTCAAGAGACCTTATTCCTGCTGAAGCTGGAGCCTGGCCTCTTTCTGAGCTTGAACAACAAATGTGGTGCGGTGTGGTTGGCTCAGCCACGGCACTGAGTGCTGCTCTGGAGGCACATCCCCATCAGAGCCTGTGTTTTCCTAGCTGCCTTCCTTCCCTCCCTCCACCCTGCCGTTCCCAGCTGCAGGAGAGTGTTGAGCCTGAATGGTGGAGGGCTGCACGTGGGCACAGGGCAGGGCCAGCTGCTGCCAGCAGGAACATTTCACACACGGTCACCTTCCTGAGCCTGCTGAGCCACCAAGGCTGCTGGCAGTGCAGGGGAACAGAGGGATCAGTCCTTCCCTGCTGCAGCCCACCACACAGCCCTGCCCAGCTGCAGCCCCCTGGCTGGGAACCCTTTCTGCTGCCAGAGTGCATCTCTCCAGCTGAGGTTTTCTGAGAGGAGCCTTTTCTCGCGGCAAACCTTTCATCTCTCTCTTCAGCCAAGTGAGCAGGTGCTCCCTGCCTCTTGGCCACAACTCCTCTGTCTGTTTGCAGCATCACAAGGAACTCCTGGGTTCCCCAAGGCCCTCTCCGTCCCATCTCAGGCTGCACATGTGGGCAACATCTGGGCTGGAAGCATTCCTGGCATGCTGAGCTCTGCCAGGTCTGCAGCTCCTCTCTCTGGAGCTCCAGAGAAATGAGCAGAAGTTTCTGGGATCTAGATAAACCTCAGAGGAAGCAGCATGGCTTCAGCACAACTTCTTATGTCAGGCTGCTGTGCCAGCAGCAGGGTAGGAAGGGGCTGCAAATTGCTTTCCTGGGTGTCCGCTGCCCACAGCAGGCTTGGAAATCATCATTTTTCATTAAAAACCCTGTCCCCAGTTCCAGTTCTCAGCCTGGAGCTGGTGACAAGAGCACCTCAGAATATGACACCTCAGAGCAATCTGAATAAGCAAAGATGCAGCTGGGGGGGATTTGCTAGTTAGTTCTCATCCCACAGCAGTGCAGACGTTGGGGAAGTTCTCTCGTTTAACATCTGCTAGCTGAAGTTAACCTGAGCTGCTCTGGATATCAGCTCTCCTGACAGGATGAGGGTAAGGCCTGGTCCCCAAAAGGAATCACTGAATCCCAGAGTGGTTTGGGTTGGAAGGGACCTTAAAGCCCACCCTGTCCCACCCCCTGCCACGAGCTGGGACACCTTCCACTGTCCCAGGTTGCTCCAAGCCCCAGTGTCCAACCTGGCCTTGGACACTTCCCAGGGATCCAGGGGCAGCCACAGCTGCTCTGGGCACCCTGTGCCAGGGCCTCCCCACCCTCCCAGGCAAGAATTCTTCCCCAATATTCCATTTAACCCTGCTCTCTGGCAGTGGGAAGCCATTCCCCTTGTCCTATCCATGCCTTTGATACCAGGCAATGTCTTTCCCCACCCTCACACTTCCTCAGTAGTCCCAGGACAAGGCCATGGGATGATCCAGAACTGTGGTTTTGCTGTTTGGCTCCTACACTCACAGCCCAGAGCTGAGGTTTTGGGCCACAATGTCACACGTGCCTTTGATCCCATCCCACACAGGAGCCTGGGGGTGCTGTTGGGATGCTGCTCTCCAGCTCTGTGCCTGGCCATGGATCCTGCTGACCCTGCCTTGTCACTCTGGCCCTGCTCTGCGGGTCCAGCATCCCAGTCTGACCTGGCACTGCCCATCCCTTTACCATCCCCTGTGGAACTGAAGCTGGTTTGGGTTTTGCCTTTTTTGTTCTTTTATACGTTCTCTTCATTCCTCACACACCTATTTGGAGCTCTGTAGCCTATTGTGTTAGTGACTAATTTTCCCAGTGATTTTCCATGGCCTTTCCCTAGGCAAAAAGACAAAACAAATTGCAGAGCTCCAAGCTCTGGGGGGTACAAGGCCCCAGTGCTCTCTCGGTTCTTCCTGGGAACCAAGGTTGAGAACAACCCTTGGAGATCCATTTCATGGCCAAAGTTCAGCCAGGGCCAAGAGGGGGCTCCAGAGAAGGGGTTTGGCCTGGGGGGAAACTGCCTCACCACTTGTCCTCCTAATTGGGACTTCTTATCAATTATGCTAATTTCCTAAAACCTATAAAAATATACTCACCCCTGTGGGCTGAGCAGGCTTTTGTGGGCATCTTTCTACAACTGCCCCTGAAATCCTTCAAATAAAAATCCACGTTTTTATATTACCCCTCCTTACTAAAATTATTTTGAATTCCATTGCTGTTGGAAACCAGATAGAAATCTCCCAGGACCCCGTGCCCACAGGGTTAGAGGCAGAAAAGAATGCAGGGCTTGCTTTGAAACCCTCAGAAAAACTGAGATACATAAAGTTACACAGACATGAAGTGGGAATGTAAGTTTTAGTTTTAGGTGAGTAAAGTGCCTTAAGCAAAGAAGAGACTGTATTAGTTATTAGAAAAGCCCTAAAATCCAGTTTGAAGTTCAGTAGCATTACCTTTAACAAAGTTAACCAAGTCCTAGACATAACATAACATAGACGGAATAGGTAGGCTGTAGGCTAGGCCTTGTGTAAGAAATGGCAGACATCGTCACACAACTGTGTCAGAGCAGGATAGGTGCAAAAAGACAGGAACAGCATCGTGCTTGTAGCTGACTGGATGATTAATGAATAGAATGCATTGTATCGGGGCTGCTGCTGCTGCTTGGGACAGGGGGCCCCTGTGCTGGAAGGCATTTTGCATGATGGCACGGGCTGTAACACTGACATTCCTGAGACCGATCCAGCCACGTAACCAACTACTTCACTCCAAGCAGCGGCCACTCTCGCTCCTCGCTCAAACTTACACATTTCCAAACTGGGGCAGGGGGGAGGGGAAAGACAACAAGAAAACAAGACGACAAGAGCAGGCCAGGCAGCAGGCCGGGGGCAGGACTCACCCAGGGTCTGTCCGGCCAGCACGCGGCCGTTCTCGCCCAGCACGGCGGCGCGCGCGTGCCGCTCGTTGGAGTACTGCACGAAGGCGTAGCCCTTGTGCACCGAGCAGCCCACCACGCGCCCGTACTTGGAGAAGATGGTCTCCACATCCGACTTCTTCACCACCGCCGTGTTGAGGTTGCCGATGAACACCCGCGAGTTGATGGACTTGGGGTCATTCTTGTTGGTGATGTTGCTGGTCTGCACCTTCAAGGACATCTTGGAGGCCTGCAGGGACAGGTGGGGAGTCAGGAGGGTGGGCAGAGGGATTCATGGAAAAAAAAAAAAAAAATCTCTCGGTGGAGGAAGCAGCTTCTCAATTTCAACTGGTCACAGTGGGCAGATCCCATCCCCGGCAGCCCCTGAGTGTTGGGAGACCACTGGCACGGTCACTCCTAAATTCTTGTCAGAAATTAATTGAGCAGGCTGACACCTGGTTGGTTCTGTGCAGGGCCAGGAGTTGAACTGTAATGTTGCTTGTGGGTCCCTTCCAACTCAGGGTATTCTGTGATTCTAAGGTTGTTTTAAGGGGAGAAAGCAAGATTTAAATCCATTTCACATCTAAGTAAAAGCTTTAATGCTGTCATACCAAAGCTTTCACCTCTCTATGCTAAATGACAATTCAAAGAACTCTCTTTGAAACAGTCCGCATCCAGCACCCTGGTTCATGCTCACATTCCAGGCTTTCCCCAGCCAACACCTCCCAGCCCAGCCCTCACCATGCACAGGGATGGCTTTGCCCCTGTGGGGCCACACTTGCACCTGGAAGGGGACTTGGGATTTCTGGGTATAAATGAAGAGACTGAAGCAGCGATGAGCCCATGTGCTCCTGCTGGCACCTGCACTGCACCGCCTGCACGCCGGCTTTTGGGCTGGATCTCGTGCCAACAGGAGGTGTCACTGTTAGCTCGGAAATCACCATCACATCAGCTGCGAGCCACTCCAAGCCTCTTCCCGCGGCTGCAAGGAAGGATCCTCTTCCTTCGTGCCTCAGGTAACTCGTGGGCAGCCACCGGGAACAGGTTTGCCCTCTGAGCACGAGGAACAGGGCTGGAAATCATCTGAAATCCCAGGCAGTGTGGCCTGTCTGCTCAAACTCCAGCAAAACCCACAGCTGTCCAGAGAGATCAGCTTGATTTCCACCTTCCAGACCCAGAGGGATGATTTGGGATCCCCGCTGTGCTGCACACACAGGTGTGGGACCTACCCGGAGCTGTGCCAGGTGTTTTGTGATGCACATTGAGGTGCTGCTCTTCCCCAGCCCCTTCCAGCAGCAACCACAGGTGTTCCCACTCCCAAGAGCAACACCACCAGGGTGTCCACAGCTCCTGGAGGGCCCCGAGCCTGGCACAGGGGTTGCGCTGCTGCCACAGCTCTGCCTGGTGGTCCCCAGCACCTGCCCTGGTACTGCCTGGCTTTGGGGCTCCAAGCCCAAGTCTGAGCAGCCTGGCCCGAGGTGGGGACAGTGGCAGCTGCCTGCACTGGTGCAGCCCCTGTGGACGCTGTCTCCCTGGTGCCCAAGCTCTGGCAGGCTCTGCTGGCCCCAGCCCAGCCTGCCCGAGGCACTGACAGGGCACTGCGGGGTGTTCCAGCTTTGCTGAGTCCGAAGCCATGGAGTTCCCTTTCCTGCACTCCTGCCCCAGCAGGCTGAGCCTGGCAAGAAGCCACAATATTTTGGGGTTGCATCCACAACTTTCCAAAACCCCAGTCCTGCTTCTTTCTTGTGCTCTCCTGCACAGAGATCCCCTACAGGACACGAAATCTCTGGTTGCTTCTCTCTCCTCTGTTAGAGGGGAGAACATCCTCACAGCCATCTCACCCTTCGCCAGGGGAGCCCCGTTTTGGCTCCTCAGGGGTGCATGTTTTCCCTTCTGAGCTCCCTCAGGATCTGCTCCTGCCACAGTCCCACACAGACCAGCCTGTGTTAGGGCTCAGCAGCACTGCTCCAAACCCCAGGATCTGAGATTCCAGTCCAGGACAGGGACATGGGAGGAGACTGCCCCATCCCCACAGGCAGAGGGTGTTTGCAGCCTGACCCAGGAGCCACAGGATGCTGGAACAACCCCGCAGCCGTGGGCTCTGTCCCACCTGCCAGGGACACACCACCTTCCCAGCCGGGAGCACAAAGAGCTGCACACTCCATCCCTCTCGCCACTTAAAGCCAGACCACACAAAGCACTGGAGACACCTGGCAAGTCTGAGCCTCTCTGAGGATGTGGCTCCACAATAAATCTTCTCTGGCTCCAACTCCTGCGACTCCATTAACCTGCCACTGAGGCTGGAAATAATCTTCCTGTTAAATCCAATCATTAAAAAAAAAAAAAAAAAAAAAAAAAAGTTAGACTTTGCCTGAGTCTGGCTCATATTTTCCCTTTCACGCTTACAGACTGAAAGAGCCACAGACTCTTGTTTTATTACTTTAAAACCAATTCCTGGCAGGCAGAGTTTTCCTAAAAACACCGGGAGAAATAGCCAAAGGACAGGACTTTTAAAGGAATCTAAGTGAATTCAATTCTCAACCTTTGGTAAGTGGTGCTCCAACTTCCACCCTACATCAGCCCTTGTTTAATGCTCTCTATTTGAACTTATTTCTGCAGTGCCACCTGGAAGAGGTTCCCAAAGGAAACTGGTGGAGATGGGGAGAAAAGGAGGCGTTTTCCAGCTCTTTGGTCACTCTGGCTACCCAGCTTAAGCCTCGAGGGCTCATTTCACAGAAATCCCGAGGATCTGCACCAAGCCCAGCTGGAGGCTGCTCCAGGGTGGCCAGTGCCCAGGGAATCTCCATCCTGAACGTGCTGGGAGTGGCTGAGGCTGTGCAGGACCTTCAGAGAGCCTGCACACTTTGGGGTGTCTGCAGGCAGGTGGCCCAGGGTGGCCTTGCTGCCCCGAGGACACATCAGACCTGCACTGAACCCACAAACAGCCCTCCTGTCCCTGGGGATTCAGCAATGTCACACAGGTGACTCCAGCACGTGGCTTTACACCTGCTGACTGCTGGAGTCTCCAGCTCCTGAAGCCTGTATTCTCTTGTTTCAGAGCCAGCCTGCCCTGGCACCTCTTTCCCCCACCCCAGGCCATGGCACAGGGACACCCTTGGTCCCTCTAAGCTGCTTCCCCTCTACAGGATGCACTCCCACTTTTCCATCCTCATCCGGTGGAGTCTAGGTAAGTCTCCAACCCATCTTCTATCCACCCATGGCCCTCCTTGCCCCAGACCTCACAGAAATTCCCCTGGTCCCTGGGCAGAGTCTGAGCCCTTCTCCCCATCCTTGGAACCCACCATCCAGCTTGCACTGCCCTAAGGCCTGGATCCCACCTGGATGCCAGGGTGCTGCAGGACCCTGTCCAAAGCCTTCCTGAAGTTAGGGCAGACACCAACCACGTCGCTTTGCCACACAAACGAAGTAGCTTGGTCAAATTTCCAGGCTGGGCCTGCTGAAGGCACTGCTGAGGAATGTTCTCTTGCTCAAAATCAGACACAGCACCCACATCAAACACACCCCTGGCTCTGCTTTCACACTCCAGCACTGAAGAGCTTCACTGCTGCTACCCCCCAGTCCCAAATCAGGCAAAGGCCAAGGACTGACCAGCCCAGTCAGGTATTATTTACAGGAGCCTGAAGCTCTGCCCAGCTGTTTGCAGCTGCAAACCCCAATTCCATCAGGGGCTGAGCTCCTTAGGGCTGTGGAGGAGGGATGTGGGTTAAGCTGCCTCTGTACCTGGGCTGGAAGAGGCTGGCTGCAGGATTCAGGTGGGATGTGGGGGTATAAAACTGTGTTTTCCCCCAAATTCCATGGGCTCTCAGCAGGTGCCACGCGAGCCAGCTCTGCAGCTGTCAATGGACCCTTCCCCATGTGGGTTTGCTATCAAAAAAAAAAGATCTGGATGAAGCTGAGGTGTGGGCAGGAATGTACCAGATGGATCTTCACTGGGAGAAGGACATCTCCTAAGGTTTCTCCCAAGATGAAGATTTTGGCTGCCATGGACTTGGGGAGGTTGGAAAATGGGAATCTGTGCCTCCCCAGGGTCCCTGCTGCCCACCCCCACTCACCCCCTCCTTGTCTGGCCCCCGTGACCTTCCCCACGCTTCCTGCAGCTGGAGCAGCACGTGCTGGGCTTGTTCCTGTGCTGTGTCCTCTCCTGCCCACCTGGGAGGCTGGGTCCCAGCAATGCCATACAGCTGGACATGGGATGGGCACCTTGCAGCCCTGTGGGAGGGCTTTACAAAGCCTCACCTGTGGGAAACACACCCTGCACTGCAGGGACACTGATGGAGTGGGGAGCTCCACCCTGGGAATGCCCAGTGTCACCTCGGGACACAGCAGGTCTGGGCAGGGGATGTGCCTGGGCTGATGGGAGATGGGACAGGGCCACCAGATGGCCAAGCCAAGGTCAGGGAAGGTGATGGCCACGCTGGGGAGGGAGGCAGTGGGACCATGTCTGCAGATGGGAGCTCTCCAGGGCCATCTGCCCACGCTCTGCTGGCCCTGTCCGGGCAGGCAGCAGGGATTTGGCAGCAGGGAGAAGGGAAGGCCAAGGCTGGGGAACGCCTGGAGGGCTTGGGCCCCATCACTGCTGTCTCACAACCCCCTGAGCACTGCACACACCAGCCAGGCATTCCCTGGAGAGATCAGCCTCCCTTTCTCCTCTGGCCCACTCTTTTGGGATTTCTTCTTAAACGCAGCAGTCACCTGGCACCGCTTACTGGCCTCCTGACTGTAACAATTGGAAAAAGGCGTTTTAACTATGGCTGTTAATATTCCATACTCCCCCTCCCTGCAGTCCAGCAGGAAATGTGTGTCCAGGTGAAATCCAGCACAGCCATCAGCTGGGAAACAGCACAGCTCCACAGCTGGGGAGGAGAGGGGCTTCTGCAGCCACCAGCACTTGGATACACCATGGAACATCCAGCAGGGCTGAGTCAGAACTCGGTGATGTGTCTGGACAGAAACACCCCCACAGCACACACACACACATTCCTGGTAATCCCAGGATATTCCAGTAACCATTGCTGGCATCAGCAGGTGCATTTCCACAGCTCTGATTCCAGCTCTCATCCCCCATCCCACAACTGCCACAAGATGGACTAGAGCTGGAAAAGAGAAAAGACAAAGGCAACAAGGAATAATACTTGGACATGAATAAACAAACGTGTAAAGGGGGTTTTTCACCTCCAGGACCCCAGAGAACATCAAGGACAGAGTATGAGGACTATCCCTGTTTTCTGCAAGGGAAACTGAGGTCCAGACAGGAGAGGTCTGGGGTGGAGGGGTGTGTGCCCCTAGCCTCACCAAAGCCTCCAGAGATATTGCAGTAGCACTCCCAGTCCCAAATGCCCCCAAAGACACAAGGAGATTTAAGGATGTAAGGCCAGGAGTAAGATTTCTCCTTCTACACTTCCTTCCTTCTTTCTACCCTTCCTAGAATCACAGAATCACTTGAGGTGGAAGGGACCTTAAAGCCCATCCCACTGCACCCCCAGCCACGGGCAGGGACATCTTCCACTGTCCCAGGGTGATCCAAGCTCCATCCAGCCTGGCCTTGGGCACTTCCCGGGATCCAGGGGCAGCCCCAGCTGCTCTGGGCACCCTGTGCCAGGGCCCCCCCCCACCCTCACAGGGAACAATTCCTTCCTAGTATCTAATTAAACCTCCTCCCTCCCTTGCTTCCTTCCTTCCCTCCCTCCTGCCTGTGCCATCCCCTCCGCACAGGGCGAGCCCCTGTGAGTCTGCCGGGCACAGCAGTGAGGCCACACCACGGTGACCCCAGGAGCAGCTGGGGACACCCTCTGCACCCAGGCTGGGCTCTCCAGCACCCTCTGACCACCAGCCCTGCAACCTGACCCTCCACACACCCCTGGAGCCTGGGATTTACCCAAAATTCTCCAGGGGTTCATCCTTCTGGGCACAAGGACACCTGTATGCCACTGCCAGGTGAGAAGAAAATACAACAGGGATTAACTGAGCTTTGCACCCCAGAAATTGGAGGATCCCCCGTGCCATTTCTGAGGGGTGGTGAGGAGCACTCCGGGGTCCCAGTGAGCTCCCACAGCCCGGGACAGGCTGTGCCCACCTGCACATGCCCCTGTTCCATGCTGGGAAGGGATGGATGTCCATAGACTCCTCTCCCTGCCTCTGCTCCTCCCCTCTTCCTGTGACAGCACACCTGGCAGCAATGTCACACACTGTCCCTGCTGCTACTGCCAACGTGCAGGAATCCCTTAAAAATCCTGCAATTCCACAGGAACAGGCCAAGGCTGGCACTGGTGTGCTGGTAAGCTGTCCCCTCCCTGCTCTCAGTGCCTTGTTTCCCAGATTAGCTGGTTAATTGAGAGCCAGGTGGCTGCAAACCCCAGGGCCCCGGGGGAGTGACGAAGTGTCCTGGCAGGGGAAGGGAAAGCAAAAAGCAAACGCAGGTGTCCTGCAGGAGCTCCTTGTGTCACTGTGACGGCAGCAGCCGGGCTCTTCTCCCCCTCTCATCACATTTGCTCACGGGAGGGGAGATGTGGTTTTCTATCCTGCCCACATCTCCACCCAGTAACACCAGTCACACGTTTTTCCAGCTTGGAGGTTTGACAAAAGCACACATCCTGCACGGGGCACAGGGACAAGCCTGGTGCCTGCCAGCTTTGGGGCAAATTTGGCATGTGGGGTATTGGGAAAAGCACCAGCAACCTTTGTCTTGCCAGCATGGATGGATGATCCAGCCTGTGGAGCTCCAGTGGGAGTGGGGTGCACCTTGTTCAGGTCTTTTTAACCACCTCAGATCCTCCTGCGCAGGGCAAACCTCAGCCTTGACCTCATTGCTTTCCAGAGGTTGCCCTTGCTGCTTTCATTCCAAACCTTTCACGTCCAAACATCTTTCTTGCCACTTGCAAGGGAGCAGCGCAGAAAATTTCTCAACTTGATGAGGACAAAACTCTGTTGTGACAGGACATGGGTACGGTTTTAAAATGAAAGAGGGTAAATTTTGGTTAGATATGAGGAAGAAATCCTTCCCTGTCAGGGTGGGCAGGCCCTGGCACAGGGTGCCCAGAGCAGCTGTGGCACCCTGGAAGTGTCCCAGGCCAGGCTGGATGTGCCTTGGAGCAGCCTGGGACAGGGGAAGGTGTCCCTGCCCATGGCAGGGGCTGGATTGAGATGAGCTCCAAGGTCCATCCAACCCAAACCATTCTGTTTCTATGAACTTAAAGGCTAAATCAGCAGCATTTCACTGGAAGACAAAGATCCACCACAGGAGTGATTTGCACTTTCTTGCAAGCAGCCAGAAAGATGAGTTTTAGGGACGGCCTGGGCAGTTAACGTTCCCTACAACAAATTGGCACGGCTGTCCCACAGGGAGGATCTCACTTTGGGCAGCCACCGAGATTCTCCTTGGCTCTGAGGGGTTTAGGAGAATCACAGAATGGTTGGGTTGGAAGGGACCTTAAAAATCATCCCGTGCAACCCCCAGCCACGGGCAGGGACACCTCCCACTATCCCAGGCTGCTCCAAGCCCTGTCCAACCTGGCCTTGGACACTGCCAGGGATCCAGGGGCAGCCACAGCTGCTCTGGCCAACCTGCTCCTGTTTTGTTTTGGGTTTTTTTTTTTTTTCTTTAAGCTGAAAAAAGGCAGTTTTGAAAAAAAAAAGAAACCACAGCCAGCTGTGAGACAGGGGATTGCCCTGCCCAGCTCCATCGGCAGCACAGAGCTGCACAAGCCCTGGGAAGCACAGTCCCTGCCACCTCCAGTGCCAATCATTCCTCCCTGGAGAGCCCTGAGTAATTTCCTAGCGAGTCCCCAAACACGACAGCTGAGCTGGGAAGTGTTGGTTTAATATCCAACACAAACCCTGCACTCTTTTCAATAACTCCTGATTCCCCAGCAAGTCCTGCACACAAACCTGGAGGGCTCGGCCCTCCCCACAGAGAGCAGGAAGATCCTGCTCACTGCTGTGTGCTCCAAGAAACAGAATAAACGGGGAGGCAACCAGTGCTTGGGTATTCTGGGGAAAACAGCTTTAATCCTCCCAAACATGAGTGTTAAAGGACCGGGATGTTATTAAAAACGGTGGCAGACAAAGATGCCACAATTATTAGACTGGTTCTGCAGACCCAGGGCTGTCTTTTGGGGGAGTATTTGCTGTGCTGAGAGCTGGGAGGGCTGGAAAGCTGGAGATGAGCTCGGCAGGAGCTGACTGTGAAGTTGTGGGGTCCCTTTGCAAACCCTGTAAGTGCAACCAAGCACATGCCAGTGAGGGAGGATCCTTTCACTGCAGGCAGAGCAGGTCCTTGGGTCCCTGAAGTGCCACTCTGGGCTGTCCCCTCTCCCACCGGACAAGGGGCTCCTTCTACAGGGCTTGTGAATTTTTCCCAACACTTCCCCACCTTGCACACCATGGAATCACCAAGACTGGAAAAGACCTCTGAGATCATCAGGTCCAAGCATCCCCCCAGCACTGCCACCAGGCCCAGCTTCACCTAAACCATATCCCCAGGTGCCACAGCCACAGGTTTTCTGATCACTTACAGGAATGGTGACTCTGCCCCTGCCCTGGGCAGCCTGTTCCTTTCCATGAGGAATTGTTCCCCAACATCCAAGCTAAACCTCCTGTGGCACTACTTGAGGCCATCAGCATCCCGCCTGTCCAGGCTCAGGCTGTCAGTGGCAGTCCCTGCCCTCCTGGGGACCCCTGGCTGTCCCCCACCCCCTCTCCATGGCCAGCCCACCCCATCAGGGCTGTGTGGCTGCAGCAGAGATGCAGAAGGCACCAATGCAGCCCTGCAGCCCCCGTGCACCCCCACGTCCTGCCCAGGGCCACAGGTTCCCCTCCTGAGCAGGCAGGCTCAGGTGCAGCCCAGTTGCCAGCCCTGTTTTCCCTGGCAGGATGAAACGCTGTGCTCACACCTGGCCTGCAGGGTCAGCTGTCCCTCCTCAGGCCGGGGACAGCCCCAGGGCCAGGGGCAGTGATGCCTCTGCACCCCCTGGTCATGGCACAGCTCCCAGACATTCCCAGACATCCCTGCCTCTGCAAGCACCTGGATACCCCCAGGGAACTGGGGCTCCCATCCCTGTTTACAACCTGACCCCACTGCCTGCCCCACCCAGTTTATGGGGTGGGAGATGGGGCAGCTGCTCCCCACTCTGTTCCCCTTCCCCACGCTCAGCTGGACGCTGCACCATCCCAAACTCGGTCTGCAAACACAAGGGGAGAGCAAGGAGCCAGGTCTGGCAGATATGGGCACGTCCTGCAGGACGTCAGCAATAATCCAGCCTGCCCCAGAGCCCGTGGCAGATGTGGCTCTGCAGGAGGGGTGGCTGCAGCCCCTGATCCTGATCCTGCCACAGCTGACGCACGGGGAATTGGCACTGGGAGCATCCTGGCCTGGAGCTGCTCCAGCACGGCGTCACCAGGCACCTGGGCTGGTGTCACCTGGGCTGCTGCCCCTGTGCCAGTGGCAGGAGCAGCTCCTTTAACCCCTCTTGTTTGCAGTGATGTCCCCACAAATGTGGGATTCACTCCTGGTGAGGCAGGGCTGTGCCCGGACACTGGGGACACGACTGGCTCTCCCCCAGTCTTCCTCCTGCTATGCAAAGAGCCTCTTTCAATTTTTAATTAAAACAAGTCATTTCAAACTGCAGAAATCCTGCCAATCCTTTGAAAAGCTGGCTCTGGTTTGAATTTCTGAAATCCTCCACAACGGAGCCATAAATAATCAATAGCTGTTTAAATAAGCAGTTAATCAGCTGTTAAAGGTACAATAGTCACAAAGTCTATCAGGTCAGCATTCAGTTTATAGCTGTGGCTCATTACCATCTGTCCTATGTATTATTTATGCCTCTAGAAGTTTAAAAATCTATTCATTAGAGCATTAAATCCTCCCTAATAAGTGTGATAAAGGATGACCTAGAGCTGGACAGTGAGAGCTGTCCAAGCAGCCCCTGCTCCTCACCCTGCCTTGTCTCCACACATCTGGGGCTGCCCCAAACGCTGCACAGCTCTGGACTCACCCTAGAGCTGCCCATCTGCATCCTCTTTGGAGACAGTGTTTTACCCCAAAGAATCATGGAATAGTTTGGGTTGGAAGGGACCTTTAAAGATTTGAGTTGTACCACACCCTGCCACGGGCAGCGACACCTTCCACTATCCCAGGCTGCTCCAAGTCCAACCTGGCCTTGAATATTCCCAGGGATGGGGCAGCCACCATCTCCATCTGCTTGACAAGGCTGAAGTTTTGTCTTTGAAAGCATTTTCTCCATGAAAATGTATTTTAAATTAGGGCACTTTTCTCCTAGAAGCCCTCCCTCCCCAAACAGGAGCATCCTTTGATTGCAGAATATGCAACAAGTAGAGTTTTCAGGAGTCTCTGCTTCCAATCATCTCAGAAATCTCTCGTGAACAGACCAACATTCTTTTTTGACAGCAGCAAAATAAATTTTAAAGGTCAATTGAATCAGATAAGCCCGGTCTGGCAGCCTTTTCAGATGCAAAATTCCATGGACAACATTTAGGTTCTGTTCGAGAACAGAAACAAAATGCTTTGGAGGAAAGACTCTTCAAAAGGGAAAAAATAAAAAAAAAAAAGAAGAAGAAGAGAAAAAAAAATGAAAAGGAAACAGCAATTAAATAGAATGTCAGCTGTAATCCCACCAGTGCAAAACCTGCTGATTACCTACCACTGGACAATGCTACATGCACTAATCTAATTAAAGGCCTTTTTTACAGGCAGCTGAAGCCAGCTCATTAGCGTGTTACCGAGATGCTCATTAATGGCTGGCCATGACTAATTTCTTGAGAATTATTCTTTAATTCTTTATCATTCCCAGCCTAACCGAGAAACACAAGGTTTCCATCCCCCCTCTCCCACTCACACGGGTTCTGATGTTCCTTAATGAACATCCCCTCACCAGCCCAACTGTTGTTTTAACAGCAAATGATTTATTCATTTCTGGGGAAAACCAAGGGAAGTTTTTGGGAAGTTTCTATGCTGATAGTGAACTGGCATTGCTGCCGCTGCTTTCAGCATCCCCTGTCCCCATCCATGAGGCCAGGGCTCTCCTCCTCACACAAATCCCTCTGTCCAGGAGCTCTCCCAGGCTCCAGAGCTGGGCCACATCCCCCTCTTCCCAGGCTGTGATGCAGGTTCCTGTGGGAAGGACATGTGGAACTCTCACCACAGGAAAATGCTGAACTAGAGGGAAAATCTGAGCTCCAGGAAGGCCCCCATTTCGTGCTGCCAAATAATTTAATTTAACCCCCTCCAGGGCCACCCAGGTCCCAGAGAGGAGCTGCTGGAGGTGGAGCTTCACTGATGGAATCCCCTTTTGGAGCTCCACTGGTCTCTTAAATCATTATGGTTGAAAAAGACGTTTAAGATCATCCAAGTCCAAGCATTAATCTTGTCTTCTAAGCAGGGGTCCTGCATTGTGCTGCCACAGCTGCTTTAGCACGCCAGTGCTGCTCTTCCCAGCCAGACTGGTCCTGCTCACCTCTGCCAGACCACGAGGGCGATGGCTGCTCCGTGAGTGACTGAGCAGGAATCAGGGATTCCCTGTCCCTGGGGATCTTAGCACAGCCCCAGATATCAGACTTGGCAAAATCCTGAGCTGAGGATAGCAGGACAGTCACCACCCGGATCAAAGGGGTCCCAGGGACACAGACCAGTCTGATCCTTCAAAAAGCCTGTCCATGTTCTCCTGCAGAGAAAACCACCTGACTGTCCTCCCACCTGCTGAAGGGCTCCCTGTCACGGTGTCTTGGGCTGCAATGCAAGATGTAACCATCAGTCTGTATTCTATCACCAGCTGTTCAAACCAGCTGGGGCAGGGTTCTTTATCTCTTCCAGGACCCATCCTCCCTCCAGGGGATATCTGCTGTCCATGGGCCATCCAGGCTCACTGCAGGGCTGATACAATCCCATCATCCCACTGGGAGATGCTCCACCCAGGGGGAGGAGCCCAGCATTCCTGCCTGGATCAAACCTGGCATTCAGAACACCAGCACAGCCTGTGTGCACTGGATTCCCAGAGGGAGACCAGACCCATCTCAGCACCACTGGACCTTCAGAGGAAAACTGCACCCTTCTCCAGGATCATTGCTCCGACAGAACCACATCTGTCACTGCAGGAGGACTTGGTTGGACTGACACCAACACCCTGAGCAACAGCGTGTCAGGCTGTGTTCTGACTCTGTCAGTGGTTTCTTTTTTGTTTGTTTGCTTTTTTGTACTACTAAATTTTTATTTTTAATAAAATTAAAGTTCTTAGTAAAGAATTGTTATTCCTATTCCCATATCTTTGCCTGAGAGCCTTGTTAATTTCAAAATGATAATAATTTGGAGGAAGGGGGTTTACATTCTCCGTTCCAAGGGAATCTCTGGCTTTCCCTGGCAGACACTTGTCTTTCCAAATCAAAGACACGTGGGTACCACCAAGGTCACAGAGGTGCTCCCAGAGACTTGGGCTTGTGGCAGGGGGTCAGGACAAGCCATGAGGAGCCTCAGGGTGCCTCACTGAGAACCTTCACCAGCTGAGGGTTCTGCCACGGTCCTTTCTTTTCTCTGAGTTAATTACCAGCTGATTGCTTTTCACAATTATTTCAGACACTTCTAATATGCAGAATGATGTGACCAATTAAGACACAAATCTCTGTGGAGTGGCTGGGATGTGGTGGCTCCCACTTCATTTCTGGTTGGATTTGCTGAGGTTTGCTTGTCTAAATGCCACCTCCGAGGCTCCACAGAGATTGGGGAGGCACCTTCTCTCCAGGGAACATCTCAGGTGAGACAGGGGGACCTGAGCTGCTTGAGGGGCCAACTACAGCAAGGCCTGTGGTGGCAGCCATTCCTTTTCCTCCTGAAAAATAACAAATCCTGCTCCTGATCTACCGGCCTTTGCCTCTCCAGCTGCACACGGATGTGAGGACTAAAGCCAAGCCTGGTTTTGCACAGGGTGCTGTGCTCCCCTGGGGGACTGATGCTCCGAGGATTTCCCTCCCACGTGGGCTCTGGGCCAAAGCTGAGATCAAAGCAGTCATCTGCTGCTCTCGTGCTCCATCAGCATCGTGCCAGTCATGGATGTCAGGGTGATGGGTCAGGGCTGGGGGGTTCCTGGGACTCCCTGCTGATGCTGCTTTCATCCCTTCACTCCCTGCCATCCCTGCCTGGGGACAGCACCCAGCTCCCACGGAAGGGGCTGAAGACACAGACCCCCTCTAATAAAACAGCAAGATTAGTAGCCCATCGTTTGTTGATTACGGTCATTCTTTTCTGTAAATGAAGTTTAAAAGTCATCAGCAGATTTGTCAGCTGTGACTTACGAGCCCTTCTTGCTGCAGGGGAGTGAAGCAATGCCAAATCCTCTCCACCAGCACCTCATCTGTTATGTGTGAGGAGTTGCTGCGTTCCAATTACCAGGGACCCTCGGAATCCATAAACAAAGAGCTCCACAGATGTCCTCCCAGCTGCTGGGACCATTCCTCAGGGCTGGCAGGTCCCTGCCACAGCCCCAGGCTCAGGGACCAGCCACACATGGCTTTATCAGTGTGAGCCAAGCCCTGGGCCCAGCTTTGGGGAGGTGGATGGAACATGTCCCAAGCAGGAGATGTGGCTGAAGGGCTGCAGGAGCTGAGGGCACTGGGAGCATCCCCCACGCAGGGAAGATGCTCCTGATGAAGATGATGAGCAGTGCTTGCTGGGAGAGCAGCTGGCGCTGTACACAGCTCTGGGGGTGCAGGACCTTTCTGGCTCTGCTCTGGGACGGAGGTGGCTCCCCACAGATCATCCTGGTAAGGCCAAAATTCCATGGCAGGGCAGGTTCTGTGGGGACCCTGCAACTCCTCACCCACACGGGATGCTCAACTCTGCCCTTCCCATGGGATGCTGAGCAGCTCCCCCACGGCAGGCAGGCTCTCCTCCTGCTCCCACTCACATCAGGCCCCAAACACCACGGGCTGCTGGCCCCTGGGTCCTGGCAGGAAGGTGGAAGCCCTCCAGGTCTCTGCAGATCCTTTCTCTAACCCTCTCCCAGGCTCAGCCCCAGTGTGGGGGTTACACACGAAGCTGGAGCCTCCTAGCCTCTCCCAGTGCCACTGGGGAAGGGCACCAACTGCCTGGGTGATGCCAGGGGACACTGGAGAGCTTCTTGTTAACACAACAGCTTATAAAATCAGTCAGATCACATTAAAGGGCAATTTGGCCCTCGTCACACTCAGCCGCCTCTGGGAGAGGGGCTGGACATTTCCTGGTTGGCTTTTATTTGTTGGGCCTGGTGAAGAGCACTCACAATGGCAAACCTTGCTTTTCCAGGCAACAAAACCCGCCACTAAAACCTTTGAGACAAGTTTCTCTCCAGGATTTCCTCTCCCAGAGCCCTCTGAGGTGTCCCTGGGGAGCCACAGCAGAGCAGGGATGTGGCACTGCAGCTCTGGGGCTGCCACCATGGACCAGAGCAGTGTGATGAGCTCTGGCTTGCATCTGGCAGTAGCCACCACCCAACCCTGCCTGTGACAGCAGTAGAGGTGACAAAGAACGGCCCCTAACTGCACTGTGTGTGCCTGACATCCCCATGCCCAAAAGTTGATCATCCTTCCTTCACCCTCACATGGAAGCAGGCAGGAATTTATCCTATTAAAATGGGGTTAACCCTGTTTTCTTCTGAGCCTTCCACCACTGATGCACAGACCCCTTGGGGCTCACCCAAGGCAGCGTGACTTCCAGCTCTGTTTGCTTTTCTGGCTGTGCAGGGCATCTTTGACTGTCACAGAGAGCTGTGAGCAGAAACAGATCTGTCTGGACACGGCTGCTCCACAATTATTCATTTTAACAGTAGCAGTCACTGGGAAAGCAGCAGAAGAAGAATGATTTCATTTTCATAACCTTGAGTTCCCCCTGCCCTGCTTGGATGAGTCTGCTTGTGTTATTTCCATCCCCCAGGAACACAGACCCCACGCTGCTCCTGCTCCAGAGCCTTTCCCACATGTGCTGAAGGCTCAGCCTCAGCTCTCAGATGCCCAGGGCTTGTTGCAGTGTGATGGATGATGAACCCCCCAGGGAATCTGTGATTGACCCTCATGGATAAACCCTGAGCAGCCAACCCAAACTCATTTCCTCTGGTGAGTGCTCATCTGCAGTGCTAAATGAGCTGCTGTGAACTGTGCCCCCTGCTCCTCCACACACACACACACACACACCAGGGGCCCAGCCCTGGCTGGGTGATCAGCTGGAGCTGATGAAGTTGAATGGGGAATTTAAACTGGTTTATGGAATTTCGTGGTTCACTGTAGTGGGATTTCAGCCTTGCCCTCATCTCCCCCTTTGCCAGGGTGCTGCTGTGCATGGAATCACCCCCCTGATGGACCCACAGCCACGACACCCACGAATCTTTGACACTCCTGGTCCTGCTCTGCTTCTGGGAAAGGCAGGAGGTTTTATAACATTATACATTTCTATTTTGTACCAGAGTCTGAGCCATGCCAACACCTCTGTGCCACATGTGGTTAGTGCTTAGGACCCCATTGCTGCACACTGCCAACGTTAGAGACAGAAAAATGAGGAAAATTCCATTTTGAAGGGTTTTCCTAACCCCACCCCATCACGTGGCTTTTGTTTTGTTAAACCAGTGACAGCTGCTTGGTTCTTTGCAGGTGGGCTCTATAATGGCAGTACTGGGTACCCATTTAATGCCTGTACTGGGAACCCACTGGTGACCAGCACTTTCTCCTGGTGCCAGGGGATTTTGTGAAACTCACTTTGATTTTATCAGCCACAACTCCCGTGATGCCTCCGCAGTGGAGAACAGCAAATGTATTCCAAACACTGCAGAATCTTAAAGGATTCTTTGGGCTGGAATATCCTCTAAGATCATAGAGTCCAGCTTTTATCCCAGCACTGCCAAACTCACCCCTAACCCATGTCCCTCAGACAGAGCAGGGATAAAGAGAAAAGAGTTTATTTTAAAAATGCCCTTTTTTGTTAAAAACCAAACAGGTGAAGGGGGTGAGGGAAGAACTCCAAACAGTTGTGTTTGTCTCCCTGTCCAGAGGACCCCTCGCTCCTGAGCAGAGAGGAGGAAATATCCCTGCAGTCACCTCCTCCAGGGTTATTGAATTCCCTGTCTCTGTGGCTCACACAGGCTCTGTGACTGGCTGCCAGCTCAGGAGGACATTTCAGACTGGGAGGGCTCTGCATGAAGAGCATTCACACAAGGAGATGAAAACCTCCCCCTTTGGAGCAGCCATGAGAACACCTTACATGGGAAAGCTGGGAAAAATTCTCGTTCTTTTTCTCTGATCTTCGACCTCCCTGTGCCACAGTCCATGTGAGTTGCTTCTTGGGTTCAAGATGGAGCCATGAAGGTTTGCTCAGGGCTGTGAATCACCTGAAAAGCAGCCTGTAAATGCCAATGACGGCAGTGATATCTGCTACAGATACCTTCCCTAGGATCATTAATGCCAATCACCCCCTACACAGCCAATACACGTCTTGTCCGGTCAAGAGGGACAAGTTTTACAGCAAGATCCCGAGCTGGGCTTATAAAGAGGTATCGACAAACTGAGACTCCTTTCAGATGTTTGACTTGGGCCACGTGTTCCTCCTCTGAGATCTGAACATTTACTCTGAGACCTGGCTGAGGGCTGCAAGTGCCATGACGGAGCCACGACAACACCCAGGAGCTGCAGGATGAGGCCAAAGTCACATCACCAACCAGGTACAAACACCTAACGCTGGGGTAACCAGCCTGAGAGGCTTCTTGCTCTGACAGATCCTCTGTTGCTTTTAAAGAGAGGCAGATAATCTTCCTAAAAAACCTGCTACCACTTACACGTTCCTTTAACACGGAATTCAGGGCAGTCCTGGGGCCTGATTTATACAGGGTGGGCAGATTAAGGGATAATTCGACTTAATAAATTCATTCAGCAATTTATCACACACATGACAGCTCATGCACATGCCGCTGTCTCCCTCCAGTTTCGCATCCAGAGGAGTTCTCCCTTTGCCAGCATCCGGCCATCCTGGCAGAAGCAGGGGGTCCAGCTGCCTTGCTAAAGCTCGTGGTAGTTCTGACTCTTCATGAAAAATACCTGAGGATGTGCCTCTGGCTGTTGAACGACAAGTTTCCCCATTTAAAGGATGCTCAGGACCTACTTTCCATTCTCTTTGAAAGGGTGCCCAGAGAAGCTGTGGCTGCCCCTGGATCCCTGGAAATGTCCAAGGCCAGGCTGGACAGGGCTTGGAGCAGCCTGGGACAGTGGGAGGTGTCCCTGCCCATGGCAGGGGTGGGATGAGATGAGCTTTAAGGTGCCTTCCAACCCAAACCATGCCATGATTTTATGACTCCAACGCTGTCAAACCACTGAGTGGACTTCAGCAGAAGCTCCATGGCTGAGCCATGGATGACACAATTCATACCACCATCACATTTAATTTCTGCTCTTCAGAATCAGTTGTCCACCCGGACAACACAACTCCTCTGGAAATGGCACTATTCGCTCTATTTAAAACATCAGTTACAGCCTCAGGGAAATGCAATGGAGCTCAAGGAGGAGGAGATGGGCAAATACAAGCATTAAATAGGTGCAGGTGGAAAAACTTCAGCCAAGCTCCAATTTGGCCACCTTGAAGCTCTGCACGGGTCGTGCCTTGAGTTCCTCACACCGAGTTTGTGACTCCTTGTGGCAAAGGAACTCAGCAGCAGTGTCCTGGCCCTGTGCTGCTGCCAGACAGCCAAAGAGGGCCATGGTCCATCCAGGACGTGGTGGAGAGGGCTGAAACTCCCAGAAGGTGGGAGAGAAAGGGTTTAGAAAGAGACCCCTTTCATCTTATGAAATCATCATCCCACCCTGTGGGCAGTGGCCTTCCGTGCTCCCCCTCTCGCAGTCAGGGAAGGTGCCACGGCAGAGCAGGAGGGCATTACACAGGAATTTGGGGAGATTTCCACACCTTTACAAAGCTCCCTGCTGCCTGGATGCCTCCTGACTAGAGAGATTAAAGGGATTAGAAGCTTATAAATGATGAGGCAGGGAAGTGAGGGGCTTTAGAAAATACCAAGGTCTTAATTTACAAGGAATGTTTAAAAATGAATGGAGTGAGGATTTTCTCCCGCAGAAAGGTGGGAAGATTTCATCGTGAGGGAAGGTTATTTGACCAGTAAAATGGTTGGCCCGCCCCATGTGGAAGAACCAATGTATATTTGATGCAGCACAGACAAAAAGCATCTCTTCTTTACAAGTGAGGTGAGGAGAGTGAAGGTGGTAGGAGGGCAGAGCACACGGGTTTATGAAGACAATGAGTAAAGCACTGCCAGGGCAGAGTTGGGAAGCTCATTTCCACGAGTAGTTCATTGACTAAAAGCTGTATTTTGGGGTAGGCTGAGCACTGCAGGAGGAGTAAAGTGCAGATATTTTATCTGCACACACACGTGGGGCAGTGTTTTAGTTCAGCACTGGCAACGCAGTTCAGTCCCTGCCCTAGGAGGGCTGTCCTGCTCCCACACTGAGTGGCAGCTTGGGCCACTTTAGCATCCAGCCGTGGTTAAACCAAAATTTAACTGAGCCAGTAAGAAGGAAAGGGTGGAAAGAGCTCTTGGAGGCTTTCCAAAGAGGAGTTTATGGGTCTGGAATATGTTCTCCACTCTCCCAGGTGGTCACTTATGCCAGGGCTCCTCTGCCCAGGGTCCCAAGGGTCCCAGGAGAAGGAGGGGTGGTGTGTAATGGCCAGGCAAAAAGCTATTTTGGATGATTTTTGATGTATCTTATCTCTCCCAGAACAGAGTAGAGCTGGAGTCACACATTATTCTGGAGTCACACACTGTTTCTGCTCATAAAATCCACCCAAAGGCCAGACACTTCAGTGCAGAGTAGGGAGTAACATGGCATCTGAAGGAGAAAGTGAGAAGGATTTGGGTCTCTGTAATTAACCTTGTGACACTTGTGAATGGTTGACAATCTGAGAGTGTAAATTCTGACACACATTTTCATGTAGTTCAGCCTCCCCTGCAATGCCAGAAACTATAACAAAACCAGGGCCACGCCAGAGGGTATGAACTGGAGTATTAAACCTGTTAATGTACTTACACTTCAAAACCCCTGTGCAAAGTTAAATTAAGTCACATCAGGACTCTTAATGGAAGCCAGTGGTTTCCGGTGCCTCAATTCAATTCCAGAATCCCACCCATTAAGTGGAGAAGCTGGGAAGCAAGGATGCTCCACTGGGGTTTCCAGGTCCCAACAGCCTGACCATGACCATAAGGCCTTTGGAGCCAGTCTGTCCCTCAGGTCACCTGCTCTGTGCCTTGCAGAGGGGGGCTGTATTTCCTAATCTAGCCCATGGTTCACTCCTGCAGAAAAATCACTGTAATCACACCCTGGAGTGCTCCTGATGTGGTTCTCCTTCATTCCCTAATTTTGGAGGTGGATGTTGCTGCTTTCTGGAATTTACTCCTGATTTATTTCTGAGGTTGTCACCAATTTATCAGCCAGAGTGGCCAGCAGGACCAGGGCACTGGTCACCTCTGCTTACTCAGATCCTGGGATGGTTTTGGGCCCCTCATGACAAAGACGTTGAGGGGCTGGAGTGTCCAGAGATGGGAACAGAGCTGGGAAGGGGCTGGAGCCCCAGGAGGGGCTGAGGGAGCTGGGAAAGGGGCTCAGCCTGGAGAAAAGGAGCTCAGGGGGGACCTTGTGGCTCTGCACAACTCCCTGACAGGAGGGGACAGCACAGCCTCAAGTTGTACCAGGGAAAATTTGGGTGTGAGATTAGGGAAAATTTCATCACTGAAAGGGTGTTCAAGCACTGGACAGGCTGCCCAGGGCACTGGTGGAGTCCCCATCCCTGGAGGTGTCCAAAAGCCCTGTGGATGTGGCACTTGGGGACGAGGGTCAGTGGTGGACTGTGGTGGAATGGATGGACTCCATGGTCTCAGAAGGCTTTTCCAAACTAAACAGTTCTGTGATTCTCTTGCTTCCCAAGCAGCCTCTGGCCGCCTCAGAGGAGTTGCTGGTGGCCCTGGGACCACGGGGGTGGCTTTTGTGCCCCCTGTCCCTCCATGTGCCCGGGGTGTGCCCATAGATCCCACCCGGAGCCAGCAGGGCTCAGCCTTCCCCAGCCTGAGCACAGAAAAGCTGCTGATTCAGAGAGGAGGCTCCACTAACCAGGACACCGTGACTTGACAGAGCACTTCCCAAACTTTGCAGGCCCTGGGTGAGATTTACAGAGCACTGGAAGCATTTCCTGTGGAGCAGAGGAGCGAAGGCAGCGAGCGCGGGCACCGCGAGGAAGCAGCACGATCCATCAGCGGGGGAGAGCCAGACAACTGATCTGCTTGCTGCAATTCCACTTACAGCCAAGAAAAATGAGCCATCATCACAGGAATTATGTGTGGCAGGGAAGGACAAACTGCTCTAATCAAATCAACAGTGGCTCAGATAACTCCTGGAAGAGCCCTGGCACCCAGCTCCATTTGGAAGGAGATATTGGGCTGGGAGGATGCTCCTGGCAGGACAACGAGGCACAGGCACTGCACAGCCTCCCCCCCTCCAGGAAGGATAAATAAGCACTCAGGAAGCAAAGCAATGCACCTCCAGAATATTGATTCCCTGCTGCTAATATTTCCTGGCTCCCTGCTACACAGCCAAGGCGGTTTGATTTAAGCCAAAACATAAATAAAGAACTTCCCAACTGTAGGGTGAGGTGAGGCAGAAGAGGATGGTGGGGAGGAGATATGGGAGCAGTGAAAACTCAAGCTTATCATGCAAGTTGCTGAGACTGACTGGCTCCCAGAAATGCCTGAACTGGCTCCTGAAGGCAAAGCTTTCATCTGGGTCTCCACTGCTCTGTTATCTCCCTCAAGAGAAGTGTGAACCTCGGGGTCAACACCTTGAAGCTCCTTTCAAATTTGCTGATCTGAGCAGCAATGAACTTCCTTCTGGCCCTGTGTTGGCACAGGGCAAACCCCAGACCCTGAGAGGTCTTTTAATTCCAGGTTCTGGGGTCCTCACCATCAGAAGGATGTGGAGTTGCTGGAGAGAGTGCAGAGGAGACCACAGACGTTCCAGGCTGGGAGAGCTGGGGGTGTCCACCTGGAGGGGAGAAGGCTCCAGGGAGAGCTCAGAGCCCCAAGGGAAAAACAAACACCCTCACTCAGGGACAAGCAGGGCCATCAGGACTCTGAAGTGCTGAGCACACACCCCTCTCTTAGACCCTACCTGGTCCTGCCCAGGGGAAGAACAAGCCTGCTGTGCCCACAGCTCCCCAGAGGCTTTGCCAGAGCATTCCCTTCCCGAGGCAGGCAGCACTGGCTCTCCTCACAGCTCTCCCTGTTCCTGTGATGTACGACATCTGGGAACTCTCATATATCCACTGGGCAGGCTCATTTGTACAGTGTTTGAGAAATAGATGGTGTATGAAGTGCAATTTGGTGTTGTAGCAGAGCTCTGTCCCCCTTGGGGTGTCAGGGCATTTGATTAAAGCCCTTTTATGGGAAATCAATATTTTCCTCATTATAACTTTCATTCTCAGGCCTAAAAACTACCGAGATGGACTTGTAAGATGCTGCACTACATGCATGCACACACGGGTCTATTCATTAGGGGACTAATCCCACAGCATTTACTTTTCTTTCATAAGCTCTGACAGAGGTAAATAAGCAGTGAGGGGATCTCTCTCTAATGGGTTAGACACCATCTGCAGCAGGCATGCACTGTTTACTGCTGGGTTAAAGGATCCTGCTGCCAAAATCTGGCTCAGATCTCCCCAAGATCCCAGCCAGAATCTTGGACAAAACTCTCCCGAGGCCAGAACAGCCTCAAGCACTGAGTTACACCCAAGGGCTGTAGCTGAGTCTCCTCTGCCCCTGTGAGGCCGTGTCCAGGTCCAGGGGACAAGGACATGGAGCTGCTGGAGTGAGTCCAGAGGAGCCCACAAAGATGCTCCAAGATGCCCCTCTGCTCTGAGCCAGGCTGGGAGAGCTGGGGGTGTTCACCGGGAGGACAGAAGGATCCAGGGAGAGCTCAGAGCCCCTTCCAGTGAGCAACTTTTTACACAGGCAGAGTGAAAGGGCACAGGGGAATGGTTTTAAACTGAGAGGAAAGATTTGGGTTAAGTGTTAGATGTCCCTGGGATTGTGGGCAGGCCCAGGCACAGGGTGCCCGGAGCAGCTGTGGCTGCCCCTGGATCCCTGGAAGTGTCCAAGGCCAGGCTGGATGGGGCTTGGAGCAGTCTGGGATAGTGGAAGTGGTCACTTCCCATGGCAGGGGGTGGCACTGGATGGGCTTTAAGGTCCCTTCCAACCCAAACCACTCTGGGATTCCATGGTGGGATTCCTTGCTCAGTGGAATGAAATGAATAAAGGACTGACTTGGGATCCATGAGACACAGACTTGACTCAGCCTCTGCCCCCCCCGGGGATCTGGGGCTGTCCCTCGGGAGCTCTGTGCTCAGGTTTTCACTCCAGCACCACAGGCTGAGGTCACTGTCCTCCAGAGGGGTGACACCTGCACACACACATCCCTTAGGGGCTGGAAAAGGGACCACGGCTGGGATTTTGGCACAGAGCCTGGGGCTGTTCCCATGGGTGGTTCCAGGTGTAGCACACCCAACCTGCTGGTACCGCCCTGGGCTGCTGCTCGTTCCCACCCTGCAGCAGCTACAGGAACCAGACAAGCAGCAGCAATAATAACCAAATAATGCTTCATAATCCCTTCCCATGGCAGCCCTGATTTCTTTCTCCAAGGGCTTGCTTTGACTCCTGCAACCTGATCCCAAAGTGCTGAAACCATGGGAACAGCCCAGATGCTCCACTTCGGAACGCACAGCCACCAGCTCCCTGCCTGGATCCAGCCTCATTGTGGAATCATTTGGCTTGGAAAAGCCCTCTAAGATCATTGAGTCCAAATGTTTCTCCAGCACTGCCGAGCCCACTGTGTCCCCAAGAGCCACAGCCACGTGGAAATGCTGGTAAAATGAGGATAAATCCAATTTCCTTTCTGCTCACCGCTGAGGAGGCAGATGAACATGTCCAGCAATGCTTCCTCTTTACAGTCTGAACTAGAAGTTTTCACACTCCAGTTTATTGGTGGTGATTGATTATGGTGATTTTGGGAGCCAGAATAAGGGATGTGAGGCTGAGATGCAAATGAGGACAGGTCCTGTCTCAGTGTCCGAACTCAGCGCAGAGCCGCTCTCTGCACCACTCCCCTCTTGGGCACCTCCACTATGGACTCACTTGGTCCTGGAAAGATCAGAAGAAACTTTACAACCTTCTGTTTAAAGCAGTCCAGGCATTCCCCCCACCCAGTGGGACAAAAGGACAAACTTCTCTACAAGATGAAAGGAACAAAGTGACCGTGATGGCAGAACCAAGGGACAAAGTCACAGCCTCAGCTAGGGAGAGAAATGTTTCTGTTTGTTACTTTTTTTCTTTCAAAATACAAAATTTCATTATCATCTGAAAGGACTGAATATGTTCTGCCTGCTCCCTGGAGGTTAGGAAGTGGGAAGGAAAAGTTTGCAAACATTTTCCAACTCTCCTACTGTTTATTCTTGGAAAAATGTCAGATGTTCAAAATACATCTGAGGGTTTTGTGCCCAACCACACATGGATAATGACGCTGCTTTGCAGTGGGATGAGCGTGTATGAAAAATGCCTCAATTTCGAGGAAATACAACTGTGTTGGGGTTTTATCCAGGATGAATGGGATCAGACAAAGGGAGTTTTGAACAGGACCCAGCTGGTTTTGTGGGGACAATCTTCCTCTGGGTAAAAGCTGGCAGGGCTCAGATGGGGATCTGCTGCTGGGAGCAGCCACCACCAGCCTGACTCTGATCCAGCGCTCATCCGTGCCCTGTTATCCTCCACGGCTCCTTTGCTCAACCAGTCACGCTCTCACAAAGCCCCAAAATGAATTAATTTGTCTGGGTAAAGACATCCAGACAAGAAACACAACACGAAGCCAGGAATCTGTGTTCCAAGGGACAGCAAACCACATCCCCCGAAGGCATTGCTGGGGTCAGCCTTCTCCTTGTGTCCGTGCCCAGGAGGAAATACCTTCCCCAGGCTGGGATGGCAGGGGGCAGCTCTGCATTTACAGCCCAGGTGGCCAATGGTGGGTTTGTCCCCCCCTCAGGGGTGCTCTGGGCACATCCAGCCCTCCAACACCCCCTTGCCAGGCAGAACAAACCCCTGGCGCCTCCTGACCCTGCACATGGCAGTGTGGATCTGCACAGCCGCTCGCACTCCCCACCCCGATAATTTTAGGATTTGCCACTGAGGGATTTTCATCGTTTTGAGAAGCTTAGACACCAGAAGGGAGCCCTGCTGCTTCCCAGCACTAGCAGGATTTATGGGCAGGGGTAGGGGAAGGAAACTTTATGAGATTTACACACTTTCTTTTCTTTAAAAAGTGTCATTTTCTATTTGCTGACCTGGTTTCCAGGCTCACATCTGCACGTGCACTCGCAGGAACCCAGCTTGAGGATCAGAGGCAAGCAGTGCCTTTAATGCCTTTATTTGATTTTAAAGGTGTCAGGAATAAACCCAGATGTCTCTCCTGAGCTCCCCAGTGGAATATGTCCATCAGGGACCCCACAGCCTCCAGGGACAGGCACATCACCCGAGAGTACCCCATGCCAGGGCAGTGCCAGTGGAGATCCAGAGCTGTGACACGGAGAGAATCCAAGAGATGGCCCAAAGCAAACACATGGAATCCCAGAATGCCAGGATGTCCTGAGTTGGGAGGGACACACAAGGATCACGGAGCGGCCCTGCACAGACACCCCAACAACCCCACCCTGGGCATCCCTGGCAGCGCTGTCCAAAGGCTCCTGGAGCTCCGGCAGCCTCGGGGCCGGGACCGTTCCCTGGTATCCAACCTGACCCTGCCCTGGCCCAGCTCCAATCATTCCCTGGGTCCTGTCCCTGCCCCAGAGAGCAGAGATCAGTGTCTTCCCCTCTTCCTCACACAAAGCTGCAGACTGTGACCAGTCTCCCCTCAGTCTCCTCCAGCCGAACAGACCAAGTGCTGTCCCCGCAGGGCTCCCCTCCAGCCCTTCCCCATCCTCATGTCCCTCCTGTGGGACCCTCTGGGCTGCACTGGCTGCTCCCCCATCCCGACAGCCTCGGTGACACAGGCTGGGGATCTCAGGGGGATTTGGGGCTGTCTCTCCTGGTGCGGGAGGTGCTGCTGGGTGAGTCCCGGCACGGCTGAGGGGATGGAGACGGGACCTTCTGCCGTGCCCAGGAAGGTGTGGCTGGGAGCCCACACCTGCACTGGGGTGTCACCAGGTGCTGGGAGTCTCTCTGGGCTGGGTTTCCGGGAGCCACCTCTTTTTTTCTCATCTCTGCTCTTCCTTCTGTGTGTGTGCTGGATATAGAAACCTCATCAGGCAGCACCATGTGGTCCAGCTCAGCCTGGTTCGGGTGGCACGTGGTTGTGGCTGTATTCCTCCCATTTGCAGGCCCTGATCTAAACACGGGCTCTTTAACTAAGGCTACTGTGGTTGACATCCAGTTTGTTTTATGGGTGGATAAGGTGAGGAATTCGTGGATTTTTAACCTCCTCTGGAAGGCAGGCACACGGATACATGGTTATCACACACTAAATGTATGTTTCTGGCGTTACTTTAAGAATGGTACTCTCTGTGAGGAAATGACAGCAGGGGAAGTTTTCTCCCAGCCCTTCAACCAGCTCTCTGTGCCTACCCCACCAGCTTTTGAAGGGTTTCAATTTCCTCTAGATACTACCCAAGTGTTGCTGATAGTCCTAGTCTATTTAGCTTTCAGAGATGAGGTGAGGTTGACTTGTACCACTGCACAGACACCTAGCCCAGACTAAGCCCTTCTTGTTGTCCTTGACATCCCTGGCCAAGGACATCATCCCAGGACAGAAGGATGAGGTTGGGACAGTGTGTGTATTCCAAACTCCAGAGCTGCTCATGCTACTGCATCTCAGGTGTAAACTACAAGAAGTTCCATAAAAAGGAGTGGCTGAGAACAACCCTAGGAAGGCCCTAAAGAGCCTCTTGGGCAAGACTCTGACAGGAGCACAACCCTTTTTAGACACCAGAGAAGGAACAGGGAGTGGGAACTTCTGAACAGTCCAGTTGCAGAGAACCTTCCAGCCCAGCACGTGAGAAAATCCAGGTCTCAGCCTCTCCCCAGCACCAGACACTCATGTTCCACACTCGTAACATCCACCCACGCCCAGAAAGAGCTCGGCTCGGGCTGAACATGGGCACAGTTCTCTGGGGAAGTCCATGAACTGAGACCAAAAGCTGCCCTGCACGAGCTACAACAGCTCCAGCTGCTCGTGGAACTCCAGGTTCTGCCCTGCTTTTGCAGGAGACAATTAACTATAATTAATAAATAACTTCAGTGCAGCAGGATTGGTCCCCAAGGGAACACCAGGATGACTTGACTTGGTTTTATTCACCCTGGGGGAAACACTGCCAGGTGACAACAATGCTCAGTAAGGAATTTCTACAGAAATGGTGGGATTTACAAACTTCCAAAGGATTTATAAACCCTCTGATTTTCAGGTCTGTATTTTAAGCACCTTCTCCAGAACACCTTGTGATCTCAGAGTTAGCAGATTATCATGGCTTGGGGTGAAACACGTCCTGGGAGTTTGACTGGAGGAATTACACTTCTCCAAAACCCAGGGTAGTACACAACTCAGACTATCCACAACCATGTCTTTGGCTAAGTCTGACATCCCCAGTTCCAGAAGAGAACCTCCCCCCAACTCTGAAGACACTTAAAAAATGACTAAGTCTGCAAAGTTTGAGTAGGAAATGTGAATTTTCCCCCCAAATTCTATCTCACTGAGGACCCTCCTGAGTGAAAACATCTCTCTCTCTCTGAGGACGATGAGGATTCAGGGTGCTACAACAGAAAATTCTTCCCTGAACTTCCAGGTGCTTTTTTACATCTCTGGGGGGTTTGCTGGTGTGCTGTGAATGTCCTGTAATTCAACATCTGTGCACTCGAATTTGATTTAAAATGGTCACTCAAGTTTGAGTTTTAAAAATTTCTTCTAAATTTTCTTAATCAGCATCAGGATTTGACGCTTTATTTTATTTTTCATTTTGTATTAAACAAAGGTTTGAAAGATACAAAATTCCACAAGACATGGAATTCCCCAAATCCACAAAAGTCTGTGATTAAAAGATGCCAAAAAAAAAAATTTGCTCTTAATTCTGGAAACTTCTGAAACTCCTGAGAGGCACTTGGTAACTGTAATAAAAAAAGCTAATAAACACCTTCCACTCCTACAACGTGCTGTGTACTGGGGAGTAGACACATTCCCACCAACATCACATTATGTTCGTTAGAAAGATCATTACATTGCTTTTGATTAAGTGTCAGGAATAAACTGTGGATGAATGATGGAGTTTTTTAATGAGTTCAAAGTCCATGAAATAATTTTCTTCCCTGGGTCAATTAGAATTTCAAAGCAAAAATTCCTATGGGGCCAATTTATTGGGAATGCAAAGAGGCTTTTGTTCTGCATTTCCCAGACACTCCATAGGCTGCCTGGCCCTGCCTGTGTTTGGATTTCTGGGATTTCGCTTACTCAGATAAGAGGCTGAATGCCCCAGCTGAGAGCCCTGGGGAGCAGCTTTCCCTTTCTGCCTGATAACACAGATTTTGGTGCTGTTACTTACAAAAGAGAAAAGATAAACGTCCTGCAGAGTGAACACTTCCCCACGACTCGTCAAACTACCCAGGGATTTCTGCAGGCAGAGATGTTCAGTGTAATCTGGATACAAGGAGCTCTTCCTCTTTACAGGGATCCTGCCTGGGATACCCACACAGGTCACCAAAGTGCCCTTTGCAGTGGGATAGGGGACAGCACTGGACCAAAGCACAGAGGACACGCCCATGATTTCACACCCTGTACAAGCCAAATCACCCCAGTAAGGATGTCTGGAGAAGGTGGCCATGGACAGGATCCAGGCTGCTCCTGGGTGGCTGCTGTGACACAGCTGTCAGCTCCCCAAAATTCCAGCTGGAAGTCATCTTGCAAACCTCTCAGAGAAACTGACAGCTGCTCCTGGCACCACCAACCACAGGAACATCCCAACTGCTGGCCCAGGGCGAACCAAAGATCCATCCCCGTCTCTGTGGACAGGGACAGTGTGTGCAGGGTAATACTGAATATACCCAGTAATTTCATAGAGAAAGTGAAGAAACACAGCTGAGAAACATTCCCATCCCTGGAAGGGCTTTAAGGACAGGCTTGACAAGGCATGGAGCAACCTGGAAGAGTGAAAGAGTGTCCCTGTCCATGGCAGGGGGTGGAATGAGATGGGCTTTAACGTCCTTCGAACCCAGACCATCCTGGGATTCCATGGAACATGGCAGGGAAGCTGGCAGAGGTGACTGCTGCCCTCTTCACTCTGCCCTCAGCCACATCACTCCCTTCCTGCTGCTCCTCCTTGGACTGCCAACCAGAGAGGCAGGAAAAGCCTGGGAACTGCTGGCACCAGGCATTTTGAGGGACCTGGGCTCCAGACTGCAGTTTCTAGACCACAGACGTGGTCTTTGATTTAACCATCTGCAAGTCCAGGTGCTGCTCTGGCACATAACACATCCAATCCAAAGTACCATGGCATCCGTTCTGCTAAATTCATCCCCTGCCCAGTAGGATGCACTAAAAATCGGGAAATCCATTCTTCAAAACTTCCCAGCATGTCAGCTCCTGCAACTTCCACAATAAAACACAGCCCTGGACTCAACAGGAAAATGAGACATGGGCTCACGTGATGCTTGGTCCAAATCTCTCCTTGGCAGAGTGAATTCCCAGATTTCTGATTTTCCTCATTTTCCATTCCAGGCAGCTTTATCTTTGCCCCCACGAGGACAGGTTTGGCCTCGGGGTGAAGGTTGAAGCCCATGAACTGGAAGAGTTCTCAAGGAATTCTCTGTGAGCCAGAAGGGAATCACAGGAAACCATGGAATATCCTCGGCTGGGAGGGACCCACAGGATCACCCAGCCCAGTCCCTGGCCCTGCACAGACACCCCAACAACCCCACCCTGGGCATCCCTGGCAGCGCTGTCCAAAGGCTCCTGGAGCTCCGGCAGCCTCGGGGCCAGGACCGTTCCCTGGGGAGCCTGGGTAAGGCCCAGCACCCTCTGGGGAAGAACCTTTCCCCGATCTCCAGCCTAAAACCCTCTGACACAGCTCCAGCAATTCCCTGGGTCCGGTTCCTGGTCACCAGGGTCCATCCATGTGAAATCCTCTGCTCCACAACAGTTGTAGAAGGGCTCAGTACCCTGCTGCTGGTCCAGGCCCTCAGTTAATTATTTATTTAAACCTGAGCTCAAAAGCAGCCTAATTAGATGCAACAGGACACCCCTCCAGCTTAAGTGTTTTGCTGGACCAGCTCCCTGGTATAAAATATAAAGCCTGGGGCTCTGTGCAGAATGCAGAGGGATTTTGATTAAATTCTTCTGACGGGGAAGGCGGGAGGGAGAAATGTAGCCTTTATTGAATGCCCTCCTCAGTTTACAATTTATATTCCAAAGAGCTGAGAGCTGTGGTCTTAAGGCAGGGAGGAGGAGATCAGCATCGCCCGCAGCCAGCGTTCCCCCGGCCCACCACGCTGTGCTGACATGGAGCCTAAAAAGGAATCAACCTTATCTTATCTCTTCAGTCAAAGAGAGAAAAATGGGATCATTCTGCTTCCTCGAAGGAGGGACAAGACTGTGTGACTCAGGCTTTCCCGCTGATTTTGGATGCCCCCGAAGGACTAGCCCACACCTCCAGAGAGCTGGTCCTTGAGCTGCTGCCTCCCAGGAGCAGGTGCAGCTGGGCAGAACCACCTCCAGGTCCAAGCAAACCTCACCTGGGGCCATGCAAAGGACAAAGGGAAGGCACTGCCTGTGGAACAAAGGGGTTCCTCCCCAGTTTGGAGGTGCTGAATTTGGCCAGCAGCCAGGATGGCAAAGGGGGATTATCCCAATCCACCAACAACCCCCAGCCCTCTCCCTCCCAGCCCTCCTCATATGAATCAACCCTCTGGAACCCTCCACAGCCAGACCTGGCTGCACTCTATGTGCCTGTAATGGCCAAAATGACAATTCATTTCTCCCTCAGCCTGCAGAGTTTCAGAGATTCCAGCTGCGGTGGTGACCTGCTAATGACCCACCATCAGCACTGCTGCCTGCCCTGCCCCAAAACCACGGGCTTTGCTGAGAGCTTCTACTAACCCCGCGTCAAAAAATCCCCATATTTCCCCCAAAATCATAGAAAGGGTCGGGTTGGAAGGGACCCTGAAGACCATTTTGTTTTAACCTTGCTGTCATGGGCAGAGACACCTCCCACCAGACCAGGTTGCTCCAAGCCTTGTCCAACATGGTCTTGAAAATCAAACCATGGAAAATCAAAAACATCCCACACCAACAGCACTGGAAACTCCCAGCTTCCACACGATGGCAACTTCCTCCTGCATGTTTCCACCAGGATTTCCAGAGAGGTTTTTACCAGCAGCTGGTTTGGAGGGGGTTTGGCTGCTGCCAGTCTGAACACACTGCAGCTGTGGGTGGTCAGCACTGAAGTGCAAACCAAGCTCTGCACATCAGTAACACCACGTTTCCCCAGATCTGGCTGCTCTGAATTCATCTGTGTCCCGCTCCTCCATTCATCCCAAGCCATTTTCTTCATAATTTCACCTTGTGGTTTAACCCCAGCTGGCAACTCAGCCCCACAGAGGCGCTGCCTTGCTTCCCCTGGGTGGGATGTTAGAACTGGAAGGGTAAAAATGAGGAAAGCAGGTTGGGATAAAGACAATTTAACAGAGAAAGCAAAAGGTGTGCATGAAAGCAAAGCAAAACAAGGAATCCATCCCACAGTTCCCATGGGCAGGTTTCAGAAGCATTATAGATTCATGGAATGGTTTGGGTTGAAAAGGACCTTAAAGCTCATCTTGTTCCACCCCCTGCCACAGGCAGGGACACCTCCACCAGACCAGGATCCTCCAAGCCCTGTCCAGCCTGGCCTTGAACACTCCCAGAGCATCTCGGGGCTCCTTCATCCAACAGTGACTCGAGAAGACAAACACCATCACTCCAGACATCACCTCCTTCCGCCTTCCCCCAGCTTTCCATGCTGAGCACGATCCCACAGGGTCTGGAATATCCCTGGGGAAGCTGGGCTCAGTGTCCCCTTCCAGCTCCCCATGTCCCCTGAGCTGCTGCCCCAGTGGGGCCAGGAGCAGAACAGACCTGGCCTCTGTGCCAGTCCCGCTCAGGTGTGACCACAATGTTCCTGTAACACCTGCACTGTTCCCAGCACACATCCAAACCAGCTCCTGGGAGGAAAACCACCCCTGTGCCAGCCCAAACCAGCCCCTGGTGCTGCAGTACAGGGGTCCTGCATCACCACCAGCTCCCAGTGGGATCCGCACCCAGCTCCAGGCTCAGCCACAGCCCCAGGTGGCCCGGGCAGGTATTTATTGAACCTCTGCAGGGCCATCTATAAATGGAGCCCAGGCAGTGGCCCCAGCCCCAACTAATTCCTGAACTGCTTGTTGTTGGAAGCCTGGAAAGTGAGGATTTTAGACTTTCTGTGCTACCAGGCACAGACCCTCAAGCAAACACTGCATTTGACCTGAGGCCATGGAACAGGCTTCCAAAACTGACTGATAGCACTGGGGTTGTGGGTGTGTAGTTTGAACAGAAGTGTGTGATATCACAGGGTGCAAAACTTAGGATTTAAGGTTTTACTCTATAGCAATATATACAAAGCAGGATGGAGGACTTAGGGTGTTGGCTAAGTTCTTCTTTCACTTTCTTCTTCATGGGTTTGGGTGGTGTTTTGTAATGCGGACCACAGGTGTTTGGTTATTGGGTTGAAAGTTAAAATAATATAGGTGTCATCTTATTACTGGACAAATTATGCTTAAAAGACCTAGGGAAGAGTTAGAGACAGAGCCATTTTCTACCTTGTTAGTTGGAGCTCACAACTCGTGAGACGGTGCTATAGATAAGAATTAATAAACATCTGACTCCAAACACAAAAACTGCATCTCCTGTGCATTAATCCTGGCTCTAACAAGAAGAAAAGAAGACAAAAACCCCACACCTGTGACCACAGGGCACTGCCACCCAGCACAGGGAGGGCACAGCCTGCCCAGGAAAGGTTTTACAGAGGTCAACAAGTGAACAGCACACCCACTGCAGGGGCTGCTTGGCGCCTCCTTTTTTATTTTGGCCACACTTCTGGGCAGATTTGTACCTTGTAACACGCTTGCCCTCTAAATGAGTTCTAAAGTCTGGGGCTGGGTGGGGAAGGACAGAAAGTGTCTGTTTCCTTCACAGAATAAAAAGGCTACTTTTGCATGGAGCAGGACCTTTGTTCCCCTCCAAATCCACCTTTGAGCCTCCCTGCCTATGCACACACACGGACAGGGAGCTCTGAGAGCAGCTGTGTGGTCTCAGCAATCCTTCACCTCCAAACAAGTCAGAAATATTCCTCAGGAGCAAAGACAGCAACCAGAGACGCTGATTAGACCAAGAAACTAATAAAGAAAACCTTTTCCAGATCACAAAGGCTGTGACTCAGAGGCAAAGCTAAGCTTTTGGATTATTCCACTTACAGCTTCAGAAGAAAATTCAATTAAATGCCAGCCTACCCTGAGTGCCCCCTTTGCAGGGATGCAATGGGCACACCAAGGAGGGCGCCTCTGGAATGATTTGGGGAGGGAAGAAGAGAAGGAAGGAAATGCGTCCAGGGATGGGAGATAGGAGATGTAGGACCCAGAGCAGATATTGGAGCAGCTGGAACAAAACAGTTGCAGGAGGCAACTTAAAGTGAGGAATTATGAGACAGGCAAGGAGAGTGTAGAAAAACAAACCCCAGAAATTCATTCCTTTCAGAAGAGAGGGGGAGACGGGGTGAGCAGCAGGTGGTGGCCAGCAGGGTGGGCAGTGCAGCCTGAGCTGCTGATCCCACTCGATGTGAGCAGCACAGGGGAGCAGAAAGCTGCAGAGTCAATGCAGCGGCACTGGTGTGTCCTTAGGGATTTGGCCCCACTGCCATCTCGTGTGCTGCTGGCCTGGGCCTGACAGAAACGGGGCACAAACCCAAAGCAGTGACCCCCCTGCAAAGACCTCCCTGCCTCACTGCCCTGAAGGTCTCCCACTGCCCAGACTGGGAGCTCTGTGCCACCCTCTGCTAACCCAGCTCCTGTTTAGCCTGGGACGGCTCGTTTTGGGACCATTCCTTCGCCTCCCTCCCACAGAGACCTCTCAGACCCCCTGGCCTTTGCTCTCCCCTCCATGTGCTCTCCTGCCTCGCTGGTTTCCCCCAGCAGCTGACGGAAAAGCAGCCTGGGGTGGAGGAGCAGAACGTGGCAGCCAGGCTGCTGCATTTTGGCTGCAGTGTCCTTGCTCCACACTCCAGGACTGCCCATGTGGGACGCACAGGTCAGGTTCTCCAGGTGCCACCTGGAGAGCTGGGTGTCCCTGGGGAGACTGGCCCTGAACACCTCCATGCCACACAGATGAAAATACTGACGTTTAATCTGCCGACATGAAAAACACATTGGCACCTGGAGGGAGGCTCCTTCTTACACAAATATGTGAAACAGTCTATAGAATTAAAAAAATAAAATAACAAAACCAACAGGCTGCTTGAGCATCCAAGACAAAATCTGTGCTGGTCATTAACTGCTGCCTGCTAAATGGCCAGGCAGTCTTTATTAACCAACAACTGCAGCAGCAAACTCCAGTGACAGCAGAGCTCAAGAGCTAAAATAAATCTCAGAGACTTTCCAGCCAAGGCAGAGGAAACACCAGGGTTTGCAGCAATCTGGGATGCCTGGGGAGAGCAAGGGGAAGGACATTCAGAAATTGGCTGGGCAAGCTGTAACTACACGGAGCAGATCACCTCAGGTTAGCAAAGCTGGAGTCAATGCCCAAGCCTTCAGATTTAGACTTTCAATCAAGTGCTTAATTAACAGAGCCTAGAAGAGCAGGGTTCTGCAATTTAATGAGACACTCAACGCAGAGCTAAATGCTTCAGATATCCAAGCTTTCAAAAAACATGAGCGAGCGATAAAAGAAAGTGAGGACTATGCAAATACAACCCCTCTCTGGGTTGGCTGCAAGGTTTGCTGCAAAGAAATGAGGCTGCACCATTGCTGGAATGGCTCTGAGACACTGACAGGAATCTTGATTAAGGGCCTTGGTCCTCAGTGGCTTCAGCTTCTCTGAGTTCAGGAGGATACCCCAGACTTCCACCTGCTGTAGGGAGAGCTGCCTCCTGCACTTCACTCCCCTGGGTTCTTCACCTTCTTCAAGCTGGAAGAGCCCAGAAGTGGCCAAAAGCTGTGGAGGGAATTCCAGCATAGTTTCACAAAACTGAGCCCCTTTAGGCGCCTCCTTTTCTCCTCTGCATGTTCTGACAGGAGGATCCGAAAGCAAAATGCCCAAAGAGCTGGAGGCGCCCCCAGTGAAGGGAGTCATGGCAGGAAGGCAGCAGGAGCAAGGCTTGGAGAAACCAACTTCAGATCCAGGGGCACTTGCCTTTGTCCTGGCCTGAGCTGGCCTTGCCAAAGGGGTTAATGGGACACATGTGGAGAGCCTGGGGACACCTGGCTGGGATGGCTCTGTGCAGTGCCACACTCCTGCTCTGAAGGCTCACGGCTGTGACTGTGTGGTAAACCACAGAGGGAATGCCAGAATGGTTTGGGTTGGAGGAACCTTAAAGCTCACCCAGGTCACTCCCAGCCATGGGCAGGGACACCTTCCACTGCCCCAGGCTACCCCAAGCCCTGTCCAACCCGGCCTAGGACACTCCCAGGGATCCAGGGGCAGCCACAGCTTCTCTGGGCACCCTGTGCCAGGGCCTCCCCACCCTCCCAGGGAACAATTCCTGCCCAATCTCCCATCCATCCCTGCCCTCTGGCAGTGGAAAGCCATTCCCTGTGTCCTGTCCCTCCATCCCTTGTCCCCAGTCCCTCTGCAGCTCTCCTGGAGCCCCTTTAAGCCCTGGCAGGGGCTCTGAGGTCTCTCTGAGGCCTTCTCCTCTCCAGGTGAGCACCCCCGGCTCTCCCAGCCTGGCTCCAGTGCAGAGATCCTAAATCCCAGGCTTTGGGGCCTCCTGCTTGACAAGCATCCACAGGGGGCTCCGTGGAGGGTGAGCTCCAGGGCACGGGGCAGATTCCAAACTCAGGGTTTGGGGCTTGGCAGGACTTCGGCACTTCTGGTTTGAAAACTGAGACACTCAATTCAAGACTGAAATTCTACAGTTTAAAATATATACATATATAAAAATCACAGCAAGCAGCCCCAAAGATGATTCAGGGCTGGAAGAAAATGATTGACAAAGGGAAAATTAAAGACTTCGCTCTGTTTAGCTTATCAAAAGGGATATGGGAAGGTGATGTGATTACTGGGTGTAAGAACCTTCATCTGCAGACAATACCGGATACCAAAGGGCTCTTTAATCAAAAGGGTAAAGACAGAACAGGAATAAACGGCTGCAAGCTGAAGCCCAACCAATTCAAATGAGATAAAGGGCACAAATTATAGCAGGGAAATGATTAAGCACTGGCACGAGTGACAAGGGGGGCAGGGGAGTCTGACTGTTGACATCTTAACTGCATTTCTGTCTGAAAGAGACGCTTTAATCGCGCTCAGGTTCAGTGCTGGGTTGGACTGGGAGTGAGCACCACGAGGCACGAACAATGGTGGAATGACAGTGATGGGCTGAGCCCAACACCTCCCAGACCCTCCAGGCTTCTCCTTCAAGAAATCCATCCCCAGGGATCCTCCCACTGCTCAGGGGCAGCAGGTTAACCCTGCCCTCGGGGGGGATGCCAGCCTGCTGTGGGATGATTCCCCAGATTTGGGAGCCCAAGCACCGGGCTCTACCTCCCACTTGGCAGAGGCAGCTGTGAGACCCTGCCTGTCTGTGTAAAACTGCAGCACCACGTGAAATGTTTTATTTGCTTCCTTAAATCACAGCTCTGCTTTTTTTTTTTTTTTTTACACTGCTCTAAACACCAGCTCCCAGCTCCGCTATTTCTTGCATTTCACACCCGGAGAATATATTCCGGCAATTCCCCCCGGTTCTGGTTTTTAAGCACAGCGAACAATTACACTCAACTGCACTGGTAAGGCAGCGTTGATGAGGCTCATGCAGAGCCTTTACTGACAGCAGCCGCTGCACAAATCACTGCGCCGCCCCGGGAGCTGCAGGGGGGTCACCCTCCCCGGGAATTGGGGGTCCTCCTTGGATGGGTGTCCTGCCCCAGGGCTTCTCCTCTCAGCACCAGCAGCTCCTGGCTGTCCCCAGCTGGAGCTCTGAGCAGGCACCACCTTCCCACTAAGGTCAGGGCACGGCCACCAAGGGCTCCGGTCACTCCCTGTCTGGCACAGAATCATGGAATCGTTGTGGAAAAGGCCTCAGAGACCACCGGCTCCAACCATCCACCCGGTACCACCACTAACGTCCTAATTCCCATGCCCAGGTGTCACAGCCACACTCCTTCCCAAACCCCTCCGGGAATGGGGACTCCATCACTGCTTGACAAGCCCTTCCACGCAGGGATTTTCCTTGCCATCCAAGCCCCGCAGCAGCCCTGGCTGAGACACTGCACAGGGCTGCCCCCTGCACCCAGGGATGTCCTGGGAGCACCAGGGACTGCCACAGGGACTCTGCACTCCCAGGGAGCCCCAGCCGAAATCATTTGGGATCTTGGGGTTCTCCCCTCTACAACCCATTCCAGGGGTGATATCCAGCTCATTTCTCGGAGGTTGAAGGAGGAGGATGTGCTCTCCCTGATCCCCAAGGACACCCCCAGCACCCACTGAGGGCCTGCACGTGGCTTTGGGTGGAACTGGGAGCCCAGCCCTGAGCTGGTGGGGCACAGGCTGCTCTCCCAGCCCAGGACTCCTTCGTGCTGGTGGCAGATGTGTCCCCATCCCTGGGAATGCACTAATGGAGTCACTGCTCCAACAATATTTACCTGCAGGCTGCCAAGTGCTTCTCGACTGAGCAAATATTTGTGCGCTGCACCCTGGCTGGGAACAACGCTCCTGGGAGATAGATGGATGGAGGGGGAGCTGCACTGCTGAGGCTGCTCCCCCACAGCCAGAGCCCCAGCAAAGGCCAGCAGGCCTTTCCCACAGCTGTGACAAGGGGACATGCCCAGGGACACCTCGGCGTGCCTGCCTGGGGGAAACTGAGGCTGCTCCCTTGTGCCACGGGGCTGGTCCCGAATCCTGCTGGGATAACCCCAAACCCAGCCCTGAGCACAGGACACAGCTAACATCCAGTAACTCCCTGCTGGAAAAGCCCAGCTCAAAGTCAGAGGCTTAAAGAAGTCTTTCTCTGGACATGATCCATGAAACTTCCTGGGCAAGGATCTCTTTGGCTCCTTGAACCAGGAGACAGCAGGTTTTGGGGAGATCCAACCTTTCCAGAGGGCACTGCTGGCAGCAATGGGATCCATCCCTTTTCCCTGTGTCTGGGAATGCTCCTGCTGATCCCTGCCTGGGGTTGGGGCTGCCAGAGCTGCTGGATTTGGGCATCACAGGCTGCCCCACACCAGGCTCCTGCCCTGCCACAGAGGCATGAAAACTTGTCTTTGTGGCCCAGGCAAACTCCACCTCAGACTCCCCAGAGCTCAAGCAATTACTGCTAATTAGGAGGTGAAAACTGAGAGTGGTTGAGCAGAAAGGCTTTTGGGACAGGGACTGATGATGGAGGGGACAGGGTGAACCATCCCTGTTAGGGAACCAAGGCAAACATTTTCAGCACCTTAAGGAGGACATTTGGTAAGCTGTGACCTGCCCGGGTGTTGAGCCCTGGTTGTGTTTCATCCCAGGAAAGGCTGGATATGGCATCCAAGGGCCCAGGTTTATTCAGGGATCCAAGTTCATTTCATTCCTTGTGTGTCAATTTGTCACCCTTATCTCCAGTAGCCCACGCTGGTCTGGCAGGGCTTGGTAGCAAAAGTTGCCCTTGAGGAAGGAGCATGTGCTGGGAGAAGAGACCCAGCCAAAAATGAGGTGCATGAGGCTTCCCTGGAATGGAATTCTCAGGTCTCTGGGAGAGGGACAGAGCACCTGCAGCAGGAAGTGGGGCTTTGCTGTGGAATTCTATCTCTTCTATCAGAAAATACTCCCTGACAGTGCTGGAGAGCAGCTGGAGAGGGGAAAGGGTTTGCCATGAAACCACAAAGCTTACAGAAAAATCTATCGGCTGTGCCCCTCCCTTCTTAGATTAAAACTCAAAATTGCAATTTATGTTTCTCAGTAAAGGTTACAGCTTTCCTTCTTCCTATTAGAAACATGACAACTCCAAAATGAAAAACTTTCTGTGACAATTGCCCCATCCCTGGAAGTGTCCAAGGCCAGGCTGGACAGGGCTTGGAGCACCCTGGGATAGTGGAAAGGGTCCCTGCCCATGGCAGATGGTGGCACTGGATGAGCTTTAAGGTCCCTTCCAACCCAAATATTCCACGCTTCTGTGATCTCTGAGGTTTCTCTCAATGCAAACCACCCTGTGATTCTACAATTCTTTGTCAATTTGCACTGAAAAAGTAATTTTTAACCAAAAACACTTGAATTGAAACTCACCCTTTCAATTTTTCTTCTGTAGAATGAAATCCTCAATGTTATTGCTATGGAGAGCTATGAAATCTATAGAAGGTGGCCTTACCATCAAACTCTGTGATCATGGCATTATTGATGTGTTCCCACTCCACAGGACTTCCCTGCAAAGAGCCTGAAAATTCTGATTATCGAGAGCATTGGTCAGCAAACTGCCAAGTGCTTCACTATTTGCTGTGCTGCTCCCCGTGATAAATAAATAAAACTGCTGCTTTGCCCTTTGTAGCATTGATTAGATCTGGGTAAAACAAACAGAAAAGGAAACAAAAAATCACAGGAGGGATTTACAGTTGCTCTCCAACTCCATCTCAGCCCGGGGGGGGGGGAGCTGCTGTTAATTGTGCTGTTTTCCCGGTGCTGCAGTGGGTGAGGATGTGACACTGCCCAGCTGAGGATCCATACCCAAGAGGCTGGAGTGGATGGCACAGCCCTGGCTCAGGGGGGGCTGCAGGGGCAGAGTTCCTGAGCTGCTCTGCCCCCAGTACCCAGCCAGAGGCAGGAATAGCCTGAAGGAGCAGGAAAATGGGGAGTCCAAAGAGGGAAACGGGTCCCCAAGCTACAAAACCTTTTCCAGTGAGGAAGAGCACTGCAAGAGCAGCAGCCTGGTTGCAGACCAGGAGCAACCTCTCCTTCGTCACCTCTTTGCAGAGTGCCTGGCGGCCTGTCCCACGCTGGCCATGGTGCAGGAACACAGGGAGGGCTGGACCTTTCCTACAGGCTGAGCAATCTACAGGGTGCCCAGAGAAGCTGTGGCTGCCCCTGGATCCCTGGAAGTGTCCAAGGCCAGGCTGGACAGGGCTTGGAGCTGCCTGGGATAGTGGAAGGTGTCCCTGTCCCTGGCAGGGGGTGGCACTGGATGATCACTGAGGTCCCTTCCAACCCAACCATTCCAGATTCTATAATTTTGCCCTGCTCCAACACCACCATCCCTTGTGCAGTTCCAAGCCCTTAAAAGCACAGCAGGCTCAGAGCTCAGGGGCCACCACAGAGCCCAGGGGGGCTGCAAAGCTTGGGGTGGGGTGGGGTGGGTCTGTCCTGCTCACCTTCACCAGGTGAGCATGAGGGTGTCCAAGCCAGCACCAGGTGATGGTGACGAGCTGGGGACAGGGATGGCAGACACCTGATGTCCCATCAGTTACCAGAACACAGGGGTGGTTTAAGGTGCACTGCAGGAGGTGCAGGCAGGACCTGCCACGCCCCCAGGGCACACAGGAGGCTCTCAGTGGGGAGACACAAGGAGGCAACAGCCTGCAGAGCCACGGGATCCAGGTGTCTATCCATGCACGCCCTTCCCTCAGCTTCCCCTGCTTCCACACATCCCCTCACTGCAGGGACATCCCTCCCTGCTCCTGCCCTGCCATCCCTCCCTGCTCCTGCCCTGCCATCCCTCCCTTGTCCTGCCCTGCCATCCCTCCCTGCTCCAGCCCTGCCATCCCTCCCTGCTCCAGCCCTGCCATCCCTCCCTTGTCCTGCCCTGCCATCCCTCCCTGCTCCAGCCCTGCCATCCCTCCCTGCCCCTGCCCTGCCATCCCTCCCTTCAGCACCCCCCTTCTCCCTCTCTCTGATGGAAACTGATGGCAACAGACAGCCCCGATTTCCTTCTCCACAAAAAAACGCTGTGCCAAATCCTGATTCATCCAGTGAGTAAGAGCAGAGCCTTTCTCAGTCCAAATGGTGATTTTAATCTCCAGAGCCTCCTGCCACCTGGACTACAGGCTTCACTTTTAATGACTGCTGCTAACGACTCTGCCTGCAGCAGCAAGCTCCCAGTGGTGTTTGTCCAAGGGCTTTGTGGGAATGGCACCAGCATCACATTCCTTCCCAGCCCTGCCCAACCTGACCTTGGACACTTCCAGGGAACCAGGGGCAGCCACAGCTTCTCTGGGCACCCTGTGCCAGGGCCTCCCCACCCTCCCAGGGAAGAATTTCTTCCCAATATCCCAGCTAAATCCACCCTCAGTGAGCTAAAAAGCATTAGAAGAATCCCAAATTTTATTTTCTGTTTGCAGCCAGAAACTTCCTCTGACCCAGGGGGCTTGCCCCACATTCCAGAAGGGAATGTGAAATTGGATCAAACCACCTCAGCCAGCAGAGCCTCTGCTTCTTCTTTTTGAGCCCCCAAACCTTCTGTTCCACTCTGTCTATCCCACCCAAGCCAGCACCCTTCTCCCTGCCAAGAGCAATCCCTGGGACAGGGCTCCTTGTTACTCTGAATTTTATGGAATATAGATCTGCCTTCTCCCCAGCTCTGAGCTTTGCTGACTCAGAGGAAAGGGATCTTTAATGATCCCCTAGGTAGCTGTATTTTTTTACCTAAGTGCTCACAAATTGCATCCTACGGCCAATTAAACAGACGGTCTCTCATTTTTTCCCAACAAACATAATTTGTAATTCCGAAATGTCAATAAAAAGTCCTTCCTTCCTTTTTATATTCCACTGCATTTGCAACTCAGCTCGGTAATTTTGGAGTCAATAATTTAAAAAAGGGGCAATTAGGGTATTAATTGGGAATCACCAAGTTACTTCATAGAATATATTCCATGTTTATCCACTGCCTGCTCTGCCCAGAGTGCTCCCACCACACGGAATGCTGCTCCATCACCACAGCTGGGGCTTTCAGAGCAGCCCAGCCCTCCTCTCAGCTGGGCTCCTGGCCGGAAACACCACACAAGTGATGGATCTGGTACAGGGCAAGGGAATGGGGAATCCTGGAGACATGGGCAGGATTTACCTTGAACTAAGCTGTGTTTGCTTTTTGGAACCAGCTGGGGAAAACCAACCTGGTTACTGAGGAAAATTACAGTGAGAAAAGGGGAAAAGGATTCTCTGAAAATGTTGTTGTCCGCCATGACCACAACGGTTTCATTTTATAAACGGAACATTTTGTTTCCTGCCCACTGTTCTAGGTTATTCCTAGAACAGGAAAACAGAAGTGGCCCAACAGAAAGCAGATTTTTGGTACTAAAATCCCAGCAGTGTAGTTACCAGCCCAAATCACACTTCAGATATCCAGGCATCCCTTTTCCTGCCCTGGGAAAGGGTCTGGATATGGGATCCCTGAGTCAGGCAGGGTCCCCAAACTCGGGGGAGGCTCAGGACCCCACACTGACCACGGGGTTGTGGCCTTGTCTCATGCCAGGGAAGGAGAGGATGGGTATGGAAGAAGGATATGGAAGATGAACGGGGAGTGAGCACCTTTGCCGGGTGGGGTCACGTCCTGAGCGTCCCCAGTCCTGCAGACACAACCCAAACCTGCTCCCTCAGCCCTGTCCCTCCTCCTCCCCTGCAGCCTGACATTTTTTGGGAGTGGGATGCTGTTCTCCCCTCTCCTTTCCCAGCAATATCCAGACTGACAGGAGCGTTCTGGATGTGCCAGAGCCGGCAGATGCAGCCCCACACAGGAGCCCAGGCAGAAAGGCAACGCTCTCTGCTTTCCCCAGCTCTCCCTTGGAGGGATCTTCTGCTATCAGGAGGGAAATTTCAGATATCAGAGTGCTAATGCAGCCTGGCTTTAGATGGATTGGCAGCTCACCACCTGCAGTATTAAGACTTCCATCAGCTGGCTCGTCACACAGAGAGCAGCATCTCCATCAAATCCTAATACCTGGTGATTCTGCAAGTTTGGGATTAATACTAAGGATAAGGAGGAAATGCAAGTCAGCTGAAGGCAGCGGATGTTATCCCAGTTTGGGAACAGCTCCTCTGCACCAGCACAGCAGCCCTGGCACTGAGTGCACACACAGGATGCAGAGGATGAAGGCACAGGAGCACAAACATCCCAAGGGACTGCAGGACTATTGCAGGCACTCTGGAAAGAGTTCTGCAAGTGAGGGGAGGTGAAGCAGAGCACGGGCAGAGGGACAGGGCAAGTTCACACGTGAGAAGGTCTCACTGAGCCCACCAGAAGTGATCTGAGATGCAGTAGTGCTCTGCTTCTACAGCACGAGGCACTGGCAGCTCCTCAACACCTCAAGGGAGGGGATTCTCCTCCTCTGCTCTGCCCAGCTCAGACCCCACCTGCAGAGCTGCCTGTGCAAGAAGGAAACGGAGCTCCTGGAACAAGTGGCAAGGAGACCACAGAGCTGCTCCAAGGGCTGGAGCCCCTCTGCTGTGGGACAGACTGGGAATGCTGGGGGTGCTCACCTGGAGAGGAAAAGGTCCCAGAGAGACCTCAGAGCCCCTTCCAGGGCCTAAAGGGGCTCCAGGAGAGCTGCAGAGGGACTGGGGACAAGGGATGGAGGGACAGGACACAGGGAATGGCTTCCCACTGCCAGAGGGCAGGGATGGGTGGGATATTGGGCAGGAATTGCTCCCTGGGAGGGTGGGCAGGCCCTGGCGCAGGGTGCCCAGAGAAGCTGTGGCTGCCCCTGGATCCCTGGAAGTGTCCAAGGCCAGGTTGGACACTGGGGCTTGGGGCAGCCTGGGGCAGTGGAAGGTGTCCCTGCCCTGGCAGGGGGTGGAACAGGATGAGCTTTAAGGTCCCTTCCCAAACCATTCATGATTCCACGACTCTGTGATCACAGACCTCGTGCACCTCCAGAGCTGCTGCAGCACCAGTCCCAGCAGAGGCTCTCAGGGTGGAGAGACTGTGGGATCAGCCCTCAGGACACTCCCTGCTCCCCCCCAGCTCTGGAGGGGCCTCCCAGGAAGGGCCAGAGGCAGGAGCTCCATCTCCACTCCCTGTCCTTCCTTCAGGAATGGTTTCCAGTGCAGACATCACGACATTGGACACCCCCTTCCATGTGAGGAGCTGTGCTGGCCCCAAAGCAGGGCTGTCCAGGACACTGCACCAGCGTGCAGGAGGAGCTGAGACCAGCTGGGGCCCCGTGGCCAGGGCTGGGACATCCCTCCCGGGATGCAGCACTGGAGTTCAGAGGGCAGGATGGAAAGGGCAGCAGGGAGCACCTGGCAGAGCCCCTCCTGGGCCTGGGTTTTCTGCTGAGATTCCATTGGTGTTGTAAGAGATGGCGAAGGATTTTCCTGCCACATGTGGCTCAGGGATGGAGCTCCTGATCCATGGATCACAGCTCACCAAGGAGACAGCTCTGAGGAGAAGTGCTCAGGAGGAAGAAATGGCAGTGCTGTGGAGAAAAGCTCAGGGGACCGTTCTCTGGGGTCATTTCTCTTAGATAAACTTCCCTGCAGAGTGACAGAAGAGCTCTCAACTGAGCACCAGGAACTCTGCAGCTGGCTCTGAGCAGGATGGTGGACTCATCCTTCAGGCTCATGGAACCACAGAATCCTTGGAAAAACCCTTTTAGATGCCCGAGTCCAACCATTAACCCATGAGCACTGCCAAGCCCAGCACAACCCAAGTCCATAATGACATTTTTTGAACACCTCCAGTGGTGGGGACTCCACCACTACTCTGTTCCAGTGCCTGACCACCCTTTCAGGGAAAAAGTTTTCCCAATATCCAATCTGTCCTCTGATGCAACTGAGGCTGTTTCCTCTTGTCCTGTTGCTCCCTGGGAGCAGAGCCCGACCCCCCGGCTGTCCCCTCCTGACAGGGAGTTGTGCAGAGCCCCAAGGTCCCCCCTGAGCTCCTTTTCTCCAGGCTCAGCCCCTTTCCCAGCTCCCTCAGGAATCCTCCAGCCCTTTCCCCAGCTGTGTGTCCCTTCCCTGGACACACTTCCCACACTGAGTGCTGTCCATGAGCTGTAGCTGCACCGATGGGAATTCCTTCACCACGGAGTCCTGGAGCCAAAATTCAGCCCAGTGTTACATTGCTGATCAACCTTCCAGCAGCTCCAGTTAATGCTGCTACACCATGAACAGCCCTTCATTCCTCCCTGCATCACACAGGACCCTGCAGGCACCACCCAGGGCCCCACAAGGTTTGGTTTTTCCCCAAATCTCCCTGCAGATGGCTCTGAGCAGACTTTCCATGGCCAGGGAAAGCAAGTGCAGCTTCCTGCACCCCTCGCAGTGCATCACTGCTGCCAATCCATCCAACCTTGACCCTCCAGCACTACAAACTGCAGCATTTACCCTCGGCCTGTGAGCATGAGAAAGAAAAAGTTCACTGAAAGACTTGGCTGGGTCCAGATCAAAAACTCTCCATCCCTTTCCCACTTTTTCCTCCAACTACAAAATAATATCACCTGATTTTACAGTTCTGCAGATTTCATGAGCCACAAAGCAGCATCTGTGTGTGTTCCCAATTTGGCCTGGAGCATCTCTTACCTGCCCGTTTTTATTTACAAGTACAAAGGCAAAGCTCCAGTGCAGCTTTCCACCCCCTGCAAATAGAGATATTGGTGTTTATTTATAGCTCCTTGTTTGCCGAGAGCCCATGGAGAGGGGAAGAGGTGTCATTCCCAGGGGAAGGCAGATGGATTGAATCAATCACCACACGGAGGGGCCTGGGGCGTTTCACAAAAGAACCACAATTCACTACAGAAGATAAATTATCCAAACAGATCCAAACACATCCTTGTCTGTCAGGAACTGTCTCCATACAATCTCCACAAAACACAGAGCAGGATCCCCTCTTTGAAGTCTATGAGTAAAGTGCAGCTTTCCCCTCCAGTCTTTGAGTTTGCTCAAGTTGGAGTCTCACTTTGAATCCCAAACTGTGTCACTGACTGACCCCCAGATGGTCTCCAGCTTCTTCAAAGGTTTCCTTTGACAGCTGGGAAACAAATCCTCCCGAAGTGCTGCAAACTGCTCTGCCAGGGACTGCTTGAAGGGTTTGGGCTGGAAGGACCTTAAAGCTCATCCAGTGCCACCCCTGCCATGGGCAGAGACACCTTCCACCATCCCAGGCTGCTCCAAGCCCTGTCCAACCTGGCCCTGGACACTTCCAGGGATCCAGGGGCAGCCACAGCTGCTCTGGGCACCCTGTGCCAGGGCCTGCCCACCCTCAAAGGAAGAATTTCTTCCCAATATCCCATCTAACCCTGCCCTCCTTAAACTTAAAGCCTTTCCCCCTTCTCCTATCATGCCACACCTTTGTAAAAAGTAGGGTAAGGTAAGAATGGACAGACTGGGGGGCTGTTCCTACAGGAAAAAAGGATATTTCTGTACCTGGAGACACAGGGAGAAGGGAGGCAGTCTCCTCTGCTCATGCATTGATAAAAATTGTCAAAGATGGACAAGGAGAGCTTCTTAATTTGGAAAAAGGTCAGCCCCTCACAGACACCCACAGATTTCCCTGACAGCATCGGGAAACTGACCTACCTTCAGGAGATATAGGGTGATCCTACCTGCAGTGCCGATCTCAGCTGAAGAGGGAAGAATGGGAAATAGGGAGAATGAGGGAGAGAAAACAACAAAAGAGATAACGGAATAAAATCAATGGAAGGAACAAGTTCCCATGTTTCCTACACACCTCTGCTGAGTGCAGCGGCCAGCTCCTCCAGGCCATGGGCAATTACAGCCCTACAGTTCCCACATTTTATTCCCTACCCAAATCTAACCGTGCCAGTACCAAAAATCCAAAGGCCATGATATACCCAACCACGTCCATTGCCAGGGGCAGTTTCAGCCGCACCCTTTACACACCCTGCTCCCCCATCAGACACAACCAGCTCAGTTTCACAAGATCCCATGAAAATGGAAATCCCATATATGAGCACAGCTCTAACCAAAGTATTTTTCAGCAGGAACAGGGAGCTATGTAGATAATCACTCTTTTGAGCCCCAGCCTGCTGTGTTTTGTGCCTGTTCTACAGAGGAGCAGGTAATAGCTCCTGACCTTGCCTTGCCGTGTGTTTTTAACAAACATATGCTTCCCATCCTCTGACCCCTTTCCCAGTTTTGGGCTCAGCTTGCAAATCACATGGCCACAGATGACAAAATAACCTGAATATCTGCAGTAATGTGCTTTCCAAAGCCATTGTGGTAATGGCAGGGACTGCTCTGTAAGTAAATGGACCATTTATGGGGGCAAATAAAAACCCTCAATTCCTCAAAGCAGGGGTTCCCTCTTTGTCTGAGCTCTGAGGAGCTGGCCTGTGGCAGCCACAGGGCAGCTAAAAGACAGAAGAGATGTCATTTATTCCCTCTTTCCTTCCACAATTCCCTCACTGTTTCAATGCAGACCAGGAAAAAGCTTCAGAGCAGCAGGAGAGCTGGGCTGGGAGCAGCCAGGGCTGCCCAGGGCAGGTTCTCATCTCCAGGAAAATGGCAGGAATAAAGAGCAGCTGGGGGCACACACTTCCCTGCTCGTTCAGAGCTGGAATCAAGCAGAGCCCAGCCCAGCCCTGTCCCTGGAACACCTCCCTGCCTGCAGGAAAGTCGGCACAGAAGCTACACCAGGTGATGGCCACCAACCCCTTCCACCTGGGTGAGACTCACTGGGAAAGGAACTTCTTCCTTATCACTGCAATGGGATGGGAATTACCCAGAGTTAATTTTGAGACATTAGGGGTGGAAGCCAAACCCAGACAAGGGAGGGGATCCAACAAGCAGCAATCCCAGCCTTGTGGGGCCACGAATTACAATGCAGCAAGGTCACAAATGGAGGGAAAACTCAGCCAAGCAATTCTTGCGTGGGAGGGAAGGGTGGGAGATGACACTGGCAGGCTCAGGGTGAAATCAAACTGGAGAAATCAATAATGGGAGAGGACAGAGGGGGGGCAAGGGACACAGGAAGAGATAAATTAAAGGCTTGCCCAGGTGTTGTGATGGCTAGTGAGCAATAAATTAAATCAAAAAGGGCAACAGGGACGAGCAAGGCACTGTGAAAAATTAATTAAAAGGAAAGGAGGCATAACCAAGGCATAAAACATGGGTGCTCCTGGAAGGATTAGAGGAGCCAGGGCATGAAGAGGCTTTGGGAAGTGTAAAGGGAGCCAAGGCAGAGGCTGTAAAGGCTGTGACTGCATGGCAGGGTCAGCTAAACAACACAGATGCATTTCCAGACTCTGAGAAGCAGGAAAGCTTTGGGGAAGAAGTCTCCTGCAGAAGGAGGTGCTGGCACAGCAAACTTCACTCCCTGGCTTTTGTGGCCAAAATGCAGCAGGGTACTGAGTCCCCCCAGGTGCCCCTCTGCCCCACGGGAGGCACAGGGTGCTGCTGCAGGGTGGGCACTGCCTGGGGGCATCTCCCTGCCGTGTTCCAGGGCACAGACACAGCCAAGGGGAGAGCAGAGCTGGCTGCCCCCAGGACTCCCCCAGGGCTCTCCCAAATGCACCCCCAGGCTCCCTGCAGGCATCCTCCAGCTCCTGAGCAGAATCCACCAGCCCTGGCAGCTGCAGCCCAGCTCAGCCCAGCTCTGGGGTGGATCCCACTGGTTCTGCAGGCTGGTGGGACAGGCAGGATTTGGGTGAGGCAGGACAAGCACAGACTCACAGCCACATCCCTGCTGGGTCCATTGGGGCTGGAATGCCCGGTGTGAGTGCACGGGGGACAGCCTGCTTCCCTCCAGGACTTTCCTGGCTGAGCCCCTGGAACTGGAGCTGCTCCACTTTGGACACAGCAGTGCCATCAGCTGGGACGGCCAGAGCTGGAGAAGGGCTGGGTGGGGAGGGAACAGCTCAGGCACCTCACTCGAGCATGGGGGAGCAGAACCTGCCTGAAATCCCATTTGTGTCCCCTGCCCACCACCCAAGAGCTGCACGGGGTCAGCCCAAAGCCCTGCAGACCCTTCCCTGCATCACCTGGAACACTGGAAGGTGTCTCTGCCTGTGGCAGGGGTGCAACGAGAGGAGCTTTGAGCTCCCCTCCAACCTGAACCATTCTGGGATTCTGTGAAATGATTACAGGAATATTTGCAGGCCTTTCAAGCCACAGGGGAAAAGAAAGAATTGGCCAAGTCTGGCTCACACCTGCCTTTAAAGCAGCTTTCTTTGAAATGAACAGGCTGCCTCAGTGCTAAGAAGATTATAAGCACAGACACCTCTGCCAGAGGAGGGAAGAAGGAATAATAAAGGCATACAAAGCTATGACAAGAAAATGGGGAAAAAAAAGAAACAAGAATGCAGCAGACTTTTTGGATCTAGCAGGAGGGGCACAAGGAAGATGAAGGCACAGACAGTGACAAGCAAAGTTGGACAAGGAACAGATTCAGAACATCTCTGTGGGGCTGAGCCACCCAGCCCAGAAGCACAAGGACTTTCCCAAGTCCCAGCAGACACTGAGCAGGCAGGGAAGGCTTGTAGGGAAAGTAGGGCATGAAATGATGGATAATTAACAACATCAGAGAAAGCTCAGTGGCCCACAAACCTCTCCCTGCCCTGACAAACTTCTGCTTGGCTTTGGACCAGAACTGTGGGAAGCCCAGGGATGGTTCATTGCACCCCACTCCCACAGGCTCAGGGAAGCTGTGATATGGAGAGGGGAAAAGGGGGGACTTCTCCTGGCTCTCCACAACTCTGGGCTCTGCTCCCAGGATCAAGGGACAGGACAAGAGGTCTCAAGCTGTGCCAGGGGGGATTCAGATGGGATACTGGGGAAATTCTCTTCATTAAAAGGGTGGTGAGGCACCAGAAGCAGCTGCCCAGGGCAGTGGTGGAGTCACCATCCATGGAAATATCCAAAAAACATGTGGATGTGGCACCTGGGGACATGGTTAGTGGTGATCTTGGCAGTGCTGGGTTAAGGGCTGGACTCCATGATCCTGGAGGTCCTTTCCAGGTGCAATGACTCCAAGATTCTCTGAGGAGACCCCACGGGAGGTGAACAGGGGGCAGATGTCCTGGTTCCCCACAGCAAACCCAGGGAAAGACGTGGGGGAGCGAAACAAGGTTTGATGACAGGGCATATCCCAAGGTCAGCCTCACTGACCCACTGGCCCTGTCCTTCCGAGCAGAGGAACCTCCACCTTCAGGAAGAAACTAAAAATAAAAGGATTTTAGCAGAACCCCCCCCAGCACCCCACCTCAGACAGCTCATCACAAACACAGGGGGGTTCGTGGATCATCTCCCACGCTCTGGACAGCACAGCCCAACCTCTCCAGGCAGCACAAGGTCTCTGATGTTCCACCACATCTTCTGTCACAGCGCTGCCTGTGAAAGGGCAGTGCCTCAGGGGAGCAGCGCATTTGATGATGAAATGGCAAAATAAACAACTTCTCAGCTTGTTTCCTGAAATCTCCAGTTCAGGCCGAGCTGGAAGCAAACCTCAGGCCTGGATTCCTACAGATGAAGGACTGTGGCCACCTCACCATTTATCTTTCCTCCATTTCTTGCTAACCCTTCTCTGTCTCCTTAAAAAACCCCTAAAATCCATGCTCACACGTCGTATTTGATGCATCTGCCAAGGCCAGGGCCATCATATCCCATCCAGCACACGTCAATGCAGCCTTGTAAGGGGAAGCTGAGTAAAGACGTGCAGGGAGATCTATTTTTGTACTTTCTTTTAAGGCACCCCCTCGACTCCCTCCTTTCTGACTCACATTCCAGCTCCAGAACTGAGGAATGCAGCCACAAAGCTGCACCCAGTCAGGAGAGGACATTCTGCCAGTATTTTCACCCAGAGTTTGAGCACAGCCACAGCAGAAGAAGGGACTCGTGCCATCATCTGTCTGGTGTTTGCACAAGCAGTTATTTGGGAAAAGATTTTACATTTTCCGTTCCCACATCACCTTAATCTGAATTAACCTCCAAGTCTTGAGAGGTTCTGAGAAACAAGATGATTTCGAAAAGGAAATCCAGGAATGAAAAAAGAAAACCAAGAAATCCCCCAGTCAGAGAATTTAAATCGACATCATATTTCAGTAAGATCCAGATCTGCAGAAAACTGAGTGTTCATTAAGAATCACTTGCGCAGCTCTTAAAAGAATCAAACATTTGGGTTGATCACAGAAAACCAGCTCAGCTCTCGAGATGAATCACTGACTTGGGAAGGTGCTTTTTAACCCGTGGCTTTCTTGGAGCATGGGATTTTTTCCTGAGTATACAGGTTAACAATTCCACATGTGCTCGAGTTTCTGTGGCTTCTCCAGGTTTTACATCATGAAGCAGGCGTGGTGCAGTGCATGGATCATGTTTGCTGTTGGAACTCGTGTTTGAGGGATCAAACATCATTCTGTTGATTTTCTGTTCAGCCTTGCAGCCCTTAAATAATACCCAACACTCTGCTCTGCCCAGATTCCAGGTGCCAGGTGAGCCACACGACCTCCCCCTCTCTGACTGGACCATCAAGGCTCCTGTCCTGCATCCCTTGGCATTCCTACTGTTGCCTTGGCAGAGCCGAGAGCTGCAGGCAGTTCATTTGTTTCCTGAAAAGCCCAGGTAAGCCCAGGACAGAGCCATGGGGGTGTTTATAAAGGGTTAATTAGCAGCTCCTCTTCCCTCACTCACCCAGAGTCCATCTCCGAAGGCTCCAGGGTCACCACGGCAGCTCGGTGTGACTTGGCTGTCTCTGGAAAACCTGATCCTTGCTGGCACTGCCTGGGTGCCCACTCCCACTGGGGGCACAGGGAGGGGATGGCTCCATCCTGAGAACTTCAGGGCTGGACACCACCAGGGGCTGCCCCTGCAGACCCCACTCCTGCTGTGTGCAAACACTGAATGACCCCTAGTCACCCTCCACCCAAACAACCCCTCGTGCTGGAAGTGTCCAAGGCCAGGCTGGACGGGGCTTGGAGCACCCTGGGATGGTGGAAAGGGTCCCTGCCCATGGCAGATGGTGGCACTGGATGGGCTTTAGGGTCCTTTCCAAACCAAACTCAGGCATTCTGGGATTCTGTGCTCTGCTTTCACTGCAGACTGCGTGCCAAGAACATCCCCAAACTCTGCTCCCCTGCAGAGTGCTCAGGGCCTGGGGTCCCTGTGTGAGGAGAGCTCTCCTCCCAGCCTGCCTTTGCCAGGTGGGCTCCAGAGCCCAGCCCCATGGGACAGCAGTGAGCCTGCTCCAGCCACAACCTCCCCCAGAGCCCTGGGAACGGGCTCCAGCCAAGCACTCCCCAGAGCTGCACATGCCACGAGATCATTCCCAGCACAGACATGGGCAATCCTTCCCAGGAGCTGACTTACAACATGGGTTTGAACTCCGAACATTTTATTTGTGTCTTTGATTTATTATTTTTTTTTACAGCAGATAAAGGTTGGGCAGAGTGCATTCTGGGGGGAATTTCTGCTCGTGCCCTTCCCCAGCCTGGTTTCCAACGGTTCACAACTCCTGTGGAGCCTCTGGAATGAGTTCCAACCTGAGTGATCCAACCACCCTTTCTGACGGATTACCCCTTTTTCTGACCCAGAGATGGGGCTCCTGAGAGGCCTTTAAAAACTTTTATTCCATTTTCAGCCTCATGTGAAGGGTGAGACATTACAGATGTCACAATTCATGCCATCACAATCAGAAGCCAAACCATTTTCTAATTACAAGACATGATAAGCGTTTTTTTGGCCTATCAGCTTTTGCCACACAGTGCTGCTAATGCTTCTAAGCTAATCATCTAAAATTACCCCACGTGGGTCTTGCTACAATACATCTGTCATAGTTCTATTCCTCCAAAATACTTGGTCTATTTGCAAGGCCATCATTTGAAACTTGTTTCTAGTCCCATTTCTCTCTCAGCAATGTGCTGTTCCACAGCCTTTCTAAGCCAGCATATTTTATCTCAAAGTTTGCATATGGGTGCACAAGACTATGTGAGGCTTGGAGAATTCTCCACAAATCCATTTTCCACACCATTCCTTGACAGAGGCACCTTAGGCACAGAGGGGAACTCAGTCCTGGAGTTTGGCTTTTTTAAGCTGGACCGTGAGCCCTGGGAGGGTCCCGTCCCACAGGCTGCTCTGCCCTGGGCACTGCAGCCCTCCCCAGCTCCTGCCCCCGCTGCTTCCAGCATCTGCAACCTTCTCCTGACCCGGTGTTCTCTAAATTAAGAACCTGTTACATCCCTTCCTTCCTTGGCCCACGGGGTGCTAAGAAGGTCACCACAGATTGTAGCTTAAAGGGCCGCCAGTGCCCCCCTAATCCTGGCCAGACAGAGCTGCCCCAGCTGATAACGACCTGAGCAGGTGATTAGAGCCTGGATTTATCTGTGCTCAGGGCCCCGATGGCCCCTCCACCCTGGGCTTTTCTGAGACTCACAGGAAAGTTCAGCCATCCCATTTTTGCTGAGCCACCTCAGGATGGATGCTGCTCCGTGTCCTCTCATCACAGGGCGCTCCCAGCCCGGTAAGGATGGACTCAATAACAGCAATTTCCAACACTTTCCCCGCATTCCCGGAATTAAGGGCATTTTCATCAGCCTTCCTTGTTCTTCAGTCACTCTCTGTGTTCTTCTCTAACTGCCTGAATGACAGATATTTCCCCACTGAAATATTTCCCAAGGAACAGGGAGCTCTGCAGCTCCTTCTGGAATCTACCTTTATTCTGTGTGCCACCAGTGAGAAGTGAAAAATGAAAGAGCAAATAATCAGCCGGCAGTGTTCAGGGGCTCAGGAGTCCTGAGAAAGGGAAGAACTTGCTGGATAAAATACAATTCTCTCCACTTACAGTAAGTACCTTGTACAAAAAGAAGAGTCCACACTTCAAAACTCTACTGAATGTGCCAAGAGCCAAAACAAAACTCGGAAAAATTTCTGGCAGTGTTCTTTATAAAAACGTCTTCAATAGTAAAAATCCATGTATTTCTTCAGTGCTGCTGAGTCCCACGATTTCATTTGCTGAGTTAAATCCTGGTCTATGGAATTAAGGTACAGCAGCTGTCTTAGTCATGCAGAAAAGGGTTTTTAGTCGGGTCACTTGTTCAGCCTGTCCTTGTGCCAAAACCTTTTGTGTCAAAATATCCTCACTACCACCATGGGCAGGTACACTGAGCTGGAACAGAAAATGGTTATGCACAAACCTGATCAAACCCAAGTTCCCTTTCTCCCACAACTGCCTCGTTTTGATTTGAAGAAGTTCAGGTGAATCTTTTCCCTGCTGTTATTTGGAGTTTCCTGAATTAGATTTCCAAACAAGATCCTTATTTACTGTGTGTGGTATCCGGGGGTCCATCACACAGCAGCAGAGCTTCTACCTCTATGATAAGAAGTTTTATCTGATCACATTTATTTCTTCTCTCTTCTGTGTAATATTCAAAGGAAAAGTCCAACCGTGATACCAATTAAAACACAAGTTCTGCAAACCCTGTTGAACTAGAAACAGAGAACCCCATCCCTGGAAGTGCCCACAGCCCTCTTGGACGGGGCTTGGAGCAGCCTGGGATAGTGGCAGGTGTTCCTGCCCATGGCAGGGGATGGTTTTTAAGGCCCCTTCCTTACCCACTCTGGTAATTTGTAGTTTCTGCTTTCATCCATCTGCCCAGGAGCTGGAAGAGAAAATCCACTGCTGAAAACTACCCTGCTGCATCTTCCTGCCGTGAGTTGAGCACAGAACGAGGACACCCTGAAATCTTCACCCTCTGCTGAAGCGAACTCCAGGGTTGACTCCCCTGAAGTCATGCTAATCCATTCTTACCACAACGAAAGTCCCAGCAGAGCAGGCAGAGCCCTCCCAGCTCCAGCCCTCCCTGACCTCATGGCTCAGGCAGCACAGCAATTTTCCAAGAGCCAGAGTCCTTCCCAGGCCAGCACTTCCCAACCCTTAGGTCGTGCTGCCACTGGACCTGATCCCTATTCCCATCCCTCCATAAAACCTCTGCTTCACAGAGATGATTTCAGCTCAGCCCCCCTGGCCAAGCACGGTCCGGGGGATGTTAAACTTCCTAAATTGTGGCCTGAGGACACCCCTGTGCCCTCTGGGGACGGGGAACTCCTCTGTCCTGCCCTAAGCACTGACCAACACAGCCCCAGCAAGGAACTCCCACGGGAATGTTTCCTCCCAGCCCAAGTGCCAGGGCTGCTCTGTATCCCCCTGTCAGAGACAGCACCAGGGGTGTGACCAAACTCCGGGGCCCCACACGGCAGCTCCGCACCTCTGCCTGCCCCAAGCACAGCATTCCCCACGGGCAGCACTTCCAGCCACGGGCACACCCTGGCTCTGGGATGTGCAGAGCAGAGGCAGAGCAGAGCTCACCTCCAGCTCACTCACAGGTCACACTCGTTTCCACCACCACAAACTGCAAATAGGACTTTCAGGAGCAACACCAGCAACGAATCTAAAATGCAGACATGCCCGAACCCGTGTCCACAACAACCCACGGGGGTGTGATCACAGACTCAAAGAACCACAGAATTAAGCAGGGAAAGACCTTTGAGATCATTGAGTCCAACCTCTGACCCAACACCTCCTTGTCAGCCAGACCACGGCACTGAGTCCACACCCAGACCCCCCAAATGCCCCCAGGGATGGGGACTCCCCCACCTGCCTGGGGCTAAAGTCATCCCAGCTCCATCACCAACAGCACTGGGGACAGGAGCAGGTTCTCAGCAAATCCATCAACCTCTGAGCCCCTGAACACACACCAGGCCAGGCTGAGGGAAATCAGCCTTCCCCCAGCAGGCCCCAAGGGAGGAACCCTCAGACTGACCCCAGAACCAAGGCACCTGGACAGTCCACCTGCCGGGCTGGCGCTGCCCCAAACCCCACTGCTGTGCCCCCCAGCTGGGAAGCACAGGGATGTCCCCCAGCAGCCCTGGGACACCCAAGGACACAGACACATCACTCACCAGGGCAGGCAGGGCACTTGGGCTTGGTCACTGTCCCCGTCCCCGGAGCGGGAGCAGGCGCAGCTCCTCTCTGTGCCTCTTCACCCTGCAGGAAGCAGGACATGGAGGGAGGGTAAGCAGATAATCCACGACTTTCTGTGAGGGTGTGCAGTGCTGGGAAGCAAAGCTGCTGCTGTCTGCAAGGATCAGAGCTGGGACTTTCTGAGCTAAGACTCTGAGCTGCTTAGCAGGGAGCTGGAAGCAGAGCAGACAGAGGTGGTTGTGTTCCCAGGGCTGAGCACTGGGGGGATGGTTTGGGCTGGCTCAGGCACCAGAAATCCCACAAAAACTGCTCCATCACGTTAATGCTCACAGGGAACAAGGACAGAGGCTGGGAGGAATTTCTGGTCGTGATGGCTCAGGGAAAAAACAGAGTTTCTTCGAAGTGAAATGTCCCACAGGAAAACCTTTTTCATCATTTTGTTTATTTATTATTTGGAAAATGTGCTCTTGAAACTGAAGATTTTACTTAGGGTTAGGGCAGCTTGAAACTATTCCTTGATGAAACTGAAACGTTCTGTTTTCAGTCAGTTCTTCTGTGTCCCTGAGATGCCCCAAATCCTCCTGGAACTTACAATGAAGGTTTCCTTTTCCTGCCACGGCTGAGATACCTGGCTGACCTGCCCAACATGAGAGATATGCCAGGTGGGGACATAACCACGATTCAGAAGTGGAAAGTGCAGGGCTTTTTAAGGCATTTTTTGGCTGGGTCACCCTCAGCACCCACTGGCAGAAGCTCCTGGCACAGTGGGGTTGCTCCAGACAGGGTGTCCAGGGATGCTCCTCACAGGGAAGGGTGCAGAGCATGGATGCTCAGCTCTTTGTGCTCCCAAGGATGTTAAATTAGACCTGGGTGAGCTCTAAGAAGTTGACTGATAACCCGGAGTGGAAGCACCAAAGAGGTGCCACAGAAAAACCTCACCAAGAGCAAAATCAAGGGAGCTGAAAACAGGCCACCTTCCACTGTCCCAGGCTGCTCCAAACCCCGTCCAACCTGGCCTTGGACACTTCCAGGGATCCAGCCACAGCCACTCTGGGCACCCTGTGCCAGGGCCTGCCCACCCTCCCAGGGAAGAATTTCTTCCTCATCTCTAATCTAAACCCATCCTCCTTTAGTTTAAGGCCATTCCCTGCTCTTACACTGAATTCCCCTTTTCTGTGTGGGTCCTTTGGAATTCAGGCAGCAAAAGCAGCTGAGGCCAGCCCTTGCAAGGCTGGAGTTGATCCATCGAGGGCCCCACCCCATGATTTTTGTAGAATCACTTCAACCCACGATGCAAAAGTGAAGGGGGATGGAGGCAAGTGCTCTGCCAAAACACAGCACCCCTTGAACAAAGTAACTGCACGAAAATGTGCTGGTTTATTTTTTTCTCTGGACTCCCCAAGCCTTCCCCTTCTCTCCCTGAACGATAATGGGCATAAAAATTAAACAGAAGTTCTCCAAGAGCACACAAAATGCACTGAAGAGCAATAAATCACGGGGCTGGATGGCATTCCCGGGAAGCAGGGGGAGGGGAGAAGGGATGGAACAGTGAAGATACTGACTAAGATATATCACAGACCCTTAAAAAGCCAGGACTCGGGGCAGGGACTCCGCACACTGGGCTAACTCTGGCTGGAGCAGCAAAGGAACGTGCCCAGCACAGCTCTGGGGCTGGAACGTGGTGTCTGAGGTCCCAGCAGGCTCAGAACACAGCCAGTGTCACCCCAGCACCCTCACCTGGGGATGGACACCCGGACAAAACCACCTCCTCATTCCCTGAGAGCCACAATTGCACACCCACTGCTGACCGCCGAGGGCAGAGCACCTGCAAACCCAGGGGGTTTTGGGGATTTCCAAAAAGTGCCCTCCCTGCTCAGCCAAAAGGCCCCGCAGGATGGACACATGGGGCCAGGGCTGCCCCTCTCCCTCCCCAGGGCTGTCCCACTGACACCAGGACCAGCTGGGGGCTCCGGGAAAAGGAAAGAGTCAAAGTGAAGCCGAGCGCTGGAGTGGGATCCAGACGTCTCCGAGCAGCAGCTCGGAATTCCCACACGGAATGCTCCCACAGCTGACCTGGGATGCTCACAGCAGCACTTCCAGCCACCCCAAACACTCCCAGGGCATCACACACGAGCCCAGTGTTCTGCAAACACCAGGAATTAGCACTGATTTTCTTCCTGCAAACAAGATCACCTTTAATTTCGCAGGCACCTCCTACTTCGTTAAAGAGCTTGCTCTCCAGGGATTTGCCCTTTAAGTGGGGCAGGAAATGAAGAGACACAAAATGCCATTTAATTGGGGATAAAGATCCATCTTTGCAGTGCCTATTATCAAGATGTGTCATTTAAAAACAAGTGTGGAGCAGGTGTGAGATGGCACCAGCTCTGGATGTGCGTAAAAAGGGTTGCCAGCAGCAGCATGTCTCACAGAGAATCAGGTGGTGCAGCTTCCAAAACTCCTGCTCCCTCTGGGGGCTCTCTTGCTCTCTCCCCTCAAACTTCTCTGCAGAACTGACTTCTGAAATGGGTGAAAAGAAATGGCATCTCAGGGAAGCCAAGGCCTTTGAAAGGAAGAGAATGAAGCCCTTGAAATGGCCCCTGAAATTGTGGGGCAGGGTTGGTGCTGGCGTCGAGGATGGAGAGGGGAAAATCACAGCACAGCCAAGGTTCAGGTGACCAGAGCTGTCCTGACATCCAGCCCAAAGCTCCCCTGACACAGCTCCAGCCATTCCCTGCGGGCCTGTCCCTGACAGGGGACATCAAGGTGCTGATGTCTGTCTGCCTTGGGAGCTGAGGCAGGGGGGAGAAGGTTTCTGCTCTCCCTCGGGTCTCCCAGCCCCTCTCTCCGTGCCCCAGCACCAGCAGTGACGTGATAAATCACTTCAGTACTGAAGGTTTCAGATGACCTGCAGGGAGCAGACTCAAAGAAGAGTAAGGACGTGTAATGGTCCTTGTTCTAAGGAAAGGGAAACCTGGAGTTCCTCTCTACAGCTGCTGGGGAGTCTCCACGGAACTCAAGGCAGCTCAGTTGGCTCAAGCCTGCCCAGAACAGCTTCCACAGCTGAGGTTTCTCCTTCTGAACGAGCCCCAGAGCAGAATCCCCACGTGTGTCCCTCCACGCTGAGACCTCCTCCAGCTTTCCGTGGGAGCTGGAGCTTGGAGCTGATTGTGCCCCTGGGCAGAAAACCAGGGGGTGATCCCTGAGCACTGGGAGACACTGGGAGACTGGCAGCAATCCTGGAGAAACCAAACCATTTGACTTCATGCCAACGGCAGAGTGGCTCAGCTGGAGGTGTGAGTGCTCCTCCTGGAAAAGAGACGCCTGAAGCACCAGAGCAGAGGTCTCTGCCCTTTGTGCTTCTCCAGATGTTACCTGTAACACCCTGGATTTGTTGGAATCTATTTTTCTAACAAGTACCTTTTCTGCATCTCCCCTCATGGGAGACAAAATAGGGAGGAACCCTGTTTAAATGGTGCACTTTAATTAACTGCCTGCTTTGTCAAAGCCCTGCTCCTGTATTCTGATGCAAATTCAGTCTTTCATTGTAAGCAATATCTCAGTTTGGCTTCGGTCTTAACCGATCTTTAAATGTCCTATTTTCTCCCCTGACGCTCACAGAATTCCAGTGTGGGGTTTGGGCCGGAATGGACCTTGAAGATCATCTTCCAGTTCCTTGCCATGGGGAGGCTGCTTAGATCCTTCAGTTATCACTTCTCTGCTCATCCCACCTTGGGCTGGGCTTCTCCGGCCACTGAGCACCTCAGACACTTTTCCTGACGGAGCTTTTGGGCCAGGATGCTGCTCAGGGAGTGTGCTGGTTCTGCTCCCACCTCTCTCCCACACTGTCCTGCTGCAGGAGCCTCTGCCTGGGAGCAGGGTGTGCCTTGCATGAGGCAGAGACAGGAAACCTTAAACCTCGTCCCAGGCCCTATCCCAGGGAGCAGGGATGGGTTTTCCTGTCTCATTTCAAGGGGCAGACACAGCTCCCCACCGTCCCTAATTTTCTATCTTGACATCTCCACCTTCTGCCTGTGAATTCTCTCCTGCCGTCAGAAGGTCACCAGGCCAGTTGGAAAGCCATTTTTCACACCCTGGCTAATCCAGAGGCACCTGGCTGCCTCTTTCCACTGGCAAAATGCTGACAACAAAACTAATTAGTGGGCAGCAGGACAGTGGCTGGGTGACAGCACTGGCCTTTATTGCACCAGCCAAAAATTCAAGGGATTCAGGAGCAGCTCCCGGCTCTTCCCCAGACTCCTTTTGTGACCTTGGGCTCCAGCACTGTGCTCTACCCACTGAGGCTGATAACACTTCCCAGACATGGCCATGCAGGTAAATTAATTTATGGTGAGGAAATAATTCATTAGGATAGGCACAAAGGTCCCTTCAGAATGAAAATGTTTCTCGGTAAAGCTTTTCACCAGACTGGTGCATTAGCTGAATATTCCCAATATTCTCACAATATGTGGGCTGAGCAGATTGAGTGGAACAGGCTGCCCAGAGCAGCTGTGGCTGCCCCATCCTTGGGGATGTCCAAGGCCAGGCTGGACGGGGCTTGGAGCAGCCTGGGACAGTGGGAGGTGTCCCTGCCCATGGCAGGGGTGGGATGGGAAGAGCTTTGAGGTCTCTTCCAACCACTCCCTGACTCTGTGAAACGCCCAGGGCCAGGGGGTGCTCTGCAGCAGGAGGCAGGTCAGGAGGGGTTAACTCCTCCTCTCTCAGCTGCTGCTGTCATGACACTGACGAAATCCAGCCCGGGAGAAGGGCCCATGGACCACCATTCACTCCGGAATCACACCGGGGTGGCAGAGTGTCCCCCCTGTCCCAGGCAGAGCACAGGCATCCCCGGCGGCCCGGCAGCTTTCCCTGCATCCCTCCCCAGCACCGACCCCGCCTGTGCAGTGCCCTGCCAGCCTCCAGACACCCCCACAGCTCAGGGGAGCTGGGATCACCCCAGCTGGGAAAGGGAAGGAAAAACATCTCAAGAGCCCCAGCCGGATGGCTTTTCCCGTCTATAAAACGTGAAGGGCGGCTCAGTGAGCAGGGCAGTGTCTGCTCAACCCCAGCACACCGGGACACCCTGGGGACACGGGGGAAAGGAGAGAGAAGCCCTGAGCAGCCTGTCAGAACTTCAGCAGTGGGGATAATTGGTTTGTACACATTTCTCCCGCACCCAATTACCAGCTCGGTTTGGTGTTTGATTGTAGCCGACTCCGGTCCAGCAGAGCTGCTGCTGTTTCCATTCCTGCACACATCACCCGGTCCCTAAATCATTTTTAATGGCTCCTCTCCTCGCGTGCCCTCCCGGCTCATTCCAGCCCCATCAGCACGAGGCAGGCTGCAGATATGGAGGAGCTGACATTTCTCTTTTGAGTAATTTGCAGTGGATTTCTTGCCCGTTTGATGTAGTCATTTTGTTCTCGGCACTGATGTGACATTAATTATTGTTAAATATTCTTATCTGTTACACACAGTTCTGTTTAGATAAAGGTCAGGGCGTGAACCCCTGACAGTGCTCGTTGCTGCCATGCTCCAAAGCCAATTTGTCATCCTCTCCCTTCAATACCTTCGCCGTGGTTTCAGTTCATTTTTCCATTAATTCAGGCACAGTAGAGAGCCATTAAAAAATGCAAAAATCTCTCGGCGGTTCAGCTCAGCACTCGGACAGGGAATTATGAGGCTGGGAAGCACCAGTTGCACAGGGCGGGCAGGGAATAATGCCCAGGAAAATCCAGCAGCAGCCTCTTTTAAGGGACTGTGTGGCTGCCCCCCCAAAAATCTGTGCACGGTTCTGCTTTAATAAAGATCAGCTAAGCCTTGTGCAGCACAGTGTGATAACAGCACAGTCCAGAGGCCCGGGCACAGGGTGCCCAGAGCAGCTGGGGCTGCCCCTGGATCCCTGGAAGTGTCCAAGGCCACGCTGGATGGGGCTTGGAGCAGCCTGGGACAGTGGGAGGTGTCCCTGCCCATGGCAAGGGTGGCACTGGATGGGCTTTAAGGCCCTTTCCAACCCAGCCCATCCTGGGGTTTATGTTCTCTGCCATGCCCACGTCACCCTCCCTGGGCAGAGGACACGAAGGACAAGCCCAAGCTGTCAGTGTCCCAGAAGGGAGGCACCACCCAGCAGTGACCCATCACCCCAGAGACCCCGAGGGGCAGCTCATGCTGAGTGAAACCCGCACCAGCCTCTGCTCTGGCTTTGCTTTTCATCCCTCTGACCAAATAATTCCCTTGAGGTGTCGCTTCCCACCGCGTCACCTGCAAGGTGGGGACAGCAGGGCAGGGACAGCCCTGCTGGGAGTCACCCCAGCGCTCCCTGCACACCTTGGGATGCCCTAAAGAGCCAAAATTTGGTCTCTACAGCCAACCTGGATCCCACCAGGGAGCCCTTCACACAGGGCCTAAGGGAGCCCCTCAGGGCACACAGGCCATGGGGGTTTTGAGGGTGCCAAAGCCAATTTTGGGGTTTTTTTTGAGGGATTACTGGGATTTTTCGGGGTGATTTTAGTGGTTTTGAAGCTATTTTTGGGGTGTTTTTGGGGGGGGTTGGAGTGATTTTGTAGGGGGTTGGAGGGATTTGGGGAGGTTTTTTGGAGGATTTTTGAGTTTTGGGGGGATTTTTGGGGAAAAAAAGGACAGAAATGGGGAGAAAAGGATGGAAAAGGGGAAAAGAGGATGAAAAGGGGGAAAAAAGGATGAAAAAGGTCAGAAAAGATGGAAGCGGATGGAAAAGGGGGAAAAGGTGGGGAAAAGGGACAGAAGAGGGGACAGAGGGAAGTGATGTTGACAAATGAATACACTTGTGATTTTTGGGGGTCAATTTTGGGGGAGTTTGGGGCGATTTGGGGGGGGGTTTTTTGGTGATTTTTGAGTTTTGGAGGGATTTTGGGGGAAAAAGGGATGGAAATGGGGAGAAAAGCATGGAAAAGGGGAAAAGAGGATGTAAAGGAGGAAAAAAGGGTGAAAGAGGTGGGAAAAGAGGGAAGTGGATGAAAAAGGGAGAAAAAGGTGGGAAAAGGGGATGGAGAGGGAGAAGGAATGATGACAAACGAATACACTCGTGATGTTTTTTGGGGCAATTTTTTGGGGGGTTGGGGTGATTTTGGGGAGGTTTGGGGGAGATTTTGGGGGTTTTGTGTGATTTTTGAGTTTTTGAGGGATTTTTTGGATAAAAAAGGGATGGAAAAGGGGAGAAAAGGATGGAAAAGGTGAGAAATGTGGGAGGAAGATGGAAAAGGGGGACAAAGGTGGGAAAAGGGGACGGAAAGGCTGAACAATCCCAGCTCCCTCAGTCTTTCCTCACAGGGTTTGTGTTCCAAGCCCCTCACCAGCCTCGTGGCCTCCTCTGGACACACCCAAGGGTCTCAGCATCCTTCCTAAACTGAGGGGCCAGAGCAGGACACAGCACTCAAGGTGAGGCCTCAGTGCCCAGCACAGGGAAGAACGACCTCCCTGCTCCTGCTGGCCACAACCAGGCTCCATGGAGCACACAGGGAGCACAGGCCACGGAGAGGAGTCAAGCCCTAAAGCCACCTCAGTGAGGAGGAGCAGGGTGAAGATGCTCAGGAGGCTCCAAAGCCAGGGCTAGGATGATCCAAGGGCTCAGCTGCCTGGAAAGGTGGGCTCTGCTGCACAAGCAGAGATGGATGCACAGGTGGATTTGGCCTGACTGAAGTGCCACATCATGAATCGTGTGCCCGTCCCAGCACTTGGCATGTGGAAGAACATTTGAGCCTTTATTCAAAGTGACGTTTAATTTCGCATTGTGTTAAATCATTCTGTACTTCTAAATAAAAGAGAATAAACTCCCAAACCTGTCCCCCACTCAGTGAAACACACAGAAACAGTGCAATGTGCTAAATGTCATCAAGTGTGGGGTTTTTCTCCTTCACTTGCAATCACAGAATCATTAAAGCTGAAAAAGACCTCTAAGATAATTGAGTCCAACAATGCCAAGCTCACCACTAACCCGTGTCCCCAAGCCTCACACCCACGTGTTTTTTGAATACTCCCAGGGATGGTGACTTCACCACTGCCCTGGGCAGTGCGTGCCAGGGCTTGACCATTCTTTCTGGGAAGACATTTTCCCTAATCTCCAACCTAGACCTCCCCTTGCACAACCTGAGGCCGTTTCCTCTCGTCCTGCCCCTTTTCACCTGGGAGCAGAGACCAACCCAGCTGCACCCTCCTGTCAGGGAGTTGAAGAGAGCCAGAAGGTCCCCCCTGAGCCTCCTCCACACTAAACAACCACCTCACTCATCAGAACCATAAATAAACTCCTGGACAAAGGGATATTCCCATCCCTTGTCCCCAGCTGCACCAGAGCCAGTGGGCAGCAGCAGCACTAAATCGGGAGCAGGGAAGGCTGAGAGCTGACTTCACACGTTGGGAAGGTATGAGACAGCTCAGGTCCTCTCCAGGCCTGGGGACAGAGTGTCCTGAGGCTAAAAATACAGAGACAAACCAAAAAGTCAAGGCTAGCAAGAGGCATTAACAGAGCCTGTTTATTTCTGTAGCCAGTGAGCATCCAGAGAGAGCCCGAGCCCCCGGCACTTGGTGCCTGCGTGACGGACAGGCTGCTGCAGCTGGAGGAGTCTGGTTTCTGCACTCACAGGGCTGGCCCCTGGCCCCTGCCCCAGGGCAGCTCACACCTTGCCTGCCAGTATTTTTAGCTGCTGCACAAAGCAGGGTGATGTGCAGGAGCAGAGGGACAGAGTCAGGATCCAGGTCCGTCGAGGTTTGGGAACAAACTTGTGCAGAGGCAGCAGGATCCAGGATGGGAATCTCTCTACCAGCCTTTACCAGTGGGAGATGGTCCCACCCTCTGAGCAGGACTGTGCTGCCCACAGTGATCCCACCACACCTGGACACACTTGCCACAGGTAGGGCCTGGCCCCCGCTCAGCCCAAAGAGCCAGAGGTCCACGGAAAGTTTCCACGTGCCAAAAGCAGTGGGATGCAACTTCAGGGCTGGCAGTGGCAGTGCTAGGGACAGGGATCCTCCCTGGGCCTGCTCCAAATGGAATCATCACAGAATCCCAGAGTGGTTTTGGTTGAGAGGGACATTAAGGCATTCTCTTTCCAACCCCCAGCCATGGGCAGGGACACCTTCCACTGTCCCAGGCTGCTCCAAGCCCCATCCAACCTGGCCTGGGACATTTCAGGGATCCAGGGGCAGCCACAGCTTCTCTGGGCACCCTGGTCCAAGACTGGAGCTGTCAGAGCTCAGCTCCCCTCACCCGGCACACAAAACCCCAGTAGCACCAGGATGGAGGCACTGGAAGACCAAGGGAACACCACAAGGGGCCTCTGGCACCGGCTGTGTGCCAGGCTGAGCCGCCCACACAGGGCTCCTCAATTCAATTTGCCTTCCTTCATTAACCACAATGGATTCACACCCGAACCAGAACCGAAAACAATCACTTACCTGTCTATTTAACCTCACTGCTATGTTATCACTCCCTCTGTCCCACGTTTGGCTCCCCTCTGATACCCAAATTCTTGCAGAGCTGACAGAAATTTGGCACAGCCTTCACACCGCAGGACAAACTTCCAAGGTAGAGAAAGGAAAACATCCCAGTTTCTTCTGCAAGAGTGATTTCAGCACTAACTACTGCAAAAAAAAATGAACAGAAAACTCCAGACTTGTAAGTGCAGCTGATCCCTCTGCTACTTGAACTCCAGTGCAGGGATAAAGGTTTATGTGCTGCTGTAAGGAACCACATCCTTCCGACAGGAATGCTGCTGGAGCTCTGGGAAAAGCAGGTACTCGATTCTCAAGGCTGGGGGCAGAGGCACGCCACAGAAAAACATCATCCAAGAAGTTTTACCCCTCAGCAGATGCTGTTGGCTCCAGGTGCTGGTGCAGCACTGAGAGCCACAGAACTGAGGATCTCCAGTGTGGGATAATTAGGTTTTTGTGCTACTTTGGCCTCTGAGAGCACATCAGATGAGGCAGAGCTGGTGTGAAACCGAAGGGAAGGTGCTGCTGCTGCTGCTCTGCCATTGCTGAGCTTTGACACAAACCCCAGTAAATCCCAGTCCAGCAGCCACCTGGACCCCTGGTCGTGGTGCCTCACAGCTCTGACCAGTTCCTCACCCTCATCCTCACAGGCACCTCTTGAGAGCCTCCTCCCAAAGGAGCCAGGGATCCCAAGGAGATCCACAGGAGACTCCCCACGGCCAGGGGACCTCCAGGGATGTCCCCACCATCCACACAGCTGCAGCTGGAGAGGGGGATGCTCATCCTGCACTCATCTGGGTGGTTTGTTGTACACAAGCAACTCCTTTTCTGTAATGGAATGGGTGGGTGTATCATTACCATTAGGCACAGTCGTTACATCCAGCCCTTAATTAGATTTGTGTAATTAGAAATTCACTCAGTTATTTCACGCAGTGGAGAAAGTCCTGCCTGGGTGGGGTCACGTGAGACAGCGACAGATTCCTCTGGAGCTTCCAGAGCTGACTGATAACCTGGAACAAATGACATCTCAGCTCTGGGACCTCCACAAGGTGTGCATAATGCTCAGCATCAGGCTGATTTTGCACGGCTGAAAGGCAGAAATCAGGCAAAAGCACATGGAAAACACCATGACAGCTCCTACTGGTATTTTCTTCTCCTGCAGAGATATTCAAAGCAGCACAATCAGGAGGCTGATGCTGATGCCCTGGAGCTGCACTGGAGCCCCAGACATCCAGCTGGGACCAGGAGATGGGATGTCCCCAAGTCACCACTGTGGCCTGGGCACAGGAATGAGATAATCATGTACCCAGCACAGAGAAAGTCACTGGGAGAAATCCTACTGGATCAGAAGGGTTTGCAGCAGGCCAGGCAGGCAGATGGAAGAGCTGACCCACAGGACTCAGACCCAGGATCAAGATCAGGCAAGTTGGTTGTCCTTTTTGGGTTGTTTATCCTAGAAAACGCCAGCTGAGAGGTGACCCAGGCTGCTTTCCACAGGGGCAAGAGTCAGGTCAGACAGAAAATCACCTGGACTAAAAGAAATTGCTCCACAGAGAAATCAGGGGATGGTTTGGAGGGGAAGGGAATTTAAAGACCATGGCATTCCAGCTGCCCTGCCATGGGCAGGGACTGCACCCACCAGAGCAGGCCGCTCTGAGCTCCCTCCAACCTAGCCTGACCAGGCTGCAAGCAGATGGTTTTACACTCCAGCTGGGGGGGACACTGAACCCAAAGTCATTTTAATTCACCCCAGGGAAGAAAAGCATCTCGTGGCACGGTCAGGAGCGGATCTGGACTCAGCCTGTGGCACTGCAGCTTTGGAAAGCTCCCTGGGCATTTCCTCCCGGGACAGCTGTTGGCACAGCACTGCACCAGGCACTGTAATGGGCTGAGAGCTCTCTGCACCCCACAGGAAAACACCAACAGCACAAAACATTGAGGGAAGCAGCAAGAAAATGCTCTCCTGAGAGACCTGAGCCTGACTTTTTTTTTTTCCATTAGACTGTTTTTACAGATGGGGAAATGAAGCAAGAAGCCGGAAATGGCCCCCAGGCCCAGAGTTATTTACTGGTAAGTGAACAGCCAGCTCTGCTGTCAGATGTCTGCACTACCCTGAGCAGTGTCTGCCCCTCAAGGAACTCCTCCCAGCCAGGCAGGGCGGTACAGCACAGCCCTCGTGGCCAGGCTGTGCTCAGCGACCAGGTGGCAGCCAAAGGATGCTCCACACCTTCCCCTGGCGGGCTCAGGGGTGGCCAAAGGGCCACCAAGGAGCCTCGGAGAAGGGAACACCTCTCACACCTCCACTGGCTCAGATCCAGCTGAGAAAAGTCGTGTCAGGATTTGAAAAAAGCTGAAAGAGAGAGAACACAGCAGGTCTGAAAGTGGAGACACCAATGCTCCCAAAATCGTGGCTTCTCCCGGAGAGTTTTTTCCATGAAACTGCTTCTGGCAGGTGGGAAAAGGGAGAACCAGTTACACAAACACGTAACTCACGAGGATAAGAGCATTTGATTAAGGGGCACTTCAAAGGAGGTCCTTCACCAACAGCTGAAGGACTCTAATACATGTCTGCAGTCATGTTTGGAGCTAATTTAAATGAAGTATTTAACCACACAACCTGGTGAGAGTCAGATTATACAGTGAAATCTGGTTTTTTCCTCTTCCACCTTTCCCTCAGGTTCGTTGTCCCTGCTGCTCAAATTTCCCCCCGTGCTGTTAGTGGCAATAACACTTTCCCTGCTCGCCCTCCAGCTGTCAGGCTCCCAGTGCTCAGTGACTGCAATCACAGCCCCGAGGGACCCTCAGGGACCCCCCAGCTTCCCAAGCCAACCACAAACAAGCAGCAAAGCTGGAATTTCAAACGTTGCTCGAAGCTGAACGACTCTGAGAGCTCTTCACCAAAACCCCTTGATGAACAAGCTTGGGAGAAACCTCCTGTCTGGAGCAGAGGAACCTGCATCCAACAAGAGCCTCCAAGTCCAGAAGAGCAGCTCCCAGGGCATCATCCCAGCATGGTTTGGGTTGGGAGGGACCTTAGAACTCATCCAGTCCCATGGGCAGGGACACCTTTCACTGTCCCAGGCTGCTCCAAGCCCTGTCCAGCCTGGCTTTGGATACTTCCAGGGATCCAGGGGCAGCCACAGCTTCTCTGGGCACCCTGTGCCGGGGCCTCCCCACCCTCAGAGTGAGGAATTTTTTTCTATACCCAAACTAAACCTACTCTCTCAGTTAGAAGCCATTCTCCTGTCCTGTCCCCCCATGCCTTGCCCAAAGTCCCTCTCCAGCTCTCTTGGAGCCCCTTTATGCACAGGAAGTTTCTGAGGACGATGGTCCTGGAATATTCCATGAACAGGGCTAGAGCAGATAGACTTAGGGCAGAAGTTCATTCCCACTTCACTTAAAACCAGAAATCCTCCAGTTTTAGTCCAAAGCTACTCACGAAACCAGGACAGCAGGTATGCTGTAACATCCACTGTGGGCATCCCTGCAGCTCCCCACCAGCTTCTGCAACTCACACCCTGCACAAAAAAGCCCAGGGGCTGCTTCCCCAGCCCTCGGCTCTGGGGCAGATCATGCACACGGCTGGGATTCAGGGATGGGATGTGAATCCTTGGTCACATAATGCCTCTAAATCCAGCTCTGCACCTGCATCCAACACGGTTCTGACCTCCATAAAGGAGCAGGTGTGGGAAGAAGGGACCTCCGGAGGTCCCTCCTTACCCCACTGTCCCCTGCACAGTGGGGCTGACAGGTCAGCCGGGGTCAGCAAAGCCAGGAGGCAGCTGGAGCTCTGCAGGGCCCTCCTGGCTCCCTCTCCTGCTGGACACACGTGGCTGCTGCTGGCCCAGGCACATGGAGGCAGGTGGGTGCACGGAGGGGACGGTCTGAGCACACCCCCAAGGGTCTTGGAGAGGGTTCCCCTCAGGCAGCACCCCAACATGGGCTTCTCCCCTGTCCCAAGTATCCACCACCACTGGGAAAGCTCTGACTCGGGTCCTGAGCTCCTTCCTTTGCCAAAGCAGCTTGGAGCAGCCCCAGCACCGTCCCCCTGCTCTGCCCACACCCCAGTTCCCTCCAAACCCCCCATTCTGGGCACTCCTGCTTGGCAGACTCCTCCTCGGCACAAAGAGGGGATCTCTGCTCACTGTGCTCCTTCACCCAGGACTGTGTGAGCCCAGGCACGGATGAGAGCTGGGATCCTGGAAACAGGATCCCTGCTGCCATCCCTGCAGTGACACTCCAGCTGTGCCCCTGCTGAGGTGGAGCTGCTGTGGATTAACAGGAACCTGCTGGGCTCTGCTCCTGCATCCAGCAGATCTGGAAACCTGACAGAAGAGGGTCCTGACACAAAGCCCTCCCGCTCCCCACCCCTCCCAAGGAGAATGACTGTTTTGTCTTCTGGCTAAGAAAGGCAGGCATGCTAATCCTGTGTCCGTGTGGTGGGACATGGCAGGGGGTGTAACATGGTGGTAATTACAGGAGAAAGATAATTGCCCTCAAGGCAATTACAGGGCAAAGGTGCCACACTGGGCTGCAGCCGTGTCTGGCTCTGGTAAGGGTTCCTGCCAGCTGAAATCCCCTCTGGAATCCCCCGACAGTGAAGGTAAAACACCTGCCCCCTCAGACCGCAGCCACTGTCCTGGGCAGCGCTGTCCCAGGAGGGAACACCTGCCCACGCCTCCTTCAAAGGAGCCTGCAGGAGCAGCAGCACTGCCTCCACCTGCCCAGACAGCAGCAGGTTTGTGAGACCCTCCACAGAGGGCTCAGCGCATCCTGAGCCCTGAGCAGTGCCCAGCCCACCACCCCTGAGCAGCTCAGTGCCAACGTGCCAGTGGAGGAGATACAAGAACTTCCCCGATTTCAAAAGAGCATCCTCCCCGGATTGATTTAGCCCGATTTGTCCTAAATTGATTTCCCATTCCCACTGGCTTAAGGAAAGAGCAAAAACAGCTTGGAAGAATATTTCTGATTCTTGCAGCAGAGCAGATCTGTGCTGGTTAGAAAATGTAAAGGTCTTGTTGAAGCAGCAATATGAGCCTGGGATTCCTAGTCGTGTGTGCGGAGAGGAGACATTCCCCTGCAGTGCCCCAGCTCTGGGGTCCTGGGCACAGGAAGGAGCTGGAGCTGTTGGAGGGAGTGAAGAGGAGGCTCCGGAGATGCTGTGGGGGCTGGAGCACCTCTGCTTTGAGGAAAGGCTGAGAGAGCTGGGCTTGTTCAGCTGGGAGGAGAGAAGGCTCCAGGGAGAGCTCAGAGCTCCTTCCAGGGCCTAAAGGGGCTCCAGGAGAGCTGGAGAGGGACTGGGACAAGGGGTGGAGGGACAGGACACAGGGAATGGCTTCCCACTGCCAGAGGGCAGGGATGGATGGGAGATTGGGCAGGAATTGTTCCCTGGGAGGGTGGACAGGTCCTGGCACAGGGTGCCCAGAGCAGCTGTGGCTGTCCCTGGATCCCTGGAAGTGTCCAAGGCCAGGCTGGACAGGCCTTGGAGAAACCTGGGGCAGTTGAAGGTGTCCCTGCCCATGGCAGGGAGTGGACCTGGATGAGTTTTAAGGTCCCTCCCCACCCAAACCAGTCTGATTCTCTGATGCCCTCCTGCTGCTGGGCCTGGCTTTTCAAACACACCTGGGGAATGTAGGTGACCCAACACCCCTGGAATCCATCGGGATTGCAAACGAGACACAAGACAGGGAGAGACTTGGGCACCACTCAAAGTCTGGCTGGTCAGCATTTAAACGTTAACACTGAAACCATGGTAAACACGGTTTACTAAGTACAGTCTTACCTCCATTGTTGCACCTCTCACTTCCAGGCAGCCCAAGCCACTCTTCCAGCTGCCCTGGCTCCACCTGCGGAGCCACACCTGCACTGAGAATGTCACATCCCACACAACAACTTCCCCAGAACCCCAGAGGAGGGGCCACCAGGACAGCACCCCTCACCACCTGGCCTCCTGCTGTCTCTGCGGCCTCTCTGCTCGCAAAAAGCCATCCTCATCTTTCCACGAGAACAAGTTTCCATGAGACATTTTATGCCCAGCCAAATTTCTCAACCCATCTGTTCACTGGGCACAAAGTCCCTTCTACAGAAACCCAAGCCTGCAGTTCAAGCCTGGCTTCCTTCCTGGGATGTATGGGCAAGGAGGAATAACAATGATGAACATTCAGTTATTCCCCACTCTTACAAACCCCAAGCAAAATGAAATCCAAACCCTACCGAGCTTTTACGGGGGTGTATATTTCATTAAGTTAAAAGAGGAAAGCACTGGGACAACAAAAATACTAAAATCCATGAAACTGCTCCCCTCTCTTCTCATTTAGATTCCATGTTACTGGCCACTTTCAAGTCATAAGGATGCCAAATGTGGTTTGGAGCTGTTTGGCACCAGCATCCACCCTTGCATGTGGACCTGGAAGACTTTTCTCTCTCATTCTACAAAATAAGCTCTTCGTCTTTATAAACTATGGCAGCAGTTCAAAAGTGGACAAAAATCAAAATGCAGCAGCCCTTCTTCCATGCTGTGCTGCTCCATAAATTAACCAGGTCAGAGAGCAGAGACAATGAATTGGTGGCACTGCTGTGCCTGGAAAAGCAGCCAGAGACAGTCCTGGAGTCCAGAGCCCACAAGAGCAGGAAAGAGCAGACAGAGGCTCACATCTCCCAGAGAGGCTCACAGAGACACCCCCAGCTTCCCAACACCTGGGAATTTCCCTTATTTCTTCCCATTTGTGGGAATGATGCTTTCCACCTCACCTCCCTCACGGAAAAAATGCTGCTCAATTTGCCCTGAGCCCCAAAGATCATCCAATATTCCACCTCCTTCTCACCCAGACTGTGGCTGTAACGTCTCCTTAAAATCTGCAGCAGAGCAGAGGATTCCTGGTGGGTTTTTTCCTCCCAGTATAGCTCAAACTCCCTGTGATCCTGGCCTGTCTCATCAGTGATGCAGAGGCTGCAGCAGTGCCCGCTGCATCTGTGCCCTTCTCACTCCAGCTCAGCAGGCTGCAGTGGGCATCTCTCCACCAGGCCAGAGATCAAGCTGTGCAGATGAGCGATTCCCTCACGCCAGGAGCCTGCAGGGCCCCTGGCACACCGGGAAAAGGTTCCAGTAGGGCTCAGGCTGATCACTACCAGACCATGGAGGGACTGGCACCCAGCAAGTCAGAGAGCCTGGGATGGGCAATGGCACCTGCCTGGCTGCAGATGGGAGGTGTCCACTGAGAATCAAGGACAGAAACAAAAGATCTGGGGGGCAGAGGAGCCTGGAGCCTGCCTGGGGGCAGGGGGAAAGGAGAGAGCTGAGTGTGGAGGGGCAGAGCACAGAGGCACTGGCCCACCGCAGCATCACGGGCAGCATCCCACGGGGCCACTGCTGCTCTAAGCAGCCTCTAAAGCAACCCCTTCCCAAGGACACAGGGCTGTGCTGAGAGGTTTGATCCCACTGATCCAGACTGGTCCAAGAGGACAGCTCTGTGGGCAGAGGGGAAGTGAGGGAGACCTTCCCTTTATCCTTCTTCAACATCCTCCCACAGGGCAGTGGAGGGGCAGGCACCGATTTCTTCTCTGTGACAGGGACAGGACCCAAGGGAACAGCCTGAAGTTGTGCCAGGGGAGGCTCAGGCTGGAGATCAGGAAAGGTTCTTCCCCCAGAGGTGCTGGCACTGCCCAAGCTCCCCAGGGAACGGTCCCGGCCCCGAGGCTGCCAGAGCTCCAGGAGCCTTTGGACAGCTCTGCCAGGGATGCCCAGGGTGGGGTTGTTGGGGTGTCTGTGCAGGGACAGGAGCTGGGTGATCCTGTGGGTCCCTCCCAGCTCAAGATGTTCCATAATTTTATGATTATTAGAGCACAGGCTGAGATCTCAGCTCCTAAATCCACAGGCTCCCTCTTCCTCTCCCAGCTCAGTGCTGGTGCCAGGCGGAGCATCCCTGCGAGGCCCTGGAGCTGCTGCCCTTACCTACCCCAAATTCCATAAGCTCAGCTGCCTCACACCCAGCTCCTAAAACTACAGTCTCCCACTTTTCTTCATCTTGAAGCAGTTTTAAGAACAGCTCAGCACGTCAGATCCCCCCAGTGTAACCACACTGGGCCTTATCAGGGGGTCAGGGCAAGGCAAGAGTGGGATACAGGAACACACAGCCAGGAGCATCACCCCTCCCTGCCCAGATGCTGGGATGGGGCACCCACCTGGGGATCTCTCCCAAAACAAACTGACCTCTCATTTTACCAAACGGTGAAGGAATCCAATTCAAAGCTTGCCTCCAGCAGCACAGTATCTTGGTTCAAATCCAACCCACACGTGCAGCTCTGTGCTTCTCCCTGCACACAAAGCAGGCAAGAAGCAAAGCCTGTGGCTCCAACAGCAAAGGACAATTTCCTGGCAGCTGACTCCACGTGCTGGGTGCAGCACTGGAGGGAAGGATTTGGAGCCACGTGCCCAGCAGGGTGTGAAGGAAGCACAGGAAAGAACCCGTGTGCACCTGGCTCAGGTGAGATCCAGCTGCAGTTCCTGGGATGCTGGAGGTGTGCTGCCTCCAAGCATGAAATCCCGTGAGGAGTCTGGGGATTCCACCTACAAGGAATTGGTCCTTGCAGAGAATCCCTCTGCAGAATCAAAACCTCTAAGCAGCACTGGCTTCTTTTCACAGCGACTTTTGAGGGTGAAACATCTGCAATAGCTCAAGACAGTTTGGGGCAGCCTTGTGCTCATCCCATGGCCAAACTGGAGAGGGTTCAGTCCCAGTCAAAGTCCGCTGAGAGTGCCAGGATCCAACCTCTGAGCAAACTGCCTCCCAAAATATTCATTTCAGAGAGTCACACTTTTCCTTTCCATGAAAGAGCACATTTGATAGAGTCACTCCTCAGCCACAAGCTGCTCTAGGTACAAAGCCATCACTCATCTTGGTCCCCAAGTCCTTGCCCAGCATCCAGCTGCTTTCACACAACCCAGAGCTGGCTGTGCCCTGGAGAGCAGCAAAGCCCAGCCCTCAAAACACACCGAATTAATTGGGGTCTTGAATTAGTGAGGTCACAGCCAATTAGCTCAATCTGACCCAGCTGCTTTAAGCAACATTTTTCCAGTGTATTGGAGCTTGTTATCACACAGATTCATCTTGGTGCCAGGTGAAAAATGAGCTCTCAGAGCAGGAGTGACCCTTTGGGATGCATTTTCATCCTTTCCGGGGGTGACAACAGTAGAGCCCAGGAGGAGAGAGCAGCCTGGTGTTTCGCAGCCCAGCACAGCAGGGCTCTTCTGGCCAGGAACAGCCTCTGTGTGTTGAGGAAAAAAATGTGCAGACACCCCTGCCCTCCCGCCAACCCACCTGCTCCACATGGAACCTGCTCAGGACACAAAGTCCAACAACTGTGTGTTATTAGTAACTTATTCAACTTAATGTTTAATAACTTTGTGCCCATGCAGGGGCAGCCACAGAGCCACCACTGCCCAGGCACCACATCAACTCCAGCAGTGAACCTGCAGTTGACCAAAATTCCTTTTCTGGACACGTTTAATCTGCAGAAAGAAAGGCCAGGTTGGGCGGGGCTTGGAGCAACCTGGGATAGTGGAAGGTGTCCCTGCCCATGGCAGGGGGTGACACTGGATGAGCTTTAAGTCCCTTCCAACTGAAGCCAGTCTGGGATTCTGTGAAAGAAATAATCCTGCTCTGTCCCTTTTCACTCTAAGAATGAAAAATGCAGATCAGAGAAAACCCAAGCCACAGCACCCACGTGAGCAGCAACCTCAGCACCTGGGGTTTTACAAAAAATGAAAGAATCCTCAACAAAACTTTCCCTCAAAATGTACAGTTTGAGGGGTTCTTTTACAATGAGAAATGTGAATGCAAAAAAAAAAAAAAAGTTTGATTTTTTAAACTGGTATTTCAAAGCAACAAAAAAAGCAGCAAAATAACCCCGTTTTATGTGTCACTTTATTGACATCCCCAGCTATGTGAATGGCACTGCACACCCCCTCAGTGAAGTGGAAAACACCAAATTCTCCACATTTGTTTTTATTCTGTGAGCACTACTTTGAGTCTGTCAGATGTTCTTGTCAAGATGTCACACACTGAAGCATTTAGAATTTCTCACAGACAAATCCCCAGTTCCAGCAGCTCTCCACAGGCAGCAGTGCAGGGCTGCTCACCACACCTGGCTCCAGCAGCAGCTCAGGGCACTGCTCTGTGGGAGATGCCTTCAGAGGAATCCAGGAGAGGTGACTTAAAAGGTTCTCCTCTACATCAGAGGCCATTCAGCCCCAAATTCCTGGCTGCAGCTCCAGCCAGCTCCCATTGATCAGGACTGGGATCCCCCAAGCAGGATCATAACGAGCAGGTGTCACAGCCAAAGGATTATTGAGCCATTTAAGTTGGAAAAGACCTCCAGGATCATCAGGTTCAACCACATCCCAGCACTGCCAAGGCCACACGAAACCATGTCCCCAAGTGCCACAAGCACATGGATTTTAAATCCCTCCAAGGATGGTGACTCCACCACTGCCCTGGGCAGCTCTTCAGTGCTGGACAATCCCTTCAGGGAAGACATTTTCCCTCTGATCCAACCTAAATCTTCCCCGGTACAGCTTGGGGGCATGTCCTCTTCTCCTGTCACTCATTCCCTGGGAGCAGAGCCTGACCCACCCTGGCTGCACCCTTAGGGAGTTGTGGAGAACCACAGAGCCCCATGAGGTGTCACATCCCTTCCTGCGGCAACTGGGAGCAGGGATAACCCCTAATCCCAGGGCTTGGGATCCCCTTTTAGGCCTTCCCACATCCCCCTAAGACTGGAAACATCTTGTGCTGCCCCAGAGGCTGCAGTGGGGAAACCCCAGCTCCCACCCCATGGAAAACCAGAGGGATGTAACCCCTGTGTGTGCCCAGCAGCGAGGGGAGAGCTCTGGCAGCGCCCCAGGCCAGGCTGGACAGGGCTTGGAGCAGCCTGGGCTGGTGGGAGGCGTCCCTGCGCCCAGTTCCCTCCAGCCCAAACCAGTCCAAGGTACAACTGCAGGGCTAAGATGGCTTTTTGCCCCCCTCACTAAATACAGAGATAAGAGAGATCAAAATAAATGCACTCACTGAATAAGCACTCGCTACTTAGAAGCGTTATGGAATCAGCTATGAACCCTTCCTGCCTGCCTTTGATTGAAATAATGGATTTTTTTTTTAGTTCATCTTTCCCTAACATCCCCTTATTATCATAACCAAGCCTAATGAATGCAATTAAAGCTAGAAGTCTCTCAATTTCTTTCCTTTCTGAACAGGTTCCATTTATTGGTTTTTTCGGGGTTTTTTTTTTTTTTTTGAAGCCCTGGAACAGAGGAGCAGCTGAAGCCACAACTCACACAAACAGAATTGGGAACAAAACCCCAGCTCCAGTAGCTGTTCCTCCAGGATTCCCAAACACACAGCCTCAGAGATTAGGGAAATGGAGGGGGTTTGTGCACAAAGCTACAAAAATAAAAGTTAAATGTTGTGTTGGGCCAAGAAGAAAGCAAATTCACCAAGGAATAGCTCTTTCTGCCTCTATTAGTTTCAGCAGGCTGTGGTGCTTCCCACAAGCCACTAACGCAGCCTAATTGGGAGGGGAGGGATGGAGCTCAGCAGCTGCTTAGCAAACTTCATCATTATTTTTCATGAGGTCCCAATTTTCCCTGCTGCCTTGGATTTGCTTTGCCTCTGCGTATTGCGCTGTCCTGTGCTTTCTCCTTCCTCTCTCCCTCCTCCTCCTCCTCCTCTCTCTCTGTTTTACCACAGCCCCCAGGGCTGGCTAGTGAAAAAGAGCCTTCACAAGCCCCTCAGAGCCTGGCAGCAGCAAATCTCCTGCTGTGACAGGACATTCCTGCATCCCCACAGCTCCCCCCTGGCCAGAGGATGGCTGGCCCAGGGCAGGGGGAGGTGGGATATTGGGAGGGAATTCCTCCCTGGGAGCCCCTGGCACAGGTACCCAGAGAAGCTGTGGCTGCCCCTGGATCCCTGGAAGTGTCCAAGGCCAGGCTGGACGGGGCTTGGAGCAGCCTGGGACAGTGGAAGGAGTCCCTGCCCATGGCAGGGGTGGCTCTGGATGGGCTTTAAGGTCCCTCCCAACCCAAACCATTCCAGGATTCCACGACCATCAGGACCAAAGGCCCTGCTTTTACCAGCTACAGCCAAGGTTCTGGAGGCTTTGTGGTGGAGCAGGATAAATCCAAACCAGCTGCCAGGCTGGAAACACCAAGTCAGGTTCCTGTGGTAGAACACCCTCAAGAATTTTTCACCACGGGCTGTGAAACAGATGGGCAAAAACTGTAGGGATACTCTCCCACAAGGATCTGAGAATCAGGGAATGTCCTGAGGTGGAAGGGACCCACAGGATCACCCAGCCCAGTCCCTGTCCCTGCACAGACACCCCAACAACCCCACCCTGGGCATCCCTGGCAGCGCTGTCCAAAGGCTCCTGGAGCTCCGGCAGCCTCGGGGCCGGGACCGTTCCCTGGGGAGCCTGGGCAGTGCCAGCACCTCTGGGGGAAGAACCTTTCCCTGATCTCCAGCCTGACACTCCCCTGGCACAGCTAAAGGATGTAGGGACCCAGACCCCCCGTCCATCCCTGTGCACCTCCCACCCAAAGGAAGCTGCTCTTGATGAGCTCCTAATTCAGCTCTGAGTGGTCCAGGCTCCCGGTCCCTCCCTGGGTGGGTTCCAGCCTCCCCAGGCCTGAGGACACGGCTCAGGAATTACACACTTCATCTTCTGTCCTTTGCTCCCCGGGAGGAAGCAAGGCTCCAAATTGAATTATCACAAAGAAATCAATTCCAGATCAAACCTCTGTGAAATTATAATTGCTTTAATGATCTGCAGGCTGGAATAGACAGGGCCCAGGGAAAGCATCATACACTTTCCCTCTTCAGTTCATAAGGCTCCTGTAGGAATCAGACTTTGTTCACAGGGAGCATTAGTGTTTTCTAATTATGTATTAATTTAATCTACTATTAATTTTCAATTATTGTTATTACACAGGAACTTCCCTTTTCCCAAATGTGACTGCTGTGTAAGATGCTGAATTCCAAGCAGCTCTGGGGTGAGCTGACAGGCAGCTGCTTAGCCTTTAAAAAGAGAAAAAAAAAAACCCTTCAACAACCAATTTTGATGAAGACATTCCAACCAAACAAAAATATATTAAAAAAAGACATACACAAACCTTTCTGACTCATCTGAAAATGAGCAGCATTTTACCAGCAGCCTGTTTAGCCTAAAGGCTTAAATCACTTAGGTATGGCGTGTCTGCGGAGATTTTCATTAGAATTGACATTTTGACAACTGCAAAAAAACTCTACAACAACCCTGCTCACAACATGACGGGCAGTTTAAAAATAATTATCAACCACAAGACAAAGGCAGCCAGGGAAATGAAGTTTCACTGAAGTCTCTGGTTCCTAAAGATGGTATTTAGAAAATAATCAACCATCCTTCCTTAATTAATTGAAGATGCAAAAAATAGCTCTGGATTTTCAGCATTACACACGAGCAGGAGCAGAAGGGACAGGGCTGTGAGCAGAGCAGCCCTGGACGGGCAGCAGAAGTGTCTGAGTGTGGGGGGATTCAATTCTTGGATTTCACATTCCAGTGTCATCAGAAAGCAGCTGGCACTGAGGGTGGGCCCTCTTCAGTGTGGAAAACATCCAAGATGCCCAGGGAAAGGGAAAGCTCCTGGAAAACACAGCATGTGTCAAACCCCACTGGCTTGCTTTGTGCTGCCTTTCCCAGGAATGCTGGGGATGAGGCTTCCCAGAGGGAATGCAGAACGCCCGTGCCTGGACACGGGGCCTCTCTGCCCTGGCTTCTCGCGTTTGGTCTCCTCACCCGAGATTCAAGTGGTAAAGAGTTTTTCTGCCTCTGAAAGCCCCGAGCCAGGGCGCAAGAAGGAAGCGGAGTCTTCAAGGTCTTGTTCTCTTGATTTCTCGTGCTGTTTATTATTTCATATCTCACAATGTTCTCCGTGCCCAGCCGAGATCTGAACAGCGGCTGGGACACGAGACGACTCCCCCCACAGTGGGATGTCACAGTCCCTTTATACAGAAAGTTCCGTGTCACCTGCTTGCACTTGAATTCCAATACCTGTCACCTATAGTAAAAGGGTCAACTTTGCTCTAATCCAATCTCCTTTAACTACTTTGTGCCATCGTCACCAGGAGATGGACGCCAGGGGAGAAGAAGGAAGAACTCAGGGCAACACCCTAAATCCTCCATCTTGTCCCCAGTGTAGCTATACTCTAAAACTCAAAACTACATAATTTTTCATCCTATACTAAACTAAACTACTTTTTTTGCACCTTTGTGGTTTGTAATTCTTCCCTCAATGTTGGAAGCCGTTCCCATGGACTGAAGTCAAACGCAGAGTCCTCCTGGGCTCTGTGCCAGGGTCTCCAACCCTCCTGTACAGCTCCAAAATCCCCCTGGACAGATTCCAAACCCTCTTGCTCGGGTCCCAAACTTCTCTGCCGAGGTCTGTGGCCTCCCAGGGCACTCAGAGGGATGCCCTGGACTCTGACACTGGCTTGGCAGAAGATCCTCAGATCCTAGTAAATTAGAGAGAGGCTCTCCAAAGGCTTCAGTAGCTGTGGGGCAGAGGGACTCACACACACTTGCAGTGCATACAAACCAAAGATCAGATAATCCTGGAAATGAAGGCTCAGGAAGTGCCTTTGGCTGTGCTGGTCCAACAGCAGCGGGATGAGCCCACTGGAGCGGAGACCACGGAGCACCAGAGTGACAAACAGCTCCTGGAGCAGCAGGACTGATCCAACCCCTGGGCAGAGCTGACCCACAGCCCAGGCACATGCCCCTGTGAGGTCCCTGTGCCACCACAGAGCTGGGGTCAGCCTCCTAAACCCACTGAGGTGACAAAAGCCTCCAGGCTGAGGGCACAGGGAGCACCCCAAGGTCTGTGTCCCATCCCCTGAAACACACAGCGTAAATCCCTGCAGGGAAACCTGCGGACAAGTCTGCACAACACAAAGAATAGGAGAAACAGGATTTTTTTTTTTTTTGCAGGAATAATAAAATCTAATTTTCTTCATGAGGACAAGGAGGTTTCTTTTGAGCTGTGTGGTCCAGGTGTGCTGTCTGCCAACACTCCTGCCTTGTCAGAGCCCCATTTATCACAGAGCTCCATTCTTCTATTACTGTGTATCAAAACAGCTGTAGTGAAACCAGAATTACTCCCAGCTCAGACCAGAGGATCAGCAAGCCAAGCTCAGCTCATCAGCTGCAGAAGTGTTCTGGCATGGAAAAGCTGCAGAGTGAATAAAATCCTCCTGATACAAGGAAATCACCTCACTCTGTCTCCCAAGAGATGCCACCATGAAGATCAAGAACTTGGCAAGATGAAGACAAACTGGACTGACACAGAGGTGATAACTCAGGATATCTTCAAAGACGAGTACCTGAGAGCCCTTTCCAGTGCCTAAAGGGGCACCAGGAGAGCTGAGGTGGGACTTTGGACAAGGGATGGAGGGACAGGACACAGGACAATGGCTCCCACTACCAGAGAGCAGGGATGAATGGGATATTGAGAAAGAATTCTTCCCTGTGAGGGTGCTGAAGCCCTGGCACAGGTTGCCCAGAGGAGCTGTGGCTGCCCCTGGATCCCTGGAAGTGTCCAAGGCAAGGCTGGACAGGGCTTGGAGCAACTTGGGATAGTGGAAGGTGTCCCTGCCCATGGCAGGGGTGAGACTGGATGTGTTTTGGGGTCTCTTCCAGCCCAAATCATCCTGGGATTCTCTCACAGACAGCACACAGTGGAATTAAACTGGAAGCAGGGATGCGAGAGTGCCCATGAAGTGTGAGAAGACTTCACATGGAAGCCCAGACACACACTGGTCCAACAGAGAGCAAGGCTGAGGATGTATCCCCTGCAACACACCAAGGCTCCTCAAACTCTAGTTCTGATTTTTTTAATATCTCCCATACTCACTTCCCTGTGCTACCCTCCTAAGTTCATTGCTGCAATGGTGAATGAGCACACAGGAATCAAAACCACTCACAACAGGGGAGCCTTAAGGAACATCTAGGATTTCATTGGCTTTTGGGGCCTAAATCAGGATATCATTTAAAAAATAGGAGAAAACTCCCATACCTTCATGAGATGCAGAGGTGTAGCACATTTTAAAGGGGCATTTTAAAGAGACCATCAGGAATCTGAAACTGCAGCACAAACCTCTCCAAACATGCACTCCAAGGTCACCAGCTCCCACCACCTTCCAAGGTTTGGCAGTGTTTATTATTGGGTTCCTGACGCTTGGGGCTCCCGAGGTCAAGCAACGTTAAAATCCTGAGGTTTTTGAGGGTTTTTTTTTTCCCCTATGCCTGCTGCTGGCCATCCTGCTGAAATAGCTGCAAGAATAAATCTTGCAGAATAAATCTTGAAAACAACATCCCCGGAGGAGGCCAGGCAGCAAAAGGTAGAGAGGAAAGAAAAGTGCAACACTAAAAAAAAAAAATACAGAATTTGAAATCATGAGACCACTCATTCGGGGATATTTGTCTTGGGACAGAAAAGGGTAACAAAGACCCACTAAGTTTATTGAAAGATATTTTACTCAGTGAATGCCACAAGCAGGAATGGGGTTTGGTTCAACATTTTAGCTGGTTGTGCCAGATTATCACCTTGAAATAGCTGCAGTCCCACCCAAGGGAAACATGCAGCAGTGATGGAACAGTCCAGATGTGCAGGGCTCCTGCTCGAGTCTCACAGAATGAACCAGCTTGGAGAAGACCTTTGAGACCATCAAGTCCAACCTCCAACCCAACAGCTGCTCCTCAACTGAACCACGGCACGGAGTGCCCTGTCCAGCCGTGTTTAAACACGTCCAGGACAGTGACTCACACCTGACTGCTGAGCCCTCTCCAGACCCCACCACCCAGTCGCCATGAAATCAGAACATTTCTTCCCCAAAAGGGGCACAAAAAGTGACTTCTCCCATCTCTGAGCCCCTTTCCAAGGGGGAGAAGGTGCCACACATGACCACCAGCACTGACAGCTCCAGCCTGGGCTGCTGGGGCTCCCCACTGTCCCTGCAACACAGAAAAACGTAAAGTTTGGTCAAATTGCTTGGGCTGGCATGTTTTCTGCCTTCCTTTAAACCAAGTAACTCATGCTAATCTGCAGCTAAATCCCACCATCCCAGAGGCACTGCTGACATCAGTCAGGAAATAATTCCCATTCCAAGGGACAAATCAGATCCTATTGACAAAATCCAGTGTCACATTTTTACTTAAAGGAGTCCCAGGCTCTGCTGAACAAGCAGGAGACACCTTGTTTGGAGCATTATTTCAAGGATGGCCAGATCTGAGCTGCCCCCAGAGGAGCAGGCTGGTTTTGGCAGGGTCATGTTTTATACATGACCCAGCACTGCAGCTTCTGCAGAACACAGCTTTGAAGAGTTATTGTTTATGGATGGGGGATTTTAATAAACTGGAACGAGCAGGGGATGCAGGATTCCCAGCTCCTGTGGCATTCCCAGGTGATTTAAGATCAAAATGATCCATGTGTGCATGAAGGCAAATCAAAGCCCAGCAGAGGGACAGGCAGCACTTCCCAAGTGAGCACCAGAGACTCCTTCTCCTTTTTAACACTACAAGTTAATGGAGACAACCTCAGGGGAGTGCTGGAGACCCTGAGGTGCCTCCTGGACTCTGCCCACGGTGGTTTGCTACTGAATCAGCAGCAGGGATGGGCAAGGCTCCATGTGGAGAGGCTCCCTACAGAAAAGCTCTCTGCACAGGCAGGTGTGGAATCCGGCCCAAAGGCAGCCCCAGGGGCAGCTCCACCTCAGTCCCCCCTGCCTTGGACAAGGAGCAGCCAGACAGAAAATGCAGAAGGTTAATAAATTCCTCTTAGAGAAGGACTGGAGGCACATAGGGTGGTTCAAGGGCAGAGTTTGGCAGACTTCTGACAATCCCAGGACCTCTGTGGCCCTTGTTGCTCCCCCTGAGCTGTCACACTTGGACCTCACAAAAATCATTCCAACTGCTCAGGAATTCCATTACAGCTCTAAGGAGGGAGAGAACAAGCAGGCTGCTGGGAGAAGCAGCCTGGTTCTGGAAGCAAACCCATCCCAAAATGCCCAGACTGCAGAGCTGCTGCCTGCAGCTGTCACACAGACATCACCTCCCTGGCACCACGGGGGCAGCTGTGCCCAGTCCCTGCGCAGGGAGAGCCTCTCTGGTTCTCAGCATCCTCAGGGCAGGATGGAGCCCACCACCCCCAGGGCAGGCACAGCTCGTGTCCAGCACCACCACAGCACTGGTACCAGTATGGAACTGCCTGCATGCGCTCCTCTGGAGCTTTGGAGCCAGAGAAGGGCCCAGGAGACACTCACCAGAGCCAAGCAGAGATACCCCCGAAGTGTCTGTGCCTTCCAAACACCTGAGCTTTGCTGTACTTGGCAACTGAGACCTTCAAGGTCTTTGCCAGGAGAAAGCCAGCCCCAGCAGCTGAACAGTCAGCCCTTCACAAGACCACTTCTCCATGGACAGAGGTCCTGGTGAATGCAAAATCCTCTTTAACTCTGAACTTTCAGGAGGAAAACCTCCTCAAAGCACTAAACTCAGCCCTGGCCCATCTTCTCCCACCTGTGTTTACATCAAATTAACAAAGGCCCTGATGAGCTGCTGGGATGCTCAGCCAGGCTCACTCCCCCTGAGACACAAACTTCCCCCAAACCTTTCTCAGAAGGACTTTCTGCCATGAAGACGTTTGAGATTCATTGTTTTGGCCAAAGCAGTCATTTCCCTTTTGCTGTGAATGCAGAGAATGGCACAGGATCCTTCCTCCCTCCCTTTTTTTCATCTCTAAACATAAGGAGTTTACACCCTGCTTTTAAAATCAAGTCAGGAGAAAACTGCAAAATACTCGAGTACCTCTGTTTGCTTCACAACAGAACGGCTGAGAGACCCCCAAAAGCTGAGGGGACTCCACCTGTGAGCTCACCAGAACCCAGAGCACAGCAAATTCACCCCCTGCTCTGCTCTCTGCCTCCACTTTAAACCTCCACGGTCCCCACTCCATCTCCTGCCCACAACAAGCCCAGATTTCCTGGTGGGACTCCTGACTCACCAGCACATTTTCTTTTTAAAGGTCAAAACAAATGTGTTGTGGCAACAGGGATTTCATTAGTTCCCTCTTAGTTTCAGTTGATCAGCAGGAGTTTAAGAGATTGGTTGCACTCTGGAGCTTCCCTAACAAGGTGTTCTTCATCTTATTTAGGAAGAAGGGAAGGAGCAGCCATGGGAAACATCTCATCCCTGGATCTGTGGCTGAACACAGCAGCAGAGCAATTAGCAAGGTGCTCTCTGCAGCAGAGAGCTGCACTGGGATATCCTCACACTCATTTGCACACCAAGAATCAGGACTGCAGCTGGAATTCTTGTAGAGTAGGACCAGCAATTTTCAATTATTCCAATTTCCCTTCAAGTGCTCCAACACCGCTCGTTCCCATAAAACTTGGTGCGACTCCATGAATTCCAGAGTCCATTTCCTCACGCTGGAAGCCTACTCCAACCCAAGAGCAATGCCCCCAAATCCATGGATCAGTCACAACCACCCCCCACCATTTACTGCTCCAGTCACCAGGAACTGCTCATTGCTGCTGTCCCGAGCTCCTGGGTGCTCATCCAGCTGCTTCAGGCACAACTTCCCACCCCATGTGGAGTCTCCTGGAAAGCTGCCAGCACTTGTAGACAATCCTTCCTTGGCTGAATCCTTCCTTTGCTGCAGATGCTGCTCATGTTCAGAGGAGGAGGTGGCAGGTGGAACATTTCTTTCAGTTCAAATGTTTCTTGGAAAGACTTGTGGAGCAGGAAGAACCATTTTAATACTGGAAATATCTTCCACCCCGCACTGGGCTGCATAAGGACCTCCACATATCCATCTTCATCTGCTCTGATGAGGATGGTGCCCCCTGCCACTGCTCCAGTTGTGGTCACTTCCAAGGTCATCTCAGCTAAGGAAATGTAACATGGCCAGCAAAGCCAGTTCCCTCTTCAGATTTAAATGAACCTTAGGCCCTGCATTTATCTCTTTTTAATGGATGTTCAGGGACCTGTTCTCAAGTTCTCCCTCCAAAAAAAGTCCCTTCTGTGGGAAAGAAAGCTCCTACATCACCCACAGAACCTTGGGACTGAGGACAGAAGAAACTCCCAACATGTACAAACCAGCCAGACTGATTCAGGTCTCCTGTTTCATGGGCTGGGATCAGACTGAGGAGATCAGAGGACCCTGATGAGTGGCAGATGAGCAGGAACAGCCTCCTTGATCCCTGTTCCTTTCATCCTGGTGGAGCATCTCCCACAAGACCAAACACACCTGGATCTGAGGCTGCGTCCATGAGCAAGGGGAGACTCTCAACTGCTCTAAAAGGTGTTAGATCAGGTCCCTAACTTGCTCCTGGGCATGACAGGTTGCCTGTTTCAAACTCATTTTCTCCTCCACCACTGCCAGAGTCAGAAGAGGTCAAGGAATCCCAGAACAGGATTGGCTGGGGGGGATGAAAGGGGAGGGAGAGGCATTTGCATGTGAAGAAACACAGCAAGAGAAACTGGGGCTGTGGAGATTAGGGAAGAGGCTTTTTAGTGGGAGCAGAGCTAGAGGCAGCTGCTGGAAGCAGGGCAGGGAAGCATTTAGCATTTCCAGCTGCAAGGCTAATCTGATACGACACTGACTCAAGCCTGGATACACGGCTCCGATAAATCTTTCGTCAATAAAGCTCATCGTCACCAACCTGGAGCGCACCAGGAAGGCAACAAACTTCACCTGCACGCACAGCCCCCGTGGGGTCTTCCCGGAGGACGTTTCTCATGGAGGCAGCATGTGAATTTTGTGATCCTCCCTGGCTGGCTGCAGTGAGGAAACGCTGTCAAGTTTAGTCTTCGTAAAGAAGCAACTACACATCTGACCTACATAGAGTGCACAGATGTGAGTAGCCTCGCACAGCACGCCACAGATTATTTTTCTTTTTTAATGCAGGAAAAAATTAAAACACCACCTGCTTTGCCTGGGAATGTGCAGGAACAAAAGGCAGCTGTGCACAGGAGTGCTGCACCAGGATTCAGACGGGAACTCGGGAGCAGCACGTCCATCTTTTTTGGTTTAAATACACTTCCCAGGATTGCCCACCCCTGAACGTGCCCAAGGCCAGGCTGGACAGGGATTGGAGCAAGCTGGGCTAGTGGAAGGTACCCCTGCCCATAGCAGGGGGTGGAATGGGATGATCATTAGGGTCCCTCCAACCCAAACCATTGCAGGATTCTATGATTTTCAAGACTGGGACACAGCTTTTGTTCCCAGGACTGACAGCCCTGTAACCTTGGGCAGGAGTGTGAAGGATTGACATCCATCCCCCAGGGATCCTCCCAGGATGATTAATGGCACCAGCACAGGGACAGAGCCCTGGGGCTGCTGAATCAGGGGACAGCCACAGCACTGCCAGCACTGCTGCAAAACCTCTTCACCTGAAATAAGCTGCACACCCCTGCAGCACCCAGGTGACCTGACAAAGTCCAAGTCCATTAGGACAGGTTGGGCTCAGGCTCTTCTCCCAGGGAACGAGCAACAGGATGAAACAGCCTGAAGCTGTGGCAGGGGAAGTTTAGATTGGATATTAGGGGAAATCTCTTCACTGAAAGAGGAGGGCTGGCTGCCCAGGGAAGCGGCACAGCCACTGGAAGTGTTCAAACACCACGTGGATGAGGTACCTGGGGACGTGGATTAGTGGCAAACACAGTGCTGGCTTCACAGTTACACTCGATGGTCTCAGAGGTCTTTTCCAGCCTCAGTGATTCTGTAATTTCAGGAGTCTGCTCCCTCCCAGAGTTTAACCCTGAGACTAAAAAGGCAGGAGAGTCAGTGGGGAATAGGGAACAGGTGCTGGGGGCAGGTTTGCCAAGGAGGGCGCTCAGAGCAGGGCCAGCTCCTCAACCCACGGCTGCTGTGCAGCTGCACCGAGTGAAATCCCCCGTGCCAGGCGTTCCCCAGAGTCCAGAGTGAAATCCCACATGCCAGGCATTCCCCGGAGCGCACTCCCTCCGGGAAAATCAGCTGTGCCACGGCAAAGCCCCAGGAATGGGACGGGAATGGCCGGGAGCAGCAGCCCTGGGGATCTGCGGAGTCTGGGGGAGGCCAGAGCAGCACAGGAACGTCCCAGAGGAGGCACTGGGAGCTGAGCCCTGGCTTCCTTCCAGCCCTGCTGCTGCCCAAGGTCAGGCCAAGTCACATGCCCTCCTACCTGTTATATATTTAGAGCATCAACGCCAGAGCCACGACTGCTCCTCACCAAGCCCAGAGCTCCAGACACCGCCCGGCTGCAAGGGCAAATGTCAGCACTGGCTACCAGATCCCACAGATCTCTCCGATTTCATTTTGGTTTTTCCCCGAGGTGGGAACAAAAAGCAACTCTAGAGGGTGGGAAGCCTTATCCAGACCTCCTGGATGCCTTTATCTTCCCTAGATAACTTGGAGCAAGCAAAATTCGAGGGATGAACAAGAATTCAAGGAAGTGATCACAGCACCAAGGCTGCCAGAGCTCAAGGGATACCTGGACAATGCTCTCAGGCACGGGGGGGATAGCTGGAGTGTCCAGGAGTCAGACTTGATCCTTGTGGGTCCCTTCCAAAGTATTTAATATTTCTAATAAAATTAATGCATTTGTTTGCATCAATTTTATCAGCCTGTCTATTTGCTAGAGTTTCTTCTTGCTCAGGATTGTGAGACTCGAGTAAAATAACAAGTTGACAAGTTTCACGGTAAGGAAAAAAAAAAATCTAAACTTATTGCCTGATTTAACCTGGGAATTTATAAAGCAGCCACTGACAGCACAAGTCCTGGCTCCCTGCACCTCAGCAGCATCAGCCTCTTTGGTACTAACAAGGAAAACAATTCCAGCATGGGCTGAGGGCAACTACTTCCAAAGGCAGCAGCTTCCAAAAACACTTTCTTTTCACAAAAACTCAGCGGATCTAAAGGCTGTTTGCCATCACTGCACAAAGCTTTCTCTCTCACATCACTGTCACATTACTGCAGGTTGTGGAGATGCTCAGGAATGCTCCCCTCCTGTTACAACCCAGGGAAGAATTTAAAATTCACTGTATTTATAAGATTGCTGGGCTGCTTTGCCCAGCTGCATTTTGCCCCGGGATATGGCTCCTACACAGCCTGAGCAGCCTGGTAAAGTGGTTCATCCCCTTTTTGGGGACTTGGAGAGAAAAGGCTTTGTGTAAACATGCAATATTTACTCCCCAACACGCTGTCAGCAGCCCAGCTGTGCAGACTTGGGACAAGCCATAAATTACTCACATCACTGAGTGGGTAAAAGCCTCTGACTCGCTGAGCCAGAATCCCCTGCACCAATGCCTCACAACAAACTATAAAATATAGATGTTTATGCTGCATATAAGGATAAAATCTGTTAAATCTGAGGTCACACTGTTTCTCCCCCTCTGCAAATGAGGAGTTGAAAAGGCAGAGAGCATCAGCACCCAGAATAGGATGGGGATATGGAATCTGCAAACTGAACTGCAGAAGGAGACTGGAATGAGACGAGCCTTAAGGCCCCTTCCAACCCAAACCAACCAGTGACTCTGTGATATGATAAATGATAATAAAAGCAATGAATGCAGCCTGGATCACAAACCCACACACAGCTCAGGCTGCTGCATCCCCCTTCACTGAGCCAAACTCCTCAGCCCAAGCACTCCAGGACCTCATCACAGCAGTATTTTGGGACATGCATCAGGAATGAAGTGACTGTGCATCTAAATAACCTGCTCCCTTCCAGCTCTGCTTGGGAGAGAGGCTGGTGCGACCTGTTACCAATAGTGTGTTAACAACAACACCACAGAAAACTGTGTCTGCATAAAGGAGCATCAGAAACCTGCTCCAAATGATTGATTAAACCTTCCTGCCTGTTCAGCTGTAGCTCTGGGCTTTTCCATGCTGAATTAACCACCTCTGCTGTCTGCTGCCTCTTTGACACAGAATAAATGTTCTGCTGTTAGCAAGTGCTTTTTTTCCTCCAGATCTCAGTGCTCAAATGGCAAAGGAAGAGATCCAAAGTTTCTTTTCCAAACTTCGCCGCCAGCAGCTGCCAGAGTCAGGCATCACTTCACCTCTGCATCCCATTGTTTGAATGGCATCACCCCGTGGAGCCCCCCAGCCCTTCCCTAAGGAGCAGCAAGAGGAATGATCCCAGGGGAGAAAAAGTCCATTTTAAACAGGATCCTGCTCCCCAAATCCAACACTGATAGATTCTGCCTCGAAATTAAGTTGCACTTCGGCTTTTATCTTTCCTGGAATCCCTGCTGCTTTTGCAGACTGGGCTGGAAGATGAATAGAGGAGAACTGGGCAAAAAACATGGGAGCAGCTGATTTATACTTTGGCTGAAAGAGATTTAATTCTCCCGGCCCATACACACAGCCTGTTAATTTGGGGGGGAAAAGATCATTTAAAATATCTTTCCTAATGTCTGCTGGCAGAACAAAGATGAAGGACTGTAAGAGATGATCAATGTTTAAGCCCATCTTCAAAGCGATTTGGGGAGCTGCTGGAGATAAACAAGCAGTTGGGGCTCAGGAGCCAAGCTAAAAGCTGACAGAGAAATTGCTTTTTTGCAAGGCAAACAGAAGGCAAGGAATGGCTCAGTTCAGAAAGGCTGTGCTCGCACCCTCCTAATATAAGCAGGCCGAGAGACCAAATTTAATTTCGTTCTCACAACAAGTTTAATTAAATCATCTAAGCCCTCCCTGCCTCTCTCCTGCCACGAGGTGTGGCTGTGCTCACAGGAGGTATCAGCAAACTCGGCCTTATTACCGTGGCCTCCCTGGAAATGCTGTTTATGCCGCGTTCAAATGGCTGGGGAGCCCAGCTGCAGGAAGCACTCGGCTCCTCATTCACAGGAAAACACACAAATCCCACCTTTGATGTGCAGCAGCGGCAGCAGCCACTCCCCCAGTGCTGGAGATGCCCCACAGCATCACCTGCACAGGGCTCCTGCCAGGGGAACTTCCCCAGGGGGGTTTCTCCTCACTCTCACCTGTGCCCGGAGGGTTCCCAGGTGCCACCAGAGGTACAGGATGGACAGTGGCTGCTGGGCGTGAGCTGCACCAAGGATTCTTCATCTTAAACTGACATTTCACAGCCAGTTCCTTGACTTTGGACAAGGGATGGAGGACACAGGGAATGGCTTCCCACTGCCAGAGGGCAGGGATGGATGGGATCTTGGGAGGGAATTGCTCCCTGGGAGTGTGGGCAGGCCCTGGCACAGGGTGCCCAGAGCAGCTGTGGCTGCCCCTGGATCCCTGGAAGTGTCCAAGGCCAGGCTGGATGGGGCTTGGAGCAGCCTGGGATAGTGGGAGGTGTCCCTGCCCATGGCAGGGGATGGCACTGGATGGGCTTTAAGGTCCCTTCCAACCCAGCCCATCCTGGGACTCTCTCTGAGCCACCACAGAGAGAGGTGGGGTTTTATTGGCCTGTTGAAATGTGTGAACCTAAGAGCTGCACTCTTTGGAGCAGAAGTTAAAAATTATAAATAAAATTAAGTTTAAGTTACTAGAAGAGCTCAAGAGGATTTCTGCAGTGCTTACAGGTTTTAGCAGCTCCAGAAGGAGCTTTGGGAGCTGTAAGAGCTCCAAGCATTGCAGACTGCTGCAGCACCAACAAAAATACCTGCTTCACAGCAGACACAGCTCCAGGACAGGAACCAGGAGCTGCTGAACCACCAAACCCCTCCAGTGCTGCCCCTCAGCAGGAAAACAGCTCAGGCCAGGCAGCACCATCAGCTCTGCAAGGTCTGTCCCACAGCAACCACTGAGAGTTTTCGAGATTCGAAAGAAAACCCAATTACGTTCAAGCATCAACCTGCAGTCTTTTACACAGGGGCCACATCCCCGGCCGGAATAGTCACCCTGAAGTCCTGGCAAGTGGAGGATGTCACTGAAAGCCAGGTGAAAGGCACTCATGAGCACTGAGGGCACTGACACAGGTGCCAGTGACACAGCAGCCACAGCAAACACTGCCCTGTGCAGAGCCAGAGCTCCCCACATCCCGCCAAAGGAACTTCTCTCACAAACGCTCCCAAGACAGTTTTCCAAAAGAAAGTTTACTAAAGACAGAAGGGCAGCCAAGATTTAGACTAATAAAGACATCGAGAGCTTGGCTGGGGGAGACCCGCAACCACCTCCTCTGCCCACCCCGGGACCTTTGCCAGCCTATCCTGAACTCAGGAATTCACACGTTAAAATGAACAATGGTTCCACAATGAGTGTCCATAGCCACCTTTCCCTCAACACCTTCTCTTGCAGAAACTGCCTCCCGTTTAAGTGCCAGCAGGCAGAGCCCCAGGGGAAGGATGTTCTCCCTCCAGGGAAGGTGGGACACAGCAGGAGCTGGAGCTGCACTGCCTCAGTTAGTACTCCTGCTCGCACATTCAACCCGGCCATTCTTATTCTGCCTGCAGGAGCAACCCGAAAATGAGTTCACATTCATTCCCAGTGCGGCTGTATTTGTTGAAATGTAAGCTGCTCGCAAAAGCCTCAGATAAAGCCCCGGCACTTCTCAGCTCCTTTTGTTTGGTACCATCCCCACACGGAGGTGATGCTGCAGGTACCACCTGGGAGTCACTGAATTCACACAGACATGGCCCAGAGGGGCCCATCTATTTGCCTTACTCTTGGTAGAAACAAACCCGAGCAACCTGGCATTGTGCTTTCTATTTTAAAACCAGATCTTTCGGAACAAATGAAAAAAAGGAAAAAAACAGAAAACAAAACACGGACAGTTGTGCAAAATCACTGGCAAAGTCTGTGGATGTTCAGTAAAGGAAATACTCTGGTGCAGGTGCAGGGATGCTCCTGGAACAGAGCTCGGCATCCTGCCGGGCACATCCTGCCAGGCAGCTCCGGCAGCAGAGGGGAAGGAAAAGCCCAAAAAGCAACCGGGGACCTTCCCTGCAAAGGCAAGGCCCAGCCTTGCCTCACATCGCCAGCACCACCTGCTCTACACGTTTGCAATGCATTCTCAAGGCTTGCTTTAAACAAAAAAAAATTAAAACATTAGGAGTGTGAGGTGCCAGGGTGAGAACTGCAGGACGCAGCTGCTCCAGAAGCTGCAGCTCAGAGGCGCCCCTGAAGAGGACCCATCCAGTCCCACATCTCCGTGTGCTGGGCGATCCAAGAGCCCCCAGCCAGCAGGACAAACTGCATTGTTTGGATGTTAGACAAGAGCCAAAAGGATGACTCAGGCTGCCCGTATAGCCCTTGCCTGGCTATCCAGAGCCAGGGCTGAGGAATCAGCTGCTCCCGGGGCCAGAGGGGCTTCAGGGACACCTCCTGCCCAGGTGAGACAGCCCTGGCACCGTTCCTGCAGCCAGAGCTGCCTTCAGACAGATTTCCAGACAAAATCTACTCTCGTTTTATTTAAGAACAAGAAGCCATTACAATACTCGCAGGATTTCACCTTTCTCTAACAAGGAGCATCTCCCTGGGAGCTCACAGCACTCCAGATTGCAGGCAGCAGACTCTTCCACATCCATGCTCCAGCATCATCTGTTACATCCTGCACAATATTCCCTCAGCTCGGGCTCCGCAGGAACAGCTCCTCTTATTTGCCCACAGCCTGGCAACAGCAGGATACTCTTTCTGATTGTTTTAGGCTGCAAGTAACATGAGAAGCCCCAAGAAAAGCTTTGGATTGACTGCGTGCGTGCAGGCTGGACTCTGTGAAAGGAGACAGCCTCTGCTCGTGGTTCGAAGCCTTGGCTTCGGTATTTCCAACATCTCGAATACTAAACTAGACACAGACAGATGTTAATGCTGCAGAACACCCATCTAAGTCAATCCCTTCTGCCTTTTATAATGCACCTACAATTCATTTCCTATTAGAGATGGAGCTGGCAGACACCCGACCTTCTCATTAAATACACACGTTCAGGTGAGAACCCCTGGGCACTACTGCTCACTGGAATTAAACAGGTACACCAGGACTGGTGGCAAAAATAAAAATAGCCCCAGCTCTCGGCGCACCGGGAAAGGCAGCGGCCTTCTGTGCACAACAGCAAAATCAACTTAATCACAAATGACAACTTCTGAAAGCCTGTACTTTGGATTCATCCTTGGCATTTTTCTAGGCCAGCTTGAAAACAAAAGCTTTGTCTCCTTAAAATGCAATTGCCTGAGGCACCTCTAAAAAAAGTGACATAACTCAGGTTTGAAAAACGCCTCCTGGGTTTCAGATCCTCCTAAGAGCCTCTTTACTATTCAGCTTGATTCAGATTACCCAGATCAGCATGAACTCTGCAGATTTAGCCCCAGCTACCAGCACAGGTATAAAATGCACACATTTAGGATTATTTTTTTAAACTATATGATTAAAGCTCTACAGTTATAAAAAAAGAACTTGTTATTGATCTGAATGGTTGCTCCCTCTCTTTTCTCCAGCAGGTTTATAAACACTCTCTGATGACAGTTTATTCTGAATTTCACTCTGTTCATCTTATTCCAGATTTTTTTTCCCCCAGCCTATTTTTCTTGCTGGGTATCTTCAACCTTTTCATCATAAACCTCAAGCTGTGAGGAGAATGAGCAACTTGTTTTGGAATCACAATTTGAGCCTAAAATTTGATTCCTGTTTCTTCTCCCCTGCACAAATCTTTTTTATTTCAGTAATTTTACAAGCAGTGACTTCGTGCTTCTGCAAATCCAGGAGCACAGCCCTGTGCCAGTAACCTGATGGGAGGGGGCAAGGAAGGAAAAGCTGCAATTCTCCAAGACAGACACAGCTACTTCCAAAGCCTGGATAAGTCCACAGTACCTTTAGCATTTCCCAGATTCTTGCACCTGGCTGTTTTCTTTGAGCAGATACAAATTTACAGCTAGGTCTGAGAACTCCTTCTGCAGCTACCAGCAAAGCACTCAAATCAAAAGGAGTTTTGTTGCTTTTATTGAATGATTTGGGACAAGGAGAGCTGTAAGCTGTCTTGGTGATGGGAACACATTAGAGTCTTTTTCTGAATGATCAAGTCCCATCACTTATTCCACATAAACTGTTCTCTGTCAAGAGCTTTAATCCTCTCTTTTCAATCCCTAAATAAAACATCCTCCCCAAACTCACTGCCTATTATCAGCCATTTCTAAAGAAAGCGGCTCTTAAGAGACACACCTCTTTCTGCTCTGCCGCTCCCCCGAACTCCATCTCCAGTGTCAGCCTGACAGAAGTCTAACAGCAGCAATCCTCCCCGGCTCAGGGAGCTGGAGTAGCGTCTGAACACCCACCCCTCTCCAAGGAAGCTTTCACACGCGGCCGAAAACGAGTCCTAAAAAGGCTTCCAGGAACAATAAACCTCGTGACAAGCTGTCAGCCAGAGCAGGCAGCCCGCGAAGGTGCTACAGGGTCACTCATCTGAGGCTGTGCTCGACAACAGCAGTCCTTCCCTTCCCACCCATCCGTGCAGGCTCCTCACCCCGGAGCTCGCTTGGAAGCCAGGCTCCTTCCCTGTCCTTTAGAATAACGCAAAGAGCCCAAATGCCAACATACAGCAGAATAAAAGCCAGGGGAAAATGAAAGGGAAAGAACCATGTCCCACTGAACTGCTAAAGGGAGACCAAGAGTGGAGGCACCTGTGGAAGAGCTCAGCGCTCCTCCGCGCAGCGGGGACAATCCGGAGGTGCTGTGACACAGCCCAGCCCCCCTTGGCTAATGACACAGCCAAGGAAAAGAGCTCAGCCAGGGCGCTGAGGTCCAGGGCAAATGCCAAGGGCCTGTGCTGCCCCTGCCAGCCCGGGAAGGGCCGGCAGCAGTGTCCCACTTGCGCGGCCACCCCGGTCCCTCCCTGCCCGGCCGGCACCGGGCACCACTCGGGATTTACCGGTGCGGGAACAACAACGATTTCCTCAATATGAAATAAGAAGGTCCTTTCTTCTGGCCTTGAAAGTCAGCTCAAGCCAGCCGTGATGCCATTGACTTCAGTCTCCCCAAAAGCCCGAGCAGCCGCGGAGTGTGGGAAGGCCCCGGAGCCACAAACAGCACCGGCTGGTTCCCAGCCCTTCCCCATGCCAAAACCACGGGGGAATTACACTCAGAAGTGGTGGAGTCACCGTCCCTGGAGGGATTTAAAAGAGGTGTAGAAGTGGCACTTGGGGATATGGTTTAGTGGTGGGCTTGGCAGTGCTGAGTTAATGGCTGCTGGAGTCGATCTTAGAGGGCTTTTCCAACCTAAGTAATTCTAGGATTCTGGGATTCTGTGCTGAAGCACTGCAGCAAGCACAACTGCGATGGGTCGTTCCTGCAGGTGGGCTCTTGCTCTTCAGGAGCAAGTCTGGAAAATAAAGGTGCACATCCACCCTGCCGTCACATCCCGGCAGTTTGTGTCTCAGCCGCCTGCGCTGTCTAAAGAGGGAACCAGTCGCCGGACACCCTTCCCAAGGCACGGCTAGATCCGACTGTTTCACACTCACCAAAGCTGCTCTGGACTAAGACACGGAGTTTCATACATCACCTCAAATCAACAGAATCACTAAGGTTGGAAAAGACTTCCAAAATCATCGAGTTCCAACCTCTAACCGAGTCCTCCCCATGCCCACTAAAACCGTACGGCCGAGTGCCACATCTGCTCATTTTTAACATTCCCAAGGATGGTGACTCCACCACTTCCTTGAGGAACCTGTTCCCAAACACAAGTCCCGACAGAAATCAGCAGCCCCAACACAATCGCGACAGAGAAGCTCCGGCGGCTCTGGCGCGGCGCGCTGGAGCCCGCAGGGCTCCGCACGGACCCGCGGGGAGCGGCGCGGCTCAGCCGCTCGGGCTCGATATTCCGCCTGTTTTCTCGCTAACCAGCCTCTCCCGGCTGCCCGAGGCACCGCTGGCAGAACCGCCGAGCGTCTCTGGTTTGCAGGAGGCACGAAGCACCCCGCGGTCGTGCGATCACACCGCGGACATCCCTCCCAAGCGTCCGGGACCCGCGGAGGGCTCAGCCCCGGAGCCACCGCCAGCCGCGGCGGGGTCGGACCCACCCGGCAGCCGCTTCCCGGCGCGGCACTTCCCCATCCCGCGGGCACCGGCATCTCCGCTTCCCGCTAAGCGGGGAAAACGCGCATCAGGGGCGGAAAAGCCTAACCACAGGCAAGAAAACCGGTGGGGAAAGCGAATATTGAAAAGGGAAAAAAAAAAAAAATAAAGCGGCAATAAGTCACTGGCAGAGGGACCCGTGCTGCCAGTACGGACCCCACACTCCGGGTGGCGGCAGCGGCCCCGCGCAGCAGCCGGGGGAAGGGGCGGCAGCACTCACCGGGCAGGTCGGTGCCGGGCAGGTCGGTGCCGGGCAGGTCGGTACCGTGCGGACGGAGGGCCCGGCCCGTCCCGCCTTGCCCGCGGGAGCCGCCGGCTCAGTGCCGCGCACCGCCCCGCGCCGCGGCTCCTTCCCGCCGACCGTACCACGGCTCCATGCTGGGGGGGACTGGCGCGCCGCGGAGAGCTCACCCCGGCCCCCGCCGCCCGCTGTCTCGGTCGCCGCGGCGCTGCCCGCACCGATCCGCCCTCACGAGGCTGTGCCGGTATCGGCCGTGCCTCCGGGGCTCGGCCCGGGCCAGCACCGCTCGGCCCGCACCGCCCGCTCCCTCCCGCTCCGCTGCCCGCGCGGTGGAAGAGTCCAGAGCGGGGCGGGCGCGGGCGGGGCCGGGCGCGCGGGTCCCCGTGAGGGAGCGGCGGCGCCGGGCTGGGCTCGGGCTCTGGGTGTCGGGGGTCCCGGCCCCGCAGCGCGCCGCGGGAGCTGCGGAGCAGCCGCTCCCAGCGCTCGCACCGGCACCGCTCGCTCTTTGCCTACACCCGGTTCGCCGGAGCCGCAGCCGAAGTTCGCAGCCGCGGCGTCCCCGCCGAGCGCGGAGCGGAGCCGTGGCTCCAGCCCGGCCGCTCCGTCCCGGGGCTCTCGGTAACAGCGCGCTGCTCAGGTCGGCTGCTCCGTTCTGTGTCCGCCTGCTCCTGGCACTCACCGGCAGGAAAACGGTTCTCTTGGGAAAATGATTTCTGAGCGAAATGAACGTCCAGCATTTCGTCACTGTCTGAACGCGTGGGAAGGCCAGGCTGAGCGCCCCGGCGCTAGAGGGACCGGCACACGCGGGGCTGAGCGGGGAACCGCCGGCCGTGCCGGGGACAGCCTCGGCTGGAGGTGGCACACGGATTCCACCGGCTCCCACTGTGTGCTCCCGGCTCACGGCAGCGCTCTTCAGGTCACATCCATGCAAATAATTTTATGCAGCTGCTCTCAGCAGGAGCGACCCATCACAGAGGCATGAATCAGAATCACCGTCAAATCCAACCATTATCCCAGCACTGCCAAGCCCACCACTACCCTATGTCCCCAAGTACCACATCCTCACAGCTTTTAAATCCCTGCAGGGATGGTGACTCCCCCCATTGCCCTGGGCAGCTGTGCCAGGGCTGGACAACGCTTTCAGTGAAGAAATTTCTTCCTGTTACATGCCTGGGATAGTGCCACAGCACAAATGATTAATTGACAATCAAGGCAAATCCCCCTGAAGTTTTCCCCACTGATCCCAATAGAATTATAATGGTATTTAGGTGATCAGTTACTCAAAACTGTCTGACACAGTGCTGATTCCTGATGGGACTGGTGGGAATGTTGAGGTGCTCAGAAGATACCTCTGAAGGTTGGGTGAAGACCCCTCAGTAAGGTGAACTCTCCTGTCAACATCGAGACCTCTCTGGCTGTGAGCTAGAGGCAAGAACTTGGTACCTACCAACCCAAATGTGAGCAATTAACTGGCTTTTTCAGCTTAATTTTTCTTGGGCAGCTCATGGCTGATAGAGGGCAGGGATTAGACTGAATATCAGGAAGAAATTCTCCCCTCTGAGGGTGGGGAGGCCCTGGCAACAGGGTGCCCAGAGAAGCTGTGGCTGCCCCTAGTGATGCTAAGATGATTTTTTGCCTTTTCTTTTGTATACCTTTTATATACATTTTGTGTATCCTCAGTACTCCTAGCATGCATACTTGTAATTCCTTAAGTCTGATAACTTAGCACAGGCCTAGTACTGTCTTAGGCCAGGAGACCAGACATCCTAAAGGCCTCATTGCAGGAGGCCGGAAAACCCCACACTATCTCGGGAAACCAGTCTCCTCCCTAGAACAGATCCTGTGAACTGGAGATTTGGCCCATCCAGGGGGGAATTCCATGGATGGGGGAATATCACCCCATTAATCCAGGCCTCCCATTGGGGCCTCCTTGTTAGATATGCTGATTTGTAAGGTCTGTAAATTGTATCCGTGATCTATCCTGTGTGTGCACTGCGGCGCATTCCACCTTGGTGAAGGGGTGCACCAAGAAGGATCCTTACTAAAACACTGAGGCAAAAACCCCTTAGCCCTTAGCTGTGTCTGGCTGTCAATTTTTTAAGGCCAGGAAAAGGCATCACTGGATCCCTGGAAGTGTCCAAGGCCAGCTCGGATGGGGCTTGTAGCAACCTGGGATAGTAGAAGGTGTCCCTGTCCATGGCAAAAGGTGGAATGAGATGGCCCTTAAGGTCTCTTCCAACTCAACCATTTTATTATTCCATTATTCCATTATTCCATTATTCCATTATTCCATTATTCCATGATATCCCTTCCAAACTTCAGTTTTTCACCTGCACCATGTGCTTTTCCTTGGCAGGGTTGAAAGCCACATCAGGTTCCTAGTGGAATACTTTGTTTTCCCGTGAAATCCAAATCCCCCAGTCTAACATGGGATGTTGCTCTCCCTCTCTCCTCAGAGAACAATGTCCTCTTTGGGTCTGGCTTTCTGGTCTTTTCTTTGGGTCTGGTCTTTCCATGATGCTTTCAGCACGATCTCTCAGAGTGAGATCAGACAGGGCATCACGGCAGTGCTGTGATCAGGGCATCAAAGTGCCTGTCCTGGGCATGGGATCTCCCGGTTTCCTTCCAAATTCTAATTCCTTTGGAGCTACACAACAACATTTCAGAATCATTTAGTGATATTTTCTCAGGATTGGAACATTCAGAGCTTTCACCAAAATTCTCCACCCACCAAAGCCCCAGGAAGGTCTGTAAACTTGTGCAACAGCAGGTGCTTCTCTTATTAGTCCAAAATTAAGTTTTCATCAAGCCCTGATTTTCTTTGGAGTCCTATTTATTATTGCTTAAAAATCACTTGAAAGTCTATGGGTGGGAAGCAATACAAAAGCATCTTTCATTATTCATTAAGGACAAGTGATGCAGGGCTTTTGGAAGGGAATAGAAAGCACACAGACTTTTCTGCATTTAAAACAATTATTTCTTATTAATAACCCTGCAGAAAGGTGCCCTGCAGAGATGTGCAGTTTGGGTGTTTTGAAGTTCAGTCTCTTGATGACAAAAGGAGTTTTTCTTTCCCTGTGACATTCCTCAGTGGAGATCCTGGGAAATGTTTTGTCATTTTTATTTTTCAAAAATATTTAGGTGATTATTTTTGGAGGTGTCCCCTTCCTGGGATGGATAATAGTGTAGTGGTGATTGTGGAGATCAAGACCTGATCTCCATGAGAGTCTGTCATGAGAATAAAACACTGCAGCTACAGGGCAAACCTGCTGCAGGTTTGATAAGAGGATTGTGGAGCTACAAGATCCCAGGAGAGCTCAGGTTGGAAGGGACACTGAGGGTCTCATTTTGAGGGTGCATTTCTTGGGTCATTGCTATGGCTGTTAGGGCAGGTCCCAGGAAAGGCCCCTGAGGGGTCTTGCCCCTTGTAACTGGCACCCAGATAGAGTCCAAGCCATCCCTACCTAATCTCCCTGGAGCCCAGGTCTCATCCAGCCTTTTCCAAGCCACCCGTCTGCACTGCGAGGTGCTGACTTGGAATGCCAGGATAACATAGGAGATCACACCAAAGCACTTCCCAGGACCAAGGCACCTGGAGTGGCGTGGGATTCCATGTGAGCAACCACAGAAGATGCTTCTTATCAGCCTCATCCCACGAAAAAGTGGATGGGTGTAGGAGAAGGGAATACAGGTGACCCTGGCCCTGATGAGTAACAGCTGTGTTAATTACCCAATACAGCCTAGCCCCTGATTAGTCACAGCTATGGCCAATAGAGATAAATGTGATAAAAGGGAGTGGGGATCATGAAGGAGGAGGAACCTTGAAGAAGAGGGAACAAGGGAATAATGAAGAAGAGGGAGGATCCTGGGGAGAAAGAAGCACTGCTGTGAGATCAGTCTGGGGCTCCAGTTAGAGCCTGTTATTGGAACCTGTAGACACAGTCTAGCTGGGTAAAAGCCTGCAGTTGGAGTCTGCAAACCAATGTATGCAGTCATAGTTTAGCAGGAAATAACCAGTAGGGAGAGGCTCCGAGGGAAACCCACAGTAGGAGCTTGCTGCCGCTGGAGTCAGTGAATAGCTGGAGTCAGGATGGCTGAGCTGTAAAGAGGAATAAACCAGGACCCTTTTCATCCTGTGATAAGCAAGAAGTCTTTGTCTTGCTCATTTCTACTCTCTAACAAGAGGGCTGCTGCAATAGATGGGGACCTCCAACCTGCAGAGCTGAGGATCTGCTGTTCCAAGTCCCTTGGTCTGCCCTGAACAGTCACACTCTGAGGCTGAAGAATCACAAAGAGCAATTTTGCTGAGGTCGAGCTCCAGGGCATGGCCCGGCTCCTCTGGCTGAGCCTTCCCAGAGGATCTGTCCCTCCAATCCTGAATAGGTGTCCTTGAGGCTGCAGACTGGGAAATTCAGAAGGCCCTGGAGGAAGTCAGCAGAGGACTGTGCACAGGTAGAGTTTCCCCATCACCAGAGAAGGAGGCACTGGGAACCCATCAGAGCATCCATGTGGTGAGAAGCTGTTCCCAGAGTCCCACTGCCAGCAGAGTCTGTCTGTGCCTCAGATTCCCTCCCTGCCACCCCCTGCCTCTGCCTCCCTGCATGAGAAAATGGGGCAAACCAGACTAGAGGTGATGTCTGTGGGGTCTGGGGGTGCCAGCCTAGTTGGAAAGGGAAGAATGTGGAGTCCTGCCAGGCTGGGAGAGCTTGGAGGGGTGTAGGACGATGGCTGAGGTCATGAGCTGTTTGTTCAGCTGGGGAAGAAAAGACTGAGTTCAGATCCCATCAGGGTCTGCAACTCCTCCCAAGGGGCAGCTCTGACCTCTGCTCTGTGACAGGACCCAGGGAGCTGTGCCAGGGAGTGTCAGGCTGGAGATCAGGGAAAGGTTCTTCCCCCAGAGGTGCTGGCACTGCCCAGGCTCCCCAGGGAACGGTCCCGGCCCCGAGGCTGCCAGAGCTCCAGGAGCCTTTGGACAGCGCTGCCAGGGATGCCCAGGGTGGGGTTGTTGGGGTGTCTGTGCAGGGACAGGGGCTGGGCTGGGTGATCCTGTGGGTCCCTCCTGGCTCAGGATATTCTATCCTGTGATTCCATGAGAGCAGAGCTGAGGGCAGAGCCCCTGCTTGGGGAGCTCCTTGGGGCCGTGGTGCAGCTCCCGGAGCTCCTCTGAGGGGTCACTGCCTGCTGAAACATCCCAAAGAAAATGAGTTCACCTGTGAGACCCTTCCCTGGCTCCGGATTTGATAGTGGGACCCTGAGACAGGGTCCTTTTTATTCTTTTTACTGACATGTTTGTCCCAGACACTGTGTGTGGCTGGACCCTTCAGACATTTAATCCTCTGGTCCTTCCCTTCCCATCACCCTGTTTTCAGTCTTCCTCATTTGTTTTTTGTGCTGGGAGATAGAGAAATACTAGTAGATTTCTTTCCTCTTCCCCCCCCCCCCCCCCCCCCCCCCCCCGTTTTTAATGAATTTTTCATTTTGTTTCACTCATATAGAAAGAATAACAATGAAGCAACAGTGTCAACACAGAAAGAATTTTCTCCAAAGTCACACCATGACCAATCTACAGCAGCAATAATAGATTTTGTGAATCCCACTGAAGGGAATCATAAGTGGAAGGGGTGGGGGGTGCAAATGAAAGGCTCTGAACTAATTTGTGCTTTCCACACCACGGAGCCCCATTCTAAGCAGCTGTTTAAAGAACAAGCAAAAATATAAAATAAAAGAGAGCACTCTGCCAAAGCAAATTCCTAATAGGAGAGGAGCATGAAATACCCAGGTGCTTTGTGATGTTTAAAAAGATAAGTTGCCTAAAAAGGCAGCTTTCTCCACCTCCTGGGAGATGACCAGGATGCAGCAGGGGCTGGGGTCACATCTGGCCTGAACAGGCATTGGAGTTGGGCTGGATTTGCGGTCATGCCAGACTCTGCTCTGCAGTGGCTGCCCCAGTAATGGCTCTGCTTCCCCGTCTGAGCCAGGTTCTCCTTTCATATTTGTTGTTCTTTGCAGGAGGTGTTAACACCAATTTATGAGCTCGGTGGGATGACAGAGCTGGGTGAGCAGCGCTGACCTTGGAACTCACCTCTCTCAGATTTCTTTTTCTACCCTCTCTCAGAGTCAGTCTAGAAGCAATAAAGGGATATTGGAAGGGGGGGGAGGAGTTGAGGCTTGTCCACTTCATGTTAAAGGAGGGAAAACTCTGTGAACATGATCCCAAAAAGCAGGTGGCTGTATCCGTACTGCTGTTGTCTTGGGAAGCACTGCATGTTTCTCCTCAGCCTCCTGCCTGCAGGAAGTCCTGCCAAAGAATTACAGGATCATGGACCAGAATATCCTGAGCTCGAAGGAGCCCCCAGGATCATCCAGTGCAACTCCTGGGCCTGCCCAGGACACCCAACAGTCCCACCCTGTGCCTCAAAGTGTTGTCCAAATGCTCCTGGAGTTCTGGCAGCCTTGGGGCCATGCCCACTGCCCTGAGTATATACCCAGGTGCCTTTTCCTACAAGATCTGCACACTGCATACTGCTAAAAACAAAACCTTTGCTTATTTTCTTTTGTTTTTCTTACTGTTACATTGAGGAAGTCAGAGATTTGCTGCTAAGCACTCACTCTACCTCACCAGGATATGCAGCAGCTCACAGGGCCTTAATGAGAGGCACAAACAGGATTCTCTCTGAAAAGACAGAAAAACAGTTAATGTGTTGGGGAAGGGAGAGGAAATAAAGAGTATTACATCCAAAGATCATTAAAAATAAACCCATTTGCCTGAAGTGTGGTGGTTAAACAGCACTGGCACAGGGTGCCTAGAGGAGCTGGGGCTGCCCCTGGATCCCTGCAAGTTTCCAAGGCCAGGCTGGACAGGGCTTGGAGCAGCCTGGGATAGTGGAAGGTGGGGTTGGAACGAGCTGATATTTTGGTCTCTTAAAACACAGCACATTCCATAGTTCTATGATTTTTCTTCCTTAAAACAACACTTTGTCAAGGCACTTTTTGGCCCAGAAATGCTGCCCAGCTCCAGCAGTGATGTTGTTTATGAGCTACCAAGTGAAGGTGACTGCTCTGGATGAGTGTCCTGAGGGAAAGCAGCAGGGACAGCGATCACACGGGGCCACACCTGCCCAGGGATGTGCCTGGGCACAAGCACCAATAGATCTGCCGCTGTCTGGGTAGCAGCAGCGTTTCCCAGATTGACATTTGTGCTGTTTGGTTCAAGTGCCTGACAAATGAAGGAAGAATGAGAACAATAAAGACTAAATCTTATCTTAATAGCCTTTCATTATTAACTGTCTCCAGATTTATTTGTCACTGAGGGAGGGAGGGCGCCAGGCACCACTGGGGTGAGCCCAGGCAGGTTCCTGTCTTTCCCTGTGATTTCCATCAGTGAGGTCTGGCTCTGTGGTTTGTTTTTTTCAACACGTGCACTGACTGTAGGGAACCTGTCCACGTGCTGCTCCCACCATCTGATGGCTCTTGACCTCCAGGTCCTTCTCCTCTTGGATCCTCCTGGGATGGCAGTCCCATGGTGAGGCAGAGGCAGGGACCAGCTCCTTGTCCCAGGCTGCTCCAGGGAAAAGGGAGAAGTGGGGGCTGTCCCAGCTGGAAAAGAAGAACACTGAGGAGCAGGATAATCCAATTCCCTACCAGGATGCTTCCCACTGCCTTTGCCATGCTTCAGGAGAGGGATGTGGATGTACTCCGACAATGCTTTTATTTCACAGCGCTTTCCTGCCTTCCTGTGCTGCCAGACAGACACCTGCCTGGTGAAACCTGGTGTTGCAAAGGATTTCTTACCTGAGAAGGCTGACAAAACCCTGCAGTTCCCGTGGGTGTGCATTGATAAATGGATCCACCACTACGGGAGCTTCTGGGGAGTGGGGGAAGGATCAAACCTTCACCTGAACAGGGAGCAGAAAGGTGGGGCAGTGGGTGAGGGAGAGGAGGGGTCTGGCAGCAGGGACAGGGTGCTACACCTGAGCCCAGTGCCCCTGCCTGGCTGCCAGAGCCTGTGCTGATGGCAGGAAAACAGCAGCAAAAAGTGAAAAATTCAAAGTGGCTTGGGAAACACAGATCAATCCTTTTGCAAACCCAGCCAGTGCCTCCCAAACCATGTGGTATTTCTGGCCGCTGGAAGCGTGGGATCATTTCTTAGGCAGATCTTAATTTGTGTGTCCTTTAGCACTTTTCCCAAAAAAGCCCCAGAAGGAGACTTTCTGCTGCAGTTGCTATCCAGGAGTTCCCATTCTTAGCTGGAGCACATCCACTTCCCTGAGACCTGCTGTCGTTAGGTGCCCAGGCAGAAATCCCACAGAAATGCTTTAATTAAAATGGACATTAAGAGCTCACTCATTCAAGCCAAAGAACATTAGGAGGAATTTAAATGAAGAGATTTTTAAATCTGTGACATTTGTTCTAATGAGAAAACACTCTCTAATCCTAAGTGTCTCCTAATTCAAAACAGATTGGAAGGACTGCAAGTGAAAACATTTTTTTTTTCCTCCCAAAACCACGTCCTGTAATTAGTAGACCTAGCTGGCAAATACCATTTGTCTTTTCCCTACTGCTTCCACATCAGCTTGGAAGCAGGAGGTGAAAAGCAGCCTATGAATGCACCCACACGTGTCTGCATTTTATGTTAGGACAGGTAAAAGAACTCATGGAAATTTCCACCACATCAATCCCAGCATCTGAGGGGAAACCAAGACGGAGGATGCAGGATGCTCCTGATCCATCTAATGAAAGGGATATTGCTGCAGCCATGGGCTGGATGCTGAGGAGGGACAGGGAGGCAATCTGTTTGCAATAGAGGAAAAGCATCCAGTGATTTGCCAGGGTGGGACTATTTTCATCTGGAAACACTGAGATAATGAAATGTAAAATAACAGCAGACAGAAAAGTGTGAAGCCTCAAATGAGAGTAACTTGGGAATGAAGCAAACACTTTCGAGGGGGTTAGACAGGTGTTAGAGATGAGAAATACAATCCCTTCCCTTTTGTTTTAATCATGGAAGTGTTGGCAGGAGAACTGGAGGCTCCTTAATTTTTCACAAATGAAAGTCCTGCACGGTGGAAGGTGACATGTCCTGCTCCTCCCTTGACTGTCTTTTATTAGGGAATATTGCCCTCAGCATAAAACAGTAAGGCAGGAAACGTGCTGGGTAGTACTGCAACATTTTGGGAATCCCAGACATCCACAGCTGACTTTATCCTTTTCCCTAGGAAAAAAGAGATTTGATTGTACCAGCAGAAATCCCTACAATGTCAGCAGTCCATCGGCTCTCCCTGTCCCTGTGTGCTGGGACAGTGACCTGTCCCAGGGCTGAGCAAGATCCTCTCTGCTCGGGGCCCTCCCAGGCAGGGCAGGGCTGCTTCACAAACAGAGCCTCCTCCCTGAGCCAGAGCCTGGATTTGGGAATGAGGACACAGTGTTCTGGTGCCTCCAGCAAACTGGACAGGCATCAGCCTGGATCCAGCCTCCCACCTCCTTCAGATTTTGCAGAAGTTGGCTCCAGAGCTGAAATTCACCATCAGCCTTCCTCCTCCAACGGGATAAACAACAGGATCTGGATACAAAGACCTGAAGTCTGGATCAGGATGTTTGCGGCATGTATCCACCTTTAGGTCCACGCACAACATTAACTTCCCTAATGAAGAACGTGGCTGCAGATGACATGGTCCTATTTAAAATCCAGATCTGCCTGGTTGCTGTATGGGGGGGATGGTGGTGCCAGGGGATCAGGTTTGCCTTGTTTCCTGCTGGCTCACTGTAAATCCATGAGCACAAATGACAGCACAATTCCCAGAAAAACACCTACTTTTAAGCTTGTATCAGTAACCCTGTGAAAGTGTCTTTGTGTTCATCCTACTTTGGAAACATGAAACATTTTACCTAAGAGTCCAATTAAACCAACTTGGGCTTTAAAGCTTGGGCACTCAGAGCCATCTTCTTGAAAGAATAATCCTGAGCTGGCATCAATGGATACAAATCAATGAAGATCAAGAGACTGACACCTGGTTATGCTCACTGACAACCCAACTTAGATCTTAGTAAATCATCTCAAATACTGTGCAAAAACTCAGAGCTGTTCTGAAACCCTGCAAACACAGAGACAGAAAATACATCCCTTACTTCGGGGGGAATTCTTTTGCTGGAAATATGGAGTTCCTCTGGATGCCGAATTTGAAAACATAAAGCATTTAAAGCAATTTGCCAGTTTTGAAATTGGGTCTCTTAATCCTGACTGTCCCCTCTGAGATCCCATCTGCATCTTCAGGTGGTTTTGTAGCTGTTCTAATCCATCCTCCATCCTCCTCCTCCTCCTGCTTTGACTTGTCACCATGGATGACCCACCATGAATAAAAGATTAGGATGTGCCAGATTCAAACAAAACCTTTGCTTCTGGGGTCAGTGCTCCAGCTCCTGAACTGCAGGACAGGGAGGCAGAGGAGCCCAGAGGTTCAGCTCTGATCTGGATCGTGTGGATACACTTCCAGTCACCTCCTGGTGCAGGCTGAGAAAATACTGCTTCATCTGTGAGACCTAACAGGGCCAATGCTGTGAAGGCTGTCAGTTCTGGGCCTGTTTTCAAGGAGATAACAGGGCCTGTCACCTGCAAGTGCACAGGAAGAGGGATGAAGGCTACAGATTATGGGTAAAGGCTCTAATGATGGCCAAAGGAAAAAAAAATTAGGATCTAAACTTTGAATTTCTGCTCAGGATTTCATGGCGCATTCTGCTCCAGCCCTACACCTGAATGCATGGAAGGGGTCACCCTGTGCCGAAGCGGTGCTGGGCAGATCCTCTCCTTGGATGGCTGGTACTTTCAGTGGGGTTTTGCTCAGTTGTTGCCACATTGAGAACTTGGACAGGCTTCAACTTGATTCAGCTTCCAGGGCAGCAGTGAGGGGAAGGTGCTGATCTCCTCTTTCAGGTGATACCTGAAAGGAGATGGAATGAAGCTGTGTCAGGGAAAGTTCAGGTGGGACACTGGGAAGTGTTCTTCCCCCATAGGGTGTTCGGTCCCTGGAATGGGTTCTCCAGGGAAATAAATGGTCGTGGCAGAGCCTGCCAGAGCTCAAGGAGCACCTGGACAATGCTTTTAATCCTGTTTAGTTCTGGGTATTCCAGTGAGGAGAAGGGAGTTGCTGATCCTTGTGGGTCCCTTCCAGCTTGAGACAATCTGAGATTGTATGAAACTCCTGAAAAGCACCCGCCCAAGAAACCTGCCTTGAGGAGAAGGGATTGAGAGGTGCTTAGGTCCCTTTGGCTGACCCTCCTGATGGTTAATCTTCCTTTTAAACACGTGCCTTGATTCCTCCAGAATGTTCATCTCCCTGCTATGCTGAAGTGGCCTCCAGCACCCACCTTTTCCCTCTGAGAGCATTTCCCCCCCAAGCAGATGCCCCATGAGCATGTGCACCACCCAAACCCACGGGCCATTACAACCCCCACTTCAGAGCACTTCTCCCATCTTTAGGCCATTCCTGGGCTCTTCTCCAGGCACAATCTCCCCTCCAAAAGCCTTTTAATCCCCCAGCATTGGTGCTGGGCCTGGTGCTGCTTGGAGAGCTGTGCACAGACAAACCCAGTCTGACTGCTCCCCTGCTGAAACTCCCAGGGAACACACTGTGAGGAGATAAGAACTGATTTTGAACAAAGTGATTTCTTATCAGCTGGAGGTCCGATTCTGTGGTCTGATACTTTCTCTGGCAGCAGTTGTACGGAAATACCGGGACAGCTTAGGGGCTGTGGTGGCACTCAGAACAAACAGGGATGGCAGAACTGGGTCTGCTGAAGGAAGACATAAATGAAATTCACCTTCCAGCATTCACTGCAAGTGAAGCTGATCTGCATTTCTTATACCAAGCAAAGGCTACAGCTCAGATGCTAATTTTATCTCGCTGGCTTTGTAGTGTCCTTGATCTTCAAGAGAATTCAAAATAACATGGAGCAAATGTATAACTAAGTCATTTTAAAGAAGGAACTGCAAAGTGCATAACTCTGCTCAAGGGGAAACAGCTTCTCTGCTAAACACGGAGTATGAAATCAGATCATGCTGGCAGACTGAACAAATGGGCTCTTTACTCCTCATCCTCACAGCAGGGCTCTTAGGGAGCTCGTTTCCATCTGCCCTACAAAATCCGGGTGGGAATGTGCAGGAAAGCCAAGCCCACCCTCACCTCCTCATGGCTTGTGACAGATTGTGACAGACTGTGACCCTGCCCCAACACAGCTTCATTCCATCTCCTTGTTTGGCATCACCTGCAAGTGGAGATCAGCACCTTCCCCTCCACTGCTGCTCTTGAAGTTAAACGAGGTTTAAGCCTATCCAGGTTCTTAATGTGGCATCAATTGAGCAAAATCCCTTTGCTGAGCAAACAGAGGTGATTGATGACACCAGGAGCACTTTGTGAACCACTGGGCACAATTATTGCAAGGGACCCTCTTCACTGATGTGAACAGCCAGCCCTGGCGCTGTCCAGAGACACTTGCTGGGAAGGTCTTCATGCCTTTGGGGAACAGCATGGGCTGGTACAGCTGTACCTGGCTGGGAAGCAGGCAGAGGTCACCTCAGGGGTCACCTCAGGGCAGGGGACATCCTTGTCCCTCGGTGCAGGAAGAAAGGAGGGCTCAGACAGCAGCCCTCCCACCGAGACGGCTCCCCAGGACAGTGCCTGCCGCCAAGGAATACTGAACGATTCCCTGGGGAAAGCAAATGCTTCCTTCTAGGCTGCTCTCCGGCCACGGGCCCTGTTTATCCCCACCCCAAATGTCAGGTTACAGGTGAGCTGGGGGAGAGCCTGCTGTGCCAAGCAGCAGTTTCAAACCCCTTCCCAGGAGCAGCCACAGCTCTCGAGCACCATCCCCAAATTATTGTCTTAGTCTGTCCCAGGCAGAGGTGAATGGCACAGAGCAAAAAGGAGATTTCTCCGTGCAACAGGGAAACATTCTTGTCTTCCACTGGTACCAAACCCCAGAGAAGTCCCTGTTTTCCAGGTGAGAGGTGCAGGGGTGCTGGAATGGTGCTGCAGAGCTGTCACAGGCCTGGGAAGGGGCAGGAAATCCGTGGGCAGACAATTCCCACTGCAAGGATGCCGTGGGGATACCAGGACACATCCTACATGTCTTTTCCAACCCCTATGAGGCAAAAAAGGAGAAAAAACGCGTGTCAGGTCAGAGAAACACCCACCATGACAGGATGGAGGGCAGGCTCCAGAGAGGTCTTCCAGAGGAGCTCAGAGGAGAGAGATGGATGTTCTTTCTCACCACTCTCCATGTTCACCTCCACATGTATCAGGGCACAGGGTGGAATTCCTGGGGTGTCCTGTGCAGGGCCAGGAGTTGGACTGGATGATCCTTTTGGGTTCCTTCCAGCTTGGGATATTTGTGATTCTCTGAGGTTATTTGGCCATCATCCTCCCTCCTCAGCCAGGGTGGGAGTCTCACAGCCTCATCACATCTGCTCCTTCAGGACTGGTCAGGACATATCCTTGTGAAGGTGAGTACAAGGAAGGATTTAACCTGAGGGCACCACAACCTAATCCCCCACCCCTGCAGAGATGAAGACATCAACTGGACACAGTGGAAGCATGACATCTGCCAAGGAGTTTACACTCTGCTCCCTGCCTGTATTTTTTTTTCCAGTTTGAGATAGATAAAATGAAAAGAAACCCCAAAACCCCCAAAAAACTGGAGAAGCAGCTGAAGATAAGAAATGAGCTGAAGTATTTTTCTTTGCTTTGATTTAATGCTCCTTGGAATAAAGCAGTGAGAAGCAGATACTCTGTTCCTGAACTCCTCGTGCCAGCCCCACTGCTCTGCCCTGCACTGTGCTCTCCTATGAACCCTGCCCATGGGCTGGGACCCTGCACACAAATGCTGAAGGTGAACGAGGAGAGGTGCTGAACCTTTCTCTTTTTTGAGCACATTTGGCCTCAAATCCCTTTCTCCACCCTCTCTGTGCTTTCGTTAAGTGTTTTCCTTATTTTCAGAGCAGGTGCTCGCTCCCGTTCTTAATGAACCTCTCTGCTCACTTGTCAACAAGCCCTTTATTAGCTCCACAAGCATGTGCTTGTTTCTATTTATACCTTTTCCATATCAATATTTGAAAGCACACTCCCCTACGCTGCATTCCTTCTCTGCCCTTTTCCATCCCTGCCGCCTCTTTCCCACCTCTGCTTTCTCTCCCAGGCTCATCCAGGCTGATTTAAATCAAACCTAGAGTTTTCATTTCCTTTGTTGGCCTGAATTAAATAATTGGGAACTTTGTTTCTGAATGATTTGCATTCACAGACATCTCCATATCCCTGCAGAGGTGTCATCCTATACATGAGCTAGAAAATAGGTGGGAAGTGAACCCCTCAATCCTCCAGGCGTTCTTCTGAGTGCCTGCTGTCCACCTGGCTTTGGAGATAGCTACACACCTAATTTTTTACTGGATTTATAGGGATGGAACACCTTTCCCAGGAAGAAAGGCTGAGAGAATTTTCCTTGTTTGGCCTGGAGAGAGAAGGCTTTGGGATGATCTAATTGTGGCCTTTCCAGAGCCTAAAGGGGCTCCAGGAGAGCTGGGGAGGGACTTTGGTCAAAGTCTGGAATAACAGGACAAAGGGAATGGCTTTCCACTGCCAGAGGGCAGGGATGGATGGGATATTGGGCAGGAATTGCTCCCTGGGAGGGTGGGCAGGCCCTGGCACAGGGTGCCCAGAGAAGCTGTGGCTGCCCCTGGATCCCTGGAAGCGTCCAAGGCCGAGTTGGACATTGGGGCTTGGAGCAGCCTGGGACAGTGGAAAGAGTCCCTGCCCATGGCAGGGTGTAGAATGGGATGAGCTTTGAGGATCTTTCCAGCCCAAACCATTCCATGACTGTGCTGCTGCACCTTATGTTCTAAATTCTCATCTCATTAATACCAGGAATCACAGTTCTTTTGTGGCAACCTGTGAAAACAGGAGCTGCTTCCCCTCTCCCACCAGCTGTATCCAGGGACAAGACTTCAGCTCCTTCACCACAAGTGCCGGGAGTAGCTTTGTAATGTAAATAGGCACTTCTGGTATTTTTAACGAGCACCTGCTTTATCCCTCTGCCTAATGAGAGCCTGGACAGAAATGCAGTGAAAGCACACGAAGGTAAGACTGCCATTTAAGCTAATTAACAGCAAATTAAATTAAACTGACACACACATATATTTTGGGCTCCTGCATCTAACAGGAGGCAATGCTGCAGAGGTTTCATTATTCTCATTTCCCATCACCTGCTTTTTTCCCCCCCAGCACCTTCCTACCCAATTACCTGGGGAAGGGAAAGGGAAAAAGGATACTAAAGCCAATAAGATAATTCTCATTTACATAAAATTTTTTCTGTGTTGTGTTTAATAGTCTGCGAGTAACTGCAGAAGAATATATAGTCCATTCTTTAAAAAGCTCCAGTGCACTAATTGAAATTAAATTACATGGAACCCTGTGCCTGGCTCCTGCTCATTGGGAGATAATATGCAAGCCCCAGCTTTATGTGTTATTTTTAATATTGATGGATGAAGCACTGGAGTCAGCACAGAGCCACCTCCCAGGTGCAATCCCCCTTCCTCCAGCTGTAGGGGAGCCTACACCGATGGTTTTCTCCCCATGAACATTCTTCATCTGCTGCAGGCAGGGCTGGGATCCCTTGGCATTCCGGACATCCAGCACTGCAGCTTTTGGTCCCTCTTTGCTGCATTAACCCTGGCTAATGCAACTGCAGCCTTTCCTTCACGTTCCTTTGCTTCTCTCACAGCTCAATTAATCCCTCAGGGGGACGTTGCCGTCGCAAACAAGATTTAAGGGAATTTAACGCCAAGTTGGCAGGGCTGGAAAGTGAAAGTGTGGTGTTCCCTGGAAGAGGCAAAGCATCAGCACCTGCTTCCCCTCCTGCCCGGGAGCTGCTGGGGCTGCAGTGTGTGTGGAGCTCGCTGCTCACCTTCTCAAGGAGCTGCTAACAAGGGAGCCAATTAGTGCCAGTTGTGATGGGAGCACTTTTTCCACCAGGAGCGGGATTGAAGCCTTTCCTTCGTTTTGCACCGGCAGAGGAACACAAAATGTTCAAGCGTGGATAAAATACACAAGTTCTGAGGGTTTAGGGTACCCCCGTGGATTTTACTCTTTGTTTCAGACTTGCAGCTTTCATTAAAAAGTAAAACCAAGCCAAAAACAAAACAAACAAACAAAAAAAAGCCCCAAAACAAACAAACAAACAAACAAAAAAACCCCAAAAAACCCAACCCCAAACCCCCCAAAAACCCAAAAAACCAAACAAACAAAAAACCAAGAAAACCCCCTAAGACACGAAAAACCAAACCAAACCTAAAACAAAAAAACCCCGAAACAACAACAAAAAGCCCACAACAACAACCAACCAACCAACCAAACAACAACAACAAAAAAAAAAAAAAAACAGAGAGAGGAAAAAGAGAAAGGTTTTTTGCCCTTTTGATGGTGAAACTAATTCTCCTCATCTAAACTAATACCAGACTTTCTTGAATGACTCATGTTGAAATGGTCCCTTGGTGATCTGGGACCTCGGAATAAGGAGTTGCCAAGGCTGGACACCAGTCCCTGCTGCTGGGGGCTCCAGTGACAGCCGGGCAGCCCCTGGCAGCCCCTGGCAGTCCCCCAGCCCTTGTGACATTTCCCACACGGAGCAGGAGAGCCAAGGAGCTCTGTGCTACTGTCCCCCAGCTCTGTAAGATGCAGAGGGAACAGCACAGAGATGCAGAGCCCCTCCACCACTGCCTCTGTCCCAGGGGGCCCAGCAGGTTCTCCCAAGGGGTGCCTGGTGCTCAGTTCCATCCCATTCCAATGTGGGAAGGGCTCTGAGCTGCTTCTCTGGCCTTTGCTTGGACCTCTTCAGGGTTAAAGAGAAGATAGATGGTCATCTCCCTCCAGGACCTGTTTTCTCAGCTGGAGATAGACTTTGGGGCAATGCAGAAGGTCCCCTGAAGCTGTGCAGAACACTCCCAGAGGAGGGTTAACACCACCCCGAGTCCTGCCAGAGGTTCTGCAGCTCTGAGCAGCTCCATGCAGCTCCCATCCCAAGGCTTGGGAGCATTACCACTGCCTTGAAGAAGGCTGGACCTCGTTTAGATCACTCAGTCCTGCCCTAAACACTAAAGATCTTCTGGAGGGATGAAGTTTCCTTTCAAAGGAGCCATCAAACACAGCTCACACCCCAACAGGAAAGGATCATCTTCCAGCGAGGTAAATGGGAATGCAGACTCCCCCCTGTGCATCAGATGAGTCACCAGGCAAATGTTCCTGAAACGTCCTGTCAAGCAGACTTTACATTAAAGGCAGCATCAGAAGGCAGAAAGTGTTTTTCTCAGGACATTTATTAAGTCCTGCAGCTAATTAATCCAAGCATTTACAAAAGAAATGCTTGACAATACACAGAGTTCAGCCGAGTTCAGGGAATGAAAGAAAATACCAGATCAGGGAACCTGCACATCTCCTTTGGTCCGTGACAGATCTCCTTAGCAGCAAATCCCAGCAAGAAACCTCTCTGGTTTTCCCCTCAAGTCAAATCCTTTGTGTCAAACTCTGTTTTTAATTCAGCCCACTGAGCTCGTGAGGGTGAAAAACCCATGCAAGGAGCTCGGGTTGTGTACACTGCTTTTCATGGGAATGTACTGAGGAAAGATCATCCAATGCAGTTGGAGGTGCAGAACATTGGAGTGCAGAGGAAGGAACACAGAACTTCCTCCTCAAACACACAGAAGTTGTGCTTGGATACCTCACAGGTACCTTAGGAGCCTGGCTTGTTTGCAGCTCTCCAGGTCTTTCACTTTCCCATTTTTGAAAATGAGGATTATATTTTCTTTTTTCCTAGTCATCAGGAACTTCACCTGGCTGCCACAATTTTTCAAACATGATGGGTAGTGGATTACGAACTCTATCTGCCAGGTCCCTCAGTGGTTCCTTGGAGGAGTTGATTCCTGGATTTGAACTGAAAGGGGCGAAATTTAGGCTAAATATTGGGATAGCAACATGTGGATAAGGATAAAAACATCCTGGGAGCAAAATGACACTGGGCTTGGAGGAGAAAGAAGAGAGGCTGTAACAGAAAGAAAAGAGAAGCTGGTGGTTTAAGAAAAAGCAGCAGCCACCAGCGTAATCTCAGAGCTCAGACTCCATGGGATCAACGGGACTGCCCCTCACCTTCTGTACCAAACAGAACTGTGCCCTACCTTGGTCTTTTCCAGAGGGGAATTGACCAGTCCTATTACATTAATTGTTAGTTCCCTGGTGTTATGGGGCTTCTGTAGGTTCAGTAATTTTTATAGCTGTGAATTGCAACTTTGGTCACGGAACGAGGCCATTTACAGAGTTCTGGCTGGACTGTGTGGAATTTGAAAGCTGAACAGACATGGGGACAGCAGGAAGGATTACACAGACTCTGCCTCTTCATGAAGACACAGGCAGGAGGTCCCCATGGAGCTTCCAGTGAGGAAGGAAAAGCAAAGCCTTACTCTAATAAACTCAAATTCAGCACTGACACCATTGTGGGGTTTTGAGCTACTAAATCTCTCTTTTTTTGGCTTCCCAGGAACACACAATCACATACAGCATTTGCTTGAGGAAACACTGGCTTCCCATTCTCAGCAGCAGAGTAAATACGGCAAAGATGCGTTGGAAAAAATACCAATCAGCTGCTGAACGGATTTCAGAATGAATTCATCCAGCCTTGCCCTGCAGAAGCTCAGGGATGTTGGCCAGCACACTCACCTGGCGTGTGCAGTGTGACTCCCTGGGGCAAGGGGAGGTGCCAGACAGACCCTGAGGTCAGCACTCAGTGCCGGCAGGGCTCTGGCTGTGCAGGGCTGTACTTTACACTGTGTTATTAACACACAAGGCTCATTTCACCTTCCCTGTCCACTTTAGCCGGGAGCCAGGATCATCTGAATGGCCTGAGGGCTGCCACAGCCTTTTACACCAGCTCTGCATAGAGACCTCAACAGATGGGGAGGTAAGGGACAGAGTGGAAATCAAATTATTCCATGTAGCCTAATTATTTCATAATAACATCTTTAATGCATCTGAGAAGCTTAGAAGGATTCTTTTCATGCCTAATTGCGAGGCTTTCTGAGAAAGCAATCACTGCTCAGAGGTATTTTCCAAGGATTTTTCTGTCTCCTGCCTTTGTAACATCAGTCAAGCAAACCACTACTGAGCAGTCTCTGTAGTCTGGCTCCCTTTTTAACCTCTCCTGTAAAACCTTTGGATATTATTATCCTTTCCCTATTTGTTCATGTCTTATGAGTGCAGATGCTTATTTGGGGCTTGCATTAGTGCACTCACCAAACAAAGAGGAGACATGAAAGGAGCAGAGAGAGCAGTTAGGTTGAAAGTCCCTGGGATGAGCTTGGGAGTTATTTGTTACCAAAGCAGGAGCCCCCTTTCATCTGCCTTCACCTGGCAGCGCTGGGAGGAGCAGGGCAGGGATGCAGCCCTGCAGGAGTGAGGAGTGTCTGCAAACAGCCCCAGCCCGTGTGGGGAAAAGGCTCTCTCAGGGTGTGCTGGAACGCTCCAGCCCGGGGCTGCAGCACTGCAAAGGCTCACACTGAGCAGAGGCTTTTTCACCCTGTCACTCTCTGCCCACAGCTTCCAGGGGAGTCGGGATAATTCCCGTGCTGGGCTCAGGGGCAAGCACAGATCCCCCAAACAAACACAGCTTCCCAAAGAGAGATCGTCAAACACAGATCCCCATAGATCCTCAAACACAGCCTCCCAAACAAACAAAACTCCCCCAAACACAGCCCCCCTTAACCAATACAGCCTCCCCCCAAACACAGCTCCTCAAACACAGCCCCCCGAACAAACACAGCCCTCCAGTTTCATGCCTCTAACACAGTTCCCAAACCCAGCCCAAACAGGCACAGCCCGTCAAACACGCACAGGCCCCCCAAACAAATCCAGATTGCCTATACATAGCCCACTCAAACACAGACCCCAAACAAACACAGCCCCCCAGCAGCTGCTGCCTGGCACCCCTTGCCAGCCCAGACCACCTGAGAGAAGGGAAAAGCAGCTTCCCCTGGTGCTCAGGTCACCCAGCACAAGGCTGGAGGCACAGGGAGAGCAGGGGAGCACTGGGCAGGGCTGTGGGACCACCCCCCAGAAAGACAGGACATGTTGTTCTCCATCCCTCCTTCCAGAGTGGCTTCACAGACCTCCTGGGAGTAAACACACAGCAACTGTGACCTTTGGAAGTGATCTTCCACTGAGAACTAGTTCTGTCTAATCACACCACCATTATTGGTTCAGAATAAACTCGTTGCTCAGTGGTCAGTGGGAGCTGGACACAGTGGCTCCAGCTTTGCTCCAGCTGTTCCTGTGGTCCTGATCCCAGAGATACCCTTTGTGTGCAGGCCAGGCCCAATTTAAACAGGACTAAAGGAGACAGGGTTGCTTTGTCTTACATTTCTGGTGTCCCAGGGGACATTAATTCCCCTCCCAACCAGCTTAATTTCCTTTCATTTTGTCTGGAAACCAGCCCATGGCTCATCAAAGTGTTTCATGATCACTCCTCAAAGTATTTCAAGAGCCACTGCTCCAGCTGAGTCAGAAGGACCCAAAGAGCTTCTCTTCACACCTGACCTGTTTGTTCTCCCCCCTCATGTCTGCACAGTAACCTGGGGACGATGTTTAGTTGTGGTACCAGCAGAAGGTCCCTTGTTACCACATCAAACCTCATCCTCCATCACACGTGGGCCATAAATCCTTCCTGGGTTCCCAGGTAAGAGAGGAGAACAGACTTAGATTTGCCCGTGGGTGTTGGTCTGGGTGAGGGACATTAATCTACTTCATAATTGGTTTTGTTATATATTATATATTTTTAATATAATTGCTTCAATATGGCTCCAAAACCAGTGCACTGTTATACTGATAGTTATAACTCGTGTCCTGCGTAGTAAATAATTCTGATTGAGATCTTTTAGTCTAATAATTATCATTATCATCATTAATAATTTTTGTAAACATATGTGGTTTGCCATCCTCAGTCCTGCAGGTCAAAGGTTCAATTACACCTGTATAATCCTTTAAACTCCCCTGAGAGGGAATTTAGATAGCAAGGAGGGTCCTTGCTGTACCTCCTGACTCCGTGGGAGGATCTCTCTGAAAATCTCTGTCTGAAGCTCCCACTCTGCCCTGGACACTCTGGAAAAGTGGGGATGGTGGGGATTTCCTCCTGCTGAGGTGGGGAGGAAGCACCAGGAATCACGGCCTCCCTCTGATAACCCTTGTGCATTTACCGTCCAACCCTACAGTAACAAGTCAGGCATCACTTTCGCAGCTACATTTGGTTCTGTCATTCTGGGAAGATAAAGGGCAAAGGCAAAGGAAAGAAAAAGGAAAAAAAAAAAAAGAATCAGAAGAGTGATGAACCCACACTGGTAATGGCCCCTTGCACAAAAGCCAGGGAGGTTTGCTCTCTTACCAGGCAGCATCAGCCTGCTGTGCTGCTACAGGACACGGAGATGTCAGCCCATTTAGATTTCCTTTTGATCTGGTAAACAGGCACCAGGTCTGCTGCACGAGGTGTCTGTCACACAAAATCCTCAGCTGGCACCTGCAGCACCTCTGTGAAACCGCACACGGAGAGATGTGAGCAGCTTCAGCCTCTTACAGACACAAGCTCAGGAAGCCCTGGGAAGTGTTCCTTTGGGAATAAACACAGGAGTAGCACTGGTTTGGATTTGATGAGGGTCTGTTAATACTCTTTCCATTCTCCATCACGCTGAACAGGTTTGCTGGCCACAAGATCACAGGTCAGGTGCAGGAGGAGTGTCCCTGGGGACAGTCATTGCTTTCAGAGCCCACACTGCTCTTTCTCTGGGCTTTCTAAGTGCTGCCGCTCTAAAACCCAAAGGGAAGAGGGGTTTTCTTCAGGATTTCTCCTTTCTTGTTTACCTGCTCATTTTAGCTTGGGAAGGAGGCAGATTCTTCTCATTTGTGTTGTGAATAAAAAGTAAACCAAGGTTTCCCAGGTCTCCATTCCTCAGGGAATGGTGTCGGTGCCAGCCTCCCAGCCAAGAGCACTCAAATACACCCCAAATGCTAATTCCACACCTCCTACATGACACCAACATCACAAGAGTTCACTGGCCCTAAAGCAGGAGGGAGGAATTGTTGCCAGACTTTGAACTTTTAGCCACGACCTCAAGACCTCTCATTTGTTCAGGAGAAGCTTCCCATACTCCCACGGAAAACTCACCTGGCATGCTTTTGTTGGTCCTGTCAGTATGACCCTGACACTCACACATTGCCCAGAAGTGGAAATAGCACAAGCAGCAGAATTAGACATTAGGGTATGAACAGGGCGCTGTTATGTGATAAATCAAAGCATTCAGTCATGAGGCCAGAAATATTTACATCAGAGGGAGTTCAGAATAGAAGTGAGGCAACGAAGATTTTGGCCATTGGAGTACCAGAAAGGGCCACCAGCCCTGGTATTTCCACAGCTGATTTTCACAGCCAGGCCTTGGTATCTTTGTTGTGACCCCACAGTCAAAGCACTTTGCAGGGACTCTTTTCCTACAAGTCCATCAAAGGCTTTGCTGGCCCAGCTCCAGGAGAGGAGAGCCACCAGATCTGGTTTTGGAGAACACACGGTTGAGCAAGATCTGTGCAAAGCTCCCCACTTATATCAGTGTCATCCTCCACCTTGATAACAACTAAAAATAAAGTGCTGCAATAATCAACTAGATTGACTAAGACAGATGCTGCTTTTAACATGTGTACTGTAATTAACTTACAGAGGGCTAGAAAGCTCCATCTCAGCTTCTTCCCACAGTGGAGGAAGTTTGCCTTTCTAATAATAGGAGCTGGTAACACATGTTGAATTATAAAGTAATGAAAGTTGGTTTTGGCAGGAACAATCCAGATTTGTCGTGCTTCCATTTAATTTCCAAGTCTGACAGGCGCTCTGCTCCCAACGGACCCGCTGCTTTTCCTGGAGCTCCTGCTGAATTTCTTTTCTCTGGCATAAGGTAGGGCACGAACCCTTGGCAGGAGGAGGGGGATGTGTCTGTGGGTGCCCTCCTGACAATGCCGTGCTGACTTTCTCTCACACGCCCGATGGTTTGCACACACTCGTTAGCGCCGCGCACCCCTCACACACGCCGTGCGCACACCCACACAAAACCTGGCCCAGCCACAAGCTGTGCTTCCCCCGGGCTGGCCTCACCCTGAACTGCCACAGATGGCATCGCACAGCACTGTGTGAGCAGCGGAGAAAAGATGTTCCCCTGCCCTCTCCCATTTTCCAGCCTGCACATGGGTGTGGTGCCCGGTCCTTCCCTGCCTTGGGCTGCTGCTGACGCCCGGCCAGTGTGCTGGGACACAGCCCCGGCTGGAAATGTCACTGAGCATCTTCTGGGCCAGAACTTCCCTGACAAATTCCCTCCTGGGCCTGGTTTCCAGAGCTGGATTCCAATCACTTTTCACGCCCTTCTCGGAACCCGCTGTCTCAGGATCATCTCTGCCCTCAGCAGCTCCCTCCCGCACGCCTGCCCTTCTCCCTGCCTCTCCAGCTGCATTCTCCTGTCCTCCTTGCTCAGCCCCTGCTTGGCCAAATCCCACTTTTGGCGGGGATGTGGCAGGAATGCAGCTCAGGCCTTGCTGCCTTTGATCTCCCCAGCTCAGCTCACACCCACAGGAACCCGTGGCAGCAGGGGCCGTGTGGATTCCAAGCCCCGGGATCCCCCCTGGGTGCCACCGTGGGCTGTCAGACCCTGCTCTCCACCCTCTTGCTGGGCTAAAAACCCCTCGTGCCTGCTGTGTTTTATCTTCTTTTTGCCAAGGTTGGGATTAAATGTGCCAGACGGTATTTCTTGTTCGGACTCAGATGTTTCTTAATTCTTATCTACATTACAGTCTCACAAACTGGGAGTTCTACAGCACTTCTAGCTAACGAACTAAAAATGGAGCCCCTCTCTCTCTACAAGGCCTTTTAAGGATAAACTGTCCAATTCAGAAATGACACCTAAATTATTTTTACTTTTAACCCAATAACCAACCACCCATGGCCCACAATGCGGATTTTTCTACCCAATTACAAAATACCACCCAAACCCATGAAGAAGAAGGTGGAAAAGAAGGACTTAGCCTATGCCCTAAAACCTCCATCTTGCTTTATATATATATTACTATATTCTAAAATCTTAAACTCTAAGTTTTCCACCATGTGATATCACACACTTCTATTCAAACTACACACCCATAATCCCAGTTCTGTCATTCAATTTTGGAAGCTTTCCCCACGGCCTCAGGTCCAATGCAGTGTTTTCTTGGGAGTCAGTGCCTGTCAGCACAGAAAGTCTAAAATTCTCAGTGACCAGGCTTCCAACACATGCCCTCACATCTCTGCTGCCATGTCAGAACACCCTGAGGAGCCCGTCCCACTGCAGCTCCCCACTCCAGATCAGCCCTACCAGCAATCACGATCCTCCCTCTCCTTTCACATCTGCTGCCTGCATTCCCCCAGGCTCTTAGATTTGTAGAACAATTTGTCCCAGTCTGGTTCCTGCTTCCACACCTTAAAAAAACACCTCCATGATTATATTTGTGCACTGTTGGTGTGTGTGTGTGCGCAGACATCTGCTACAAATCCTCATTCTTGAGGGGGCATCTCCAAGACACAAAAGCACGGCCAGGAATGCACTTGGTCAGATGTGGCCAAAGAGTGATTTTCAATACTTTTCCCCACATTTTTTAAGTCATTCGGACTTGAGAGGAAAAGTTTTTGGCCATGTCCACATAACATAGCATTGGCCTGGCTCCCATCTCTCTCCTCTGAGCCCTGGGGAGGTGCGCTCAGGATCCACCGGGAATGCAGTGCCCTGAGTGGACAAAGGTAGGAAAGAGATTCCCTTCCTGCTCCAGCAGTTATTCAACAAGTTCAGCCTTGAATTTGCCTTTTATAAGACCTGGTGTATCTCTTACCACTCACTTGCTATTTATTTACTACATTTGGCAAAGCCATGGTCACCCACAGCACGGGTCTGAGGAGTCAGACCGGAGGGATTAGGGACAGCGTCAGTGTAGCTTTGCTTCCACTAAACAAGGAGAAGGCTGCTTTGTGTGTTCACACAGCAACAGGGAGCTCCTGGCCCTGATGTCCTCACTGGAGGCAGCTTTCTAACCCCTGGGTGCTGCAGGCTGGCTGCACAGACACATCTGGGGGGCTGGCTTTAGTGACAGGACCCCAGCACACCTGGGCAGGGATAGCAGCACCACGAGCAGGTGAAGGTGTTTCAGTTCACCCAGCAACCTCCTTCACTCCCCGTTTTCCCCCCCAGCCTGTGCTGGGTGACTCCTCAGAGGAGCTGCCCATGGTGGCCGCGCCTCAGCTGCCTTTTCTCACGGGACAAAGGCACGGTGGGGAGCCTCTCCAAGTCAGAGCTCCTCTGTTTTGTGATGTAGAGCCCAAACCAGGACAGCCAGTCTGCTGCTGTGCTCCCTGGGGCTTTACAGCTCTGCTCCCAGCAGAGGAGTGCTCGGATCTGCTGCAATGCACTGCTGCAATGCACTGCTGCTCTCACAGAGAGAAGAAGCCTTGCATGGTGTTGATTTAACCATACTACTACTGATTTATGTGTTTTTCTTTGCCTTATCAGTGTAGAGAGTTATAGCGCTCAAAGGCTCTTCACTTAGCATGGGTTTTTCTCTAAAACTCAATTTTGCTTGCAACAATTTGTGGCCTGGATAATGAATAGAACAAACACTTGAAAAATTTAACAATGCAGTTTGCAAATCATCTGAATTTTGCAAAGCCCAATCAAGGTAGTCTTTTTTCAGGGGCAAATAGATAACTGCAAAGTCTTGGCCTGCTGAAGTTAACAATCTTGTTCTGGCTCTAATTACAATTTGTGCTGTCATTTCTATAGTTGTAAAAATTGTCTTTGGGGAGGAGGTCAAGTAACTGGAGGAAAAGGTAGAGAAAGAAGCAAAGAGGCCCTCCCAGCACCACCAGTACCAGAGGTACTGTAGGTCACATTTGAAACCCAATTCTGCATTTAAAGCGTGATACTGGGACACAAGTTAAACACACCCATCATTAAATCCAAGTCCTGCTACTTGGTTTATGGAATATAATGAAATCTTGCCAGAAGTCACGTTTCATGGCCTAGCAGTCACCTAGAACAGAAAGCACAACACATTGGACACTTCTGGCATCCCTTGCGTCACCCCAGCAGCACTTGCCCCAGGCAGCATTTGTTGTATCACAGCTGCACAGGTGATTTTCCAAGGATTATATTTCATTTGGATCAGATGTTTGCATCGAAACTTGCAAAGTTTGCTCAGGTAGACACATGTAATGGAGGTGTAACTCTGCCAGCTCTTTCCAACCCAGAAGAGATGAGAAAATTTCAGTTTCACCAGGGCCTTTGCACCAAGGGTTAACCCTAACCAAGCTCTAGCTCTTGCACAGGGAAGTTAGATCCATAAAGTCAAAGGGGAGATAGAAGCACGTGGCAGAGGCTCTGGCTGCTGACTTCTGAAGGTTTGCAAATGCCTCCAGGTGGGGAACACTGTTCAGAACATCCCAGTGATCTGCAGGAGAGAACTGACTTGCAAATACAACACACAGAGAGCCAGTGCCTGGGGAAAATGGCAAATGTAACATTTAGCTCTCTGCTTTGTGGCTGGACTCAATCTTTTCCAAACTTAATGTATCTTTGACTGTGTCCCTTTAGTGTAAATCACTTCTTTCCCCCTCACACCTCTCACTGCTGCTTAGCAGCAGGAGTTGAGCTGGACCAAGACAATGCTGTAGCTGCAGAATTTTGTGCTTGGTGAGAGGTCACCCTTCCCCTCCAGGGACAGAGGAACAGGGAAAACCCACTCTGCCTGGGCCAGGCTGTTCTTGGGATGAGCAGAGTCCAGGAGAGCCTTGGCTGCCAATCTGAGAGGGAACCTCATTTCCAGAGAGAGGGAGAGGGAGCCCTGTGAGCAGACAAGGACCGGCCACAGCTCACAGGCCATGGCAGAGGAGGTGGCATCCCTGGAGGTGTTTGAGAAAAGTCTGGATGTGACACTCAGTGCTATGCTCTGGCTGACAGGGTGGTGTTAGGTCAGAGGTTTGACTCGATGATCTCAAAGGTTTTTTCCAACCTAATTCTGTGTGATTCTGACTGTGGCAGACCGGGAAAGGAGATGCAAAAATTGCTGATGGGGCAACAGAGTAAGGAGGGGGTGATATTCTGGGAAACAGAACCCTTAGGGATGATAAAACACCCTGTTGAGGACAGAACCTGGACAAGGAGAGGTTGTTCTCCATGGAATCCTGCATTTTGGAACCTGGGACCTCCCTAAGTGCTCCAGTGGAAGGTTGACCCAGGGCAAGGCACTGAGAAATGCCCAACTTGCTGACTCCAAGCCCTGCTGCTGCCATGGGGTGTCCAGCCCAGAGGGAAGAGCAGAGGACAGCCACAGCAGTGTTCTCTGCCTCCTTCTCACCCAGCTGCAGCCACAACCCTGAATGCTGGGTTCAGCAGAATTACCCTCTATTGCCAGATGACAGCATGCAGCAGCTCTTAAGGCAACAAAATTCATCTGGCTGCCTTTTCTAAGAGTGTCTGTTCTCAAAATGCAGTCAAAGCCACTTTCAGCTAGTTTCACTTATAAAAAGTCCAGCAAACCTGCGAGTTTTACACAAAATGTGAGCCATAAAGCATCAAAGGTTCTGTTGCAGGGTTGGTGAACTTTAGCAATGCCTTTGATGAAAATGGTCTGAGTTTCAAGTGTGTAATGAAACCCCAAATCATTCAAGTTTCACATGGTTGCAAATATTTCTCACAGTTCTGATCAAAGGTGTATTCAGCAGGGAAGAGGCTTTGATTTTGCAGTACAGGGGACGTGCTGAAATTTTCAAAGCCAGGCCCTGGGATTTAGCTGAGCACTTCTTCTTGGAAGCATCACAGCTAAACTTAGCAATGCTTAAGGAGAAGGAAGGCGAAGATGCCATGTTTGGATTACTCCTGTTACCCCTAAACCCCTTCCCAGGGGGAAGCTTTAATCCCCTCAGGGAGCCCAGGAGGCTGCAAGCCCCAGCAGCAGGGTTGGCTTCTACAGCTGCCCTCCCTGCACATTTATTTGCCGTGCTCTTCCCTGACTCCTCTCTCCCGGCTGCTGACACCGCTGCTCTGTGCACGGCACTTCAGAGGGAAAGCTGGAGTGTTTGGAGGAGGAGGCATTAATGCTGCAGGACTGGCTGCTGACCCACATTCCAGCAGACAGGCACTGGGAAGGGCTCCCTGGCTGCCCATGCAGCATCCCTCCACCACCTTGAGTGCCCCTGGCCAGGAGGAAACACGAAAGCAGCCTCATCCTTGCCTGTGTTCAACCAGGAGACCCAAATCCCCCCCAGAGCCAGAGGCACATGTAAATGTCTGGGTTTAATACCACTGCCGTGCTGGGAAGGCTTCATTTGTGACAACAATTTCCATAGCAACAGACTGAGCTGGCTGGCAGGACTGGGGTCCCCTTGGAAGAGCAGGTGGAAGGAGGGAACAGAGAAAGCACGAAATGCTCTGGAGAAGCAGCTCTCAGTGTCTGTGTCAGCAGTGCCAGGCTCCAGCAGGGCACAGCTCCTGAGGAAAGGGAATTCTCCTGGAATCCAGTGCAGAGGATGCTGTGACGGTGTCAGGCTGGGGATAAGGACACACAGACTCTGCCCAAAGCCCATGTCCCCACCTTGAGATGCCCTGCACAGCCCGGGGCTGTTCTCCCTGCTGGGACACCTTCCCTGTCCCAGGACACACATTACTGGGGGCAGAGGAGCACTTTCACCCCGTGGGCAGAGGTGTGCAGGGTAGGGATGGATCCCACCCATTCCCACAGCCCTGCAGGTGGTGGCTCTGGCCCCATGTCACCTCCCTGGCCCGTTTGAGTCCCCTGAAGGCAGCAGCCAGCAGCACTGAGCAGCAGCCTGAGCCAGGATCAGCCCCAGCCCAACATGTTCAGACACAGCCTTTCAACCCTCAGTTACCTGCAGAGAAGCAGAGCTTTGTGTGACGACAGCCACAGCTCTGTTACACCACAGACACACCGCAGAGGCTCTTTTTCCTAAGAACAGCCCATTTTCCAGGCAGCCTGGCATGATGCTACAGCTCATTCCCACATCCAGTTTCCAATCAGTACAAATAATATGCACAAGCATCACAGAGCCATCACCTGCTGCCCCAGGGGCGGGAACACAGCCTGCTCGGAGAGGGCTGGGGCAGCCAAGGACTTTTTTTAAGCAACAGCAAGGTTTTTTTGCTAATGTGTTCTGCTTCTTGAAAATTTTGTTATTTTTCCTGAGACATTACAGTAAGTGGCCTGGTATCCCCTTGTGATTCCATCCAATAAATCACATCACAGCACTTTAACCACAGAGGTGGCACCTGGGGCTGGCACATCTCACTTTTGGGTGTCCAGAGGCCTTGATGCAGAGAGCCTTGCAAAGCCAAGGCAGATTTTTCCTCCCTGCCTGCCCAACTCCCGATTTAGTTGTTTTTATTGTCCAAATAAGAGGCTACTGTAATAACAGCTTCAAAGACTGGAAGCCCCCAAGGGCAGAGAACATCCAGCACCACAGAAATCTTGAGTAGCTTTAGTATTAATTGATTAAACACTTCACCCAGCAACACCAAACACCACCATCCCTGAAATTCAAGCCTCATAAAGGCCTTAGTGCTTCTTGAGAGAGTGACAAATATGTTGAGGAGCTTTTCTTGCACAGATTCCCTGAAACCCTGGGGGCTTTAATCTTTGAAGGCAACATCAGTGTAAGAATTGGAGCTATTTCCTTTACTAATATCAGTAAAAGATGCCCCAACAAGGTTTCAGAGTGTTTCTACAGAACCATCCACTTGCTAGAACCACTACCTCACTGTTTGTGTCTCCTACTCCATCATTCCTAAAGTTTCAGGGTGGCAGGAAAAAAATAAGCAAAGAAACCCCCAAAAAACCCCTCCAAACCAACCCCCTACAAAACCTAAAGTGCAAGGAAAGCTTTCTTACAAAGCTCACACATATAGAAGCACTCATTTATCCAGATTAAATCACACTGTTCCCAATCTCCAACCAATATCCCAAGCAAAAACCATCTCTCCCCTCACCCCAGCACACTCACAAGAGTTTGAGGAGCCAACCCTTTATTCCTCAGGAGGGTAAACACTCAGCTTCCTGCCTGATTTGCCGAATTGAGTATTTTCTCCCCCTTCATGCAAACGAGCAGTTAATTATTTACCAGCCTGTCTGTAATGCTCTAGTTTACATGCTGGAATTTACATGATTTATTAAACAAAATAGCATTTAAAACGGAATCCTGTCATGGAGATGTCATCCTTAAAGGAGACCGAGCCGTTTTTCCTGGAGAAGGAGATAAATTGAGGAATTGCAGCCCATCCCTCCTTTTGTCTGCAGCCACTTCCAGCCTGAAGGAGCTCCCTCCTCCTGCCATCCCCATTCTGGGGCTGAGGTCTCAGCAGTTGACCAGCCCTGCTGAGGATGTTGGTGAGGTAGCAGGAACTGCTTCCTGAGGGAGATTAAGCATCAGTAATGAATTCCTGAAGAACTGTCCGAAAAATCGGGAAGGTCAGCTTTTATTCTGTGTTTTTAGTGGCCCTGGGAGCACTGAAGTGAGAGGTTAAAAGGTGTTTAACCCTTAAAAGGGGATTTCTTCTCTTTTAAGCCAAGTCTGTTTATTCTTCTGCTGTGAAAATCCGATTTAGACTGAGAAAACCTTTCATAGCGGTCGTGGTGGATCGTTCGGCTAAAAAGCTTTACAAATGTAGAAAAAGAGATTTCATTTTCCTATTTAATTTTTTTTGTGTGTGCTGTAAAACAATATCCCATTTAGGAGGAAACTGCTGCTGCATATTCTTGAGCATTATTCATTCCAGGAACAGACTGATGCTGTAGAGCCTGACTAATTCCTGACTGGGAATTACTCTGTGCTTCTCAGAGCTGGACCTTCTGAAAACTCAGTCAGAGCCTCCAGCAATTAGCTGAGCTCATCTCCCTTATGTGCAAATAAGCCCTGATGCATTTAAGGATGAGTCAAAATGATTGAAACTGAACTTCAAATAATAAACATATCAATCATTGTCCCTCCACTGGATCACACCTGTATCAATCACGATCTTCGCAGCCACCACGGTTCCTACACTTCCCACTGCTCCAAGTACCAATGTCCTTGCACTTGGCACGGGCATCCTGCAATCCCCAACTCATCTTTTGTCAGCCAAAATGCCTCCTCATTTCCTACTTCTGACAAGCAGGGATGATCCATCACTGCTAAAACAATAGGTTCATTTGTTATGGCAGGGAATGATGCAACTGAATAGAAGTTACTCTGCAAAATCTGTAAATAAGAGGGATCTGGCTGTAAAGTGAAAGTTAGATGTATTCAAATAGAAACAAAGTGAACTTTTGGGCAGTGGCAGTGCTTAAACCACTGAGCCAGGTCACTGAGAGATGGATATGGAGCCTTTTGAACTGAGGTCCAGTGCCCTTTTCAAGCACTCAGTTCTGCTGTCAGTCCCTGGCTTTGATGTAGAAATCCAGGGGTGAACTTTGGTTTATCGGGGAGATCAGGCTCGATAATCAGAATGGGCCTTTCTGCCCTTAAAATCCCTGCCAAGCTGAAGCAGAGAGTGTGCGGATGAATTTTTCAGCTCTGACACTGATGTCCCTCTTCTTTTGCAGAGCTGAGCTGTGGAAACACTCGACAGCAGCGGAGCCAGCACAGCAGAGTCTGTGGAAAACGCTCAGCAAGATCATTGGGGAATATTGCCTCCCATGCCGTGGGGATGTGATCAATGGAGTGGGTGATTCTGACCCACAGGTGACAGCAGCTCCCACCCCTGCTGCTGCCTGACTCCCTCTGGATCCTGAGCAGGCTGGAATGAGTGGAACTAATGTGTGGCTGCAGGCTTTTCTGAGCCTGCAGCCCGGGGGGATGCACACAATGAGCCTGTTTTTGTGTTTTCCTCTCCTCCTGCAGCACAGCAGAAAGACATGTGCATAATCACAGATAAGGACATCCATCCAGTGAGATCCAGCACTGCCCAGGTCCAGAGATAATGCTGAGACTAAACCTCCTCTGAGCTGAACCCAGGTAGTGCTGGGCCCAAGAGCTCCTGCAGATAAGACACTGGGAGAGTGCAGGATATGATGTGGGAAAGACAAACTCCTCTGACATGAGTCCCTCGTGGATCGTGGCCTGGAGTGTTGCTGCCTGCCCCATTCCCTGTTAAATGAATGCTCTCTGAACAAAAGGATGAGCAAATCATTATCAGATGAGGCAAAAATAAAAATATCTCAAGACACAACTACCCCCTGCCTGTGAGGTTGGAGTTGCAATTTTTGGTTACCAGGATAACAGTAGCAGTATAAATTTCTACCTGGACTCTGTGTGCCTCAGCTGTGACCTAAATGTACCATCTCCAAACAAAATGGGAGACTGGCACCTGAAAATGGGGAAATTTCAGTTGGATATTGGGAAGTAATTTTTACTATGAGGGCAGTGGGGCCCTGGCACAGGGTGCCCAGAGAAGCTGTGGCTGCCCCTGGATCCCTGGAAGTGTCCAAGGCCAGGTTGGACGGGGCTTGGAGCAGCCTGGGACAGTGGAAGGTGTCCCTGCCCATGGCAGGGGGTGGATTGAGATGGGCTTTAAGGTCCTTCCAACCCAAATCGTTCTGTGATTCTGTGAATGGTGGCTGAGCATCCTGGAATGATCTGCAGTCAGCAAACACACTGGAGAATCACTGGGAGCTTCTCCACCAAGTGCAGAGGGTACTGGATTGGATTTGTAGGGTTTTAACTCGGGTGAAGCCTTTGGGATGCCCTGTGGGCTGTGAGCAATGCTCAGGAGGAGCTCTGTGGGCTCCAAACCTTGCTGACCCAGAGATGGGAAAGCTGAGGAGTTCCTGGCTCAGTCCTCATGCTCCAGCACTGCCCGTGGTTTGCTCATTTCGTGAACACGTTTATCCTTCTCCCTAGTGGGGAGTCAAAGGATCCCTCTCAGACAGGTTTTATATGGGCTTTGCCTGTCAGACCCTGCCTACAGCATCCTGGAAGGAAAATTCTCAGCAAGGATGAAAGTGCCACCTCAAACAAGGAACCTGGAGAGGCCAGCAGTCCTCAGGACATAGGGTCAGGCATGTGGCTTTGTGAGCAGCCTGTCTAAAGCATGTGTTCCCCTAGGACTGAGTAAACCAGGGCTGTCCTCTGCTGTGTGCATCCCACTGGAGCTGCTCTGACTTCAGAGACAGCACTGAGCTGCCAGAGGGAGTGAGAAAAGGTAGAAGTTGCTTTGGACTCCAGCTTCTAACTCTGTTTTTGGAGTTAAATTCTCCTCATCTGCAAACTTGGCTTGATTTACACAGGGCATCCTGATTCCCCCTCTCATCTGCTTCAAACATGGGATTAGGCAAAGCATTCAAAATCGAGGACAACCACCAAAAACCCGCTTGGCCACTGACTAAACAAAGCCAGGCCTCCAGAGAGTGAAATCAATTCCTGTTAGTATTCTGTGCCATGCAACAGGAGCAATTCCACTTAGCTCTGCCTTAAATGCCACTGTGTGTCACCCTTTGCAGAAACTGATAGTTCCATTTTCAGCACATTGATCTCCCATGAAATCAATGGCTTTGAGCAGGTCCAGCTGTCCAGTGTTTTGAGCAGACTCAGCTCCCCAGTCCCTGCAGGTGTGGGGGGCTGGAAATGTCACTGCAGCAGCCAGAGCTCCTGTTGTGCTGCTCACATGAATGGCATCCCCAGCTCCAGGAAAAAAGGGAGGCTTTCACTTCCTTCCTTCAGGAGCTCATTCCTGCAGGAGCAGCCAGAGGTCCTGTCAGGCAGGTCACACATGGGCAACGGAATCTGCTCCCATGTTCCACTGCCAGCCTGAAAACTCCATCCTCAGGCAGAGCCAGCCTGGGGCAGCCCAAGGGCTGTCGGAGGAAATCTGTGAGGAGCCCCTGGAATGACTTGGAGGGAGCTGGAGGCTGGATGAGGTGCTCTGCTGGACTGCCAGCTCCCGGCAGGACCAGCTTTAAGCCCCTCCATGGACTGTGACCCTGCCACCCTCCAGAGGACACTGCGAGCTCCGTGGGAGATGAGCAGAACTGACAGGGTGAGGAGGACACTTCCAACCCTTGGAGCTGCCTGAGGCTGTCAGGCCTTTCCAGCTGGATCGCAATGGTGAGACAAGGGAATGCTGCTGTGCTCCTCACATGGAACTCACCATGCTCCCCCATGGAGCCACAGGAGAAATGAGATGTGCAAGAGGTGCTTCAGAGCACCCACTGGTGTCCTGCCAGGCACAGCGGGCGTTCTTGTTCCCAAGGTCGATCAGACTGGGAGGATTTTGCCACTTGGAAGGTCCTGAGATGGCTCCAGGCTGAGGGGGAGCAGGGCTTGGGTATCTCCTGGGAGGTGTGACCAGCCTGTGGGTCAGGGAGACAGGTCCTGCTCAGTGCTTGGGGAACAGTCGGTCCCAGCTGTGGGGTCAGGAAGGGATTTTCCCCTGGGACAGATTGGCACTGTGTCCTGGTTTGGAGAGACAGGGGTCTGCTAAGGAAGGCAGGAGCTTCCCTTGGAATGGAGAATGTAAATGCTCTCCCCCTGAATTATTATAATTATGAAATTAAGGGGCTCTCAGGCAAAGATATGGGAATAGGAATAACAGTTCTTTACTAGGAATATTAAAAATAAAAATGTAGTAGTACAAAAAAGCAAACAAACAAAAAGAAACCACTGACAGAGTCAGAACACAGCCTGTCACGCTGTTGCTCAGGGTGTTGGTGTCAGTCCAGTCAAACCCTCCTGCAGTGACAGATGTGGTTCTGTTGGAGCAATGATCCTGGAGAAGGGTGCAGTTTTCCTCTGAAGGTCCAGTGGTGCTGAGATGGGTCTGGTCTCCCTCTGGGAATCCAGTGCAGACAGGCTGTGCTGGTGTTCTGAATGCCAGGTTTGATCCAGGCAGGAATGCTGGGCTCCTCCCCCTGTGTGGAGCATCTCCCAGTGGGATGATGGAATTGTATCAGCCCTGCAGTGAGCCTGGATGGCCCATGGACAGCAGATATCCCCTGGAGGGAGGATGGGTCCTGGAAGAGATAAAGAACACTGCCCCAGCAGACACACTGGCCCCCAGGGGCTTTTGACTTCCTCTGCAGTGTGGAGCATCCCCACTTGTCAGCTCTCTGTTCCCTTGTGGCCAGGCTGCTGCCTGCTCACACACCACAGAGCTGTCCTTGTGCCCTGCCCTGGGAGGAGGAATGCTTCTTTTGCACTGGGTGGACTGGGAAGTGTCCCTGGGGTTCTCCTGCCTTCCTGTGCAGCACTGAGCGTGGCCAGGGCTCCCCTGGGCCAGCCTGGCTACATGGCTGTTGCTCATGCTCTGTCATCCCCAGGGGCCTGCATTTGGGTTGGGGGGGACAGTTTTCTTTGCCCTCAGGGTCAGGGCCTCCACTGGGCCTCACCTGAGAAGTGACAACATCTTTTTCTGCAACAAAGGTGCAGGCAGTACATGCTCAGGTGAGCCTGTAAGCTCCAGGGACAGCAAAGTCAGGAGTGTTGTGGGTGATGGACCCCTGGGACAAAGAGTCACCTTTGTCCTCAGTGGGGAGAACATCATCTCAGGCTGGATGGTCCTGGGTCTTCCCTCAGAAGAAGACTGCCTGAACACATTGACATGGGCAGACAGCGACAGGACAAGGAAGAAAGGTTTAAACTACAAGAGGAGAGATTTAGATTAGCTGCTAGGAAGGAATTCCTCTAGCAGTGAGGGTGGGGAGGCCCTGGCACAGGGTGCCCAGAGAAGTTGTGGCTGCCCCTGGATCCCTGGAGGTGCCCCAGGCTTGGTTGGACTGGGCTTGGAGCAGCCTGGGATAGTGGAAGGTGTCCCTGCCCATGGCAGGGGTGGAATGAGATGGGCTTTGAGGTCCTTCCAACTCAAACCATTCCACAATTTCTGCCACTCCTCTTCTTGCTGGGATGTCTCAGGGTGTGCAGAGGTGACAGATGGAAAACATTCCCATGTGGGACATTGCTAATTACTGGGCTCAGCTGAGATTCATACAATGACTGGTCACTGTCTCTGAGCACTGAGGACCATTCTGGGCACAGGAGAACTTTCCCAGTGAAGCTTATTGAGGGAGAAACAGAAATAAAGAGCAAGATAATTTGCCCATCTTGCTCCTTAGGCAGAGCAGGAGGGCAGATGATGCTTCAAAAGGGGCTGGTAAGGGGATAAGTGAAATATCTGATGAGAAATCTGATCTCCTTCCTCTGCTGGACACACTGGGAGAGAAAGCCAGCCAGTGGAAAACAGAGTGCAGGAGTTGCATGAAGTTCTCCAGCTGCATTTGAGGTGGCTGAGGTTTACTCGGCGTTATTTTACATCCTTCATTCACATGCCACTGATGCTCTGATGGGTTGTATTTATCAAGCTCCTGTGACAGTCTCTTCTGAACTTTGACCATCAATCTATCTCCTCCTACCTGCCTGGAGCTGGCTCCATCTTTTAGGAGCAGAGGAATGTGCTCTGCAGGAATTTGTCACTGCTCTGTACACACCCCTCCAGAGGCGGGCATGGCCCTGCTCTGTCACTCTGTCCTCAATCTCTGTGAGGTTCCTGGTACAAAACCCTCTCCCAGAGGGAGGAGTGCTTTCCTGGCACGGTTTGTTTCTGTAAAGAAACATAATATGCTCAGTGGGCATCAGACCTAAGAACTTTAATTGTTCTTAGGTCCATGTACAGGTCTGTCCCTCTGAGTCCTTTGTTGTCCTTCTCAGCATCTCTGGGATGTTGTAGGGAAGTCTAAAGGCAGGTCTGAGCTCTCTGCCTTGGTTCTGGTGCAGGTGACAAGCCTGAGCAGCTCAGAGCAGCTCACAAGCCATGCCCAGGGTTGAAAGCCCACAGAAGATTCAGAGTGACAAATGAAAATATTACAAAATAGGAGCTGGAAGTGATTTCCTCCTTTCCTGACCTATTGTTAATGCAATTGTAGAGGAAATGCTAAACTCCACTGCTGTGATCTTGGCTTGTAACAAGCTCTCCGGCACCTCTGGAGTTTTATTTTAGCCTGACAGGTTTTAGAATTTAATTTTCACTGGTTTAGAATTTGTGACCTCCCCAGCTCACCTGAGCTCATGGAGCCCAAATGCTTTGGCTGTTTCTCTTCCCCAAATTTCGTTGGAAGTTTTACATCTGGATATGTGGGGTATGAAGGAAATAAAGCACTCCTCATGAACATTAATCTGAAGTGACTCTGCCTATTCCTAGAGATGGGCTTCAGAGATTTCCCACCTGGTTTCCAAACGTTCGTGGAAGGTATAGTTTTCATTTGAAACAAACGTTGGCCAAAGCAAAAATCTCCTGAGTACCTGGGGTCCTGCTGCATGTCTGTGGCAGCAGGATCACAGTGCTGGATCCTGTTGGATTTCCCTGTCAGACCAGCCAGGAGCAGATTGATTTCAGCATCCCATGAACAGCCCAAATGACCAGACAGGCTCTGCAGGGCTCAGTGGCCTCTCAGCTTAGGCAGAACATGGTCTGGAGGTCAGAGCTCAGAGCAGACTTCAGGGTTTGGAGGAGGTTTTCCCTGGCCCACGTTGTGCCCCCCAGGGTGTGGGCCACCATGGGCAGCTCTGAACTGGCCATCCTGTCACCCCTGAAGGCGTTGGGCACAGTTTGATGTGGGGGTCACAGAGATGAAGGACCAGAGCAGCTTGGCCAGAACCAGCACAAACAGCACCTTACCCTGCCCATTTCCCTTTGGGAAGAGTTCACCAGCCAGAGCAGGGTGGGAGGTGGCCCAGAGGAGACTCTGCAGAGCTGGCTGAGCCCAGGGCCCCCCTGGGAGAGGATGAGGAGCAGAGACCCTGTGGCTGCCACTGCCATGGACCAGATCTATTTACAGAGTTGGGATTTCCTTCTCATCCCCTGCTGAGCCCTGCCTGCTCCGTGGATCCCAGCTGCTTTTGGATGAAATGTGACTCTGGTCACACAGCCAAAGCTCTCTGACAGTGAGGAGGAGGAGGTGGCAGCCCTGTGAGCTCAGCCCAACCCAACCCCAGCACAGAGGGCAAGGCAGGGTACGGCAGGGCTTGTCCTCAATGTGTGCTGATCTTAGGAAAGCTGGAACCAAGAGCCTGCTTTGTGTTGGAGGATGAAGAGAACTGGCTGCTTCTTGACGTGTCAGGATCCCCCCTATGCCACCCCCATTAACTCCAAGTGGCTGTAAAACAGGCGTTTAAAGCCTTTAAATATTTGCTGGTCAGGTTGGGATCTTGCTTTTAATGCTCTAAAATAGTTGTCTAGACCTTCAACAGCTACTGGGTGCTGTTTCTGGAGCAGGATGTGCTCTCATCCTCTTCTGCTGGTGGCAAGGCGAGGAGCAGAGTGCAGACCAAGGGGCTGAAAGGGTTAAAACGCCCCCATTTGTCTGGCAGATAAACAAGATCCTAATCAGTGACAAAGGCACAGCAGTGCTGGCACCAGGAGCTGGGTGGAATGGGCCATTAGCCTTTGGCTGAGGCCAGTCCAGGACTGGGGAATGCGCAGCCCAATTCCCAAAGCCTGGTGGAAGCTGGAACCAGAGCCCTGGGGTGGGTGATACAGGAGGAGAATGTGCAGGCTGGGAAAAGTCCAAATAAAGCTTCAAAATGCAGCCTGAGCTGAGTAAGGGCTTGGGCTCAGCACGTAGGGAAAGCAACTTAATGGTGACAGGTGCCTGAGCGCTGATACCGTCTCCAAAGGGGGGCATTTGCATTAGAGGGAGCACAAGGAATAGATTAAATGGATATTTTGGAGAGTCCTTTCGGGCTTGCAGCTTCTGGGTGGCTGGAGGCAACCTTGTTTCCAGATAGGGCAGGAAGCTGCCAACAAAATCAGCCTCTTGGGGCTTGATTATGGAGGAGGAGTAGAGGAGAGGGAGGCAAGGTAAGAGCTGGGGGCAGGTGTGGAAGGTGGTTTGGGAGGATCTGCTGAGAATGACAGAGGAGGACATGGGCAAGAGCTGGAGAGCACTTTAGGAGAGGCTGGGGATGGCAAGAAGTATCCTGAGGCATTAATCAGGCATTTATCTTTGCTGTCTAGTAAACAACTGGTAATCACCATCTCCAGCTCTCTGTCCTGGAGGTCCTGGAGAGTTCCAGCAGCTTTCTGCTGCTCCTCATTATAGCTTAGCTGGAGGACTTGCTGTGGGTCAGAACATCCAAATCCTGCTGATTAACTGTGTGAGAAATCAGTGCTGCTGGACCCTAGGATATTTTTTCTTCTCAGCTTTTAGATTTTATAAGAATCCATGAGCTGGGGGCATTTGTGAGCTGGCAAAGTCAGGATCTCAAGAAGCTGGGCACTGTCTGTTCATTCTAAATCCACCTATGGTTATGTGGGATGCAATCCTTTTAATGAACTGTGCGTGCAGGAGCTGTCCTGCCCCTGCCAGCACTGGCCCTGCAGATGCTGGGTTATCAGCTATTCTCTATCAGATATTTTCAGGAGGTTGCCTGGCTAACTGGGATTCCAGTTACCTTCTCTTGACTGGTAACTATTTCAGCACGTGCTAAAATGTGTTTGGGAATTGTGTCCCCAGATGGAGCCCCGGGGGATGTAATTCAGCATTCTCCAGGATGAGTAAAACAGTTGCAATCTAGTTCTTACACAGATGATTGAGAAGAATCTGTGCAGGTGTCCCAGCCTGCCCAGCACAGGGCTTGGTCCTGGCCCAGAGGTGCTGATTTTTCTTAATCAGTCTCTAATTTCTTCCTGCCATTTCCTTCCAAGGTAATGATCCTGGTGCACAGGTTCTTTTCCTCCTGAGTGATCTCTCAGCAGCCTTGGGTGGTGTCTCAGCGACCTGGGAGGAGCCCCTGCCTTGGAAGTGGCCGGATGATGATTCAGGGGGATATAGAGCAGGGGAGGGATTTTGCAGGGGTCACGTCACGTCTTGGCTGCTGTACTTCTGGAGAGGGAAGTTGCAGTGCCTTGGAGGTGGAACTCTCTGACTGACATATTTTGCAGCAGCTGCCAGGGTCTGAAGTGATTTCAGTGCCAAACCTGAGCTGTAATTGTTGCTAATGGTGTTGTGTTGACTTTGCTGCTTGTAGTGCTCGGCACAAAGGTGGGTTCAGTAAACACAGGAAACTGACGCCAATTCATAATAAAACCCATGACTTCTGCAAGTGTGTGCCTGAATGAAGGGATTAATGTGTGGGAACACTCATTCCAATCAAAATAACAAATTTCCCAGCATTTTCTGATCCGTTCTGTCCATTCCTCATCAGCATTCATAGAAGTAAATTGTGTTTGTGGAAAGTTCTGTGAGAAAAGGAGTGTTTGAATATTAATGGAAAGAACAAGAAGTGACATGCAGCTGCGTGTGGAAAAGCTGGAGGAGAAGCTCTTTGTTGCCCAGCATGTGATCTTGGGGGATTTTGCACAGTTTTGCAACATCTCTGGCAACAAAAGTGGGTGCAAATCTAGGATCAGGTGACTGATCAAGCTCTGTGGGCAATAAACACCTGATACTCAAGCTAAATGATCTCGGGGGAAAGCCTTGGCTTAGACCCCTTCTGCCTACAGCATTTAGCTTATAAATAGGTAGGTAGGTAGGTAGGTAGGTAGGTAGATAGATAGATAGATAGATAGATAGATAGATAGATAGATAGATAGATAGATAGATAAATAAATAAAATAGATACTAGATTATTAGGGTAGGCAGTGAAAACCCCCCCACCTACTGACTCCAACAGTGTCAGGTTTTTGGCCTAAACTCTTCAAGCACAACTTGTGAGCTCAGTTTGTGAAGAAACTAGAGCTGAAGTTATTACTCAGTCCTGTGACCAAGCAACAGTGCAGAGTTTTGTACCGGGGCCAGGGACTGCTGCCTCTGCTGCTTCCAAGGAGAAAATTACCCACCAACAAACAGGGCACAGCACTGACTCTCTGAATAGAGATCTGGGTGTTAATGTAAGGATAAAAATCAGCTGTTTGGAATTCGGGATTGTTTCCTGGTTTGCACGAATGCAGATCTTCAGCTGGGCTGATGCCAGGGTGTGGTTTCTGTTCCATCCCCTCTCCTGCTCCTCCAGTCAGTGGGGTGATCATCCCAGTGCTACCTGAGCTGCTGTTTGTGCCTGGACTGTTGATTTGTCTCCTCTTGATCCTTCTGCCTCAAGTTCCAATCTTGCACAGGGTTGCTCCTGAGTTTCTACCTAAATCTAAATTAGGGATGAATTTTTAGTGAGATCTTTGCTCAACCACCTTGGGCTGCTCTCTAGTTCTGGATCTGTGTGTGCTCCCATTGGATTCAACCCTTCCAAAAAAAATTCCTAGGTTTTTTTTTTTTGTTGGGTTTTTTTTTGGTGTTTTTTTTTGGGGTTTTTTTTTTTTTTTTTCTTTTTGCTCATCAGAGAATCCCAGAATGGTTTGGATTAGGAGGAACTTCAAATACCATCTTGTTCTACCTTCCACTATCCCCGGCTGCTCCAAGCCCCATCCAGCCTGGCCTTGGATGCTTCCAGGGATGGAGCAGCCACAGCTTCTTTGGCAGAGCTTGTTTCCTTTTTAACCAATGCTTGTCCTTGATCTCTTTTCCTTATTTTGAATGAACTATTTCAAACCGTTTCATTTCATTTTGAAGGAGTGTTCATAGCTGGTCCCCACTGCTGTTTCTGCTCCTCTATTCCAATGCATCCTCATATTGCTCCTTGTACTCTCTGAACCTCCAGCTCCAAATCTGCTGTCTGTGGATATTGTGGATATTGACGTGCTGTCTGGTTGGATAAGGTTGCCTGTAAAGTGCTTCTAAATAATAATAATAATAAAAATAATAATAAACAACAAACAAACCCAGCCAAGGGGAGTCCCCCAAAGGACAAAATTTAATGGGAAGTTTGTGGGAACATTTGGAAGTATTTTCTTGCCTCTAAAAGCTGTGGTTTGTGTGTCATTTCCTCTGCAGGGCCTTGGGAAATAGAAGCAGGATGAGGGACAACCAAATTAAATTTTACCTCGTGAGACTGGTTTAAATTTTTAACTGCTTAGACTGCTGCCACCTTTTGGTACAGAGCCAGGGAGAGCTGTTGCCAGACTGATCTGGGGGAGAAAAGCCTTTTCCATCCCCAAACAGCAGTGGGAAGGGATCACCTGGATGTAACCGGCTTGACTAGAGCGTTATCCCTGAAGCTGCTTCTCCTCCTCTGTGCTCTGCCCCCACTCTCAGCTCTCTGTTTGCCTGTTGTTCTTCCCCCCAGGGAAGAACAGGTCGTGCCTGTCCCCGCGATGACTGCAGCCCCGAAGCGCTTCCAGCACTCCCAGCCTGCAGCAGGGATGCTCAATGGCTCCTTTGAGGAGGAGCACTGGCTTAAATCAAAGCCATGGAGCAGCGGAATGGGCTGGAGAAAATTGCCTGACGGAGAGAAACGCCTTTAGTGAGAGTGCTCCGGTGTGCCGGCAGCGTGGGCAGGGCTGGAGCGGGGCTGGGCTCTCAGCCTGCCTGGGACACAGAGGTTCTGCACACCGGGAACGCTGCTGCTCCCTCCGGGCAGGAACACGGGGACATAAAGGGACAGTGGATCGTGTCTGGGTGTGCTTTTCCTCCTCTCCACTCGGGGTTTGAATGTCCCTGTTGGGAGCTTTGTGCAGTTTAACCCAGAGGAAAAGGGAGACCCTCGGTAGACAATAGGAGATTGTTTTCACTGAGGCTTTTTGCGCTACTGAAAGGACACAGGGAGAATGGAGATCTCAGTTTCTTCCAGAAGGAAGCTTTTTGGGGAGATGCCATCTAGAAACATTTTTAACTTCCCAGACTTAGGGATGAGAGGTTGGATGTTCAAGTATCTGCAGGGATCACAGAATCCCAGAGTGGTTTGGGCTGACAAAGACCTTAAAGCGCATCCAGTGCCATCCCCTGCCATGGGCAGGGACACCTTCCACTGTCCCAGGCTGCTCCAAGGCACATCCAACCTGGCCTTGGACACTTCCAGGGATCCAGGGGCAGCCACAGCTTCTCTGGGCACCCTGTGCCAGGGCCTCCCCACCCTCCCAGGGAATAATTCCATCCCCATTTCCCATCCAACCCTGCCCTCTGGCAGTGGGAAGCCATTCCCTGTGTCCTGTCATGCTCTTGTAAATAGTCTCTCTCCATCCTGCAGATTCCCTGTCCATAATCCCTCATTACTGGTTCCTGTAGGGATGGAGTTCCTTTAACCAGGACATGGCTGCTGTCCCCCCAAAGCCCCTGTGCAGCTCCAGACAGGGATGTGTGGGGTTGGAAGGATTCCCCGTGAGCTGCCAGGGTGGGCTGGGTGAGCAGCAATCCCTGGATGGGCAGTGCTGGGAGCAGCAGGATGCAGGGAACCAGCAGATGCCTAAAGGATTTTAATACCCATTGCCAAGGCTGGGAATGACAGGAAGTTTTTATTAAGTGAGAACAGTAACCATTTCTTTACTCTGTAGGCTCCAGCTTATAACTGAGAGTTAAATACCACTATAATTCTCCTTTACAATGCATCCAAGATCTGTTTTTACAGCCTTGAGTAGTTCTTTCTCACAGGAGTAGAATCCTTGACTTTAAAGACATCAGTCCCATGAACAAAGACGCAGAACCGTGTTTTACATCTGCTTGTACAGAATGTAAATTATGGGATGGATGCTGGAATTATGATGTTAGGAAGGTGGGATTGCCTCTGTCCCAGGGTAAGAACAATCTGTTCCAGAGGAAGATTCCCTGCCTGTGGCAGGGGTTTGGAATGAGATGAGCCCTGAGGTTCCTTCCCACCCAAACCATTCTGTGATTCCGTCACTCTGTGATTCTGCAGTGAATAGCTGGGAAGTCGCTCCAAAGGAGCCCCAGTGATATGCAAAATACAAGATGTCAAGATCTGACATTCTTCATTGCTCATAAGGAGACATCTAATAACTCATAAGTGAATGTAAATGTCATATCACTCCTAAAACATTGTGCATTCTCTATCAACCGGAATAATGACTGATTATAAATGTTCCAGTGCGCATTTACATCAACAAAACAAAAGACAAGCATGAAATTAAAGAAATAAAGTGGATAATAATAATAATAATAATAATAATAATAATGCTACTCTACCTTGCTTTTTTAATCCTCTTCATCTGGAAGGGTCCCAGAGCCTTTGGGAAGGATGGGCTGCTCTGAACAAGTCAGAGCACACAAACAGAAACCTGAGTTTTTCTAATTCTTCCTGGACTGGCAGTGAGGCAGACACAGAATTGTGGGAAAGATGAAATGCTTTTGGAAGGTTTCTTTGCAGTTGCAAGCACTGGAAAATGAGAGTTGGCAGCAATAGCAGGTGCAATCACAGAACTCCAGGAGCTGAATCCTGCAGTACCTCCCAGAGTGTCCAAATGGGGGATGTTCCCTTTCCTCAGCAACTCCCAACTTTTCTGCAAGAGTCCAGGAATAAAGGGAGCGTCCTAACTTCTCAGTTTTTCTTATTTCTGTCTTTGTATATCCTGTGGTGGAGCTTCTTTGAGCATTTTTATCTTTTCTGTGCCTGCAGTGTCCATGGTATCATTTTCACACTTCCTTTTTCTGCCCATTTTTAGTTTTCCTTGGGGATTTGGGTAGAAGACACAGGTTTCTCCTGTTATTTGTCATATTTGGGATTATTTACTCTAATGCCAAGTTGTTGGGTTTTGGTTTTCCAGGATAACTTTGAAAAGTGTTCACCTGCAAAATGCCTTAATATGCCTGTGGAATCTGAAAAAAGGTGGGTTTAAAAACTGGTAGCTTGGATTGCAGGAAACAAAGGGTTTGTTCCCTTTCCCATGATCTTGGTGAGCTGTGCTCCTTTTAAAAAGTAACAAAGCCAAGTGGTGTTGGGGAAAAAAATAATGTTTCAGAAATCACATAAGGGCAAATTCGGGGACTACCCAGAGGCACCACAGGCGTGGCACGTGGTGGGACCCCCGTCCCAAACTGCAGCTTACCTGTAAAAACTTTCTCCCTTGCCATCCATTTGCCAAGGAATATTTCTTCCAGGGCAGCAGGAACTGGGCTAAGCTGGGTCCAGGGACAGAGGGAGGGAATCATGGTACACACTGCAGAAAAAAGCAGCTCACACCTCACACTGACCCTGTGCTCCCGAAGCCTGGCCCCTGAGAACCACAGAATCAATCATGGAATCGCAGAATCAATCACAGAATCACAGGTTGGAAAGGTTGGAAAAGACCTTTAAGATCATCTAGTCCAACCTATGACCTATGATTGGTTGTAATCACTCCATTTGCAAATTTTCTGTGTTTTGTCAATTGCATTTTATTTGATCATATCTCCTTTGCAGAGCACTTGTTAGACTTTATTCTCTGATTTCAGGATTTCATTCCCTTTCCTGAAAGGAACCTTACAGGCAATGCAATTAAATCTTGTGATTACAATGAGGATTAACTGGGCGAGCTCTGGTCCTGTTCCACTTCTTGTCATCCCATTCACTTTTACTGTTTTCAGTTGGTTTCAGAATTTTCCCTTTCCTTCCTTTCTTTTCCTTGCTTCTCTAACACCTCCTTACCAACTAAACCATGGCACTGAGTGCCACGTCCAGGGCCCTTTCTGGAGGAAAGTCACCTCACAGAAATGCCCAGGGCAGGTTCCTGCTGCCAGCAGTGCCTGCAGTGCCTGCGGCGATGTTCCCACACGTGGTGGGTGATGCAGCTGCCACACCAACAGTGAGTCAGAGATGGAAAGGGCAGAGCTGGCCCCAGGGAGGGTTTTGGATGGCATTTGGATGCACAGGGTGGGTTTGCTGGGGGGGGTGGCTGGGGGCTACCAGCCTGACTTGGCCTGGGACTCCCCTGACAGGGAGTCCCTGGGACTCCTGTCCTGTCACAGGAATAGCTGGGAGATTCCACAGTTCTGGCCTGGCTTCTCCATTAATGTTTGCTTCCAACCCTGTAAGTTCCTTTTGCATGAGCAATCCCCCCTTCCTTCAGCTGTCTGTGTGCCAAGGCTCTTCCTCCTGGATGCTCCTATCCCGTTTCTGTCACGGTCAGAAGGCATTTCCTTCTGGCGTGCCCTTCCTTGTGGGGTCACCTCTTCCTTCTTAGCTCCTTCCTTCCTCCAGATCCGTGAAACTCGCTGTCCCAAACCCCTTCTCCTCCAAGAGAGGAGGCTGCATCCTTGCCTGCACTTTCCAAAAGCAAGCTGACTACGAGTTGCTGCCTCTCCAAGCATCAAGGAGTGTTCACCAGGGGCTGGCTATTCCAAGAACTTTGGCTTCGTGTCCCGGAGCAGGAAGAGGAGAGGAGCAGCTGGGAGGAGGAGGAGAGGGAAAGTATTGCAAAATCCCAGCTGGCAAGGCAGAATCCAGAGGAAGAGTGGTGAAAGGAAAGGCTTGGAGGTCAGAGCAGCCAGAAAAAGCCCAGAGCCTTGACTTGCAAGGTCCCTGTGATAATGAGAATCTGTATTTTGGGCTCCTGACCTGAGTCTTCTGAAAGAAACAATGACTAATTGTTTCAGACAGCATGTGATACGATGCTGTCTGAATACAAAACCAGGGTGGGAAATCTATTTCCAAGCCTCAGCTGTTGTGTTCTGTGCTCCTGTAAAGCTCAGGCCCTGATCATCCAGGTTCTCTGGGAGCACAGCGTTGTTTGGAAATCCATGGAAATCTGTGCCCAGAACGGTTTCTTAGTGAGGATCTCCTGGCAAAGGGACAATTTTTAGGAGCTCATGTCTTGCTCAAGAAACCCAGATGGAGTTTGACTTCACCCACCATGAAATCAATCTTCAGTATTTCTGAATCACCCCCAAAATTTCTGCTGCTGTCTTCTGTTGAGTTGTGTAGGATTTTCACATTGTTTATGTAGAACATTATTATTGTTGTTTGTTTTTTTTTTCTTCTCGTTTTCTCTGCCATGAGATGATTAGAGCCAGAGCATCCTGCCCCCAGTCCATTCATTTCCTACTTCTATTTTAGTCCCTCCTCAGGCTTCACTCAGTGCACTGATCCCAGCGGGCACAATCCGTGCCATGGTCCCATGCAGGGCCCTGGTGAGTGCCTCTCCTTCCCTCTGTTCCCCTGCTTGCGGAACAGCTTCTCTCCAGAAACACTTTCAGGGTGAGATTTGCCACCCCTGCCCCAGAGCGACCACACCACTCTCACTGAGCACAGAGATGTTTGTGCACACTGTGTGCACAGTGCTCGTGGCAGGGGGCATTTTAATTTTCCCCCAGAGCTGGTGCCTCAGCAGAGCTGTGCTGACCTAAGCTCACAGAGTGGATTATGACTTTAATAAACTAACCTCATTTTCCTGCAAGAAGCCCCTGCAACAGCATCTTGACCTTGCTCCATCTCCTGGCCCCCACACAGGGAGCATTTTCAGAATTCCCTGTTTATTCCTGTTCTCACTAACCAACAAACCTCTTGTGGGAACCCCGAAGCAGGCAGCAAGTGTTTAGAAACAGCAATTACACCGCGTACTAAATCATTCCAAATGAAATAGTTAGTGCACCAAATAAAGTAAATGCATTTTATTGTTGTCTCATTAGAAATGCTTAATCACTTCCAGCAAAGCACAGATATAAATATCAGATCCCTGTTTGAAAAGCCTTACGGGAAAAAGGACAAACTTGCAGAGTGCCACGAGCTGGAGGCTGGGGGCAGCTCAGCAGAGGCTGCCAGAGCCCTCCCTGCACACTGGTGTTTAGTGAGCACGCTGCTTTGCTCTTACAGGCTCTGAACTCAGTGCCCTGACCTCGATTCCTCCTCGTGACACTGCTCAAGGCTTTGGAGAGAAACAGAAAATTGTATTGATTATGCAAAGTGCTCACAAAGCACGTTTTTATGAGGGAAATCTGGGTGCAGTAAAGCAACGGGCTGCTGGGATTTAGCTGGAAAGTGGAGCATCAGGGAGGGAGAGGGGATGGATTGGAGCCATCCCAGCCCCAAACCATCAGCAGTGGGAGCTGTGGCTCTGGAATTCCACGCCCTGGTTTGGTGCCTGTGGCAAGCCTGTCCCTGACTGGTTATCCTGGTTGATGCTGGAGTCTGTTACACTGCTTCACTTCAGCCAGGACCTAATTTTAGTGGGAGCAGATTTCCTCCAGCATTCCTAAAGGTCAGCGCTAAGCTCAGGAGATCTTGGGAATAACTTTCAGTTACCAGTAGGGAAAGGCCCACAAAAATGGCAGGGATTGCTCAGGCTCATCCAGTGACACAAACACAGCTCCCACATTCAATATCCCCCAGCCAGTGCTGGATTCCCTGCATTCAGTGCTGGGCAAGTACCTGGAGCATGCTGGCAACCTGGTACAGCAGAAGAGAAGGCTCCAGGGAGAGCTCAGAGCCCCTTCCAGAGCCTAAAGGGGCTCCAGGAGAGCTGGAGACGGACTAGGGACAAGGGATGGAGGGACGGGACACAGGGAATGGCTTCCCACTGCCAGAGGGCAGGGATGGGTGGGAGATTGGGCAGGAATTGTTCCCTGTGAGGGTGGGCAGGCCCTGGCACAGGGTGCCCAGAGAAGCTGTGCCTGTCCCTGCATCCCTGGAAGTGTCCAAGGCCAGGTTGGACCTTGGGCCTTGGAGCAGCCTGGGACAGTGGAAGGTGTCTCTGCCCATGGCAGGGAGTGGACCTGGATGGGTTTTAAGGTCCCTCCCCACCCAAACCATCCTGGGATTCTGTGATTCTATGGAAGGGTAATTTCCCATGATGTTGGACTGATATTCTGCTGAGGGTGGTGCAAGGCCAAACGCTGCATTTTTAATTTTCTCTTTTATTTGAAAAGCTCAGAAAGAGGAAAACCATGGCCAGAAGTAAATCCCTGAGGCCTGGGCAGTGCCTGTCCTTGGTGAGCCCTGTGGTACCTGATATTTCCAGCTCCTGGAGTCCATGGGACTCCATAAAGCTTTGGGTTATAATTGAGGGGCCATAGCAGGGCGGGAGAAACCCTGCAGCTTATCCAGCCTGGTTTTCCTGGGAGTCTCCACATCATTTGGGGGCACACTGTGGAGATCTTCATGGCTTTGTGGCAGAGAAAGATAAGCAAGTTGATTAGATTTTTCTCTGCTCTCCAGTGCAGAAGTTTCCTACCAAAATTGCTCTCAAGTGGGGCAGACGAAGCTAAAATAAATACCATGGAACTTAATTAAAATTAAAAATTAAGAATTAAATTTAAGTTGATTTAAAATCAAAATAAAAGACAAATTTATGTTTAAAATTTAAAAAGCACATGGTTAACTCTGTAAAATGCCATGCTACAAGAACAGGCTGGACAGAGCCCTTTCCAGCAGCACTTCCTAGGAATCTCATGTCGGATTTCTGTGATCACAGCAGCCCTCAGAAGCCAACCCTCGCCTGGGCTGGCCCTGGGTTACATCCCAGGGCTGTGCCCGAGGATGGGGAAACCCCCTGTGCTCCTGTCAGCTCTGGGCTGCTGAAAGAAAGATTTTATCCTTGGAAATTTGTGTCTGAAATGGCCCACCTGAGAATCCAAATCTGGGGTAGGGGAGGTGATGGAAAGTTGACGTTGTGGAGAGGGGGATTTCCATCACTTTTGTTCCATGGAAGTCTCCTCTGCTTTTTCCTTTGTCCTTTCTTGTTTGTTCCTTTCCAACAGGATCCTGGGGTGGGGGATTCTTGTGCTGCTCCTGTCTGACCTGTTTGTGGGTCTGAGGATGCACCTCCAGTTGGGAGGATGTGTTCTTAATTGTGTTTTTGTGAAGCCCTTTGAGATGGGTAAATTAACTTTGATGTCCAGCTGCTAAATGAAAGGGTTTTGCCTGGATCAGATGGGAAAAGTCCCCTTAAATAACTGGGATGAAGAGGAAAACAAGGCTGGTAAAGTGTAGTAAAACTTCTGACTTCAAAGAGGTCAAAACACAACAAATCCTCAATGCAAGGTCAGGAGAGCTTCCCAAACACTGAGATGATGGGGGCTGGAGTGAGACCAGACCTCAGTGCAAAAGCTGCAATCATAAATGTAAGAACAATAACTGCTGGTAATCATTCCAGTACCAGCTGAATTTCTGCTTTTACTATGAGACAGTGCAAAATAATGGCAAAATTTCTTTATCAGGGACAGGCGCATTGTGCTTTCTGAGCTGTGTCCATGACGTGGTTGACGTCTGCATCCTCACCTCCCTGAGGACAGATGAGCTGCTGCTTTATCCCTTCCTTGCCTACTTTAGTCCTTTTCCCTCCTTCTTGTCTCAGTGCCCATGAATTGGTCCAGCAAAGAGTGTGTTGATGTCATTGGTGTTTTAATTAATCCTCCTGATTGCTAAAAGATAAATGGGACTGAGGCAAATGCGTTGGCTCTTGCCAAACAGACAGCTTGGTGCAAGGAGAACGTGGGGGATGGAGATGTGAAGGTGAGATCCATGAAGAGAGGGGTGGTGTAGATCCAGACATGAAACAACACATGGAAAAAGCAAATTCTTTTTCTGAGTTGCTTCACATTTTGGATGGGCAATCTTGCAGGCGCTGGAGGTTTTTAAGCACTTCTAGGAGTGCCTCAGAAGTGGCCTCTTCTGAGCTATTTCATTTTTCAGCCTGCCGGGATAGAGGCAAAGCCCTGCTCTCACTAACACATAACCATCAACTTTCCAAGCAGAATCAAATCAGATGAGATCCTTGTATCAAATGGAGATGTATACACAGGAAATAGTGATCAGGGAAGAATTCTTAAAGAAATGAGATTGAATTTGGCTTTAATGAAGCCTTTCCTTTCCCCTTCCCTTTCCCTTTCCCCTTCCCTCTCCCTTCCCTTCCCTTTTCCCTTTCCCCATCGAGACTAAGAGCTTCTTTCTACCCACCTTATCTTTGAATAACCTTTCTATTTTTTTCTTCAGGAAAGTGCTTCTAATTAGCAAAGAATGGTATTTCGTGGTGGGAGATGCTCCCATGTGCAGACTGTGTATCAGCTACACAGAGAAAAACCTTTCCAGGCTACAAACATTGTGGTTTAGTTGGGAAATGCCGGCTTGATTTCACTGAGTGTCCTGCTAAACAGCAATTTCTGTGCAACGGCAGCAAAGGAGTGTTGGGGTAATCCTGGGCTCCTGTTCCCATCTGCAAATGAGCCCGAGCTCAGTGGAGCAGGGGATGGGATTTCTCCCAGCTTGGTGTGCTCACCCCTCCCAGCAGGTTCAGAGCCAGTTAATTGAGGGGCTTATGTTACACTGGGGATGGGGAAAGTTGTTTGCAGGACAGAAAGAATTGATTAAGGGCAAAAAATCAGGTTATCAAGTTAGCAGGAAAGATGGGCTGAATCAAAAGCTTTTCTGGGAGCCTCAGTACATTGGGTTTGGGAATATTCCTAAACTTGGATCTTAACCACGTCCTGGTTTGTGTTTGAGGAAGTCCATGAGGCTTTGACTGAACAGCTGGAAAGGGTAGAAACTTGGGGTCACTTCATAGGTGAACTGATTCCAGCTGGTGTGGGAAATTGTCCTGGGTTGAAGTATATTCTATCACCATCTTCATGAACTGTTGAAACCAGGTGAGGCAGTGCTCCCTGCCTCCTCCACTCTGGCTTATCTTCTGTTAATGGGCCATCAGCACCTTTGCTGCACAGCTCACAGATAACCCCCTCCTGGACTACCTCCTGTTAATGGGCCCATCAGGCCTTATCACATGACTCACCATCCCATTGTGGGATGCTCCGCCCAGAGGGAGAAACCATGCATTCCAGCCTGGATATAAGCTGAGACTCTGAACACCAGAGGGGCGCTTACCCACTGGATTCCCAGAGGACCCGAGCTACCAGACCTTTCTACAGGATCACTGCTTCAGGAAGACCACCTCATCTGGACTGCTTCCATCACTCTGCTCAGGTTGTATTCTGACTCTGTCAGTGGTCTTTTGTATTATTGCATCGATTTTATTTTACTTTCTTTCTTTTTTTTCTTTTTTTCCTATTAAATTGTATCTCTGACTTGGAGCCTCTCATTTGTTTTGCCTTCAAACTACTACATTTTTGGCGCCCAACGTGGGGCACAAGGCACTGAGAAAAGTCAGAATTACAATTTTGTATTGAAGAAGACACCTGTTCGCTATGATGCTCAACATGCTTACATGTGTCTTATATCTATCTCTCTATATTTTTCCACAACTGGGGTACTATCTGCCAGTCTTAATGCTCCTGCGTAGACCAGGGTATGGTACTAAAATTGCTTTAGTAGTCTATTATGTCCATTGCTTGATAAACTCTGAGGCAATGAACATTATTCAGAATATACACCCAGTTTTGTTTTCTTGTTCTGGTCTAGGATGCTACATCTGGGGCCTCAACAATCTCACCCAGCCCCTGTGGGGAGGGGTGAAGAATGATTTTTTCCAGCTTTTCAGGCATGACACAGCAGTTTTTGAAAATATGGAATACCCTCTGGATGCCAAGGACAGCATGATGTTGTTGTTAGTCCTGCTTTGTCTTCTCTGCACGGCCCACACCATGCTTAGAATCAAAACACTACATGGTGTGATACAGCGTGTTCTGAAGGAAGAGGAAGAGGGAAAAAGAAGCAGAGCAACGATATCAGTGTCTACACAGAGTGTCACAGAGGTGAAAGGAACCAAAGGCAAGGCAACAGTGTCCTCATCTACACAGACCGTCACAGAGGAGAAAGAAGTCAAAAGTGAGGCAACAGTGTCCACATCTACGCAGACTGTCACAGAGGAGAAAAGGACTAAGGGTGCCATCAGCATCTCCACACAAACCATCACCGAACCGGAACAGCCTAAACCAGTAGCAGTTGCCCCCGTTCAGAAGAAGAAATCAAGGACCAAATCAGTCCGCATAGTGACTGATGAGGGTGCAGCAGGACCTTCACACTCAGCAGAAGAGACAGAGCCAGAAATCATCACTCGCTCTCTATCTCTGGGTGAGCTGCGTGACCTGCGAAGGGAATTCACCCGCCAGACCAACGAGTCCATCCTGACCTGGCTGCTCCACATCTGGGACGCTGCAGCCAATGACACCATTCTGGATGGAAGTGAGGCCAGGCAACTGGGATCGTTGTCCCGGGATGTGGTCATTGACCAGGGGATTGGGAAAAGCCAAGAACCTCTCAGCCTCTGGCAGCGACTGCTAACAAGTGTGAAGGATAGATACCTTTGTAAAGAAGACCTCCAAGTGCACCAAGGAAAATGGAACACAATAGAACAAGGTATCCGATGCCTGAGGGAATTGGCTGTGTTGGAAATCCTTTTTTCAGAAGATGAGAGATTTCCTAAAAACCCAGATGGTGTCCAGTGCACATCACGGATGTGGTTGAGATTTGCACGACTTGGACCCGAGATGTACTCACGTTACCTGGCAACGCTGCAATGGAGGGAAGGTGAGGACAGGGTAGGTGTCTTGGCTAATAAACTAAGAATTTACGAGGACACTGTCACTGCCCCAGTTCGTACCCATGTCTCGTCTGTGGAAACAAGACTGGCTGAGCAAGTCCGGAACTTGATTGAAGAAGGCCATCAGAAACTGAAAAAAGAACTTAAGGAAGAAATTTACCATATCCAGCCAGAGCCAATGAGAGTCTCTGCCATTAGGAGCAGGCGCTCCCCAGCCAGGGAGAGAGGATACACACCCCGAGGTAACCTCTGGTCTTTTCTTCGGGAGCATGGAGAAGACATGAGGAAGTGGGATGGAAAACCCACCTCCTCCTTAGCAGCCCGGGTACGTGAACTGAAAAGAGAAACACCTACCACAAAGAGCCCATCTAGAATCAATGTTGCTCCGGTCTCTCGTGCACAGAACTCCAGATGGTACAGGAATGATGATATGACTGATCCTCTTGAAGGAACCTCAGAAACATATTTACAAGAAGAGAGTAATGTATGCCATGACCAGGAATAGGGGGGCCCTGCCTCTAGCCAGGTAGAGGAAAGGGACAATCGGATCTACTGGACTGTGTGGATCCGATGGCCTGGAACATCTGACCCACAAAGATATACGGCTCTGGTTGATACTGGTGCTCAGTGTACTCTGATGCCATCAAGGTACGTGGGAGCAGAACCCATTTCCATTTCTGGGGTGACAGGAGGATCCCAGGAGCTGACTGTACTGGAAGCTGAAGTAAGTCTAACTGGGAAAGAATGGCAGAAACACCCCATTGTGACTGGTCCAGAGGCCCCATGCATTTTGGGCATAGACTATCTCAGAAATGGGTATTTCAAAGACCCAAGAGGATACCGCTGGGTTTTTGGCATAGCTGCTCTAGAGACAGAAGGCATCAGACAACTGAGTACCTTGCCTGGACTCTCAGACGACCCCTCTGCTGTGGGACTACTGAAAGTTGAAGAACAACAGGTGCCGATCGCCCGAGCAACAGTGCACCGTCGGCAATATCGCACCGACAGAGACTCTGTGGTCCCCATCCATAAGATGATTCGTGAGCTGGAAAGCCAAGGGGTGGTAAGCAAGACTCGTTCACCCTTTAATAGCCCTATATGGCCCGTGCGTAAGTCCAGCGGAGAATGGAGACTGACAGTGGATTACCGTGGCCTGAATGAAGTCACACCACCACTGAGCGCTGCCGTACCAGACATGTTGGAGCTTCAGTATGAGCTGGAATCCAAGGCAGCAAAATGGTATGCGACCATTGATATTGCAAATGCCTTTTTCTCCATTCCTCTGGCAGCAGAATGCAGGCCTCAGTTTGCCTTCACCTGGAGGGGCGTGCAGTACACCTGGAACCGACTGCCCCAGGGGTGGAAGCACAGTCCCACCATTTGCCATGGACTGATCCAGGCTGCACTGGAAAAGGGTGAGGCTCCAGAACACCTGCAATACATTGACGACATTATCGTGTGGGGAAACACTGCAACAGAAGTCTTTGAGAAGGGAGAGAAGATCATTCAGATTCTCCTGAAGGCCGGCTTCGCCATCAAGAGGAGCAAAGTCAAGGGACCTGCTCGAGAGATCCAGTTTCTGGGAGTGAAGTGGCAAGATGGACGGCGTCAGATTCCCACTGAAGTCATCAATAAGATCACTGCAATGTCTCCACCGACCAACAAGAAGGAAACACAAGCTTTCCTAGGTGCCATAGGCTTCTGGAGGATGCACATTCCCGAGTATAGCCAAATCGTGAGCCCTCTCTACCTGGTTACCCTCAAGAAGAACGATTTCCACTGGGGCCCAGAACAGCAGCAAGCTTTCGCCCAGATCAAGCAGGAAATCGCTCATGCGGTAGCCCTTGGCCCAGTCAGGACGGGATCAGAGGTGAAGAATGTGCTTTACTCTGCAGCCGGGAGCCATGGTCTGTCATGGAGCCTTTGGCAGAAGGTGCCGGGTGAGACTCGGGGACGACCACTGGGATTCTGGAGCCGAAGCTACAGAGGATCCGAAGCCAACTACACTCCCACAGAGAAGGAAATCTTAGCCGCCTATGAAGGAGTCCAAGCTGCCTCAGAGGTGATTGGTACTGAAGCACAGCTGCTTCTGGCACCTCGACTACCGGTGCTGGGGTGGATGTTCAAGGGAAAGGTTCCTACCACACATCACGCCACCGACACCACGTGGAGCAAATGGATGGCCCTGATCACGCAGCGCGCCCGTATTGGAAACCTGAATCGCCCTGGGATTCTGGAAATTATAACAAACTGGCCTGAAGGTGAGACCTTTGGATTATCCTCTGAAGAAGAGGAGGAGCAAGTGACACGGGCCGAGGAAGCCCCACCATATAACGAGCTACCAGAGAGTGAGAGACGATATGCCCTTTTCACCGACGGTTCCTGCCGAATTGTAGGTACTAACCGGAAGTGGAAAGCTGCTGTATGGAGCCCCACACGACGAGTTGCACAAGCTACCGAGGGAGAAGGTGGATCGAGTCAGGTCGCAGAGCTTAAAGCTGTCCAGCTGGCTTTGGATATTGCTGAACGAGAGAAGTGGCCAAGGCTCTATCTCTACACTGACTCATGGATGGTAGCTAATGCTCTGTGGGGATGGCTGGACCGCTGGAGAAAGGCCAACTGGCAGCGCAGAGGGAAACCCATCTGGGCTGCTGAGATTTGGCAGGACATCGCCACCCGAGTAGAAAGGCTGACCGTGAAGGTTCGACACGTGGATGCGCATGTACCCAAGAGTCGGGCTAATGAAGAACATCACAACAACGAGCAGGTGGATCGAGCTGCCAAGGTGAAAGTATCTCAGGTTGATCTAGACTGGCAGCACAAAGGAGAATTGTTCCTAGCTCGTTGGGCTCATGATGCCTCTGGTCATCAAGGGAGAGATGCAACATATCGATGGGCTCGTGACCGAGGGGTGGACATTACTATGGACAGCATCTCCCAGGCTATCCATGACTGCGAGACCTGTGCTGCGATCAAACAGGCCAAGCGAGTGAAGCCTCTGTGGTATGGCGGACGATGGTCAAAGTATAGGTATGGGGAAGCCTGGCAAATTGACTACATCACCCTTCCCCAAACCCGCCAAGGCAAGCACTACGTGCTCACCATGGTGGAAGCAACCACTGGATGGCTGGAGACCTACCCTGTGCCTCATGCTACTGCCCGGAACACCATCTTGGGCCTGGAAAAGCAGGTCCTGTGGAGACATGGCACCCCTGAGAGAATTGAGTCAGACAACGGGACTCATTTCAAGAATGGCCTCATAAGCACTTGGGCCACAGAACACGGAATCGAATGGATATACCATATCCCATACCATGCACCAGCTGCTGGGAAGGTGGAACGCTGCAATGGACTGCTTAAAACTACCCTTAAGGCACTTGGTGGAGGGACCTTCAAAAATTGGGAACAGAACTTAGCGAAGGCCACCTGGATGGTCAATACCCGAGGGTCCATCAATCGAGCTGGTCCTGCCCAGTCTGAATCCTTGCATACAGTGGATGGAGATAGGGTCCCTGTGGTACACATGAGAGGTATGTTAGGAAAGACTGTTTGGATTAATCCCACCTCGGGCAAGGGCAAACCCATCCGTGGGGTTGTCTTTGCACAAGGACCTGGTTACACTTGGTGGGTGATGCAAAAGGATGGGGACACCCACTGTGTACCACAAGGAGACCTTATTTTAAGTGAGAACTGTGTGTAGGATTTCATTATATATATATGTGTGTGTGTGTGTGTAGTTTAAGGAAGGTATTGATTTGGGATGATGTAGATGGTAATAGAATAAGGGGTGGATAATGTCCTGGGTTGAAGTATATTCTATCACCATCTTCATGAACTGTTGAAACCAGGTGAGGCAGTGCTCCCTGCCTCCTCCACTCTGGCTTATCTTCTGTTAATGGGCCATCAGCACCTTTGCTGCACAGCTCACAGATAACCCCCTCCTGGACTACCTCCTGTTAATGGGCCCATCAGGCCTTATCACATGACTCACCATCCCATTGTGGGATGCTCCGCCCAGAGGGAGAAACCATGCATTCCAGCCTGGATATAAGCTGAGACTCTGAACACCAGAGGGGCGCTTACCCACTGGATTCCCAGAGGACCCGAGCTACCAGACCTTTCTACAGGATCACTGCTTCAGGAAGACCACCTCATCTGGACTGCTTCCATCACTACGCTCAGGTTGTATTCTGACTCTGTCAGTGGTCTTTTGTATTATTGCATCGATTTTATTTTACTTTCTTTCTTTTTTTTCTTTTTTCCTATTAAATTGTATCTCTGACTTGGAGCCTCTCATTTGTTTTGCCTTCAAACTACTACAGAAATGGATTTATAGGGAATTATAACATCTGTGTTGTCTCATCCTTCACGTGAGACTAAAAATGGAATAAAAGTCTTTAAAATGCCTCTCAGTTGCCCCAACTCTAAGTAAAAAAAAAAAAAAAAAAAAAAAAAAAAAGCACAATCCAACAAACTGGGGCATGTGAATCTCACTTGAGAAAACTTGAATTCAGTGTCCCAGCCCCTGAGCACCCTGGGGGAGTCTCAGCTCCCCCTGAGGTGTCTTGTTGGGGTCCATTTGCTGTGACGTGAACCAAGGACATCAGCACGAACCTGTGCCTCTGGAACCCCAGGAACTGCGGGCGTGCTGTGCCCCTGGACAGGCAGCTCAGCTTTGCTGGTAGCAAACCCCAAACCAATTAAGCTAACATCAGGTTTTTAATTGCCTTGGTTAAGCTGGTGCAGCCCTCGGTGTGCGCGCTCATAAATCAATTTAAATGCAAGTTGTAGGAAAATTTACATTAACGCAGCGCTTCACCAGACTGCCTTTTAAACAAAAACAAGAACGGAGAGGAAACAATTCCTGGTGACCCTCCGCAGGCTCCCTGGGGTGCCGGACTGGGCTCCAGCATGGGCTGTTCTGCTGGATGTGGGATCAGGAGCACAGCCAGCCTTTAGGGAAGGGACTGGGCCGGCCAAAGGTTCCTCAGCAGCACGACAGGAGCAAACAGGAGCTGTTGGGCTGTGCCCCAAAGCATCCCATGGTAACACCCCACAGGTACAAGCAGGTGTAAATCCCTGACCGTGCCAGCTGTGCCTTGGCAGAGCCAGCTGGAGGTTGCCTTTTCCCCCAAATCCTGCTGCTGTCACCTCAAGCCTCTTGTAAGTCTGGCTTCGATTCAGTGATTTTATCCTCGTGAGACTTTCTGGATGGAAAGGGGAAACCGCCTTTCTTCTCTGCCACTCTCCATTAACTTAAACCTCCCTGCACGGAGTTCCCCTCTCAGCCCCCTCAGCCCACCTGCTCTGCAGGCTCGGGGACTCCTCATGGCTCCGTGGGGACAGAAGCCAGTGCTCCAAAACTCACAGTAAAGCCATGACCATCCCTGGGGAGAAGGAAAAGGACACTTCTTTGCTCCTGCTCCCGCCTGCAGAGACTCCACGTGCCAGCTGTGATGGGCACTCTGAGTGAGCCACCCCAAAGCTCACAGTTCTCACTCCAGCTCCTGTTTTCCTTTGGTTTCCAGGGTTTTGTCCTTAATCAGTCAGGGAAGAATAAACTCAGCACAACAACTTGGGAAATGTTTGAGCCATGACGGCAGAGTCCCACTGCTCTGGCTCTTACCCTGGGCACAGCCCTGCTGGCAACTGGCAGGGCCAAGGCAAGAGCAAGAGGAGCCCGTGGAAAGCCTCCTTACTCACACCTATTGTTAATATAGGACAGACGTGTGGGAGAGGAAATTTCCTCCTGGAAAGCTACAGAAATTTCTCAGGGCAAACTTCTGCACAGGGACCTCTCAGCAGTGAGGAATTCTGGTGATGCCTTACAGCACTGCTGGTTGTTGTTTTACAGGTGTGTTATTTGCCAATAGCTCCTTTTTTTTTGCCTCAATCCCGGTTGCATAAATAATCACTGCAGAACAGGACAGTGAGTACACAGCAATCTTGCATTCACTGAAGTTTCCAGGGGGAAGCAGCTGCAGTGTCTCCTCAGTCGTTGTGCTGCTGAGCTGTGGGATCAGATAATGATCATTTAATGATGAACTTCTAATACCTGGCTATGATGGTAAAAAACTTGCATCCGTCTGTGCCAGAGAGCACGCCCTGGCTCTGTGGAGCTGCTCAGGAAGCACAAATGAGTTATTTACCAGCAGTGTTGTGAGCTGTAGTAGGAGCCCCTGTGTGAGCTGTGAGTACACACAACCAGCTGTAGTAGCAGGGTCCATGCCCCATTCATTGGACCTTGCCTGTGTGAGTGACCCCAGAGCAAACTCTCCTAAAACCCCTGTGCAGGAGGGGACAGGCTGGATGAACAAGGTGAGTTTAGTCCTGCATGTCGGGTGCTTTGATCAAGAGCCGCTGCCTTGAGGAGTGATTTGGGTTTTGGAACACACTGAGCATCCTGGAGGTGGTAGCTGAGCTATTACAGATTTGCCAGATCTTCTCAATTGGATTTTGGGTGGGAGCTGGTGAGTAAGGATGCTCTGGAGGAGGGTGCCAGCCCCATCAGCTGTTCTAGCCAGCAGGAGCAGGAATGGAGACAAGGAACAGAAACCTCAGCTAGAAAATGCACAGGATTAAGGATTAACTCGTTGCTGCCTTCTGACTCAGTTTGAAACTTCTCTGAGGTGTCACTTCATTCTCCACTCATCTTTTCCTTCTGCATCTTCCCCTGGGTGTTTTCAGGCAGTTATTTCAAGGTTGGGGCTAGGGCTGTACCCAGGGAAGGGAGAAATCTCCATTCATGTGAGGACAGCTAATATTTGCCAGAGTTAGAATGGAATTTGACCTGTGCTGGTCCAGAAGGAAAGGAAGAAGAGAATCCTAAAGAAAATGTTGAAGTGCAGGAGGTCCTTGTGCACAGAATCCCCAGTGAGAAGGCTGCAGGTGAAGGTGGGCACTGAGTGCAGAGCTGTAACTCAAGGACATCATCACAAAGCCATCAAGCAACTGTCTTTTATATTGATATCATATTTGTGTATTTTCCTCTCCTTCTCCCTCCTCTCCCTTCATTGGATGTCAGCCACGTGGCAAGGTTATTCTGTTAGACAAGCTGGGAAATGACAATGACAGGATTATAATTAAGTGCCAGGACATGCAGCCAACACAATTACCATGCTGTTATTACACTGGATGATGTGCTAAAGAAGCTCATAAAAACACTGTAAAGAATATAAATCGTGGGACATGTGTACAATTGGGGAAGAAAATGTTTCCCCTTTTGCTAAAGCCTAATCAGTGCTAGATAAGGCCAGTGAAAGAGATGTTTCCTTGCACTGACAGATTCCTACTTTCAAATGACTCCAGTAGCAAGCACTGCTTCTTTTGATTTCAGCTTCAGGTGCGGTGCTGCAAACCTCAGCAATTTTTAGCGTTTCTCCTCTGTTTTCACCACTGCCTTCCTTTGTATCTCTTGCACCGTTGTCCTGTGTGGCCAAATGTCACCAGTTTTCAGGCTTTTCTTGGCCTTGTTCAGGCGTCTGTCACTGCTGGCGCCACTGTCCTGTTCTGCTGATTTCCTGGGTTTTCTTCCTCATAAAGTATTGAACTAAAGGCTGAATCTGCTCACTGAAGGCAGGAGACCTGGGGGTTTCCTGTGAAAGATGCCACCTACACAAAACCCTGATTAACAGCTGTAACTCCATGCCCTATTTGAGTCTTTTCTCCTTGGGCTGAATGGTGAAGTTCCTGCTTGTAAACGAGTACCTTGAGTCAGGAAATGTTGACATTCACTTCAAAAGAGAAGCTGATCTGTCAGCTGATCCCTGGCCTTACAGAGCTTTGGGCTGGAGCTGAACTTCTCTAAACCCCCAAACTTCCCAAAGCAGGGCTGCCCGGGAGCTCTGGTGCTCGCACAGCCAGAGGCTGTTCTGCTGAAGCTTGGCCCCGTTGCTGTTCTGACAATATTTTTGCTTCAAATCATCTTCTCCTTAGAAAGCTGCCACTCTGATATCTTCAGAAAAATGACAACCCCCCCTTTTTTTCATCTTTTAATTGGCATGCTTTGCTGCTGTAGTGCACAAAGCTGGAATTTTAATGGTCAAATTTTATCAGTTTGAAAAACCCAGCGCTTTGAAATGAAACGTGAAAGAAGTTAAATTTTCTCCACTGCCTGTTTTGATGTTTGATCTAAACATTCTGATAATTTGAACGATTTGAGGATATTTAGGGATTTGAATTCCTGACTAATGTGCTGAATTCACAGCCCTTGAAGTGCTTGTGATAGCTCAGATCTGCTCCCACGACCTCCAATACCTTGATTCCTGCAAAAGCTAAGCAAAGCTTAGGTCTGAAGGAATAAATGTCCAAAGCACAGATGGTTCAGTAACCCTGCAAAACACCTTGTGCTCTTTTGAACAGCACACGACCGGGCCCTGAGGCCTTGCTGCTGGACTTCCATCTCATTAAACAGGAATAAAAGCAAAGGAAAGGGGTTTCTGCCAGGCCTGTACTGGTACAGATGTTGAAATGTGGAGCTGGTGAACTTGATTTACTGTCCCAGTGACTGATAATTAGGGTGGCTATTTGGAAACCTTGTGCAGCCTGATCTGCACTCCTGGGAGATTCAGCAGTTTCATCTCACCCAGGCATTGGCAGCTCCTCGTGCTCTGGAATTCCCTGACGCGGGTTTGGGAGGATGGTCTGAGCCAGCCCATGGAGCCAGGGCTGCTTGTGGGGCTCGAGGGACATCCCCAAAGGCCCAGGGATGCAGGGGGGTCTCTCTGCACTCTGCCCCTCTGAGAAAGGGCTGCTGAAAGTCCCTTTGTGATAAAAATACCAAAGACCACTGGTAAGGCCACGTTTTCTCTGACTGGGTTTTCCTTTCTCTAAGTTCTTATCACATTCAGCCTTACATAAGGGAAGAGAACTCCAGAGATGACAGGGCTTTATTATTGCTTATTTTTATTTTAAACTTCCTCTTTTACAAGAGGCAGGCTGAGATGCTGCTGCCTGACATCTCAGTGGATTCCTTTATTTCATATTTTAAACCATAACAAGGAGCCTGATGTCCTGACTGGCAGCTGCAGGCGAGAACCTTCCTCCTCAAAAGATTTAAATAAAAGGGGAGCTGCTGGTTCAGCAGTGACCTCCTACTGGGTCTGTGAGGAACAAACGAGGTCCACCCTTGCTGGGAAGGGCTTGCAGGTGTCCTCTGTGGGTGCTCCTGGGGTCCCTTCCCAACCTGGAGCAGTTTGCTTCTGTCCCCACCACTGCCATGATCCAAGTGCCCCGAGCAGGAACCACTGAGGAAAAGCTGGGAGAGCTGGGGGTGTCCAGCCAGAAGAATAGAAGGCACCAGGAGACCTCAGAGCCCCTTCCAGAGCCTAAAGGGGCTCCGGGAGAGCTGGAGAGGGACTTGGGGCAAGGGCCTGGAGTGCCAGGACAAGAGGGAATGGCTTCCCACTGCCAGAGGGCAGGGATGGATGAAATATTGGGAAGGAATTCCTGGCTGAGAGGGTGGGAAGACCCTGGCACAGGGTGCCCAGAGAAGCTGTGGCTGCCCCTGGATCCCTGGGAGTGTCCAAGGCCAGGCTGGATGGGGCTTGGAGCAGCCTGGGACAGTGGAAGGTGTCGCTGCCCATGGCAGGGGATTGAAATGAGATGATTTTTAAGGTCCCTGCCAGCCCAAACCATCTTGGGATTCTGTGACGCATCATGGATTGGGTTTTCTTAAAAGTTTCTGTGGTGCCCTCCGCCCTGGGCAGGGGATGGCTGGCACAGGGATTGCCCAGGCCTGGAGCTGCCTGGCTGTGCCAGGGCTGTCCCGGGCACACAAACCCAGCTGCAGAGCCCTGCCCACGCTCAGCCTTTGGACTTGCCCTGTGGCTGCCCCACTCCCAGCCCTGCTCCCCGTGCAGGGCCTGTCTGTGCTGCCCCTGTGCTCTCTGTTCTGGGCTCTTTCTGTCTCTGGGTGCTGGTGGGTGAGCCAGGCCAGGCTGTTTGTGGCTGCCTGGGATGGGATGAGGGAGCTGCCAGGCTGAGCCTCATTGGGAATGGGCTCCATGGGCCTGTCCTGGGCACTGCTGGCTCCCCAAGGATTTCTCAGCTCCTGAAACACAGATCGGCATCCAGCCTTCCCTTCTGGGCTGGAGCAAGAGCAGCCCAGTGACAGTTCTGTAAAGCTTCTGATGAAAGCTTTTAATTGACTCTGTGCTGGCACACACTGCCCAGCTGTGCCACTGCTGCAGGAAGGACCAAAACATTCCTGGGTTACAGGTACGGGATCTTTGTGGGAATGTCCTCGGCCCTGTTCGTGTCTGCACAGAACCCGATCTTCTCTCTTACTGTCCCCTCCTGCAGAAATGAGATTAAGTATGAATTCCAGCTTTTCCTCTTCATTTTCTCTCCCCTGCAAGGGACTTTTTAGTGGTCTTGGTTGCATTTGATTTGTTATTTGCAAGTTCTACATGGCCTTTTTTTTTTTTTTTCAGTTTTTTTTACAGTTTCTGGACACTGTGGGTAGGCAGATGCTGTGTGGGATCCTTTCCTTTGCCTGGGTGTTCATATAAATATCTATCTATCTATCTATATAAAATCTCCCCTCAATTAGCCCTTAGCCTGCTGGGCTCAGATGGTGCCTCTTCATCTGTGAGCATCAAGGTGCCGAGCTGTGCCACGCTGCCAGGAACAAAGTGAGCAGTGCTGAAAGCCAGGAGGATCATTGAGTTTTACTCACACAGGCTGCTTGAAAGCTTGCCTGAAATGTTTCCTGTTGGGGTAAGGGTGGGAAATGTCTGGAGGCAACGGCAGGACTTTGCATCTGTAGCAGCTGACCCTATTTTCAACATGTCACTTACCCCAGAAGCTTTAGCATGAGACACAAAGGGTTTTGTAAAGAGTTGTGGGCTCTGAGGAGCTGACTCTGCCTTGGAAAGGCTCAGGGAGGTTTTGTCTCTTCACAGCTCTTGCCACCAGCTGAGTTTGAAAAGGTTTTTGTTCCCCTAATTGTGATGTCAACGAATACAGAAATAACAGTGAGACAAGAGGTGTCAGTGGGATTCAGTGCTGAGTTTGCCCAGCAAAGGGAACTCAGGGCGTCTAAATTCAGAGCTGGGTCATTCTGGGGAGGAAGAAGAAGCAGGGTAAGATGGAAAATTGAACCTCAGTGTGGCTTGAGCTTTACATCCACACTGCTCTGATTTCAGCATTGAATAAGGAAACCATGGCTGAGATTTGGGCCTTTTCCTTCTCTCTTTCTTTCTTTCTTTCTCCCAGAAGATTCAGAAAAACAGCACCAAATGTTATTTATCTCAGTACCTCCACTAATAAGCTGCAAAACTGGAATCTGGGGAGTGAAAGATCAGCAGGAGCAACTCCTTGAACTGTGCCCTGGGATTTCTGCTGCTCAGGGGTGAAGGGAGAGCTCCCAGAAAACAACCCTGGTACAGCTGAATAAGGGTGAGCAAGAGCCCGGGCGTGGAGGGATGGATCCTTGAGGTATGCGAGCTCATTGTCCTTCATGAGGATCTCAGAGGGGATGGGAAGGACCTGGAGAAGAAGACAAAATGTGTTTGAGGGAGGAAATAACACAAGGGGGGGATGGAGAGGTTGCCTTCCCATGGGCTGGAACCCAGGGAGATGGTGCAAGGTGATGTGTGGGGACAAACAGCAGAGACCAGCTTAGGGAGGGAGGGATGGCTGGGGTGCCATCAAAATCTGAATAAAAGAACAGGCAGAGTGATTCCTGGTGGCACCCCGAGGCAAACTGTTCCACCTCACCAAAGGTGCTGCCAGGGATCTGCTTTGCAGGTGTTAAAACAGCACAGAGAACTGAGCCCAGAGCATGCCTGGCTCTGGTCAGAGCTGCCCATGGAACAGGGAATTTGTCCCTGTGCCCTGCAAGATTCCCAGGCTCCCATGGGTTGTTCCATTCCCGGGGGCAGCCCAGCAGGTGCTGAGGTTTGGATTTTGGGGCAGGAGGCAGGTCCCAGGGGTTGGAGGTGCAGGGTGTTCATGCCCAGCCCCCGGGCCCTGGCTTTGTGCTCAGTGGGAGCACCAGGCAAAGCAGGAAGGATTTCCCCACGGAGCTGGGTCAGATCCTCCTCCAGGATCCAGGGCAGGAGATTTGCCAGGCTGCCCTTTCCCTCCAGCTGAGGATTTGCACCGGGAAGCAACAAGTCTGGGCTCGATGAGCCGTGGATTTTGGGTGAGATGCTGGAGCTGACGCCCCCCTCCCTGCTGACACAGCCCAGTTCCTGCTGCTGCCTGATCCCTCCCCAGTGTGTGCAACAAACGCCACGAAGTGCTGTCCCTGGCCAGGCAAACTCATTTAGAGGCATGTGGGGGTGTCAGGTGAAAATGGGGCAGCTCTGGGCCACCCCTGGAGCCTGGGGGCTGCTTCCCTTTGCCTCGCCCACCTTTGTCCAAGCTCTGACGAGCTTTTTTTTTCTATGTAGAAACTCAGCAAGCAGCAAACACAGCCCGATTTGCCCAGCTGAGTAGGGAATGGATATTCCCAGAGCCTGATCTCAAATAAATGACCTACTAAAAATAGCTGTGCTCACAAGCAGGTGAACATCAAAAACCTGCTGGAGTGACTGTGCCTTGCTGGCCTTGGGGACCAAAGTGTTTGGTTGTTTTACCTCTGTGGAAGAGCAGGTGGTGATGCCTTCCAGACTCAGGTGTTTGCTGCTCTTTAGGTTTTATTTGGATGAATGGATATATGGATAACCCTCCCAAAAGCTCTTTTATCCTCTCCCAACCCAGCAGGCCAAGCAGGGATCTCGGTGATCCCATGGGAACTCCTGAAGAAGCTCTGCCTTGTCTGTGCTGGATGCAGCAGCACAGGGGATGTGTCAGGCTGGGGAGAAGGGGCAGCATTTGGAGGTGTTCCTTGGTGTCCGTAATTCTGGGATTTGTTGTCACCTGACAGGATAAAGCTGGGATTTACAAGAAAACGGGGAGGCTTGACTTGAAAACTTGGGCAACAGGATTTGTTTGGCTTTTTCCTATCAAATTTGCTGCTGAATAGGTTTGTGTTGTATCACCAGAAAAAACTAATTCCTTCTCTAGGTTGTAGTTCTTGTGCTTTTAGGAGTGGAAGAGCCTGCAGCTGTCTCTGGCTGTTCAAAAGAAGCAAATGTGAGACAGATCTTTCTTGATTCTGTTTTCATGGCTCTGCTGGGCACTTTCTCCCTCATCTCCTGGCAGCAGATGTGCAGAGGAAAGGTCAGGAAGTGCTGTGCTGGAATCCTTCCCCAGCCACCCCCTCCCTGCGCTGCTCCCCGTGGGTGACGTGCTGGGGATGTGATGGGACAGATGTCACATCATGACAAGCCCTTGCACTGATCTCTGGAGAAGTTCTGCGTGCTCTGAATGTCATTTATGCAACAGAGGGATGATGCTGTGATTCCCTGGCATTTTAGGGAGGCTGTGGCATGTCCTGGGCTTGTCTGGCTCGCTGTAGGTGCTGAGCTAATTCTGGCTTCTCCCTTAGATGTGTTCCCACCTTGCACTGGCTCCTTTGTGCACTGTTCCTCACTCAGGACATCTTCTGGTGCCTCTGTTCTCCTCATTTGCAGTCCTGGGAGTGGCTCTGAGGCTCTGTGGAGATGTTTGGATGTCGATGCTCTGCCGTGGTGATGGAGCAGGAGCTGCCTCAGCGTGCACAGCAAACCAGCAGTGCCCAGGGAGGCTCTGCAGGGCTGAGCAGTCAGCCCTGTGCTCTGGGCTGGCATTGCAATCCAGCCCACCCCTAAATGACTTACCAGACACCAGAGAATGATAAATGCTCGGAAAGGGAAAAAAAATAAAGGCAAGCCGAGCAGCACCCAGGAAGCTTTCTGTACATCCCATTCTGGATTGCCCTTTCCTTCAAATCAAACGATGCAATTCTGAAATCAGGTGTTTTCTGGCAGAAGGGCACAGACCGTGGTGTCACTAAGCAGATCCGAAGGGCTGACCTTCTCACAGAGGGCTGGGCATAAATAATTTGCTTAATGCTTGTACCTAAAGGATCAATCCTGAGATAAGGATGCAACTTCAAAGGGTGGCCTTCAAATTAATATAAGCAATGGTGGAACATAAGATTTCTCAGGCTGGATCAGGGCCTTCTTGCTTAGGTTTATGATGTAATTTAAAACTAGAATAGCTGCTTCTTCAGAGCAAAGTAGGAGAACTTAATGGAAGGGCTCGCCCACACATTGTATCTTCCCTATCTTTAACAATTAACGTTTAGTTTCAAGCCTGATGAACAAAGAACCCCTTGCTCAGTGCTGGTGGTGTAACTGACACCTCTAAGTGCTCTCTATTAATGTAAATGCTTCCAAATCTTCAGATTCCTCCTGTCTTGCTGAGCACTGATTGTGCTTGAACTCACCTGGGACAAGGTGTGGAGACAGAGACTCGGGGTTCCTTTTTCATCCTTTAGAATCTCCACTTTTATCCTCCTGGACTGTTCTCTTTTCTGGATATTAAGCAGCAGAACCCCTCAATTTTCCTAATGTACTGCCACATTCATTGCTTTAGACAAAACTATTTCCAGTTAAGTTGCTTGTGTCTCTTTTTGAACACCGATCCTGTTCTTTCTGGTTCACCTTCACGAGCGTTTTCTGGGTGTTTTATTGCTCCCTGAATCCTGCCCCTGTTTTGAGCCCGAGTGGCACCTGCATGTATTAAATGAGACCTCCGTGTCTCCAAGGACACGGCACATTTCCTGGAGCCAATGGATTTTGCTGCCTTGTCCCAGCCCTGTGGAACTGGTGGCTGAAGGGGCATGGCAGGAGTGTCTGGGGTTCAGGGGGCCATTCCCTGAGGGGTCTGGAACTGCTCCAGGAGGGAGGGGGATCTCCGAGCCCCCGGAGTTGCCTCTGCTGCTCCTCTTGCTGTGAGATTCTGCTCTGGCTCCTTCCTGCTGTGCACCTGATTTATGCACTTTATTAGATCTGTCCCTGTTTCCTCTTTTCCCTGAGAGGGTTCTTTGCTCCTCTGGAAATACATTTTCCTTCCTGGATTTTGTGCAGATGGATTTCTTTCACTATCCCAACACCATTTCTGCCTCAAGATTTGGTTTCTGCTGGTTATTCAGCTGGAAACAGCAGGAGAGGGTGGGAGCAGACCAGCAGCAGGTTCATTTTGAGCCTGAATCCAACCTTAGGAAAAAATGAATGTGCAGGAAGATAGGAATCCTCCTAAGCTGGGCTTCTGCAGCTGTCTTAGGCTGCAATGCAAGATGTAACCAGCAGTCTGTATTCTATCACCAGCTGTTCAAACCAGCTGGGGCAGGGTTCTTTATCTCTTCCAGGACCCATCCTCCCTCCAGGGGATATCTGCTGTCCATGGGCCATCCAGGCTCACTGCAGGGCTGATACAATTCCATCATCCCACTGGGAGATGCTCCACCCAGGGGGAGGAGCCCAGCATTCCTGCCTGGATCAAACCTGGCATTCAGAACACCAGCACAGCCTGTCTGCACTGGATTCCCAGAGGGAGACCAGACCCATCTCAGCACCACTGGACCTTCAGAGGAAAACTGCACCCTTCTCCAGGATCATTGCTCCAATAGAACCACATCTGTCACTGCAGGAGGACTTGATTGGACTGACACCAACACCCTGAGCAACAGGCTGTCAGGTTGTGTTCTGGCTCTGTCAGTGTTTTCTTTTTTGTTTGTTTGCTTTTTTGTACTACTACTACATTTTAATTTTTTTATTTCCGAGTAAAGAACTGTTATTCCAATTCCCATATCTTTGCCTGCAAGCCCATTTATTTCAAAATGATAATAATTCAGGGGGAGGGGTTTACATTCTCCATTCCCAGGGAACCTCCTTCCTTCCTTAGCAGACCCCTGTCTTTCCAAACCAGGACACCAGGGTTTCTGAAGTTTGCTGCTTTCAAAGGAGCCTGTTTGAAAGTCAAGAGAGGGTTCCAGCCCTTTGCAGGATGAGCTCATGAGTCCTCAGGTGTCCCATCAAACTTCTTGCTCTGGAAATGCAGAGGAGGGTCCAGAGGGCCCCAGGATGGCTGAGTTCAGACGGGATGTGTTACACCCTCAGCCTTTTGTTTCTGCTTCCTAACGAACTTTTCCCTGAGCTGTCAGTGCCTCGGAACTGCCGTGCCCTGCTAAAACCTGTGTGGTTCTTCCTGTCCTACAGAGAAAAGGGGGGAGCCAGGAGGGCTGAGAACTCCTCTTCTGCCCTGCTGGGGCCTGGGAAGGGTTGGGATGTGGGATGTTGGCTGGGCATGCCTTGGCAGGGAGGGACAGATATTCTCTGGTGGCAGAGTTCCTGTGGAAGACACAGGCAATGCTGGAGGGAAATGTGAGGTAAGCTGGGGAATTCCACTTTTTCCAAATCATTTCCATAAATAAAAAACTATCCAGTTGTTCTCTGGGTGTCTACAAGCACTCCCCTGTCAGAGATGATCCTCTCTCCAAGGAAGCATTGGCAATAAGAGCCAGGCCAGGCTTGACAGGGCTTGGAGCAGGCTGGGATAGTGGGAGGTGTCCCTGTCCATGGCAGAGGCTGGGATGGGCTTTAAAATCCTTTCCAACCCAAACCATTCCATGCTCCACTGATTCTAAGTGTTCAGTCCTTCTGAAGACCCTCCCCAACCACTCCTTTATCCCTGTTTTTGTGGAGATCCTGGTATTTTCACTCCATGGCCCAAACCTGGAGTATTTTAGCAGGAGACAAACTAGATATATCTGTCCCTTTCCTCACTGACAGCTCACGTCTCAAACTGGAGCAGATGCAGAGCTTTTATCCTGACACTGTCTGTCAAATGTAAGAATGTGGAGTATTTTGATCCACTTTAGAGAAAATCAAAATGTTTAATCTAGAAAAACTTGAAATGCATCATCAACCCATCCACCCCCCTTTGCTTTTTCTTTCAGGACCAGTTTCTGGAGCAGTGGAGATGCACGTAGGTTTGATTATTCTAAAGCTGCACATTTGGTGAGAATATTATTTCTTCCCAAATATTAACCTTCCTTCTTTGCTTGCATCTGTTGGTGACAAGCTCACACTGACACACATTACTGGCTATTGATTCCTCATTGAGATAGTCTCAATTCTCCAGTGAGATGCTTTATTAGAACAATTTACTCCCTGTGAAACAGATATAACAACTTTTAGAGAGATCTTGTGATGACATCAAGCAGCCACAAAACTGTGGTGCTGCACCCTGGTTCAAAATTGACTCTGCTCAACAGTTTCATGTGTTATCACCTCATCTATCTCTTCCCTGGTTTTGCCAGAAATGGCAAAAAAACTCCTCAGGTTCCTTCAATTTTGTTGTTTTTCTTACGCAAGAGAAGAAAGTCGGACCGAATTCATGGAGTTCTCAACCTTATATTTTACTGGCTGAGGTCTGTTTACATCTTGTAAACAAGATTAAATATTCTTTAAAAAATCTCTGTAGAGCTGAATTTGTATTTCATTAAAGTATCAAGTCTTGTTTTAAGTTTCAAACCTTGGACATCCTGACTTTGAGACTCCCACAGAGCTGCTGTAATTTGGGACAGGATATTCTCCTCCTGAGTTCAGCACTCAATATTTCACCGGGGTTTTTGTAACTCGTTCCAGTGTTGGAAAACAGCAAAGACAAGTATTTGCTCTCCATTTCATTGCTCCCTCGGGACTCTGATTAACCTACTGCTCATTCCTTTCCTGAGGTAAATTCATGGCTTTGTTCTTTCTCTGTGTAGGAGGAGAAAAAAAAATCTTTGCCATCGGTGCTGTGTGAATCTTTGCCAGGCTGGTGTGAGCTGTTCCTGGGCAGGGGTGGGCACCAGGCAGGTCCTGGCAGGGCTGAGGGGCTGCTTTGCTTTGGAACCTTGCTCTGCTCACTGACACCTGCTGCTCATCACATCCACTGCATTCCTGGGGGCCACGCAGCCAAGAAATGAAATGTTCAAGTAAAACTTGCAATATACCACTGGGCTGTAGAAATAACACCTCTAGACCATCAAATGACCAATTCTAAAGCTGTCTCCCAAAGAGGACTCTCCCCTGGGCAGCCTCAACCAAACCAAAGCACTGACAGCCCTCTGAGCTGTGCAGGAAATCCACGGCATGTCCCCGATCTTTACAAAACCAGGACTGAGGCACTGCCATGATGCAGCAGGGCTGGGATCCTGCACCTTTGCTTGCTCCCAATCTCAACACACTCTCCCCAAATCTGTGCCCTTTCTCAGGGCTCCTGTTGATGTCCTGCATCCCCCACACAAAGGAAAGTGCTGGGGGATGGTGCCACCACAGATGTCTGGGCTTTCTGCTTTGTTAAATTCACACCCATTATTTTAACATGCAAATTCCTTGGCTAAGGGAAGAAGGAAATGCACATTTCTTTTCTTTTTCATAATCATCTTTGCTAGTCATAGGGCAGTTGGAATAATGTGTTCTCTTTCAAATGAAAACAAAGGCATAAAAATAGAGCTTCAGAACCCAGAACAGTGGCAAGATCTTTAAATAAATCCCCTCAGAATACTCGATTTTCAAATTGGTTGCTTCAAATAGATTCACCATCTCACCTTCTCTCCAGAAGATGCTTTTATCAGATCCAAAACTAAAGGGCACTTAGAAGAGCTTTAGTGAGGATTTTCTAACAGTTGCCTGTTAGACCGTAGCCAAAATCAAATGTGTGTTTGTGCCTAGGTACATTCAGTTTTCTTTGCAGTTTTCCTTGGTGCAGTTGTTCATTCTTTGCAGTTGTCTCCATTCCTGACCCCTGCTGTTAAATTGCTGCTGCATTTCCCTGCAGAGAAGGCTGCACTTTATTGATAGATGAAGTGATTCCAAATAATCCATTGTCCAAGGCAGTAACTATTTTTCTTTGGGGAAAGCCCCTTAGCTGGAATGTGCAGCTTAACAAACAAATAAAACAATGCCAAACTCACTTGTGGATGAAAGAAGGGGGGAACCCTCAGGATTTAATTAATGGAGTGAAAGGAATCCATTGCCGGGGCAGTGTCCACCACCTCATCCTCTCACACTGAGGGTCACTGGAGCAGGCAGCGTCTGCTGACCCTCAGGACTTGTGCTTGGCTTGCAGCAAAGCAAACGTCCCTGGGATGCATGATGCAGGGAGGCAAATCCATCAGAGACCTCACAGCCTGGAAATCTGGTGCCTGAGCTGCCCCAAGCTGCCTCATTGGGGCACCATGAAGCCAAGTTGGTGCCAAGGAATCTGAATCCCTGAAAAAGCACTTTCCCTTTTCCTTGAGGCCAATGAAATTCCCATGGACCTGGCAGTGCTGGCTCTTCTCTGTAATCCCTGCCTGCTCAAGGAAAATCCTGGATGTGAGCAATGGAGCAGGTCAGGGAGCTGAGAGCATTGCTAGGCTGGCAGCGAAGATTTCACACTCGAGCAGATTGTTGTTGCCATTCCAGCACCTTCAGCATCGGGCTGGCTGGAGCACGAGTGCTGGGGCTTGGCAAATCCAGCTTTTGGGTTCTGGCTTTTCTACAAACTCACTGTGTGAATTTTGGCAACTTGTTTAATTTCCCTGAGCAGGATCCAAAACCTGGGGAAGTCAAGGAGAGTCTTTCCTGGAGCTTAAACGTACTTTAAATAGGCTCCTTAGGCCTCTGTAGTCTCTAATGTGGGAAATGCTCTGCCTCTCCTATATTGGCTGCAAACTCTGCATGACAGGGTTTGTTCCTGGCCGGGAGCACCGCAGAGCCCTGATTTGGGTTGGCATCCTGGAGACTCAAGGCAAACAGAACCTGTGAGCACCCCGCAGATACAGGGACTCAGCTGTGGCAAGCACCATCCTGCCAAATGCTGGGCTGCTCAGGGGTGGGAACACAGAACAGAAGGGCTTGGATGGCTCCTATTGATCCACTGCAAAAATAAAACCACCCAAAGGCAGTCGGGGTTAGCCTCAATGCAGGGGTTGCATTGGTGGTGAAACAACAGGGATATTATTGTGGAATCACAGAATTCCAGGATGGTTTGGGTTGGATGGACCTTCAAACTCATCTTGTTCGACCCCCTGTCGTGGACAGGGACTCCTTCCACTGTCCCAGGCTGCTCCAAGCCACGTCCAGCCTGGCCTTGGACACTTCCAGGGATCCAGGGGCAGCCGCAGCTTCTCTGGGCACCCTGTGCCAGGGTCTTCCCACTCTTACAGGGAAGAATTTCTTTCAAGCTGAATCTCTCCTCTTTCAATTCTCCCTTGTCCTATCACTACCTGCCCATGCAGAAAGTGGCTCTACTCTTTTCTAAGTCCCCTGTAAGAACTGGAAGGCCTCAGTGACATCCCCCAGAGCCTTTTCCTCTCCAGGCACATCAGTATGACTTTAGGAGAAAGAAGGATTTCTGCAGGCATTTCCTGATCTGCTTTTGCCTCCTTAGGCAGAGCCCAGAGCAGCATCTCTCATGCCAGAGCTGGTTCCTCTTCTGCTCCATGGTAGTTCTGTAAAGGCACAGCTGGGGCTGTTTGCACCTCTGCCTGCAGGGTCTGGGCAGGAGCTCCTGCCTCTCCCCACTTTCCATCTCCTGCAGGAATCCACAATCCAGGCTCTTCCCTCCCCTCCTGCACAGCCTGAGGAGTGCAGCTGAACCCAGAGATGTGCTGTGCATTCCTGCACAGGAAATGTCAGCCAAGTGACCCTCATTCCCAGCGAGCCACAGGGCTGGGGACATCAGTGACAAGCCAAGTGGGTCACAATCCAAGTCCCCTTCTCACAGGAGCCCAAGCAAACCAAGCAGTTCTGCTCCCAGTGGGACAGGGCAGCTGTGGAGCTGGGCTGGTGCTGGTGCCCCAGGCTGGGGGGGGTTTCCATTGGGTCAGATACAGATTTGGGAACAGTGGTGGCTCTGGGATGGATCTGGGGAGGTTTGGATAATAAATTTGGGGCTCCTCAGTAGCCAAGGAGAGAATTAGGAGTTTTGAATGTCTGAGAGGAAGAGAAGGGAAGGGCTGGGATGGAGAGGTGTGAGGATATACAGGGGGTGGGCAGAAATTAGGAAAGTCAGGTTGGATGGGCACTGGAGCCACCTGACCTCGTGGGTGGCATCCCTGTCCTTGAACTAGTTGAGGTCCCTTGTGACCCAAACCATGGTGTGACCTGTCAGAGGAAGGACACCCTGGGGACACTCCGTGTCTCAGGACTCAGCTGAGGGCAAGGACTGCTTTCCCTGTCCTGTGTGACCCTGCTCTCTTGCTGGGAGCTCAGCAGCTCTGGGAATTCTGGCCCAGGGCTCCAGGTGTTGTACCTGAGCAGGGACAATGCTGAGAGAGCCTCAGGGAGGATCTGAAGCCGTGTGGTTTCACGCCTTTAACTACAAAAGGCTTCAGATCACCCCTGGCCTAGGCAAGAACAGGCAGGTTTCTCCCAGCCCTTTCTGCACTGCTGCAGCAATTTATGGCTCCCATGAGCTTTGCTCGTTTAAAAAGTGCCCATGGAAGCATTTCTCGTGGAAAGGCTTTCCAGCATATTTTAATGGGGAAGGAGTGAGTGTATTTATTTGAAGTGGTGCACTAGAAAGCTGCTCCAAGCCTGGCATCACCACTGTGATGTAAAGAGAGGGAACACAAGCCTCATTGTGAACCCTTCATCACAGACTGAAAGACAAGTCCATGCCCAAGAACTCCCACAGCATTCAGCCTGATTTTACTGGAGTCCCCAGTAAAACTTTTAGTTCAGATTGCTTTTGCTTTTGCAAGTCTGTTCCCGAGGTCGAATCTAAGGTTGGACCACTGAAAAATGCAGATTTAGGATTCACGTTGCTCCCTAGCACTTTTTATTCTTTCTAAGTTTCATTAACCTGGAGTTAAACTAAGGTTATGCTGTTGGATGAGCATAATAAAACGCACTGCCTGGGCTGAGGAACATATTTCTTTCATGGTGCTTTAAGAGGTCTATAAAGCTGTGATTAAACGATGTCTAAGCTTAGCTCTTCTGCAGCATCTTGCTGAGAGCAGAATCTAAACCTTGTTGGGACCTCGTCTTTAACACAGCACTGTCACAGGGAGGTGCAGAGACACCAGACCCAGCAACTCTGCTTATTTTAAGCCAGCGACAGCTGAGGTGCCGGTGGCCCTTTGCAAATGCCTGTAACACGATGCTCTCGTAAGTAACAGCCCGGTTCATCCTGCAGCCCCAGGAATGTGTTGGCGTGTGCTCAGGGAGCAGCTGGCACGGCAGGGAGGGCTCAGAAATCCCACCCCGGCCCTGAGCTGGGGCGTTGGAAGGCAGGAGAGGTGCAGGGTTTGTTCAAGGAAAACAGCTGCATGAAAGAGAAGGAAAAACAAGGAGAAAGGAAAAAAAAAAAAAAAAGAAAAAAAAAAAAAAAAGGAAAATGAGGCAGTCAAAGGGGCAGAAACAGCTGGAGCTGTCAGGGGAGGGTGAGGCTGGAGATCAGGGAAAGGTTCTTCCCCCAGAGGTGCTGGCACTGCCCAGGCTCCCCAGGGAATGGTCCCGGCCCCGAGGCTGCCAGAGCTCCAGGAGCCTTTGGACAGCGCTGCCAGGGATGCCCAGGGTGGGGTTGTTGGGGTGTCTGTGCAGGGACAGGAGCTGGGCTGGGTGATCCTGTGGGTCCCTCCCAGCTCAGGACATTCTGTGATCCCTTGCCCAACACAGAGATGGCTGTTTCGTGCAGAGGCAGCCTTAGTTTCGTGGCATAGCAACAAGATAAATCTGCTTTTTTAACTGTGGTGTTTCGGTACTGATGTAGCTTCCTTGTGGTTTACTGGGAGGAGAGTGCTCCCCTTGGACCCAGCCTGTCCCTGCTGTGCTGCACGGCCACCCCAGAGCAGGGTTTGTCACTGCCACCACCCCACAGCCCACTTTGGAAGGCACACACTCATGTGAAGGAGTAAAGACTCATCTCCCAGTCAGACCTTTCCAGGGAACTTGAGCACAGTGGTTGAATGGTCCTGAAAAATCATTTCTGCCTGACTGTGAACTGCCAGGCATGGCAAGGAGCTGAAATCCGGAGCTGGAGAGGGCTGGAGATTAACACCAGGGGCTCAGGCTCGTGCAGCCAGCAAACTTCAGCAAGACTTTCTCTTGGAAGAGATCAGAGTGGTTGTTACTGAGACGGAGAAAGCAGAGCTCATTGCTGTGGTGTTATTTTAATGGAGGTTGTGTAACTTTACCTTGTTCTGAACTCCCAAACTTTTCTGGCTGGTAATAGGAACAGTGCCACAGCACGAGCCTCAAAGCAAGAAGCCTTGGAAGCTTCCCAGGAAGGCCAGGGAATCAAAGATGTGCAGCTTAATATAGAGACAAAGTTTGAGCAAGCAGCAAAACAGCAGGGTCTGAGGGGCAGGGCCGGGTGAAGTCACAGCATTACTCACTTTCATGGCTGCCTCTCTCTCCAAAGGGCCAGCTGAGTAAGGATTTCTTCATTTGGCAAAGGAATTTCTCAAGTGACAAAGAGAAGAGTCCTGAAGTGATTCCCACAGGGATGATTTGCCTGGGTTCAGTCAAGGACTGTACCTGGCAAGACTGTTCCCCACGGGGCTGTATATCTGAGGCAGTCCTTGTCCACTGAGTGAATATCCCACTGCCTGGGATGGGAAAGGGCATCTGAAGGTGCAGGACAGTGACTGTTTCATGGCCACACACAGAGCAGTGGTAGAGCAAAGCAGAAAACTGAGGGGACTTCACATCATGGGGCTGTCCCAAGGCCAGCAGGTTGCTTCCAGCGGCGAGGATGGGGAAGGGAAGGGCAAAAGGGGGAGTTCCTCCTGCCTCGTCTGTCCCTGGGCACACAGATCTGCCCATCTTAGTCCCAATCCTCACATCCCAGGGCTGTCCTTGGAGCAAAGCCTTGAATTCTCAGGAATTTCCAGTGCAGATTGGCTCCCCCCAGCCTGCCCAGCCCCACACCCTGAATCTCCTTTCAGCAGAGCCAGCAGAGGGTTTGCAAGCAGCTTCTGATCCCAGAAGTGATTCCTTCCAGTCCTTGTGACAGCTCTAAGTGCTTCAAACTGAGCAATTGGTGTTATTCACACGAGGATCTTGAAATCACAGTGATTGTGCAGGATGTGAGAGGGACCTGCCAGCTGCAGGTCACGGTCCTTTCCTGCCAAAACCACTCGAACTCCCTCCCTTGTCACCAAACACGTGCTCCTGGGACAGGGCACTCTTTTCACTGCATTTGCTGCTCTCTTACAGCTTAAGATGGGAGGCTTGAAAGAAACAGCTCTTTTTCAGGCAAGCCTCCTCCTGGAATACTTGACTCCAACACTAAATAGACAGAAAAACCACTCAATGGAAAAGGACTTTGTGTTGTCCCTGTAAATCTTTCATCCAATGCCTTCCACATGCACCAGGAGAGATCTCAGGGCATGATCTTTTGTGAGAGCATTGCAGAGATTAAGAGGTATAAATGTCAGTTCATTCACAACTCTCTGTCACTTAGCTGAGCTGCTGCTCCAGCAGGCAGGAAGGAATGGGAATTTTTCTTTTCAGTCCTCCACAAGGACCTGTTCCTATGGAAAACCAACTGTTCCTCGTGGATGGAGTGGGATCAGCCCCCAAAACTGGCTGGTTTGGTGTGTCCAAATCATGTCTGGGTGTCCTCCAGTGCAAGGGAGACCAGCTCACAATTTAGACTTGACCACAGGGAGCTAAAAGGAAAGAACCCAGTCTGACCTTGCCAAACGGTGTGAGGTAAATCCTCACGTGTGTGTTCTGTCAGCCTGCCCTGAGCTGTTCCAGCAGGATGCTGTGGTTTCACTGTGGCTGGAGCTGTTCAAGGGAAGACTGGACCTGCCATGGTCTGGGTGACAAGGCAGTGCTGGGTCACAGGTTGGACTTAAATGACTTCAGAGGTCTCTGCCAACTTCATTGATCCTGCGATTCTGCAGTTTCTCCAAGGCCAGGAGTCCTTGCCTTGCACACTGAGATGTGCCCAAAGAGCACAGCACTGCATGGCAGGTGCTGCTTGTGCTCCCTGCTGAGCCTCCAGCAGGGCAGGGCCTTCCCAAAGGACACCAGCCACAGGTCAGAACAGCTGCAGGATCTTGCAGAGCAACTCCTAACACCAGAATCCATCTCCCTGGATCATAACGCCTTTGGCAAGCCTGTCCAAGCCATCCACGATGAAGCAGAGGCTGAACTTTGCTTGGAGCAACCCCTGGCTGTTGTTAACCCTTGGTGATGAGGAGAGAGGGAGCTCACATCTTCTCGCTGCATGCTCTGAGCTTTGTGAGCACCTGCACCCGCAGGAAGCAGGATCCTGGAGCACATTCCCTAATTTTCACCTTTTGATGTAGATTAAACAGTGGCTCGGGAGGTCATATTTTGATCTCAGCATTAGAGCACTTCTGGAGAGACAGTTCCTGTTCAGGAAGAGTGAATTATTCGAGGACTATCACTGCCCAGCACATTTTTCTTCACTAATGCCACTTCATGGCTAGAAAGTCTCAATTGCAAGTCACATGTGTAAACATTGGAGCAGTCATTTATCCAGTGTACAATTTGTAGGGGTGACAAGTCATTTAAATAGTGTGTGTAACGCAAAAAATCCCGCTACTGATTTAGTGGCTTTATTATTACCCTGTCAGGAAAATTAATGTTCTATTTGCACAAAGCATCCATTCAGGCTCCCTATCTGCAGCAGCAGAGAGGTTGGGATGTGGGCTGAGGTGTCCCGAGGATGGAGAGCTGTGTGGTGTCCCAGCTCCCAGCAGAACTGGCCTTTCCCAGGATTGCCCAGCACTGGAAACAGCACATCCCAATTACCGACTGAGAAGGCCAACAACAGAGTGACAGACAGCCCTAAGTGTGAATCCACACGAATGACTCACCCAGCAACTGGCTCCTTTCCAATGAAATGGTGGGGATTTTTTTTTCTTTTTTTTTTTCTTTTCTTTTTTTTTTTTTTTTGGTTGGAGCAGAGGAGCCTAAGGGAAAAGCACAGGAAGGAAAATATCATCAACAAGCTCTGCAAGCCCAGAAACAACTCGGCTCTGTTTTATAACAAGAGGAAGGAAGACGCTCTCCCACGTCTCCCTGCCTTTCTGTGCTGTGTTTTCCAACAAGTACAGTCGGATATAAATTGGCAGGAGCAGCAGGAGGGGCTGTTCCAAGGGCAACACGAGGTAGGAGTGGGAACAGTGCGGCAGGAGTGATATCCTGCTGCAGCCCCAGGGCCCAGCTGAGAGGAGAGGCTCCAGCAGCCAAGGCTGGGCTCAGCCACTCTTGTTCAGACAGGCTCATGGTGACAGATCCTGGATCCAGCCAGGAAGCCACGCCAGGATCAGCAAGGAGAAGCCCAGGCTTAGCTGTGCTCAGGCCAGGCTGGGACCAAAAGGCTTGAGCACAGCAGGTGGCTCTAACAAGGACCCTCCCAGCTCTTTCCCAACAGACCAACACTGGGATACAGCTGCACCTGCACCAGAGCTGGCTCACAGAATCCCAGAGTCCCAGAATCATTCCGTTTGGAAAAGACCTTCCAGACCATCGAGTCCAGCCTGTGTCTGATCCCCACCTTTTCACCAGCCCAGAGCACTGAGTGTTATGTCCAGACCTTCCTTGGACACCTCCAGGGACGGGGACTCCAAACCTCCCTGGGGTCCAAACCTCCTCCTGCCAATGATTAATAACAACCCTTCCCATGAAGAAATTCCCCCTGAATTCCCTCCCCACCTTGTGGGGTGCTTTTTAGAGACAACTTTTGAACTCTTTAAATGTGGGCTCCTAATTTTTCTTATGCTGGGGAGCTTGGGAGGAAATTAAGGGAGCCACAAGGAGGCTGTGCACCCTGAGAGGCTCATCCTCAGCTCTATTTAGAGTTCCCCGCCTCTCCTTTCAGGGAGAGTGCATATCCCATGAGCCAGTTGTCTGGAAAATTCATGGCCACGGGGTGTAGATGGCTGTAAATATTCCCTGGTGTGATGGCAGCAACCTGAAGGAGGGAAAATAAACTGTCAGCTTGAGAAGTGAGAGAACAAAGCCATTAATAAGAGCATCTAAACAGGCTCTGGAGCGTGGAGCTGCACCATGGAATGGATGCAGCATGGTGGTAGCCACGGTGGATTTTCCAGGGATCTCGCAGGGCTGCAGAGCCTTCCAGCAGATCCCTTTGGGCAGGAGCCTCTGCAGAAGGCCTGTGGTGATGGATGGGCAGACAGGGATTTCTCAGAATGAAGCTGGGCCCTCATCATATTCCCTGGGCGTCTTCCAAATTGAGGATGTACTTGAGAGATTCCAGAAGGCTTTCATGGAGATGTGTCCACTTAAACTGGCCACAGTGGGATTGGCTGAGAAGAAAATGAAACACCAAAGGAGAACCAACTGTTAAAGCACTTTAACTGGTGAGGCAACCAGATATTTATCCCTTTGGAGTTCTTCCTGACACGCTGCAAACAGAGGGAAGCAGAGCCAGCCTGACCTGGTTTGCCACCTCTCTTTACACCTGCATTCTGATGAAGGCCCCCTTAATCATACGGGCTGTGCAAAGCAATTTATTCTGCCATTTTCGTTTAGTTCCCTGCAGGTTTCTGAACCTTTTATAGAGTCTTGGGTGAAGTTGTTGAGCTCCTGGAGATGTGAGGCACCAGAACAGGTTGTCCATGAATATGAGGGATGAACATTCCAGGAGGGTTTCAGAACACAGATGGACAGGGCTCTCAGTGACCTGATCCAACCTTGAAGTTGCCTGCTTTGAATTTGTCTATGATTCCAAATTCTCTGTGCTACCGTAAGACTAGAAAAGGGATGTTTTATTAAAAGCCAAAATGTTTATTCAGTCTCTTAAATCTGCACACTCAAGAAAGGAGAACTGATTTCTTTTTATTTATAATAAAATTCTGAGGTTTCAGGACTAATCTGATGGAAACTTTGATGTCTTCTCTGCCTTACTTTATTTCTTTTTTTTTTTTTTTTTTTAGTGATAAGGCTTGGCCTTGAAAACCAAAAAACAAGAAAGTATTAGTTAAAAAAGCAAGGGAAGTCCACTCCTGGTGACTTTTCCTTCTGGTTCTCTGAAGGGTGTGTTGAAATTCCAAGCTGCTCTGGAAGCTGACTGCAAGGAGACACCACAGGAGCTCAGTTCTCCTGGAAATGCTCTCTGTGTGGGAGAGGAGAGAGGGAGGCATTTAAGGATAAGAAAAGTGAGGCAGGGAAGAGCAAAGCTGCTCAGCAGTCAGACGGAGTTACTGTCTGCCAGCACTGGATCCCCCACTGGGCTTTACCTGCTCCAGCAGCAGGAAGAGCGGAGCGGCTGCCCCGATTCCGGAGCTGCCTGTGCTGCATCAGCTGCCCCGCCCAGGGGAGGTGGGATGTGGGCCAAAAGGTGCTTTTAGGCAAGGCTGTGACCTACTGAAGTGATGGAGTGGTGCCACTGAGCTGTGCCTGTCCTGCTGTGTCCTTCTCCAGGGGAGGGAGTAGTGTCCCTGTCCTCAGATGGATCTGAGGGGTTGAATCACTGCTGGAGGCTGGGGGAGGCACTTGGTGGGGGAATGCTGGAAAGAGGAGGTCTGAGGTCTCAGGAAAGGGCAATTTTCCAGTGAGGATGGGCCAGGATACATCTGGGTGTGGAATCTGGGATGACACTGTCAGTGTGGGATGGTGATCTGATGAACTGCACAACCAGTCCATAAACGACTGAGGTTTCCTTTCTGCATAGCGTGGAAATGGAATAATTAACCAAGGAAAGTGTGATAACCAATTAAAGAAAAGTGGGATGTGTGAAAGGAAAAAGCCTCAAACCAATAAAATGGAGAGTCCACAGCTTAACACAACAGGGCTATGGAAATACTGCACAAGGAGAGATGGGAATGCAATTTCCAGACCCTTTGTTTCCAGAGAGTCTCACTTCTCTCCATGAGGAGTTCCTTGCAACTGTGCTTGTTTCTGTCCTGGAATGAAGGAACCTGATGGATGAAACCCCATCTTGTAGCAGGGAGTGAGAAGAGCTGGTAGCTGGAAGAGAGCACACTGGATCACGCTGTTAATTCTGGTGAATGACCCAAAGCAGAGCATGGAAAATCTGAAATGAACCATATCCTTGACTGTGAGCTGGGTGACAATGGAAGGAATACAGGGAAAAGTTAGAGGAAGAACCTGGATGATCTTTTAAAGCAATGGTGAGGGGAGAGGAAGGCTTGAGAGAGGAGGATTCACAATGAAATCTGTCATCTGGAGCTGGCTAAAAAGATCAGCTTTGCACCTCTTTTTCTGAAAATGCAGTGGTTTAGAAGAGGCTTTAATTTTTCTTTTCCTTATTTGATGTTAATTTCCTTTATTTTAAAGTACCTCTGGCTTTAGGCTTCTGCTGCTGTTTCTTTGACTCAGCCCCAAAGCTGAGTGGAACCCAATGTCGATGTGGATGCTCTCTAAGAACTCCCATTTGTGCCACTGGATCTACACCAGCTCAAGTTTCTGCCAGGAAGACTCTTTTACCAATCCTTTGGGCAGTATCTTCAGCTATGGAAAAAAATTCCCTCCAAGAAACCAAGAAGGGACCCTGGCACAATGAAGGACGGGGCAAGGTTATGGGTTATCCCTGGGGACTATTGCAGCTGTACAGGGATAAATGGGCAGGAATTCTCTAACTCCATGTGAGTTGGATGGCTGGACTCTGAGCTCTCTGTGTTGTTTGGCAACTCCTGAATTCAGCACAGAACAGGATGTTTTTAAAGGTCCTCACTGTGCACAGCACTTCTGTCCATCTCCACTTACACCAGCAGTGCCACTAACTGTAGGAAATGTATTTATTTTCCTGCTCTATCTTGTTAAACTCCTGCTTTTCTCTGCTGCTGCACATCACAGATGTTAACTCAGTGCTAACCTGGTAAAGCTGGAGAGCTGGGCCCAGGGGAGAGTGAGGGAGAGGTTGGTGGGGAGACATCCAGCAGCTGAAGCAGAAAAAATGTGACTTTATAAATCCTTCATCCCCTACATCTTTCCAGAAACATTTCTCAGCAGCTTCTTTATGGAAAATTAAACTCTGCTCTGGGAAGAAAAAACCCTCATGTAACTTACGTGCTTCAAAACAGCCTCACTCTGTCATTTATTTGGAACAGCACAGCCTGCCTTGACTTCTTGGTTTGCCTGGTCTCAGAGCAAAATAAAAGTAAAGAAAGCATCTCTCAGCCTATCTGAGGATGTGGCCTGAAGGGCACAAGGGTGGGCAAGCATCAGAAAACGAGTGAGGAGTTTCTGGAACCATCATGTGTCATCAGGAGGAGCAGAGCAGAGAGCTCCTCTCCCCGTGAAAGCCTGAGAGCCAAGCAGGGGCTGCGCTTTGTGCCAGACCCCTGCAGCCCTTCCCTGTCCCTGTGCTGCTGTGGGAGCTGCCCATGCCTGTGTTTGGAATGCTCACAGGAGGCTGCAGATGGCTTCTCCTGGTGTTCCCTGTGCTGGAGCTGCTGCTGGCACCACCTGTGTGTGTTTGCCTGGCTGAGGGAGCTGCCTGTGCTGCCCCAGCCCCTCTGCCCTCCCCCAGGTACACTGGCTGAGCCCCCCTGGTACCAGGGATGAAAGGCCAGAGCTGGCACAAGGAGTTCTTCACCCTGTACCAAAAGCTTCCATGGGATTTCCCAGAAATCCCAAATCCCCTGGGCAGGGACCCTCAGCTGGGAGTTTTGATCCTGGGTCACTGGTATAAAACTCAGAGCTCAGTAGACACCAAAGCTGCCTTTTAAATGAGTCAGTGGTTCTGGAGAAGCCCTTTGAGGCCACACAGCAGCAGCCTTGGCCTGGAGAGTTATCCAAGAGCAGTGGAATCATGGAATCCAGGATGGTTTGAGCTGGAAGGGCCCTTCCAAATCCTCAGGTTCCAGCCCCCTGCCATGGGCTGCACCACTGGTGACAGGCACTCCTTAAAGCATCCTCCATCCCAGAGCAGGAGCATCCTGCAAATGAAACGGGGCAGAAAGAGAAATGAACTGAGATTGCCTTGTTCAGGGCAATTCCCGGAGAATGTCAGGGAACAGGTCCCTCTCAGGTCCCAATAAGGCACTGCCAGGCCCCAGAGAGTCACAAAAAGAAGATCCTAAGAGGAAAAGACACAAAGGGAACACAAATGCAAGGTGTGGGCAGGCTCGGCCTTTGACAGAGCCTGAGGACAGGCAGAGCTGTGCATGGGTGGAGGAAAGCATCCATGGGGAAAATCACAGCCTCAGCAGAGCCATGAGCAATTCCTGTGAGCCTCCTGCTTGGCTTTAGTCACGGTGGAAAGGAACAGTCAGCCGTGGCGTCTTTCAGGATCACTTCCTGGCCCCACTGTGGGGTGTGAAAGGAATCCTTGATGGAGTGATTTCATGTGTAACAAATGCTGCAGAGCCTCATCTCACTGGGCTGGAGATGAGCAGTGACTTGGTGTGGAGCCGGAGTGTGACACCTGGGAAGCCAGGATGCCTTTGCATCCCTCCTCGCCCTCAATAGGTTACTCCTCTTGATTTGCTGTGACTTCTCATATATTTTTGGAGAGAAGTGGATGACAGACTATGAGAGACCATCATTGCCCTCCCTGCTTTACTGAGCTCAGTTTATCCTCTCAGTCAGCTTTAAGGAGCCCAAGGTGTAGGAGAAGCTGTTCCCAAAGGGCTGGGATACTCTGCATTTGATTTTAAAATCTTGTTGTTGCCGTTGGCCAACAGCAATAAATAGGTGGCACTTCCAAGGTTGGCATCAAACCCAACATGTTTGAGGGAAACAGAAGAAAAGCAGCTTTTGCCTGCAGACTTTGATGTCCTTTGTTCCCAGGTGACAGGCCCCTCAGCCGATCTGCTGCCATTGCTGGTGCAGAGCATTTCAGAAGTTACCTGCTCTTGCTCCACTTCCGGGAGCTTTGCTTGTGCACCTTGGCACAGGGACAGTGTTCAGAGTGAAATTCCCTCTGCTTCTCTTGCTCTTTTCAGATTTCAGGGGAAAGGAATTTCAGATTTCAGATTTTTTGCCTGCTCTTACCAAGAGCTGAACATGGGAGGGCAGGTCTGTGAATGCTGTAGAGTCTCCTATTTCCCTTGGCATCAATTAAGCCCTGATGATTTATGGATTTATGGTTCCCTCCCAGGATTCTGAGTGTCCAGGAGGGAGACCCAGGCCCTTTCTGTCTTCAGAATCTTGAAAATTGTTTAGGTTGGACAAGACCTTCAAGACCTGGGAGTCCAACCATTCCCCTGATGCCTTAAGTTTGAGCTTTCATGTATTTCAGATTCTGTGCTGCCCAGGGGTGCAGTTCTGAGCCTTATATTAAGAGCTGGTAAGCTCCCTTCACAGTGCGGGGAGACAAAACAAATCCTTTTCCTGCTGAGGACCAAGGACAACTTTCAGGCCCAAAAGCACCAACAACAGCGGCTGAAGGGAGGAACAAGAAGGATGGGACCTCACAACCTGAAGCTGGAATTGGACAATTAAACCCCAATATGCAAATGGACCAAGACTTATAAAAGTGTGAGACCTCATGACTGCTCAGTCATTTTGTCTTTCCACCAAGTCCACCTTGGGTGTAGCCCTGGTCAGGCCCTGTCCTGCCCAAGGTGTATCCTAAAGGCCTTTCAATAAATCTCTACTCTATTCTCCAGCTCTGTCCAGTCTCTGTTCCAGGTCAGCCTTCCCAAGGCATCGCCCCCAGTTCTGCCAAGCCACTAAACCATGTCCCCAAGTGCCACATCCACAGGGCTTTTAACGCCCCCAGGGTATAGTTGCTTCAAAGCTTGAATTAGGAATTTTCTCCCATGATGGGCACTTCATTAAAACCAAGATGTTTTGTAAAACACACCAGTATTCTCTGAAATGCTGGGCTCCTGGAGCAGGTTTCTTGTCTTCATCGTGCGGATGAAGTGACATTGTCACAATATTTATCTGTTTCTCAGCTTGTTTTGCTGGTGACATTGCTGCTGAAGAGTGCTCTTGTCACTCTTGAGAAATTCTCAGTGTGTTTGCAGTGAATACAGGAGGAAACTCCCATGGATCCCCAAAGGAACTGACTGAAGGATTGCTGAGCTGATAAAATAAAACCCTGCTGGGCCAGACACCCCCAGCTTCTAAATTTGTGGGTTGTGGGAAGAAGGGCTGAGGTCTGCTTCAGCAGGATCCCCAGCCAGGAGCGGAGATTGCAGTGGGGTTATTGGGGAATGGACTTTGGATGCTGGATACCATCCTCGTACCACCTGCCAGCACTGCTCCTGCTGAGCTTCATCCTTACACACTGCTCATCCTTACACACTCCTCATCCCTACACACTGCTCATTCCTTACACACTGCTCATCCTTACACCCTGCTCATCCTTACACCCTGCTCATTCCTACACATTGCTCATCCTAACACACTGCTCATCCCTACACACTGCTCATTCCTTACACACTGCTCATCCTTACACACTGCTCATCCTTACACACTGCTCATTCCTACACATTGCTCATCCTTACACACTGCTCATCCTTACACACTCCTCAGTCATTACAGGACTAAGTATCTGCTCAGCCCTTGTCACTTTCATCCACTGGTTTTTATACTTTCTCTCAAATAATATATCTATAATAAAATAATGTCATTAAACCCTTCCACCCCAATTTCGTCAGTCAGTTCAGTGCACTGTGGTTGCCTATAATTTATTTTCCTAGCAATTAAAATGTGTACCTACTTTTGCAAGCTCCTTAAATCCAATATCACTTTAGATATTTCTACCATGAAAGTAATTTGGTTGGTGCTGAGCAGATGAACTTCTTGTTTACTGAATCCTGCAAAAGGCCACATCCTCCTTGTTATTATTTTTAATTACTCTTTTGCAGTTTTCCTTGCGTAGGATAGTTTGTATTGCACAAGTTTATAGTTTCCTAAATGCTCTTTTTGCTTAGAATTCTTTGCAGAAAAGGATGAGAAGACATCTCATAAAAGAACCAGAATGGTCTGGGTTGAAAGGGACTTTAAATCTTATCTCCTCCCCACCCCCTGCCATGGGCAGGGACACCTCCCAGTATCCCAGGCTGCTCCAAGCCCTGTCCAGCCTGGCTTTGGACACTTCCAGGGATCCTGGGGCAGCCACAGCTGCTCTGGGCACCCTGTGCCAGGGCCTCAGCACCCTCACAGAGAAGAATTCCTTCCCAATATTCAGTATAAACCTCTCCTGTTTTACATCCCTGTACCAGCTAATTCAAAGGAAAACAAAATAACATTCCTGGGATGAAATTTGTTTGACACTTTCCAAACAACTGATCAGGAAAGGGAAGCAATTTAGGACATGAATTATTGTTAGAGTATTTCTAGGCTTGGGTGATTATTTCAGAAGGAAGAAAAAAGGAAATAAAAGGTGTTTTTCTTGTAATTCATTGACTGGGAGAAATAGCAGTGATCCTTTGGCTTCCCCTGCCTGGCTCTTCCCTGCTCCAGCCTCCCTGTGTGGGAAGGGGAGCTGGCTGCAATCTGTGCCGTGTCTTCACTCCCTTCACAGCCTGTCATCTTCTCTTGATGGAACCTCACGCTGAACTCAGGGCCCCACCCCTGGGCTGTTGGAGCACACGGTGTGACCTCCCTGCTCTGGGAGTGTGCCCACAAAATACCTGGAAAGCTCCTCCAGCCTCCAGGTGGTGAGGTAGGAGCAGGTAGAGTAGGAGTTGTTTTCTTTTCTGTTTCCTTTCAGTTGTTCTGTTCACTTGTTCTTCTTTCCTCCAATGGATAATGGGAGAAGAGAATGGATTTTTTCTTAGTTAAAGATTGATTTCAGTGGTAAGGCACTTAGCATGACCAAGGAAATGGGTCTGAGGTCCCAAATGGTATCTTCAGATGGAGGGAGATTTGTTTCCCTCATATGGAATATTTTCCACATATATCCCTACCCAGAAAACATATTTGCATGGGGAATATGCATTGCAGAGCATCTGCTTATCAGTGTGAGGGTGTTGTTGTCACTGCAGGAAGAATTCAGGATCCTGTGCAGCCTGAAATGTCCTGGCCCTGCTGCACCAGGGACCTGAACACATTTTCTGGGCTTTTTTTTCTCTTGTGTTCCCCACTTTGGCCTTGTCCTTTGGATGTTAATGAGAAAACTTGTTCCGCGGCTGAAAAAAATTGTGTTGTCACTCAAATGACCCTGTGAATGAAGAAGTAAAATTCCAACCTGATTAAATTTGTCCTGTAAGCTACAGTGGTGGGGGAGGAGGGGGAATAGAGGAGTAGTGGAGGAAAGCTCCATTGCTTTGGGGCTTGAAGGCAACTAAAGGATTTGAAAAGTTGTGGATGTGTGCTGAGATCTCTGTCAGCCTCCAGCGTGGCTCTCCTTTGGGAAAAACCTGGATCTGCCTCCCTGTGCCTACTCCTGGTGCTCTTCCAGGCAGGCCACAACTGCTCCAGTGAGTTCACCTGGGCTTGAAAACCTGTGAAATGCCTGACTGCTGAGGCTCCATAAAACCTGCCATCTTTGCACGGAGTCATGAATCACTCGTCTTCATCTGTCCCTACGAGGCACACGAGTTCTTTAGAAACCACCACAAATTGAGCAATAACAGCTAATAAAAAATGTATTCCTGAAGAAAAATAGTTTCTAAAAATGTAGTCACAGGACACATTTGTTGAATCCAAATGAGAGGTAAATACAGACCCTGCTGTCTGCATTCTGTCCTCAGATAAAATGAGGAGAAAGGAGTTTTCTTTTTTGGCTACTTTTTATTCTCAAATGCAGTCACAAGCAGACAGAGCTGTGCTCCTGCTCCTTTCATCCTCGTGCTCTTTAGACATTTTCATTTCAGCAGATCAAATAGCGGAGATTTTCCCCTTTATCTCTTGCCTCCTGTTCCCCGTTCCAAACCCGGCCCGGAGCAGGGCTGAGCTGGGAGCGCTTTGGCTGCGTGGGGCGAGCCTGGCCCGGAGCTGTGCAGGCCTGGAGGGTCAGTCAGGCTGGACACGCAGAGAATCCATGGCTGGATGTGTCTGACAGAATAATGGATGTGTTTGACAGAATAATGGATGTGTTCAGCAGCCCCAGCTCTCCCTGCATAAGACCTCCTGGACCAGCTGTGGTGTGTGGGCAGGCCCGGGCAGTGCCCGTCCCCTGGGCTGGCACTGCTGAGGCACCTCCAGGCCTGGCCGTGGTTTTGGACCCCTCAGGAAAATAATAAAGATATGGAGGGGCTGGAGTGTGTCCAGGGAAGGAGCTGGAGCACCAGGAGGGGCTGAGGGAGCTGGGAAAGGGGCTCAGCCTGGAGAAAAGGAGCTCAGGGGGGACCTTGTGGCTCTGCACAGCGCCCTGACAGGAGGGGACAGCCGGGGGGACGGGCTCTGCTCCCAGGGAACAGGGACAGGAGGGAAGGGAACAGTCTCAGGCCGGGCCAGAAAAGTTTAAATTGGATATTAGGGAAAATTTCTTCCTGGAAAGGGGTGTCCATCCCTGGAACAGCTGCCCAAGAAGGTGGTGGGGTCCCCAATCCCTGGAGTGATTTAAAAGCTGTGGATGTGGCACCTGGGAACGTGGGTTAGCAGTGCCCTTGGTTAATGGTTGAACTCGATGGTCTAAGAATTCTTTTCCCACCTACATGACTCCACGACTCTCAAGGGCATTGTAAGAATATCTGCCTGCACACACAGCACTGTGGGAATCACTGAGCAGCTCGAATTGGATGTGCACACCTCCTGAGGCCTGGCACTCTCAGCAGAGCTGTTGGCTGAGTTCAAGGGGATGTTCCAGCAGATGAATCCTGCCCAACACGGCCAAGAGCCCCAAGGTCATGGCACAGACGGCACCAGGAGCCCAAGAAATGTGCACAAGTCACCTCAGGGCAGGAGTGGTCTCACCAAGATTTCATCATCTGAATGGGACTGCTCAGCTCCTTCTAGCAAGTCACTCCTCTGAGACACCAGTGTAGCCATCTCCAGCATCTGCCACAGCCTCTGCACAGGAAAGCTTCTCCAGTGGGTCATGGAGAGTCCACCCAGAATCTTCACTGCCTCCTGAAGGCATTTGATTCTCCCTGTGGACAAGGACAAATCCCTTGCCACCCATCCCTGGCACGTCCTGCTCTGAGCGCAGGGCGTGCTGCCTGGGCACTGAGCCGTGTGCTGCTCAGCACAGGAGGCAATTCTAATTACAGGCCTATTGTTGCAAGGAAAAAGAAATTCCTTGCATAGAATAATAATCTTTGTGAAGGTTTGAATACAATCTCAGCATTTCCGATGTTTTGACTTTGATATTGTCCTCACAAATGCAGCTTTTCTGCCGTCTAATTTTAAAGTTCCAGCGTTTCTCAAACTTTGCCTAAGTACTAATTCTAGGTTGCATCCCAAGCCCAAATTTAGCAAAATTAGGGGAGCTTTGGGCTAGATTGCATCATTGTAAGCTTTTATAGAAGAATTTATTCACAAAGTACTGTTATAATGAAAGAATGTATTAACATTAGATTAAGAATGTATTAACAATAGATTCAGCACGGTGTCAAACAGGAGCTGTTTCAAAATCCAGGCAAGGAGGTGGCAGAGGGTGTTGAGACTCCTGTGGCTTTGTGTGCTCTGGGGATGTTTCTCGGATTACCTTAATAATTTAATGTAGGGACAGGCTCTGATTGTTGAACCTCACAGCCAAAATCTTGATACTCAGTGCCCAGTGCCTCCAGCACAGACAGGGTGGGCAAATCCTATTTGGATGGTATCCCAGATCAAAACAAGCCTGCAGTATTTATGGGATGGGGACGCCCTGTCTAGAGGGGAGTTGGGCTGGATGAACTCCCATTGATTTCTGTCTGTGTCTGTGTGGGTAGGAGGCCTTTATTCCAGGTGTGGATCCCAGCTGCTGCCTCCTCAGGAGGCTTTGAGTGCTTTGAAAGCTGCTCACAATGTTCCCAGGGACTTTCTCTGGGAATAAAACCACTCCTGCCCCATAAGGCTGAAGGGCTATAAAGCAGAGAGCTCCAGATAAGGAAATAGGACTGTCCTTTCTTATCTCCACTCATCCTAACAGGTGTCCTTGGGCTTATAAATTTGTGTGAGGGGAAGGGAAGAACAGTCTGAGGTATCTTTAACTTTATCACAAATCTTTCCCTGTGTGGAAAGATTGACGTTGCCATTGATAAACCCTGAATTGTGGCCAGGGTCCCTTTTCCCACTGAGTCAGTTCCTCTGGAAAATGCTGCTACTCTCCCTTGGGCTGTGGTGCTGTCTGTCCTGGATCACAGTCCATGTCCCTGAAATAAAAGCCAGGCAGATTTATGCAGGGAAATGCCCAATTCCTCAAAAGTTTCTAATTCCACAAAGGATAATTTGTCTGCCCGTGCCATTACAATTGTTACAGCTTTATTGCAGCCAGGCCAAAAAGCCGCCTTGGAAATGAGGAGGAATTATCCTTATTTGTCACTTTTGTGGGAGGAATGAATTGTTCCGTGTGCTTGCCATGAGACCCTCATTCATTGCAGGGCTTTGTGCCTGTGGATATATGGGCTAATCATGTTTTTGCAGAGGAGGAGCTGGGGCTCATCATGTGAATGATTGGAGACAGAATTGCTGAGTTCACCCCTCTCTGCTCCTTCTGAAAGGGGGATTTGGGTTTGAATAGGGCCTTTCTTATTATATTATCCTAATTTTTTTGTGTGCACCATTCTCCATGAAAATGAGGATTTCCTCTCTCATCTCATTGTGTTGTCATGGAAATTGCTTTTTTTCTCTCTCTCTCTCTCTCTTTTTTTTTTTTTTTTTTTTTTTTTTTTTTTTTCCCCCCAGGAATCCTATGGCAAAAAAAGTGCTTTGCCTCGTTGGCAGCTCACAGCCAAAACAGTTCTGTGGAGCTGCTGAAAGCTGGGACAGGCCCCACCTCCGCTTCTGGCACTGCATTTAATATCTCCAGCTTTCCCAGGGATCAAAAACTCTTGCTGGCCTTTCTGCTCACTGCCTTTCTGGAGGAAAATCCCAAATACCTGCAGAGCCTTGGTTCAGCTGGTTCCTACCCTGCATTCCCAGCCCCCTGGGATCAGAGGGATGCCTTTTCCTGGGTTCTGGGGTTTGCCCTTGCTGCACCCCTGTACCAGCTGGACACCAAATTCCCCAGTGTGGGAGTGAGAGATTTTCCAAAGCTTTGATCACTTGGGATATCTTTGGTGCAAGCAGCTTTTCAATGTCAGGTGTCAGCAGCCTCAAAATCTTTAGCAATGATCAAACTCTGTCACCCACCCTGGAGTGCAGCTGTGGAGTGTGGCTTTGGTCACAGGAGCCCCAGAGCATCCAGGGGAGGCCTCTCTGAAAATGCCAAATAATTTTCCATCTTCCCATCTTCCACAACTCCTCTATTTACTGGTGAATGGGGAAAAAAAGATCCAGTTCCAGGGTCTGTCCTTACCACTGGATATTGTGTGTGCTCCGAGTTTCCTATGGCCTGCGGGAGCAAGTCTAAGGCTGGGGAAGAAAGAAATGTGTGTAATTTCTTGTCATGCTGTGTTTCAGAAGTGAGGAAACAAAGAGCTGAAACGTGGACTGAGGGGGAAGGGAGGTCAATGACATGTCTGGGCAGTGGATGATCCTGGGGAGGTTTTTCCTTAGGATTTAATAGCTCTTAATGAGGACTGAGTTTCCACACACCTACCCCACAACTTGGCAAGGTGTCCCTAATTTTCTTGTGTTCACTGGATGCATTTTCTCCTTTTCACAACAAGAGCCAACAAGGCTTTCTATGAAAGGGTGAAGAGTCAAGGGAAGCAGAGAAACAGGATCACAAAGCCCAGCACCAAAATTAGAAGCCAGCAGTTGATAGTGACCCCTCCCAGGGGGTGGCTGCTGAGCCAGGCTGAGCTTTAGTGCTCTGCTGTGACCTCCCCTCGCAGTTTAGGGGAACTAAACCCTGCAGGACAGCGAGGTCTCCTGGCCAAGCCATGAGTTGTAGCTGCTCCTCACTCCTGAGCTGCTCCCACCCACGAGCAGCTCCTGCAGCCGCCCTCACTCCCTGTGCCAGTTCTGGCAGCCCTGCTCACAGTTCTTTATTTTAGCTCTGGGAAGGAGATGTGTGACGTGGAGAATTCAACATCCTCCCAGCTCACACCACCCCTTTCAGAGGTTTTTCCCCTGCATGCACAAAACTCTTATCCAAGTCCTTTGTCTTCCCGGGCTTTTCAGGCTCTGATCTTCTCACCCTGCTATCGGGAACAAGTGTGGTTCTCATCAAGTGTCTTCATAAGGACCCCCGACACCCAGGGACTGCTGCTGGGATGATGGGGAGGTTGGGGGTTGATTTAATTTTGGTGCTGGCTCTTCTTCTTGTGTAGAAATCCTCCTTGGAATGAGTCAGGAGCCAGCAAATGAGGAAACACTCTCTGAGCTTCATAGGATGGGTCACAGATCCCAGAACAGTTTGGACTGAGAAGAGCCTTAAAGCTCATCCCATCCCAGTCCCTGCCATGGGACACCTTCCACTATCCCAGGGAGCTCAGAGCTCCATCCAACCTGGCCTTGGACACTCCCAGGGATGGGGCAGACACAAGTTTCCATTTTTCCAGCTATAAGGGCCCTGACAGGATAAGTCGTTGTGTTTTCCTTTGAAGCACTTTCTGGTCTGTGTCTCAGTGTGACAAAATGGGTTCCCATTCCTGTGGTCCCAAAGCCAGGACACTGAACAGAACCACAGGAGCTGGAGCACAGGGGGGTGGGGAGAGGCTGAGGGAGCTGGGAAAGGGGCTCAGCCTGGAGAAAAGGAGCTCAGGGGGGACCTTGTGGCTCTGCACAACTCCCTGACAGGAGGGGACAGCCGGGGGGTCGGGCTCTGCTCCCAGGGAACAGGGACAGGAGGAGAGGGAACGGCCTCGGGCTGGACCAGGGAAGGTTTAGATTGGCTATTAAGGAATATTTTTTCCCTGAAAGGCTGGTCAGGCACTGACACAGCTGCCCAGGGCAGTGATGAAGTCACTGTCCTTGGAAGCATTCCAAAAATGGAGATGTGGCACTTGGGGACAAGGTTTATTGGTGGTCCTGGCAGTGCTGTTAGGACTTGGACTCTTAGAGGGCTTTTCCCACCTCAGGGATCCTGGAATTCTCTGATGATTCAGGACACTCTCATTACTTTAACCATACTTTGCTGCTCTCAGCTCTCCAGCTCAGCGTCCTGCTGTAAAAAACTGAGAGCAGCTCTTCTACAGGAAAAGAAAATTTCAGGCAAGTCCATTTTTCTAAATTAATGTTGAAATTCCTCTGCTGGAAGCTTTTGTTCCCCAAAACCTGCACCAAATACCAGTGGAGGCTTTCCAGGGAAATATCTATAGATAGAAACTGAAGGAGCTGTGCAGAGGGCCCCCATCCTAAACCAGTTATACATGAAGATGCTCTTTAATTCAGTGCAGGTAATTAGTGTAATTGAGCAGGAAAGTGCCCTAACTACTCTGCATAAAACCCCATGTGGGTGTGTAACTTGTTCTTGCAGTCATTAGGTGAGTTCACATCGTTTCCTTCACTTTTTCAGGCAAGAAAGACCCTGGAGATTATAGGAGGGGTCACAAATTTAAAGGGACAACCAAGAAATAGATGAGTTGTAGATTAAAGATAAAACTCTCTTTAGGAAATGCATTTCAGCAGCTTTGCTGATGGATAAACTGAAACAAAGCAATTAAATTAAAGGGACTGGAAATAAGCAAAGATGATCCTGAAGGTTGAACTTCTGTAATAAACACTTGCCACTTAGATGTGCCTTTTGTTTGCAGCAGTCAGATCTGCACGGTGTGTTAGCACATGAGTGCATGAAAATTTGTATTTCCAAGCATTTTATTTCTCTTGAAGTCATTTAAATAATGCCAAATTGAGCATGAAGCTGACTGGATTCAATTGCTGTCATCAGAATAGAAGACTGAGTGGGCTGGGGAAGGTTGTCCTCCCTCCCAGCAGTTGCCCAGCAAGGAAAGCTGCTCAAAGTGAGGCCAAGAAGATGCTGTTGTTTGTGTGCTGCTAAAATCTCCTTGAGTCAATACCCACCAAAGGCTGACTGCACATTGTTTAACTCGGGTGAGGCAGGCAGGAGGGGTTAGCTGGGAATGGCACCTCTGACTGGAACCAGCCTGGAGCCCCTCGGCCAGGTTGGACAGGGCTTGGAGCAGCCTGGGAGAGTGGAAGGTGGCCCTGCCCATGGCAGGGGGTGGCACTGGATCAGCCTCAGGGTCCCCACCCACCCAAACCCTCCTGGGGTTCTGGGATTCGATTGCAGGTGGGTGTAAGTGGATTCCTGTTTCTCCTCCACGCCCATTCCCTGTCTCCAAAGCCCACGGATGCCACCGGCTGTTGTGCCCGGGCAGCAGCAGTGACAGGGGACAAGGCTCTGCAGGAATCACAGAGAGACTGGAGGAGAGGAGAGGAGATTGGTCCAAATGCCAAGCTCAGGAGTTTTGTCCCATCCACTTAGGAGCTGGATGATCCCTCAGGGTCCCTCCCAGCTTGGACTACTCTGTCCTTCTGTGTTCATTTTCCTCTTGGCATCGTCAGAGCATCAGAGCTGGTGGAAGCCCCACCAGCACCTGGGCTCCCCTCAGGCTCCTCCAGGGCCCACCTGAGTGGCCACAGCCAAGGAGGTTTAACAGGATCAGGAAAAACACTCGGAGAGCTGGTGAGGGAACACCACAGGGATCAGCATTCCTCATTTACCACCACATAAACAGCCCTGTGGAACTGGCAAATTCCTGTTCCCCCTTCCCAAGGAGCCCTGGCAGCAGATGAAACCTGGGTGTGTTAACTGTGTGCCCGTGGCTGGCAGGGCAGCTGAGGCTGTCTGGAAAAGGGGATGTTTCCATTCACACCGAGTTCCCGTGGGATAAGGTGGCCTTTGTGAGCAGGTAACAATAAAAAGCAGGTTAAATGCCGAGGCACTAAAAATGCTCCATGAGAAGAATGCTGGGGCATTTCGGAGACCAGGGAAGGTTTTATTTAAACCTAGAAGTGAAATTCCAGTGGTTGGATGGGGTGACTCAGCCTTTGGGAATGATCTCCTAGCGTAGGATTTGTTAGAACAAGGATTTCCAAACCCAGTATTTATTTGTACATGATGTGATAGTAAAAAATGGCTGAATTCTGAACAAATCTCTTTTCTTGACAAGTTTTCTTCTATGGACCTGTGCAGAAGCAGGGCTTTTTTCTTCCTCATTTTTTCCCCCCCCCGGGAATCTTGAATATTAATTTACCCTTTACAATCAGATTTTTATCTTGGATTTTTTATTTGTTTGTTCGTTTTTCTCTAACTCAAAAATAATGGCTTCTTGATAATAAATACACTTGGTTACCTGTGTATTTTCCATCAGAAATTTATTAAATGAAGGAATACAGAGAGCAGCCAGCACTGGGAATCAGAAACAATCTTGGCTTGAGTGAGACTCGCTCTTTGATATTAAATGTGAAAATAGCAGCATAGTTAATAGCTTTTTGCATTTAAAAAATCAGGAAAAATGTCTGTTCAGCCTTGAAAATGAGCACGTTGAAGACTGTGTGCAGCTTACAGCAGTAAACGATTATATTTTCCTTTGCCTTGTCTTGCTGCTACTGCCTGGATATTTCAGCACCATTTAAAACATAGCATTAAAAATATCCCAGAAACGCTGGCAAAACAAATATTAGAGCACCCTGTGACTGCTCAGGGCCAGAATTTACTGGTATTGTGACAGAAAGGGACATTTCCCCACCTTGACTCACACAGGGCTGAAGGCAGGTGGAGGTGTATTTTCATTCTTTCCATTCGCTACGAGCATTTTTTGGGGAAAGGACAGGATGGCACAGGGGGATTATGGATTTTTGGAACCTGTTGTCACTTCACCCCACTATGTGTTGCTCAGCTGAAGTTTATCTGCACAGCAGACACGGACTTCACTGCATGAACTTGTCCAGAGGTTTAATTAATATTATGTTCAGTCTGCTTTATTTATTCCTGTCACTGGCATTGGGTTGTTGGTGCTCCTGACTCACGGCATTTGTGTTTGAGACTGTGTAGGAAAATGGTTAAGTCTCCAGTATTGCAGCCATCGTGCTCCTCAGCAATGTGTGGCATCCAGAATATTCCCTGAGAAGTTGGTTTTAGCAGGAAAAACTGAGTTTTGTAAGCAGTTCATTTCAAAAACTCTATTTTCAAGCCTCCTTCTATCTACAGACTTCCACAGAAGAAAAAGAATACATCGATTTCTGTGTGAACTTTCTGCTTGTGTTGCTTCATGCATTTATCATTCCTTTGTAAGCACTGCTTATTTCCTTTTCCGTTTTACCCACATATTTTAGATCCGTGTCATTCAACACCAGAAAGGAGATTTGTGGTGAATCAGTTGGATTGAGGTACGTTCCCATCTTTCTCACCAAGACTTAAAAGACAGAATCCACAGAATTCCGGACTGGTTTGGGTTGGAAGGGATCTTAAAGATCATCCAGTGTCCATGGGCAGGGACACCTTCCACTGTCCCAGGGTGTTGGAAGCCTGGAAACTGAGAATTTTAGGCTTTCTGTGCTACCAGGCACAGACCCTCAAGCAAACACTGCACTTGACCTGAGGCCATGGAACAGGCTTCCAAAATTGTCTGATAGCACTGGGGTTGTGAGTGTGTAGTTTGAATAGAAATGTGTGATATCACAGGGTGCAAAACTTAGGATTTAAGGTTTTAGTATATAGCAATATATACAAAGCAGGATGGAGAACTTAAGGTGTTGGCTAAGTTCTTCTTCTTTCACCTTCTTCTTCATGGGTTTGGGTGGTGTTTTGTAATTGGGTGAAAAGGTCTGCATTGTGGACCATGGATGTTTTGTTATTGGGTTAAAAGTAAAAATAATATAAGTGTCATCTCATAATTGGACCATTAGTGCTTAAAAGACCTTGGGAAGAGTTAGAGACAGAGCCATTTTCTATCTTGTTAGTTGGAGCTCACAACACATGAGACTGTACTTTAAATAAGAGTTAATAAACATCTGAGTCTGAACACGAAAATTGCGTCTCCCGAGCATTTGATCCCAACTCTAACAGAAGAAAAGAAGATAAAAACCCACATCAGGGTGCTGCAAGCCCCGTCCAATCTGGCCTTGGACACTTGCAGGGATTCAGGGGCAGCCACAGCTTCCCTGGGCTGTGAGAAGGCTGATGGTAAATTGGAGTGGTGGAAACTGCTTGAAGGAGCCAGAAAAAGCCCAGTGAGAACAACCAGGAAAACGTGGAGCTTCCCTGGGGACAGGCTGGGATTCTCCATGTGGGTTACACCTTGGCACCATCGGGGCCTGGAGCAGCAGATGTGAGACACGTGGGGCTGGAGAATCACTTGAAATCTCTCCCTGGACCCCATCAGATTTTCCAGCCCCTCCTGGATTTTCCAGCCCCTCCTCCCCTGTCCCCAGGCTGGCCAGGCTGCCTGGATTGTGGATGTGTTCCACAGAGGATGGGGAGAGCAGAGCAGCCCCTGGGAATTTGGGTTTTATCACACGTCTGCCAACACGGAGAACACTGAAATCTCCCTGCTTTTTGTTTCCCCTTCACCAGTTAGATCCCATAAGCAAATGACACTTCCAAAAGCCTTATTGAAAGAAAATATTAAATGTCCTGGAACAGGTTTAGGTTGGTGTCGAGGGAACACTGTAAACTGCTGGCTGGTAGAGGTGACTGTGCCTAAAAGCCTCACACAATGTCAAGAACAACATTCCCTGCCTGATTCTTGGGACTCTCTTCCCTCTCTCCCACTGTGGGACCTGCACAGATGGCCCCAGTAGCCTGTAAGAGCATCCCACAGGAAGAAAAAATATGAATTAAAAAAACAACACACAACACATAGAGTCAGGCAGCTTCATAGGAGGATGAAACTTATGCAAACGGAGACGTACAAAAAAACAGAATTAATAAAATATACCCTGCCCATGCATTATGAAACACATCTGGCTGCAGAGTGACATGCCAGCTTTAATTTTAATTTTGGCTTGGGAGCGGTGGTGGGGGTGAAATCAGTGCATGCATTGGTGAGCAGCCACTGCAGATGTTTGCAGCCACCTTCTTTTCCCCCTCTCTCTTTTTTTTCATGTGTCTGATCCCACAGAGGGTTTGGGGAAGGGGCTGGGAATGCACAGATGATTTCTTTTGATTTTTATGGATTGGACAATCCATAATCCAGGAGGAGGCACAAAGGAATAAAGGGAGCAGCTAAGGCTGATGATCCAAATCCTCAGGGCAGGTTTGGTGGGAAGGGTTGGGGGAGAATTTTGGGAGCCATGCCCTCCCCTCTCCCCTCCCTGTAAAGGGTGCAGTGTCTTGCTGGTGCAGGTGAGGCATCTCAAGCCACCTCTTGCCCAAGAAGCTTTTCCCAGCTTTGTCTCTCCAGTGCTTCTGGAAGAAACTGCCCCCGGGTGAGAGAAAGAGGAACTGCTCTGGGCAGGAAGGTTCTTCTTGGGTTTTGCCTCGTAGATGGAAACTGGACCCTTTTTAACCCTCCCAGTTTCTGGAGTTCCTCATATGATTCCATGTCTTCAACATCTGCACCTGTTTCTGATGCCTCGACCAACAGGATGAGGCTGTGAGTTCCAGGGGTCAGCTCCCAGCTGTACAGACACTTCCTTCCCTCCATGCTCGCCTATTTTTCTTTGCACTGAGTCTGCAAAACTCAAGACACAAAAGTCTGTCCTCAGGGTTATGAAGTTGCTCTGAGTGCATTGCACAGCAAATGCTTAAATCAGGCCAGGCAAGTGCAGTGAGGTGGATGTGGAACCCACCAGCTGCAGAATTACAGCTCTTCAGGAATCCTTTCCCTGCCCCTCCTGCCCCAGCTCTCCAGCTGTAATGGAGAAGAGGTTAAATATTCAGGACAGCAAACAACAGGAGGAAAACTGAGTCCTTTAGAAATGAAAGTTCCCCAGGGAATGTCAATGGAAAGGCTGCCAGAGCTCCAGAAGCATTTGGACATTGCTCCAGGGACGCCCAGGGTGGGATTGTTGCAGTGTCTGTGCAGGGCCAGGGGTTGGACTGGGTGATCCTGGGATCCCTTCCAGCTCAGGAGATTCCATGATTCCCCCTGGAAGTGGGTGCTGCTGTCGCTGGGGCGGTTCCAGTCACAGCCAGTGCCAGGCAGCTCCTGACAGGAGAAGCATCTCTGCTCCACAGCCAGCTGGGGTTGTACTTTCAAAGTCAGCCAACATCAGTGAGCAAGGAACAGAACTTTCCTGCTATAAATATTTGAACAGCAGTTTGTTAATTTTTGTTACTCTCAATGTGGATTAATTGCTGTTTTATTATCAACTTCAGCTTCTATTAGTTTAGGATTTACATCTTAAATGATAATATCAGACTTTGTCTTGAATAAAACATTTTGTAACCTAGACGAGTTCATTAAATTCGTGAAGGTGAACTGACAGATTAAAGGCAGAACAAAGATCCTGATGTGTTTTACAATCGCAGGAATACTCATTTGGAGTTTTGTAAAACAACACTGCACATCTCAGATAGCTCAGCTTCAGATGGATTGTGATGAACTCTGCTGCCTTTTGAAAGGCTCCTGCTCCTTGTTGTGTGCCTTCAACAGACTTCTGCACCTTTCCTCTCCTCAAAGGCTAATGAGGTGTCATTTTCCATTATTGATGACACAAATGACTAAGGTTGTAATGAAATAACCCTCTGCATGTTGTTCTTTTACCTAATTAACCTTGGGAGGGTGGGATTATTTCTGTGACCCCAGTGAGGGCTGCCAGGATTCTCCAGAGGAAGGACAAGGGCTGAAGTGGGGAGAAGTCACACTTGTGCTGCATCCTCATCCAGCAAAAAAGGCAAAATGCTTTGGGAGGGACCTTTAGAGCAATCTTCTCCCACCCCGTTGCAGTGAGCAGAGCTAAATTCAATTTGTGATGTTGCTCAGAGCAACCTGACCCTGACTGTTTCCAAGGATGGGGAATCCACTCCCTGTCTGGGCAACCTGTGCCAGGCCTCACCACCCTCATTGCAAAACCCTTCTCCTTCCTTATCTAAATCAACCCTGGTTTAGGTTAGAACTCCTTCTCCTGTTGCCCCAGGACAGATTTATCCAAATTTGGATGGAAGCCCATGACCAGCCAGGGGATGGAAACCAGAACTGCTTGTGTGGTGTGTTGGGAAGACTTGGATTATTCTGGAATAACACTGGGTACCAGCTGTAGCGTGGGGGAGGCATGGTCAGATCCAGGGAATGTACAGACTCCTCTGCTGGGAGACACACCATTAGTTATTATTAATTATTCAGACTTAGTTGGATTATACTTTTTTTTGACCCAGAGTTTATCTCAGAGTTTGCATACAGATGCATGCTATGTAAGCCTTCTGTCAGGCTTTGAGAATTCTCTACAAACCCATTTCCCACAACACCTGGTGTGATTAATTAGGATGTACACACAGGCTAATGACTGTCCAGCTGAGCCTCCTCTCTGGCTCAGGTTGAGGCCTGGGTCTCCTCTGCCTGCTCTGGGCAGGCCCTGGTGCCCTGCAGCAACCCTGGGCCACCTGCTTGGGCAGAGGCACTGGGGAGGGAGGGTGGGAAGGGCAGGGTGGGGATTACCACGTGCTCCGTGCAAAAAAAAAGGGAAATTCTGGCATTGGAACAGATTGCACACAGCTATTTCTTGTGTTAATCAGGAAATGTGGCACCCTGGGCACAGGAGCTGCTCTGCAGGGCTGGGTTAGGTCTTATTTTCCCCATGGCAATCTGTCAGAGGTGCAGGATGGAGCCCCAGGAGAGCTCCTGACTCTGCTCCACTGCAGGACACTGTCATGGCCAGGTCCCAGGCATGGGGACACGGGATGAGCCAAGGGAGAAGTTTGTGTTCTGAATTTAGAGGACTGAACAAATAAACACGTGTGTGAGAAAATAGCAGAGGGCTTAATGCAGAGACAGGGTTCTCAGAAGTATTATTGTAGAGGTTCATTTAATCCCAGCCAGATTCAAAGGGATAATGGCATGGGAGAGCTCTCCAGACCTCCTTACCCTCCCTGCCAGAGGTTACGTGGGCTTTGGGAGATTGATTTGTCTGCAGAGCTGAGGGGAATTGGATGATCCAGATGACTAACAATGAGATTTAGGCTTGAACGTATTTCACTCGAGCTAGTTAAAGCTGATGCTGTTGTCACCCGCGTCTTGTGTCTGAACTTGAGCCAAGTTAGTGATGAGCACAAGGTTTTCCTGATGGGGGATGTTCAGAGACATTGCAAAGTGGTTTTGGCAAGTTGGACAAGCAGGAGCCGTGAGTGAACCTGGAGTGACAGGAGCAGCGGGGTCAGCCCTTCCCACACGGGGATGTGCTGCTGGAAAAGTTCTTCCCGCTGTCGTTGGTGTTTCTCTGGCTCGGGGCTGTCTCTTGAGGGCACAGTCACACCAGCACGACCCTGCATTTGCTTTTTCTCCTGGATTTTTGCCTTTGGGAAAATAGTCCAGGTAACACCACCTGTTGTGAGGTTAAACACATGTCACTGTGTTTCTGTCAGGGTTTTCTCTCTGTGTGCAGGGTTGGGAATGCTCCAGTCCCAGCTCTACATTTCTCTGACTTGGAGAATCTCTTCTAAAAAAATCTTCTAAAAAAACTGTAAAGTGTACTTTGCCTGAGATTTGTTGGAAAAATATCTGGGGTCTTCCCCTTCTGTGATGCAGATATTGGAGGCATCACTAAGCCACTCTCATTTAAAGAAAGACCACTAAGCCAGGCAGGTGTTTTTCCCAGGATTTGGGGGCTTTGAGAACCTGTGGAACAGTCTCACCAAGGAGGACAGAAGCAGGAAATCCCCAGCTCCTGTTTAAGGAGGAAGCAGCACAGGGGAAAGGAGTGGGAACCAGGAGGGTGGCAGCCAGTGGGAGTGGGAGAGGAGGCTCATCCCTGACCTTGATCCATGAGGAGCAGGGAACTGCTGCTGTGGTGATCCCCCAGCCCCCAGCCTGGGCTGGCTGCCCCCACCGAGCCATCCCTCCAAAACTGTGGAATGAGGAATTCTGGAGTGAGTTTGTGTGGGCTGGAGGGGCTGGAGGAGCTGAGTGTGCGCCTGCATAGGCTCTGGAATTGGCACTTAATTACATTAATTCCATGGGCATGCTTTCCATGGCAATTGTGTTTTCATGGCTATTTAAAGCCTGTTTAAATGTTTGCAGAGCTTTAATGGCTGTTAATTAACTGCTGGATGCAAATATGTAGAAGGTGAGGACACACGCATTTTGGGTGCACACACATTCCCCCTCCCTGCTATCCTACAGGACCTGGAAATGTCCCCACTGCCAGCTGGTGGTGACTGCCTACTCTGAGGAGCTTGTTTCCATGGAGGGGGGGGGGGTCTTCCTTTTGGGGTACATGGTTCTGTAGTCCACCAAGACACCCAGTGACATCTGGATCTGAAAAACGGATGCTCAGTCCCTGGCAGTGTCCCAGGCCAGGCTGGAGAGGGTTTGGAGCAGCCTGAGATAGTGGAAGTTGTCCCTGCCCAAGGCAGGGGGTGGAATGAGATGGGCTTTAAGGTCCCATCTAACCCAAACCATTCCAGGATTCTATAATCTATGCAAATTTCTGCCCAAGATTCCTAAAACATGCTGGGAATTGTGGCAGAGTCAAGTTAAATCTGTATGGAGGTCATGGCTTAATGAAGCAGGGGGAGCAATTTAATCTGACAATGAAGGGCCAAAAGCAATTTCTGGCACAGGAATGAAGTTCATCCAGATCCAGAGCTGTTCACATTGAGATTTGATCTCAGTTTGGAAATGGTTTTAGCTGTCCTTTACAGAGAGAGAATTAAAATCAACATTGTCGTGGGTGACACCAATTGTGTCTCTCTGGCGTGCTTTGGACATCCTGCAGTGCATCACTCTGAGACTTCACAACAAAAAAAACCCCCCAAACCTCAGAAAATAATGTCTGTGATAACTTGGGGTGTTCCATCAGAACAAAAAGTGTGGCTGGATTTTAGAGGGAGCAGTGGCTGCTCTCCAGGGCAGGTGAACCCACGAGAAGAGGTGGGTACCAGATGCCTCTTGGTGCTCCTTTCACTTTTAAAATCAACTTTTCTGGCAAAACTAACTCCAACCGTATTCCAGTTAGAGCCATAAAGTTCAGGACTTACCCCCCAGTTCGAGCAGACCAAGGTAATCTTCCATTTACTCATTTCAGTGGGACCCACCAGACTAAACAGTGTATTTACACAAAACCAGCTCCTTTTCTGCTTCATCTGCCCAGCTTGCCCCGAATTTGGGTGCTCTGTCAGGTGGAGACAGTAAACTGCATTTTTAATGCTGTAACAGGGTGCTGGGAAGGGCTGTTGATGCTGTGAGGTTTCAAACAGGACAAGGAAATCAATGTGGAGGTTTTCCACGGCTGAACACCTCCAGGTGGCTGTTAAGGTGTCATCTGGTGGTGCAGAGCAGGAGGTGGGGGCAGAGAGAAGGGCCATGCCCTGTGCTCTTGGCTCCCCAGCAATATTATTCCATAAACATCTCTGGGCAAAGGGCACCTTGCAGTCAGCTGTGAATTCCCAGAAGGGCCTGAAGCCAGACAGACACTGCTGGGTTTTTTTTATTTCCTTCTTTGAAACTGAAACGTAAGAGAACAGAAAACTCCGAGCAAAGAAAACCAGAAAATTATTCTGTTTCTTTCAGTGATCCAAACTTAAACAGCTGCCACTGGCTTTGGAAAAGCATTCTTTTGGCACCCACAAATTTTCTGTGATCCCTTCGTAAGAAATTTCGTCTTATTTTGGAATGTTCCTGATATAAATCTGAATACATCAACCAAAACAACAAAAAATTTCCACTAGAAAAGTTCTAATTTCAAAGATTTTGGTCTGGAAGCAGCAGCAGAAGCCAGAGAAACTCAAATGTATTTGCTGCTTCCTTTAAATGACAGAATCATTAGGGTTGGAGAAAACCTCCAAGATCATCAAGTCCAACCTTTGACTGATCACCACCTTGTCAACTAAAACACACTGTCAAGTGCCCCATCTACTTGTTTCTTGAACATTTCCAGGGGTGGTGACCCCACCACTGCCCTGGGCAGCCTGTGCCAACATTTAACTACTCTCCAATGAATAATTTTTTCCCAATATCCAACCTGAGCCTCCCCTGGCCCGGCCTGAGGCCGTTCCCTCTCCTCCTGACCCTGTTCCCTGGGAGCAGAGCCCGACCCCCTGGCTGTCCCCTCCTGTCAGGGCACTGTGCAGAGCCACAAGGTCCCCCCTGAGCTCTTTTTCTCCGGGCTGAGCCCCTCCAGGGGAATCTTTGGCCCGTCTTCTCACCTTCCTGTGCCCTGGCTCTGCACAAGCTTATACAAAAGTCTGGTTGGGGTCTGTGCTTGAGAAATGACGCTTCTCCTGCCCTACTGAGCCAAAGACAGAAAACATCTGAATTCTGCTTTGTGTTGAGCCTTTTAGTCTCCTTCAAACATTTCTGGAACCGACCTTATGCTTGTGGAAGGGCATTTTTTTCATCTGAATTCCATCCACCGGGAGCAGGACAGGACATGGCAAATGATGCCGGTTGAGGGAATGCTCCACTTCCCACCAGATGTTTCTGCTTCGTCCCTGGCAGGCGTGTCCAGAGGGTCCTGTCCGGGGTGTCTGTGGCAGCAGGGGGAACCAGAGTGTGCCCAAACAGGAGTCCAGGATTCCCATGGGGATGTGCAGCTCCACTCATGGCTGTTTCTGCCATCCAGGCCTCTCCCCAGCCCCCTGGGGCACAGCTGGGCTGCTTGTCCCTGTTGTGGTGGAGGGCAGGCAGAGCTGGACAGGGACATTGCCACCCCAGGCAGTGTCACACCCCTGTCCTACCTGCTGCCAGTCCTGGATAGACACCAGGGGCCAGGCTCCTTCTAAAATAACAAAGTTTAATCTTTCTTTTTTTCATCTTCTTTTGACTTTCAGTATAAATTACCTCATCTGAGGTGTCACTAGAAATTGATTTGTTATGCTAAATACTTGCCAAATAAATAATGAGCTCCCAAATCAGTCTATATGCAAGAAGACAAGGAGTGAATTATTTCTAGTGGTTTCTTTTATCATGCATGGATTAAATTATTTCAGAGCCTTGATTCTCAGGGCTGGGCCATCTCCGAAAATGTGCTGGTGACACTTAAAAACACCAAGCCCCCCTCTGTGCTCTTTTATGATATTAAATGTCACCAGTATCCTCGTTTTATCACGTTATTACAGCCTTTGCTTGCCTGGAAGGAATCAAATTATGAAAACCAAAAAAATTCAAGGTGTCTGCCCATACATCTCCCATAAAATCATCTCCTACATTACAGAACAAGTTTCCAGGTGATACCACGAGGCAAAAGACCAAACCAATTTAAATAAGGCTGATTGCAGCCTTTAAAAAACACAACAACCCAACCCCAAAGCTGAACAACACTGACGCCTATTTGAAGGTGCTGATAAAGAGAACCAGAACATTTACTTAGCAGAAATGCTCTATTTGCTCTGCCAGGTTTTTGCTGAGATGTCTCCTTCTTGGCTGTGTTTTCCCACCTGGTTTCATGCACAGCTTCCAGAGGTTGTTTTCACTGTCCTCAGGTTGCTGAGGTGTCCCCACTGTGGTGCCTGTGGGACACTGGTGATGGAGCTGGAACTCAGCTCAGCAGTGTCTGAAACCTCCCCAAACCCTCTGCCAGCTGTTTGGGGGCCTGGGGGGAAGGAGCTGGGGACATGGAGAGCAGTGTCACCCTGTGGGCAGAAAGGCCACGGGGAACGAGCTGTGGGGACTGGGCAGGGAAAGAGCCTGTGGCCCTTACAGGGATGGGTGAGGTGCCAGGGCTGCACCTCCTCACTGCTGTGCCCACCCCAGGGGGTTATGGATGGAATTGATGGTCTTGGAGCTCCTTTCCACCCTAAATGTCTCCATGGCTCTGCTTGGCCTTGAGGGATACGGGGAGAACATGTCTCTGGTCTCACCTGTGTCTTGTGAAACGTGAGGTGAGAACAGAAACCAACAGCTCTCGAGGCTGACCATGACACTTCCAGGGGAATGAATCCATGGATTAGAGTCATCAGGGTTGGAAAAGGCCTCTCTGGTCATCAAGTTCAACCATCAACCAGCACCACTGTGTTCATCACTGACCCATGGCCCCAGGTGTCTCATCCATGCTCCTTTTAAATCCCTCCAGGGATGGAGGCTCCACCACTGCCCAGGGCAGTTGTGCCAGGTTTGGACAACCCTTTCAGTGAAGAAGTTCTCCCTAAGATCCAACCTAAACCTTCCCTGGTGCAACCTGAGGCCATTTCCTCTCATCCTGTCGCTTGTTCCCTGAGGCTTCAGAGTTTCACCCCAGGATCCCTTGTTGCTGGACCTCAGCTCCTGCCCCTCTGTGCCACTGCTCCAGCCTGTGGCTCTTCTGCAAGCAAGGAGGTTTTTCCACAGCTGTCCCCACTCAGTTCTTCAGCTCAGCTCCTGGGAAATGCAGTTCCAGCAGCTCAGGCTCACCTCGGGGCTTGACAGCACGGGCTGCTCTGGAGAGTGGGAGAGAAGGCCCAGGTTCCTACACTGAATCACCAGTCTGTCTTCATTGACTGGAAAAAGCCCTGGTGGGACTCCCTTCATGGGCTGAAGCTTCTGCAAGTGTCCAGTGGAGAAAAAAAGGCAAAACACCTGAGGTAGGTGGTTAAGATGAAAGAAATCGTTCTTTGGAAACAAAGAGAAAAATCCCCATGGCAGGCCAAGCGTGACTGGCTGCTCTCGATGCTGATTTTTCTGCTGTAAAATGAGAGATTATTAGGGTTAAATTAGGCAGCAATTGCCTCTTTTCCATAAAGTGGACTGTGTCCACTAATGCCTGAAGATGCTTATTATTATTTATTGATATATAAAGCTGCTGTACAAGCTTTATTTAAAGGCATGCCAGGCACGATTACTATAATTTCCTAATGTAACGAAAGAATTTCCTATTATCCTAATGTCACCTTTCTAAAGCTGTGGTGATTTTTTTTTCCTGCAGTGTCTTGCTGCAAAGGGAATTCAGCGCAGCTGCTTAGTTCACTGTTGGTTTTGTGCCACTCACTGAGGTTACTTGGCTTGTGGGTGACTTGGATTACAAGTTCAATAATTAAATTATGTTCAAGCAACATAAAATGAAACATTGGTGCACAGAGAACCCTGAAATGCTTGTTCATGAGGCATTTGAGTGCCTCAAGTGGCCCCTGGCACTAAGGTTGGACCCTCTGTGCCTGGGGCTGCCTGGGCCCCCCTCAGAGGCTGCTGTGCTGTGACTGCTCCCAAAGAGCTGCTCCTGCAGAGGAGAGAAGCATCTCCCCAGTGCTCCACAAGACTGAGGGGCCAGTGTCTAGGTTTGGAAAGACAGGTGCCTGCCAGGGAAAGCCAGAGCTTCCCTTGGAATGGAGAATGTAAATGCCCTCCCTCTGAATTATTATCATTTTGAAATTAAGTGGCTCGCAGGCAAAGATATGGGAATAGGAATAACAGTTCTTTACTAGGAAATAAAAAAATTAAAATGTAGTAGTAGTACAAAAAAGCAAACAAACAAAAAAGAAAACACTGACAGAGCCAGAACACAACCTGACACCCTGTTGGTCAGGGTGTTGGTGTCAGTCCAATCAAGTCCTCCTGCAGTGACAGATGTGGTTCTGTCGGAGCAATGATCCTGGAGAAGGGTGCAGTTTTCCTCTGACGGTCCAGTGGTGCTGAGATGGGTCTGGTCTCCCTCTGGGAATCCAGTGCAGACAGGCTGTGCTGGTGTTCTGAATGCCAGGTTTGATCCAGGCAGGAATGCTGGGCTCCTCCCCCTGGGTGGAGCATCTCCCAGTGGGATGATGGAATTGTATCAGCCCTGCAGTGAGCCTGGATGGCCCGTGAACAGCAGATATCCCCTGGAGAGAGGATGGGCCATGGAACAGATAAAGAAAAAAAAACCCCAGAATTTCTCCCCAACCAGTTTCAACAGCTGGCAATACACACTGCTGGTTACATCTTGCTTTACAACCCAAGACAGCCAGGAAATGAATAGCTTTAAGGGAGTTTGAACAAGCATCTTCCAGAGCCTTGTGGGGAGAGCTCTGCCAGCTCCGTGGCTGGGACTGGCTGAAGGGCAGATGGTTTGTGCAGATATGGAAGAGATAACTCAGGGTGAAAGGCCCCGCAAGGGGTCATCTCTGGAGCCGAAAGGGCTCTGGCCTCAGCTAAAAATCAACATCTTAGTCTGGAGAGCAGATGTGGGCAGAGATAAAAGAAATATTCTTGACTTAGAGTCACTGTTTTACAAACCATAAAAGACACATGAGTTATCACGGAGGTAGAAGCCTTTTACACACACACACCCTGAAAGTGTTTAAGATTTCTCCCCAGAGTTTGGACACAAATCCGTGGTTACTTCCCTGGGGATTGAGGGAAAGGATCTTGATGTGTGCTCCATCACAAATTGGTTGGTAAGAAACATTGGATCCTAAATTATATTATTTCTTTGCTAGCTGTAAAATTAATGATACCTTCAACCCTGTGCTGTAAACACCTACCAGTAGTTTCTTTTTGTCATTATTCCTGTGTAGTATTAGTTTGTCTTACGTCTGCTAGTTTTGTGTCTATTAAATAAATAATTCCTTCTATAATAGACCAAATCAGCCATTATTAAAGAACTTGTGACTGGGAATGGGTTTTGGGGTGCTGGCCACCTCAATAACGCTCCTCCTGCCTGCTGCCAGAGGCCTGGGCAAAAGGTAGGAACTTATCCAAACCCCCACATCCATTCGTAACAGTGGAGTGACAAGGAGATATCTGTGGCATGATGTTTGATTTCTGAGCCTGCAGCCCTCAGATGGAACCAGAAAGGCCTTTGAGATCAGAGCAGGCAGTAGGGTGGATGGTGATGTGCTTCCCAAATTCCTCCTGCTGTAATCCAACAATCCAGGGCTTTCCAGCCCTGGGTCTCTCACTGCAGAGCCACTGCTGCTTGGATGTCCCCATGGAATGGACACACTGCTGAGGTCATACCCCTTCTACTACAAAATGTCCCCTCCAACACAAGTGCCCTGCTGATTTTGCAGAGCTGTTTTATCTGAGCTGCAGGGGGACTCTCACCCAGGTGTGCCCTTGGCCAGGGGTGGACCAGGTACAGCAGCACGGGTGGGATGTGTGGCCGTGCTGTCCCCTCACCCAGGCTGGGGAATTCAGGCCTGGCTGAATTTCCCTGCTCCCCAGCCAGCCCCTGGGGCCTGGAATGATAGCTATGGCCACTTGGCAACTTCAGGCCATGGTGCATTTTGCTGCTTTTTAACTGATTTTTTTGTTGTTGTTGTTTTTATTTTGTTTGTGTTTCTTATAGTCACAATTTCTTTAATTTTTTTTCCGTGTAATTGAAAGCACTTGGTGTATGTATTTTATTTTTTATTTTCCTCCTTTTTTTATTTTTAGGGAAGAGTTTTCTTTAGGTTGGATTTCAGTAATCATGGTCAGAGTGAGGGTTGATGTGCCCTTGCAGAAGCCAGGTGACTTCTTCCATCAATCCCAGGCTGGCACATGGATCACTCTAAGGACACCTGAACCTGTGTGTTCAGGGATGTTCTCCCCTGGTATTGCCCAGCTCTGCTGCCATTTCCTGGAGAAAATTGCATTTTTCCTTATTATGGATTTATTCTTATTATCAGTTTATTCTTATGAATGCATTTCAAATCCAGAGAGTGACTGCTCCTGTAATTCCATGATTCCATGAGGTGTTGATGGTCATGGATGGGGCAGACAGGGGTGGTGAAACACACATCTGGACCTGCTGGAATGCCCAGGTCTTGCTTGCTCTCAGACCCAGCTGTGCTGGTAGCAGCTGGAAAAAACAGAAACTCCAGGCAGAGAAAATGTGGGAGAAGGATCCAGGTGTTCATTTCAGGGGGAATAAAGCAGCCTGTACTCAGCACCCTTATCTCTGCAGGAACACTCGTGCTTTTACTTCCATGGATTTTCAACAAAGGCCCAGCAGCCACTGAAATTGGATGAAGCAGCTGCTGGGGAATGTGGTTCAAAGTCACCTCAAGTGTCCCGTGGTGGGCACAATGCCAGCAGCAGATGATACAGTTTACCTGGAATATTGTTCTGCACAGAGTAAAGTATCTTCCAACAAACACCCACCCACTATTCTGTGATTCCATGAAAAGCCTTTACAACCTGTGCTCCCTGAATATCAAATTCCTTTAAGTTAGCCATGTTGTGAATTATTTTCATAAAACAAGAAAAACCCTGCATTTTCACCACAGCTCAAACTCTGAACTTTCTGTGTGGTTTCTTTTTCTTTCCCTTTCTCGTCCAAAATGATTGATCATTTTTTGGCTATTTTTGAGGTTCTGGGTTCAAGCTGGCATAGTTGGAAAATATCCCAAAGAAAGGAAAGTAAATAGCAAGTTTGGAAATGGAACTGGGCAGGCATGAGAACTGCAGGGAGGAACAATTTCAGTAATGGTGCATCTGTATTTGTGCCCCCTGCACGTTTGTATTGTTGCTGAGCTTTTATAAAAATGGTGTTTGCTGCAAATGATGGATAATAGTGAAAATGTACCTGCTGTAGAAAGGCAGCATTCTGCTTGGAAAGGGAACAGGTTCTCCTTTGGGTGAGTTCTTCCCATGGGCTGAAAACAGGAAAAGAGGCTGTACCAAATTACAGTGACCATGAGGATTACACAAGGGGCAAGACTTGGAGTATCACAAAACATTTGCTAAGGGTTCAGCTCAGGACAGGAATTTCTATGTGTAACCTTCTAATACAGAAATTAAAGTGGAGTTCTGACTAATTAGTGCTCTCAGCATGGTGTGATGGGCCTGGAGTGTAGCAGAGAGATCAGTGTAGGTGTCCAGGGAAGCTGTGGATACCCCATCCCTGGGAATTAGAATCCTGGAATCTCCCAAGCTGGGAGGGACCCACGGGACCACCCAGCTCCTGTCCCTGCACAGACACCCCAACAACCCCACCCTGGGCATCCCTGGCAGCGCTGTCCAAACGCTCCTGGAGCTCCGGCAGCCTCGGGGCCGGGACCGTTCCCTGGGGAGCCTGGGTAAGGCCCAGCACCCTCTGGGGAAGAACCTTTCCCTGATATCCAGCCTAAAGGCCCCTGACACAGCTCCAGCCGTTCCCTGGGTCCTGTTCCTGGTTACAGAGAAGAAATCAGAGTCTTCTCCTTCTCCTTCCCTCACAAGGAAGTTGTAACTGCAATGAGCTCTCCCCTCCGGCTCCTTCAGCTGAACAGACCAAGTGCCCCCAGCTGTTCTTCCTGGGCTTCCCCTCCAGACCCTTCCCATCCTCATGTCCCCCCTCTGGACACTCTCTAATGCCTTTAGATCTTTTTTTTTTTTTTTTAATATTGTGGCACCCAAAACTGCTCCCAGGACTTGAGCTGAGGCTGAACCACCTCTGAGCACTGTCCCAGGCCAAGTTGGATGGGGTTGGAGCAACCTGGGATAGTGGAAGGTGTCCCTGTCCATGTCAGGGGCGGAATGGGATGAGCTTTAAGGTCCCTTCCAACCCAAACTATTTTATGGATCTGTGTGTTCAGGGTTGGGGGTTTTTTGGTGGTAGAGGTTTGAAATACCAAGATTTGAAGCTCATTATAAAGGTCACTGGGCAGCTGATGGGCAGAGCCCTTTGGAGTCACCAGCCTGAAGTCTGATGGCAAATAATCAAGCCATTCCTAAAGGATTAATGCACTAATAATGTGCAGAGTTCACATAAGAAGGGCTTTCCCTTCTGGAAAGCCCAGTTTCAAAATCACCAGCCTGCCACTACATTTCCCCCTGGCTTTTCAGATATTTCCCTCATTTCTTACCACTGCCCTCATTTCCTTGGGATGAGTTGCAGGGGGCTGCTCCTCTTCTCTTCTGCAAAGAGGACACTGAGCCGACCTTGGAAGAATTCCTGAGAGACTCCACAAAAAAAAAAAAAAAATGTGGCCTTGGTGTTGGATGACATAACTCTTGTTTTGTTGAAAAATGTTCTTTAGAGCCTCTCATCTGGCCTAGAAACATCTTTTTATTTAACTATTTATTTTTAAAAGGAACGCTATTATTCTTGCATGTCTTTGTGGTGGGAGAAATAGTGAAATCGTGGATGTTTTACCCAGCTTGCTTCTGACTGAGTGCAGGGAACCAGGATTTCACCTCCAACATCACTTCACACTGTCTGGAGGTGGTGACATCCGAGGAGCTCGAGGGGGGAGGTTTTCAGCATATGTTGCAGTCAGAAGTGTGTTCAGCAGGAGCAAGGGAGCTGCTTTGCCAGGAAACATTGCAGGAGACCAGGATGTCCCACCTGAAGAGCCCCTCCTTCTTGATTAAAAACCTTTTCCTGATAAAGAATACAAATTGGGCAATACTGAAATATCCTGTGATCCAAGTTCTGGCTTTGTAAGAGGAGTGTTAGCAGGAAAACAAAGTGGGACAAGGGAAATCTCCCAGGGTGACAATGTCATTCTTGTGTTGTCAGATTCAAAGACTGGAGATTTTGCATTTTTAATATAATTTTCCTTTGCAAAGTTTTCCCCATTTCATCAGTGTCAGTACCCCACATCCCCAAAGATAAAAATTACACATTTCCTTGCCAATTAAACAAAATGTTATTGAAATAAAGCTCTTTGGACAGAGCTTCCAGTACTGTGGAAAGGCAGCTCAAGCAGAGAGCTCTGCTGGTGTCCCTCCCAGCCCTACTCAGGCACCTGGCATGTCCAGACCACAGCAGGGGCACTTAGGACCTGTTTAGACACTTTGGGTCATTGAGATGCTCTCAGGACAGGACAGAGGTTGATGTTTGCTGTGCATCCATGGAAAGCTCTGCACGCCTGTCCTGTCCTTATCCAGCTTATCTGGAAAACACATCTCCCTAGTGATTTCAGGAAGGCCCTTGTGTAGCCCTGGTTCCATGCCTGAGATGTTTTTGTTTTCTGAAATTCTTTTCCCGGACAATTTTCGGTAAACAGGAGAAATGTTTTTGTACCTGTATCTATGTTATTCATTCCTTTTCCTAGGAGGGACTTCTTCTTGATGTCCCTCTGGTCTGACCAATGTGAGTGAAGAGGTTTGTCTTTGTTTCACCAATCAAATTGGTCTGTGTAAAACGGTATATAAGGGAGACACATCCCAAAAATAAAGAAGTCATTTTCGGCCTTCTGAATCTCGGAGTCTGTGTCGTTGTGGTGTAAAACAGGGTCAGCCCTTGTGGGATATTGCCCACCTTACAGTGGCTGCCAAGGTGGGAGGAGCAGCTCAGGGGTGACCAGGGACAATGGGATGCACAAAACCTGCTGCAGTCCGAGCTCCCTGCAGCACCATCTTCATTCCTGATTTTCTTTCTTGGTGCCCTCAAACCAATTTCCAGTGCGAGAAACCATACCAGTAGTTGGGAAATGAAGCTTTGTTTACATGCAGAGTTACCAATGAGAAGGGGAAAATTACTGGTTCAAAACTCCACCACTTGTTATTTGGGAAGAGAAAACGTTTTCTTCACCCATTTTTCCTTCACACCCCAAGCCACACTCTTCCCCACTCCCTTCTTCTGTGTCTCTGCCTTGGCTTTCCAGTGACCAGTATTTATCTCTCACCTTCCAGATTTTAGGAGCAGGAATTCCCAGTGGAACATGGCTTTGGCTCACTGCTCTACAGTCCAGTCTGCCTGGTGCAATGTATGATGGATGAGAGCGAGCAAAGCTGAGAGCAAGGCTAAGGTGGATCTGCCTGGATTTATTTCTCTTTTCTGTGCTTTGCTTACTGTTTCTCCAGCCCCGCAGCTGCCTGAACCCAGCCAGGTTTAATGGGGAGACAGCAGCGAGACAGGGTTGCTTCATGAATCAGGGGGAGTTGAAATTCTGCAGCACTGAAGGCCGTTTTCAAAGGCCATTTTCAAAGGCCATTTCATGGATTATTTTTTTCCTGATTCCAAGTGGTGTCTGGCCACACTTCTGCATGGAGCTCATCTAGGACACGCTGCCAAGCTTGAGATGTGAGGCCAGGCCAGTGCCACCCACTGTTCTCAGCTGTGTGATGCTCCACTGCAAGCTGAAAGAAAACAGAAAGGAAAAAAGCCACGGGTTTTCGTGCCTCCTTCCTTTCCAGGGAGATTCTGATGGGTGGCTGCATTGCACAGCTTTAGAGAGCACGTCCTTGAAAATTACAGCTCTTAGCTCTTTTCTGTCTTCCTACGCAGGGGTTTGGGATCTACAAATATTTTCTGTTGCTAAAAGGAGAGGAAGGATCACAAGGTTATCAGCTGCATTCAGACACTCCCCACACTGTTCCTTTGTGGAGAAGGACACTCAGAGAGCCCAATTTTCTGATTTGACATCCCACACAAGGAGAAGACTCTTCCAAAAATGGATGGGAACTGAAACTGTGAGCACCATTATCCATATTTTTATCTCAGCTGGGGATCCTGGGCTGATGGGAAGTGGGGTTGGCCCAGAGGAGGTTGAGCTGCTGCTCTGATTCAAGAGCCCCCACAAATGACAAGGCTTTGAAAGGACCAGCACAAGTGGCCATTGGAGCTCAACCCAGACCAACCCTCCCGTGCCCCCAGTGCCTGGAGCCCACCCCACTCCACCCCCCAGCACAGATGCAGTGAGAGGTTGGAGTTGTTTCCATGTGGCAGCAAACTGGGGGCATTTACTGCAGGGAGCACAATAACCAGCTCAGTTATCACCCAGTTTATGGGGTGAACTCCTGAGTGCCCATTCCAATTCATCTGCTTGGCAAAGTGGGAGCATTTCATGGTTCATGAATCTCCAGTGAGCACCTGGGGACGTCTGTGGGCGCAGGCTCATTCCTATTTCAGCTGCAGACATTAGTGGGTGAAGAACGAGCAGAGCCAAGGCACCAGCCACTGGTGTGGAGCCAGAAATTGCTTCTCAGGACACCTCTGGAAGCCAAATTGCTTCCCAGCACAGTTGTGATAACAGTGCTGCAGCAAATGCCATTTAAATACAATTCCATGCTAATGCAGGGAGGGATGAGGGAATATATAAACCAAATAATTAACGCTGCCTGGATGGCTCCAGTTCTGTCTGTGGAAGGACAAGAGGGAAGTAAACAGTGGGGTGGAAGAGGACAGCTTTTCCTAGTAATTGTAAAAATTAATTTGCTCTTTAAGGAAGGATCAAAATGACATTAAAGTGAATGCCAATTGATTTCAAAGGGGTTTGAATTGATTTCTGGACACTATTGCTGGTTAAAATTGCCAGGGAAACCCCATCAAAACTGACATCTTTACAGCCACAATGGCTGACCAGAGATGGGAACTCCTTTCTGGAAATAACTTAAAATAGTTCTGTACTATAAAATGGAAAGAAAACTGCTGCCTCCTAAGGAGGGACAAACCTCTTGTAAGGTGGCTTTATAAATATTAAAACAGCCATTTCATTTTTTATGTTTAAAAACCTTTTTACAAGGCTCCCCAGCTTTCCTGGAGGCCAGGCTCTTGTGAGGGGAGTGGAGAAGGTGACCTGGGAGGGGAAGCCAGGGTTTCTGACATCCTGCTGAACCTAAAGGACAAGGTAAATCCAGCCCTAGACTGGGTACTCCTGAGACTGCCCAATGCTGGACAAAGTGGAGGTCTGGGTTCAGAAATTGGTGCTTGGAGCCAGGTATCCCAGGGCCCACAGACTTCCCGGGATGAGCATGGTCTTCCAAGGAGATATAAACCTCTGTGTCACTGGAAAACAAAGGGTTCCAAAGGGCAGTGTGTGCTCCCCTCCAGGTCTCCAAAACAGAGAATCTGGCAGTTTTCCATGAGAATTTAATCATCACCTGCCTGTTCCTTCAGTGTTGAAGTGTTATTTTTTCCTGCTGAAGACCTGGTCTGTTGGAGAATTCCCAGCAAGCTCAGAAATTCCCAAATTCTGCTCACCACGAGCAGCACTATGGAGCTTCCTCAAGGAGCTCCTTGCCTGGCCTCTGGCTCCATCGCCACTGCTGGGGTTTGTTGGGAACTACGTGGCGTGGATACAGCTCTGGCAGGCTGCACATAAATCCCTAAACACTGAAACCAGGGAAGTTTGGAGTTGTTGGCTCCATGGTATGGCAATGGTGGAGGATGACCTGGTGAGTAAAGATATTAAAATACCTGTCCCTTAACGAGGTCCAACCTTCCAAACAGGCACAGAATGGTTCTTAGGGAAGGATTTTATTCCCTCAACAGCAAAAGCAACACGACACATATTTAATATTCCTTCCTATTAATATCACATCTTCTAACAGGCAAATCCTGTCAGCTTATTATCAAACTCACAGCTCCTCTGACTGAGCAGAAACAAGATAAGTCAGAGAGGTCAGGGCTTTGTGCCCAGGAGAGCAGCTCACCCTTTAAGAAACCCTTTTCTTCATTTCCTCAGCCTTTACCTCACATTTGTAAATGACTCATTTGCTGTGTGGCTGATATCATATTTAATAACTCTCCCTGCTCTGGTTTACATAGCACCCACAGCCCTCCTTGCCATGCAGCATCACTGGAGACCTGGCACTGCCAGGATTAGCATTGCAAATTCCTTGGAAAACCCAGTCTCACTTCACTGGAGTCTCCTAAGGCGATTTGCCCTACAAATCCCTATTACAGTGCACTGGTAATGCTCTCTGAGACTAATTGTTCTTCCTCTGTTAATGGGAACAATGTGCCCAGCCTTATGTTAAAGAAGCAGAACAGACTTATTGAATCCCTATGCCAAGTACTCTGTCATTTTTTCTGCCTTTGATGGGAATTAAGAGCCTGCAGTCCTTGAGGCAGGACATGACAGAGCACATTTTGTGAGCACACAGATGTGGCCAGCTGGGCTGTGGGCACGTCCCTGACAGACACAGCCCTTCACAAGGTGTCCTGGTTTGGAAAGACAGGGGTCTGCTAAGAAAGGCAGGAGCCTCCCTTGGAATGGAGAATGTAAATGCCCTCCCCCTGAATTATTATCATTTTGAAATTAAGGGGCTCACAGGAAAAGATATGGGAATAGGAATAACAGTTCTTTACCAGGAAGATGAAAATAAAAATGTTGTAGTACAAAAAAGCAAACAAACAAACAAAAAGAAACCACTGACAGAGTCAGAACACAGCCTGACACGCTGTTGCTCAGGGTGTTGGTGTCAGTCCAACCAAGTCCTCCTGCAGTGACAGATGTGGTTCTGTCGGAGCAATGATCCTGGAGAAGGGTGCAGTTTTCCTCTGAAGGTCCAGTGGGGCTGAGATGGGTCTGGTCTCCCTCTGGGAATCCAGTGCACACAGGCTGTGCTGGTGTTCTGAATGCCAGGTTTGATCCAGGCAGGAATGCTGGGCTCCTCCCCCTGTGTGGAGCATCTCCCAGTGGGATGATGGGATTGTATCAGCCCTGCAGTGAGCCTGGATGGCCCATGGACAGCAGATATCCCCTGGAGGGAGGATGGGTCCTGGAAGAGATAAAGAACACTGCCCCAGCTGGTTTGAACAGATGACAATACAATACATAGTACTGGTTACATCTTGCATTGCAGCCTAAGACACAAGACCGGCCCTGCCTGGAGTTTCATGGACTCCCAGAAAACTCCTCACACACCACTAGGAAAATTGGAGCTGCTCAGGGTCAGCCAGAGTGGGATCACAGCAGGGATTAAAGCACCAGCTTCTCTTTTCTCTTGGCAATGACGTCTTTTTCTACTTCTGTACCAAAGGATTTCCCCTCATTCCAGGCATGCGGCCTGAGCCTTCTCCTTGGATGCATGGAAGACTGGGAGGCCTTGTCCTTGGTCATTCATTGTCTGTGGCTGGAATTGCTTTTCCAGTTCAGTTCTGGGATAAGAAAGGAATATCAAGAACCCTGAAGGTGTTTGATCAATAGTGTGTGAGGAATCAGGGCTCCTCTGAGCACATCCATGCACCCTGTCTGCCCACCCAGGTTTTCCCATGGGATCTGCTGGTCCTGCTGGCAGCCTGGCAGCGGGGCAGCACTGGTTCAAACTGGGACAGCCACGGAACCTCTGTGGGTTCAGCAGTTGTAGGGATAACACAGTGAACAGGGCCAGGAGGGCCAGGAAGGGAGCTCCCTTTCAGGCCTCAGCCCTGCTGCATTTGTCTGCCCTTTGGGTAATTAAATGAACTTAATTAACACACAGTGAGAGTGTCCTGGTATTGATGAGGGTTCCCGCTTGTGTTGCTGCTCTGGGAATCAGTGATGCAAACCTCTGAGGTGAGAGAAAACCCTTCAGCTGCCTTCCTGCAGCTGGATGGGAGCAGCTAAGGATGTGCCCAGATTCCAAGTAAACCAAAGGGGGAGGAAGAAGTGGGAAAAAGGAAGAAAGAAATAGAAGAGATGGCCAGAAGGCCTGTGTCACCACCACCTGGGAGATACTGCCCCTGGAAGGCTGTCCTGCATGGCACAGGGGAGCTGAGGCAGGACTTGATGTGAAGAAGGCTCCTAAATCCTGTCAGCGTGACCACAATGTCATTTTGGCACTCAGATGTGATGCTGCCTCCTGCCTCCTGTCCACAGACAGCTGCAGGGAGCTCCACAAAACCTCACCTTGAAGACAAACAACCTGGGGAAGCTGTTTGAAGCCTGCTGGCCCCAGCGCCTTCCAGCATCCTGGGCAGGATGAGCCCCACTGACCCCTGGCTGTCCCCAGCACTGCCTCCTGTCCTCAGCACCTGGAAAAGTGCCTGTCACTGCTGGATTCTGCACAGACTGAGGGGAGTTAGGTTTACAAGAGAAGAGAAACAAGGATATGGGGAAGAAGAAGGGATGCTTGTGCAGCCTGCTTAGCCATAAATTCACGTGGAGAAGAGGAGAGGCTGCTGTCCAGGAGGGAGATAAATCCCGTGAAGGAGAGGTGATTTAAACCACAGATCAAGAACAAACTGGTTAAGTGTAGGTTTTAATTGCAAGTGAGGAGATTCCTTGATACCTGATAAGGGAAGTTCTTTAACAGCCTCCCCTGGGGAGCCCAGGAAAAGCCACTGCTTTCAAGGCAGAGTTTAATAAGCTGGTGTGATGGGAATCACAGGGAAGAGGACTTGACAATAGAGGAGACTCCTTCAGTCCCTCTCTTACTACATTCTTATCTCTGCCCTTCCCTTGATACTCCGGTAATGGGATTTCTTCATTTAATTAGCATGTTATTAATTAGCAGGATTACAGTGAGAACAGGTGCCTGCCCTGGCTGTGTTGCTGGCTCCACCACCCTCCGCTGCACACCCTGGAGAGGCCAGAGATTGCTGAATTCTGTGGCTGAACAGCACTCAAAGTAACCAAAGAAAAATAATGTTCAGGTCAATCCCAGGATCTCAGACACTCTTTAGACTGGGAGGGGGTTGTGCTGCAGGAGGGTGAGTGTGAAGGATCATGCATGGGGAGGGAAGATTGAGGGAAGCTGGGAAGGTTGATGTACTGCAGATAGACATGTGCAGCAGGCATCCTGTGTCAGGGAAGTTCATTTTATAAGGCTCATCAACCATTTTTGAGTAATTTTGGGGCTGCTCTGCCTGGCACCTGTTGTTGGTACCTTGTACCTTGGAGGTTGGTGGGAAATACCTGAGGGGAGCTGACAAGAAAGATGGAGAGGAATTATTTACAAGGGCTTGGAGAGACAGGACAAGGAGGAATGGCTTCAAACTGAAAGAGAGCTGGGTTTGGTGGGATATTGAGAGGAAGTTCTCTGCTGTGAGAGTGCTGAGGCCGTAGCACAGGGTGCCCAGAGAAGCTGTGGCTGCCCCTGGATACCTGTAAGTGTCCAAGGCCAGGTTGGATGGGGCTTGGAGCAGCCTGGGACAGTGGGAGGTGTCCCTGCCCATGGCAGGGGTGGCACTGGGTGAGCTTTAAGGTCCTTCCAGCCCAAACCACTCTGGGATTCTGGGATTCCCAGTGCTGTCCCTGGAGAGCCCAGCCCAGCTGCCAGCATGGAGGGACCACAGAGGTGCCCTGCAATCCTTAGCTCTGCATCAGAGGGATCATGAAATCCAGTGGGAGGCCTCTTGCCTGGCATGCTGGGCCTGGCAGAAGGTGCAGCAGTGCCACCAGAGCCATGGCAGTGACACAGCAGTGTCCCCACAGCCATGGCAGTGACACAGCAGTGCCACCAGAGCCATGGCAGTGATATAGCAGTGTCACCAGGGCAGTGGCAGTGACACAGCAGTGTCACCAGAGCGGTGGCAGTGACACAGCAGTGACACAGCAGTGTCCTGGTGTCACAGTGACACAGTGAGTCCCGCAGAGAGGAGCCTGTGGAGCCCGTGGTGCCCCAGCCAGTGTCACACCCTGTGGCACAGAGCAGTGGCAGCCCCGGGCTGGAGCCAGCTGTAAGACACAGCAGGAAGGAGCCCGTGTTGACTCCTGCCTCGGGCCGGCCTGGGGCTGATCCCAGGCCTGCCTGTTCCCTGAAATAGCATTGTACTGAGAAGAGCCTCGGTCGGATTGTCCTCAGCAGCCACTGCGTGTGCTGCTATTTCCCTGGAAAAAATGCTCCCTCCTGCCTCACCCAGGCCGGGATCCCTGCCTGGAAAAATGGCTTTCTCCTGAGCGTTTGTTATCTGCAGCTGCGTGAGACTCTCGGGCTGTTCAATTAAAGAGCCGGTTTTCCCATTAAGTGTCTCCTCAGACAAATGGGAAGTGTATTTAATGCTCGCTCAGGATGGAGCCAACATGTTTCTCCTGCTGTTTTACACTTTCTTCTTCGCGGGGATTTGTCGTCTCTGACTGTTCAAATACCCTGAAGTTCCCCAGCATTTACCATCAGGGAAAGGTAACAAGTGTGGTGACAAAGAGTGAGTGCCAGATGAGCCTGGGAAAATGGATGGCTTTAATAGATGTTACTGAGGCCCTTTTGCACCCTGCCTGATGCTGAGCAACCTCCCCATCCATCACCCTCACTCTGCCTGAGGAGAACACAGCAGCCAGCCCTTAACAGACCTTTCCTCCCCTGTTCCTGTTAGGGAAAGTGCTGGCCTGGCTCCCTCCCCTCTCCTGACAGTCTGGGGAGAGGCAGTTTGGAGAAGGTAAAATTAGCAACAGATCCCCCATCTCAGCTTGATGCTTTTTGTGAACATGCCCTGAGAATCAGCTTCTTCCTGCCACTGCTACCTTGCTGTACATTAATACAAGAACTGATGAAGTGTGCTCTGAGCCTCTTTTCCCTTCCCCCCCCTTGTTTCTTCAGCTCTGTTTTCCCGTGAATCAAACAGAGAAGGAAAATGATGTAGATTTTTTGCCTGTATAAAAATACTTTGCCCAAAATATGAGTTCCACATTGGGCTGATGTATTAATCCTTGTCTCCTGGACAGCAATAATCACTCTCTGTCGTTTTTCAAGCTGCAACTCAGCACTTCAGCTTTTTCCACTTGTCTTTTATCAAGTTTGGTGTCAGCCCCAAAATGAGGGAGGGAGGAGGAGGGCAGAGCTCCTCTGGGCCGGCTCCTGCTCTGGCCTACACTGAACGTGTGTGAGGAGTAACTGGGGTAAAAGCAGCCTCAGACTCCACTGTTCCCTGATTTCTCATCTTGCTCCTAAACCAGCTTTGTCTAAAGAGCAGAGAGGTTTGTGTGGGAACAGCCTGCCCCAGCTGGACTGAGCAAGGCATGGTGAGACCAGCCTGGCTCCTTGGGACTGACCAGCCTTGGTGGGACCAGCCAGATTCCCCTTCCCTGCCCATGGCCAGGGGCTGGAACCCAAAGTCTTTAATGCACGCCAAAGCTGTGTGTGATTGTGTGATTCCTGAGCTCTGTATGCAAGGGGAAGCTGCTCCTCTTGGCTGGGGCAGGGTTCCTGGGGTTTGCATTAGCAGTGAATAAAGAGCAGGTGAAGTGCAAGCTGCTGTGGGATGGGAGCTGCAGCTCTGCAGCCCTAGTCCCATTCCAGACATGCAGCCGCTGAGCCCTGCAAGCACCAGCACTTCCCTCACTGTGCTGCCCACTTTGTGCTGGGGGGTTTAGGGCTGACATGAGAGGAGCCCTGGGAGCACTCAGTGCCTTTGTACTCTGAGATCAGCCCCAGCTCTTCAGTAAAACAAGTTCTGATTTATCCCTGTGGATAAATAACTTCAGCTTAGGACTCCATCAGTGTCAGGTGCGAGGCACTTCCCCTACAAAAGGCAGTAAAACCCTTTACAGCACTTGCTCAGCATGACAAATCCTGTTCATGTCCTTGCAGAGGTGGTTTTATGTCCTCTGCCCCACAGGGGCTGTGCCAGTCACTCCAGCCCTGCTGATGGGCTGAAGGATGAAGTGTCACTGTCTCATCCTGGGTGTCTCACTCCCAGCAGAACTACTACTCCTTCCTTGTCCCTGGTGGCCTGTAGATCCAGAAATGGGGAAGATATGACTCTGAGCAGTTCTGCTTTGGACTGAAACTGAAATGAATGTGATGACCACCAAGAGGGTGCCTTAAGGATGGATCACGTTTTTCCCAAAGTTTCAGCTTGAAATACTGATTTCCTGCTTCATCCTCCATGGGTGTTTCCAGTTGGAATTCCATCCTGTTGATACCAGCAGAAAAGGGAATAAAAGGGGGTGCCAGGATGAGGGGATGTAAATTCTTTAAATTCCAGGATGCAAAGAATCTGCCAATGGAATTCCACAAGAGGAAATTTCTGCCTGGTGCTGCTGTCACCAAAATAAGACTCCTCTAACTTATTTTAGTGTTACAGAGTCAGGCATTCCATGATTCTTGACCAAGGTTTGTGTGCGTGGCTGACAAAGTTCCAGCCTCCACACCAATGCAAAACATTTGACTTATTTATACAGCTTCAGCAAACAAAGAGCTTCGTGTTCATTGGTTTAAATTACATAATCCTCTTCATTAATTAGCATTCTATTCTCTCTTGGTCTGTGATTCTCGCTCTTTATGCTAATCTGGTCTACATTCTGTGGTCCTTTTGTTATCTTTTTCTCACATGGGAGTCTCCAACTTTTCAAGCCTGAATCTCCTCTGTATCTTCTGTATCTTCTGTATCTTCTGGTTACTCCAACTTCTTTGAAGGGTCATAAATTTCAGATTCCAGACACCCAATCTTCAAATCCCTTTGACTTTGTTTATTGAAGCTAGTCAGGGTTAGTTTTAACACCTTTAAGGTTTCGATGATTTAATGATCAAACTATCAATGAGAGTCTGTGGAAAAAAATTTAAACAGTGCTGGCTAAAAGTGGGCAATTCTTACAATTAATTAAAACAACTAATTAGAAGTTAGTTAGGGATGTTATATCATTTCCAACACTCCCAGTGCTATAAACTTGCAGACCCTGGAAGAGTCTTAACCATGACAGCAGCTGGAAACTTGAGGGGTTACCCTGGAGTTCTCCTGTATCCTGTAGGACAATGTCTCCTGTGGCATCTGGCTTTGAAAGCAAGCACAGCAAGGGACAAAGGGACCTAAGAGAGGTGCCCCTGAAGGGGAAAATTCCTGGCAGCCTAGGATCTCAGATAGCCCCAAAGTCTTGGAGTATTCTCCTGCCACCCACAGGCCCTCTGCCCCCTGTTTTCAGGCTGTTGGATTTGTCAGGCAAAGGTGAGGCATTAATGTGTGTGTGGATTTTCAGGTTTGTTTTGGTAGAGTTTCCTTCTTCAGACCCCAGGTCAGGACTCTGGGGACAGCAGCTCTTCATCCCCATGCCTCAGCAGGGGCTTTGCACTGGGGCTACTGAGGAGGGACAGCTTTCCCTGGGGGCACGTGGGGGTGGCAGCCCATGGGAACTGGATCATCCTTCCCCCTCACACCAGCTGTGGGGTGCAAGGAGGGAGGGACAAATTACACAGCACCGACCTGGCACCATCCTGTTTTCACACCTGGCTTTCATTCCTTCTGCTTCATGACACCTAAGCAAGTTTTACCCTTTCCATCCTTCCTTTGCTTGTTTGTTTCTCCATCTTTCCTCTGCAGACCTTGTGGAAAAGTGGGATATTTCTTGTACTAAGGGCTTGCTTGGGCAGGAAAACTTCAGCACTTGTAGGGCTGAGTGACCCCCAAACTGTGGCAGACCCTGGTGACCAGCAGGGCTGGCCTGGGGGGGATTTCTCCCTATTTAGATGACGACTTGCTGTGGTTATGAACACACTGCACAAACCTGCAGCATCTTCAGCACACCTCGGTGCTTTTTACCTCCAAGGTTTCCCTGACCAGCTTTCACAGTGCTTTTAGAGGCAGTTGGGAACCTCAGAGTGAAATCCTTGACTGGTGTGGGATCCTGCAGCTCCAGGGCCGAAGGTATTCCCACTTGGACCAACACTTGATGATGTTCAGCATGGCTGAACTTACCAGTGTCATGTTCAAAATTTACTGGTAGCAGCGATGGTAGACAGATTCTCAGTATTGGGTCAGTCCAAAATGGAGAGTCTAAATAACAAGATTTTTGCTTAGATTGACATTTTTAAAATGGTTATAGTGGAATGCAGCTATTCCTTGCAGGAGGTAAGAGGCAGAAGTAACATCATTATTATTACTGGTCTCAGTGCAGCTCTTTTCCCTCAAAGCATCTGCCTGTTCCCTCCTTGGTTCATTTGCTTTTAATGTGGTCTGGAGTCACAGAGCCACCAGAGAAAGCTCAGAGAACCCTGCCTTCTGCTGTGGTTTTATGTTCACCTCCTGATTGTTTTAATTTCTCAGGCATTTCTTCTCTAGAATTTTATAAATGCATCAATTTTCTTATACTATTGGCTGATCAAATCCTGTTCGCGTGCCAGGCAGAGCAGGCAGCTCCTTCTCCTTCTCAAAGCCAGGGTAAACTCTGTTTCTGTCTCCTGCAGCTCTGCTGTCAAGTGCTGTTTCCCTGGGACAGGCTTGGAGTGAAACCTGAATTCCCTCCCCGGGGCCCACACAGACATCCTGCTGCTGCTGTGCAGGGAGGGGAGCAGGAAAGCCTAGCCCAGGCAGGGAGAAATCCCTGGCAGGTGGTGTCAGTCCTCAGCTCCCTGCTGCAGGCCAGGCCAGCTGGTCACTGGCAGGTCAGGGAATGTGCTCCTGCAAGGCTGGATTTCACAGAAACACAATTTGTCTCCTGCGTCAGCAAAATAGATTCAAGATCACCCAAAATTTTATGTCAAGGAGGAGCTTTGAAGCTTGCTGCGTTGGGTTGGAATGCAAGATGTAACCAGTACTATGTATTGTATTGTCATCAGTTAAAACCAGCTGGGGCAGGGTTCTTTATCTCTTCCAGGACCCATCCTCCCTCCAGGGGATATCTGCTGTCCATGGGCCATCCAGGCTCACTGCAGGGCTGATACAATCCCATCATCCCACTGGGAGATGCTCCACACAGGGGGAGGAGCCCAGCATTCCTGCCTGGATCAAACCTGGGATCCAGAACACCAGCACAGCCTGTCTGCACTGGATTCCCAGAGGGAGACCAGACCCATCTCAGCCCCACTGGACCTTCAGAGGAAAACTGCACCCTTCTGCAGGATCATTGCTCCAACAGAACCACATCTGTCACTGCAGGAGGACTTGACTGGACTGACACCAACACCCTGAGCAACAGCGTGTCAGGTTGTGTTCTGACTCTGTCAGTGTTTTCTTTTTTGTTTGTTTGTTTTTTTGTACTATTTTAATTTTCCTAGTAAAGAACTGTTATTCCTATTCCCATATCTTTGCCTGCGAGTCCATTAATTTCAAAATGATAATAATTCAGAGGGAGGGCATTTACATTCTCCATTCCAAGGGAAGCTCTGGCTTTCCCTGGCAGACCCCTGTCTTTCCAAACCTAGACACTTGCCCAGGACACAGAGTTCCTCATTTAATGCAGAGTATGAAGAAGTGGGGACGCCACCATCAGCCTTTACTGCTGCACTCCAGCTGTGCCCAAACATCTGTGCCCACGTGCCAGAGCCTCTGTTCACAACTGCAGGCACTGTCCAAGGATGATTTTTCAGATAGGATTTTTTTAGTTGGTATTTGGCCATGTGCAAGGTGAAAACCAAGTCTGGTGCACCATCTCAGCTCATTTCCTGGCAGGTTGAGTTCCATGTGAGCAATGTGTGTTCAGAGCCAGGGAATGGCTGTGGTTGGAAAAGGAACCATGAATTCCATGATCACCCCATGGAATGGGGTGGGTTGGAAGGGACCTTAAAAACCATCTTGTTCCACCCCCTGCCATGGGACACCTTCCACCACCCCAGGGTGCCCCAGGCCCTGTCCAACCTGGCCTTGGGCGCTGCCAGGGATGAGGATTCCATTTGGCAGGGCTGGGGCACATCCCTGCCATCCATTGATTCTATTTGTTGGAGTGAAATGTGATACAGGAAATATCCAAAATACTATTTTTGGACGATCTGGGGTTTCTTACAATAACTCTCAGAGTTGTCTGGGACATGTAATCCTGGGGGATTTTCTGTAGTTTCAAAACCAGCAAATGGCCCTCTTTGACTCACAAATAACACCCCAAGTCACCAACTTTTCTGCAATTTGAAGCTTAAATAAGACCTCTTCACTTGGGTCTGTTGAAATGTTTTTAAAACGATGGTTAAATGGTGAAATAGGTGGTTAAATAAGTGGTTAATAAATGGTTTTATAGCTGGCTTTACATAGTTCTTGTAATTGAGGCTTTTTAAAAATTATGTTCATAAAAGAAAAGCAGAGGTTTTTGCTTAGAAAATATTGAAATGCAATATTTTTCTAATTTCACTTTATATTGTGGTTAGTGTGATTGAAGAAGCAAATTGACTATGTCCCTCTCCCCTGAAGAATTTTGGTTTCAGTAACCGGTATTTACTCTGTGGAAAAGAATTCATGGCAAACATTCAGGTGGATCCAATCAGATTTCTACAAGAAAGGGGAAAGCAAAACTTTCTGTTTTTTTAACAATAAATTCTCAGCGATCTGAGTTTTGAATGTAGCTCCTCTCCAGATACAGAAATGTGTGTTTGGATTGTACAGATCCCAGCAGACAGAATATTCTCTCTGAAAGCTGCTCACCTCAGCAGGAATATTTCAAATCCAAAATGAACAAGGAGAGAGAAGTAGCCTGAAATTGCCAAGTATTTTGTCCTAAGAGCTTTAATGTGGGATTCAGGTATTTCTTATTCAGTTTTCTGGGCTGAACAGAGCTAAAGAGTTTAAATCTTTTAAGTTTTGGGTCTTTTATGATGTTTGGTCACCAACTGAACCCTGACTACCGCAGGTTGATACTTTGATTTTGTCTTTTAAAAGAATTTGGATAAAGGCAGAAAGTTCCTTTCTAGAAAACAGAAAATTTTCTTTTTGAAAAAGCCTCACAATTTCCACTGGAGATGGAAAGTGCAAGTTTTTTAGAACTTCATAGCAAAATTATTCCTTGCCAACTACAGCTGAGCATAGCTGTTATTATTATTAACTATTTTTCTTCCTTCAAGTCATTTATTTGCAAAATGCTTCTGCTCTTTTAGAGATCTCAAACACAAGCATTATTTTTTTTATTCTGAAATTAAGACTAAAATAAAATATCAGATCATTCAGATGACTTGTATTTTCTCAACTACCAGACCTAACTCTTATTAAATCCACACAGCCCTTGAAATATCTACTAAGAGAACAAGATGATGTGGGGGGGGGGGGGGAGGGAGGGCAGAAAAAGCCCATGAAGAGAAATCCAAGGAGGGACAATATAAAGCTCAGAAAAGATGTTCCTTTTCCCCTCTCAATTCCCTTAGTCACCCGAGAGCCACGGATCCCCCTGCAGGGAGGAGGAAATGCAGTTATTATTCTGTTCTGCCACAGAAAAGGCTAAAAACCAAAGTGGTTTAAGACAGAAACCTGAATAATTTGCACTGTGAGAGCAGGGCTTTAAGGATGCTCCAGCATGAGCAGCACCAGAAGTGAAGTTCAGGAAAAATGACTTTCCTTTGAGATTTTATAGGCCTTATTGTAAACAGCGAGTGACAAATTTATTTTAAAAATTGTGAAAAAAAAAAAAAAGAAGTCCTGCCAGGAATCACTTAAGTCAGCTGGAATATTTCTCCCCTGATAACTCCAAGTTATCTATTTTCCCTTGGTTCTGCCTAACTGTGGCCAGGCAAGAAAACAGCCCCAACTGCTCAATAAATAATAATGCCACAGAATTTTAAAGCAAGAAACTATTATTAAAGTTACAAATCTTTGTGGTCTTTATATCATTAATAAAACATTTATCTATTAATAATGGATATTGTTTCTACCCAACTCCTGCTTTAAATGGGAAGAAAACCGACATAAAATGAATGGCGATTGGAAAATTGCCAATATTTCCTTGCCCTCCCCAGCCAAGGCTGACAAAAGCAGTTCCATTGATAAACTGCTCGTCATTTACAGTGGTTTAAAAATTTTAACAGCCCGACGTAAATTGAGGGCTCTGTGCGTGGCCTTGGGGCCATGAGCAGCTGGAATTAATGGGGAGAGTGGGCAGGAACAGGAGCTGTGGCTGGAAGCCCGGCACGTGTGGTTAAAGGGGAGAGTGCACACATCAGTCCAGCTCTGCTTCTCCATGTGCAGCACGCCAGGACACCTCACGGGCAGCTCCACCTGCAGTGTTTGGGAGCTGCAGGGACCCTAAAGGAATAAAAATGTGCTGTGAAGAGGCTGATGGTAATTTCTGAGTGGCAGGAGAAATAAAACCATGGATATGGGGTGGGCACAGATGTGTGAGTCCATATTTTTATATTTTTTGTATCTTTCTATGTTTCTATTTTCCTAGTTCTATATATCTGTATTTTTTATATTTTTCTAATTTTATAATATTTGTTTGTTTGTTTGTTTGTTTGTTTGTTTGTTTGGAGTTGGATATCAAGGAAAGGTTCTTCCCCCAGCGGTGCTGGCACTGCCCAGGCTCCCCAGGGAACGGTCCCGGCCCCGAGGCTGCCAGAGCTCCAGGAGCCTTTGGACAGTGCTGCCAGGGATGCCCAGGGTGGGGGTGTTGGGGTGTCTGTGCAGGGCCAGGGACTGGGCTGGGTGATCCTGTGGGTCCCTCCCAGCTCAGGAGATTTCAGGATTCTCTGATGTGTGTCTATGTGGGTGTGCAGAACTTTGAATCCTGGAATGAGAATGATGGACCAGGCAAGTCCATTCTCAGCAGTGTTCCTCAAAGATATGGAAAATAGACAAAAATTTCCTTTCCCCTGAGCTGGGACACATTTTCCAGGGGCCTCTCTCAAGGCAGGCTTGGCAGCTGCAGTGTGAGCCCCATCACTTCCATGTTCCTGGGCACAGGGAGTCTCCCAGGGCACACAGCCCAGTCCCTGCTCCCTCCTGTGCCCATCTGTCCCGCTGGCAGTGTCTCTGTCACCGCAGTGGGACAGGGACAGATGGCTCCTGTGATTTCCCAGGAAACGGGCAGTGTGGGGAAGTGCAGAGTTTTGGGGCTGTGTGTGCACAAAGAAGACTGGAAACACTGAAACACCCTGTCCTTTGGACAGGCAGGAAAACTCAGGGAACTCAAATGTCCCCACCCAGGAGAGCTGGGACCTGCTCCGAGGTGTCGTGCACTCATGATGCCTTTTGGGGCTACCTAAAAACAGAGGCCAGACAGAAATAAGGGAATAAAAAGCAGTTTTATTTACTGATGGGCCTTCAGGTACATCCAGGGCAGATGAAGGTCCCAGGGGCTGCACCCAAAATGAACCACGGGTCACAGGTTTTCACACTTTCGTAAGTTTGGTCCATTTGCATATTGGGGGTTAATCTCCCAATTACAGCTTCAGGTAATGAAGTCATTTACCCCAGGTTTGCTCCCCCAACTCAGTTTTGTTTACATCCCTCAGGGCCTGAGGCAGTGAGGTGTCCCTGATCCCCAGGCCTGGAGAGGAATTGTTGTGTCTGACCAAAATGGGGAAGCAGCAGCTCACACTGTGTGTGGAGTTTAGAGTTACACACTAAAGAACTGCAGGATTAGAAATACATGGAAAATATAAAAGCTGAAATCCAAAAGCATCAGGCCCACAGGGTGTGGGAGCAGGGTCTGCTGTGCTCCATGTGCAGCTGCATCCCACGGCCCAAACCCCGGGATTTATGGGATGGGGATGGGATTGGGATTATCCCTCCTCTCCTTTGGCAGAAGCCCCCTCCCTGCACAGCCCAGTACAAGCAGGGCCCAGCGGGCCAATCCTGCTGGAGGAACTGGTGACACATCCCGGTGCTGTTCCCTCCTTTGAATGAGTTGGGGCTGGTGGAGTGTCCTGCCCTCTCTGGCCACACGGGAACATCCATCCCATTGTCTGGGCAGGATAACTGCAGAGGGCTGGCAGTCCTGCACTCAAAATAGCAGCCTGACCCAAATGAGAACATCTCCCATGTGGCTGAAAGTGTCTTGTTTTTTCTCTCAGAAAAAAATAGAATAGGGGAAAAATATATATATATATATATATATATATATATATTTTTTTTTTTTTTTTTTTTTTTTTTTAAGGAAATGTTCAAGTGTTGGTTTTGAAGTGCTAAACACCCACAGGTCTCTCAGCCACTCCTCAGCAGACTTGTGCTCCAGAGCCTTCCCCAGCTCCGTGCTGGGGGGCTCAGCTGGAGCAAAGGAGGCAATATTATTCCAGGGAATCACATCACAGGATCGTGGTTCCTGTGTCTGGTTCCACTGGAGGAACCTCAGCAGCTGCTGATTGATTAAAAATCATCGAAACACAAACAGCCCGAGGAGCACATCTGGAGGAAAGCTAACTCTGAGGTGTTTTCTCATGGTGTTCACACCGCAGCACTCAGCTGGCAGCTCTGCTCTGCTCCCTTTACAGACCTGGGCCTGCACAGGGCTCTGGCGTCCTTTCATCCAGAGCAGCAAATGTTTCATGCCCTGGTAATTGCTGCTGTACGGTGGTGGGTGGCACAGGGTGACCGTGAAGGATGGAGTGTGAGCTCTGGAGGTGGATCCGATGGGAAGATTCATGTTTGCAGCACAGCAGGAACATTCTGGTGACATCTCCTGCTGCAGTGCCTGGCAGCTGCTGGCTTTTCCCTCCGCAGAGTTTGTGGAAATGTCCCTCTCCTGTGGCTCAGCGCCTGGCATGGTCCAGACACAACACAAACTGAGCCCTCTGAGGAATTATCATGAAATTGTGCCTAACGTGCATTTTCTGCTGTTGCAGATGGGCCTGGGGCCACTCCAGGTTATCCAGAATTCCATTAGGAATGCGGCCTGTGGGATCAGACTGCAGCGGGGGGGTGTGTGGTGATGGCTGCACTTTCAGATGCTCTATGTTCAGGACTTTGGTACCTGTGCTCCAAATGTCTCCATCCAAATGTCCATGAGAAAGCAAAGCTGCTGGACCTGTGCTGGAGTGAGATCAATGCCAGCTGAGGTGCCATTAAAGCTGTGTAGCCTCCCCTGTGACAGCATCCCAGTGACAGCTGGGCAATGGTTGATGACAAATTTTTGTTTGTAACACCCTGGGCCTGAAGTGCCTCTGCATCAGGAGGAGGGTGAGGGCCGGGACCCTGCCCTCTGCGTGGGGACATGAAACCACAAAGGGGAGTTGCTGTGACTCCTTCAGGAGCAGAAAAGGTGCTAAATTCTTTTTTTTTTTCCTCCAAGATATTACCTCCATAAAAGATGTAAGGCCCAGCTGGGAAGCATTTGGAACAAGTGCAGTGCAGATGAGGCAGCAGAGTGAGAGTGCAGAGCATCTGTGCAAAGGGAGCTGGCAGGGCCAAGAGCTGGGTTTGTTTCTGCACAAACACCACAGGGAAGGGAAGGATGGGAATTCAGATCTGTAACTCAGGTTAAAGCACCTCAGTGAGTGGAGTAATGGAGCAGCTTTGGGGGGTTGTAATAAAATGGGCTTTAAGGTCCCTTCCAACTCAAACCATTCCATCATTCCATGAACTTCTTAGATGGGCAGATAGTGATAGGATAAGGGGAGAGGGTTTTAAATGAAAATAGAATCAGATGTTTGGAAGAAATTGTTCCCTGTAAGGGTGGGGAGGCCCTGGCAGAGCCCAGAGAAGCTGTGGCTGCCCCTGGATCCCTGGAAGTGTCCAGGGCGAGGTTGGACAGGGCTTGGAGCAGCCTGGGACAGTGGAAGGTTTTGGGTTGGAACTGGACGGGCTTTAAGGTCCCTTCCAACACAATCCATTCTGTGAATCCATGAAATAAGCATCAGAAACTCAGGAGTTCATTAAAGTGGAAGGAAAATAGAGAAATATGTCACATCCAGATTTTTCAGAACTGTAAGTCCTCACTAAGTTCCCATTACTGGGGCCCAGAATTATGGTGATGTTTATTCCTACAGATTAAGCAAAGGGAGTTTTAAAGAAGTCACAGCGAGTTTTGTTTCTATTTTCACTTTTCACTAATTTACTCTTGGCTGTTGGGAGCACGGACAGTGAGAATGCAGAGACGAGCAAACCCATTGAGTTCAGTTTTCATTCTTGGCCTTGTGTTCCTTGGCTTTCCACCTCTAGCCTGGGGGATGTTTACAAGCTCAGAAATAATTTTTACCTTGAAATGGATCAGTTAAAAATTAACACAGTTGGAACTAACTTTGAAAGGATTAAATTAGAAGTTCTGTGCAAGAAATGTAAAGTCAGAGCACGCCTATAATATCATGATGAGGTGGTTTATGTTCTTAAATTAAATTTTTTAATTGAATTTTCCTCTTTAAAAATTATTTTGCTTCTACAGTGTTATCTAGATGTTTTACTCTGCTGTAGAGGAACAGAGAGAAGCTGGAGCAAACAAATCAACTACAGAAACACACAAACACAGACTTCCCTTTCGAGTTTGTCCTGTGGGATTGCTTTGGGCCATTGGGGAGGTTTTGGAGTTATACTGAACGTTCACCTTCCCAGGGAGAAGATGGCAATCAAATATCCCTTTTCAGAGCGTTTCCCTCTGCTCCAGGTGCTGGGGTGGGCTGGGGTGAGCCCTCGACTGCATCAATTCCCCCTCAACACCCCCAATTCCCACTTTACACCATCCACTGCCCCTCCCACTGCTGCTCCCAATGGACACGATGGTTCCTGGGAGAAGACAGGGCTTGTTAGTGATCAGCTTCTGCTGAATGCAAATCATTCAGGGGATAAGGGGTATTAAAGGAAAAAAAACCCACTGAATGAGTTCTAAGGTTCTGCTGAGGTTTCCCATGCAGGACAGCTGGGGAAGCAGCACTAGTGAGAGGCTGTGACCAAATTATCCACTTTTTCAGGTCCCCAACCATGTCGTCCCAGGATGCTCACTCCTCAAGGAGTTAACAGAAAGATGTGTAAATTCACAGAAATTCCAGCTGTGGCTGCAGGAGGGCAGTGGTCACTTGGGAGGGGATGTCCTTATCCCTCCCGCAGAAGGAGCTTGTCCTTGGCCATGGGGCAGAGGAGCAAAAGGGACTGGGGGTCCTGAGGGGCGGGGGGGGGGGATGGAGCAGGGAGGAGATGCTGGGAAAGGGAGGCACAGCCTGGGCAACACCTGTGTAGGTGCAGGCTGGAGCAGAGTGTGGGGCTGAGCCCTGCAGGAATGTGCTTTGGAGCCAGCAGGAAGGGAGGATGCAGGATCCTGCCCTGTCTGCACTTTGGGGCACTTGAAACCCTCCTCTGTGAGGGGTCAGGAGCTGCAAAATAGGGGGAAAACAGCCCTAAAACACCTATCAGAGGAATCATCCATGTGTGTGCAGGGGCCATGGGATGATCCCAGCTGTGTAACCTCGTGCTGAGCTCCTGGAGGAATGGGGCAGGGGGCTAGAGACTCCTAAACAACAGACTCGGGGATTTGTGGGGGGTCTGCAGGATGAGAAAATACCAGATTTTGAGAGATTTTTAACATGAGTCTATGAAGGTCACAGAATTACAGAATGGCCTGGACTGGAAAGGACCTTAATGATCAGCCAGTTCCACCCCCTGCCATGGACAGGGACACCTTCCACTGGAGCAGATTGCTCCAAGCCCCATCCAGCCTGGCCTGGAACACTTCCAGGAGTGGGAGATGAGGAGTTTTCTGCTTTCTGCGGATAACTCCAAGGGCTGACTGTGATTCTCCCCCTCTTCCCTCCAGCACTTGCTGCTGACTCAGCTCCAAGAGTCTTGTTTATTCTTCACCCTTTCCTTCCACACCCTTATCCTTCCCCATTTCCCTCCTTGTCTGTGTCATTACACCAGCCCCCACAATTCCCAGTTTTTATTTAGGGACCTCAGAGCAGGCTGAGGAGAAGGTATCTCATCCCACCCAAGGGCAGCTCCTGTCTGCTGAGCACCAGCCTAATGGGTGATGCCTTACGTTGTAGCTTTCATGTATTTCAGGTTCTGTGCTGCCCAGGGGTGCAGTTCTGAGCTCACATTCAGTGTCACTCAGCTCTGCACAGAGCAGGGACACAAAACAAATCCTTTTCCTGCTGGAGACCAAGAGCAACTTTCAGCCCCAAAAGCACAAACAAGGGTGGGCTGAAGGGAGGAACAAGAAGGATGGGACCTCACACCCTGCAGCTGGAATTGGACAATTAAACCCCAGTATGGAAATGGACCAAGACTTATAAAAGTGTGAGACCTTGTGACCAGTCAGCCATTTTTGTAACCATTTTGGGTCCACCTTGGGTGCAGCCCTGGTCAGGCTCTTGTACTGCCCAAGGTGGATCCTGGAGGCCTTTCAATAAATCCCTACTTTATTCTCTGGCTCTGTCCAGTCTCTGTTTCAGATCAGTCTTCCCAAGGTGTCACGGGGACACTCAGTGCCCCAAACCTGCTGGACCAGAAGCTGCACCTCAGTTTTCTCACCCGACCTAAGTTTATAAGGAGAGCTTAGGGTGGGAAAGGGTTGTGTATTCCACTCCCTGAAAATGCCTTGCTCTGGGCCCAGCCTTCCCCATCTCCACAGAGCACTGCAGCTCCATCAGTGGGATGCAGCAGCAGCAGCAACTCTCCTGGGGTCACTGGGACACGGGGCACCTTTCCCAGGGCGAGTCTTTCCCCATACAGGGAATGCCACAGACACCTGTCACAAACCTTCCCCTGCTGTTCTCCTTTTGGTTTTCTTGCCCCCCCTACTCCTCTCCTGACCCTTGCAAGAGGTCAGGATGCACCTGTGCCTCAGCAGAGGGATGGGGCTGGCTCCTCCAGGCAGGCATCTCCCAGCAGTTTGGCATTTCAGTCACAGCCCGTCTCCAGCTCTGAATTCTAGGAAGCAAATTTTGCCCAATAAAGGGATTGATCAGCTGCCCTGTGCATGTTCTCAGTGCTGTTAACAAAACCATCACATAAGCACTTCTTCAAATCTCTGTTCAGATATTGCTCCCAAAATCTCAGCTCGCAGTGCTCGATGAAATGAGCACCAAGAGCCCTTTTGTGCTGCAGCTCCCTGCCCCACACTGGCTTTGCTTTCCCCAAAGCTCTGGGGAAGGGAGCTTTGGGGTGGGGGGAGCAACTGGAGGAGAGCAGGCTCCTGCTTCTGCATCAGGAATTCATAAAGCAGAGAAAGAACAGAGAATTTGGCTGGGGAAATCAGAAGGGGAGTTTGCAAAGGGCAGCAGGAAAATGAGGGTCTGGGTAGGGCTGTGCAGAGGTGGAGGGGCAGGGTGGGAGCAGCCTGGCCTGTTCCTCTGCTCCAGAAGGGAATGGACAGGATGGAATGACAGGATTCCATGCCTATCCTCCATGCGTCTCCCTCCAGAAAAATCAAACTGCTGCTTCTTCCCCACAGCAGATTTTCTGTGCATGAATTATTTTGATAGGGTTTTTTTTTTGATTGAAAAAGTATCTTAACATAGAATAATTCCAGAAGAGAAAGCAAAGGCTGGTTTACATTGCAGGCTGCAGTAAAAAAGACGGATAGAGGATGTCACCAAAAAAAAATCAAAAAGGGGGAAACACTTCTAAAAAGCCAATAGTTTTTCATAAAATCTTTCATGTTCTACTAAAGGCCATTTTTCAACCAAATGATTCTTTGCCTTGTCCTAGGCTTGAAAAAATGTTAAGTAGCATCTCCCAAGGCCACGCTGGAAGGGAAGGGGAGCGACTGCATTTCACTGAGGGGGCTCCCAGCCCCAGGGGCAGTGCCTGGGAGCACTTCTGGCATATTTCTTGCTCTCCATTCTTGCCTTTAAGTTCAGTTTTGCCTCTGAATTTTTTGGTGCTACTCCTATTTTTGTGTCCATGTTGCTCTTGTGAGGTGGGTGGTTATGCTTGGAGGATCCTGGGCTCAGGAGTGCTGGAGTCTCTCCCCAGGTTCAATTGACATGTTGGACTTTTCACAGGGCCGTGGAGTGAATGAACAGCAGGGAATGGCCTTAGGGTGAAGGAGGTCAGGGCTGGATGGAATATCAGGAAGAAATCCTTCCTGTGATGGTGGGCAGACCCTGGCACAGGGTGTCCAGAGAAGCTGTGGCTGCCCCTGGATCCCTGGGAGTGTCCAAGGCCAGGCTGGACAGGGTTTGGAGCAGCCTGGGATAGTGGAAGGTGTCCCTGCCCATGGCAGGGGGTGGGTTGAGCTGAGCTTCAAGCTCCCTCCAATCCAAACCATTCCATGATTCTGTGGTTCACCCACTCCAGGTGTTCAGTCAGGCCCTGCAGCCCCTTCACAAGGGCCATCCCACAGCTCCAGGGCTGGGTTTGGCCCCTGAGCTGGGGAAGGACAATCCTGGTAGAGGCTGTGAAGAGGAAGGAGGGTGGGCAGGGCTCATCCCTGACTCTCCCAGCAGATTTGCTTCCAGGGCAGTTTGTTTGCTCGTACTGCCCCAATGCCTGGTGCTGTATCCATGGTCCCACAGATGTGCTTGGAGCTTTATCCACGGAGCTGTCTGTGCTGGGGGGTTGTGACAGGTTGAATGCAGCTATAAAATCCTTCTGGAGATTCCTGCAGCACAGAATCCCAGTGAGCACTGTGGGACTACTCCCTGGGGCTGCCCTCGTGTGTGTCCTGCATCCCTCTGCCCCATCCCTGCCTGCTTGGGCTGGCTCTGCTCTCCCAGATCCCTGGATCCACACTGCAGGAGGTCAGGGCTGGTGATGCTGCTGCATTTGCTGTTTCCACTTTCCTGGCCCTCGTGACTGCTGCCCTTCAGAGGGGGCTGAACTCTCTGGCCAGGCTCCTGAGAAATGGATTTTGTGCACTGCCAGCTGGTTTACACCTCCACCCCGAGCCAAGCACCGTGTGCTTCTCACCCTAACTCTCTGGAGAGATCTGCACTGAGGCAGGGAATTGCTCCATTACAGAAACTGTGGCTGAAAATGAAGTTGTTTTTCTAATGGGCCAAATATGTACATCAGAATGTTACAAAAAAAGCCCCGGCAATTGCAGTTTAAAATTACTTGGCAGGATCTGTTTGCCTGCTATCACATTTGCTTGCTACCTGATTTATTGCCAGTGAGGAGTTTATTGCAGGACTGAGAGACTTGCAGCCAGGGGTCTGTGAGTTATCCCTGCAGGCTCCTGCCTTTGGCTGGATCTGGGGCTGGGAGAGGGCAAGGACCAGCCTTTGAGTAAATCCTGGGTTTGCCACCTCCATGCTCATTTCTTGGGCTCTTTGAGCTGTTGGACACGGTGACTGTGAGTGGCTTCAAGGGGAACTTTTTGATGGAAATGGTGGACATTGTACAGGCAGGATGGCGTGACCCATGGGAAATTCACCTGGGAATTTTAGTGTGACTGCAGGGATTTCTCCCTTCTTTCTCTGCACTCCAAATCCCTGTGGCTCGGGTCTGGAGGCCAGACTGTCCCTCTGCCACCAGCAGGGCTCTGCTAATGCTGCCCCTGTCTCACCTTGTCTTCCACCTGTGTCCATCCCTCCTGGGAGCCACCCCCCCAGGTCCCTCTGATCTCAGTGAGGTCACAGCTCTGTAGCTGCATGCAGACCCCAAATTCTTCGAGGCTGGATCAGGCTGGGAAGGAAGAAACAAGATTCCTTTTTCAAAGCATGAGTCCAATAATCAAGCTCCCCATTAATACCCAGGTGCAGTTTAGCTCAGGGCTCAGCTGTTGCTCAGTGTGTCCCATCAGGACACCTCAGAGCTGGCATTTCTGTGACAGGAGCCCTTCTCCTGTGCCTCAAACCAGCTCTTCCCCTTGCTCTTTCCTTACCTCTGCCCTCCCCACAGCTCTTGGCTCTCCTGCTGGGCTCAGTGACCTTTCCTGCACCAGCTTTGCAGCAGTGAACACGAGGCAGGGACACCTTCAAGCAGGTGCTGAAAACTCCCATTTCTTCCCTTTGGACAGCCGTGTCTTTCCTGTGCTTTCATGGAAATACAGCCCAAGAAACCCCAGAGTTCAGTACTTCTGTGATGTGCTCACCACATCACTGTGCCCTTCTCACTGACAGAGGCTCCTCCTTTCAGCCAGGATTATGTCACCTGTGCCATCAGAAATACCCACTGGACAGACACATCCCAGTCCTGCCCATTCCTGCTCACTCCTGGCATTTGCAGGGACGGTGGGACACAGGAAGCACAGACAGCAAGGAGCTCTCTGCGTCCTCCACACAGGGTGAGAGGTACTCAGTGCTCTTTGTTTCAGGGAATTCTGTCACTGCTCTGTTCAGTGACACTCCTGAGATTCCTGAAGGATATTTTACAGCCTGCTGGGAACGTTCAGAGGGAAATACCCCTGGATCTGGTGGGAGTGGTGGTCAATGCCATGATTGCCTGGGATTGCTGTACCCTGGTGGCTCTTTCCAAGCCTGTCAATCCCTGTCTCCACAGGCTCAGTCTTTATGTTTGTGGTTCTCTGCTTTCTTTACATTATTCAGAGACAAGTGCAGTGACAGCAGGGTCCTGTCACTGTGAAGCTGAAGTCATTTTAACTGTGACTGACAGTGATCACTGTCACACCAACACCAAGGCTGGAGAACACTGTTTCTCTTCTAGACATCACCCCCTTACCCTAAGCCAGAGCTATCTATGAACAATCTCCCTGTTTCAAACAACTCCTGCCTGTATAGTCATCAAATTCCTAACAAATTGCTGGGGTGATGCTGAGGTGTGATGGGCTCAGCAGAATGAAATGTTTGAAGGTGTCATTTTATCAAAGACCCTGAACTGTGACAGGTGTGTAAGAGAAGAGAAAACTTTGGAGTTTTTTTAACCCCCACCAAAATCGTTCAGGTTGAGCTTTGACAAAGACTCAGATCATGCTCGAGCACAAGGTGATGCTTCAGCTCCACCACGTCTGTTTTCCCACCAAGTAAATCTGAGGGGCTTCCTAGAGAATGAAGGGCGGGAACAAGCTGGAATTGAAGGAATCAGTACCAGGCACTGGATCAATCCCCAGGGAAGCTCGGTATCCAGTCTGAGCTCCAAGGGAAGCAGCAGGACGTGGGTCAGATTGCAGGGCTGTGTTAGTGAGCACAGGGGTGGCACTGCTGGATTCCATTTCAATGGATTTGAACAAAATGGGAAGATTTAAGGAAGTCTCAATACCTGTGTTTGGGGGAGACTGGGTGATTCAAATCCGTTTGGATTGAGCAGAACTTTCTGTTGCCACTTCCCTTCTCTGATGTGCTTAGAATCGATTTCTTGCAGAGCAAAGAGTGTGTGGAAACAGAAGTCAGCCCAAATGTTGTCTGCGGGGTTTGACCTAGATTTTCCAAGGGATTTGGCTATGCACAAGCACTCACAAAATCTAAATTCGACCACCTGTCTCCTTGTGCTGGTAAACCAAAAACCACTGATGCAAATGGACAGAGACCTGGTTTTTCCCCACACAATTCCTGATCAGTCCGTGGCAGTGCAGGGAGCACACTTGCAAATTGAACATGCAGCCAAACACGTGTTTTTTCACAGCTAGACTCCCTTGAAAAATATTAATCCTGCACACTAATTAGTCAGAGATCAGAATGTGATCCCAGGAAATATGCTCACTCAGCCAAAAATAGGAAGATGGTTGCAGATATCCATATGCATACATTCCTGTTCTGCATGTGCAGTGAGCTCTAAATGCACACATTTCAGAACAGCCTCGACATGAGAACTTTTTAATTAGGCTGGTGGCCTTACAGAACATTTCCTGTTGGGATAAAGTGCTAAGTAGGGAAAAAAGAACGATCTGGAGAACAAAATGCACTTTTGCAGAAAGGCTCGGGAGGCTGCAGGCAGCAGATCAGCAGTGCAAAGATCCCCAGCATCCAAAGGTTCCCCGAGCTGACAGGGATGTGTATCTGAGTGGGAGGGATGTCACTCTGGCTCTCAGGCACTGTCACAGCTCTGAACCACGGGCTGGACAGGCTGTGGCTTTGTTCCAGCTGAGAGATCCGGGCTGCAAGATCCCGCGTGTTCCTCGGGAGGGGCCCTGCCTGGAGAACACAAAGTGTCAGCAGGAGCTGGGGTGGTGAGCGATGGGGTCTGACAGGGAACAGGGAGCACATTTCCATGGCAGGAGCTGCTTCAAATGCCTCCAATTCCCAGCGTTTAGAGACTTTTGGCAGAAGCTCTGTCACAGCTGCCCTGTCAGCCCAGGCTCTCCTACCGAAGGGAACGCTCTGTGGCGATGGACCTTGTACCCCACAGTGTTGTCAGCCTGCATGGCTGGACTCAGCCTGTTCTGGGGCTTTCCAAACCTTTCAGGAGCCAATCTTTCACCCTCAGAGGAGTTTTGCCTCGAGTGGTCGAGCCAGCTTTAATTATTCCAGAATAACAACCAGAGCAGCAAACCCCTGTGTTGTGTTGGGAGCTTTCTTCAGCACCAGCTGGGACTGGGAGACCTCTGAGCCCCTTGGCTGCTCGTGGTGGTCACCAGGGCTTGTAGGAGGCAGCTGGAGCTGAGTTTGCCCATGCAGGGAGCAGGTTTTGCCCCTTTGCTTTTGGGTGTTGTGCTCAGAGGAGCCAGCTCACCTGGTTTCCTGCCACCCTCTCCTGACTGCTGCTGGGCATCCTCTGCTCGGGCTTAAAGCATTCATTAGGGACATAATTAACATTCTCATAGTTATGAAAGAGTAGGAATAGGGAAAATTAATTCATTTAGAAGCACAAATTGAGGCTGTGAGTGCTTCTCCTGACCTGAGGGGTCTCAGACATGAGTCTGGTGTTCTTATTATGTCACACCTTATACAAATACGGGATAAAATAGCAGCTCCATGAGCAAGGAGACGTTCAGGAGACAGAGGAGTAGAAACACGAGTTAGAACTTCTGACAGCAGAGTGCTGCAGTAGGAGGTTATTTTAGAACTTGCTGCCTCAAGGGAGTTTGCACTTTCTTGCCTTGCAGTCAGCCAAAGATGTTGATGCCAATTTAGTAGGAATTAAATGTATTCTCTCAACTTCAGGCATTTTTCATAAGTTGCCCTAAGTAAGATCCTTTTTCCCCCCCTTTCCACTTTCTCTGGGTGCATGGCTTTTGATCCAGCCTAAGAAGCAGAAGGTTCAAATCAGCCTTACAAACAGAGCTGTCATTCAGCTCCCTCCTTGGCAAAAGCTGTATTAATATCTACTGAAGTGTCTCAGCCAGTGATCAGAATCTCGCCTGCATTGCCATGGCAATGCAAAGGAAACTGAATTCCAATATGACAAAATCCTTCCTCTCTCCCCCCAGTCATTGTCCCCAACATGGGACAAACAGGCAGCACTGACAACATTCAGGTGTTCCAGCACTGGACTGGGGCAGGGCAGGGATCCTCCCTCTCCCGAGAGTGCTGCAGATGCTTCCCCACCCTCATCCTGGGTTTATTTGCTTTGTTTCTCCTTACTGGGTGATTTTTCAGAATCCTTAGCTCTTGGCCGTGCTTTTAGATGCTTTTTTTTTTTCAGTTATTTTTAAAATTTTCTGCCTGCTTGCATCTTATATTTCAATTAGCAATAAGGAGCTCGTGGCTGTGGTGGTTGTAGAGAAAATGCAGCAAGGCTGGAATAGAATCCAGCCTTGGTCCTGGGTTCCCTCTGCTCCCCCTCAGCAGTCTGTGCCCTCTGCCCTCTCATGATGCCAAGGAATTCTTTCCTGTCTCCTCACCTGCCCCAGTCAACAATCATTGCTTTTCCACCATCACCTTTGAAATTAATAATTAAGAAATTCAAATGGCAAACCACTTTAACACCATGGTTTTCCAACAGCCCTAAACTTTTGGAACTATTTTGTTTTAGCCTTTGATTTTGGGAAGTCTTCACCTGCCCAACTCAAACACCTCTGCAGGTACTACCAACCACCTGAAAAGCTGGAGCCCAGCATTTTTAAGAACCCTTGTAAATGCAGATGGTAAATACAGGCACCATTCAATCCTTTCACCCTCCAAAACAGGAGCCAGGATGCTGGAGTCAACACAAAGAACCAAATCAGCTCCTGCCTTGGTCTTGTGGGTGAGCTCCAGCCAAAGGGGGCTGCATTTTCTGAGCCACACTGGCCTCAATGGTCCAATCTTCCACGGATGTTTAAGATGATATTTTTCTTTGTGCCTTAAAGCTCTTGTAAAAACACATTCTGATGCCCATATCTGTTCACCAACATAAGACAATGCCCCAAGCCAACTTCTAAAGGGAAATTTGATCAGAATTGCACAAAAGATATTTTCCATCTCTATTTGTACTTACAATCAAGGACTACAATCAAGGCATTTGTTGCAGCTTTCCTTGCAGAGTTGGTGTGTGCATGACTTTCCTACGATACGTTCAGAAATGAAATTGATTCCTTTTATTTGGAAGAAAATCAAACATGAAATAGAGACAAACAGAAGGATCCTGACCAGTTCTACCTCGCAGCCAAATTTGCTTTCAGAGTAAATGACAGAGAAGAAACAGCATGTTGAAAAAATAAATAAATAATTCGAAAGTGCCCAGACCAAGTCTGAATTCTCGGGCTGTGTTTTCCCAATAATGGAGACGTGTGGTGCTTTCAACCCTGTCTCCACTGAAATCCATTAAGACTCCTGCATAACCTCTTGTCCCCTTTTATAAGCCAAATGTTGTCATTGCTTTTCAAAGCCATCACTCCTGAGAACATCTCCCTGGGAAGGGCAGTAATAACAGGAGCTGGCATGTGAGGGAAATCCATTGTCAGGGAGGAACTCTGGAATATGGTACAGAGGACAGGATTGCAGAAATGTCACAATTCATCCTCGTGATAATGCTTTCCCTGGGAGCTGCACAAAGAGCAGAGAAATAGAGGCATTTGTATGGCAGCAGCACCCCAGAGCCTCGACAGGAATTCAGGAGGAGCTGTGTATGCCAGGGGGAAAAAGTTGCTTTCCCAATTCTTTTATCCTCTCAGTGCAGGAACCACCCACAGCAGAGCTGCTGCTCCTGAGTTACAACCAGTGGCTGTCAGACTGTGCCCACCCTCAGGGCTGCCCCACAGAGCTGCACCCCCTGCCATGGGCACCTGCCCCCCAAAAGAGGACACCACACACACCCTGTCCCAGCTCTCAGGCTGGACAGGATGGAATTCTCTCTCCCTCGTGCACAGCTGGCCCAGGAGCTTCCCCAGCCCCAGCTCAGGCAGACCCCGGCCTGAAACTGGTTGGGAGTCCAGTGTGTCCCACCCTTGTCCCCATGTCCTTCCTCTGGTGATGGCCCTGGATGGCGCCACCAGGACACCAGAGGAACCTTTGGCCACTCACAGCAGTTCCCATCTCCTTGCGACACCTGCCCAGGGCCTGTCTGTTCCTTCCTTCCCAAACAGGAGTCCAGAAGCAAAGCTTGGCTCAGGTCACGCTGCCATGAACCTGGATTAATGCCACCATCCTCACCCAGTGAACCTCAGCCCTCATCACCCGGGTTCATCAGCTAATTGCTCTTGGGCCTCCTGCCTCGCTCCTGCCTGGGCTGTTTTGTTGTCTCACAGCATGTTGTGAGAATCAGAAGAGTTAAGTGAGTTGTCTGAGGTCCCACAGGCTGTTCAGTCTGTTCCTGTCCCCAGCTGTGTGACCTCCAGCTGCCTCCCTGCCCCACTTCTTTGATTTCACACTTTTTGCAAGCCCCACGAAATAGTCTTCTTAAATAAGTGCACTGAAATAAGGGTTAAGATTTCCGTGTTTATCATGGAGTGAAGCCTGTAGATAACACTGATCTAGAGTGGAACAGGGTGGGCTTCCTCTGAGGGGACTGAAGGAGAAATGAGGAGTCCTTGTCCATAAACCTGACTGTGGCAGCAGGTCCTGCTCACAGCAACAAGGACCATGAATGTGAATGAGCACAGGTAGCACTGGAGATGATAATTACACACTAATTAATCACTGCCCAGGAACCTGAGAGCACCCCCAACTCTCTCCTCAGCTCCTACAAAGACTCTGGATATCCCATTAGAGAGGAGGTTGAGTTAACATCCGATACTCTGCTGTGTATTATCCACAAGTAAACCACAAGTAAACCACAAGTAAACAGATGAAGAACAAAGATGCCTTGTGTTGCCAAAAAAAAAAAAAAAAATCAGAATTATTGGCTAAATATTTACTTGTCTTAAGATGTGAGCAGCTCATGCCAATGCAAGCCATGATGCCTCCTTGTTTTACACTCAGCAAAACCACATGGAAGCTGTTAATTGATTAAACTTTCATTGTGCTTTGCTTGGATACTTGTGGGCAAACAAAGCCCTTTCTACTCCTACAGTCCATCTGCCAGGTTCATTAAAGGGTGTTTAATCCAAGGTTTGTGAAGCTGGACCACATGATGCCCAGATCTGGTTTCTCAGCCTCTCCTCAAATCACAGAATCTCACACTGGTTTAGGTGGGAAGGGATCCTAAAGCCCATCCAGTGCCATCCCCTGCCACGGGCAGGGACACCTTCCACTGTCCAAAGTTGCTCCAAGCCCCAGTGTCCAACCTGGTCTGGGACACTTCCAGGGATCCAGGGGCAGCCACAGCTTCTCTGAGCACCCTGTGCCAGGGCCTGCCCACCCTCCCAGGGAAGGATTCCTTCTTATATGTCCCATCTGTCCCTGCCCTCTGGTAGTGGGAACCCATTCCCTGTGTCCTGTCCCTCCATCCCTTGTCCTAAGCTCCTCCCCAGCTCTCATGGAGCCCCTTTAGGCACTGGAAGTGGCTCTCAGGTCTCCCTGGACCCTTCTCTTCTCCCGGCTTCTCCCAGCACCCTGGAGAGATGATCCAGGTCCCTGATCACCATGAATGGTGACACTCTCTAACCTCTCTCTCCCTTCCCTGCAGGCTCATTGCAGAGCCCTGCCTCTGCCCACCTCCCACTTGGATCTGAGCAGCAACCTGTGGCTTTTCCTCAGCCCCTGGCACACCTCAGGGCTCTCCTTCCTCCCCCGCAGCCGCAGCCTCCGTGGGGTGGCTGTGACACCTGGCTTGGCCAAGGGAGTTCTTTAGTGGAAATCTGTTCTATAGAGTGGAATTCCCAAGGCTCCTGTGACCGAAGGAGACAATAGCAACACAACCTCATTAAAGCCTAACGCGTGCTGCAGGCAGCCACAGACACCCGGCAGCTCCCGCGTGCCGCCGGGGACGAGCGGATGGAGCGCTATGAAAGCTTTATGAATGACAAACTTGCCAAATTGCTGTTTAAACAAGGAAGCAAATGGGAAGACCATCTGCATCAGATTGAAACTGCTCATAATCCTGTCACTTGTGCCAGCGTGGTGTGTTTAAGCTCTTGAGTTGGCACTGTGCCCAAGAGACACAGAAATTTGTAGGTTTTGCCGCAATGTTCCCCCCGATCCCAGACAGGATCTGAGCCCTCTTTGCCGTTTCTGTGGATTTCTGATGGAACGGGGAGCTTTCTCCCTTCCTTCAGCCCAGAGCAAGCCCCTGCTCACTGCCCCTGCTTTGGGCTCTGCAGGCTGGGGAGCCACACTGAGAACCCCCAGACTCTCAGTCTCCACTCAGTGTCTCCCACGTACGGATTCATGGCAGGGACCATCCCATGGTCCTGCCCCACCCCATCTCTTGTACCAAACACCTCACATCTCACCTGTTCCCCCTCAGCAAACCCCACCAGGCCAGCAGTGCTGCTGGCCTGGCTGTAAAGGTAAGAAAATGAGACATTAAAAATGAATGTGTGAAGATACGGGATGATCCTGATCCCATCTTTCCCGTTGCTGGAGTGATGTTCCTTGCCCTACCCTCCATCTCAGGACTTCACGCCATCCACGGCTCCTTTCCACTCCTGGCAATCAGTACAAACACCAAAGAGACTGGAGGGAAAGGCAAAGCACCAGCCCCCCCTGCTCATGTAGATCTTTATCTCATCTCTTCACACGGAGCTTTGAAAGACAACTAAAACAAGTTACTGATAATTAGCTGGAAAGACACACAAGCAATTGTGCTTTATCAAGTACAAGCTCTTTGATAATAGGCCAGGCCTAGTGCCATGAATTGCTAATTGATTCTCTCTTAGCAAAATGTTTTGCTTAATTAAAGGGTGTGCTGATTTATAAACACCTCCCTAAATATTATTCACTTTTACATCTGCTGAAAAGAGCTCAGGCTGTTCCTGCACTCCAGCATTCCCTTTCAAATTATTCCATTATACCCAGCCACGCTCTTTCAGTACTGATTGTGACAGATTGAGGAATTATTAAATCATAAATACCAAGAGGAAAAGCCAGTGATACACTTAATGGGAACTGTTCTCACAGCCCCCAAATATTTCAAAGAATGACAAAACCAGAAGGAGACAGGGAGGCAAAACTGAAGCTCTTGGCCCAGCTCTGCTTTTCCTCATGCTGGAGTAAATCATGACCCAGAGCTCAGCCTGATGCAAAAGCAGAGGAAGGCTCTGTCTCATTTTTTCCTGCAACATTGCTGAGACTTAACTCGGGTCGCACCTGACTCTCTGCTGCCTCTCATGGTGCTTCCTTGGGGGGTCACCAATGTCTCTGGCCCTGCACAGTCCAGGACATGCTTTTTAACTCATTTGTGTCTTCTCAGTAGGTGCTGTCGAGGCTTTTGCTCCTGCAGCTGTCCCATCCAGGTCTGTGCTGTGCTGCAGAGGAATGGAATCCATGGGTGGTGTTCCACGGGACCTGCCTGTCCCCAGAGTCCTGGAGGCTCAAACCTTGTACTGGTGGCAGCAGGAGCCTGGTCAGGAGGCTGCGGCCCAGCCAGAGTGTCTGGGATGCCTGCAAGAACACACCTGGAGGAGGGGCAAGTAGAGAGATGGATCCTGCGAGGGATCCAGGGCCAGGCAGCTGGCTCAGAGGCGTGGGGAATTGGGTGTGGCACGGGGAGGAGGAAGGTTTGGCATGAGAGGGGAGCTGCAGGTGGCAAGTTTGATCCAGAGGGTCTTTTGGACACAGCAGGGTTTGGGGGAGCTCGGCTGTGCAGGGAGGCCCAGGCAAGGAAAGTGGCAAAGCTGAACCGCAGCAGCAGCAGCAGCAGCAGCAGGCAGAGCTCCCAGGTGGATCAGTGTCCCGGCGCCTCAGAGGGGGCTCAGCTGAGCACACGGTGATGATGGGGACACTTGGCTTTTCCTGGAGCCCGGGAAGGGCTGATCCTCCTGCAGGGTGAGCCACAGAATGGTTTAGGTGCAGCATCACCCTGTGCCTGGCCGGTCCTGGAGGGCTGCCCTGGCAGCGGCCACCAGCAGGGACAGGACAGTGGCTCGGTGCAGCTCTGCTGTGGCCCAGCCCACACAGTCCCACAGAGGACAACGCTTGGCCGTGCCCCACGGCCCCTGAGAGGGGCTGGAACCCCGCAGGGAGCTGTGCCCGGGGGCCTGCAGCAATGCCGGAGGATTCCTGCTGTCACCCCTCCCTCCCACTCCTCAGGGTCACCTTGCTCTGCTCCAGCCCCTCAGCCCCAGGGATGAGCCACCCCCTTGCACACCCTGCTCTCCCCTCCCCATTTTCACGTGCCAGCCATAATACAGAGTTTCTATTTACTCAGGGCGAGTCGGTGATTTACTTTCCACCCTGTTTCACTTCCATTTCGAGCTGGATTACTGCCTGCTGCATAAATCCAGCCCGGAGTACCTGAGGAGCATCTGATGCGGCGCTGCCCTCTGGAATGCAGAGGTTATCGCTGTCTGTCAGCGTTCGAATGGAAATTAATTGCCACCCAGTGTTCGTTAATCAGCCCAAACACCTCCTTCTCCTTTGCGGTTTCCCACCTCCTCCTCTTTATTGATGGGTCGTGTGGCACTTGCTTGTTACTCGAGTCTTTGAATTCCGTGGTGCGAGAGCCAAACCCTCCCCAACAATGACAGGAAAGGGATTTGGGCTGAGGTTCTGGTGCAAGCTGGGGGTTCACTGATGAAGTGGATGGAGAGAGTCAGTCATAAGTCCTCCCTCGCCATTCCATGAGCTTCAACAGGGAGGAGACGAACGGGGCTTGGTGTCCCAGCTCTGGTGTCGCACCAGGTGAGAAGTGGCTCTTCTGCACGGGGCTTCTTTTGGGACTCTGAGTTTGGTCAAAGGCACCAAATGAAGTGAGGCACATGATCAGTAAGCACGAGTGACTTCAGAGGAGAGGAAACATCCCCTCGTGTCCCGGGAAGTTGGGCTGCTGGGCTGCCTTTGGCCAGCAGCAGGATTTACACCCAACAGCTACATCCAGCTCCCATGGCGAGCCTGCCTTGATAATCAGCTCTGAACTCCTGTTTTACTCCAGCCCGGCTTCCCCTCGTGATCCCTGCACTCAGCACCGTGTTTGTTTGCCCTAGAGCATCTCTTTTTAATGGATCACTACCCCTGCCAGGGAATTTCTCACCGTGGAGAAGTTCCTGCTCCCCAGGTGAAGCCGCTCCACCATGAATTACCCCGGCTGTCAGGAGTGTGTGCCCGGTTTCCAGGCTGGATGCTGGCTGCCTGCAGAGACATTAAGTATGCTGAGCACTGGATAACACACTCTTCTCTGCATATATTTGCAGCTTGATAATGTGACTCTGGTTGCTTCTTAGCCTCTGATCCCTGGCTGGGGTGGATCAGGATTGTTCTGCGGCAGTCGGGGCAGCCGTGCCAGTGACACGGCTGGATCTGGCCCCTCATTAACTGCAAGATACAGTTGCTTGTGACTGAAATACTCGGTGATTTTTGAAATAAGGAGAATAAAAGGTTAAGCTGCCACAGAGATTCATATTAATCTGTTCCAATTACAATATGCATAGCACTTTTCAGAAAGGATTTGAGGCTTCTCCCACACAGACTTAGATGTGCCCGCATGAAATATCAATGTTTTAGGGTAGGATTTGCAAAAGAACCTCGAGGAAATGAGGCACCCACTTCTTACTGACTCTCATTGACTTCCCCGATTGCGTTTGAAGAATCCCACCCTTAATTATGGTTATTATGCCATAAGAAATGGTCTCCCTCATTACCATGGGCATGACCTAGGTACTGACTACTCACAGCTGTCTAACAAATAAAATAAAATAAAATAAAATAAAATAAAATAAAATAAAATAAAATAAAATAAAATAAAATAAAATACTGAGGTTGCAAAGTGGACAAGTGCTTAGAGTGTTACTGGTGATGCCAGTCAGGCAAAGCTTTTGCAAAGGTCCTGAAAGCCACCCCTAGAATGCTGCTCCTGGGCTGGGAAGTGCAGCCCAGGAGGTCTCAGCTGGACACCCCATGTCCAAGCGCCCTCTTTTCCCAAGGGCCAACTGTCTGAAGGATGATTTCGGAGCCAAGGCACAAAGCAGGGACTGTCTTGGCTACAAACCAATGGTCAGGGGGCTCTAGGTGAGGTTCGGGTTCCCTCTGGTGTTTTATGAGGTCAGATGAAGTCTGACCAAGCACCCAAAGCTGTTCCTGCTGTTCCTAAAGCTGGTTATTCCTGTTGCCTGTCTGACTGCCCTGCTGACAGACAGTTTCTGGAGCCCTTTTCTCACTCCTGAAACCTTTCCCTTGTGCACTGAAAGTTTTTCAGCTCCAGCTTGGCCCCCTCAGGCTCTCCAGGACCCTCCAGCACAACGCCCTATCCTGGTTATTTGGGATCTTTTGGTAATTTGGGATCTTTTGGTAATTTGGGATCTTTTGGACAAGATCCCAAGCTTTCTCCACATGCTTCAGAGAGGCCCCAGGACACAGACGTGCTCAGATGTTCTCCTGCAATGAATGGGGATTGCAGAGCATTTCCCTGGAGAATTCCACTGGGAAATCCCCAAAACATGGATCTCGGCCTTTTCCACCCCAAAATCTTTACGGAGCCACCATTTCCACTCATGTTCAGCAGATCCTGTTGCTTGAAGTTCAGGCAGAGTGAGCAAATTTGAGCTGATCTGGAAGTGACTCCTCCTGCTAAGGTTGGCTTTTTCAGCACCAACCATGTGAGGAAAAGCTTCAGAGCCTGTTGGGGACAGGAAAATGAAATATATATCAGCTTTCAGATTCCCTTCTCCTTCACAGCAGGGTTTAGGAGGCAACCAGGCTGTAAGCACAACTCTGCTTATTTTTGCTTTCAAACAGTGCCAAACCTTTAACTATTGATTGCAAGCAAAGGTTCATTAGGGAGGGGAAGGAAGAAGTGGGTTTAGGGAGAAAAGCAGAAATCCCAACTCATCTGCTTCGAGGCCTCTGCAGATTAATAGAATTAATTTGTCTTGTGGGGCATTAATTGAAGAATGTGCTGAGGTTAAGGACAAGGTCAGCTCTTCCCAGGGTAATGTCTCCTCCATAATTCACTTACCAGCCCATCAGGACAATCTGGGCAGAGTAATGATGAAGGATGGACGTGCTGCCCCCGGGATCCCAGGGAACAGAACCTTGCATTACAGATAACGTTAAGTGGAATTTGGAGGAAGGTACCTGGCAGATATTTTATTAGATCAGACATCCAGCACTACCTCATGTTTCTTTAGGATCTGCAGCTCTGAATCAGGTCTGGATGACACAGAGGGACAGTTCTGAGGCAGCTCAGGGTGTCTGATCCCTGTGGTACACAGCTCTGTGCCAGTCCCACCCCTCACCCTGAGGAGCCCATTAGAAAAAAAAAACCTCAGGAATTGTTCCCAGGCCGTGTTATTCCACCAGAGTGACCCAGGCAGGGTTGGGAGCTGGCTGCATGCTGGGAGGAAGGACTTGGCTGGGGGGGGAGATGGAGTGGGCAGGCTGTGACTGCAGGTGCAGTGGAGACAGCTCCCCCAGGCTGAGCGGGCAGGCCTGGAGGCTCCAGCACCTCCCCAGCTCCTGGGATTTTCCCTGCAGCCTCTCCCACCTGTCTTAGGTGTGCCCTGCCACGGCCAGGCACAGCAGAGGGACAGATCAGGGTGGGGTAAAAGTGAAGAAGGGACAAGCACTGAGCCAGGCTGGGGTGACACTCGGTGCTTGCAGAGGAGAAATGCAGAGCAGGGGTGGCTGGAAATGTCTGGCTGAGCAGCTGCCCCTGCTGTCCTGCAGCTCCTCCTCTGCTCACACAGAGCTGGCTCAGCTCAGGCTCTGTATTTGACCTGCTGGGGGTTATTTGTTCACTGGGCAGGAAGAATCTGCCTCCCGCTGCTGCCAGCAGCTCCTTCTGCACAAAGTACTCAGGGACTGCAGCCAGGCAGGATTAATGGTGACTGTTGAACCCTGCCAGACCCCTCCAGCCACCACTGCAACACATCAGGCACAACCTGGCTCTGATTCCATCCATTGCTCATCACCTGTTGTTCTTCAGCAGCATTTATACCACAGGCACAAGGTTTTGAACACCAGAACTCTTCTCCTGTGAGATCAGTCGAATACTAGAGGGGCTCAATATGGAGAGACAAGAATGAGACCTTCCTAAACCTGACCTACCTCATCCTTTTTCAGCTCGGTTTGGGGTCAGAGATCTCCAAAGGTTCATTTTAACCTAGGTTTCTCTGTAAACTACAAAAGCCAGAGCCCACACGGCAGAGAGGCAGAACAGGGCAGAGACATCCCCCAGCTGTGCCCTTGTTCATCTCCAGGGCTGCCCCAGGGGCAGAAGAGGACAGGGATATTTTTCCCAGGTTCTTTAAGACAGAGAGGGCTCAAACCCCTGGAACTGCTCTTGGTGATTCTCTTCTTCAGAGCCCCCAGGGCAGACACCCAGGGCATGCCCCCAGCCCTGCCCCATTAACGAGCCTTGAGAAGATCAAAGCTGATGGCACAAGACAAAGGGTCTGTTTTGCACCCCTTAAAAGCTTAAGAGAAATGAAAACCTTCACAGGAAACCACGTGAAGCCACTTTTACTGGAGGTGGAAAGCCAGGCTCAGAGAGGTTTTGTGCCAGGCTTAAATGTCTCTTTGTGACCATGTTTCACCTCCCTTGTTTGGATGCTTGATGACAGAATTACACTCCAGACAGTGCTCTTCTGAAGCAGCACAGACAATATTTGTTTGAATTCACTTTTTTTTTTTTTTTAAATTCTTTTCTTGTTTGTTTGCTATTTCAGCTCTTGTAACCTACCCACTGTTTAGATTAGTGCTGTCTCCAGGTTTCTGAGAGTGACAGAATGGAGTGTTTGGGCTGTCAGGGGATCCATCCCACCTGCCAGAGGAATACAGGAGGTGAGCTGGGAACAGTCACAGGCAGGGCGTGAGGTGGGATGGGTGCCCAAGGAGGCTCCAGGACACCCCAAAAGTGTTGTCTCACCTATTTTCACTGCCACAGGTGTTGGAGATGCTGGAGGAAACCTGGCTTCCAGCTGTACAACAGCCACGGGCAGCAGGAGGCCACACCCGATCCACCTGGGAGCTGCAAAGTGCTGAGGTTGTACCAGCACTGCCTTTCACATTTGTGCACCTGACCTGGAAAAACCTCCATGAAGGCTTCCAGGTGTCCTGTTCAGCCAGGAGCTGATTGAGCTTGCAAAATCCTTGTAGCACGTCTGTCAGTGTGCTGTGCTCCCTCAGCCCTGACAGCTGGCTGGGACCCTGGGGGGAGCTGGCTGCTGCCTCTGGCCTGGTGACAGAGAGGAGAGAAAAGTCACAGCAGCACTGCTGCCATTCACCCGTGACCTCTGTGTTTAATGTCTCGCCCCTGAGGGCATCAAAGATTTGTTCTCAGCCTCTGCTGGAGGTTTTGGAGCACAGGGGTTGTTTGTGGACAATTTGTGCGATGTTTTTTTCTGTGCTGCAACTCTCTGCACTTGGTAAAAGAATCACTGAAGGCATTTCCCTGACTCTGTCAGAGATTTGGGTCCTGCCCTGGCACCAGCCCCAGCCCCTGAGGGCCAGACAGAACCTGGCCATGCCCAGCCCTGGGTCTTCCTGTGCCCACGGGTCCAACTATTCAGAGAATCATAAAACATGGACCCCACCCCCCCTTGCTGGGAGATGGGATGTGCACCTCTCTGGCAGCAGTGTGCTCACCTGGTTAAAGCTGTGCCTTTTCTTATCCCAGCAGCTCTCTCCCACTGCCCAGCTCCCGCGGGGTATCTGCCAGGACAGGTCCTACAAGGCTGAGCCATCTTCCTGGCCCCACGAGCTGCACACCGAGAGCTTTCTATGGGACAGACCCCTCAGATGCAGCTCCAGGATCATCGAGTCCCCAGCACTGAGTGCCACGTCCAGTCCTTCCTTGGACACCTCCAGGGATAGGGACTCCAAACCCCCTTAGGCAGCCCCTTCCAAAGTCTCACAACCCTTTCAGTGAAGAAATTCTTCCTGATGCCCAAGTTGAACCTCCTCTTTCACTGCTTGCCTGGAAGAGCCTGACCCTCACCGGGCTGTCCCCTCCTGTCAGGGAGATGTGCAGAGCCATAGGGTTTCCCCTGAGCCTCCTTTTCTCCAGGCTGAGCCCCTTCCTCAGCTTTCTCAACCCCTCCTGGGGCTGCAGCCCCTTCCCCAGCTCCACTGGCCTGTCACCTTTCTTAGAGGGCCAAAGCTGCACACCCACAGGTGACAACATCTCACAGGGACCTTGGTGTCCCACAGTGGAGCAGAACTGACCTGATATGGACCAGGGGGCAGAGCCTCTCTGGAAATTTCGGTCACAAGTCACCTCTGCTCAGGTCAGGCCTGGTGCTCAGGCAGCCAGGCAGGTGCCTTACCCAAGGGCCATTCTGTCCTCAGGAGTTCCATGCTCCTGCACAGCCCCTGGCAGCATGCAGAACTGCTCAGAAGAGCAAACAGCAGCCGAGGAGGTGGCTGTGATTAAAGCCCGAGCTCGGAGCCTCGCCACGCAAATGGGCGCCCATGAGCCCCCTCCATCCTGCTGGGCCTCACACACAAACTCAACGAGCCCCATTTGCCCTATTATTAGAAGCACCGTGATTTCCCAGCCACTCTGCTTGTGCTTTTTAGACCTGAACCCTGATTTTCAAGTGGTTGGAGTTGTCAGTGCTGCTCTCAGCCAGGCAAGAGGGGAGAACAGAAAGGAGTAAAATTCACCACGGACGTTTCAGATGCAAATGACCACCTGCAAACAGATCAAAGTTGCAGCGTGTCTCATGAAGCTGGAGTGTGTTTTATAACGTGTCATGAACGTTTCAGACAGGGGTTTTTTGCCAATGGGAGATCTTATAATTAAGGGTTAGCAAGAGTCTCTGCTCGCTGTTCCACTTAGGCTGGCATTGCCCACGGGGCAGCTCCAGCAACGCTCGGCTTCAAAGGGATGAGACTCACCTGGTATTTCAATATCAGCGAGACATTAACTGATGTCAGCAAAAGGTCAGCCCCAGCCTATGAGCAAAACCCTGTTATTAATATTTTATTAGTTGTAGTTGTCTTAATTTTTTTTTTTTTGTACTAAAACTGTTCAGGAGATAATTAAGTCTCATCAATGCCTGGCGTGCTTAGAGGAGAATTCAAATGATACCGAACCCATCTTCCTCCCTGCCTTAAATTCAGAGCAAGGATTGTAATGAAAATGCATCAACCTGTGTTCTCCAGTAGTGTGCAGTAAAATATTTTGCTTTTTTACTCTCCTCAAGGTGAAAACCCAAATGTGCTTGCAGAAATCCTCACATGTGTTTCACATCTGGGGTCTGAGCTCTGATTCTGACCCCAGGGGGCAGGAGGGATATGCAGGTGCTGTGCTCCAGATGGTTATCCCTCAAAATTCAGTAAGGTCTCCCAAAACCCAGCTTGTGTTTTGGGCTATGACTCCTGGAGGTGTGAGCTTAACCTTTAGGGGAGAGAGAGAATGTCCTGCACAAGCCAATGAACAGAGTAGTTCTGGTAGCTGCAGAGACAAGACAAAAGTGCCACTGACTCCTAATATTTCAATTCCATGAGGAATTTTCCCATGTTTTCCAGTAGAGCTCATTATAACATTAAAAAATGTATGCAGTGCATATAAGATTTTATACTCTCATATAATTCATCCCAGCAGTGTGATGGCCATTACCCACATTCTGCTGCTTCTCTTATTAACTTGTTACCCTGTATCTGTAATAAAGGGAAAATTGGTTCAATATTTGCCTTGCCCAATATCACTCACTGACTAATCTGTTATTTTTTCACTCCCTCTTTGCTCCCAGATTGCTGGATCTGATAATTCATCCATAAAACGCTGTCCATTTCATTAATCCAACAGACACAGGGAAGTGGAGTGGGGAATTCAAAAGGAGATCAGAGGTCTTCCTAATCCAGCAGGTGTGTGATAACAAATTCATGAAGCTGATCCCAAATTCAGGTGAGAAGAATATCAATGATGGCAGAGCAAACTGATGGCTTGAGCCCATGGACTTGAACTGCCCAAGGGTACCTTGGCAACTTCTTTGTAGGCTGTAAAAGGCTTGGGAGTGCAAAATTGGCAGTGGGTGAAAGAACGGAATATGAGCAATGATTTGCATTCAAAAACCACCAAACACCCTCCAGTCTTGAAATCAGCTTCTAACTGGCAACCTGTGGAACACCTGTGGTGCTTCAAAAAATCTCAAAGGCTCTCTGCTTCATAAAAATACAACTTCACTCCCAGTTGTGTGTGCTGTCAGTGCCTCTCCTCCCAGAGGGGCGAAGAACAAGAGATGGATCCCAGGAAAACCTGCTGGTTTTGGTGGTAGGTGGTCATGCCAGGATTTTTTTGCTTTGTTTGGACACGATTATGAAGCTTTTCTGGAAGATAAAGTGGTGATCCCGGCAGGAGCAGGGTGGATGGTGGCATTTAGGGAGTGCAGGAGCGTCTTGGAAGTACAAACCAGGTGGAGTAACTCCACGGAGCTGCAGGCTCTCTGGGTTGTGGATAATCAGGTGTCTGTGATGGCTGTCAGGTGAGGAGGAGGAGGAAAGACCTCTATAGTCATGATTCTTCTTATAAGTTTCTTCTTCCAAAGGAGACCAAACCAGCAGGAACCCCTGGGGAAGCTGCTGGGGCTGGGGGAGCTTCCACCCAGAGCCCAGCCCTGGAAAAGGCGCAGTCTTCCTAAGGATCACTGCTGCCTCCTCCCACTCCATGCTCATCTTCCTTCAACTTCCCTATGAAGAGCCAGTGAGCTCCAACGCCTCTGGAAGGGGCAGGAACAGAGGGAGAGAGACATGGCACTGCTGGGTTAATGACTGGACTCCACAGTTTTGGAGGCCTTTTCCAACCTTAATGATTCTCTGATCCTCTGTACCACAGTCCCATGCAGCACCTTCTCTTCTTCCATTTCAGAGTATTGGATAATCCTGAGGCAAATGCAGTCTGTTTAATAACATGCTAATAGTCTGGTCATCAGCACAGGGAAACTGGAACATGTTCCAATGATGGAATGGCAACTTAGTTTGGAAAGACCAGTGTCTGCTAAGGAAGGCAGGAGCCTCCCTTGGAATGGAGAATGTAAACCCCCTCCCCCCCCCCAAAATTATTATAATTTTGAAATTAATGGGCTCTCAGGAAAATATATGGGAATAGGAATAACAGTTCTTCACTAGGAATATTAAAATAAAAAATGTCGTAGTACAAAAAAGCAAACAAACAAAAAAGAAACCACAGAGAGCCAGAACACAGCCTGACACGCTGTTGGTCAGGGTGTTGGTGTCAGTCCAATCAAGTCCTCCTGCAGTGACAGATGTGGTTCTGTCAGAGCAATGATCCTGGAGAAGGGTGCAGTTTTCCTCTGAAGGTCCAGTAGTGCTGAGATGGGTCTGGTCTCCCTCTGGGAATCCAGTGCACACAGGCTGTGCTGGTGTTCTGAATGCCAGGTTTGATCCAGGTAGGAATGCTGGGCTCCTCCCCCTGGGTGGAGCATCTCCCAGTGGGATGATGGAATTGTATCAGCCCTGCAGTGAGCCTGGATGGCCCATGGACAGCAGATATCCCCTGGAGGGAGGATGGGTCACTGCCCCAGCTGGTTTTAACAGATCACAATAGAATACAGACTGCTGGTTACATCTTGCATTGCAACTCAAGACAAATGGCCAGGGAAAAAATAGGGCATTTTTCCTTATTCCAATGGGGAGTGGGGAGTACAACCCATTGTGCTGTTTAACAGCACCATTAAACCAATAGGGCTCAATGTTTCCATGGAATCTGATTATGCTGCAGAACAACCAGTGCCAGAGTGCTTGCAGACTTTTTGATTAGCCTACAGAATGAAAAAAAAGGGGGAAAAGGGAAAAAAGGGAAAAAAGGAAAAAGGGAGAGGAAAGGGGCGAAAGGATAAAAGGGAAAGAAGGAAAAACTCTTTCCCCAGATGTGGCTGAATTAGTAGAGCATTGCCAGCTCAAAGAGAAATTGGAGGCAAGAGGGGGTGGCAGTCCATGGGTTCATACCCTGTAGAACACAGCCCCTAAATCCTGCACTAGAAATTGCCACACCACTGAATACTCCCTCAAAACATCCCAGGATGGTGCAGCATTGTGAGATTTGAGCAGCAAATATGCCGAGGGTCAGTCCTAAATACAGCTCAGGCAGCACCCACTGTGAGCTTTGCTGTGAGAAAGAGTTTCTCAATGCAAATGATCATCGATTTCCTGACAAACTTGGAGAAACTGCCAAGAATTAGGGCACATGCAGTAAATGAGGAGGTCAGTGCATAATCATGGGTTTCAAAAGAGGCTTCACGAGGATTTCAGAGCCCTTGTTTGCTGCTGACAGGCTAAAGATCACTGATTATGCTGTGCAGTTCCCAGCTCTCCAGTTAAAAGAACAAAAGTGAGAAGTGGCTGACAAATGGGAAGAATAAGGCTGGAGTGAATTCTGTGCAGGGGCTGCTCGGGGTGACATTTCTACACTGCAATTCAGGCACCTCAGCAGAGAGAGAGACCTTCTGCAGTTCTGAAAACACACAAAAGAAAATGTTTCAGCCACATTTTAAGCATGACCTCCCGTGACTTCTCCTGGCCTGACCAACGTTAGATTGGTTCTGATTTTATTTACCTAAACCTTGCAGCCCTCCAAGGATGGATATTTCTTCTCTCATGACCTCTTCTGAAACCACACCACCCTCGTGATGAAAACTGAGTCACACAATTCATTAAGGTTGGAAAAGACCTCCAAAAACATGAAGTCCAAACTTCTACAAATGCTTTCTCAATTGTCAGTTCTGCACCTCCCAAACTGAAATTCAGTTTATCACGGAATCACAGAATGGTTTGGGTTGTAGGAACCTTAAAGATCATCTCATTCCATCCCTGCCATGGGTAGGGACACCTCCCACTGTCCCAGGCTGCTCCAGGCCCTGTCCAGCCTGGCCTTGGGCACTGCCAGGAATCCAGGGGCAGCCACAGCTTCTCTGGGCAGCCCATGCCAGGGCTTTATATGCCATAAAATGCACTCTTTGCTCCCTAATAAACCCCTTCATTTTATTTTTTATAACTTTTTTAGGTTCTCTTTTCTGTCAGTGTCAGGGGCCATGGTGGATAAACAGTAAAGCTTTCAAGAACTGAACTCTGCTGATAACACTTGAGAACTGATTACTTTGAAAGGCTTGCAAAACATTCCCACTATGTTTCTTTTACAATGCCCTTGTTTTGTTGAAATTGTTCTGAGAACCATCCCTCTTGCACTGGCTGCCTGCACTCAGACACTTCAGCTTTTTGAAATGATAAGCAGTTTACTCAGAGTGTGGCAGTTGGGGAAATCCAGATTGCTTTTGCACGCCTGGCCCTCCCTGTGTGGTGCTGAGCACCTGGTTCAAAAGCAGAGCAGCCAGGGGCATGAAAGGAATACCCGGGAAGGCAGGAAAGCTGCTATTCAAAGGGGGAGAGGAGTTTATTCTGGGAGAGGTATCAAAGTGCTGGTTTCCTCTGAAGAGGGGAAATGTCCCAGGGGAGAGGTGGGGGCAGCCATCAGCTCCCACTAGTGTGAGTCACCTGGCTGCTGTCACCTGCCAGCACCTGGGAAGGTGAAGCATTATCCAAGACTCCAGAAAGAAAGGAGGCTGGTGCAAAAATAAATGGCCAAACCTTCTGTTTAGAAAACTGGTCAGGTAAACAAGGGCAGAATTCCCTAAAATTTGGTAGTTCTGTGGTCTGATTCGCTGGTGGATGGCAGACACTCAGGGGTGCTCCTGGAGCTGTTCCCTGAAAATCTGAGCTGATCTGTGGTGTGTGGCCAAGTGGGCATTGTACAAACCAGAGCTGAGCTGGGCTGCCAGAGGCCTCCTAAAATCGGAAATGCTGCTGCACTGTCACAGCCTGCTCTGCACTTTGGGAGGGAGGGGAGACAAAAGGCTTTTGGTATTTTGGGTTATTTATTTTTCAAAGATCCCTTAATAAAATCTGTGTGGAAACCCCCTAAACCTGAGGTTCCGTAAAAGCTTCTTTTGAAGTTATTTTCTGCTTTCACCCCTTTGATTCATATCCATATTAACTGGTCTCCATTCTGCATAAGGGGGAGAATACTGAGACACCAGTTCTTCCCATGACACTTGGATGCCAGGAAGGGGCTGATATCCTGGGATGGGATATGTGCGAAGACCCGCTGTGTTTGCAGAGGTTTCAGTGATGCCCTTCTGCCCTGCCCTGCCCAGCTTCCACTTCCCCCAGCAGCTGGAATTGCCTGGTCTCTCCCTGCTCTCTGCTTCCAGCTGGCAGTTCTCCTTCACGCAACCACTCCCCACACAACCTGCTGGTTTGAGGGCACATAAAAACACCAGTTGACACCCAGCAGTTGTGGTGTTTGCTTTACACTGATTAAAAACCACTTTATGAGGCTGTTAACCCCCAGGCCCTGGAGCTGCCTGGCCCCAGCTGCCTCGGGAAGCAACGATCCCATGGAAACAGAAATCCCTCCCCAGAGCAGAGCAAGGGGCTGCACTTCATTAGTAAAAGCTGGGAGCTCTGTGTCATTCTCCCACCCACCCTGGCAGGGATTTATCATCACAAGCCTTCAGTCAGGACAAAGGACAGACCTGATATTTTCTAATTGATGGGGTATCTATCCAAAACCCATCCCCAACCTTAAACGGGATCCCAGGAACACTGCGCCAGCCTGTGGAGGTGGGGTGCTCATCAGGAGCTTTAATGCTTTCTGTATGCAGCAGAAAATGCCATTTGCAGAGCTTTCTCTCCAGTTCCATCCATCTGCCTCTCCCAGCTATTCCTTTTGTCTCTTATTTATGGCTGTAATTTTGATGCCACAGTTACTGTACACGAGCTGCTGTATATTTCTCTTATTTGCTTTGAAATTGCTCTTTCCAGCTCATCTTGACAATCATTTATTTGCCCACAAAATAACCAGGCCCTGAACTATTTCCTGGCACCAGTTTTGCAGAGCCCAATCACTTTTTTTTTTTTCCCTCTGTAATGGTGTAGATACATCCTTTATTATTGCACTTAAATGCTCATTAACAATTCATGGAATCTTAGGTGGCTGAAAAAAACAGGTTCTGGAGCTAAATATTTCTAGAGAGTGTCTTAGCCCAGAGCCCTTCCCTGCAAGTGCTGGATTCCAAGTGGAGGAGAGCATGGCTCCAAGTTGGTATTTTCAGGGTAATTGCATTTTTTAATTAACAATATATTTAATCCATGCACAAAAGCAAGTGACACAGCTGCTCAGGGACTGCTGTAATGGGCTAACAATAATTTTGCACAGTTTCTCCTTTTACCAGCCTTTACATCACGGGCACTGGAGACTTTGATGATGAACACCCTGACCCTAAAGCATGGGATTACTGTGGTTATGGCCTTCCGCATGAGCATGGACCCTTCTGAGGCCTCACCCAGCAAATTCTGGTCACACTGAGGTTGTGTTTAGGCTTAGCGACACATGAACACCCCCAAGACAGGATTTTTCCCTCATGGAGCACAGACAAGGATGAGGCAGGGAAGGGCTGTGACAACCTCCACACCCACTGCTCAGGGCACTGACCCCAGGGCTCCCTGTGGCAGAGGGGACGGTTTGGGATGATCTTCCCCTTTTGGGGCACTGAGGAATGTTCCTTTTCTGCACAATTTCACAGAGTTCCGGTGTCTGGGTGAACAGCAGAAAGGCAACTGCTGACAGGTTAAAATTTCACTTTTCTGCAGAGGGTCCCCAAAGTCCCAGTGCCTGTTTGTGCACCAGTGAGTGAGAAAAATCACAGAATTAAAGAATATCCTGAGCTGGGAGGGACCTACAGGATCACCCAGTGCAGCTCCTGTCCCTGCACAGACACCCCAACAACCCCACCCTGGGCATCCCTGGCAGCGCTGTCCAAAGGCTCCTGGAGCTCTGGCAGCCTCGGGGCCGGGACCGTTCCCTGGGGAGCCTGGGCAGTGCCAGCACCTCTGGGCAAGAACCTTTCCCTGATACCCAGCCTGAGCCTCCCTGGCCCAGCTGCAGCCATTCCCTGGCTCCTGTCACTGTCACAGAGATCAGAACTGTCCCCTCAGGAGGAAGCTGCAGACCTCAGTGAGGCCTCCCCTCACCATCATCACCATCACGACCTTTAAGTGAGCAGCCCATACATTTTAAGCACTTTCCAAGCAACAGCTGAGCCTTTGAAAGCAGCAGCTGCTGCTCCCTGAGCTCGTTTCTGCCACAGACAGCAGGAGTGAGATGATGTGATACAGAGGCCTCTGGGGCCCTGACACTTAATTGTCCTCTGTTGAAAAGCCGATCAATTTGGAGACTCTCCCCAGGCGTCCGGCTTTTATCTTGATCTCTTCTTCCTTTCCCTGTAGCACAGGGTTTCACACACATCCCTCCCAGCACAGGGAGCTCAGGAAACACATTTTTCCCTGGCTCTATGAGAACATCTTTCAGTGTTGGCTGTGAGCAGTGACACAAGGGGTTCAACATCACAGGAGGAGCCAGGGAAGTCCATGTGAGCAGGGGAAACCCATGTCTGCTTCCCATAGCTGTCATGCAGTGCAAATCCCATAATATCCCCGGCAAGACATGCTCTACAGTGACAGGGTTAAAGGAAATAAAGAAATTTCTGGTGGTTTTCTCCCAGGGAGGAGGGTTGGTCCTCACCAGACTCATGTCCTGGGAGGCCAGAAAGGATGGTTTGACCTCATCGGTCAACTCCTGTGTATGACAGACACCAGCACGAGGAGAAACAAGAGCAGCAGCTCTGAGTTCAGCACTGGGAGCAGTGGAAATCCCTGGAGAGGAAGCCCAGCAGGGAGCAGGATGGGCAAGGTATGATGGCTGAGGGAAGGATGCTCCAGCTGGTGCTGCTGCAGGAGGCCCATCCTGAGGGCTGGAAGAACAGGTGAGGTGGAAATGTTGTCACCAGAGGTTTTTTGGTGTGGGTAGACCCAACCTGTGGAAGCTGGCAAGAGCTGTCCTTGGAGACAGCCTGATTCTCCTGGTGATCCTGGATGTTTTCAGCTGGCAAAGGAGAAATCTCAGGGAATTCCTGCTCATCCCTCATGGGCTCTCGCTGTCCCTCTGTCCATCCCGTGGGCACAGGGGCTGTGAGCCAATGCACACGCAGGAGTGAGGGCTCTGTGCAGGGCCTTGTGCTCAGCCCCTCCCCGCTGGGGCTCGTCCCCATGGAACTGGAGCTACCTGTGCCGTTCTGAGCACAAGCAAGTGTATAATAATAATAAACCACACCAATAATTTTGTTTCAGGTCAATGGCTGCTACAGCTGAACCAAAGTGGCCTGGGCAAAGGTAGAAGTGGCCACCACAATGAGAATGAGTAGCTTGGAGAGGGAACAGAGCAATGGGGTGCTGATTGTGCCACAGCTGGTTTAGGGAGCAAATGCAATTTTGCCAATACAGTTTCATTTATTCTTGATGTTAGCTTGAAGCAACTGGTTTTGAAAGGGGTACTGGATGCCTTAAATGGCAAATATTCTTACAGTAATTAGAGCAGATACACATGGGGAGATGCCAAGCTTCTCACTCGTTTTCTTCTCCCTGTAAATCTTGTGATGAGACAGGGTGGTACCCACTGAGCTGGGCCCAGGTTTGACCTGTGCCATCCTGGAGCTGTCCTTGGCACCCAAACCAGCAGCAGTGGGGAGGAAGCTGCAGGCCTGGCTGGTGGCCCTGGCAGCAGTCACTGCCCCAAGCTCAGAGTGAGCCTTTCCTCCAGGCACCCCATGGGAACTGCTGGAAGGCCAAAACGTGGCTGGGAAGGGAAAGCAGAAGCTCTCAAAGATATTCACAGTGATTTTCAGAACCAAAATAATTTCATTTGAAGAATTCAGACTTTGATTATTTATATTAAAAAAAAAAAGCTTTTTAAATGCCATTTTTTATAATAGCATTCATGTTAGTGGCAGAGAAGAGAATGTATAAAAAATGAAATGAGATTATTGCTTGGCTTAGGTGTGTAACAGAGTTGCTGTCACAGCATTTCTCATACTGAAACCAAAGCCCCAAGCTGCCCCTTCTTCCACAAGCCGAGAGTTTGACCCCTTGGATCCATGGATGTGCTGGAGCCACATGGCCTGGGATGGACAGACTGCTTCCATGCTGATCCATCAGTGTGACCGTAACCATCCTTCTCCAGCCCAGAAACTGTGCCTGGCTCCACTTTGGCTTATTTGCTCACTTTTCTGGTGAGGAACCAGTATAAATAATCAACAGTCAGACGGATTGGTGCTTTGCAGCCACTGCAAACTTTCTTTTTAGGTTGTTAGCAAGAAGCCCCAAAGCCTCACTCCTTGCTTTTGTCTTCTGTAGATACCACTTGTCATGGAACAGGCCTTTCATCTCAACAGGACTTTTAACTTCAAATGTGTCAGATCTTTAAAGAACTGGAAAACATTAACAGGCAAGGAGAAACTTTATTCTAATTTGTTAGATGTGAGAGAAAAAGGAGGATGCAGCCATTTCAATGAGCAGAGGCTGTGTTTGGATGAAGGCCCCTGTTCCTAAAGCATCTCTGGGTTCTTTCTTCCCAAAGGTTCGCTGAGGCCCTGGCACAGGGTGTCCAGAGAAACTGGGGCTGCCCCTGGATCCCTGGAAGTGTCCAGTGCCAGTTTAGACACTGGGGCTTGGAGCAGCCTGGGCTAGGGAAAGGTGTCCCTGCCCATGGGACACGTCCTTTCCAACCCAGGCCATCCTGGGACTCCCAGGGCCATGATCCACCAGCAAATCCAGCCTGGTTACAGCCGTTCCTGCCAAGGAGGAGTGGCCAGGCTGTGCTGTGCCATTGCCACTGGGTGTGCTTGAACCTGCCGTGGTTTTGCTGTTGATATTCCACACTGAACTGAGACCAAGCAGCGTGGGATGAGAGAGAGACTGTCCCAAGGGACAGAGCTGCTGCTCCAGCTAACGAGTCTGGAGTCATTAACAGACACAGGGAGGTTACAGTCACACTGCAAAGGAAGCTCTTTCTTGTGCCTGCTCCAAGGACCAACTTGTAAAGTGATTTTGTGACTGTTGTTTGTTTATCCAAAGCTGAAAAGGCTCTTTGATGGCGCCATATGCCATGTGGAATTCAAGATCCTTAATCAAAAAACAGAAGGAAGTTATTATTTCCTGCTTTGTTCTGAAGTTGAAGTGAAGAAGCATCTTAGGCACAAGCTGCAGAGCCAACTCCAGCTCTGGTTTCTTTCAGCTTTACCAAAATTGGCCCAGCAGGGTGCCTGGCTCACGGTGGGAATCCTAAATCCCGTCAAGGTATTTATGTGAGGAACAGTCTCCTTTTGGAGAGTCAGCTCTGAACATGGGGAGAGACTTTGCTGTCGTGTGTTAGACCCTGATGATCCAAGTAAGAGCTGTGCTGAGCCAGGGGATAAAAGAAAGAATGACAGGAAATAAAGATATTTTGCTGAATTTTCTTCACTCTGAAAGATTTGGGCACTGAATACAGAGCCCCTGCACTAGAATTTAACTGAAGATATTTAACTCCTGGCTCCTTCCACACTCACAGGCAAGGGAGTTATTACTCTGCAGTCTTTCTCTACTTATCACTCTGTTTGAAGTCACATCACCTGGAGTCAAGTGGATGTCTCAGTTTTCATTTTTGTAATATTTTACTCTCTGTCATTGCATAGAATGCTTGAAATATAACCGTAAATGGAGGTTAGGAGAAGAGTAGGCAAATAAAAACCTAATTGCCAATGGATGCTAAGAAGGACCCAAAGCATATTTTAATTTTTAAATCACTCATCATTTGAAAGGGAAAATGAACTGATCCACGATTTTTGGATGCTCAGGATCAGCAAAAACATCATTAATCTCTTGTCTCCTTTATGCCTCTGCAAAATTGTATCAATAAGGCAGCACTTACCCACTGCAGACTATGAGTGCTTTGGGCACGCGTGTAGGGCCTGGTGGAGAAGGGTCCTCACAGCCTCCAATTAGGCCTTAATGCAACATAAATGACAAACTTTGTTGTTATTGCCAAGGTTAAAATTATTAAATGCTCTTCATCTGCATTTTCAGTGACAGAAACACGAGTGAACATCCACACTTGCAGGCAGCAAACAACCACATTTTAAACTCTACGAGGGAGTCATTTTAATAAGTCAAGTTTCTCAAAGCAAAATTATCATAATGAGTGAGAAGCAAGGTGAGTGTAATTGGAGTGACGTGAAATGCAGAAAACTAATTAATTTTCTCCTGCAAGGTCTGGGAAAGGTCACAAAGAGGCAACAGAGATTGTGGTAGAGGATGCAAAGTGCTGTAAATATTTAAATGGCTCCCACAAATCCCTGATTTATTCTAGAACATTAAAGTGTTCTGGCTTTGGAGTGGCAGCAACGTGTCTCAGCAGTTCCTGTGGTTTGAACACAAAGCACATCCCAGCTTGTGGATGGGAGTGTGTCTTGGGTTCAATGCTAGTGTATTCTATTCCCATCTGTTGAAACCTGTTGAGGAGGTGTTTTTTGTCTTTATCTGTTCTATGACCCATCCCTCGTAACTCCAGGGGGGAGGGGGCGGGTGTTTTCTGTTAATGGGCAGCTGTTCAAACCAGCTGGGGCAGTGTTCTTTATCTCTTCCAGGACCCATCCTCCCTCCAGGGGATATCTGCTGTCCATGGGCCATCCAGGCTCACTGCAGGGCTGATACAATCCCATCATCCCACTGGGAGATGCTCCACCCAGGGGGAGGAGCCCAACATTCCTACCTGGATCAAACCTGGGATCCAGAACACCAGCACAGCCTGTCTGCACTGGATTCCCAGAGGAAGACCAGACCCATCTCAGCACCACTGGACCGTCAGAGGAAAACTGCACCCTTCTCCAGGATCATTGCTCCAACAGAACCACATCTGTCACTGCAGGAGGACTTGGCTGGACTGACACCAACACCCTGAGCAACAGCGTGTCAGGTTGTGTTCTCACTCTGTCAGTGGTTTCTTTTGTTGTTTGTTTGCTTTGCTTGTGCTACTACATTTTTATTTTAATTTTCCTAGTAAAGAACTGTTATTCCTATTCCCATATATTTTCCTGAGAGCCCATTAATTTCAAAATTATAATAATTTTGGGGGGGGGGGAGGGGGTTTATATTCTCCATTCCAAGGCAAGCTCTGGCTTTCCCCTCGCAGTTACCTGTCTTTCCAAGTTAAGACTGAGTGGTTTGGGACATTATGGAGGACCATAGGCAGTAAAGAGAGGGGATGGGAAGAGGGTTGGCCATGGGCTGTGGGGTGTTTCAGTTCCAGGCTCCAGCCTGGCCCAGGTCAGTGGGATGGGCAGTCAGTACTGGCTGATGGCTCTTCAGAAGCTCATGTGCAACGAGGAGGTGGCTCCAGCCCAGTTCCCTGGTGGCTCCAGCCCAGTTCCCAGGGCCCTAGATCCCTTTGATGCTCCTTCCCATCAAAGCCACCTCTGTCCCTGGCAGCCCCTGGCTCTCAGGGGTGTCCTCCGACTGTGGAGGGACATTCCTACAGCACAGGGAGCTGGTCTGAGGAGTTTGAAACCAGTTTTGTGGTTCCCTGCAGACAGGGCTGGTGCTGTAGCTGAGCTGCTCCAGGGACTGACACCAGTCTGGACTCCTCAGCAGTGGTGTGAACACAGCACTCCCTGCTTTCCCTGGAGCTGCACTTCCAGATTCTTGCTGTAGCAGATGGGTCCCCTGTTCTGCCAGGACATCCTGGCAGTCACATGCTGAGCACTGGCATCCTGTGACACTCCAGGGCCTCCTGAGGGCTGGGCACAGGGCAGTGATGGCTGGGAGGGACCAGCATCCTGCTCCTCACACAGCCCTGCAGAGGTTTCTGCTGCTCCCCAGGAGGTGCGATGGAGCTTTCCTGGAGAAGTCTGGCTTTCTCCTAACTGGCTGCACCTCCCTGAGGAGTCAGTGCACAGTGTCACAGATGTTTGATGGCTTGTGCAGGACACACCTGAGAGCCACAGAGCAGGGGAGGGGAGAACATGGCTGTGGGAGCACACAGAGACTGTGTTTGGGGTTAGGGATGAGGGTGGTGGACAAAGGGAGATGTCCATCATGGTTTAGTCAGTCAGGACCTGCAGCTGAGAACCCAAATTGCTCCCTTTCCCCTGGACCACCTCTGTTAATGTTTCTCTCCAGTTTAATTCAGCAGCTCCATGGAAAAACTTCTCCAACTCCTTCAGTGCTTGCTGTGTCTGTGGCCTGCCTGGGACTCCAAGAATCCTGGTGTGCCCAGGCCATGGGCTGAGCAGGCTGATGAAACAGTTTGGAATTGGGCCACTCACCCTCCTGATGCCAAAATCCTCTTATGGAGTACAACCCCTCCAAATGCAGCTCTCACATCCTGCTGACCAGGGCTGTCCTCCCAGGCTGATGCACTTCTGGACCTTCCAAAGCTGAACCTGCCTTTGGTGTCTGAGTCACACACGGAAAACACCTGGAAGATGTGGGAGTTGGCCACGCTGAAGCAACTCTAAACCTAAGGCTGTGGGAAACCCTTTTGTAGTTGTGGCGAGTAGCAAGGGTTCATGGGAGTTTGCATATTAATGAAGTTGTTCCATATCAGGTTGTGTTTTTATGATTGGTCAGTGATGTTGTACAAATAGGGTCACGTTCCCAGTTTTAGTTTCTGATTGCACCCTCACCCTCAGACCTACCCTATATATTGTCATGTTTTCCTCAGTTCTGGGTCTTTGAAGAAGCCCTAATATGAAAGGTTTATTTCCTTGTTTTGCTATTAAAGGCTTTGCTTTTCAGGCTCTCTTTGTCGTTCCCGCTTCTTGATCATCAGTGTTAGTGACTCCCATTGGCAGGAACGTCCCAGCCCTTGTCTTCCTGCTGACAAGGATCTAGTTGTTATAAACAACTCAAAACCCGTGTGGGAATGAGTAAATAAAATTTAATTTGAACCCATTAGAAGTTACAAAGCAAAGGGGGGAAGAGCACTGGGAGCTTGATAAGACTCCTTCTACCCACCAGAGGCTCAGCTCACAAAATGGCATCTCTGCCTTTTATACTCTGAGCCTCATTAATATTCATAAGTAGTCCTAATATGTCCTCCTCATTGGTGGAGCCCTTCTCATATCTTGATTTTTTGGTGTGATGTTCCTCTGCCAGGTCTCCCAGCAACAAGTGCCCCCCATTCCCTGCCGCCTCTTACAAGGGGCATCAAAACTATACTATAACAACAAAAATACGTATCAAAAGAAGTGTAAACCCCAACAAAACTTCTCCCCACCATACTCAACAACCCTTTCTCATTTGCATGAGCCAATCACCACCCCTTATTTATAATATAGTGCTGCTCCCCGCAGCTAGACCTGGGCAGTGACAGAAAACACCTTTGGACTTTCCCTCTGCACACACTGAAATCTGCACTGTAGGAGGTTCTGGAGAGCTGTCAGAGTTAAAGAAATCATGCCCACATTTTTCATTGCCGGTTCAGAGGAATTTCAGAGGCATCCAGACAACCAGAACTCCTTGATCTCTGTGTCACACACATTGTCACCTTGGTCCCTGCACTGGGATAAATGTGTCTTGGTGCTGGTGAGCTTGTGAGTGTGAGAGAGCATCAAACCAAATATTGCCCAAAGATCACACACTGAATTTCATTACCCTAAATTTCCCTGGAAGGACAGTCATCCCTCAGAAAGATTTCTAGCTCACAATGTTAAATTCATGTGGCTCCAGTGAGAGAATAACAAGGCACTTGAAATCTCCCAGTTTCAGAATAACTTTGGAGCATCTGTTTTCACTCATTTAATTTCCCTGTCCCAGAGGGGACCCAGCCAAATGGCCAAGCTTGCCTGTGCTCAGGGCTGACATGATATGATCTGAAGAGGAGTTGTGTGTGAGTTCTGTGCTGCTGCTGAAGTTGGATTCATTAGCCAGTTTCCCCCCAGAGTTTTCAGAAAGTTTCTGCTGTGTTTGAAGGATAATTGCCATCCCTTGGTCTCAGGGGAGGGAGAAACAAAGGACTTTGTGTTCCCCTTTTGATTCAAACTCAAAGAGTGACAGAGGCATGAAAAAATAGCAGGTCCAGGGAATTCTTCAGTAGCATGTTAATGGCTCTGCATTGGAAATAATGTGTGGGGTACCACAGGGAGACTGCCGGGGGGGGGGGGGGGGTGGGAGGGGGGGGACAGTCAGGACTGCCAGCTCCTCTCCAGGATAAAATGTGCCTGTACTTGTACCTCTCAGGGAATCTGTGACTGGCAGCCAAGTTTTCCAGAGCAATGGTTTTGAAGGTATTTCTGTGTGTACTGCCAGAGATTTGCACACCTGAATGCCTTTGGCATCCTCCTGCCATCACATCCCTCTCCTTCCAGCCTGCACAGCCCCAGGGGTTGGGCTCGGTCCACACCTACCAGGGATAAATGACCTGCAAAGGTTAGAAAACACCCAGAGAAAGCCAATTTTCATTTTCCAGTGGCCTGTTTCTCTCCCTCTGCATCAGGCCAATGATTTCACTGACAGGATCTCTGCTGGGGCACCTTGGTCCATCCAGCTGTGCCCTCCCTTCCAGCTGCAGCCCAGGAGGAGCAAGGATCCTCCCCATCCATGTGAATTGTGCAGAGGGGCCCAGCTGTGATCTCTCTTCCCAAATGAGCCAGTTCCAGTCCTGGGGCTCCCTCTGCTCCAAATCTCCAGCTCTTTCAGCCTCACCTTTCCGCCTCCCTGGTCTGTGCAGGGAATGAGCTGCTCCCAGGTTATCCCATGGGTGCTGCCCAGCTGGGAGCACTCCCAGGTTATCCCAGGTGCTGGGGATGGGGGCAAGTCCCCATTTCATGCCCAAAAGCTCTGCTGCCTTTCAAATGAAGCCAGTGTGAAATTGTGTGTTGTGCAGCTTGGTCCCCTCCCAAGGAGATGCTCACAGGTCTGTTCCCAAACACAAGCAATGAGTAATTGAATGTATTTCCAGCTCTGGATTATGACAAACCCCAAATGAAAAGAAAGGAAGAATCTTACACCCTCTTACACCTCACATCCTTTTTAATTACTGATTTTGGCATCAGTAATTAAAAAGACGAGTAGAAGTCCCTGGAGAAGGATGATTTAGGTGCCTAAGGACCTGCTTTTCCCTTCTTACCAGTATCATAAATATTTTCTATTTCATTCCAGTTGAGAATTTCATCATGATTATTTAATGATGACACTCTAACAAGATTCAATAACTAGCTTTTCTTCTTTTTTTTTTTTTTAGGTGAGAATTTTGCCATAATCCTTTCATGATTAACACAAATTGACTCGAGAACAACTTCAAACATGTCAAAGATGTGTTTTGGTGCTAAAGTGTATCTTGCATAATGGATCTCTTAAGCAGTGCAAATGACACTAGATCACATAAGAATGTCTTTAATGGCAAATATTATGGATTTCTTTAAAATATTTAAAGGCACTAAACATTCTGTGCTTTAAATCCTGCTTCCAGTAAGCAACTGCTCATAATTAGATATCCCACTCTGTGTTTAGTGCATCCCTTGGGTCTGTTCAGTGTCTGCTGCTGAATTACCTCCATGGGCAGTGTGGGACAGACCTGCACGTGTTCCCTGAGCCTCCCAACTCCTTCTGTTCGCAGAGATTCCATCTGCCTCCAACACCCTGTCAGGGACCAGCCTGGAGTCAGGAGAGGAGGTTGATGGCTAATCCATCACGTCTCAATTTCTTACCTGAAAATTCCGTTTTTACCATGTGAGAAGGTGGTGATGCCCAGTGAGATTGTGGATGCTCTGCGGAAAGGTGTAGGTGATGAAAACTTGTCATGAAAGATGGAAAACTTCACCACTAGGGGTTTCCGTTTCACCATTTGGGGTTTCAGAGCAGAAAAGCACAGAAAACCCTTTTTTTTTTTTCCCCCTAAAAAACTGGCTTGAAACCTGAATGTTTTCTTTTGGCTTCCATGGTCCCTCAAAGGGGCTTGTGAGAGTAGCTGCTTTTCTCCCCAGCTGAACCCTGAACAGCCACATCCCTCATCCAAACCATGAGGCCCAAGGAAAGCTGTGCTGGAAGAAGTTGTTCAAAGCTCCATTGGAGCAGCTGCCTTGTGTCCTGGGGAAACTGCAGGATCCAGGTAAAAACAAAGTTCAAAGCCTTCAGCTGCCCCTTGCTGCCCGTTCCTCAGAGCAAATCCCAGCTTGTGCTGTATCCAGCCTGAATAATGAGCCCTGCAGCCAGGGCTGCTGGGGTCTCAGCCTTCCCTGCAGGGAACTGATGTGAGCAGTGGAGGCTCTAGGAGCCAAAATCACCTCTGAGCCAGCACAGAAAGACTGGGGAGAAATTCCTAAAGCCCAGCACAAGCCACAGCCCAGCTCTCCTCCTCTGGGACTCCGGGAGCCCTGGAAGGAGCTCGCAGAGCAGACCTGGCGGAGCCACACCTGCAGGAGCTGCTCAGCCAGGCAGCCCTCACTCTTCTTCCAGAGCTTTCTGTGCTCCTCTTGATTTGTGGGAATGTATTCTAGCTGCAGGGGTATCAAAATAGCTCATTCCAACATCAAATGCCTGCGTTTTGCTGCTTAAAATAGACATTCAAGGCAGCCACGCTGCAGAATTGAAAAGCCACAGCTCATCCTCCTTCTCCTTCCCTGAGCAGAGAGCCTGTGAGGAGATGGCTTCATCCATACCAGCAGCTTCCAGAGCCTGGAGATTCATGGAATATCCTGAGCTGGAAGGGACCCATAGGATCACCCGGCCCAGCTCCTGTCCCTGCACAGACACCCCAACAACCCCACCCTGGGCATCCCTGGCAGAGTTGTCCAAACCCTCCTGGAGCTCTGGCAGCCTCGGGGCCGGGACCATTCCAACCCTACAGGAATGTCACACCTGGGAAGCATGGCTGCTCCCTGAGCCAGACAAGACTCCTGAGCTCTATTCATCAGGCTTGCACCCTCCAGCCCATCCCTTTCTCTCCCTGCTCCTCCAGCACCTTCTCCCAGGCAGCCCCTGGCCCAGCATCACACCCCGGAGAAGGCACCCAGGGAATCGTGCACCATTCCCAGCAAAACATCACAGCAAAACGGGAACAAACAACAAGGATGTGCCCTTGTCACAGCAGATAATTTCAAAGGCTTCTTGTTCAGCTCTGATTCGGAATGAAGCCAACTTGGAGGATGCTGAAATCCCCCGTGAGTTTGGGCTCCCAAGCTCTGCTCAGCCCCAGGGCTGCACAGCACGCATGGAACGCAAAGGAATTTTAAAATGCAGTCACTCATCCCTTGCATTGAAGCTGCTTTTCCTGCCTGCTTCTCCCTTACATCCACACGGGTTTCCCCCAGGTTCCACAGGAATTATGTTCCACAGGACAAATAAGGAATTAATTTCTGATGGCTGAAATCTAGCAGAGCCTTGCTTTCCCTCCTTTTCAGACCTAGATAAACCCTCTTTCCTTTAATTTTCTCCAGGTTTTGCCCTTTCTCAGCAAAATGTTTTCAAGATTTTCAAGAATTTTTTTCAAGATTTTTTAACTGATAACCAATATTCCCCAGGGAAGCTGGGGAATGAATCAAAGGAGAAACCACCCTTGTCTCCAGCTGAGTTAATCTGGGTACCTCTAGTACTGCACCAAGGCTTGACTGGCACAGGAACAGCCACATTTGTACCAGGTCTTGCAATGGATAATTAACATTATTATGCATTTCAGTTAATGGTGTTATTTTTATCAATCCTGGTCTGTATCAGACTCTCCAGTGCAAGTGCCCACAGCCACACCCAGTCACAGGTCTGGAGGGACACACTGGCAGTGGGAGAGGAAGAGTGTGAAAACAAAAAGATGGGAAGAGGAACGGACCATAGAAGCAAAGATTCACTGAATGGTTTGGGTTGGAAGGGACCTTAAAGAGGATCCGACCTCTTGCCATGGGCAGGGACACCTTCCACTGTCCCAGGTTGCTCCAAACCCCATCCAGCCTGGCCTGGGACACTGCCAGGGGTCCAGGGGCAGCCTCAGCTGCTCTGGGCACCCTGTGCCAGGGCCTCCCCACCCTCACAGGGAACAATTCCTTCCCAATATCTCATCTAAACTAACCCTCCTTCAGACTGAGGCCATTCCCCCTTATCCTGTCCCTCCATCCCTTGTCCCAAGTCCCTCTCCATCTCTCTTGAAGCCCCTTTAGGCCCTGGAAGGGGCTCTGAGCCCTCCCTGGAGTTTTTCTTCTCCAGGCTGGACACCCCAGTGGAGGCTCTGTGAGGGATCCTCCTCGGGGGCTGGGAGCAGCCAGAAGAACAAGGTGCAGACACAGTCCTGGCAAAGGCTTGGGAGAACCCTTCAGCGTTCCCAGGTGTGGGGGGCTCCTGTTCTGCCCCACTGGGTGTCTCCAGGATTGTCCCCCGTGCTGGGACAGAGGGAATGAGGAGGAGCAGCTCATACAGCCAGTGATGACTTCAAATAGCACAACTGAGCAACTCCAAAGAAGTAAATAAAAACCAAATCTTTGTCAGTCAGGCTGAGGCCAGCAGAACAATTTGTCTGACTTTATTTTACATTTGTGAAGCAGAGTAATGAATGCAACAACCTTTGGGTGCTGACAGGAGAAGAGAGCACCCAGAGAGTCTGAATTATAGCAAATGCACCCTTGGAGGCTCCTGATGAGCTCCAGCTCATCCCACTGGCTGGCAGTGCATCCCCAGGGGCTGCAGGGGCTGCTTGCCCTTGGACGGGGATGGGCAGCAGAATCTCCTTTTGGAGTGATGCCTGGAGAGGCTACCTGGAACAGAGGCCAGACAGAGTTAAAGGAACAAAGTAGGTATTTATTAAAGGGCCTACAAAGGATACAGCTTGGGCAATACAAGAGCCAGGCCATAACCAAGATGGATCACGAGTCACAAGTTTTCACACTTTTATAAATTTTGGTCCATTTGTATATTGGGGTTAATTGTCCAATGACAGCTTCAGGTTATGAAGTCCCACCCTCCCAGATTGCTCTCCTCAGTTTGCTCTTGTTTATACTTTTTGGGCCTGAAGCTGCAATGGTGACCTTGGTTCTGGGGCTGGAGAAGGATCGTTTTGTTTAACTAAACTGTGAAGAGAACTTGCTAACACTTTATATGAAGTTCAGTTATATACTAATGCAGTACAGGATCTGGAAAATATGAAAGCTAAAACTTGAGGCATCAGAAGGTGCAGCAGAAACCCCAAAATGTGGTGAGCTCCTGCTGTCCCCTCAGCCTGGGCTTGTCCAGAGCACAATCTGTGACATGCTGGGACACCTTCACTTCGTTGTCACCACAAGGGAAAGGAGGAACATTCCCGGCACAGGAAGATCTCCCTAAGCCCCTCTGGCCTGTGGGAAAGTGTTTGCTCCCTGCTCTGCCTGGTGGCCCTGGGGAGCAGGGGAGCCCAGGCTGCCCCATGGCCGCCGCCACTGGTCCCCAGCCAATGTCACCCACCTGAAGGGGACGGGGCACTGGGGTAACTGGGTGAGCTGGTGCCATAAGCAGTTCTGGGAGTCACAGCCTGCCCCATTCCTCATCCAGGGGTCTCTGGGAGGACAGAGAAGCAGGATTGTTCTGGGGACCAGTGATGGAGTGACTCTGGGTTGGGCCATGCAGATAGCATTGACAGCTTGTCCACACCATGGAACATTTATGGAAAAGCCTTAAAAATGAAGAAAACGTCTTTATTTTTCTATATATTTCTCGATTTTATATATAATAATATAATATTTAGATATATAATATGTATTTTTACAAACATATATTAATATTTATTATATATAATATACATATTTATAAATATATAATAATATTTATTGTATATAATTAATATAAATATCTTTTAATATTTATATTTATATACTACTTTAATATATATATTTGTCAATTCTTAAAGCACCTCCTCAGTGAAGTTTTTTGAGCCATTTGGAGTCAACCTTTTTGGGAATGATCAAAAATTAAAATTCCAGGTTGAAGATTGTATTCGCTGAACTCCGGGTATAAAAAAATCCGAGTTCTGAAGTGTTCCAGGACTGCTCACCACCTGTGGGGAGTGCAAACATGATATCAGGAGAGGGCTTATTCAGAGGTGCTTATCTTGCTTCCTCAGTGTTCCTCGGCTGAAAATTTTTAAAGTATCTGAATTTTCTCTTGTCACTTTTTTGGCTCATAAAATTGGATTAAATTCTGCCTTTGCTGTGTGTATCTCTCTGGAAAATATCTGTCCACGTACTACTCAGCACTGAAAGCTGAGCTGGCTTCTCAGCTTCAAGCGTGTCTGTGTTGTCTCTCACATGCTTATGATGTGCCACACAAATATCACAGAATCACAGATTGGTTTGGGTTGGGAGGGACCTTAAAGCCCATCCAGTGCCACCCCTGCCATGGGCAGGGACACCTCCCACTGTCCCAGGGTGATCCAAGCCCCGTCCAGCCTGGCCTTGGACGCTTCCAGGGATCCAGGGGCAGCCACAGCTTCTCTGGGCACCCTGTGCCAGGCCCCATCACCCTCACAGGAAGGATTTCTTCCCAACATCCCATCTAACTCAATTCAATTTTAAAATGGTGAAGGTGAGTGTTCAGTGTGAGAACCAACGTGTTTCTCACACCAGCAAAGATGTGACTGTGCTGCCTTTAATCCCCCTGCTCCAGCACTACTTTGGGGTCTGGGAGAAGGGGCCCAGCTGTCTGTTGGTGTTCCCATGGATTCCCAAGGTCCCAAAACAGGGACATGGGTGGTGGCATCTTGTTCTGCATGGGCTGGATGAGCTGCAGTCCAGGGCACACAGGGAGGGAGGGAGGACAGCATCCAGGAGGGCACACACATCCCTGGAGTGGGCACACACACCCCTGTGTGCATCAGGGCCATCCACAGCCTGTGCAGCAGGAGAGAGCTCAGCTCCTGGAGGGTTTTGAGTGTTGGAATGAGTTCCTGGCAGGGGGATTAGAAAGCAGGGAAGAGGTGATGGAAGCTGCATTGCAACCAGGAGATGTAAAGAGCGTGTGCTCTTCCTATTTATGTGCTTTGATTGCAGCAGGCAGGGAGGGGGAAAAGGCATCGAGATCACACTGAATCCAAGCACACAATTCCAGCAGGAAGGAGCCTCTGGCTGCTGTCCCTGCCCAGCACAGCCTGGCCACACAGCTCAGGGATGTGCCCTCCTGCAAGTGCCTCTCTCCCCTTCTGCAGACCCCTCCCCACATCACTGGACCACCCAGCCTTGCCAGGTTTTCCCACAGGGCTCTACAACTCCAGGCCTGCTGGTTTGGGACTTTTCCCATGAAATCACCTTTCCACAAGTGTGCTCTAATTCCTAAGGCAAACTGAGTGTATATTACAGTGTTGCTGGTGCCTCCCAGCTGTCCCATTGGTATGCTGGCAGTGCATCCCCCCTGTTTGCCTTATTTATTATTTAACCAATGCCAAAGGGTTATTTTCATCCAATGTAAAAAATGGACACTTATAAAAATGCATAGGTTTTAAATTGCTCAGCAGTTGGAGTTGTTATAAGAACTAGCCCAGGGAATAAATGGTTCCTTCTCCCATTAGGCTCAAAGGCCATTTCCATACAGGCTGCACACGGAATGGGATTCATTCCTGCTCCCACCACACACAGCTGTTTCTCTACTGTTCCTTCAAGCTTCAATGTCTCCCTTAATGCTTTATTGCCACTGTTAAGACTCCACAGTTTGGAATGTGCTCAGAGTAAATCTGCCATGTTGCGTTTAAGTACCAATTGCTTATGTTTTAATGGCATTAATCTTTGCCTTTTTGCTGTGTCTGAGCGGGGATAATGAAAGGAGATTCCCCTCTTTCTCAGCCCCTGAATCCTGTGAAATGAAAACAGGACTTGGGTGCTACAGGCAAAGCTGGTTCCCTGCTGCTCCTGAATGCCCTGTCCCCACCAGCCAGGCGTGGAAAAGTCAAGGTGGCCTGTGCCTGCATGGATGGAATTCTCAGGATTGCTGCCTGGCTGTGTCAGGCTGTCCCTGAGCTCCCTCCTGTGCCACACTCCTCTCTCCTGACCTGCCAGCTCCCAGCACCATGGGGGGCTCTGAGGAAGGTGCTGGAAAGGCTCCTGGCCAAAGGCTGCCCCGGCCAGGATTACTGGTGGTGATGGAGACTGGGAATTGTTCAGGACAGAGCTCTCAGCAACTTCCATCTGCAGAGCATCGAGCAGGGCTGATCCTGTGCCTTCAATTTCTATCACTCATAACTCCACTGCTAAGCTTCCCTTGGGAATTTTACTTTGGATTTCACCCCACAGTCCACATGCTCTGAGGACAGAACCTCTTAAAAACCAGTCCAAGGCGGCTCACCTGATAGAAAGGGTGATGTAACACTGCAACAGAAAATGCTAATGAGTTCCAAATTGTGTCAGGAAAATCAATGCTCATCCTCCAGAAGGTTTTTATTGGATAACTTTCTTCTTGACTTGGTTATTGTTGCAGAGTCCTACAAAATGAGAGGGAAAGAGGAAGTGCAGTGTATGACAAACGAGCTGATTCTTAAGTCCAACATAAAACTTGAGGGTTTAGAACAGGCTTTACATATAGGAGATTATAAACTGGGAAGATGGAATGTAGACACAGTAAAACAGGAGAGAGAACACAGGAAAGATCTGCTCTTAACAGGTTTTTGTTGCACAAATATGTTTTGTTAAACAAAAGCCAATCCTTCATCCTTCCAGGTTTCTGGTGGAGAAGGACACTTCACAAAAGCCTCAGGAGCCAAACCTCACCAGCAGGAGCTTGGTGGGCCTGGAGCTCAGCAGCTCAGGAGTGGCTCTTCCCCTTCTCAGGGGTGGTGGGACTTGTAGCCCTTGGCATTTTGGGTCCTCTCTGCCCTCCCAGTTTTGTGGAGGGCAGGACCAAGGAACAGGGATCTCTTCCATCCTTTGATCATTTCAGCCTTAGAAGAATTTCCTTCAGTCCACATGGGGAGACCTTTATGATGCTTCAGTGCCAGTGCAGGGATTTCTCTCCCTGGTCCCATGAGGGCCCACAGGTGCTTTAAGGGTGTTTATACCACAAGCAGGGGACACATCTCAGCCTTTTCCAAAGGGATCTCCCAACTCTCCACCATGGTTTTATACATCAGTGGATTCTGGGCTGGAAGGACTTATCCTACAGTGAGGGATAAGTCTGTCCTGTAGTGTTTCTTTTAAAGGTTGTGCTTTTCAGCTTCTCATCCTCCAGAAACATTTTTGAGCTGCTTTAAACCTTAATTTCTTTCCAAGTTGTTTTTTTTTTTTCTCTGAGGTAATTTGCTTGGCTTCTTCTCTAGGAGGTGGGCAGACCCATAACAGAGGACAAGAGTCCCCTGCCATCCCCATGGCTGAACAGCCACGACTGCTCCCTCCAAGTGTCACAAGCAATGAGAAACCTCCTGAATTAGCAGCTCCATCAGCATCAGAATGAGGTGTTACAAACCCCATCAGATTATTCACAATGCACACGAGACCCCAATATTATCAATATTTATCCCAACTGAGGACTGCACAGAAGTACAAAGAGGAGAAGCCCGGCATGGAGGATCTGATGGCTGCCTCAGTGGCTCACTCTGTGTGCTTTTTTAACAACTCCTTCAGATCTCATCTCACAGGAGCCCTTCACATTGACAAGTTTAACACAGGAATGACCCCTGCAACAACTCCCCTTCCAGCAGCTTCTTAAACCCTAAGCTTAAATTAATGAGGTTCAATGAATAACATGAGCTGTGTAATGCTGCTGTCAAATCATCACAGCAAAAGGCTTTCATCAGTGCTCAGACCCAAACCCTTCCAATCAAACTCCATCCCCAAATTGGGAGGTTGCAGAAGCTTGGACTTGGCTTAGCCTTTAAATTCACTTGGCCTTGACAAACACCACCATTTCTGAAACTGGATTAGGGGGGCTCAAACACAAAGGGTGCCCAGAGCTGGCCCTTTGCTTTCCAGCAAAACAGCAATGATTTGTAGAGAATTGGGATGGATTTTCCCAGGAAGGGACAAAATCATCTGGAAATTATAGAATCACAGAATCCAAGAGTGGTTTAGGTTGAGAAAGACCTCCAGAATCACTGAGTTCAATTGTTAACCCAGCACTGCCAAGGCCACCACTAACCCATGTCCCCATGTCCCCCACATCCACACGGTTTTTAAATCACTCCAGGGGATGGGGACTCCACCACTGCCCTGGGCAGCTGTGCCAAGGCTGGACAACCCCTTCCAGTGAGAAATGTTCCCTAATATCCAACCTGAGCCTCCCCTGGCCCAGCCTGAGGCCGTTCCCTCTCCTCCTGTCCCTGTTCCCTGGGAGCAGAGCCCGATCCCCCCGGCTGTCCCCTCCTGTCAGGGCGCTGTGCAGAGCCCCAGGGTCCCCCCTGAGCTTCTTTTCTCCAGGCTGAGCCCCTTTCCCAGCTCCCTCAGCCCCTCCTGGTGCTCTGTTCCCTTCCCTGGACACTCCAGCCCCTCAATCTCCTTCCTGTCATGAGCACCCCAAAACTGCCCCCAGGATTTGAGGTGGTGCCTCAGCAGTGCCAGGACATGCTTTTAAAAAACAATTTCATCTGTACACCACAAAAGGATCACTTCCTTAAGCTGGGCTGGACGGTGGATCAGGGATGCCTTCCCAGCTGCCAGGGATAGATTGTCTAGTGAAAATTTCCTCTTTTATTCTGGAGTCTCTTCATTCACTTTTGCGACAGTGAGAAAATGAACCCCCTGCTCTGATATGCACTTTTCCCAAGAGCTAAGAATTCAGGAAAGACATTGTATGGAAAGTCATGCAAATTGGGAGGAATATTTGATGGGGGAATAGGGACAGATGTAACATCACAGCTCTGTTTTGGAAGACTCATACCTGGGTTGCAACATCTCTGTAACCCACGTGAAAAGTCACCAGGACTGGTCCTCCTTCAGCTGGGCTGGCAGAGAAATTTTTCAGGATGAGAAAAGTTCTGGTTGAACATAAGCACCACACAAAATTCCACAGCCAAACTTTGCAAAGACATGAAATTCTAACCCTGCCTGTGGACTGAGTCTGGGAAAAGCAGCTTTGTCAATATGCTGCCTTAAATTCCCATCTCCAAACATGTGGAGACCTTGAAATACCACTCTGCACGTGGGTCTGCCTTCTAAATTCTGTAAATCTTTTAAGTACCTTCGTTATTTGACTCATTTCTGAGTGGAGGACAAAGTGTTTCTCAGCTTTACACCTCATAAATTAGGTTTTGTGTCTCTTTCAGTCATCTAACCTCTCCCAAGTGTCTGTGGAAAGAGACAGAGGCTGGCACCTCCAGAGGATCCTACACCTAAGGGATGAGTTCCCTCCAGAGATCCATCCATGCTTTTCATCTCTCTCATTCCTCTTCGGCAAGAAGAATTGGGGAAGTTCTTTCCTTCATCCTGAGGAAATGGTTCAAGCTGCACCAGGACAGGTTTGGACTGGACATTAGGAAAATGTTTTCATGGAAAGGCTTGTAAAGCACGGGTCCAGGCTGCCCAGAGAAGTGGTGGAATCACCACCCCTGGAAGTGAATCCAAAAACTTGTGGATGTGGCACTTGGGGACATGGATTAGTGGTGAACACGGTGGTGGTGGGTTGATGGTTGAACTTCATGTTCTTAAAGCTCTTCCCTGACCTCAACCATCCTCTGAGATTATTATGGTCTGCTAATAATCTGTTAACAACTTCTAAAGAGCCAGGGGAAAGGCGTTGGGAAATGCAGCCTAATGTCAAAAGGCTGAGAAATAATAAATCTGTTTAAAAATAATCATGAGGGGTCTGAAAGTGCCCTGGCAACATTTTGGGGTCTGCAGATGAGAAGAGACTGAACATGAGAAGGGACTGAAGGCCCTGGAGAAGCTGGTGCTTCAGGGAAGGAAGGCAAAGCAGAGCAGAGCTGGTGCCCCTGCAGACATCCAGCCCTCCTTGTTTTGCAAGTGGCATTTTAGCAGCTCCTTCCTATAATTTACCAAAGCAGCCTCTTTTTTTTTCCTCACAAAGAGAATAAAGAAATGGTAAAATAACTTTGAAAGTCAGGTTATTCCTATGCCCTAACACCTTCCAACAGATGTTGTTCTTACTGAAAGCAGAGTTCCTTGAATTATTAATGGTTCCCAACAGCTCAGCTTGAAATAATTTAGCATTTGAAAGAGAAAAGCCACTCTCATTATTCCAAGTACAGAAACATTTTTGGTTATTAAAGGTATTCTCCTCAAAAAAGAGAAATCTGTACAGTTTGTATCTTTTCCTCCAGATGACAGCAGGAGCACCAGATCCAGGGAAACCTTTGTGCTTGCTGAAGGTTAATTGATAAAATACAATGGAAGAGAGAGGACTCCATATTCCATCTCAGATTGAGAAGCTCTTATCTGATCTTGTGGTACCTTTAACTTCACCAGATTTATTGTATTTGCACTTGGAGATCATTACATTCTGTCTGAGGCTTAAAGTGACCAATTATTCACTGCAATCAAACTCCCCAATGGATATTGGCCAGGCTGGACAGGGCTTGGAGCAACCTGGGATAGTAAAGACGCCCCTGCCTATGTGAGAGGGTGGAATAGGATGAACTTTAAGGTCTTTTCCAACCCAAACCATCCTGGGATTTGTGAAACTGACCACCAGGCTGTTGAGCATTGCCATTTGGATGGCTGCTGGGAGAATAATGTCACCCACAGCCCCTGCCTCCCTGGGAGGGGAGGACTGGGAGATGTTCTTGGGAATGTTGTGTCCTTAGAACCAGCTCTGACTTCTGGGAAAACCAAACAGGCTGGGCCAAGCTGTAGCAGGTTTGTAGCTTGGCCTTATGGCAGAGCATCCCAGCTGGCCACTCTGTGGGAGATGCAAAGAAGGGCCCTGGGCTGGTTGGGACCTGAGCTGGGATGGTTTTTCCCAAGAATTCTGTGTCCCCTGTGAAACCAGCCCATGGAGGAGATGAGTGGTTGTTTGCTTAGCACTTAGGGAAAGATGGCCAAAATGTACAGGGCCACCCAATGTGCAGGGCCGCTCCTCAGAGTGACAGGGTCAAGTCTGCTCAGCCATGAACTCAGCAGGATGGCTTTCCCTCTCCAGCATGGATTTCTCCGGTGGGATCCAGGGAGACCCCAGGGGCACACGCCCAGGATTCATAGCTGGAGGTGTAAGGTGACAGTGCTCTGTGACAGGCCTTGGTCCTGTGCTCTCCTCAGTCCCCGTAGCCTGTGAGGCACATTTTTACCAAATTCTGAGATTGCATCAAAAGTGAGAGGAGTGAAATGCTTAATTTCACATTTTAATGCTTAATTTGATGATTGTGATCAACCACCACTGCAAACAGCATTGGGCCCCTGCCTTCAGTTGCTTGTCAAGCATGGAATCACAGAATGGTTTGGGTTGGAAGGGACCTTAAAAATCATCTCATTCCAGCCCCTGCCATGGGCAGGGACACCTTCCACTGTCCCAGGTTTCTCCAGCCTGGCCTGGGACACTTCCAGGGATCCAGGGGCAGCCACAGCTGCTCTGAGCACCCTGTGCCAGGGCCTCCCCACCCTCACAGGGAACAATTTCTTCCCAATATCCCATCCAACCCTGCCCTCTGGCAGTGGGAAGCCAATCCCTCTTCTCCTGCCACTCCAGGCCCTTGTGACTCCCCATCTTTCCGATAGCTTCCTTTCAGGAAATGAATTAGGTCACCCCAAAACCTTCTCTTCTCCAGGCTGGACACTCCTGGTTCCCTCAGCATTTCCCCACAGCAGAGGTGTTAAGCCACTCCTGGGGGTGGGGGAGATCAGGAGCATGAGCTGGCCGTGGGTCTGGGCAAAGCAGGACTGTGCAGGTGTGCAGAGGAGATAACCCAGGGCTCTCTGTGCGTCAGAGCCCTTCTCACGCACCAACACACCCACTGATGTATTGATCTTCTCCTGAAGGTCTCCTAAACCTTATTTCAAATGAAATAGAGTTGCACATGGCTTTTGATGACTCTTCAGAATTATGGCCCAATTTATGCTTTCTGTAATAATCAGCACAATAAGGCAGTAAAGCTGTCATTGCTGGATACACAAAATTTATATTTTATCACGGCAATATAATCAATACAATAAGAAACCAATACTTTATGAGTTAGCATTGTCTTCTCAGAGTCTTTGCAGGACTCTTTCCTCAAGTCTGCCTTGGATCTGGGGGAGGTTTATGTCCATATTGGCTCCTCCTGCAGCTGTTCCATGATAAATAAACCTCCCACTGCTGCTGAGATCTCAGCCAATATGCTCTGCAGTAATAACAAAACATTTCCTTTACTGGTCCTTTTTATATTCAAAGCAAAACCATCAAACAAATGAAGTTTTCTCACAATACAACCCAACACAATGCGTTACTCTGTTTCTCCCAGTTGAGTTCCTCGCATGCACTGCAGGAGCAGCTCTGAAACGTTGAATAACGCTTTGCATTGCTTCAGCTGCTGTCAACAACAGAGCTGCAAACACTCCAAAATGTTCATTATTTGACTCCCTACACGCTGTAAAATATGCTCATAAACCCATCCAGAGATGGCTGTGCTCACACACACTTGCATTTGTCTCTATATACGCATTTTCATATCTATTTCTGTTTCCAGATGAGAAAGAAACGTTCTTGGGTGGTTAAATACCATTTCCCACAGCAAAGAAATGAGCAAAGGGGAGAACCAGGCAAGGATTTCTGATTCCCTTTTGCTTTGTTTTGATCCTAGCACACCTCTCCCCTGCTGAATGAACAACCACAGGAATCATTAACTCTTTGGAGATAAATATTTTAATGTCATTTCTGCCCCCTGACTGGGGACGTTTTAGTGAGACTTCTCTTCCACGGGCAGCTGAGCTGGGAGAGAGCAGCTTTGATCTGTGTCCAAGAGCAGCTTCAGAGGGTGACAGTGTGCCCAGGACAAAGCTGAGCCCAGGACAAAGCTGAGCCCGGGTGTCTTGGGTTGCATTGCCACCCAATGTGGTTACCCTTGTAACCAAAAGTATGTATTGTGTTAGCATCTGTTGAAACCCATTGGGCAGGTGTTTTGTTTATCTCTTCTATGACCCATCCCTCATCACTCCAGGGGGGAGGGCCGGGTGTCTTCTGTTAATGGGCAGCTGTTAAACCAGCTGGGGCAGGGTTCTTTATCTCTTCCAGGACCCGTCCTCCCTCCAGGGGATATCTGCTGTCCATGGGCCATCCAGGCTCACTGCAGGACTGATACAATCCCATCATCCCACTGGGAGATGCTCCACCCAGGGGGAGGAGCCCAGCATTCCTGCCTGGATCAAACCTGGCATTCAGAACACCAGCACAGCCTGTTTGCACTGGATTCCCAGAGGAAGTCTGGACTCAGCCCCACTGGACCGTCAGAGGAAAACTGCACCCTTCTCCAGGATCATTGCTCCAACAGAACCACATCTGTCACTGCAGGAGGACTTGACTGGACTGACACCAACACCCTGAGCAACAGCATGTCAGGTTGTGTTCTGGCTCTGTCTGTGGTTTCTTTTTTGTTTGTTTGCTTTTTTGTACTACTTCATTTTTATTTTTAATATTCCTAGTACAGAACTGTTATTCCTATTCCCATATCTTTGCCTGAGAGCCCATTAATTTCAAAATTATAATAATTTGCGGGGGGTACATTCTTCATTCTAGGGGAAGCTCTGACTTTCCCCTGGCAGACACCTGTCTTTACAAACCAAGACACCAGGACAAAACTGTGCCCGGCCCCGGGTGGCTGGTAGAAGGAGAAATCCCTAATCCAGCAGATCCTTCTCCTGTTGGCACTCATGCCTTTTCCTCAGGCAGGTTGCAGCCAGTAATTGTCCTGCTGATGTGTGACATAGTTCTGAGGTCTACCAAAGCCTGCTTTCAATAAAACCCAGGTTTTGCTGTCAGCCCTGGGCACCTCCCAACACCCTTGTGCCCAGCAGATCCCAAGATTGCCTCCCATAATGGGTACCCTGAAAAGCAAAAGCTTTTAAATCCCCACAATAAAAGGTCCTTTAATTGCAGCAAAGCTTTTACAGTCACTGCTTTCCTGGCTTTCTTCTCTCTGTAAAACACTGATTTTTCTTCTTAGATTTGTTGCTCTTTCTCCCCTGTTAAATTGTGTGTGCTCCCCTTTTCCAGTTAATATAATAATTCTGATGAGCAGTGCTTAGCATAATTCCAGACACTGATGTACGTGCTGCTCAAAGCTGTGCTTTAGGAGAACTCCATTTCTGAGGGCAATGTAGCATGGAAAGCTCTCCAACCCTCTGAAATTGCATAAAGGGGGACCCCGAGAGCATCTAGAGGGATACTGTGGAAAAGGTTTTTTATGAGGTATTTGAGGGCTGACAGAAGCTGGGGAAAGTCATCCAAGATGGAATAAGAAGCAACAGGGTTTACAGGGCAGAAATAAATGCTGCTCTGAGATGCTGGAGTGTCCAGTGAAGGGAGCAGAGCACCAGGAGGGGCTGAGAGAGCTGGGAAAGGGGCTCAGCCTGGAGAAAAGGAGGATCAGAGGGGACCTTGTGGCTCTGCACAACTCCCTGACAGGAGGGGACAGCCGGGGGGTCGGGCTCTGCTCCCAGGGAACAGGGACAGGAGGAGAGGGAACGGCCTCAGCCTGGGCCAGGGGAGGCTCAGGTTGTGGATACGGCAACCTGTGGATACGGCACTTGAGGACATAGGTTAGGGGTGAACATGGTGGCGCTGGGTTGACGGCTGGACTGGATGATCTTAACGGTCTTTTCCAGCCTTAGACATTCCAGAATTCCATGATTTAAAGGCATGCGGGGCTTCAGCAGGGTTATCCCAGCAGAGCTGTGGAGTGATTCAGGGATGAACTGGACACCCAGTTGAGTTCAGGGCAGGGCTGCACACAGGCAAGGTGGAGATGGCTTAAAGAAATCGATGAGGTTTAAGATAAAAACAATCTGTTTCTTTGCCTTCGGCTTTCTGGACCTTTTCAATACTCACAACTTGCATTTTTCAACTTATCTCTGCAATAAGGAGTCAAATAAATATTATTAAATATTAAAGCTGGCATGATGGAGTGATCCCAGGAACCCAGGGGCTGGCACTTGGCACTAACCTCTGGGGTTGTGACAGAGCTTTCCATGCCAGGGAGGAAAGGATATTCCAGGGATGAATGTGCGCAGCTCCTCCCTCTGATGCTGAAAGCCACAGGGTTTGAGGGATGAAAGGAGGATTCCTACTGAGGTGTTTGGAGACAGAGGCTCTCCATGGGGGGAAGACACTCCCAGACACCCTGGAGGGAGGCTTTTGTATCTATATCTACATCCATCTCTATCATCTCCATCTCCATCTCCATCTCCATCTCCATCTCCATCTATATATCTCTATCTACATCTATATCTATATAATCTACACTTATATAAATATCTTTATCATCTATACAATGTGTATGTCTCTCATATAGATATGTATACACATATCAGAAATATATGTACATCTTTGTGTTAATTTTGGGGTTGTTCTCATCACAGCAGCACAAAGGGTGCCTCACAGGCACATTCCCAGCAGACGGGATCGGTTTCCCAACAGCAGGGAAGTGTTCCCAGTTTAGGCAGAGCCTATAGACAAGTGTCTTAGCACACAGGAGCAGGATTTGGGATTTTGGGGATTTTCTGAGCCAACAAACATCTCTGTACATTGGCTCAGCCATCCAGTGCAGCCCTTCTGGTGCTCCTGGGCATGGGGAGATTGGAGTTTCAAGCCAAGAGGATTCCCAGCCCTCTTCCTGAACAGCAGTAGAGCTTTCTCTGTGTCCCTGTCTCCATCTCAGCCCTTCCTGACACAAACACCTGCACATCCCAAGCTCTTGGTTAGGGATGAACATCCCCAGCTGCTCCAGGACAGGGCTCAGTTGCTGCCCAGCCATCCTGCCTGTGATATTTGGGGTTACACAGCCCTCCTGTGTGTCACAAATTCTCTCTCAGTCTTAGTTCCCTATCTGTAAAGTGGAAAATAAAAGAAATTTACAGTCAGCCTCTCCATGGAGAGGAATTCATGGCTGAAAGCATCACTGGAACCACAGTGAGCTCCCAGGGGTGGCTCTGATGAAATCCCTGGAAGTGCGTCCTAGGGTGACTTTATGATGCTTGTATCCCCAATCATCTGTTCTGTGTGTGGTGGATATTGAGTTCTGTGCCTTTCAGACTGGTTCTGAGAGTGAAGCAGGGAGAAGTGTGGGGTTTGTTTTGAGAAAACAGTGTTCACTCTTCTGCATTCCTACTCTAGAGTGTTTGGCTGAGGCACGGACAGACTGTGGCACAGACATCTGCTTTGCTCTTAGTTTTAGCTAGCTGAGACAGAGAAGCTCTCTGGACTGTTCTTTTCCTTTTTCTTAAGACTGTTTAAATCTGCTCTGGACTGAAAACCCAGAGGAGCACCGAGGGCGTCTCACCTGTGGCCCACCAGGGCCTGGACCTCCAGAGGGACTGATGAGACTGACCAAGCTGAGCTACACCCAGGGCAAGGACTTCCTCAATTTGCCATCTCACTCCAGAGTGAGAGGTTTAATGGTTTCATATCTTTCATTCTTTATGCTTGTGGGCACTTTGTTTGTTAAATAAATCATTTTTTCCACTTTTCTCTGAGGAAGTTCTTTCCCGGACCAGTTGGAGGGAGGGGCCATTTGGGTTTGCTCCCCAGAAGGACCCTGTTTGGGGGTTTTCCCCCAAATTTGCCCTAAACTAGGACAAGGTGGCACAGGAGGAACATGGTGTGTGCACCATCAGGTGAGCACAGGTCTCAGTGACCCAGCTGCAGAGACTCAACTCATTTTCCTCCTCTTTAAACCCCCCTGCCAGCAGCTCAAGCCTAATGGTCAGGCTGCCTTTTCTGAAAAAAAGAGCAATGAGTCAACAGTGCAGAGAAGAAAACACATCCATTCACTCTGTACATTCAACAGCTGAGAGTGAGGGATGGAATTTTTGGAAAGCAGGGATGATTCACGAACAGAAAGAAAAGAATTGAGTTTGCAGAAATGATAGAGGAGGGGGGAGCGAGTGATTTAAGTCACCAAACCTGACTCACTGGTTAAATTAATCCCAATATATGATTTCCATCTTCTAAAATAGCAAAGGAAAGCTGTACAAATAGGTGGAATCATTCATTGAAAGCCATTCATCATAGGATTTTTGGCTTGTTTGGGGCTTTTTGAAACCTCTTTCCATCTCTCTAGTCTTCAATGAGTCAAATAGCATCCTGAACCTGGAGGTAATAATTTGGTTGTCCTGTTTCCCACTGCTCATTCCCTGCCACTTTTTGTAGACCCACATTTCAATTATCTCAAGAGCCCTATGAAGTAGCCCCAGACCCAAGATTTTGCCATTCCCATTCTCCAGCATCTCTACTTGACATCAAAAAAGAATCCTTCAATGGACAATCATGGAATGACCAAACCAGGCTGCAGATTTAGAGGAGAGTCCTTTCTGTGTGGGCAATTCCTGACTGCAGCTCTGTGTAACCTCAGCAGCCCTCCCAGAACAGTGATGGAATGAAGCTGTGACAATCCAGGTGTCCCTTAGGCTCAATCCATCACCCCAGGAGCTGGTGCCTGAAGTCCTGCCTGGGCTCAGATGAGCTGGGTGAGAGCAGCTCAGGAGAGTGGCACTGAGTGCAGTGACATCTCTGGGCCATAATGTGGAGTCGGCTTCATTTCCCAAGTTGTCCCAAGTGCCACCATCACCCTGGTCATGAGGATGTGCAGGGAAAGCTTTCAGGGAGAGGCAGCATCTTTAATCCCAGGTATTCCTGCTTTAAAGGTCCCATCTGCACACACATGAGCCTTATTTAAGGAGAAGCTGCAGCTTTAAAGTTAAATCCGAGTGTCCCTGAATATTGGAAATTTATCACTCAGTTATAAATTCTGTAACTTTCTGTATCCTTTTAAAAACTCCTCCAAACTTGTGCATCTCCTGACATCTGTGCCTTCCGACGGCGAGTTATGAGCTACAGAAAAATGCATGTGTGCCCAAAAAATCTTCTCTAATAATCCCTCACTCTCACTAAGGAAGAGCTAAAAGTGGCTCCTGGTTTTCCCAGCCTAAACCTTGACAGGCCTTAGCTTATGTGGCACAAGAGCCACTTCAGTGTGGCTGTGCTGTGGCACAGTCAGCCCTGGGTGAGTTCTGGCTCCAAGAACGGATTGATCCTTCTGCAGTCACCTGGCAAACACAGAAATGCTTGGGAAGAGACAGAGAGGAGGACATTGGGGGACACAGCAATATTGGGAGCCCCTTGCTGATGCTGAATTCAGTGAACTTTACTTCTCAAATCCAGAATTTCAAAGGGAAAATCTGCTTGGGTTGGTTTTGTGGTTTTTTTCCCCTCCAAAAGACCACACAACACAAGGCAGTGGATTTTCTACTGTTAATCTTGCATCCAAATTTTTTTTTTCCTCTGTGCTAACTGATTGACCTGAAAGAGCAGGATCCTAATTGCTCAGAGATAAAGTAATTGAGTGGTCTCCTGGGTTCTATTTGGTACAACAGACTTCAATAGAGTTGACAAATGTCGATCCATAACCCAGGATTAATGGGGCTGTGCTTGGCTTCCCGTTCAGTTTCCCATTTGCTCCTTTGGTCTAACTAACACCCTGATTGCTTTGGGAAAACTGACAAATCTTTGCAGTTAATGAGCCCCTCTAGTAATTTATCAAGCAGGGTTTCTAAAATAAAAAGAGCAGTGAGAACAAAATGTTGATTCTGTGCTAAAGGAAGAAGAAATCCTTCTCTCCCCAGACCCTGAAGAGCTGGGAAGACTTTGCTCCTGCACAGCTGGGAGCTGGAGGGACTCTTGCAGTGTGGAGTTTTTTTTCAAAAAAGCATTTGGGATTCCAGGCCAGGTTGGACAGGGCTTGGAGCTCAGCCTGGAGAAAAGGAGGCTCAGAGGGCACCTTCTGGCTTCTGTCTGGAGGAAGGCTTGGGATGAGACGTGCTTTGAGATCCCTTCCAGCCCAAACCTTTCTGGGACTCTTGAGTGATTCCTGAGGATGTCAGGCACTCTCCCATCTGTGAGACACGGGGTGCCTCTCACTGGACACCCAGAACTGCACACAAAACAGTTTGGAAACTTGCTTTTACACACCCCTTTCAGCCTCTCTGTGGAAGGATGAACAGACCTGGAGAACTTCTGTAGAGAATGGGGAGGTTGGAGCCATTCCCCAGTGCAGATTTCTGCTCCCAGGAGCCCTGCCAGGCTCAGCTGCCCCACGTGTCACGAGTGAGACTCTGCCAGGTGCTGTCCCTGGAGTATCTCTGGGAAGCTCTGAGGAGCAGCTGTTCTTCGCATTAAAAAAAAAAAAAAAAAGGCATTAGAAACACTTGATTTTGCAATCAAATGTTTTATCTGGCCCTGGGCTCAATGGCAACAAACTCCGAACTTCTTCCCACTGGGGGTGGAACCTCCCAGCCTGGTACGAGCCCCACCAAGTCATCTCTACCAGCAACTGAAACTGGAAGCTTTCCAAACTCTGTATTCCCCGGAAAATGTCAACACTTCTGCAGAAATTCCAATTTTTCCTCAGCTTGATTTAAAATAAAGCTCTAAATGGGAACAGGGGAGAGCCAAATTGCCATTACCAGTCACAGCTCTGCTCGGAGTGACGGGGAGGGGCTGCAAGGGATCCGGTTCTGTTGTGACAGTCGTGCATCTGCCCATCATCCTCTTTATTTTTAGCTCTCAGTTGTCTTTCTTACCACAGAGTGAGCTCAGTTTTACCTGGGGTCTGGGCAGGAACCAGCTGCCATTAGGCTGCAGAAACTCTCTGGTTTAGCAGTGACTTCAGCACATTTGTCAGTCCCTGAACCTGGATCTTAACGCAGAGGAGGGGAGAGCTGGCAGGAAGGATCTGGTGCCCCTGCCAGGCTTTTCCTCCCGTGGGCTGTGTCTGTACTGGATGAAACAGGGACAGGAAACCTTTGGGGACCTCCCAGAGCTCCTGTCCATGGCCAGCTCCGTCACTGGTGGAAATGGAGGAGCAAGTGGGTCTGGGGTCTGCTGAAAACTGGACTTTGCCCCTCACAGCCCCTATTTCACCCCAGTTTTGTACATTTCAGGGGTGTAAATCAGTGAATCAGAAAGGCCGGTGCTGCTCAGGGCTGGGCAGCTGCCTGGGAAGGGCTGTGTTGCCTCCAGGGTGCAGTTATGGACATGACCCCACCAAACTGCAGCTGCTGCTGAACTCACGGACCCTCCTCCCTCTGGACGTGACCTTGGGGCTGCCACTTTGTCTGTCCCACATTCAGCCATTTCAGGATTCTTCCACTCAGCTTCTCCCACATCACCCGGCTCCCTGGGCCTAAGCCAATTGCTCTCAGGCATCCTTGAAAAGCAATTTCCACAGAGCCATGGCACTGCTGCCAGCCTGGAGAGCAGTGTCCCCTGTGCCAGGGCCAGCAGAGGTGTGTCCTCCCCTCTGAGGGGACAGCAGCCGTGGGAGGTTACCCCCAGCCCGGAGGTTTGGGATCCCTGCTCCAAGGGGCCAGTCCCAGATGGGCACAACACCGCAGAAATCCCTGATTTTAATGCGATTATCATGGAGGTGCCTTTCCCAAACGTACTTTTTGATCTTCTGGAGCCTTTCCCCCCTCTCTGAGCTCCCTTCTTGGTGTGTGTGCCTTTCTTTCTCACATCTCTTTTTCCAAAGCCAATCTCAGAGGATTTTTTTTTCCTCCTTCCCCAGAAAACTGCACAGTGCAGCCTGCAAACCTGCGAAGGAACATTGACACCTAAGCTCTGCTACCCTTCATATCTTCCTCCCAGCTGTGTGAAAACATAAATGCCCTTGTCCTGCACGAGCAGCAAACATGTTCACCCTTTGAGGGAGTGACCCATTTTGGAGAGAGCTTTGCCAGAGTTCTGAACTGCTGCTCTGGCAGTGTCAGCTGTCTCCAGGGGGATGTAAAAGGGGAGATGTCCTAAAATCTCCCTCTGGGAATAAGGTTTGCAGGGCCAGAATTATATTTAATCCCTAAGCTGTACAGCCCTCCAAGAAAGTAAACTTGGGCTTTGGATTGATGGATGACTCTGGCCCTGGTGGGCAGCAGGACAGGGGGGATTCTGCCCCTATGCCCAGGTGAGACTCCACCTGCAGAGCTGCCCCAGCCCTGGGCCTGCACAGGCAGGACCTGGAGCTGCTGGAGAGAGTCCAGAGGAGGCATCAGGATGATCAGAGGGATGGAGCAGCTCTGCTGGGAGAGCTGGGATTGTTCAGCCTGGAGAAGAAAAGGCTTCAGAGCGACATAAATGTGGCCTTTCAGTACCTGAAGGGAGCCTGCAAGAAAGTTGAAGAAAGACAATTTCCAAGGGCCTGGAGTACCAGGACAAGGGGAAATGACTTCAAACTGAGAGAGAATATGTTTAGACAGGATATTAGGAAGAAATTTTTTCCCTGTGAGGGTGCTGAGGCCCTGGCACAGGATGCCCAGAGAAGCTGTGGCTGCCCCTGGATCCCTGGAAGTGTCCAAGGCCAGGCTGGGCAGGGCTTGGAGCAACCTGGGATAGTGGAAGGTGTCCCTGCCCATGGCAGGGGGGTGCTGGGATGATCTTTAAGGTCCCTTCCAACCCAAACCATTCTGGGATGCTGAGATCCCGTGGAGATGAGGAACAGGCTGGAAAAGCGGGACACTGGGGACGGGCGTGAACGTGACGGCTTTGGGAAGCTGCGAATGAAAAAGGCAGCACAGCTGTGTCCCCCCCAGGGCAGAGCCACCCTGGGGGACTGGGGGTCACCTCAGGCTGTGCCTGGCACTGACAGCAGGGCTGGCACAGACACAGCTCTGGCTGTTTGCTGCGGCAGCTCTCTGATGGGCAGAGCAGAGAAAACGCAGAGATGCAGATCATTCGTAGGAGAAAAGGAAAACAAGAGAGGATTGTTTAGTCAATCACCTTGTCGGCTGTGATTAGTTTGGAGTTTAGAGCAGAAAACTCTGTGCTGGAGGTCTCATTCTGCATCTCACACTGGACTTGTAAGATCTGCCTGTAAACCTTCCCACTGGAACCCAGACTGAGAAGGTGCTTGTTTTAATTGGGAGGTGTCCCCGCAACACCTGACTCCTTTGTAAGGCCACAACAATATTTACCGATTTTCCCCCTGCAATGGATTGACAAATCCTGTACAACAGCAGCAAATCCTCTGGCAGGTTTCCAGGCTGGGAGGAACCCAAACCAAAGCCCAGAGCAGCTGAAGTTTGTGGGGATATGAAGGACAGGGATGATTTCCCTCCCTCGGGAATCCTCAGAGCACCCACGGGCAGGGAGCACTGCTGGCAGCAGGGACAGGGAAGCAAAGCAGGCAGGAAAAGCTGAATTCAGAGCTGGGCTGAAGAAGCAAACCAGCCAAGGTGGGCCTGGAGAGCCCAGCAGCACCAAACCCTCCCCTCTCACTGAAATCCCAGACAAGGATTTTTACCCTTGTGGGGCAGACAGTCCCATTCTCGGCTGTTAACTGAAGAAATGACCTGATTTTCAGAGTACTAAGCAGGTGAGACTACATTCCCCAGAACCAGAATATGCTGAGTTGGATTTGATCCTCGTTACCCTGAAAATACCAACTTTGTGGTCTATGAGTAAAATACAACAGAGTTAATGGTTAAAACTGAGGTACATATGTATGAAAGACTTCACTACTTTTACTTTGCTCATCTGACAAATCAAATAGTTTAACCAAAATCTTCCTTGATTTTACTGCAATTTTCTTTCCTTACACTTCCCTTTGTGATGATAAACTTGATTTTTCCTGTTGCTGGGAAAAGCTTGGGACAGGCTCACCACAACCAAAATAGAGAGTAGAAGAACAAGTTTTCCAACTCTTTTTGAGTTTATACAAGTTCACAAATTAAGAGGTGAATGGTTTGGGTTGTGAAGGACATCAAAGCTCACCCTTGTTCCAGCCCACCTGCCATGAGCTGGGACAGCTGCCACTATCCCAGGTTGCTCCAAGCCCCATCCAACCCGGCCTTGAACACTTGGAATTCTTAAGCCTTGATTTCTAAAATCCTGATGGTTTTTAGTGATGACCCCCTTAAATCCTCACAGTTCCTGCAGCACCTTTCCCAGCTGCAGGGAAGCAGCACCACACGTGCTGGAGCACTGGGACTTTTGCTGGGTCCAACATCTCCAAAACAACTGAAAAACTTCCTACGGATCTCCTCAGAGGATACAGCAGCTGTTGGCACACACTGGTCAGAGGGGAAGAGCTGCAATTCATGCTGCAACGGGAGCTAAGCCCCAGTCCCTGGCAGATATTAAAGCTGCCTGTCTGCAAATTCCTCTCTGTGGCCAGAGGGAGACCATTTCTAATCAGTCTGGTGCTTAATTGCTGTTGTCATGTCTTTATCCCTGTAAAAATGCTGCAGAGGATGTGGAATTTATATATATATGTATTAATTTCTCATAAATGATTCCTGTGGATGAGATGGAGCCTGTGAGCATGGCCAGGAGCAAGGTAAATGCACAGTTCAGGCACCGTGCTGGGAGTTCTGTGGTTCCTAAAGTCTCCCTGGCTATTTTTTTTCCATTTTTGTGTCAGCAAACTCCTATTAGGACAAACGGTGACAAGGAAGAGTGACCGTCCCTTTCCCTAGAGCTGTGTCCCAGGATGTGCCCAGCACCCCGGGCTGCTCCGTGCTTGAAAGAGTTGGATTTCTGTCCCAGAGCAAGAGTCAGGGAAGCTTTGCTGAAATATTAATTTGCCACTGAAAACCCTCTAAATGCAACCAGCAAGGAGAGCTTCCCTGGATGGGAATGTGGAACTGGGACACTGGGGCTGCTGCTGAGCCCAGCAACTCATTTCATTTTCATGCACCTGAATAAAATGCAGATAAGAAATGCCTTTGGAAGAAAACAGAATACAGGCAAATGTGTAAATTTGAGCTCTTTGGCATGATGGCAGTGCAGGGCTTGCAACCCAGACAGCATTAAGGAAGGGAAATTATCTTTATCACTATTTTCATAAGGAATGTGGCTCCTGGGGCATTCTTACTCTTGACTGATCCAGGGCAGGAGTTGTCAGGGTAGAGGGACAAGCCAAAACCTGCACTTTCATATTTTCTTCTGAATTTTGCCAGAAATTTTTAATTTTTTCCCCATGACGTTGCTCTGGACTGGGGTAAAGGCCTCTATTGCTTGAATTTCTTCAGAGAGCTGCCCTGGTTTGAGGAGCAGGAGGATTTGGTGCAGTTCAGCCACCAAGGCAGAAATTTGGCCAAAAGAAGCGTTGAGGAGGTGTCCAAGTGTTGTTGCACACACCAGACATCTCTGGACAGGGTAAATGGTCCATGCTGGGTTGGGTGGAGCCAGGGAAGGATCCTGTGGGCAGAAACTTCAGGATTTCCAGATGTGTGAGTTTGCAGAGGTGCTAAAACAGCTGTGGGGATGTGGCTGTGAGGGTGGAGAAGCTGGCAAGTCCTAGGGGCTGCTTCACAGGGACCTTAAACCCTGTCCAGTTCCACTCCCTGCCATGGGCAGGGACACCTTCCACTGTCCCAGGCTGCTCCAAGCCCTGTCCAGCCTGGCCTTGGACACTTCCAGGGGCAGCCACAGCTTCTCTGGGCACCCTGTGCCAGGGCCTGCCCACCCTCCCAGGGAACAATTCCTGCCCAGTATCCCATCCATCCCTGCCCTCTGGCAGTGGGAAGCCATTCCCCTGGTTCTGGCCCTCCATCCCTTGACTCAGGTCGCTCTCCAGGTCCTGGAGCCCCTGGAGCTCTTGGACACGTGTCTCCTGCATTCTCATAAAACGAGAATTTCTGTATCAACAGCAACAGGGATTATGCTGCTTTTGGGTGTGTGTGAGATGGTAAAATGCTTGTTTCACTAAAAATCACACCTTGTAGCAGATAAATTCCAGAATTCAGCTCTAGTGAGAGAAAGTGGCACCAGCCACCACTATCCTTAATAAATATGCATTGCAAAAGCATCGTGGCTTCCTCTGATTCACACCGGGGAGCTTAAATTTGCCATTACAGGGAATCTGACTTGTCAAAATCCCATCTGTAATTATAAACCTGCATGAGAAGATGGTGAAATAGTGGGAGAAGGAATGAACCCATTAGGTTTTAGCTGCCAGATGTGTCCTGTTTCCGGAATGATTCAAAAGCCTGAAATCCACAGCAGGTAACAGCACAAAGTGTCACTTCACAGCAGCAATAAATTCATGCAGGGACACTCACTGACCACCCTACTGAAACCTGGGTTTACACTCAGCCCTAACAGAGCCAGACTCCAAAGTAAATATAATTACCTGGGTAATAGCCCTGAACTCTTGCAAGTCTGATTTGTGCCTTTGGCAGGCAGACAAAGCAAAGAGCTGCTGGAGGAGGCAGGGAAGGAGGTCACCAGCACAGCCTGAAACTCAGCAGCAGCTGGAGGACACCAAACTGCATCTCTTTTTGGGAGCAAAGCCTTGCTGGGAGATGCTCTGCCAGGGGAGGGTTTTCCACCTCCTCTGGGATGCCAGCACAGGGAGCCAGGCAGCAGGATTAAAATAAGTTATGCTGAGAGGAAATGAGATGGGTGGGAAGAAAAGCAAACCCCCCATGTGACGTGAGGGTGCCACAGCAGGAGGGGCACCAGCTCCAGTGTCCCCTGCCAGGTCACAGGGACATTTTGCTGTGGTGGGAGGTGTGACAGAGCTTCAGGCAGGCTCCAGGCGGGTGTTTGCAGCTGGCAGCACTCAGCTGGTGGTGTCAGCTGTGACTCCTTGGGCTCTGCTGCAAGGTGAGCCGTGGAGTTGTTAAATACCTGTCACAGGGCACGGCCTCTGCCAGTCAGGCTGGCCCTGCCGGCTCTCCCTGCTCTGCTTTCCACCCTCTGAACCACAGGAATGGCTCAGGCATTGAGCTGACTGTAGAAAATCAATAAGCAGCACTCTCAGCTCAATGGAGCAGCAGGAGACAATTGCAGAGCTCAGGACATGCCATGCCCAGATGGGCCTGGTCCCCACCTGAAACGGCTGTGCCCCTAGAAACCTCTCTCTCAGCACTTCTGTGTGGTGAGGGCTTTGAACGCTGCTTTCTAGCTGCTGTCACAGCTTCAGGGCAGAAGAAAAGAGCTTTCTGGGCCAGTGTCCACAGCTTTTTTGCCTTCCAGCCATGGCCAGATGAGGTTAACCCTGGGGATGCACAGGAAACTTCTCCTGGGGGCTCCAGCTGTCACCCCTGGGCTGGGGATGCACTGAAACGCACCGTGTCGCCTTTGCCTAGAACCTCCCCTAAACTGGATTGTTTAAATTTGAAAGAGCTTCAAGCCATGACTCCAAACTCCAAAGCCACTCTGTGTTCTCCCATCAGGGGCAGTAAGGGGATAATGTGTTTGGGGGTTTTTTCAGGGAAAGCTTTTGGAGGGTGCCCTTGTTAGGAAGTTCAGAGCACATCCCTGGCAGAGCTGCCCAGGCACGAGGAAGAGGAGCCCGAGGAGGCTCCTCAGAGCACAGAGAATCCACAGTGGTGGGCACAGCAGTGCTGGGGTCATGCTTGCACTCAGTGGCCTTACAGGTCTTTTCCTGCTGGTCATCTTTAGGGCCCCTTCCGACCCAACCCATTCTGTGCTTCTCTGATTCTCTGATCTGGTTTTGCCTTGGCTGCCAGCTCTGGATGATGGAATGAGGGGCCCTGCTCTGCTGGGGGGTGGCCAAATCTCCATGGCTGGTCAGCACAGGCAGGAGAAAGCAGAAATACAAAAAAAAAAAAAAAAAAAAAAATCTGATGTACAAGCAAGGGGAAAATGCAATTAAATAGATCAAACAGATCGAACACAACTCCTGCCTGCTCAGCACTGCTGTCTTCATGTTAAAATGCTGAGAAACACTCCCACATTTGTCTTCTCCAGGCCTTCCTCAGGGTGTGCCTGAGCTGGGAGTGCCCTGTGGGACTGAGCAGGGACAGGGGCAGGCGCAGACTCAGCTCAACACCTTTATCAGTCAGGCCAGCCTCATCCCAAAATGCAGACTGTGGCTCCCTGCATCCTTTGTCACACAGGAGGATGTCCCAGGTGTGGTCTGGCCCAGCTCTTGGGTGGTATTGGGAAGGAACTGGGACAAGGAATGCCTCGGAATGCTCCAGGGGCTCTAGATGGTGAGAAATGAGCCTCTCTGAGGGTCCTGGCTGGGCAGAGATGGCAGGGCCAGGCCTGGTTCCCCCGTTTCCCAGCCTGGAAACCTTTGGCTTAGAGAACAGTCCTCCTCCAAAATGATCTCTGCTCCTGCTTCCCTGAGAGCACTCAGCAGCTCTCAGACAGGGCATTCCCAGCAGGAGCCAAGCCCTTGCTACAAGGTGTGCTTCGAGTCCCAGAAAGGCTTCTGAGTGTTCACAAATCCAAAATGGAATTCATGAGCTGAGAGAGAACAACCCCCAGGGCTGCCAGAGGCCCAGGGACAGGGACAGGGGACACACACACAGACCTGCTGCTCAGGAATGTGTGAAGAGGGGAGGTCTGGCCCTCAGGGGATTTTGTGTTTCAGAGCCTGGCTCCTCCTGTTCCCACAGCTTTCCCTGAAGTGCAGCCTCCTGCAATCACTGCATCGTGCAGGGACAGAAGCCTAGATCCTTCTCCTGGGGTGCTCCAGGTGCTGGGAAGAGAGGAATTTCCCTGATGGGATGTCTCCGTCTGCCTCCAGCCACTGTGGCTCCCAGGCAGGTAAAGCTTGTTCCCAACAAACCAAAGTTTTTTGTGGAACAGACTTTTTTTGTGATTGTGATGGCCATAAACTAAACCACAAGGAGTTCCACCTCAAGGAGAGGGAGAATTCCTTCACCCTGAGGGTGGCAGAGCACTGGAAGAGCTGCCCAGAGCAAGTGTGGAGTCTCCCTCTCTAGAGACATCCCAAACCCACCTGTGCCACCTGCTCCAGGTGACCCTCCCTGGGCAGAGGGGTTGGACTGGATGACCCCCAGAGGTTCCTTTCAGCCCTAAGGGTTCTGTGAACTGTTCAGCCCTTTAACAACCTTCCAGCCCTATTCACTAAAGCTGTGGCACCATCTCTGGTCAGCCTCTGGGCTTGTCTTGCTGCCCTGGACAAGGCTGGGAGCAATCCAAGACCCAGTTCTCATCCTGCTCTGCCATCCTGGACAAAGACCCCCAAAGGAGACTCTCAGCAGCCCTTTTCCCTTCGTCCTTCATCAGCTCTTTCCTTCAGCACGTTGATTTTGGGACACAGGACTGCATTCTGCATTCTGACCCTGGTCTCCAAGGCAGCCCAAACAGCACCACCATGGGCAGGACACACAGTGCTGGCAAATGTCCCCAGGCTGGAAGGTGGCAGCTGGGAATGCACCATGCACAGGCACTGTCCTTTTTCCCTGGGGGTAGGAGGCACCACAGACACCTGGGGGTGACCTGAGAGATTTGGGCAGAGCTTTACGAGAAAATGTGACACTGAGGCCACAAGCCTCTCTGCTCGTGTCCTGATTGTGCCTTAAGCTGCCTGAGATCTGTCTCCCCTTTATCCCCGTCTGATTTCCACCTTTTTTTCCGTGAAAACATCGAGCCTAGGGAGTGCTGCCTGCTCCTTGATGGCGTGCAGAGAGAACAGTCAGGAAAGCTGGTGAGCACTGGCAGAGGCAGCTGTGTCACCTCCCAGGACAGCTGGGGTGCTGGAGCAGGGACTGCCAGGGTGCTGCTGCTCGTCCGCCAGAGCAGGAGCACTGGCAGGAAAAGGAGGTGGCACAGGCAGGAGAGGGAGGAGGAAGAGGAGCAGCAAGAAGCCCCTGTCCAAAGGCAGCACAGGCAGCTGGGGGAGAAATACCCCAGCAGGAGCTCAGTCGAGTGACCCAGGCAGGTGGCACAGAGTGGCTCAGCCACCTCCCCTGCAGCTGGCTGCTCACTCAGCTTCTCTGCCCCCTCTGCCCACGGCTTTTGGGAAATCAGCACTTCCTGACAGTTAACAGGACTTGGATATGTTTTGTCGGTTCCTGAACAGCCATAAAAGAGGAAATGGAAAGATTATCCGGGTCCCAAAGCACGGAGGAGAGAGATTTGAGCTGTGAGAGTGCCAGGGCACAGCCACACCTGGTCTGGGGGTGACCAAAGCCATGGGTGGCACAGCCCAGGATGAACCTTTGGGCTCTTTCCTGAGCACAGCCCCCCTGGCCTCTGGGGCCCTAACTGGCAGCAGCAATTAGCAAAGCACCAGGAGGGGAGCAGAGGGAACACGGAGAGGCACCAGAGCAAACCTGCCAGGGTTCCCAGTATCTTTTGGGGTCCTGGGGGTTCAGACCACAGGAACACTGTTGGCTCCTCCTCGAGAGGCTCAGGGGAGCACTGGGAGCCTGGAGCTGGGATCCACATTTATCCCCATTGATTGGGGAGAATAAATAATAATAAACTTTGTTCCAGCAGTGTGTTCCCGTGCCCTGTGGGAACACACTGCTGTAACAAAGGCTCCTTAATGGGCAAGGAATGACAGAAAGAGCCTAAAAAATGTCCCTCACATCCTCAACACCCCCAGCTGCCAGAGCTGAGCGCTCCTCACTCCATAAAAGAAACAATTATTTCCCCACGCAGATTAAATACAATGCAGACTAAAAGCATGCAGATGAAAGCAGCCAAAACCCTGGGGTGAGTGGCACATTGCAGGAAAATATGAATGTATTCCACCTGTAGCACACTAAATATTATCTGTGGCAATAGCAGGTTCAATCAGACACCTCTAGGGAGGTGTAGAAGTCCTGACAGGACATGGATGGAATGAGATTCCCCTGCGCTCCAAGTTCCTGCAGCCCTGGCTAGTGAGGGAGATGTAACAGGAGGTGATGGTTCCATCCACCTCATATCCAGAAAACACATTTGCATGGTGTTTGTGAGGATAAAATCCATTAGCTGGCTGAAAAAGTGACTTTTCAGTTCTCAGAGCAGCCTGGATTTGCTCTCAGTAATGTTAATGGCAAAAATGTTACATAAGGAGAGACCAGGAGGGCTCATTCCAAATGCTTTCATCTCCAGCCTTCTCTTGAATTAAATTAATTAATTGAATTACGATAAAAAACAGACTCTGATACATAAATCCTACAAGGTCCACCCTCCTAAACAACCTTCTTCAAGAAATTAGTTGAGTAAAATATCCTGAAAACCATTATTACATCCTGAATCCAGTTTATCAAATAAAATCTCTCATGTGTATTTGGCAATCAGCTTCCTGTCCCTGAAACTTTTCCTACCAAAAATTTGGGCCTGGTGTTTTGAGCTGTCAAAGATGTGAAAACACATGGAAAAACTCAGTTGCTCAGCACTATGGAAAATCCAACTCATTCATGCACTCTTCTCCCCATTCTGAAAATAAAAAGAAAAAAATAAACCAAGATATTTGGAAACAATATCATTCTTCAATATAAACTGTGGCTCACACTTTAGAAAGAGACCAGAGAGGAGGGGAGCAGAATGTTATTTAGATTTCTGTCATGTGTCATTTTTCTCTTGCTATTAAATTCAAAGGAAAACAAAGTCCACTATAATCAAGAGCAATTGTTGTGGTGGGAACATTTATGAGGTACAATGAATATAAATGGACCACTTTTCCTGCAACAGAGTGCAAAGAAAATCCTGTTAAAAACAATTACTTACAGTCTCTGGCAATAAACCCAGCGCTGAGGACCCCCTGAACCCAGGGCTCCTGGTGTTGGGCCACCAGTTTTGAGTCAGGAGTTAAGAGGATCTTTAGGCAAGGCTGCCATTCAAGTCACTTCCCGAAGTCCCAGGAGCAGGGTTGGTGCCTCTGGAAGGAGCAGCAGGGTTCAGGTGAAGGGGCTGTGTGCTCTCTGCAGCTGGGGCTCTGCTGGCAGCTCAGCCCTCCGTGCAGGGTAGAGCTTTGGGTGCTCACCTTGGGCACTTGGGATGGCAGGGACAGGGGGAGACACCCTGGGGAGGTGGGATTCAGGCTCACACTGACACTGGGACTGAACGACCCAACTCCTGTTCAAACCTCTTTTTGTTCAAGCCCACGAGTTCTTCCTTCAGCCTGAGGACAGCTGGTGATGGTGTGAGGTTGAGATGTTCTGGGCACTCAAACCCAGAGAGGCAGGCCTGGATCAGCCTCCTGAGGATCCTCTCAGAGCTGACACCTTTTGTGGCAAGGAGAAGTGACAAACCTGGAGGAAAGGAACAGCTCTTGGATGCCTCACTGCTGGAATTCTGAAAACTTGGATTTTGGAATTTTAGTATATAGGGATACATGTGGGTCAGGATGGAGGTTTTTGGGCATTGTCTGAGTCCTTCTTCTTCATCCTCTTCTTCCTTCTTCTTCATGGGTTTGGGTGGTTTTCTGCAATTGGTTGATGGAATCCGCATTGCAGACTTCAAGTAGTTAGTTACTGGGTTTAAAGTGGAAATAATTTAGGTGGCATTTCATAATTGGACAGATTGTCCTTAAAAAGACCTTGTAGGGATAGAGAGGTGCTCCGTTTTACCTCATTTCTCTAACTTGCTAGTTAGAGCTCAGGGCTTGTGAGTCTGTAAATAGAAAAGAAACAATAAACAACCAAGTTCAAACTTGACGTCTACGTTTCCCATGTTTTAATCCTGACCTTGGCAGAGAAAAGGAAGCCAGAACTGTAACACCTCACTGCTCCCATTTCCCTCTTTGGGCTGTTTGGGGAGCGGGGTGAGCCCAGAGCATCCCTGCACCCATGGTGGCTGCACGTCCTGGGCATGGCCTGCTCTGCCTCCCTCCCCTTGGATCCCAAACCAGCTCTTTCCAGCTCTTTCCACTCACAGCAAGGAGGATTTTAGTCCCAAATCTGTAATGAATTCCCGGGAAGGCACAGATGCAAACCCTGCTGGCTGAGCCAGGGGAGGCTGAACGCTGACAGCCATGGCATGGGCTTTGGGGACTCTCCAAAAGCCAGGGACTGCCTGAGCAGCTGTGAAATGGGAATGGGAGGCAGGACTGGAGCAGCCTGACCCTGCCCTGCGTCCCTCAGCTGCCACCACCAAGGAGTGTCACCAGAGTTGAGGATAGAGCTGGGCTGAGGCAACAAAAACACAGTAAGGGAGGACAACCTTGTCTCCATTGCCCAAATCACTGGCTATCACCACGTTGACTTAATTAATTGTTAACATCTCTGTAATTAAGCAGTAATAGAAATGATTCCCTCTCGGTGCTGATGAAGATAATGAATAACAATCATGGCTGCTTTGTTTCCCAGCACTAATCTGTTTTGAAATATACATTGATTTTATTTTGATTAGGACTAAACCCACTTTCCACGCCGCAAATAAACCTCTGTGATTTGAGTAAATTGCTGTTGGCATTTACATTATGATAATCAGCTCAGAATCAGCTGCTCTCTTCCTGGGTGTCATTTGCTCACTTCTTAGTCCACTGTAATTTGGGGGTTGTACTTGGGAATATTTAATTATGGCTTCCTTTCTCCTGTGCTCTGTGATCCACGTGTTCCCCAGCACTGTTGTTATCCATGAAATGTTCCGTAAATCTGCAAGCTCCTCCAGGCTCGTTCTCCTGGTTCTCTTACAGCCTTCCAGACCTGCCGGGCTGCCTTCCTCAAGCCAAGCCCAGCTACGAGGCCCTGGCAAGAGGAGAAATTGTGAAAACTTCAAGGAAAACCAAAAATCACGTGTTGCTTTTGCACTGAAACCCTCTTTCCTGTTATTTTCCTGATTCATTTGGAAAATCCCGGGAGTTAGAGCCTGGATCCAAACTGCCTCAAAAATAAATTCTAATTATTTCAGTTGTGCTCAGGGAGCTGCTCCTGCCTCCGTCCCAGCCTTCCTGTGTGCTCTGTGCTCATCCCACTGAGGTGAGGGCCTGGGTTTGGATCTGGTTTGGATCCCAGTTGCAGTTAAAATCCCTGAACTCAAGTATTTCACTACAAACATCTGCATTCTTCCTACTGCTTTTAGGGCAGAGAGTGTATCTGGCAACAATGAGATACTTTTTAATCTCAGGGTTGAATCCTTCATTTAAATTATTCACAGCATTCAGTTCTGGCACTTTCTAAATCAAACTTTTTCCTTCTTGAAAATGTTTCTGGCTTCTTGTTCAATGTTTATTTTGATTTATTTTCTTTTAAAGAGAAGAAACACATCCTTTTCAACAATTCTGTTTTTTGTATTTTCAATTTCAAATCATCATAAAAGACATGTTTTTCTTTTGAACTGGAAGACAACTTCTGCCCAGAGCAGCCCAGCAACCAAACTTCTTTGGCCCAATAAGTTTAACCAACATTTTTTGATGCTCCTGTAGCAAAACATTTCAAAAATTCTTTGCTGTGAAACTTCTCCTAAGCCAAGCTATGCAAGGAGAAGTTTGCTTCTGATGTTTAAAAATCTTTTAAGTTCTCCAACATCCTGGGAATGCTGCTGGCCTCAGCCTGGGAGGAGGGATGCACCACCTCCTGCTGCCTGGTTTTGTGGGCTGAGGAAAGGGTGAGGAATATTGGTCTTGATGATCTTGGGAGTCTTTTCCAACACTTAGGATTCCTCCTCAAAGCCTCCTCCCTTCCTTTGCTGACCTCTCCTCCCACCCCAGGCTCTGCTCAGGGCTCCTCCAGACTGCAGGCAGGTGGGGAAGTGGTGGGGGGTGTCCTGGAGGGATCCTGAGTTCAGGTGCTCAGGGGGATGCAGAACAGGGCATTTTCCTTGGAAACAGGAGGACTGGAGCTGCCCCAGCTATTTCAGGTCTCTCCAGCCTGGGTTGGGGCCTAAGAGAAGCAAAGTCCCCCAGCACTGCCAGGGCAGCCCTTTCCACCAGAGGAGGAGTGGACCTCCTTATGGACATGGCAATTCAGGAGAATTCCTTCCAGGAAAGGGTGGTCAGGCACTGGGAGGGGCTGCCCAGGGAGCTGGGAGAGTTTTCGTCACTGGAGGTGCCCAAGGAACACCTGGATGTGGCACTCACAGTGCTCTGGGCTGGGTGACACGGTGGACATCAGTCACAGGCTGGACTCAGTGATTTTGGAGGGCTTTTCCAACCTCAGTGATCCTGGGATTCTGTGGCTGTGCTTTGCCCCCAAAACCAGGAAACAGAAGAATTGCCTTAAAAATTAGTTGCAAAGTTAATTTGATCAATCCATGAGTCTGTGCTACCAGCTTAGAGTGGTTCCTGCAGGGATAAAGGTGACTCCTCTCTTTCAGGAATGGGCTTCTGGAATGTTTTGGTGTGTGAGGATGGAGCACATCACCTGATCCCAGAATCACTGAGACCTCCAAGGGCAGCAAGGCCAACCTGTGCCCAATTCCCACTGTGTCACCAGCTCAGAGCACTGAGTGCCACATCCAGGCATTCCTTGGACACCTCCAGGGATGGAGACTCCAAACCTCCCTGGGCAGCCCCTGCTAATGTTTAGCAACCCTTTCCGTGAAGGAATTTTTCCTCATGTGCAATCTGGACCTCTCCTGGGGCAGCTTGAGGCCACGTCCCCTCATCCTGTCACTGCGTCCCTTTGTTCTGCCACCAATCTGGATCCTGCCAGCTGCTCATTTACATGGACATGGATGGGAATGAGGATTTTTTTCACAACAACAGCAACCATTTCATCATCCAACAGCCACACTGGCACATCCAAGAGAGATTAGGAACCATAATGGCACTATAATCCTCATTGCTCAGGCCTGGCACCCGAGACACGGCACAGCAGGATCACACATCCAGCCCTGGCAATGACATCCTGCCTCCTTTCCACACCAGCTTCCCCACCCCCTTCCACGAGCCCACTCTGTCCCAGGAGAGGGGGTTAAACACTGAGCAAAGGGAACAGCAGAGAGATGGGGTGGCCATGCAGGCAAACCCCAGTTCTGTAATTGGAATCATTCGTGGCCCAGGGCAAACAGAGATCAGATAATGCAGAGCGAGGGACGGCACAGAGGAAAAGAGGCTTTGAAAAATGCAAAGCCAACCTGCAAACATGCGGGGAAATCTGAACCTTTCACTTCAAAGCATTTAAAGTCAATGTTAAAAGGCTGTTTCTGAAAGGTTTCCGTTCTGCTGCCTCTTGTGCACAATTTTTGTTTAACTCAAACTCCCTCTTGGAAACAATTTTTTTATTTCATGCTTGAGCTCTGCTGCTGGTTCTGGGAGAAGAGGCATCATGTGTATGTGAACAGAGGAAACCAGGAGTTGTAAAGACTTGTGGAATAAAAGAATGTTTGGGTTGGCAGAGGCCCTGAAGGTCATCGACTCCAAGCATTAACTCAGGAAGGCAAGGCAGGGGAGGGGTGGGGAATTCAAAGGAAGGGAGGGCTAGGCAAGGCAAGGCAAGGCAAAGCAGGGGAAAGGACAGCAAGGGAGGGGCTGAAAGGCTGCCTTGTCTTCCCTTGCCTTGTGTACCCCTCCCTTCCTGCCAAGGCCAGCACCAAACCCTGTCTCTAAGCACCACATCCACACATCTTTTAAACCCTTTAAGGATCCCTTCCCTGGACAGCCTCTGCCAATGCTGGACAACCCGATTCATGAAGAAATTTCCCCCAATATCCAACCTGAGCCTCCCCTGGCCCGGCCTGAGGCCATTCCCTCTCCTCCTGTCCCTGTTCCCTGGGAGCAGAGCCCGACCCCCCGGCTGTCCCCTCCTGTCAGGGCGCTGTGCAGAGCCCCAAGGTCCCCCCCGAGCCTCCTTTTCTTCAGGCTGAGCCCCTTTCCCAGCTCCCTCAGCCCCTCCTGGTGCTCCAGCCCCTTCCCAGCTCTCTTCCCTTCCCTGAATATGCTCCAGCCCCAGGACTGAGGTGTGGCCCCAGCAGTGCCAGCACAGGGGACAGTCACTGCCCTGCTCCTGCTGCCACACCATGGCTGGCACAATCCAGGTGCCACTGACCTCTTGTCCACCTGGGCACACCTGTGCTCATACCAGCACCACCAGGGCCTTTTCCAGCTGTCCAGCTGCTCTGCCCCAACCCTGGAGCATTCCATGACGTTGGTGTGACCCACATGCAGGACTTGGCCCTTGGCCTTGTTGAACTTGATCCACTTGAGCTCAGCCCATGATCCAGCTTGTCCAGATCCCTCTCCAGAGCCTTCCTGCCCTCCAGCAAATCAATTTTTCCTCCAAACTTGCTCTCATCCCCAACAGGCTGAGGGTGACCTCAATCCCCTCATCCACATTGTCAATAAAGACATTAAGCTGGGCTGTCCCCATGATGCCTTGGGAAGGCTGACCTGAAACAGAGACTGGACAGAGCTGGAGAATAAAGCAGGCATTTATTGAAAAGTCTCCGGGATCCACCTTGGGCAGGACAGGAGCCCGACCAAGGCTGCACCCAAGGTGGACCAAGAATAGTCACAAAATGGCTGATGAGATCTTACATTTTTATAAGTTTTGGTCCATTTGCATATTGGGGTTTAATTGTCCAATTCCAGCTCCGGGTTGTGAGGTCCCATCCTTCTTGTTCCTCCCTCCAGCCCACCCTTGTTTGTGCTGTTGGGGCTGAAAGTTGTCCTTGGTCTTTATCAGGAAAAGGATTTGTTTTGTCTCCCTGTTCTGTGCAGAGCTGAGTGACACTGAATGTGAGCTCAGAACTGCACCCCTGGGCAGCACAGAATCTGAAAATATGAAAGCTAAAACTTAAGGCATCACCCAGAGCTGAGCCCTGGGGACACCCCTGGTGACCAGCACCCAACTGGATTTCACTCCATGCAGGATCTTTAACCTCCAAGACTGTGGATTTAGCTTTGATTTCTCACAGCCAAGCCAAACCTGAAGGTCTGGACACTTCAAATTAATGCTTCTTTCTAATCTGGTTTGGGACTGTATTTTTTGGGGAGGCCTGGCCAGTCCATGGAAGCTTTAAGTGAAAAAGCAGAGAAAACCTGAGTCATGATCACAAGGGCACATTCCAAGCATTTGGGGGAGCAGCGCTTTGCATTCACCAGGCTTTTCCCAGGAGCTGCAGGAAGGGTAACCCTGCCAGGCCCTCAGGCACTGCTGCTCCCAGGGCATCCTCTGCTCCCACACAAACCCACGGCTCTGGAATCCCATCCCAGTTCCCAGCAGATGGGGCTGGCACGGGGGCTCTGCCCATGGACAGGCACACTCCCAGCTGCTGCCTGGCCTTTGCTTGTCAGCATTAATCAAGCATTAAAGCAAAGGACAAGCAGATTTTGCTGATTTAATGGATAATTCCAGCTTGTTTGGTCCATCTAATTCAAACTGCTAGGACTGAATCTGAAGTGACTACCGCCTGTCCCTGCTTATCTTTGTCAATAGCTTTAGACACAGGTCAATGCAGGTAATCAGTTTTCAGGGGACTCTCAAATATAGCAGGAGCTTCTATTTAAATATACTTTTTTCTCATTTGCAAATCCTCCCTTTTCCTCATTATTGCCATTAAGTTTGGGGATTTTGTTTAGATTTTTTCCCTGCAAAATTAAATATTTTCTTTTTTTCTTTTTTTTTTTTATGAAAATCATTTCTTCCGTCTTCTAGCTGAATCTCTACTGACACATATATGAATTATGGCTAGCTAAGGCATTTTTCTTCCTGAAACAGTTTTTAAAGGAAAGCTTTCTGAATACTGACTGGGCTCGAGACAACCCTGTGAGTGATCCTGATTAACATGGTCATGGTTTAAGGAGGAAAACACAATGGGCAAAGGACTTCAACACAATCCAAGGAATATTTTTATACCATAAATGCTACACGTTTTTTTTTTTTCCTCCACACTCCTTTTTGCTGCATGCACAAACATAAAAGTCCAAGTGCAAGCTACAGGGAATTTATAGACAGACAAAAGCTGCTTAGATGATCAAATAAAAGATGTTTAAACTTCATCAATCTTTCAGGAAGCAGAAGGGAAATTTGATTGTCTCTGACAAATGAATGACCTTTGGCAGTTCTGCACAAAGGTGAAGCAGATCCCAGAGTAACAGAACAGGCAGTGAGGGCAGCAGTGGAGGTTCACATTTTATAGTGGACTTTTTATATGATGAAGTCCATCCAGTAAAAACCCTCCCAACATCCTGTGGCTCCGTGTGTAGCAAATTTAGGAGCAGCTGCTCAAAGACATCACAACTTTCCCTGCAGAAACCCCAAAGCAGGAATTTCTGCTTCTAAATACCTTACTTGGGCAGGAAGAGAAGTCAAGCAAAGGGCCAGCAGGTCCTTTTATCCCTCCTGGGAAACATTGTCCTTTACAGCCTCCCCTGGGAGCACAGTTCTGTGGACAGCAAAGCATGTTCTGCTCTCTCATGTGGGTCATGGATAATGACAGGAGGCTTTGGACTGCAGACCAAGTCTCTTGGGAATCCTTTTGAACTTGCAGGTGAAAATTAGGAAGCAAAATGGGGACAGGTACAGCTGTTGGATCTTCTGGACTTGTAAGAAATCAGCTGTGCAGCTGCTCCTGCTGCTCCTCAGCTTCTCTGAGCTCAGCAGCTGCTTTTATCCTGAAGGACAGATCACGTGGCTATTCCATGGATTGGAAATACAAGGATGATTTAAGAGCTCCACAGGGTGACGAGACATCTTCTGCAGGCTGGTGAGTTAGGGCTTGCCTCCCTTCATCAGTTTGATTGATCTTAAGGTCATCTCAAAGCCCAGTCCTGCAACACTCTGGCTCCAGGCTGCTGCCTCCAGTTAACTGCAGCCTTCCCAGTGAAGGGACCAGCTCTTCCCCATTCCTGTGCCATCCCCATGCCACTCTGCCATCATGGGCTGGGGCACACCAGGGCATGGAAGCACTGCAAGTTCTCCAGCAGCTCCCACCTTGGCCTGGGGAGTGGAAGCAGCCTGTAGCAGACAGTCCAGGGATGCACCCAGAGCAAGGCTTCCCAAAGGAACCTGGGATGGGGATCAATGTGCACTTAACTGGAATATCTTTGATGCAAGGAACAACTCCAATAAACAGAAAATACTGAGAGAAATACAGAGGTGCCCCCCTCAAAATGTCAAGGTTCTTATTTGCCTGTGTCTTGGTGAACTTCATTGTGTGGGGCCTCCAGCAGAAGCTGGGGAAATGTGGGAAGAATTGACCGTTAGTTGGAAGGATTCACTGTGTAAGGCACGGGAAAACTTGAAAGACAGGAGACATTTTTAAATGCCAACCTTTTAAATGTTAAATAAGAAGACAGAGACTCAGGAGCTTCCCTTTCAAACCTATAAAACTTCAGTTTTCAGAAAACACTGAAGTGGATAATCAAATAGTCTATCTGTGAGCTCACAGAGGAGTATAAAGGGATGAGTAACAGTCTGCATGGATTTGTCAAGAACAAATATGTCAAACCAATCTAATTTTCCTTTATGACAGTGCAAAAAGCCTTCTGGATAGAGAAGAAACAGACCATGTCATAGATCTTGATTTTAGTCAGGCTTTTGACACTGTCTCCTCTGATACTTCCATGAGCTAGAAAAATATCATCTGAGTGAATATATTATTGGGTAGTTGCAAAACTGGTTAGAAAATTATAGATGGAGCAATCATTGACAGATTACTGTCAAAATAAGATGCTTGCAGTATGGACTGAGCTTTCAGCACTTTCATTAATGGTCCCAATGATGGAACGCAGAAAACACTTCTCAGGCTGGCTGACACCTCCACATGGAAAGGACTGCCAGAATTTGGGACGAGTAGACTCACAAATGAACTGCACAGAGTCAGAGCTGAGCTGGAGATGATTTGAACCAAAAAGGAGATGCTGCTCGGTGGGCATAAGTCCGTCTGGAAAGGAATGGCCAGCTGTGGGAATTCCAGATGGGAACAAGTGGCTGATGAGCAGATCTGAAGGGAAGTCTGTGGGATTATTGTGGATCAGGTGCTCAGCAGGAGAAGGCAAAGCCTCACTCCACACAAACTGTGATTTGTGAGCCATGTCAGAAACTCCTCCATCAGCTTGTCTCGTAGGCTTTGGACACATATGGTTAATGCTCAGCCAGTCTTCATGTCCCGACAAAAACTCTGTGTTCTCTGAAATGATTTATCCCCAACTTAGCAGTGGCAGATTTAGCTTTGAACATATTGGGCTTGGAAGGCAAGGCAAGACTGAAATTGTGATGTGACTGTGGAGCAAACTGTCCAACTCTCCCATTAGTTGGTTTTTTTGTTACCTCCTTGTCTTCCTCAGCACACTGCTCATGAGAGTGCAGGGGTGGGATCAACCTGGGGAACCAAGCAGGCTCCTGGTAAAACCTCATCAGCTGGAAACTTGGCTTTGCTGGTTGATTAATCAAACAAAACCAGGGTCGGAGGACAAGGTCCACTTTTGCTTTCTTTTCAAATAATGGCTTTCCTTCCACCCACTCCACAGCAGGATGTGAGTCCTTGCTGCCCGCTCCTGCCTTTCCAGAGGAAGCCACAGAGCCTTTCCATGAGAAATGTCCAGACAAACCCTTTGCAGCTCCCCAGGCCACTGCACACGAGCACGGAGAGTCCGGGGAGAGCTCAGAGCCCTCCCTATCCCTCTCACTCCCTTTTTCTTTTTTTTTCTTTTTTTTTCTGGAGAAAATCTGATTAAAGCTGTGCAGGAGAGCAGCAGATGGCAGTTTTGACGTGAGGTGAAGACAGCTTAATCTCCATCTGTGCTGACATTTTCAGATGCCTCCCTGCAAACGCTGGCCCCCGATAAGCCCCAACGCGGAGCTGGGGGTCTCGGTGCCCTTTGCCGGAGGATTTTCCAGGCGGGATGTTGGGAGCCGGCAGGCACCGGCCACGGGCCACGGCCCTTGCCGGTGACTGATCATTAGCCAGCGGCTCAGTGATTAGGCTGTGGACCTAATTAACACCCGGAGCTCCTCGGCAGTGCTGAGCTCCGGCTTTCGGGAAGCGTCTGCCGAGCCCTGCCCTGCCGGCCCCCGCTCCGGAGAGGCAATTAGGGGAGCCAGGCCAGGGAAAAGCGAGGCACCGAGGCTTCGGAAGGGGAGCTAATTACAGGGGGTAATTCCAGCATCCCGGGCACCCAGCGTTCCTGTGAGTCAGAAGGATCTGGCAGTTAAGGCAGAGCTGCTTTTTGTGCTCGGTTTCTAAGTAAACACACGGGATTTTGGTGCTGGAGGCTGGAGCGTATCCGCCAGGGCGCTCCCACGGTGGAGTTTTTCAGGCCACCATTGCCCAAATCCAGGCCGAATGTTGAGGTTGCCATTCCACCCTTTGGAGCAGCTGTGGGGGGGATGTGGTCCCTGCTGGGAGCCCCGTGGCCTCCCTTGTTCCTGCTGGGATGGGAACGGCTTCATCCAACGCCCTCATCGCCCGGGACAGGTGGGCACTGCTAAAACACAGAGTTAACACAGCTCTGAGCAAATCCCTCCACGGTGAAATCCTGCTAAAGCGGCTGGCTCTGCAGCAGGGCACTAGCCAGGGCACTCAGAAATGTGTTGGTTCTCCATGGGTTTCCCTGCCCGAAGCCCCACGAGCTCTGTGCCAGCCCCACAGGGCCCACAGCACCCAGCAGGTGAGGTGAGGTGCTCCGCTGGGGAGGCAGGAGCGTTTCAAATCCAAATCCAAATCCAAATCTTTGTTGGAGAGTGTGAGGAAGGCGCTAAAAAGGCTTAGCAGTAGGACTGGGGATTCAGTGCTTCAACACAAGCGCCTGGAAAACACTTCTTATTACATGGAGCGACCAAACAGCACAGAGCAGTGGGAAAGGTGTGGTTTAATTGCAGCCAGCCTCTGATACGAAGGGGGAAAGGAAAGCAGGATAATGTTATGGCCCAGCTGCAGTTTCAAGGCTCCCATTAACATCAACGGCACAGCACGTTTTTGCAAAGAAGGAATCCAAGCCCTTGGTGTGGGGGACACCAGAAGGAGCGGAGGAGAGAGTGCTCCAGTGGACAGCTGAGGGCTGACGTGTCAGCATGACTCGGGAAGGCTGTTCCTGCTGCTGCCACCCTGGATCCATCCCAAGGCTGCGAGAATGGAGGAGAAATCAGAGCTACAAATTCCTCCAGGAGACCTGAACTGCCCGAGGGGATTAGCCCAGGGTTTGGCTGCACATTCAGGACAGATTTGTGAGCAGGCTCCGGGCCAGGCACCTGGGGACACGGCCAGGCATCAGCTCAGCTCTGCAGACACAGCCTTGGGGCTACACAAAGCTCGGGGTTCTGAGCAGAACCAGGACTTCTCTGCCCTGGGTGGGGACCCAGCGTGCTCAGTTCTTGTGAGCATGCTGAGCACAGGGAGGGGATGTTTACTGCAGCCCCAGCTTTGCTGTGTGACCTCCACACCCGTCCACAAGCTCTCACCTCCCTGTCCCTGTTGGGAGTGTCACCAAGCAATCAGGCAGCAGCACCATCCAGAGCACGCTGTGGCTCTTGGTACCAGTCCTGTGTGTTCAGGACACTCTGCTGATGACAACATGTGAGTGCGGAGCCCAGGGAGCTGCTCAAGGCAGCATCTCCTGAGAGCAAACACCTCTGAGGCGTTTGGAGGTGTTTTAAAATAACACAATCTGCACAGACAGCTTTAGGATGCCTCCTGTGGTTGTCTGACACCCCCATGAGCTACTGCCCAGGGACCTTTCTTAGGCAAGCATAGCGATTTATGGTGCAATTGTGCTGTTCAGTGTTTTCCAGGGAGGGGGCTGTGGCTTTAAGGCAGTGCAGGACTCACTCATTTCTCAACTTCACAGAGCATCCTTGAAATGCTACTTGTGCCATCTTGTGTTTTCCCTGCTCTAAATCAGTTTAAGTGCTTTGTTCTCTCTGCCACCTATTTTTATGGTATCTCCCCTACTCGAACATACACACGGCCCCAATATACACTGCATTTCTAGGCAGGCAAACAATCTTTCATGCCTTAGGAAGGCCAGCTCAGTCTAACACAGACGTTTGGGCTTCTGACTCTCTGTGACTTGTTCAACATCAGCCAGGCAAAGATGAAGTTCTGATGAACCACATCTTGCATGTTCTCCTGGTTATAATTACACAATACCAGACAAACATGAGGTTTTTGTGCAGGTGTCTCAGCCTCAGAGGTGTCACTGCCCTGAGAAAACATGTCTGGGCCTGGGAGGTTTGAAGGCAATTGAGAGGTTACAGTGAGGTCCTGCCTCTATAAATGTTCTGTTGGTAACCTCAATTCTGGGAACAAATCATTGCTCAGGACACCTGGGACTGCATCCTTTGCTTAAAATCCTTACTCAGGGTGAATTGAGAAAGCCCAGCTGGAGGCAAACTGTCTGGAAAGAAAGCAATAATCCATTCATGGATTTGGTTCAAAGTTTATCCATAGGTAACTTTTTTCCAGCAAATCCTTTTAGATTTAACCAAGTTGATCAAAGTATCACTGAGCACCTCCTGTTCTCCTTTACCCACATTATTTGGCATTGTCAAGGAGCCAGGATGATCCCTGCCCAGCCTCCAGGGGGGCAGAGAGCTTCCCAGGAGGGGAAACTTCCAGCCTTTCTGCAGCCCGGCTGGTGCCCAGCATCACCTCAAACCCTCCTGGCTCCCTGCTTGGTGACTGTCACCTCAGAATCCAGAGAACAATGTGTGTCAGCTGAAAATAGCCGTGCTCTGCAGGAGTCCTCAGTGCCAATCCATTTGTGACCACCGGATTTGGGAAGCCTGGACAGACAACTGGTGGCTGAACGCCTGCAAACAGTGCCTGAGCTGTCACAAGGACTTAAACCTGCAGAGTTGTTCCTCAGCAGTTGCTCAGCTTTCTCTCCGTTTTCCTTGGTGTTGATATCATCGCAGGGTCACAGCATGGTTTGGGTTGGAAGGGACCTGAAATCTCATCTCATCCCTTGCCATGGGCAGGGATGCCTTCCACTAGACCAGATTGCCCCAACCCCGTCCAACCTTCCTGAGAAAATGGGCGAGATCCTACAAATACTGACATTTAACTGAAAAGTTTTACTGAAATGCAGTTTGTGTAAACGGACAATCCAGCCTGTGATGTGAGGAGCTTTGCAACCCACAGGACTACTAATGATGGCAGGTTATTTTTTGCATTTTTATGCAGTTCAAGCTGAAAGTTGGACCAGTGCTGAGCACTGGAGCAGCCCTTTCCTGTTGCACAGTTTCCTGGTCTCACAAGGGGATGTGACAGCAAAACTCAGTGGGCTCTGAGTATGGGCCTTTCTCATTTCAGCATGGCACATTCCCTGTTATCTTGCTTGAAATAAATAAGGTAAGATCAAAACCAGAAAGTGAAGATGCAGCAATCAGATAGGGCTGTTTATACCTCAGGCTCAGTGGCCTGAATTTAGCATAGGTTTGTAGCAAGTTGCCAACTTCCTCACTACTCCTCTGATTCCTGATTATTATTTTTTTCCATAAAGCTCCAGCACCCCTGGCTCCCAGGCATTGCTTTGAACTCCAGCTACTGCCTTGTAAATGAGACTCCAGACTGGAATGAAAAGCTTGAAAACAATGACCTGAGGCACCTCAAAGCTGAAGAAAGCAGGGAGAGGAAACAGAGATGGGGTTGCTGGAGCTGTGCTTTTTAACCCTCCTCATTTCCCACCCCATCTCATTGTCTGGGGCACCCAGTGTTCACTGACCAACAGCCAGGGACATCCTGGCACAGGAGCCACCACTGCAGCCAGGGCTGGTCCCTCCTTGCAGCTGGGCTCGGTCACCAAGAATCACACAGTAACTGAGGTTGGAAATGACTTCCAAGATGATCAAGCCCAACTTTCAACCAAACACCACCATTCCCACTAAACCACATTGCAAAGTGCCACATCCACTCCTCCTTTGAATCCCCCCAGGGATGAGGATTCCACCACCTCCCTGGGCAGCTGTTCCAATGCTTAACTACTCTTTCAGTGATGAACTTTTCCATAATATCCAACCTGAACCTTCCCTGGCACACCTGTTCCTCCTGTCCTGTTCTTTGTCCCTTGGGAGCAGAGCCCGACCCCCCCCAGCTGTCCCCGCCTATCAGGAGTTGTGCAGAGCCCCAAGGTCCCCCCTGAGCTCCTTTTCTCCAGGCTGAGCCCCTTTCCCAGCTCCCTCAGCCTCTCCTGGTGCTCCAGCCCCTTCCCAGCTCTGTTCCCACCCATGGACAGAAGTTCTCCAAGGGGAGCTTTGCATCTCCCACCACCCCTGCCTCCCCTGGGCAACCCTGCCCTGCTTCTATTCCCACCTGAAAAACTGCACCAGACCCCTCAATTCCAGCATCCCCTTCAAAGAGAAGGGAAAGCTGGGAAAACCCACTCCAAAGTAGCTGTTTGCAGCCTCTTGGGCAGGTTTTTGAAGGCAGACTGTAGAAGGTTAATGAGTCCTGGCAGGTGTGAGCCCCTGCTCCGGGGGATCCTGCCTCATGCAGGGATAATGAGAAGTGCCTGGGGTCACCGGGAAAGGCAAAGCTGGCCGTGTGATCCTGCACCTGGATGCCAGCAAGGATTGCTCTGCAGGCAGTGCTGAGCAGTGCAGAGATGAGGGAGCAGCCTGGGAACTTGCTGTCTGATGTTTCTCATGCCTCAAAAGTCTTTTTGTTCCATAAATTAGGCTTTCAGAGAGGAAACTGAAGGAGGTGTTTTATAGTTCTGAAGTCTCTGTCACTCAGAGTGATTGCCAGGGAGCCAACATGTCTCTGAGAGGGGTCTGCAGCAATGAATGTGAGGCCTGGAGAGAGGACAGCTGGGAGGGACAGTGAATGTGTCACTGTCACCTCATCATGGTTCCCTGCACAGGAAGGTGCTGCCACTGATGAGTCCTTGGAGGCCAGGGCAAGCTCAGGGATCTGTCACAAGCTCTATGCCCAAGGCCTCTTGCAGCTGCTCTGGGAGAAACCAAGTTGATCAAACTATCACTGAGCACCTCCTGTTCTCTGTTAACCATATCACTTGGCATTGTCAAGGAGCCAGGATGATCCCTGCCCGGCCTCCAGGGGGGCAGAGAGCTTCCCAGGAGATGCCTTTGCTTTGCAGCCTGGCTGGTGCCAGGGGAAGCTGGAGCAGGTTTGGGGAGCAGGGGGATCCCAGGAGACTCAGGGTGATAGTGACTCCCTCCCTGGGTCTGTGCCCCGCTGCTGAGGGGGTCAGGATGTCAGGGATGATGCCAGGGATGATGCCAGGGACGGCTCCAGGAAGGCAGGTGTGCCCCCATTGCTCTGATCACACAGCTGCAGGGAACAGAATTTATTTTACGTTTTCATTTATACAAATATATATAATTATATATTATATTATACCTGGGGAAGGTCCTGCCTGCTGCATCCCAGGCAGGTGCAAATGGTGCTGTTGCTCCTGGAGAACACACCGGGATTGGGTCACAGGGGGAAATGAAAGGCAGCCCAGGCATGAGCTGAGTTAGACCAGGCCAGTTCCAGCCTGCAGCCCAGGACAGCAGAGCAGAGCACTGTCCCTGCACAGCCATGGGTTATCAGGAATGCTCTCATCCATCTCTGGCTCTTCCCCAGCCTGAGGAGCCGACAGAAAGGCCAGCTGGGCTGGTAAGGGAGAGCTCCTCCCTGCCAGAAGCTGTTTACCTGTGTGCCCTGCACAGCCGCCAGCGCTTTGGCAGCCGAGCCAGGCAAATTCTGTGTGCTGGGAGCTCCAGGAGGAGCAGCACGGGGACAGAGCTGTCACTTCACAGCACGCAGGGGAGCGGGGGGAGCACAAAGCCCCCCTCCAGGTGCTGGCACAGCTGCAGGTCTGAAGGCAGGCTGGCTCCCGGGCCTCTCCGCTCAGATCCATCCAGGTCTGCCTGGTGCAAAGATCCAGTGGAAATGGGTAAGTGGGAGTTTTGCTGGCCTCACACTCAGCACATGGAGAACAGCCCCGCCTGCCCTTTTTTGGTCACAGGAATCCCAGAGCTGCTGTGGGAATTGCACAGGGATGGATCCCCTATCCCAGGACTGCAGATCACAGAACCCCAAACTGCTTTGGGCTGGAAGGGATTTTAGAGTTCATCTCGCTCCAGCCCCTGCCGTGGACAGGGACACCCGCCACCAGACCAGATTGCTCAAAATCTCATCCAACAAAGATGTTCCTCTTCAATGGCCCTGGCTTGTGCCTTCCAGCAGACAAATATTTATTGGCTGATTTTGGTTCTGAAGCCGGTGGACACAGGAGATTGCAACAAATACCTCACAGGAGACGGGATTCCCTGGAGGCAAAGGCAGGAGCCTAAAGCACACTGAGGATGGAGCAGGGACCTTTTAGCCAGGGGAAATCCAGAACACGGTGTGCAAGCACAGGACAGTGGTGAAACTCATCCTTGCAGCAGGACAGTTCCACTCTCTGACCCTTTGGGTTGTATTTCTGCCCCTCCCCCCAGCCACACAGCTTGGCTGGGGCAGGTCCTGCTCCTCTCTGTACATGAAGATGTGACACAAGGGCACCTCTGGATGGCCATGGAATGAAGCTTCATCCTGCTTGGACGCAGCCTCAGCAGTCAGAGGTCACTGTGGGAACAAGGGCACAGCAGGGCAGGCTATTCCTCAGCACACCCTCTCCCAGTCTCCAGCGATTTTCCCCTCAGGGACCTCCTCGCCCACAGGAATGGGTTTCATTTCCATAGATTCAGTCCACACTTTTTGACAACGATGTTTTTACACCTGTTTTTGAGTGCCCCAAATGCTTTTAGTGTGGTGTGGTGCCAGAGTGGGAGATGAAAACTCATTTCCAGCTGTACCCCCAGGGCTGATCCATGGCCTTGGCTCCCACTGGGAAATTGCCCAGGAAAGAAATTCAAGCAAACGCTGGAGGAAACAAAGATTCCTTTTTCATTACCTTTATTGAAATACATTAATGCTAAAGCTGCACTGTGTGAACCTGCTTTGAACATTGCAAGGGAGAGACAAATCTGGGCATTAAGCACCCCCCTGCAAAGGATAATTGAATTCAATGCAGTTGTTGTCTCCCTCTGACACTGGTGCAGGTGCAAAGGGATGCTGCTGAGATCCTGCTAATAAGTTGGAGCATTCTGGCAGCAGGTGTGGCTCTCAGATACTGCCTCTGCTCCAGGGACTTTCAGTCAAGGCATCAGGAGCTAGAGCATCAAGACAGGGCCAATTGAGAATTTTCTTCGTGACTAAAAAGAAATTTAAAATCTTTAAAAAATTAAAGAATCGCCCCCATGTTCAAAAGTCTCAATGAGCTCTCAATGCACTCTGCAGAAATCCATCCTCTCACTGCACAGTCACAAGGGAGTGAAATATCACTCAGCTGCTCCTCTGCATCCTTTTATTTTTTATATGTTTTCACTCCTTTTCCTCCAACTTCCTGTGATTTCCAGTCCTTGTTGAACACTGACAACGCCTCCCTATTATTCCAGCATCCCTAGTCTGCTGTCAGTCAGACTTCAAACCCAGTGCCTACAGCTCCCTGGTCCTGTGCTCCCTCTGTGCACACAGAGCTGAAAAGTAGCAACGTGGTTTTGAAAGACTCAAAATCTTCATTTTGCTCAATGAAGATTCCATTCTCTCCCCTGGAAAGTTCCTCCCTCTCCTGAAATCTCTGCAGTGGATCTTTGCCTTCCAGCTCTCCTGGTGCAGGAGAGGGAGCAGATCATGTTCCTGACTCCAGGCTGCACCAAACGAGATGTCCTTGTTCCTTCAGGGTGGGACAGGCGGGGCAGGACATTCCAGGAAGGGGTTTGAGGAGAAAATGTTTTCCAGCACTTCCTGGGTGGGAAAGAGAGAAGATGAGGAGGTCCAGGCCTGCCAAGGCAGAGTTGCCCTGCTGAAGCAAGTCCCCTCTTGGGTTCTTCCAGCATAAAAACCTCATTATTGGTCTCCAGGAATGATATCAAATCAGATGAACCAATGGGGGGAGGATTCCTCAGTCCACAAGAAGCTTAGAGAGTTCCTCTTCAAGGGCTTTGGGATGGAAAGGTGCATTCCAGCTACTGCCAAAACTTTTCTTCTGGTTGTTTCAATGCTTCTCTATTAATTATAAATTAAGTGGTTAATTATAAAATAAATGGTTTTAGTAATTGCATGCCTGGGCTTTGCAAAAGGGTTGTGTGTTGCTTGTAAGCACTGTGATGAGTGTGAGGAAAATGTTTTCCTTGATATAATAAGATTAATTGCAATTAATGAATTACAGTGTAATGGGTTCAACATGGTGCATGTTAAATAGATGGAAAACAGAACCATGGAATCACTGGCTGGTTTGGGTTGAGAGGGATATTAAAGCTCATCTCATTCCACCCTCTGCTATGGGCAGGGACACCTTCCACTGTCCCAGGCTGCTCCAAGGCACATCCAACCTGGCCTTGGACACTTCCAGGGATCCAGGGGCAGCCACGGCTTCCCTGAGCACTCTGTGCCAGGGCCTCCCCACCATCACTGGGAACAATTTTTTCTCCAGTACCCCATCTACACCCCCTCTCTTTCAGTTCAAAGCCAGTCCCCTGTGTCCTGTCACTCCAGGCCTTTGTCACCACCTGGGCTTTTAAACCTTCCCAGGGATGAATCTGAGCTGTGAATCCCTGCCCATGGTGAGAAGGATGCTGGAACAAGGTCCTGCAAGGATGGGCATGTGGGCTCTGTGCTGTGCAATATCTGTACTGATGACCCAGGAGAAAATATAAACCAGGCACCAAAATCTCTGCTCTGTGACAGTGACAGGAGCCAGGGAATGGCTGCAGCTGGGCCAGGGAGGGTCAGGCTGGAGATCAAGGAAAGGTTCTTGCCCAGAGGTGCTGGCACTGCCCAGGCTCCCCAGGGAATGGTTCCGGCCCCGAGGCTGCTGGAGCTCCAGGAGCCTTTGGACAGCGCTGCCAGGGATGCCCAGGGTGGGGTTGTTGGGGTGTCTGTGCAGGGACAGGGGCTGGGCTGGGTGATCCTGTGGGTCCCTCCCAGCTCAGGACATTCTGTGATTCTATGAAATCTTCAGATAGCAAAAAGTTGATGGAGAGGTCTAGTTGCTGTTGGGAAGCAGGCTGGGTTATTGGGGAAACTGTGAGCACTGAAATGGGGCTGGATGTGGAGCCATTCCCACTGGAGAGAGGCTGCAGTGGGAAAGGCTGAGCTGGGCAGCAGCGAGACAAGGAGGGGAATCAGCCCTTGGAGTGAAGATCCACAGCAGTGTCCCAGCCACAGGTGCTCAATAACAGCCACAACCAAAGGAGGATTCCCCTAAATTGGAGGAGACATTTAGGAATGCACCAGAGTAGAGATTTGATAATGAGATCAAGTCAGGCAGGCGAATAATTCCCAAAGTTCAGTCTGATAAACTTAGCCAAGAGGAGGTTAAGGACGAGTGGTCCCAAAATAAGGTGGAGAGATTTAACACCAGAGGTCTGGTAGGATCTGAAGCTAAAAGCACAGGATAAACTCATCCAGGCCATAAATAATCTATATGGGCTCTTTTAACGAAGAACATCCTCATTAAAATGATGAATGAAGACTTCTCCACCACATGCAATGAACAATAATAGCTGGGTGTGTTAATTGTGGGTGCAGCCCAGTTCAGACTGGACCACAGGGATGTCTGTGGTGTGGAAGGGAGACGAGGTGACCCTGATGTCCCTGTGGGACATTAAAGTTCCCCAGGGTAGGGCTGTGATGCACCAAGGTTAATTCTGAATTATCTCATCTCTGCAGAGGCTCAGCTAGCAGGGACCCAGGCCTCCCTCACGTGGCCACCTGACATGGATAAAATCACACAGATTCTAATCAAATAAAAATAATTCTAAGAAACAAACAACAACAACAACAAAAATATTTCAGTCTGTGGCTGGCTGTGTTCAGTTCTGCAGTGAAGGCTGTGCAGCCCAAAGGCTGAATTCCTGCCATCAGCACTCAAAGGCAACATTTTGTGAAGATCCAAAGGGATCAGGTATGTTTGTGGAACCCACTGGAAGTCCTAGCAGGAGTGAAAGCCTGTGGTGATGCCCTTGACAAGGGAGATGTGCAGGTGAGCAGGTCCCTGTGAGCACAGGCACTGCTGGGTTTCATTCAAGCTGCAGATGGGCCTTAGGAAAGAAGGATGAAATCCCAGATTTTTACCAGCAGTTTCTCTCCTCTGCCTTTGAGGGAGAGTGTCCACATCTAGTGCCCCCGGCACCAACAAAACCTGCCCAGCTCCTTCTCAGCTCCACTTCCTTTCCTCTGGACTGGAAGCAAGTAGCGTGGTGTTAAAAAGAAATACAAAAAAAATTTAAAAAAATAAAAAAAAAAATTCTTTCTCATTGCACATCATTTCAATGCCTTTTAGCTGTGCAGTGACAGGGCACCTGCTGGACTCTGTGTTCAGCCTGGGGATGGAAGCTGCTGGGTTGTTTTACAGGGCCCTTCCAGGTTTTGCTCTCTCCCTGTCCCAGCGGCAAACACAGCATTTCCTGAAGGCACAGCCTGCTGTGGCTGCCCGCCTGCACAGGGCTCTGTGTGCAGCACAGGTGCGGACTCACACAGCCCTTACTCCACGGTAGGAATTCATCTGTGGGATATTTAACCCAGTTTGCTCTCGGCATGAATCTCAGGAACTGGGATCAGACAAAGTGGCCCCGTTTCACTCTCCTGTAAAAGCCAGTGACAATCTCTCATGTCCCATCAGTGCCAATTACACCCTCCTTGGGGTCACACTGACACAGATATTTTCTCCCAGTGGCTCTTTATTATTTCTCACCTGTTGTTTAATTTTTTGAGTTTTGGGAGTGATCAGGTGGCTGAAATTTGGAGTCTGTGCTTACACCCCACGGGGCATCTTTGGAATATGTTTCGACTTTCTTGGGATATTTTCTTTCTGGAATATTTTTCATCTTTCTGGTAAAACTAGCTGTGAATGCAATAATAGGCTCCAGAGCTCCGAATATATCTGTAAAGAATACAGAGAATATAGAAAAGGAAAAAAGGCAAAAAAATCAAGAGGCATCACTGGGAACAAGGTGTGGAGGGCTGGGCCCTGTCCCTCATTGCTGAGGGGCCCTGAGGTCTGTAGGGCAGATCCCAGAGGTGTGGGGAGTGCAGCTGATCCCACAGCTTGGCACACCCAGGGGCTGCAGGGGAGGGGAGGGAAGGAACTGCCATAGTATGTTTAACACTTGTCAAAAGTAAATGTTTAAAAAAAAAAGTAAAAAATTAAAGTGTTAGGTTGAGGTCTCATATAAACCAGGGAAGTACTGTTGGTAAGCATGAGCTGACAGAAATTAACTCAATTAGTAGTAGACAGCTTTATCTTCAAAATACAAAGCAACTCTCCTCTAAGAAGTGAAAGGAGTACTTTTTAGATGGAAATGAAAATTGCAGCTAAACGAGAGGAGGAACTGGAGTTTAAGGTTATAATGAGGAGAGCAGTTAGAAGTTGATGTCCTAGTGCTGACCCCAACACAACTAATATATTGCAAAATTCTGTTTTTAAAAAAAACCCAACTCAATATTTCTTCCACAGTTCTCAGGTCAGCAGAATAATGGAAACCACTGCCCATGTCTGCTGGCATAGCATCAACTAAAATTGACATTGGTTTATATGGATAGGTCAGGCTGTAACCTGTGGGGCTGAGAGTCAGTGTAAATCCCATTGGGCAGTCCCTCGTTGGGAGAGACAGGCTGAGTTCAATCAGAGAACCAGGGAGCACAGCTAAGGCCAGTAACCCTCTCAATACCCAGGCCAGATCATCCTAAGCGTGAAATAGCCAAAAAAAAGAGCTTTGCACACTTGGTGCATGAGACTTCACAGGTCTGCAGCAGGAGGGCTCACCCTTAAGTTAAGTCAACCTGCACTTCAAACTCATGCCTGCTTTCCCTGCATTCCCCTCACACAGCTGCACCAGGGAGCAGCCAGATGCCTGGGAGACTGCTGAGCTGAGCTGAGCTGAGCTGAGCTGAGCTGAGCTGAGCTGAGCTGAGCTGAGCCGAGCTGAGCTGCTCCCTGTGCCTGCAAGCGGCTGGAATCAGCAGAGACTCTGCAGGTGGGTCCCTCTGCCTTCATGGAAGGTGTGTGCCCTGCCCAGCAGGCAGGCAGGGCTGTGTTCACCTTGGGAACGTGGCCTGACACACCTGCAGAGGGAGGAGAAAGGATTCCATCTTTCCACAGCTCTCTGACACCTCCCTGGGGGCTGCCAGATTGGGGGTCAGGCTCTGCTCCCAGGGGACAAGGGACAGAACACGAGGAAATGGCCTCAAGTTGTGCCAGCAGAGCTTTAGATTGGATGCTGTGGGAAATTCCTCCACAGAAAGGATGGACAGGGCAGAGGTGGAGTCACCATCCTTAAAGGTGTTCAAAAATGAGTGGATGTGGCACTTGGGGACACGGTTAGTGCTGGGCTGAGTTAATGGTTACACTCTTAGAAGTCCTTTCCAACCTTAATGACTCTAGAATTGGAGGATTCTGTGATCTCTTCAGAATCCCTTGGCACTTTGCTCTCAAGGATGTTTTTCTTCTAGGAATTACATATAATGTTGAAAAAGCCAAGAGTATGAGACACGCTCCGACATCAAACTCATAGTGCTAAATGCTTTTGACTCTGCAAGCTGTTCAAGGGGAGAAATGTCCCTCCTGCCGTGCCCCAGGGCACGAACAAGCACTTGGGCCCAGCCTGTGCCAATCCTGAGATCCCAAAGCTCAGTGGAGAGGCTGTAGGGTCACTGCTGTTGGCACAGCTCGAGCTGCTGGATGCTCAAGAGGAAAAGCAGACAGGTGAAGTGGTGGAGGAAGGAGGTGAATGCTTTTAAAAGCTGAGATTATTCAGCCTGGAGAAGAGAAGGCTCTGGGGTCGCCTTGTTGTGGCCTTCCAGTACCTGAAGGGGACCAAGTAGGAATCTGGAGAGGAGCTGCTTACAAGGGCCTGGAGTGACAGGACAGGGGGAATGGCTCCAAACTGCCAGAGGGTGAGATAAGATGGGATTTTGGGGAGAAATCCTTCCCTGTGAGCTCTGACTGCCCCATCCCTGAAGTGCTCAAGACCAGGTTGGGCAGGGCTTGGAGCAACCTGGGACAGTGGAAGGTGTCCCTAGCCATGGCAGGGAGTGGGATGAGCTGAGCTTTAAGGTCCCATTCCACTCCATGATTCCATGATTTCAGGGTGTGCTTCCATGCTAGAAATCCTTGAGCTGTGGCCAGCGGAGCTGTTTCCTTGGGAGGTTCATTTAAGCCCAGTGTTACTGCATGAACAGCCTGGGATCGGAGCTGTGGCTGTGCAGCAGCACCCTGGAGTTCCCTGCCTTCCCCCTCAGTGAGGATTGTCACCCCCAGCTCTGTAAGTTCAGAAAATGCAGAATCACAGAATGGTTTGGGTTGGAGGGACCTTAAAGCTCATCCCACTCCACTGCCATGGGCAGGGACACCTTCCACTATCCCAGGGCTTGTTCCAAGCCCTGTCCAACCTGGCCTTGGACACTTCCATCACCAAACTCATCCCTGGACACTGCAGAGTTCAGATGAGCCCAGAAAAAGGCACAGCCTCTCCCTGCAGCTGTGTATCCTTTGGGTGAAATGTGGGAATTGGTTCTCTGGGATGTGCTCTCCAGACCCTGGAATTCACAGGGCTCTGGAAAACACAAAGCTCTCTAGATTCCAATCACTGATATTCCCTATCCCTGTCCAGCCCTGTAGGACTGGGTTTCTTTGTGCTGGATGTGGGCTGGCTACAGATTTATGGGTGCTCCATATTCCTGGCCCACCCAAAGGCCCCTGGCTCCGCTGCTTGTTGCAGGGTAGGACAGTCAGTTCCTGAATAATTTGTGCCTGCTGCTAGGGCACTGATTTCATATTCCTCTGCTAATCTGCCTGGCCACATATATTAAGGACTTTAAATGTGATACATGCTATTAATCCTGGTACTGAATTATAAATTTGCCCTGACAGGTTAAAGTGCTGCTCTCGCTGGTGTATCCACGGAGCTGCTCTGGCACTCCCGCTGTGTCCTGGAGCCTGCTGGAATAACCAAGGGAAAAGGTTAATTGGGAGCTGCTCTGAGCATCTCTCTGGTTAAAGATCTCGGTGTTGGAGTATTTACTCAGCTGAAGTTCTCAAAACCTCTGCCCCAAAACCTTGTATTAGAATCTGCTCTTTTTTGAGATGAGCTGTGCTTACAGCTCGGGGCATGCTGCAAAAACACCACCTCAGGGGGCCTCCAGAGCCTCTTCCACCACGGAAAGCTGGAGTAATGGTGCCTAAAAACACAGGGAAAATGGAGGTTTCTGGATCTCTGCAGTGATTGTCGTTTGCACTGAGCTCTGGGTAAAGATCCATGGTGGTGCTGACCTGGCTGGGATCACAGAACCACGGAATGGTTTGGGCTGGAAGGGGCTTTAAAGAGCAACTAATTCCACCCCCCCTCATCCTGTTATCCCCATTCCACACTGGCCCTTGCCTGTCAGCAGCTGGCACTGCCCACAGGGCTGCAGGGAGGCTGACACAGCCCCAAAACCCGTGTGTCCCTGTGCCCAGGCCCAGGCAGGAAGGAGCCAGTGCCACATCCATTCTCCAGAGCCATGTGAATGCTCTCAGGCTTTTATTATTAACTCTGCCTGGGTTATTATTCTGCTCCCTCTGCGATTTTCCCCATTCCGCTGCTGTCAGCAGCGTGTTTGTCAGTCTGCTGCATTAATACCTGTGCTTTTGCCTCCTTGCCTCTTATTAGCTCGGGGAGAGACGGAGATTTGGTGGTTTCATGTCACATTAGAGACTCAGGAAGCTTCTCCGCATCTCAGCAGCCCGGGGGAGACGAGGGTTTGCTGCCTGACCCGGGTGCAGGGGATGTACGTGGCTGCACAGAGGCGACCTGCCAAGCCCTTTGCTGTCTGTACTCATGCCATGGGCTGTTTTCTCTGTTGCTGAACAGATATAAACAATGAAAAAAGAGCAGCCCAGGGAGATGAGACGTGGAGAACCGGAGAGGTTTGCTCCACAGCCAGCAGCAGCATAAAGTATTTAAAGGCTCACACTGGCAGTAATCAATGCTCCTATTAGATGCTCCTCTTTTTCTGCAGATCTCAAGCTACTTAATTGTTGATATCTAGGCACCGAATCAGTGCACAATTCATTTACTCCATTATCTGCTGCTGGAGAGCTGATGTGGACTCTAAAAATCCCCAGCCAGTTCCCACTGCTCCTCTGCTTCCCTGTGTGGAAGTTAAGGATAGTCAAGATTTTTGACCCTGTGAAGGTATTTCAGGAAACCTGCAGCAAAAATGCTCCATTGGCATTTTGAAATGCTCAGTCCAGCAGGTTTGATACCCTCAGAGTGGAACAGCAGCAGCATCCACCGTGCAGGTGCTCTTGGTGGGGGTGCCTTAATTGCCTCTTAATTGTTAGGAATAGTTACTGTTCTGTGACAGGGAGAGTTTCCACTCCAGGATCCACGGGGACCCTTTTTCCAGCCTTCCCTCTAACCTGAGAACTGCACCTCTTGTCTCACAGGCCACCAACCTGAGGCTCTGTTGGTTTATACAAGTGAAAAACGTAGCAGAAGTCCTCAAATCTTCAGGGATTTGGGAATCTGGACAAGCAAAATCCACTCCTCAGCTGCCTTTGAGAAGCACTAGTTAATATTTGTGGGCTGGCCCACTGGCCTTCTGCCTGACAGCACCACCAGAGCTGGCTTGTGCAGCGCAGTTGTGCCTGATTCTGCAGCTGATGGAGAAATTCTCTCTCTTCCAGAGGCTCTGGAAAGAGAGGTTTGTATTCCAGCCCAGCGCTTGGAGGATGCAGTGACAGCCATAAAGTGCCCAGATGCTGTTGTTCCATGATTAATAACCCCAGGAACAGCTTAATAGATAAAGCCATTCCCTTTACCTGGGATCTGCTCTGGGACTTGCTGCTGGAGAGCCAAGGGGTAATTGCTAATTAGTCTGGGTTATTGTTAATTAGTGAGCCAGGGCTGGAGGTGGCTACTGGAGGCTCTGTGCCTTCCCCAGTCTCTTCCTGGGTGTTTTTCCTGCCTGAGAGCCTGGGAAAGGTGGCGTCACTCATCCTTCCTCATCCTGAAGGGCTCAGACCTGTCAGAATGTGGGAGGTTCTCCCGTGGGATTGGCCCTGCTGGTGAAAGACAAATGGTTCTGTGATAGCCTGGTGCCGGGAAATGCCATCCCTCCTCTGAAATGCCCCTGAGCCCAAGTTTTAATATTCATGCCTAGCTCCCCTCACAGAAACAACAACAGAGCCCATCCAGGAGAGCTCTCCAGTGCACCCTGGCCTGTCACTGAGCTGTTCTCAGGTCGGTGCACGCTGCGGCTGAGCTGGTCAAAGTCATGCTGTCTCTGCCAAGGGAACAATCCAAACAACCCAGGAACACCCTGAAGCTCTTCCTGAGGATCTGCTCGAGGAATAGGGACCCATGGAAGGTCTCTTATTCTGTGGTTCATACCTCAAACCCCTTTGCAGAGTCAGGAGCATCACCCAATTCCAGCTTGAGACAGCTGGGCTGAGTGTCAGTGGTGGGAGCTGCCCCTGCCGAAGCAGCTGCAGGTCCCAGCATATTGAAGAAGTCAAGAGAAAGCAGCAAATGCATCTCCCCAGATTAAAATGCTTCCCCTCCGCCAGCGAGGGGCAACATCCCATTGCTGACCCCTTCCTGCCAGCACCAGAAATCCACATCAGTGCTTGTGGGCTCTGAGGGCACAGAGCCTCACTGCCAGGGCAACACACAAGGCCAGCATGGGATGGAGCATCTTCTGTAGGACTTCTCCCGTCTCACAAAGCACTGTCCATGTCTGTGCAGGTCCCTGGTTCCCCAACTGTGTTCTGGTGGCCCAGGAGGGGACCTGCAGCTGGTGCACAAGCTCATCAGATCTGCAGGGTGCTCTCTGTGACATCCAGCTGGCACAAGGACATGGTGGCCCAGGCAAGTGCTGGAGGCTGACAGCACCCTGAGGTCCAAATAATTCAGGGAGGTGTGAGTTTTGAAGGGCTAGAGGCAGCCTCTGCTGTGCAGGATTTTTCTCACCTCAGTTTAGGAAGTGACACTTGCGGTAGGACAAGAGGGAGCTGGGTGGGTGTCCCAGGGAGTACAGACAGAGCCCAGGCAAGTCCCCGGGATGAAATCCCACTGCTTCCAGGCTGGAGCATGGAACAAGGAGCTGAGCCACATGGAGGGGTGGCAGAGGGAAGTGCCCCATTTTACTGGAGCGTCTGGGCTGGGAGAGACCGGAGCTCCTGGCCAAGGACACGAGCACCTGGCCATGCCAGCTTCTGGCTGAGCCACCCTCCCACCTCACAGATCTGCCCAGGCCACGGAGCAGATGTCCCTGTCCCCTGTCCCCCTGAGCAGCCTTGTCTCTGTGGCCCTGCTGTGGGCAGGGCCACTTGTCCCCCCTGCAGCGTTCCTGGAGCTCTCCCTGGTTCCCAAGCACCAACTTCCTCTCCCTTGCTCTGTAACCACTTATTTGGCTCTTGTTATGGGGTTATTTATAGTAACTCTGCCAAGTGTTTTGGAACCAGGAGAAGGGCACGGAGCTAAATACAATAGCATCACCTCGTGAGAGCTGACATTTAAAACCAGGGATCTCATTACCGAAACCAAGGGAGATGACAAATGTCAGGAAAAGCCGGTGGCTGTTGGCTCCGTGCTGCGACTCCAGGCTGCTGGCTGGGGCTGCAGCAGGCACAGGTGGCCTTGGCAGCCCGTGGGGACAGCACAGAGCCCAGGGGGACACCTCCAGCGCCCCTTCAGAGGATACAGCCTGTGCTGCTTTATCCAGGGCTGGCTGCAAACAGCAGCACTGTGAGGCTGGGGGTGTTCAGGAAAATGTTCATCCTAAGTTTGGGCTGTGTGTTCTTATGGCTGTGAGGCTCTGTGTGCTCTCAATTCCCCAAAATCAATGATTCCCACCTTCATTCCCACCCTCAGACCCTTCCACTGAAGCCAGGAGGGTCAAACACATTCCCAGACCTGACCACAAGCTTTCCAGCTAGACCTGGTGTAAAGAGCCGTTTCCCAGCCTGCTTTTTCCTTGCAGAGGTGATGCCTTTTTGGGCTACCTAAAAAGAGGGCAGACAGGATTAAGGGAATAAAAAGCAGTTATATTTATTGAAGGGCCTTCAGGTACATCCAGGGCAGACAAAGCACCCCAGGGGATACACTCAAAATGGACAATGGTCATGGGTTTGCACACTTTTGTAAGTTTGGTCCATTTGCATATTGGAGGTTAATCTCCCAATTAACAGCTTCAGGTAATGAAGTCATTTACCCCAGGTTTGCTCCCCCCAACTCATTTCTGTTTACCTTTCTTGCGGCCTGAGGCAGTGAGGTGTCCTTGGTTCCCAGGCCTGGAGAGGAATTGTTTTGTCTGACAAAAATGGGGAAGCAGCAGCAAACATTCTGTATGGAGTTGAGAGTTCTACACTAAAGAACTGCAGGATTAGAAATACGTGGAAAATATAAAAGCTGAAATCCTAAGGCATCAGAGGAATTCCAGTGTAGAGCATGTCCAGCCGGTGTGAAATAGTGCAGCAACCCAGAAGCCCCAGTTAATATTCATGCACCATGCAGAATTCCAAATACATCCAGGATTTCAAATACATCCACCTCTCATCAGCCACGTCAAACTGTCTTGACAGCTAATGAGGGAGGCACAGCCTCGAAACCAGCAAGTTGTAACTGAATAAATATGATAAACAACCTGTTTCCAGATGGCTTTTTATGTAAAACTATTTATGCAGCGTTGATAGATGGCAAATTTTATGCCAGTAAATCCTCGTATTTTAAAACATTTGCCTTCTTAATTGCCCATTTTACATGTAAAATATGTTTATGTGCATTGCTAAGTCAAAGTGGCCTGGGAACAGTTCCGAACTGAGTAAGCAGCACTCCTGTGCTGGCCCATCTGCCTGGGCCCCTGGGGTTGGAGTCACAGGAATGTCACCTGGGAAGTCTGGTACCGAATGGGAGCCAGGCTCTGATCACAGGAGGACACGTGTGCTTGTTCAGCTCCAGTCTCTGGCTCAAAGGTGTTTGGGAGGATCTGGGCCCTTGAGCTCTGCCAGGGAGGTGAAGCTGGGGATGGATCTGGTGCTGGGAGCAGGGCAGGGAGCTGGGGCTGGGTGATGGTGCTGCTGCAGCCTCTGCTTCACATCCCTGAAACCACATCAGGGAATCCCCAAATGGTTGGGGTTAAATATCACCCAGTGCCACCCCCTGCCATGGGCAGGGACACCTTCCACTGTCCCAGGCTGCTCCAAGCCCCATCCAACCTGGCCTTGGACACTTCCAGGGATCCAGGGGCAGCCCCAGCTTCTCTGGGCACCCTGTGCCAGAGCCTCCCCATCCTCACAGGGAGCAATTCCTTCCCAGTATATACTCTAATCCTCTTTCAGAGTGCATTGGCTGTGTTTTGGCCAGAGGTTTTGATCTGACCACTCTGTGCCGTCCCCTCAAGAGAAGTCACCCTGCTTCTCTGTGCTTTCCCAAGCTTTCCCCAGAGCCAGCCAAACCCCTCTTCCACCCCCCCACCCTCTTGAAACACAAATTGAATGGAGATATTGCAGCAGGAGGCACTGAACATCCCCCAGCTCTGCTGCTGAGCCTTGATCCCAAACCACCAGCACCTCTGGGGACCACAGGGCACCTTCCATGTGCTGCTGGCTGCATCCCAGGAAGCTGAGCAGTGGCAGGAGCAGGAGAGACAGAGCCCTGTTAGCCTCTAACGCAATTAGTTCGTGGTGTATCTGCATTCTTATTACTGGCTATTTGTTCTAATGGGTTCAATCATGTACACCATTAACATAAATTGACACCAAGCAGAGTTATTCCTTTGGAAATGTTTGCTCATTTAGGATTGTTGGTCTCAACTCTACAGTATATGGGGTGTTTTATTTAGCGTCTAACTCATTTATTGGGTATTTATAGAAGAGGGCTTTCCTGAGCAGTAAAACTCGGGGTTTTGCACACAACAGCTCTGTCCTCCTGACAGGTTTATTTGGGTTTCTTTCTCTTCGAGAGAGCTTTGCCTCACTCTGTTTTCACCTCAGCATTGCCACTGAAGTCATTAACCAAAGTCTGCCCTGCCACTGGTGCTGTCCATGCACCAGGGCCTGGCTGGTCCCTGCCAGGGCAGGACAGGGAAGGAGGTCAGGGCACCTTGCAGGGCTCCCCCTGCCCAGCACCAGTCGTGGCTGAATTGTGTGGGTTCCTCTGGCACTGCACAGCTGGACCTGCCGGGCAGAGCTGCTGGATCCCCTCTGGGAGCAGGAAACACGCCCTGCAGATCCCTGTGCTGCTGTTCCCTCTTCTCCAGCACGGAGCAGGAGCCTCCACCACCCCCATGAGCACGGCCAAATCCCAGAGGGCTCCGACAGCACCAGCCCTGCCTGGCTTCACAGAGAGCCCTTGGGCACGGCAGGAGGGAGTGAGCAGGGAATCACAGAAAATCCTGAGCTGGAAGGGGTGATCAACAGGGATCATCCAGCCCAGCCCCTGGCCCTGCACAGACACCCCAACAACCCCACCCTGGGCATCCCTGGCAGCGCTGTCCAAAGGCTCCTGGAGCTCTGGCAGCCTCGGGGTCGGGACCATTCCCTGGGGAGCCTGGGCAGTGCCAGCACCTCTGGGGAAGAACCTTTCCCTGATCTCCAGCCTGACCCTCCCTGGCCCAGCTGCAGCCATTCAGAGACCTCATGCCATCCTCTGAGATTTCTGGGAGAGCTCTAAGGAGTTTCAAGAACAAAGTATGCACCCAGCCAGGCTTCCAGTGATCCAGGTGCCCTTATCCTGGTGAGAGAGCTGGGTGGGAAATCTCTTGTGCAAGGTTTGTGACACTGAACTCAATTAAAATGCTTCCCTAAAGCCTTTTCTCTCCAAGCAGCCTTTCCCCAGCAGAGGTGCTGGGTCTGGGAGCAGGAGGCCACATTCTGACAGAGTGCCCTGACAGCGGCATTAGAACCTCTCCTGAATTATTCACAGAGCTACAGGTTCAAACAAAACCATCATAAAGGAAGATTGGGTTTGATGAGGCTCAAAACCACAGGAAAATAAATTGGGGAATAAATACTAAAAAAATTTAGGCATTGTCAAAATGTCCCATTTTGATTTTGAGGGTTTTTTCTGTTGCTGAGTCAAGAAAGGCTTTGGTTTCCAAACATGTTTAATCTTGGACCAACCAATAGGCAAAGAAAGAAGAAATGTCAAATGTCATCTTCCTCTGGAGTTTATGAAAATGGGATATATGACAGCAGCCCAGGACTCTGCTTGGCTGTGAAAAAAAAAAAAAAAAAAAAAAAAGGTTTGCAAAAATAGTCTGCTTAGCAAAAAAGAAAAGAAAAAGAAAAGAAAAAGACAAAAAATTTGACTTTTCATCCTAATTTGACCAGGATGCTATTTTTGCTTTTTTAAAATATGAAGACTTTTTTACCAGAAGAGAGAACCCTTCCCCGTTTCTGCTCCAGTTATCACCATGATGGGCATTTTTAGATAAGATTTTGATGGGAGAAGGGGGTGGAGAGAAGTCCAGGACTTTCTGTGTTAAATTGCATGTTCTGTGCAGCTCTTGACTGACACTCTGCATTAAAAACCTTGAAGGTCTGGAACTTTGAGACAGCCAGATTTGCCTGGGCCTAAAGAGCACATGAAGTTCAGGAGGAAGACCACGGAGAAGGGGACAAGGTGTTCCCACAGAGCTTCAGACTGGGTTAAACTGGAATTGACACCACACAGGAAACACAGCCTCACTTCATCCCACCTCCCCAAGAAAGGGAACTGCTCCTTCAGCACCAAAGCACCTCATCCCCACTCCATCCCCATTTCCAGAGGGTCCCAGGAGGCCAAAGGAGTGTGAAAGGACAGCCCAGCCACCACCACAGGCTCAGCTACGCATCATCCCATCTCCTTTTCCATCCCACATTTCAGTGACATTTGAGAGTCCTCTCCCATTTTAAAAACAGATGGATTTTGACATTTTATTACTTGCCTGTCTCAGTTTTATGGTTATTAGGATGGGTGAAAAATTAAGGTTCCTGGAGGCTCTGGAGAAAACCTCTATTTATCCAAAGGGCATGAAAAAAATGGCTGCATCCCTGTGGGTGACAGAAGGAAATTTAGGATCATCCCAGGCTCCAAGATGCTTTGCAGAACGAGGATGCCAGTGTCAGCTGCTCAACCCCAAGTCCTTTCTGCCAACCCCCACTCTCATTTCATCCCCATCCCCACAGTGCAGGACACGCATCTGGGCTGTGGGCACACGGAGGTATCCAAATTCCCAGGAGAAAGACCTGGAGGGCCTGGAGTGTCCAGGGAAGGGAACAGAGCTGGGGAAGGGGCTGGAGCACCAGGAGAGGCTGAGGGAGCTGGGGAAGGGGCTGAGCCTGGAGAAAAGGAGCTCAGGGGGGACCTTGTGGCTCTGCACAGCTCCCTGCCAGAAGGGGACAGCTGGGATAGGATGAGGCTCTGCTCCCACAAGGGACAGGAGAAGGAACAGCCTCAAATTGCACCAGAGGAGGTTTAGATTGGATATGAGGGGAAAATTTTTCAGGGTAAGGGTGGCCAGGCATTGGCACAGCTGCCCAGGGCAGTGGTGGAGTCCCTATCCCTGCAGGGATTTAAAAGCAGTGTGGTTGTGACACTTGGGGACGTGGGTAGGCAGGGCTCCCATTTAGGAGCAGATTCCCCTGGGATTTGTCAGCCAGGCTGCGTGTGCAGCCACCTCTCAGGGCAGGTGTGGCTCCCAACACACCTGCAGAGCTGGGGTGAGCTTCCTTCTTCTCTCAAGAAAGTCCCTGCCTGATGCTGAGAGGTTTGGGCATCTTCATTGACGACTGGAAGCTGGGTAGTTGTAAAAGCAAAGTCCTTTATTGCATGGCTAAATCAGCCTCAGGAAGGCAGAGGTTGTTACCGTTTGTGCCAGCTAAGTCCCCGTGTCCCAAGCAGAAGTTGTGGCATCTTAGCAGCGGCAGCAGTAGAGACAGCACCCCGATTCTGTGTCCCCTAGCATCCTCAAAGTAGTGCATTTTTATTCTATTTTTAGCCAATCAGGCTTAAACACAAATTTTCTACAATAGCGTTGGACCCGTCCTAAGCTAAAATTGATGTGTGGCAATATTCGTGATTTCTTACACAAACTCGATGCATGTAGCTCTGTCTGTTCTACCTAGGAATGTTTTAGCAAGGCTGCATTATTTTTGTTACGGCTAGAATTTAACTAACTTTGCAAAAGGCAACGTTACTTGAACTTTAAACTAGGCTTTAGGGCTTCTCTTGCTAACTGACACAGTCTTTTATTTGTTTAAGGCGCTTAAAAATCCACTATTTATTTAAAGCTAAACTTGGATTTCTACCTCACGTCTGGGTGGATTTATGTATCTTCATTTCTCGGAAGGTTTTAACTCAGTCCTCACATCTTTGGACACTCCTAGGCCTGTGTGAATGGGTGTCCTAGGGTGACTTTATGACGCTTGTATCCCCAGTCATCTGTTCTGTGTGTGCTGGATATTGAGTTCTGTGGTTTTAAGACTGGCTCTGGGAGTGAAGCAGGGAAAGAAGAAGTGTGCAGTTTGTTTTGAAGAACAGCGTTCACTCTTCTGCATTTTTTTTTTATTGGGACGGTGTTCGGCTGAGGCACGGAAAGCAGCAGGACAGAAATCTTTATTGCTTTTAGTTAGTTTAGCTAGCTGAGGCAGAGAAACTTCCTGGACTGTCTGGGTTTTTGGTTTTTTTTTCCCTTTGCTTAGGACTGTTTAACCCTGCTCTGGACTGAAAACCCAGAGGAGCACCGAGGGCTCTCACCTGTGGCCCAAGGGGGCCTGGACCTCCGGAGGGACTGGGACTGGTGGGAGACTGAGTGAGCTCAACTACACCCAGGGCAAGGGTTTCCTCAGTTTGCCATCTCACTCCAGAACGAGAGGCTTTACTGTTTCATGTTATTCATTCTTTATGCTTTTGGGCACTTTGTTAAATAAATTGTTTTTTCCACTTTTCTCTGAGGAAGTTCTTTCCCAGACCAGTTGGAGGGAGAGGCTGTTTGGGTTTGCTTCCCAGAGGGATCCTGTTCAGGGGTTTTCTCCTAAATTTGCCCTAAACCAGGACAACGGGGCCCAGGGGGATTTGTACACTAACACCTGCTTTGTGGGGAGCATCTGGAAAGACAGATCCCTGGGAATGCCGGTGTTTCAGGCCTGCTCTGTCGCCTGTGGGAGCCCATGTGGTCACCCCTCAGGTTGGGCTCTTGGCCAAGACAGGGCTTCCTACAGGGCACTCTGGAATTGCTGCAGGTGGAAGAATGAGGGGGAAAAAAAGAAGAGATTTTGCTGGTGGATAAAAGGCTTTTAAGTGACAAGACCTACGAGGGCCCCAAAGGAACCCGTGCCAGGGCCTCCCCACCCTCACGGGGAAGGAGTCCCACACTGGATGAGGAAAGGCTCCTGAGGGGAAAACCCCAAAGGGGCTTCTCCAAGGCAACTGTATCTGTCTGAATCTGGTTTGCATGGGAATGGCTGGAAATACCCCATGGCCTGGAGCAGATCCTCTCCTGACGGCTGGTGATATTCCCACTGGAAAACTGCTCCTGTGGGATGCAGCCTGGATTCCAGGACAGCCCATGGCACTGTGTGACAGCACATGCAACAAGGAGTCTTTAGGACAAGCCCTGAGCCTCCAGGCCTTTAGATGCCCACGGAATCCAGAATCATTTAGGGTCGGAAAGCCCTCCAAGATCCCAATTCCAACCCTTAACCCAGCACTGCCAAGCCCACCACTAAACCCTGTCCCCAGGTGCCACATCCACCTGCTCTTTGGACACTACCAAGGACAGTGATTGCACCACTGGGGAGCCTCTTCCAGTGCCTGGCCACCATTCCAACAAAGAACTTTTCCCTAATATCCAACCTGTTCCTGTGCTCTGCCCACCCTCACCTGGGCCTCTCCCACCACCCCATCCTGAGCCAGGCACCCCTCAGGGACCACAGGGGCTTCTGAGAGCCTCCCCTGATGGCTTTTAAGCTTTTTCTGTGTCTTTCTTATGAAATGGGATAATAAATAAATAATACATTTATTTGGAAAAAGCACTAAGACCAAAAGCATACAAAGGGGAAAAGCCAAACCCTCCGTTATTTTAAAATATTGCCAAAAGAGACAAAATGTTTCATTTTGGCTTGGACGTTTTTCTATTTTGCCTTTCCTGCAAGAGTAAGAAAAGCAATGAGCAAACAAACAGCAGGAGCAAAGCCTGTTGCTATATTACTTACATTAATTTTCTTTTTCAGACTTTTCACTTCCAAACATGAAGGAAAATGATGAAAACCCCTTTTGCAGGTGTTATCAGCCTTACTCAGCCTCAGGTGTGTGGCCAGAGCTTTGGGTCCCCGTGGCCAGAAGGGCAAGGGCAGGTTTGGAGAGGAATGGAGAGGCCCAAGGCAGCTCCTTCATGGAGCTGCTCCCTCCTCCCCTCACTCCTGGGATTTTCCAGCTGGGGTAGCACAAGGCAGAGCCTTGAATTCAGCTTTACTACTGCATATGTTTGCTTGTGGCCCGAATTTTAACTCCCAAAAATCCTCCCGAATAGGAGCCACATGGAGCTAAGGCCAGCACTGAAACCTCTGTCCCCTCCCACGTTGCTCCAGCTCAGGTGTGGAGTCTCCTGCTCGTTTGGAGGATGCCCAACACAATTCCTGATGCTCCTGCCAGCCCTTTCCCAAGCTCACACGCTCCACAGACATCTCCCTTCCCTGTCAGTCCTGCCAGAATCTCATGAGCTACAATGTTTTTACACTCCCTAGGCCATGCTGCAGCTTTGCTCCACATCCTTTCCCCAGCTTTCCCAGCTCCTTGCCTTGGTGTCCAATTAGTGGGAACAGCTCGGAGCTCCCGTGCACTTCATTGTTTCCTGGGCCACCGGGAAGTGCCCTGAACTTCCCCTGAGGATTTTTAATTATTGCTGCTGGAACTCATTCTCCTTCCCCTCCTCAGAGGCTCCCTCACCCCTCATCCATGTTTTCCTCTGAGGTAGCACCAGCACTGCTCGTCCCAATTAAATTCAGCTCCTGTAATCACTTGTGGGGGATGAAACATAAAAATTGTTCCGCTCCCCTCCCCTATCTTTTTGTTTGCCTGCTCTGAAGAGCCACTTGTGGATTCTGGCTGGTATTCCCAGCTTCTGTAGTTATGGGAACTGTCACCAGTGAGCAGACAAATGGGCCTGGAAAATTGGAAACACTTGGAATTCGGCCTGTAATATTTTAGTAAGAGCCCGAACCCACATTATCCAAGGCATGTAAAAATGGCTGTGTGAGTAGGCACAGGTACAGAAGGCATCCTGCTGAGTATGGTTTAGCTGCAGACCTAGAGCTAAAGCCCAAAATGTAGAGGTTCAGTTACCCTAGCCCAGGCAGATTAATAGCGAGGGAAAATGGACTCAATGGATCCAGCTGAGGCTCAGGCTGGATTTTAGGAAAACTTTCTCATTGCTGAGTTTCACATTTTCTCAATTCCTGATATTCTTTCAGCAAAACAGGGCATCTTACCCACCCTCCCATCTGCACCACTGTCTTGGGTTCATTGCAAAGTGTATTCTATTCCCAATCTGTTGAAACCAGTAAAAGAGGTGTATTTCTTTATCTCATAACTCTGGGGGGGAGGGCCGGGTGTCTCCTGTTAATGGGCAGCTGTTAAACCAGCTGGGGCAGGATTCTTTATCTCTTCCAGGACCCATCCTCCCTCCAGGGGATATCTGCTGTCCACGGGCCATCCAGGCTCACTGCAGGGCTGATACAATTCCATCATCCCACTGGGAGATGCTCCACCCAGGGGGAGGAGCCCAGCATTCCTGCCTGGATCAAACCTGGCATTCAGAACACCAGCACAGCCTGTCTGCACTGGATTCCCAGAGGGAGACCAGACCCATCTCAGCCCCACTGGACTGTCAGAGGAAAACTGAACCCTTCTCCAGGATCATTGCTCCAACAGAACCACATCTGTCACTGCAGGAGGGTTTGATTGGACTGACACCAACACCCTGAGCAACAGCGTGTCAGGTTGTGCTCTGACTCTGTCTGTGGTTTTCTTTTTTGCTTGTTTGTTTGCTTTTTTGTACTACGACATTTTTTTTTTTATTATTTCCGAGTAAAGAACTGTTATTCCTATTCCCATATCTTTTCAGAGGGAGGGAGTTTACATTCTCCATTCCAAGGGAAGCTCTGGCTTTCCCCTGGCAGACACCTGTCTTTCTAAACTAAGACGGTCATGGACAGAGAACAGATATTTTCTTTGGTGAACACACTGGAAAATGGACACACTCCAGTACCACCTCCCACCAGATTTGTCTCAGGGTTAGAGGAGGAACATTTCACTTTAATCCAATCTGTTTCATGGGGTCTATTTACTCCTTTAACACCTTTTCCTCCAGTTAAGCCAAGGCTTAAATTTAAAAACTCTCTAGGAATTAAACAAAACAACAACTCCGTGGTCGCAACAGGCTTTGCTGTGAAAGCCTGCTAATGAAACCTGCTGCTCTTTCCAAAGCATTTCAACTGGGAAATTCCCAGATTACACTTTTCAATTTATTTTGCCTTTTAATCCTCCCTACCTTTTTCTGGCTGAAATTCCCACTGCTCTTTCAAAGCATTCTTGAATATTTGCTGTTATTTGCTCCTTTCCCTCTGAAGTGAATTTGAAGCCAGTGCATGGTGTGGAAGAGCACAAGGAAACCATATGGCAGCAGCCCCTTGTTGCTGGGAATTTGGATGGAGATGAGGAGCTGGAGGGGGCAGAGAGAGACCTGAGGGGAATCTTGGCACTGCAGAGGAGACTGTACAGAAACTGCCTTTGTCACTCTGAAAAACAGCATTGAAAGTGGCCTCATCCTGCACAGGAAGAGGAAAGCCCCAGTGGGATCCAGAATTGTTACAGACCTGGAAATGGGAACAGCTTGGAAAGCAGTGGGCATCAGCCCTGCCGAGGGCAGCTGGGGGATCCCTTCCTGGGAAAGGGGACAGCTGCTGGGGGAGGGACAGGGTCAGCTGGCCATGAAAGGGAGCTGGACATGACCAATCTTCTCCCCAAACAGCCCTTCCCTTCCCTTCCCTTCACAGCTACAGGGCTGTGATCCATCTCCTGCTTCTTCCCCCTCTTTTTACAGCTGCTTCCCTCCCTCTTTGCCTTCTTCCACTCCTTTTGCTTCTCTATTTTCTTTTCATTCTCTTCCATCCTGCTGCCTGGGTTTTATCTATTTTTAAAAAAGGGCCCTGGATGTAAAATTCACCATATGGATTATCCATTCTTCAACAGAGTGCTCCTGACATTGTGTGGAGAGAGAATACATAAAATATATTGTATATATAATATATATAACTGTGATTGAGCAAACAGCACAAGTGCTTTTTTCAGAGAGTTCCCCACACTTCACTAAGAAAAAACAGAGCCCAGGCACTGAATCACAAACCTCCAGCTTCATTATAGACACAGAGGGTTGGAATTCCAGTGCTGGTGTTGGTGCTGCACAGCTCCTGCCTGGGTGTCTGCCCAGCCCAGGCAAGGAACTGATGGAGCACTGAGCTGAGTAATTCCTCACAAATACTCCATTTAGGAAAAGGAGCAGCAAGAACCATTAGCAATTTCAGTGTGTCAAGGAAACTGGGCATTTCATCCAGGGGAGGGAGGTGGGGAAATCAGTCAAAGTGTTTTCATCGATGAGGGAAGAAAAATGGGCTGAAAGAGAAGAGGGATAGCAGGGACTTGGAGGCAGACAGAAGGCAGGAGGAAAAGATGGAATTGAAATTTTCCTTCTCATGAGAGGGACAGGGAGGGGGGAAAGGGTGGCAGCAATTAGGCGGAAATTGTGTGAGCTGGGCTCACTTTTAGAACAACTGGTGAATACCTGTCTTGGTTTAGATATATGCTCTTTACAAAACCCATGACAATACCTTTTAAAATACACTTTCAAATATATTGCATAATTTAAGCATGTCTCATAAAACCGAAAGGAGGAGGAATTTCTTCACAGGAGGGGTGGGCAGGTGGTCCTTCCCCTGGTTTTAGGAGCAGCAGGGCAGTGCTGGTTTTCCCACAGACCTCCCCAGCATTTGAAGCTCTCCCAGTGCAGTGTACCTGTGGTTTTTACCTCATTATATAACTGATACCAAAGCACAGCCCCTCATCAGATGTGAAACCTTAACCAGGTGCCGTGAGCCAAAAAAATGAAGCCCTGGTCCACAGAATTTCTGTTTGTGGACAGATGAGACCTGAGACACGAGAGGAGGGGAAGAGAAGAGCTATGGGGGACTCCATGAGTGCCCTGACATCTCCAAAGGACAGCCCTGGGACTGGCAGCTTGGGAGCATCCCAGCACTGCTCTGGCACAGCCGTGGGAGGACTGGGGAGCCTTGCAAAGGGAAAATCCAGGCACTCCCCTACAACCCCTCTGGGATGATCCAGCTGCAGCTCCATCCCTTGCAGCCACATTGTCCGTTGGGTTCTGGGGAACTATTTCCAACAAATAACAACAGTGGAGGCCTGGAATCCTGGGGACCTCGTTGTTCTCTCTGAGCTCAGCTGGGCCATGCCCTGTGCCAGAGCTGCCATGGCCTGAGGCAATGCTGGGAAAGCACAGGAAAGGTGTTAGGGAATTCTCTGGGTCCTGGAGCAACTGAATGTCCTGCTGGCAGCTGAGCCCCTGAACTCAGCCCCTTCCTCTGTAGCTTGGCCCCAGTTTTCATACACAGAAACCTGAATTCTGTCCCCTGGCCTCTCCCACCCCTCCGTTTGAAGAGCATTTCATCTCAAATCTCAACCCTGTGATCTCTCTCCCCATTCCCTCTTTGATCCTGCTGGCTCCCTGTTTCTTTCCCTAATACAGGAGCACATTTAGCAGCTCAGGAGGAGCTAATGGGAAGGTTTCTCCATCATTCTCCGAGCCATTAGTGCTCACATCTTCCCTCTCAGTAGGGCACATTTGTATGTTTAATTTAAGAAGGTTATCTGTCAAAAGTGATATCTCAAGGTAGCACTGAGCTGGATAAATATGTCAGAAACAATAGCTCCTGCTGAGAGGAACAAATGTTCAGAAAATTCATCCTTTGGAAGATCGCAAGCCTGAGAACATCAGGCCAGACTGGCACCTCTGTCTCAGAGCCCCTCACTGCTCCATCCCCCCCGGTGCCCTGAGAGCAGCGAGGGGCACAGACCAGCCTGGGCTCCTGCAGCTCCCACGGGGAGCAGTGCCTGGGCAGGGCAGCAAAGATCCCACTGGTACATGGACTCAGCTCCTGTGGGAAATGGTCAGGGAAAATTGGATTTACACACAGAAAGGGTCGGGGTTGGGTTTAGAACCCAGGGGTTGGGTCCTGGCAGTGTTTGCTACCAAGGGAGCCCAGAGCTGAGTGGGCACCTCTGACAGATACGGGGACAGGTGGAGATAGCACCCACTCATCAAGTGCACCAAGGATCAGGGAATCACAGAAAATCCTGAGCTGGGAGGGACCCACAGGATCACCCAGCCCAGCCCCTGTCCTTGCACAGACACCCCAACAACCCCACCCTGGGCATCCCTGGCAGAGCTGTCCAAAGGCTCCTGGAGCTCTGGCAGCCTCGGGGCCGGGACCGTTCCCTGGGGAGCCTGAGCAGTGCCAGAACCTCTGGGGGAAGAACCTTTCCTTGATCTCCAGCCTGACCCTCCCTGGCCCAGCTGCAGCCATTCCCTGGGTCCTGTCCCTGTCCCACAGCAGAGATCAGAGCTGCCCCTCTACTGCCCCTTGAGAGGATGATGAAGACAACATTGAGGTCTCGCCTCAGTCTCCTCTCCTCCAGGCTGAACAAACCATGTGCTCCCCATAACGTTTCCCCTCCAGACCCTTCCCTATCCTCATGGCACCATTTGGACACACCCTAACCGCTTAATGTCTTTTTTTATATTGTGGTGGCCCTGGAAGTGTTCTGGTCCAGATTTGTGCCCAGACAAGACTATTGTTTACTGGCCCAATGTCTTCTGAGCCATAAAAAGCCAAACAGTAAATCAGATTGGCCTGTCCCAAAGAGAGAAACCAAGAATTGTGGCTGTCCCGTGGCCACGGACAGGCTGGAGTCACAGAAAGCCCCCACTCCCAGGAACTCACCCTGGCAGGACGGGTTTGCAGTGGTGCAAGTCTGTGCTTTCCAGCAGCCATCCCACACTGCTTCATTGCATCCAGCTGCGGTCATTCCATCCCTCTGCATCCTCCATCTGCATCCAACCCGTCCCTCTGCATCCGTTCCATCCATTTCCATCCATTCCATCCATTTCCATCCAGCTGCTCTGGATTGCCTCAGCCCCTGGAGCTTTGTGGGTCCCACCTGCAGAAGGTGGGCGCAGGCTCTGAAACTCCTCTGGATCCCCAGGTGTTGCTGCAACAGGACAAAGCAGCCCTGGGAGGCAGAGAGCTCTTCTGAAGTAGGAAACAGCAAGGAGTGTGTGGAATTCTCTGGTGTGTATGTGAAAAAAATCATCTCTAGAGCTGGCAAGAGAAGGGGACACGTCCTCCTCTTTAATTCCACGCTAAGACAGTGTAATTAAATACCTCCACAGCAAATGAAGTAAGGGACAGAGAGACTGGCAGAGATGCAGCAGCCCCTCCTGTTTCCAGGGCAGAGCATGACCCCTGTGACCGGTGCTGAGCAGTGACTCCCACCCTGGGGAAAGCAGGAGCAGCCCCAGGCCCAGCACACACAAAGCCAGTTTGGCTTTTGAAGATGATTCCCTTCCTCCCAGAGGTCGGCAGGCTAATGACAAGAAATATCAAAGTGAAAGGAGGCAATTGCCTCAATCAGGTAAGTGATTAAAATCGGGCTTTGAAGCGCCCAAAGGTCCCCTCTGCTGCTGTCAAAAACAGAGAGAAAAAGGCCAGCCGTGGGTAAGGCTGAGCTCTTCAAAGGGTCCCCAAGTGCTGGGGAGCTCCACAGCTCCACCGCCCAACTGGTGCCAAAACACACCGGTCCCTCCCTGCCCTGCCACACCCCGGGACAGGGGACACTCCCCCAGCTGAAGGAGGCTCCTGGCAGAGGCAAGCTCGGGGCTGGAGGGGCAGAAATGTCTGTTTGTCCCTGCTTCCCTCCCTGACAGCTTGGAGCTCCAAGCCCACATTTGGCTGGTGGTAAATGCTGGATTTGGAGGATCTTGCACCAGATTAAAGATGCTGCAGGTGTGTGAGGAAAGACATCGCAAGCTTTCCCCACTGGATCAGATTCACTCAGGGACACCCAGGGCAGTTTTGTGCTGCTTTATCCCAGCCCAGTCTGCACTGCTGTCCCCTCAGCGCGGTCACTGCCTGTCCCCCTGGTGCCACACAAAGGCTGATTTTACCTTCCAGCTCTGCAGGAAGGTGGCCAGATGCTGATAACAGAGTGGCATCAAGCTGGAGCTGCAGGAGGATGCTCAGGTTTGGATTTCATGGATGTGGAGAGAGGCTCCTCCAGCTGCAGCCACTGTGGGGCTCCGGAGGGGAGCAGCCTGGTCCTGGCAGGAGCAGTGATGGGGAAGGGGAAAATATCCTCCAGTGGTGCCAGAATCTCTCTCTTCCTCCAGTGGGAGCTGGGATGAGCAGTTGGGATCAATTTGCCATGATGAGGCAGGGCTTGCATCTTTATTTCACAGAAGTGAAATAGCGCTAAGGTGGAAAAATGTTGTTGTTCTGTCCCTCCATGTCCCTGTCCTCTGAGACAGAGCTCAGTCTGATTTGTGGGCTGACACAGGAAGGGTTTGTTGGTTCCAATGCAGTGCAGCTGCTGGAAGGGAGGTTCATTTACTGCTGCAGCTCTCTGGCGGCTGATGGAAAACTCCCAGATATTACTTCTGGGGAGACTTGCTGTAAATTGATGTGTTTTGTTATAAAATTCACATCTGCCAGGAATGCACAGCACAGGAAAGCAGTGTCAGCACACAAACAGAATGGAAGTCATGAAATAATCAGGGCTTCTAACAACAGTTTTGGAAGTAGGAGATGGATTGGGGTCTGCCAGAGCCTGTCAAACACAACGGGATTCAAATAATTCTGAGCTGCAAGGGGCTGGCTCAGTCTGGGGATAGAAATGGCAACGATAATCTGGGCTGAAGGAAACCCTTGGCCAGCCCAATCCTTCCTCCATGCTCTCAGTTTCCTGCTGAATTTCACAGGGAGAAGTTCTTCCATGACTTCCAGCCTTGTGAATTCTGCACACAAAAATAAAACCCATGAATAATAATGAAAATTCAAGCATTTCCCTGACAGGACCAAGGGCAGGGATGAGCTGGTTGAGAAGTGTTTATGGATTTGCAGCTGCATGAGCAACCTGGGCTAGTGGAAGGTGTCTCTGCCCATAAAAAGGGGTGAAATGAGATGGACTTTAAGGTCCCTTCCAACCCAAACTATTCCATGTTTCTGTGTTATAAAACTCCAAGTACTTCTGTTCTTTAACTGCATTTCCTTGTGACCCAAAGTTTCTCAGAGCAGCAGAAAAAGGGAGCTGGCTGCAAAGACTTGCAGAAAAACCTGGCTGACCAGGCAAGCAAATGCTGGATTAAGCCTAATATGGATAAATTCACACGGTGCATGTGCATGAGGATAAATGGGATGCTAATCAGCAATTCTGTATTTCTAATATTGGGCTCTGTGCATGCAGGATGGGGATCTCACGGCTCTGAAAAGCTCAGAGAAGGCCAAAAAAAAACCAGAAATAAAAGATTGTGAATTATTAGGGAAAAAAAGAGCGAACGTTTATTTTGGTGCTTTCTGCAACCACAGAAATTCATGGCTTCCCAGCATCTCAAGAGCTGGGCACCGTCTGGGCCTTCTGTTTGGAAAAGAGCAAAGTGGAAATGAAAGATGTCCAGGGAAAAGCAGCAAAAGTCATCAAAGGTGTGAAACAGCTCCCAAATGAGAAGCAACCAAACAGATTGGGACCTTTCAAGATGGGAAACAGAAAATTGGGATAGAGAGGCACAGGAGATGGAATGAGACACAAAGACAGGAGGGAGGAAATGAGTCACTGTGGTCTAATGGAATGCAAGAATTTGGGACCACAAAGTGAAATCAGTAACTGGAAGGTTCAGAACAGGTCTCAGGAGGCCCTTTTCACACAACCCAGAGCTCAGCTGGAGCTCTTCTCCCTGCAGGAACTTGCAGAGAGGAAATTTTAGATGAGTTCAAAAAGCAGCTGGGCAAGTTCACAGAAGAATAACCCATTGAAGGCCTTTAAATTCCACAAAAAGCTGAGCCAGTGGCTCGAGGAGAGCACAAGCTGCATGTGCCAGGCTCCTGGGACAGGGATCAAAGGAGGTGTCCCTGGATGTGCTGCCTCTCACTCACTGGCAGAGGCAGACACGGCTCCCTGGATTTTTGCTCCCATCTAACAGAGCTGAGCCCAACTGAGAGAGCCCAGGAACAGTCTCTGATGTCTAAAAGCACTTTAATACCGATTTCTCTCCTCATGCTCAGGTCTTAGGCTTGGAAACCTCCTCTTCTGTGCTCTCAGCAGTGACTTGGGCACAAGCAAGGATGGAGGTTTGGGATGGAGATGGGCTGGGAGAGGTGAGGCACAGCCCTGGCTGTGGGGCAGCATCTCCCCTGCTCTTCCCAGGAACTTCTCCAGCCACCACAGGGAGCACCTCAGCCATCCCTTGGCCTCCTGAGCTGTAACCAAAGCTGGGGACAGGCAGTGACACCCCGGTGTGGCAGGGGTTTATTGTGCAGGGGAATGGGCTCCTCGCTTCTCCCTGAAGAAGTCCAGCCTCATCCTGGGGTTTTACATCCCCAGGGGGTGAAGGGGGAGCAGGAGAAAGGGGAGAGATGGGAAACAATAATTCATTTAAATACACGTTTTAATCAAAGCCTGTAAATTACCCTAAGTGATGTTTTAACAAGACACAATTGCAAGAGCTGAGCAATGTTTCTGTCATTACTCTGCAATCGTGGCTTTGTTTTTTATTTAACAACCAAAACACAGGACTCAATTTACAGGGCTTTAGCCATGGTAGATGAATTTTTATGGGATAAATTCACACTCCAGCTTTGCTATCAGGTTGCAATACGAGGAGCTGGGCCTTTTTATTATTATTAGACCAGGCTGTCAAAAGCAGTTATACTGCTCTCCTAAAACTGGATGCAAAATCACTTGCCTCTGTGCAGCATCAATAAAAATGGGGCTTCTCTTGCTGCTAAAATTCAGGGGGGGTTTTATTTTATTCATGTTGGGAAAGTGGGATCACCATCTCAGCTTCTTCTTCTTTAACCCAAAGTCACTCCTACAGGGGCTCTTCAGGCAGAGCAAACTGGGGTTGGCTTTGCACAGAACCTGAGGAACCACAGAAATGGGGGCTGATGGAGCTCTCTGGCCCAAAATCCTTCTCTAAGTAGGATTAGAATCAACACCAGACCAGCTCAGCCACCCAGCTGAGCCTCAAAAACCTCCATGGACAGTGATCCATCCCCTGGCCTCTCCAGGATTTGTCCCAGGGCTGCACTCTCCTCACTGTAAAAAACAAGTGAAAGTGTGAAGGAGAAATAGGGATTGAAAAAATGTCAGCATCTTCTAATGAATACTTCTATTCTGACACCTCTCCTGGTGCAAAAAAACCAACTGCAGAGGGTTGGTGGGCTTGAACTGTGAGCAGAGGAAGGGGAAGGAAAACCTCACTTGGTTGTGCCAGGCAGCAAGTGGAGGAGGGAAGGTGCCTGAAGCAGTGGGAGAGGTCTGGATCACCCAGGCTAGCTGGGGTTACTGACTGGGAACTCAAACCTGCCCCACAAAATTCCCACCAGCAGAGCCTTGGTGTGGGCAGGGCAGCACAGCAGGCGAGCTCAGAAAACACAGGGATGTTCAGTGCAAAGGTTCCCACCTCCCTGCTTGCACAGACACAGCCCAAAACCAAGGGAATCACATTGAAATCAGTGTTAAAGGCCCCTTTGCAGTGCTGGCTGGCTCCAGAGTGAAGAGCACCAAAGCTGATCCATTTTCTTCCCTCACACAAACTTGGCTGTGACCTGAGAATCACAGAACGGGTTGGGTGAAAGGGACCCTAAAGTCCCCCCTCCCTGTGCCATGGGCAGGGACATTTCCACTGTCCCAGCTGTCCAGCCTGGCCTTGGACACTTGCAGGGATCCAGGGGCAGCCACAGCTGCTCTGGGCACCCTGTGCCAGCGCCTGCCCACCCTCCCAGGGAACAATTCCTGCCCAATATCCCATCTTTTTCACCCTAAGGCCATTCCCCTTGTCCTGTCACTCCATGCCTTTGTAAAAAGTCCCTCTCCATCTACCCTGTCAAAGGCATTATCATTAATCAAATTAGGTGCAAGAACCTAAGTAAGAATGTGCATAGCAATTTATGCAGATTGCTGCATAAGCTCTTAAAATGCTGGGCTGAGGAAAAAACCAAACCAACAACACAAACACAAAATAAAACCTGCAGCTTTCTTTGCTCTAATTAAATCCATCCTGCTCTGCCTGCAGGTGCACAGACCCTCCTGTTCATCTCTGTGATCAGACTCTGTGCAAAATGACAAATTAATAACTTGAATAACAACAGTTCAACAGGAACAGCCTGATTACAAATCTTGATAGAAAGAGGTATTGTTGCAGGAGTGGTTTCTGTTCAAAATGCAGTAAATCAGATGTCTCTGAAGGGAGAGAAGCGCAGTTTAAAAACTTATTTAAATGAAGGAATGGTAAATAGGAGAGGCAGTGCCCATTTCTCTTATTATATGGGTACAATCCAGCAACAGAAAAACCTCAGCACAGGAGCTGCTTCAATTTACTGTTATCAGAGGGGATTAGAGCTGAAGATCCCTGATAACCACAAGAGCTTTCCTGTGTTATTAACTAGGCTTGGCGATATTTTTCCTCCTTTAGAACACAAATGAAAAACCTCTTCATTTGCAATGCACGTTGGCTATTTCCTGCTTTAATGCAGCATTTCTCCACTGCAGTAGCAGCAGGAACTTGTGCTCCCCCTGTGCTGCTCAGGAGCCAAGGCCTACTGGGCTCAGGCTGCTCCACGTGGTGAGCAGCCAGGGAGTGAGGAGCTCTTCCCTGGCCCAGGGTCTGAGTCCCAAGAACCACCAAAACCCCCTTGCATCCTCTCCAAGACCCACCTGAATTCTCTCCAAGCCCCACAGCCTGGCCGGGACCTCAAACCTCCCTCCCAGACCCTGCCAAGCCCCCTCCCAGTACCACAAATGCCCTCAAGAGTGACAAAAGCCCCTCCCCAGTCCCCCCAGGAGCCCCTAAACCCCTCCCAACCCCTCATTGGACTGACCAGGAGAGGTCACATTCTGCACTCTGAAGCCACAGGATGTGGCCCTGATATTCCCAAATTCATTCCCAGGGTGGAGAAAGGAGAAGAAATCTCTGTGCTCTGTGATGGAGTTAAGGGGGTGAAGCAGCTTCTCCTTGGCCAGCAATGCTTTCACTGAAGAATAACAGAATTATTTGGCTTTGAAGGGACCTGAAAGATCATCTCATTGCAAGCCCTGCCACGGGCAGGAATAGCTGCTTTTGCAGGATGGCAGCTTCCCAGCCATGGAAAATGCTCCAAGGGGCACTGCTGCAGCAGGAGCAAGGGGTCCCAGGTCAGGGCCATGGAGCAGAGCCTTCCCACCCTGCTCCAGCACCAAGAGGAGCTTCTAGGAGTGAAGAGTCCAGCCCTGCCCACTGCAGCCCCTTCCCCAGGCCCAGTGGTCACCTCTGGGATGCCTTGGGTGCATCTCAGCCTTGGATTGAGTGGCAGCTCTTAGGAGCCCGTGGATCTACATCCTGGAGCAGCACAAACCTGCTCCACTGCCGTGCTCCATGTTGGTTTGATTTCTCCCCTTCCCTCCACCCAAGGGGACCATGAGAAAAATCTGCGTGAAAGGCAGAAGCCTTTAAAACTCCAAAGGCAGTGAGACCCAGTAGAGCTAAAATCTTTCTTTTCTCTGCCTTGCACAGTCTGGATTGTCCCTTATCCCAAACCTTCCCAGGGAAGGGAAGAGCACAGACCTTGGTCAGTCTCTACAAAGCCTTACCCATGTCTTTGTCAGGACTCTCCTTGCTCCCCTGACAAGGAAAAAGCTGTGGAAATCTGGAGTATGTCACGAGCTCTGCACACCAGAGAGGCATTAACTTCATGTAAGAGAACAAGAAAGGTCCACAGCAGCCTCCCTCCTGCTCCACAGAACCATGAGAGTTTTCCACAAAAAGCCCTTTCCTTGATACGTCTTTGCCATTCAGATGTGAAAGTTGAAACACCTGGGGGTGGCTCCCTGACTGAGAGGAGAGCAGGGAAGGGACTGATAGAAAAGGCAGAATTTAGTGTTTTTAAAGATGAAAAGATGGAATAGTTTGGGTTGGAAAGGACCTTGAAGACCATCTCACTGTAACCTCCTGCCATGTGCAGGAGAACCTCCCACTATCCCAGGGTGCTCAGAGCCCCATCCAACCTGGCCTGGGACACTTCCAGAAGGAGATCAGCAGCTGTTTGGCACAGGAGAGGAGAATTAACAACTAATCAGCTCCCAAAAAGGTCAGAGCACAACTGCTGCCCACCCACCCACGGTCTGACCCACCCAGAGTCACTGGCCAGAGAGGGATGGACATGGGACTGGGAGGATCCCTCCCTGCCCAACCCACACCAGCACTAGCCCTGGTATGTGCTATGGCTACCATGGGCCATGACCCAACCTTCCTGAGCTCAGTGGGCTGGGAAGGCCAACAGCAGGCTTGGAGAGGAGGGGAGATAGGGCAGGAAGAGGTGGACAGAGACCACCCCCTCCAGGAGCCTCCTGGGCACTGCAAATGAGCAGAAACAGATCCCCTTGGAGGCAAAAAAAAAGGGCTGGATCAGCCTCGCTCAAGGCTCTGTTAAACAGCTCCTTCTCAGGGTGCTTCCTCATGGAACATCCTCTCTCCTCAGAGCAAGCACAGGTTCCTAATTAATGGAGTGCTAATCAAGAGAGCAGGAGCAGGATGTGCGTGGATGCAGCAGCCCAGAGAGGCCATGCAGGGCTGCTGGGGGATGATTTGCTCCAGAGCCAACTTAATTTAGGAGCTGTGCAACAGAACAGTGGCATAAACAGGAGCTGGACACAAACAATTAGCAGGAGCTCATTCCAGAAAAATGCAAAATACGGATTTTTTTTATCCCTTTTATGTCTCCATCTCTATTCCCACTGCAGCTCTATTAAAAGGATGATGTTTTACTACAGAATGTGGTGTTAAACAAGGCAGTTTGCTGAAAGGCTCTGGCTCTGCTCCTGTGGCTGGGGCCCGGGCTTTGGGGATGTGCCTGGCTCTGTGCTGAGCTGGGTTTGAGGGATCTGCCTGCACCTCCCCGTGGGGAACGGCCAGCCCCAGGTCACGCATGGCACTGGGGCAGGGTGGTCCTCTGCCATTTCCACGTGTTCTCAGATGATTTTTCTCACAGTGGCAAGGTAATTTTTCCATGGGAGGGGCTGATGAGACTGGGGTGCCGCCCATGTTCCTCCCCAGAAAACAAGTCCTGGCGGTGTGTTCATAAAAAGATTCATAAAAGCCTCTGGATCCATGGGGGTGTGGATTGTCTGATTTTCATTTTTCTCATGCAGCTGAGGTTGTCCTTTGGGGATTATCAGGGAAAGCCAGCGTTTCACAGGGAATTCAGTACTCAGGGAGGCAGATGATGATGGAAGGAGACCCAGCAGTCAGACCCCAGGTCCCTCAGACCCCAGGTCACTCAGACCCCATCCAGGGCACAGCCATCCAGGCTTGGAGACACTGCAAGATTCCTGCCTGTCCTCCAGCGCTGCAACATCATCCCTGCAATTCTCTCCGGTGCAGGAACAAGCCCAGAGAGGCGAAGAAATAAATTCTGCAGACAACTGAGGGGGGTTTAAGCTGTAGCATTAAAAATTTATCTCTCAGATTAATGCTCACCTGCTGCCCAGTCCTGTCCGGCCCCTTGGGTATCTCAGTTCCCTTTTTAAAGGTCAATTTTATCCACAGGCCAAGCTGGAACAGGGTGTGTTCAGAGAGCTTAATTAGAGACGTGCTGCAGAAATGGTGAGAAAGAATCCTCTGGATAATACTGTCCTCGTGTCCCTGGGGCTGCAGCCTCTTTCCAGCTGGCCTCTCTCATCCAGGAGATGAGACACACTGCCTGGGCTGGGGGAGAGACCACAGAATCATTGAATACCCTGAGCTGGACCCACAGGATCACCCAGCCCAGCTCCTGTCCCTGCACAGACACCCCAAAATCCCACGCTGGGTGTCCCTGGCAGTTCCTGGAGCTCTGGCAGCCTCGGGGCCGGGACCATTCCCTGGGGAGCCTGGGCAGTGCCAGCACCTCTGGGGAAGAACCTTTCCCTGCTATTCTTTTGTTCCCCTTTGCTCCAGGGACTCCACCAGCTTTTGGAAGGAACTTCCCACACCTCCTAAAAACCTCTCTTTAAGGTGCCAGCAGCCCCATGTCAAGGCTGCAGGTTGGGAGCATTTCTAAACACTTAAAACACTTAAAAACCTGATTTAAACCACTCGAAAGACTTGAAAAGTGTTGCCTACACATCTCTGTCAAGGTCCTGGATCCTCGCTGGGAGATCCAGGGCAGCCCCATCCCACCTGCCTGACCCCTTCCATGACTGAGCCACAGCTCTGCACTCCACAAAACAAATTCCCATCTACCTCCAGATGTGCCCTTAAATCCCCATTCCAAGGCTGAGCACCAGCCAAACCCCCTCCTGGACCTGATGCCAAAAGCCTGGATGGAGGATGGGAAATGTTGCTGCTGTGTCATGATTTCTGATGAAAAATGATTCCCTTGGAAAGCGCCCCACCACATTTCACTGCTCCAGCTGTGAGGCACCCAGCACTGCCCTGCAGGAGCCAGGAACATCAGCACAGCCACAAGTCCCAGCTGGTTTTCCATGGGATTAATGCATGGGAAGAAAGACAAGCGTGCAAACAAGCAGCGAGCCCTGCAAACAAACCCCAGACTCCAGCCTGGGAGCACTCCCCAGCTCCCTCCCCTCTGGCTGCCCTTTCTCTCCCCCTGAGGGGCTCATGATCATCACCCAGTGCTCCTGGCCCTCAGTGTGAGTGGCCAGGCATGGAACAGAGGGGAAGAGGATGAGGAAGGCAGCAGCTAGGGTAGTCTGGGCAGGCAGACAGGATTTTCATCCGCTGCCCAGTGCCCACGTCAGCACAGAGCCCTGGGGCCCGAGGCTGCCGTGAGCTCTGCGTCAAGATTCTGACTCAACCCCTCGCCTCTGTTATGCCCTTGCTCTGGAATTCAATAACCTGCTTTTGGAGCCGTCAGGAGCTGTAAAACTTGTGTTCCTGCCTGGTTTCCTGCAGTTTGAGAAATCCGCCTGAAATCTAATACAAGGGGGGGAATCTAATTATTACAGAGCCACAGTATGGTAAATGGAGCAGGAATTCTCTCCCCCTTTGCCCTGCTGAGCACGAGCTCTTTCACTTAGCCCAGCCTCCCAGCAAGGAGCTTGGAACAAACTCAGGAGAGGTAAATCACACCAGGTACCACAGAGCCTTGGGGGACAAGGTCAGGGAGAGATTGTGTTGATGGTTCTGTTTGTGTTTGTGCTGCCACCCTGCTGATTTGTGTTCCCAGGGGCTCAGCCTGAGTTAATCCTGGATGATCCTGGTGGGACTCTTCCAGTTCAGGATTCTCTGTCCCCACAGCAAGTCCTGGAGGAGTCATCAGCTCCTGGAAGGTTCTGGTTGGACATGTGACTCCTCTGGCCTTCCCCACACCATGTGCTGTCCTCCAGCTTCCTCTTCTCCCATTTCTTTGGATAGCAGTGGAAATCACACAGTGGAGAGCAAATCCTCAAGGGCTGGGAGGAGGAAAAGCAGCACCAAACCCAGGACACCCCAAGGCTCTGCAAGGACCATCATTTCTGGAGATGTGCCCATGTGGTGCTCACAGTGGAGCAGAAATACTTTATACCTGTGGGTATGTAGATATTTGCTCATGGAGATATCACCCAACTCCTTTATTTAGGGTCCAGGCCTGCGTTTTGTGTTCATATTTCCTGAAAAAGCAGGGAAATGTCAGCTTTTCAAGGAACATTCGAGGACTTCAAAGTAAATGATCCATTTTTGAGAGCCAGACATGGCCATAGTGGAGCAGGACCAGAAAAGGGCCACACACGAACGGAGCAGGAAGGAACATTAACAATCACCCAGCATTTTTAAATAACAAACATGCGACACAAACTACTGGCAGAAACAAATTCATGAGCAGGAGAAGTAGACAAATTCATTAAATAAATTATCCAATATATTTTATTCCTCCTTCAGCTCTATTAATGGTTCTAGGACAACATCTATGCAGCCACAGATAAGTCTGAATGATAACTATTTGTCAAAAAGAAGCGAAAGAATGTAAGCCTCCTACAAGTATTCAATCAGTGGAAGTAATCTATAAATACAGCGCTGAGTTGTATAATTACATTGATAAACTTAATGCAGCAGGCTAACAGCAAACACTCACAATTAGCTACTTATAAATGAGCCAAGGATCAATAACCACTCATTGAGCTCAATGGGCAAAGTATTCCAAATATTACTGCTGCACTTAATCCGGGAGTTTGTACAAGAACAGCAAATTTGGGTATTTCCTGATTTATTTCCTACCCACCAGAGATCTGCAGCATTGAAACAGAGGTGATTTTATATTTGACAGCCCTCCATGGATTTGTCTTTTCATCAATTTGTTTAATTTTTGAACCAAGGTAAACTTCCTGCATCTGCTGCTTCGCTAGGAAGGGTTTCCCAGCTGAAAGTGCCAGGGGAACCTTCTTTGGATCTTGGGTCTGTCACCCAGGAAGAGATCCTGGGAGAGACAATAAAATCGCTTCCCTTTTCACCATCTACATAACAATCAGGATTTCACTGCTCTTCGCAGATTTTTGAGGCATGAATTTTCTCCAAAAAAAAAGAGGTAAAAACCATCTCTAACAGACCATATTCCACCATGCGTCCCCTCATTCCAGCCTTTGGAACAGCTTCCACCCAGCTCCCTCCTGCAGCTGGCAGACATGTGACTGCCTGGCGCATTCCAGCTCCCTTGATGAGATAGCAGCAGAGCTGTCACTGCTCAGTGCAGGGCTGGGGCAGGCTGGAGCAGCAGATCCCACCCCAGTGCCCAGCTCTGGTACCTCCCCTCTGTTGGAATGCATTTCCACGCACGAGCAGGTGTTTCTATATACGGGAAAGAGTTTCAGCTTACCTTGGGACATGTAAGGAAGTCAGACTAGAATTTTCCATAACCTTCTCATTGTAACTGGCTCAGTGCCAGCACAGGAGCACTGATGGGACTTTGGAGGGGTTCCTCAAAGCCTGGGGCCAGTTTCATTGGGCAGGGCCCAGATGGCCCACCTGGACCATCGAGTACCTTTAGTACAAAGGAGCTCAGTTGCTTTTTTGGACTTCCTTAGCCAGTGTCAGAGTGTTCTCTGCACTGTGTTTGACTTATATCTCTTTGTTCTATGAAGTTTATTATTTTTGTCATTATTAAAAGCTTTTGTTTTACAAAGCATGTCCAGAGAAGTTGTCTCACTATTATTAAGCCACTCTGAGAAGTTGCAGGCCAACCCTCAGACTTGATAAATCTTCACTTGTATCTTCTTCCATCCTGGCCACATGCCAGATTTTATCACCCCCCTGATCCTGAGAGCACAGGGATGCCACCAGCTGGCCCTGGCTATCTGCTACTGCTCATCTTGTCCTTTTCCCTGTCACCTCACCCAGAAATGCCCCAATCCATGACAGATCTCCTGTGCAGGGAGGCTCTGAGCCCCCCAGCCTCAGTGGGTGCAGAAAAAACCTGAGCCCTGTGTTTTCCTGCTGTGCCTTTCCCTTCTCTAAGCCTCCTTTTACACCTGGGCTCTCAAAGGTCTTAGGGGTTGTCAGAACAGTTTTCATCTCCTGAATCCTTTTTTAGGGTGTTAGAGGTTTTGTTAGCTGCTCCTACAACTCTATAACTTTTTTGAGGGGCTGTGGTTTTCCATGCAAGCAGTGTTTGCATTCTCTTCTCGATTCCTTATCTAGATATTACTGCTGTTTTTCTGAAGTTGTTTTCATATTCTTACAGACGTGATGTTTATCCCTGCTTCATGGTTTTTAGTTTGAGCATCCCAGTGGGAACAGAAGGGCTGTGGATTCTGGAGGGCATCCTCTCTTCTAGGAGAGTTTGTCACAGAAAGGGCAGGGCTTGGAGCCTTTTCTGCACCTCATTCGGTCCTCCTCACCTTTGGCATGGCCTGTTTTACATTTTGGACATCCCTGATTGTTGACCATGCAGTCAGAACACCTCTGCAATCAGACCCTTGCACAAATAAACAGGCAAGACTCAGAAAGTTCCTAGGGGAGAAAAACTGGCCTCAGCTTTTCAGGACCTCAGCCCTCCACAGCCACCATGGGAAGTGATTTTAACCTGCCAAGATTAGCTATGGAAGAAAAAAACCCAGCCACACTCTGGTCATTGCACAGATGAAGTATTTGATGATTCATTTTTGGTGATGTGTACATCCAGTTATGACTTCTGCCTGTACTCCTAAGCTCAGGAAGGCAAATATCCCAGCAGAGATCAGCCATCAGAGATTTTAATGTGCTTGGAAGCTGCTGTCTCTGTTGGGAGTGTGCATGGCAGGAATGCCTCGTTCTGGGGGTGCCTTCTGTCAAGTGCTGTTTCAGGTGCTCTCTCTGCAGCAAGGTCCCTGGATCTCCCATCCCAGCCTGACAGGCAGCAGGACGTGTTTGCAGAGAATCTGAGGTGGCAGCTCAGCCATTCACCCATCTGAAACATCCCTTCCCTTCCTGAGAAGAGCAACCAGGGTTGTGTCATTTGGTGTTTCCAGTTTGTTCCCACCACAAAGTTCTGCAGCACCCCCAGGCACAGCCCAGCTCCTCCCCAGGAGCCTGCAGGCAGCTGAGGCAGGGAGGGAATTGTGCATCGGGGATTGCTGAGGGTGCAGCACCACAGAAATCTGTGGGTTTGGAAGGTTCCAGGATGTTCTGGTTAGGGGAAGTCAGGCAGGTTCACACATCATGGATTACCACATCAGGCTGAAAGTAAGAACCCTGCTGTGCTTCCAGCACCTGTGTTTTCCCAGGAAACCTGCTGTCTTGGGTTCAATGCAAGGTGTATTCCTTTCCCATCTGTTGAAACCTATTGGGGAGGTGAGTTTTTTTCTTTATCTCTTCTATGACCCATCCCTCATCACTCTGCGAGTGTCTTCTGTTAATGGGTAACTGTTAAGCCAGCTGGGGCAGTGTTCTTTATCTCTTCCAGGACCCATCCTCCCTCCAGGGGATATCTGCTGTCCATGGGCCATCCAGGCTCACTGCAGGGCTCATACAATTCCATCATCCCACTGGGAGATGCTCCACCCAGGGGGAGGAGCCCAGCATTCCTGCCTGGATCAAACCTGGCATTCAGAACACCAGCACAGCCGGTGTGCACTGGATTCCCAGAGGGAGACCAGACCCATCTCAGCCCCACTGGACCTTCAGAGGAAAACTGCACCCTTCTCCAGGATCATTGCTCCAACAGAACCACATCTGTCACTGCAGGAGGACTTGGCTGGACTGACACCAACACCCTGAGCAACAGCGTGTCAGGCTGTGTTCTGACTCTGTCTGTGGTTTTCTTTTTTTGTTCTTTTTTTTTTTTTTTTGTATTACTACATTTTTATTCTAAAATTCCTAGTAAAGAACTGTTATTCCTATTCCCATATCTTTGCCTGAAAGCTGCTTAATTCCAAAATTATAATAATTCAGAGGGAGAGGGTTTACATTCTTCATTCCAAGGGAAGCTCCAGCTTTCCCTGGCAGACACCTGTCTTTATAAACTAAGACACCTGCTGAGCCCTGGCACACCTAGACTAGCTGCCAGAGCTTTATGGTGGAACAAGGACCTGAGACAGCAGCAGCTCCAGCTGTGGGGAAAGACTGATCCACTCTTCAAGTCCCACCAGCTTCCTATTCTGCAGAGTATTGGGAATATCCAAAGGGAAAAATTCCTGAACACCTTGCTGATGGAGCAGAGACCACCTCTCTGCACCGAGGTGGTTGCATGGCTAACTTCTCTGTTCCCCTCAGTAGGAAACCAATAAATCACCAAAAGGAAACAAGTATTTTATAAAAAAAGAGTATCACACACTGTGTGCATCAAAACAAAGTTACTGGCCTGGGTTATGGAAGCTGGCAGGAAAGCAGTCACTGCAGTGGTGTCAGCAGTGTGTCCACCCCCAAACTGGGGCAGTTTCTGCAGCAGTCACTGTTGGCCTTGCCCACTGCCCTGCCCCAATAGCTGTTTTGCACATCAGAAAGATTACAGGAGCAAAGAATTGTTTAGGTTGGAAAATCCCTCCAAGACCATCCAGTCCAAACATTCCCCCAGCCCTGTCAAGGCTACCAGTAACCCATGTCCCCACGTGCCACATCCACATGTTGTTTGAATCCCTGCAGGGATGGATATTCCACCATTGCCCTGGGAGGCTGTTCCAACACCTGACCACCCTTTTTGATGAGATTCTTCTTAATATCCAATCTAAACCTTCCCTGGTGCATCTTGAGGCCATTTCCTCTTGCTCTGCTGAGCTCCCCTCTGCCCCCAGACCCGAGTGTCCACCTGCACTTGCAGTGATGGTTCCTGACCAGCATCTCTATTTCTGGTGGCTCTGACTTCCCTGCTGGCAAACAAAGCCACTCACAGCACAGGGAGGATGAAATCCCCACCAGAAGCTGAGACCTTTTTAGATCCTGCTATAAAACAGGCCAGAGGCCACAGTGCCTCATGCAGAGCAGTTCCTCTTCCACTGCTCAAACTCCCTTGACCTCCTCCCCATGGGGTCTGCGACTTCTTACCAGGGCAGGTGCTGAAAGGACAAGGAGGGGGATGGTTTTAAACTATAAGAGGAGAGATTTGAAACTTCTTCCCTGTGAGGGCGAGGAGGCCCTGGCCCAGAGAAGCTGTGGCTGCCCCTGGATCCCTGGCAGTGCCCAAGGCCAGGTTGGATGTGCCTTGGAGCAGCCTGGGACAGTGGAAGGTGTCCCTGCCCACGGCAGGGGTGGAACAAGAGGAGCTTCAAGTCCCTTCCAACCCAAACCATCCAGTGATTCTATGAAATTGTCCATGTTCTCCCTCCACCATGCAGGACAGAGCTTCCTGAGGCTTTGTAGAGGCTTGACCCTGGCTGGGTACCAGGTGCCAATGCAGTCATTCTATCACCCCCTTTCTCACTGGGACAGGGCAGAGAATAAGCTGGAGCACATCCAGCAGGGTGAGACAAGGCAGTTTTATTACAGCACAAGACAGAAATGAGTGGAGATCTGCACACCCAAGAGCTAAAGAGTAAAAAAGGTCAGTCTCTACTTCCCATCAGCAGCGATGTTCAGACTCTTCAGTAGCATCGGGTGCAATTCCTGGGTCTCCTGGCTGTGGGGAGAAACCCACTCCCCATCCTTCATCCTGCTCCCGTTCCTTCCCGTCCCATCATGGACCAGGAATGAGGGCAGAAACCAGCCAGGGAAAGCCTTGTGGCACAATCCCTCCTGAAAAGTGTGGACACAGCCCTGGCTGATGGAGTGGGAAGGCAGCTGGGGTCAGGCTCAGGCTCTGCAGGCTCCTCAGTGGGATGAAGGGAGGCAGCAGGACCAGCCTGGCACAGCATCCACTCCTGTGCTACTGAGTCATCTTGGGAGAAATTCACAGGTTGGTAACAGGCCCCAAGTGGGGAACAAGTGTCATTCCAGCTGTAATGAAAGTGCTTTAGTCCCCAAAAAAAACCAAAACTAGCTGTAAAAAGAAGCATGAGATGGATTCATTCCAGGATTACTCAAATACCTTGCTTTGGGGGAATATCCTTCACTTCTCTTTTAACTTTAATATCACATTAGAGACTGCTTGCTGGGATGGTAGAGACTGTATCCTGAATACTTTATTGCCAGGCTCTGAGAGCTGGTGGAGTGTTTTGGATAATAGAAATGAATAATGTATCATGCATTCATTGCCTACCAGACTGATTTGTTTACTAATAATTTAGTTTAAAGTACATTATTGTTTTACTACTCACACACTGATTTACTTCCTAACATCGACTAAACAGATACCATTAAACAAGAATAATTTTTAACTCTAAAAATATATTGTTTGCAGTTTGCTCCTTAGAAGGCAATTGGTCTCAGCTGCATAAATTTGTCTCCAGGGTTATGTGTCCAAAGTGTTCTTTAAGCCATCTCTGGGATATTTCCAGACTTTGTTTGGTACCCAGGGTTCATTACAGCCCTCGTAGCTCAGCTCTTCAGCAGAGGAACTCAGTAAAAACAAGAGAAGCCCATCATTGGCAGAGCTTCTACAAGACACTCTCACAGAAGCAAAGCCTGAGGCTCCATGGAACTTCTCCCTGAGTGACTCTTGTTCCTGGGAAGAGCAGGACGTGCATCATCCCAGACTCCTGCTCACAGCTCTGCACTGCAGCACCACTCACACATGGGTCCTCCAGCAGACTTTGCAACAGTTGTTGTGTTTAAGAAATGCAGAAGCAGAACCTTCAGCCTTTGAAGCCTTTGCCTCAGCCTATGGAATGAGCCCAGAGGCTACAGCTGAAGGGAGGGAATGAGGTGTAGGATTGTTGCTAACCAATAACCCTGACACCTATTTGGAGCCATCTCACTGAAGCTCAGCTGACTCTGTACTGATGCCATGAAGGAAAAGATCTCCTAGTCTCAAGTTGCATTCCCTGCAGGACCAAGGCTGCTACACTCATCCCTGATCCTTGCAGTTATTCATATTTGAGCTCCCCAGACCCGTGGAGGAAGATGAACCAAGTGGGGCTTCTCAGCATAAACCAGAGGAGACAGAAGAAGGGGAGGATGCAGAAACACTCTTTAAAGGTGATGCAAACAAAGAGACTGGGTGTTTTCCATGTGTTGTGGATGGTAGGAAACGATTCATTTCAATTACAGTCTGGAATTCCCTTTACTCATCAGGAAATTTTAAAAAACTGTTGCAAGCGGTAGAGGACTGGAGGAGATTGGTGCAAGGCCAGTGAATCCTTCATGGGAGGCTGCAAGAAGTGGCTGGGCCAGCTTCTATGGGGTGAGATGGGGCTGCCTGGGGGGAACCCGGCTCAGCTCCAAACCTCCCCACAGCTTTTTCCCAAGCTCCTGCATTCCTGGGGAGCCCAGCTCTGAAATCTGGGCTGTGGGAGTGTCAGTGCCTTCAGAAACCTGGCTTCCAAAAGAAACAAATGTACTCTGAATTATTTATACCTTCGGTACTTACATTTGGATAATTAAAATGATGCTGGAAGAGGGTTCTGGATGGATTCACTGCTGAGGGTGCTTGGTCTCCATCTGCTCCTACCTGAGCTCTGAGATGGGTTTGGAGAAAGGAGAGGGGTCTGTGCTGCGTCGACAACCTTCTCTCGAGGTAAATGGGGTCAAAGGATGTTTGCTGGAGGTGAGAAATTACCTCTCAGCTGTTAAATTGTGACAAAGATGAGCTGAGGTGTCACAAACCCTTGGGATTGGCTCCCCAGCCAGACTTTCCAAATCCTCCAGAGAGAAAATCAGCACAAGATGTTGTGCTACAGAGAGCCCAGAGCAGACAACCTTCTTTTAAGTTTCCCCTTAAGCTTGGAGGAGTTAACAGTGTCAGAGCAGAGGGGAGCATCCCAACATTGCTCTCAGGGATAAGAGCTGGGAAGAGATTGCAGAGCTTACAGGATGAGAAAGAAATTAAACCGCAGCACACAAAACCCCAATATCCCCGCTGCAGGCTCAGCCACTTGGTGAAACCAATCTAATTTGTTGGACTCTTTATTCCCAAAGCCTCCTGAGACCTTGGAGTAACAGAACTGGAGCTCCCTGGGGACAAAAGAAAGTTTCCAGCCCGGAGGAGCAAAAGGGATGTCACGTTTATTTAAAAAGAGAGAGGCGACAGTGACACAGGAGGAAATCCTGGGTGCCTCCAAGCCCTGCCAGGCAGATCCCAGAGGACAGGTGTTGTCAGAAGTTGGATTTTACTGAAACAGCTCTGATAACACCAAAGGAGGAGTCCTGCGTGGTGGCAGTGATGGGAAAGGTGTTGGTGCAAAGGTGAAGCAAGAGCTGGAAAAGAGCCACTCCCAACCTCTCCCTGACAGGCAGCACAGGTCCCCTTTGGAGAGATCATCCTGGTTTGCTCCAGGCAGCTGTGGAGGAGAAACAGACCAGGGGACACAGAGCTAAGGGCTGTGGTGCCTCCTGAGCCATGGGGATAAAGGAGGGATATGCTGGAAAGTGGGAATGAGGTGGGTGGGAGGGAGCAGCCTGCAGGAGGTGGAGGAAGTCCCCCAGCCAGCAGAAGTATCCAGAAGTTTGCTTGTGGGACAGCACTGTGAGAAAAACACTCCAGGCTGTGGCAATGATTTCCTCAACACGGTGAGAAAACAGGCTTGCCATGGATGCCAGGGGAAGGGGCTGGGCAGCAGCCACTGGCACATCTCCAGGAGCACTCCTGGGAGCTGCCATGGACATTCCCTCAGGGCACAGAAGGGATCTGCCCTGCAGATGTGTGGGATTATACACAGCCAGGGGATGGCCAGAGCCTCAAGGTGATCATTCAAGGATTTGTGACTGTCCTTTCTCAGAGCTCTGCACCCCCTCAGCTGGACCTGAATCCAGCTGCACGTGTGCTGGAGATCCATGGACTCCTATTCCAAGCCTTGCCCAGTAGAATTTTTGATATATCACAGCCTCTCTTGCACCCCTGGTTCAGTGTCTGATCACCCTCAGCAGGATTTTCTTTTCCCCTTCAGCCTAATGAGGATTTCCCCTGGTCCCACTCGTGGAGTGTGACCTCTCCCCCAGGAACCTCTGGGAAGTGCCACATCTTCCCCCTCCTGTCAGGCCACTGCAGATTGTGATGAGATCTCAGCTTCCCCTTCTCTTCTTCAGGCTGAACACACCCAGCCCCCTCAGCCCCTCCATCCCTGACCATTTTGTTCTCCATCCCTGACCATTTTGATGGCAGGACCCACTGGCCTTGCACTGGGATCCAAGAGGACAAGGATCCCTTTCCTGGCCACGCTGCCACCCTCACTAACAGATTTCATCCCTCACTTGTCCACCAGCAGCCCCAGCGCCTTTTCCTGCAAATCTTTCCCTGGATCCAGCAGTGTTAACCCCTGGTGTTCATCCCAGGGTTCTGCTTTTTTATTTTTTGACCTTTCTGAGGCTCCCAGCAGCCCATTCCTGCAGCTGTCCAGGTCCCCATGGCCAGCAGCCCTGCCCTCAGGGTCCCCACCGACCCCCAAAACGTGGGGAAGCTCATTCTGTGCTGCCAAGCTGAGCAGTTTTATTCTGAGACAGCTACAAGAACATTGCTATGCTTCCATACAATTTAAAACAGAAATGAGTGAGATTATTTTTAATTGAAATTTCAACCCAACATTTCTGATGCCTGACCTGCTGGTGTATCTAAATTTGCCTTCCCTCATTCAGACAGAGCTGCTCACATTAATACATTATTCAGTGGTTCAGTCCTTGTGTCCATGAGCCAAACCCATTTTTGCAAATGTATTCATTGCTCCTCCTGTTTGTTGACTTGTTATGTGAAGGACATTCAACCTGAGGGGAGGATTTAGGAACATTTTGCTTTGTTTGCCAAAGAGGGGATGAAGAATTTTACTCAGGGCATGGCTGAGACTCTCTGAGCTCAGTGCCACCCTGACATGAATCCGGTTCCATGTCAGTGCCAGGGAGGATTGAACCCTCAGGAATTCCTGAGTTTGGCCTCAGCCCTTGTTGTCCATGTGCTGGCAGGGCTAGGCTGGAGAAAATCTTGGACTGTCTCTCCATTATATTAGCATCAAATTCCTTCATTTAGCCATTGAAGCATTTTCCCCTTCTCTGGTTATCTTACTGTGATATTTTGGAAACTTCTGAAATGCTGCTTTTAAAATTTTGGGTGAGGAGATGCCCAGGATTTGCCCTCTCACAGAAAGAGAAACAATAATGTGCAAAAAGAAAATAATCACATTTCTTTTGAATGGAAATGTCCTTTCTGGGTCCTCTAGGACATCTACAGATCTGGTACCCCCGGGGGTATCAGGGCAGGCCCCCCTCCCACAGGCTGGAGCCTCTGTCCCAAAGAACATCTGGATCCCACCTCTGGCAGCAGGGAGTCCCCAGGGATGTGCACAGCCCTAATCAATGTCCCCCATTGGAGAGCCACTGGAGTGGCAGCAATTTGGCCGTGAGTTGTTGCTGGAGGTCTGCTCTCCTTCCTGCCCGGGGCTGCAAAGGCTCTCAGGGTGAAAGATTTACAGTGTTTTGGAGAGACAGGGTTATCCTTCACGAGACGGGAACAGTGACAAGCTGGGTTGTTTCATCTTCATTCCCCTCCTGAAATCCCTCTTGATTCATTACACTTTGTCCTTCCCATTGCTGTAATGAAATAAAAATGTTTATGTTGATATATAAAGATAGCAACATTGATTTTCCTTTCTGCAGTAGATTTGATTACTATCAAGCTTCCAAAGCCTTCCCGAGGTCTTTCTTTATTTTATTGCAACGCCTTTTCAAACTCGCAGCTTTTTCCTAATTGTGTTTTGTGCTGAGAGAAGCATGTGGAAGGGCTGGAGAGGGAAGCAGGTGAGCTCTCAGAGGGACCCTTTCCATGCATTAAGATGTCGAGATGCTCTGATTTTACCAGGACGCTGCTCCGCAAATTCCATATTTGCAAAGACTGGAGATGAAATTATAAATATGAGACTGCGAGTGAAGTTATTTCAGATTTATTATTGCTGCTCCTGGATTTTCATTTCATCTCTGATCCCTGGGGGTTTTAGAGGTTTACCAATATTTTGACACTATTTGTATTCCTGTGTCAGCGCAGGATACCTGCAGTGTGCTTGTAGGAAGGGATGAGCAGCTGTGGGGAAAATGTTCAGGTGCCTTAAATACAATCAAAAGCAGAGCCAGATTTAAAGTTTAGACAGCATGTTTGTGTCTCTGTGTTAAACCAGAAGAGGAAATTCCACCTGGGAATCTTTGGGAGGACAGAAGGATTTGGTATTTGCAGCTGAATTTTACAACTCGAGGTTCCTTCTCCACCCCCGCCCTGCCCCGTGGCACGGGGAGAGCAGAGGCTGAGGCTGTGCTGGGCCAATATTTCCCATCCTCCAGATGCAAAAAAAAGGCACTGGGAATTTTACCAGTGGCTGTGCTGTTCCAGAGCAGGACACAGAAATCACCCCGAGGCTCCGGGACAATCTCCAGCACAGCTGCTCTGCTTCCAGGGCTAAGCCGGTCCTACAGCAAAGCCTGCCTTGTTAAGCTGCTTAGAGTTATTGATTACTGAGGCAGAATGTTCATTATTCGGGAATCCATGGATAGGCTGCTTGTTTCCATTTTTTCCTAATGACCAGTGTTCCCCAATTAATCTTGGCTTTGTTATGAATGCAGGAAAGATTCCTTTCAGCCACTGGAGGAATTGATTTTTTGAGTTTCAGTGTGTTTCTCTTCAGCACAACTCCACCATTTCCTTGTTTGCCTCAAAAAAAGGAATGTACATGAGGCTGGAGCAGGCTTTCCCTCCAGGTGTTCATTTAGTGCTTTAAAGATCAGCTTCCCAACAGTGCATGGAAGCACATGTTTGAATAAGGCTGAATTCCAAATGTTTGTGGAATTCAGCTGCTTCCTCAGCGAGCTTTCTGGGAAGATCCTGGATGAGCCTTCCCGACCCACCAGCACAGAATGTTAAATGTGATAGACATGGGATTGATGGCCACACGTCTTTCTTGGGAATCCTGTGATTCTTCCATGGCCCAACAGTAGCAACTCCACAGGTTTCTTCTAAACTCCTTTTGTTTTCCAAAATATCACTCACTGGAAATGAAATCTCAGCAGGCCAGCAAAAGTTTCAGAACATTTCCATTCAAAGGAAAGATGATGATTTTCTTTTTGCACATTATTATTTATTTTTCTGTGAAAGGGCATATCTTGGCCGGCTCCTGCCTCAGAATTTTTAAAGTAGCATTTCAAAACTGCCTGAAATATTGTTACAAGATATTTAGACAAGGGGGAAATGCTTCAATGGCTAAATGAAGGATTCTGATGCTAATAAAGGGGAAACACAATCCAAGATTTTCTTCAGAGAGTGGTTCAGTCTCTTCAGATGTTTGACTTGGGGATTTTCCTGCATCTTCTCTAACCTTGGATTTTTTTTTTTCTTAACTTCTAATTTAAAAGCTGTTAGAGAATGTCCAAAGGAGGGATATGAGGATGGTGAAGGGCAGGCCCATGAGGAGCAGCTGAGGGCACTTGGTCTGTTCCGTTGGAGCAGAGGACACTGAGGTCAGACCCCACTGCTCTGTGACAGTGACAGGACCCAGGGAATGGCTGGAGCTGTGTCAGAGCGGTTTAGGTTGGATATCAGGGTGTCCTGGTTTGGAAAGACAAGTGTCTGCTAAGGAAGGCAAGAGCCTCCCTTGGAATGGAGAATGTAAATCCCTTCCCTCCAATTAATATAATTTTGAAATTAAAGGGTTCTCAGGCAATTATATGGGAATAGGAATAACAGTACTATAAAAATTAAAATAAAAATGCAGTAGTACAAGAAACCCCCCCCCAAAAAAAAAAAAAACACCCCAAACCCCCCCCAAAAAACGCAACAAAACAACAAGAAGGGAAAACAAACAAACAACAACAACAACAAAAAACCAACAAAAAAAACCCACAAAACAAAAAACCACTGACAGAGTCAGAACACAGCCTGACACGCTGTTGCTCAGGGTGTTGGTGTCAGTCCAGCCAAGTCCTCCTGCAGTGACAGATGTGGTTCTGTTGGAGCAATGATCCTGGAGAAGGGTGCAGTTTTCCTCTGAAGGTCCAGTGGGGCTGAGATGGGTCTGGTCTCCCTCTGGGAATCCAGTGCAGACAGGCTGTGCTGGTGTTCTGAATGCCAGGTTTGATCCAGGCAGGAATGCTGGGCTCCTCCCCCTGGGTGGAGCATCTCCCAGTGGGATGATGGAATTGTATCAGCCCTGCAGTGAGCCTGGATGGCCCATGCACAGCAGATATCCCCTGGAGGGAGGATGGGTCCTGGAAGAGATAAAGAAAACACCTCCCCAGCTGGTTTAACAGTTGGTGATAGAATACAGACTGCTGGTTACATCTTGCATTGCAGCCTAAGACACAGGGAAAGGTTCTTCCCCCAGAGGTGCTGGCACTGCCCAGGCCCCCCAGGGAACGGTCCCGGCCCCGAGGCTGCCGGAGCTCCAGGAGCCTTTGGACAGCGCTGCCAGGGATGCCCAGGGTGGGGTTGTTGGGGTGTCTGTGCAGGGACAGGGGCTGGGTGATCCTGTGGGTCCCTCCCAGCTCAGGAGATCCCATGTTCTATGACCTCAATTGCCAGGGTCTGGCAGCCCAGTTCCTTGCTCCTCCTTTCAGCTAATGAATGTACTGAGTATGATGCCTCACCCCACATGCTCTGAGCCCCAGCTGATCAACTACAAGAGGCACAAGGAAGTGATGATGTGACCCTGAACCTTCTCGCATGCTCAGCCTTAGGGGCTGCACTGCAGGACCAAAGAATGGCCCTAGCTGGAGCTTGAAAACTGTCAGGCACAAAGTCACAGAATCCCAGAGTGGTTTAGGTTGGAAGGAGCTTAAAGCCCGTCCCATTCCACCTCCTGCCATGCACAGGGACACTTTCCTCTATGCCAGGTTGCTCCAAACCCCATCCAACCTGGCCTTGGACACTTCCAGGGATCCAGGGGCAGCCACAGCTTCTCTGGGCACCCTGTGCCAGAGCCTCCCCACCCTCACAGTAAAGAATTTAATGTGTTTCTCTAATCAAAATTTCCCCTCTTTCAGTTTGATCCCATTCCCCCTTGTCCTGTCCCCACAGTTCCTGACAAAGGGTCACTCTCTGGCTTCCCTGTAGCCCCTTCTACACTCTGGGAAGGTGCTGGGAGGTCTCCACACAACCTTTTCTCCAGGCTGAGCAGCCCAAGCTCTCTCAACCTCTCTCCAGAGATGAGTGCACACCTGAGGGGGCTCTGAGCAGTTCCACACTTGCTGCCAGGCAGGATTTTTAGTACTGGGGTTCTGGTGAGATAAATGCTGGTGTCTCTTGGCTATTTCCACTCCCAGGACCCACTGGGGGAGGTGACAATCTCAAATTTCAACTCAAGAATTACACCTTCACCAACCTAACCCTGATCTACACACCCTCACTTGGTGCTTCTTGTCTCCAGATCCGTCTGAATCCTCGGGAAACCCCCTCAGCATTAAACCCTCAGTTATCTGGATTAGCCCGGGAGGTGCTGCTAATGGGAGCATTGTTAGGGCTGTTTTTCATTGCCAACCACTCTGTCAGAGATGCTTTCACACAGAGAATCCTGCAGCTTTCCTGGCGGTGGGCTGGGCACAAACCCCTGGCTAAGCTGAGAGATGTCTTTTCTGTGAAGTCAATTACTGTAGAAAATCCACCAATACAAAGGGGCATAATGCAATTATTCGGAATTGATTTCTAATAAGCTTATGAATAGACACGTGGGCAAGTTCAAGTTTGCTGAGGGAGTTTATAATAATAGCTGTCACATTCCCATTAGCTTCCATCCCAGGGGATTTTACAGCACTCGGCAAATCCTGAACTCACATCCCTAAAGAGGAAGTGTTGCCCAACGCCCACTTGCCTTTTGCTTGGGAAATCTGAATTTAATTCCTCTTTTCACCACCAGCACAATCCTCCACGAGTCTTCCACCAAAGCAAAGAAGAAAAAGCCATGTGTTCCTTCTGCAGGAGACTGGGAGGAGAGACGCCACAAGGACCAGCAGGGACAGGAAGGTGCTAAACAAGGTGACAGCCTGGACTAGGGGAAGAGGCTGAAATGAGATTTAAGGTCCCTTCCCACCCAAACCATTCTGGGGTTCTCTAAATTTGAAAGAAGCCCATTTGGACCACAATCAGCCCAATGAGGGGAGGATCAATCCTGTCTCCAGGCCTAAAATGGGAGACGTGACCCACTGCCAGCTTCTCTGCGTGGGCGTTAAAGGAACCTTTAAAAGAGGGAAGATTGTGGATTTACACTCAGAGCTTTTCACAGCCTCAAGCTCCTCCCCGCTCTGCCGTGAAGTCCCAGCACAATTCCAAGCTCTGGACATTTGGATTTCAGCAGGAAAGCCAAATGAGAATGGTACCAGCAGCCACGGGGATGATAATGAGCCGGGAGCATCTCCAGGAGGATGCAGCACCTGCCGCCAGGGCGGAGGGAAGGCAGCAGGGGGATGGAGCCAAGTGCAGGGGCACAGATGGCTGAAAACACAGCTCCTTCCTGAGGCCTCACAAGGGCTCCTGCTGCCTTCAGGAGAAACTTTGTGTGCTCAGTTCGCAAAGCTCCACAGCCATCCAAAGGCAGGAGCTGCCCAGGGAAAGAGGAATGACAACAGCAGGAGCTGTAACGAGGCTGTCAGGGCTGGTGTTGGCCTTTCCTGCAGCCCGGCCCTAGAAGAGATTTCATGGCAAATCTAAATAAAGCTGTGGCACCCAAGTGAAACTGAAGCATTTGTGCCCCCCACAATAAAGATCTCCTGCCCTGTAAGGAACAAGGAATCATGGCTTTTTTTAATTTCCACTTCTGAGATGAGCTTCACATAAGTTTGCAGACCAGGAAAAGCAGCAGTGACAGAGACATGAATGTGATGGAATAAATCCCTTTATTCATCTGGCATCCCCCACATTTATTTGGCCTTCTGCTCTAGGCTTTTTTAGCTGTTGTTGTTTTATTTTTTAGAGTTGCAGTGGACATGAAATAAACCTGTCCCTTCTTAATTTATATTCATCTCAGCTGATGCCATTTGAAGATGAGTTTTCACTTTCTAAGCAGACCAGATAATAATTAAGAGACTGGATAATTGCACCATCAGGCCTGCCGTTTTGCATGAGTGGGGACGTGTTACTTTAATATTTTAAAACTTCCCAGATTGTTTCAGACATATGGGGATTTTAGAATATTTACTGTGCCAGGCTGCTGAAGGACCAGGCTTAACTGAAGTTATTGTAATCATGCCATTGTTTTCCAAAAACCCCGAAAAAGCAGACATTGTAAAGAAATATTGACAGCTGAAACAGATTCCAGGGTGGGAACTGGGAAATTGCTCCATTAGAGCACGTGTGTATTACAACATTAGGCAATTATTAAATTAACAGATGGCAGAGGCTGCTGAGAGCCCTGCAAACAGAGCAGCAAGTGAGGAAGGGAAATTCATGCTAATGCAGGCAGGAGCCTGAATACCCCCTCAATCACTGCTCCGTGGGAATTCCAGGGATTAAAGGGACGCCTTGGCCTCCCAGCAGCAATAAAGTGATGAATCACTCGCTAATGGAAATCCGTGCATTCCCCCACTCCCCCAGTTTATGGCAAATTGGTCCCCAAAAGGCGATTTCCCTGGTTCCCCCAGCAGCAGAGGAGAAATAGTGAGGAACGAGAGGAGAAGCAAAGAAGGAGATGTCACAAAATGGGATAACACAGATCTCTGCCCAGGTGAGAGGCTGGGAACGCTCACCTGGCACGTCTGCTCATCTGGATCTTCTTCCCATGTTAAATCCACAGGCCAGAACAAAAGAAATCGGCATCTCTCAGCTTCCCCTCAGCAGGAAACTGTGTCAGTCACACCAGGAAACTTGCACTGCTGAGGATCCACCCAGCTGCTGCGAAAAACAAGAAATAAAGAAATATTTTATATGAAGCTTTTATTAAAACTGTATATTTTGCAAAGCCCAGGTCACCTCAGCACCTCCCCTGGAGGGATCCCAAGCACATCCTGCGCCTCCACAGCAAAGTGCCCCAAAGCACAGCCTGCAGTGACACCTGGCATCTCCCTTCCTGTAACATCCCCCTCGTGCAAGGGGTGACATTTCACTGTGCTAAGGCTGGGCAACCACCACGATTGAATTTCTGGAAGAGCCAGGTGGAATTAGCTCTGTGAGGGTTCAATGCCTCTGAGGGTGTCCAGCACCTCACAGAAACTGCCTTAAAGAATTTAGCGAGATGACACGGTCGAGTGTGCCTTGAAAAAGCAAAAAAGGTTTTAATAAAAGAAGAAAATAATACAAAAACAAAGACCAAAGCTGAGCAGAGTAGGGACAGGGCCCACACACTTGCTACAACACCCTGAAAATGCACTGAGAAGCGTCCTGCTCTCCTTTAAGTATTGGATGATTTAGGTGGGTTTTTTGGCAAACAGCCCAATAGAGAATAGCTACTTTTCAGAGGAATAGGTAAAGACACCTATCAATGTTTTTGTCACGGCACTGAGCCAATTACTGCCAGGAGAGCAAAGAAACTTCTGGTGGTCTTCCCTTCAAAGGTTTTGGGGTGAGCCTTAAACCTTCCCTATACAGAATCATCTGTTTGGGTGTGGAAATACATTCCTGCACACCACATCCTGAAATCTGCCCAAATCTCCTGGGAAAGGGTGCTGGGAGAGCGCTGTGGACACAGCTGCTGTCCTGCTCTGGGCATGGAGGAGCTGGAGGAGGATTTTGAGCCTGTCCCCTCCAGGAGAGGTTCCTCAGCTGGGAGGAGTTTCAGGCCTTGGTAATTCCAAGAGCAAAAGCTGGAGAAAGGCTCATGAGCCTGGAGGAAGGAACAGGAGCTTGGGAAGTGGCTTTGCTCAGGGAACAGGGAATTGTTCATACAAAGTTTCACAGCTGGAAAAGTGGGATTTACCACGGAGGCATCCAGGGCCTCTCCTTGGACTGCCTGTGGCCAGAGCTCTTTCCTGGGCACGTGGGTGATTCCCTAAATCCCCTCAAGCAGGAAGAAAATTCGATGACACCAACTTCTTGAGCAGTTCATAACCCCAGGCCTCTATTTTCAGCATGAGAAGTTTTGCATTAAGTGGAAAAGCGTGCATTGAGCCACATGAAGTATTTAAGAGCTGGATTTTTGGGAGATGGACAGCAAGTGTTGTTTCAGCTCTCCAAAGCTCAACAGTTCCTTGGAAAAGTTTGGGTTTGGTGTCACACGGAGAAAGAAATCAATCATTCACACCATTTCAGCAATTATCCCTCGTTTTAGATTTAATTTGTGAAAATTGGAAGCCTGGAGTTCAATTCAAACCCAAAACAGCTGTTACGCTGTTCTGGACTTTTTAAATATTTACTACTGTAAATATTTTTTAAAAATCAAATGTTATAAAATACAAGTAAAATTCCTCTTTTTTGCATTTTTTCCCCACTGCTGGCAAGGTCTGATCTGCACACAGAACTCCCCTGGATGGCAGCAGGGATTAAACACAATCTTTGCCTGAAGGAACCGCTGGGTTTTAAGAATTAAATAGGCAATGGGTGGTTGGAGGGACTGTGCCACAGCCCAGCCCTGACACAGCCCCGTGTCATTAATATCTTATACTTACAATTAACTTTTATCTGCTGATTTAATGATGAGCCACAGCTTGTTAAAACAGTTCTTAGAACTCTTTCACTCTCCCAGACAGAGACTGGGGCTGAATTATCTGTGAAGAACACGGACAACAAAGACACTTTGGAGATTCAGGAGTCCTGTTGCAGTGGTGCCATGGAAACTCAGCCATGCTGAGGGCCAGATTCCCAAAGGCACGTGGGGGTTTAGGGATGCAGATGGACAGAGACACGGCAGGCAGGGAAAAGGATGGTTTAAAATCCAGATGCAACAGGAAGAGCTCAGATCCAGCTCAGGGATCTCAGGCTGTGACCTGAGAGCTGTGGGGAGGGGACAGGGGCCAGGGGGCCATGAGCCAGGTCAGAGAAGTCCACAAGAGATTTAAAAATGACTCTCGCCCACACAGCTGCACAAACCACAATTTCCAAGTGTTTGCTTCTCCACCCAAAGCTGAAGTAGAATCCACAGGCTGGAGATGTTGGAAAATTCCTGGTCTGCCCCATTGGGAAGACCCAGTCTCCAGCAAGAAGGGCAAGACCACCCAAGTGATCCTTCTCCCCAAAGAAACCATTTATGCTTGCAGAGAAAGTAGAAATTGAATTGGGCATTATGAAAAATTCTCTCTGTAGCTGCAACTACAACCCAGATAATTCATTTAGGCTAAATATACGGCTGTAATTGAAAAATCCAAATAAGGGATGCATATGCATTGATCCATATGATTTAAATCAAGCTATAAAACATCAACATTATCCAGCAAAAGCTGCTGAGGAAACAGCAGCCAGACAGAATATGAAATTCCAGGGAGACCACTGCACTGGCTGGGAGGAGGACTTAATTGATTTTGACAAAGAAACCTATTTGCTGTTTAATTGATTCCTACTCTAAATTCCTAGCACTTTCAGACCTAGCAGAGAGAAGCAGCAGAATAGTGATTACCCAGAGCAAATTACAGCTGGCCAGGGCTAGAGTACTTCAGGTCTGGTAATTCTCTATTTACCGAATTACTGCTGTGGATTTTCAGAGAGGCACTAAAATGAGCTCATAGAAGCACACAAATCACCCCGAGTTACAGGAGGGTTGAAAGAGCTGCCCAGGCCCCAGAAGGACCTGAGGGGAAGCAGTAAGATCCTCACTTTATCCCAAAAGTGTCCCTGCTCTTCTGCACCACCTTAGGGTAGCAAGAGCTGTGTTTGCTGGGACGGACAGGCTCACAATTTGTGCCAGTGCTCTAAAATCCTCTTGGAATCCCTTCTCAGCTCTGAGAGATGTCTGTGTCACATTCTTCCAGGAGTCTCCACCACCTGACTGAGCTCCAGGGTGTCTTTCCCTGCTCCTGGAGAGAAGCCTGGGACTTTTCCACAAGCCACAGAGGTTTTCTGTAACCTCCAGGAAACACTGAAATCTCCAGCTCCCCCAGTGTGGGAATGTGGATGACAAATGACAGCTCTGCAGCTTGACCTTTTGCAAGCTCTCCCCTCATTAAAAGCAGAGGCCCCGGAAATCACTCATCCTCACCAGAGTCATGGCCTGAGGGGCTGCATTGGTGACTGAATTCCTCAGTGCATCCTTTCAGAAAGATCTGGCAGACCTGGAGGACCCCCTGGAATGTTTCTCCCCTCCTCCCAAAGATGCCCCTCTGCTGTGGGTACCTGACTAGAAATGGAGCCTATGATCTGACTCAGGAGAGAAACAGCCTGAAAATTTCCTTCCTACTTCCAACAGAGCAACTTCCCAAATCAAACAGTCTCCAGTCAAAGGAGAAGGAGCAAAGAGAAGCAGGGCTTTGCTGTCAAGATTCAACAAGCTGCACTTCCAGCTGAATTCTTCACGAATTCCAGAAAAAGCAGGATGGAAACTATGGTTTGGATGGGAAAGGACTTCAGATCTCAGCTCACCCCACCCCTGCTATGGGCAGGGACACCTTCCACTGTCCCAGGTTGCTCGAAGCCCCATCCAACCTGGCTTTGGACACTTCCAGGGGGGAAATCACCATAAGAGATTCCCAAGGAAAGGAGCTTAGACAAAGCCCAAGGAGGAGGGATAACCCCAGGAAAGGCTGGACCCCTCCACCCCCCTGCAGTGCTGGGGCAGGGCATGAATGACAGGGGTCCTGGAGCCCCCATTCCCAGGAGGAGCTCCCCGAGGAGGTCGTGGCAGCTGCTTCTGCCCAGGAACAAGCTCCTCTCACCCCAGGGAGGAGGGTCCCCTATGACAATTCTTAATCCTTTTTCCCTGCCAGGGTTGGGATTAATACACGGGAGTCACAGTTTGTGTCTGGACTTGGATGTTTATTGTTTCTTATCTATTTACAGACTCACCAGCCGTGAGCTCTAACTAGCAAGTTAGAGAAACGAGGTAAAATGGAGCACCTCTAACTCTTCCCAAGGTTATTTAAGTGTTAATCACCCAATAACGAGGTGACACCTATATTATTTATACTTTTGACCCAATAATGACCACCTGAGACCCGCAATGCAGACCTTTCTCACCCAATTACAGAAAAAATAAAATTAAAAACCCAAACCCAAGCAGAGCCTTCAGCTGAGGGTGGCCCTAGAGCTGCAGAATCCAGTCCATCAGAATCCAGCATGGGCACAAAGGGCGGAGGGAACCCTTTAGCTTTCAGTCCTTTTAGGAAAGCACAATAGGATCATTCACCTGGGGAGTGTGTCCAGGGCAGGGAACAGAGCTGGGAAGGGGCTGCAGCCCCAGGAGGGGCTGAGGGAGCTGGGAAAGGGACTCAGCCTGGAGAAAAGGAGCTCAGGGGGGACCTTGGGGCTCTGCACAACTCCCTGCCAGGAGGGGACAGCCGGGGGGTCGGGCTCTGCTCCCAGGGAACAGGGACAGGAGAGAGGGAACGGCCTCAGGCTGGGCCAGGGGAGGCTCAGGTTGGATACTGGGGAAAATTTCTTCATGGAAAGGCTGGTTCAGCATTGGAAGGGGCTAGAAAAGGCCTCCAAGACCACCAATCCCTACCCAGCACCATCAAGCTGGCAGAGAATAAAACTGGAATTTAATCCAAAAGCAGGAATTCAATACAGAACAAAACTGCAACAGTGGCTGTCTCCAGTGGGATGTCTGGGCTTCCAGCCAGTCCTGTGTGCTCCACAGTCAGCACCAAGCTTCCTCCAACCTGGCCCTGGACACTTCCAGGGATCCAGGGGCAGCCACAGCTTCTCTGGGCACCCTGTGCCAGGGCCTCCCCAGCCCCACAGGGAAGAATTCCTTCCCAACTTCCCAGCTGTACCTCCACTCTGTCAGTTCAAAGCCATTCCCCTGGTCCTGTCACAGTGCACGTGCTCAGGACCACCTCAGCTCTGATCCCTCCCTGCTTTAACCACTTCTCCAGTGCCCAAACCATCAGTGAAGCACAAAACCCTTCTCTGGTGCTCGCTGCACCTGGGGCTCCCCTGTCCTCCTTGGGGCCAGGGTTCAGCGTCCCCAGGAGGATCAGGGGCCCCAAAACAGCCACACCACCACACAAACCGGGTGTCATGCCCTGATCTGCTGGGGATCAGTGGGAGGGGACACAAGACACAGCCAACAGGAGACACCACAAGCAAAAATACTTCAAACCCATAAACTCGCTTTTTTCTATTCACAAAGTGGCACAGGTGTTCCAAATCTGTCTCTCACAAGGTAAATACTGCATTTGGGTTGTAATTTGTTTAGCAAACCTTGAATTTCCAGCTGTAATTATCCCATCCAGGCAGTTAAATGAAGGTGGCATATCAAGTGACCTTCAGCTCCCAGCTGCAGTCTCCATCCCAGGAGACAGATGGAGCAGCACAGGGATCCCCAGGTGTGAGAGGTGCCTGGATCTGCCAGCCAGGGGTTCCTCCAGAATCAGCCAGCTCCAGGCAGAGTGGGGTTTTGGGGAGGACAGCAGGCACAAACCCAAAATGTTGGATTTCTCTGCCAGGAGAAAAGCCACTGTAGTTGGGATGTCCTCAGCTGGGGGAGCTCAGGACGTGTTTCTTCACAAAAACATCCCGCAAGGCCAAGGTGTGTGAGGACACCACCCTGCAGGATGGTCCATGCAGTGTAAATATTTTGGGGATCCTCTTGCAGAGGAATAGGGTTTTCTCCAAATTTCCCCTGCCAAAGGGCAGAGATGGTGTTTTGCCTTGCACTGAGACGCCCAGTGAGTCAACTTGGAAAGATGCAAGCACAGTGCCCTTAAAATAACTGTAAGAAAAGGAATTTCCAGTTCCCTTCCACCTGGTTCCCCTCCTGCTCTCCAGTTTTCTGCACCCTGCCCCAGGTGAGCCCATCCCAGTCCAGCATTCCCTGCTCCCATCCTTCAGACACTCAGGTTACCCCTCCTCTCCCAGACTCACTGAATTCCCACCTTTAGTCCCAACCCACCTTTGGGATTTCCCACTGGTTTTCCATGCAGCCTCTCACCTGCTCTCTGGCTGTGCCCAGCCCTCCTGGTGTCTCCTCCTCCAGGCCTCTCTGCTTTCCCACTCCAGCCTTAGCCTCAAACTTCTCCCCACCCTTCCCAGCTGTTTCTTTCCCAGATAATCTCCTTTAACAGCCCCCATGCCACCCTGCCTCCCAGGGCACCTGGGGACAGCCATGCAGGAATCTGTGCCTCCTGCACTAAACTCCTGTCACTATGAAGCGAGCTTAACAAAAACATGAATTAAAAAGTGAAATCCATACAGAATGGCACAAAACGCAGCCGTGTCAGCACCCAGCAGGTCAGTCACCCTCTGGGTAACCTCCCCTCCAACTCCACTGCTGGAGAAGCCAAAGCCAATGTTGGATCTAAACAAATGCAGGAATCAGAGGGAGTCCAGGAAGTCAATGCTGCAAATGAACTGCTCCTGCAAATGGATTTTCCTTTCCACAGGGTGTGTGAGTTTGGAAAGACAGGGGTCTGCTGAGGAAGGCAGGAGCCTCCCTTGGAATGGAGAATGTAAAACCCTCCCTCTGAATTATTATAATTTTGAAATTAAGGGGCTCACAGGAAAAGATATGGGAATAGGAATAACAGTTCTTTACTAGGAAGATTAAAATAAAAATGCAGTAGTACCAAAAAAAAACCAAACCCAACAAAACAACAACAACAACCCACAAACCACTGACAGAGTCAGAACACAGCCTGACACGCTGTTGCTCAGGGTGTTGGTGTCAGTCCAATCCAGTCCTCCTGCAGTGACAGATGTGGTTCTGTCGGAGCAATGATCCTGGAGAAGGGTGCAGTTTTCCTCTGAGGGTCCAGTGGGGCTGAGATGGGTCTGGTCTCCCTCTGGGAATCCAGTGCACACAGGCTGTGCTGGTGTTCTGAATGCCAGGTTTGATCCAGGCAGGAATGCTGGGCTCCTCCCCCTGGGTGGAGCATCTCCCAGTGGGATGATGGGATTGTATGAGCCCTGCAGTGAGCCTGGATGGCCCATGGACAGCAGATATCCCCTGGAGGGAGGATGGGTCCTGGCAGAGATAAAGATAACACCTCCCCGGCTGGTTTAACAGTTGGTGATAGAATACAGACTGCTGGTTACATCTTGCATTGTAACCCAAGACACAGGGGCAGCTGCAGTGGGGAGAGGCAGCACAGCAGGGCAGTGACTCCCTGTCACTCTGTGCCCACAGGAGGAGCTGGGCCCTGTTCCTGCAAAGCCCAGCATTGATCAGGGCAGCAGCCTGTCAGTGCTGCAGGCAGCAGGGCCTTTAACAAGCCCTGCAAAGATCATTTGGAGTTGTCACAAGCTCACGCTTGGTTTGTAAAGCAGGCTGAAGCAGATTTATTGATCCTCACACCATCCGCCGGGGATGGAGGGAAGGAGAGCAAAGGAATGCTTGAAGTCCAGCTCCAAGTCCTGCCAGGACCTGCCACAAGCATCTGAATGGGGGAAGAGCTGAATGCTGCCAGCAGCAAAGATTCTGGCTGGAAGAGCATCGGAATGCTTCAACAGGGAGAGCAGGGCACTGCAAAGGGAGGGCACTGCAAGCACCTGTGTCCTCTGGGGCTGCCAAACCCCTCTGATCTCACCTGGCCACTGCAGGCTGGCACCACCCAGCTCAGAGAGCAGGGAGATCCCTCCAGGGCTCTCTCCCGTGCCCTGGAATATCATTGTTAGGGCAGACACAACACACAGAGTGACATGGTAAAATCTTCAGAAGTCTCTTTTTTTATGGCAGCATGCTGTCCTTTATACAGTTTTTACACACCTCACGGGCAACTTTAATTGGTTAACAGCTTTCTTGTTAATTATTCTATTGGTTAGTAAAATGTATTCTACTTGGCCATCAAATCTATCTATCCTTGTTCACATATTTTCTTTACTGATTCTCATGGGACAAATCCCTTGTTATTACAGGTGCACTTATTTTTCACCCTCAGAATAGATTGTTGTATTGAAGGAACTCATTCTCAAAACAGCTTCATATGGAAACCTGCAAATTATTTGTTAGCTGCACTGATGAGAAATGACAGGCCAGCTTTGGCTCCTTCCACGCTGGAGCACTTGGCTTCCTTTAATACAGGAAAAGATGTAGTGGGACAGGGAGGGGAGAGAGGACACAAGGAAAGCACAGAACCAAGGGAAAACCAGCAGAACTGAGTTCCTGCCTGCCCACATCAGCCACCAGAGCAGGGCCCACAATCTGATTTTGCTCCCACACTGACCAGCCACAGCAACTTCAGCCCATCCCATTCCAAATTAATTCCTACGAGCTCTGAACATCTTGAATTTTTCCATTCAGAAGAACTCAAGGTGACACAGAAATTGGAACCAGGCAGCTCCTGGCTGTGCAGGGCCTCAGCTCCCTGAGCAGCCCTTCAGGGAGGCCTCAAACCTTTTATATACTCAGTGTATTTTGCAGCAAGTAATAACACAGCTGTGGAGAAGGGATGACAATATCCAAGAGTGACAGGAAGCACAGAAGGGAGAAGGGGAAATTAAGCTCCTTGCAAGCAACTACTGAGCTTTTGCCTTCCAGCACTTGCTGAGAGCTTCACTTTCCCAATCTATTGCCTTCACAAAGCTGCTTGGGAAACTCTCCTTAAGCCGTTCCCTCTGCCAGGTAGGAAAAAAAAGAAATAAGTTGGTTAATGCCTCCTAATTTCACTCATAAAAAGCGTCAGCCTGCTGGAGTGAGGCCCAAAGAAGCCTCCACCCAACACCAGCACATTCAGTCCCTGACCTACAGGTCAGGGATTTGAGCAGAGAACAGCAGCAGCACATGAACGTGAGAATGAAATAATTAAAAGTATAAGAAAACTGGCAGAGGGACGTGGTGGCATCCACCAAAAGTGGAACAAGAAACAAGTGCCCCTGGGAGTGCATTTAAAGTTTAAATCCGCCCAGAAATGAGCTGGTACAGGGGCACAGCAGCAGCAGGGGAGGGTTTGACAATCACCAGGGCAATAATTAGCAGAATCAAGGAACACTGCATCATTCCCCAGGGTGCTGAGAGCCAGAGGAGATGCCTCAAGGCACATCTCCCCTGCCAAGGTGTTTGCTTAGGGCTGTCACATTACCAACACATTTCACATTTCCAGCCAAAACGACTCAAAATAAGCATGGATAATCAGACAAGCTTGGAGACAATGAAGAACAACCTGGATACTTTCCCAGAGCTCAGAGGAGCTTCAGCCTTAAACGCTGCAGGAAGCCAGTCCATTCATCATTCCCAGCCTCTTCCCACCTTTATCCCCTGCTGTTTCTGCAGCATAGATGAGAGCAGATCAAATGAAAAACTCAAACCATCCCCATGTGCAGCTACTCCAAGTTTTTCCTTCTTGGTATAAGAGGTCTCTGTGGCTCCCTGAGCCTTTGGATGTTCAACAATAAAACAGGGAGAGGCTCCCACTCCTCAAACTCTGCTTGAGAACCCTCCTCTTTCCAAGCAGGGCTTTAGGAGCTGCCACAGGAAGGTCGTTCCAGCCTGTGGCAGCTCTCCTGCTGCAGTCTCGGTAGCCTTTTTTGAGGCTTTTTTAGCTTCACAGGTACTGGGCTGTTCATCACCAGCTCCAGCACAGGGAGATTCTGGCCACACACAGCACTGGAGTTCCCAGAGGGTCCCACGAGCTCTGGGCTCAGGCAGCCAGGAATGTTCACAGTAAATGGATTTAAAGGCCATGCAAGAACACATCCCACTGATCCATGGGCAGGAGCAGCAGGATTTGCTGGGCTAAGCACTATGTTAGCATAGCTCAGATGTGCTGCACTGACAAATCAATACCGAGTGCAGGAATGCCCAACTATTCCTTAAAATTCACTTTTATAATCATGCAAGTTTCCATTTCAGGCATTCCTAGGTGGTAAAGGTACAACTTTGCCATTAAGAAGACAACATACATTTTATTTCCCACAAAGCAGCAGGACTGGCTCCAATATCCCCAATTCCCACTCCCCAAGTTCAGCAGGAGTTCCAGGAGGCAGAACTGCTGAGCTTTTTTCCAGAGAGAATCCCCTGTGCAGCTGAGAGGGCACAGTGCAGGGATGGCCCCTGCAATTTCTCTCTCACATCTCAGCAACACCTTGGCCTGACAACTTAAACTGCCTGATTATTTTGCCTTCAACACAAACTGGTTGCTACAGGAAGACGACCCTTGTCTGGTACATGCTGAGGTCTTCAAGCCTGCATTCACCATGCACAAAAAAATCCCCATCCCCAGTTGCTGTTTCTGACCCCCCCATGAAACAATTTTAATGATCTTTAAATAAAAAAGTAACTCTGGAAGAAGCAGTACCCACATGAGAGCAGATTCCACTTCTGGTCTTGAAGACAGAAGGATGAGAAGCCAGGAGCAGAGCTTTTCCTCTCAAAGTCCCTCAGGTACCTGATCCACCAGTCCAACCCACAGCATTTCCTGGCCAGTCTGAAGGCACTGGGCTCCTCAGCCTCTTCCAAAAGGAGCTGGACACGGCCCTGGAAGAGCTCTGAGCTCCCCAGAAAGCCTGGTCAGGAGAGGGCAGTGCTGGCAGCAAGTGTCTGTCACCCACACCTTCCACCCCACCAACCTGAAACCTGCTCCAGGCAGCAGCAGATAAACAGAAGAGGAGATTTTGGCCTTGGAGGAGCAATGCCAAGGGGTGCCAGGGCTCTGGCAGCTCTCCCAAGCACAGGACAGTGCCAGCAGGGCACATATTTGCCTCCAGGCTTGGGAGAGAGAAGGAATTGCAGCTTCCCAGGACAACACAGGTGTGATCCTTCCTGTACCACTGCCTGCTCTTCCTGCAGCCCTCAGTGCACAGTGGAATTCCAGCAAGGGAGAGGTGGGAAGAGCCCAGCTCACACCCACTGAGCAATACTCCCAGTCTTTGTCCAAGAGAGACCAGAGACAGGGAGCTTGCGTGCAGCAGTTTTATTTTAAGCAGTTGTGACCGACTACAAGCAGCTTTTAGGAAGACAATTCTTTACACTCACTGAGGGTTTAATGCCAACAGCAATTGTTGTTATATCCTTTATCTGGGGGTGCTGAAGGTTTCCAGGTGCTCTGCCTCCTCCTCCTGGGAGGACTGATCCTCCTCATCATCTTCCTGGGAAGATTGATCCTCCTCATCATCTTCCTGGGAGGACTGATCCTCCTCATCCTCCTCCTGGGAGGACTGATTCCTTTCCTCCCTGGGAGAGAAGGGTCCCACCAGCCAGGACAGAGGAGTGTTGTTCTTCAGGTAATCCAGCAGCTCCTCCATGTACTCCTGGATCACAGCCAGCTCCCTCTGGCTCCGGGTCAGGACACTGCTGGACAAGTCCTGGAAGGAGTTTGCCACTGAGAAAGCAGCATGCAGCTCCTTGATGGCACCGAGAGCCTGCTTCAGCCTGTCCTGCAGGCTGCAGGGAAGGCCCTGGATGGCAGCCACCACCCCACAGCAGGTGAGGTGCAGCTGCTGGGTGACCCTGCGTGCCATCAGCAGGGTCAGACACTCCATCTCCTGGGGGGAATACGATCACGAACGAGTCACTTCAAAGAGAAAAACCGAGGGGATGCCCAAAGCCCTTTGCCTGCCTCCCTCCCCAGGAAGGTACCTCTGGCTCGGCAGGGCTTCCATCTCCACTCTCTTTGAGATACTTCCTACTCCAGTCCAGCCACATGCCGTAGAGTTTCTCCTGCTCCTCCTGAAGCTTTTGATTAAATCCTTGTTTAAACGCCTCAATCTGTGGCAGCGGAAGATCAGAGTGCCAGGACAGGCAGATCAGCTGGGGAACTGCAAAGCTCCTCAGCACAGCAATGAAGCTGATAGAGGACCAGGGCTTGGGTCCCCTCCTTCCAGGGGCTGGGCTCTACCTACCAGCTCGAGGATGCAGTGGAGCTGTGCCAGGGCCCCCTGCATGCCCTGCCACACCTGCTGGATCCTGGCGGTGGAGTGCAGGTGGGCAAAGAGCCGAAGTTCCTCCGAGAGGGAGCCCAGGCGCACAAAGTACCTCCTGTGCTCCCGCTGCTGCTGCAGGGGCAGCACGTCCGAGCCCTCCTCACACACCGCCAGCTGGGCTGGGGACACAGGCAGGACCAGAGTCAGAGGTGGCACTAAAACAGCCTCAGGAGATCCCACACCAGCAGCCAGGGGCCCTCCAGTGTGGCACTGTGTGCCCAGAGAAGCTGGGGCTGTCCCCAAATCCCTGGAAGTGTCCAAGGCCAGGCTGGGCAGGGCTTGGAGCAGCCTGGGATGGAGGAAGGGGTCCCTGCCCATGGTGAGAAGCCCAGAATGAGCTTTAAGGTGCCTTCCAACCCAAGCCATTCTGGGATTCTCTTCTTCCCATTAGCCCCATTCCAGAGTAGTGGGGTGAGGAACAGGGCTGACCATCCCCACTCCAACAGTTCCCACAGCCACATCCACCCTTTCCTTACCTAGCTCCTCATTTCCAAGAGGGAGAGAGTCACCTTCTGCTCCCCCCAGCACAGCCTCTGCTCCACAGACGCCTGTCTGTCCCACTGCAGGCTCAGCAGCACCGGTCACTGCGGGTCTGGCAGCCCCCACGCTGCCCTGCAGAGTGTCCTTGGTGACATCCAGCACCTCCTGCACCCTGCTGCTCACAGCCTCCTTCACCTCAGCCACTCTGCATGACACCAGCTCCTTTGTGTCAGAGAGAATCTGGGGAACAGGAGGAAGGGCAGATCATGGAGTGGGTTGCGTCTCACCCTGAAATCCTGAACTGCACCAAGAGGACAAACAGCACAGTGTCACTTGAGTGTTTGCGCTGGTAGGAACTTGCATCACACGCTCAGGTGTGTGAGCCTACATCACTCCCTAGCTTAGAAATCCCACAAGAGCCAGGCCCCTCTGCCTGCCAGGGACAGCCCAGCCTTTAATTCTTACCTGTTCCACTGGCTTTTGAATGAGTGGCAGCTTCTCCCCCAGTTTATCCAAACCTTTGGAGGCATACTCACTTGCTGCAGCAACTGAAGAGAGAATCAAAAAAAGTGTCAAAACACGGGTTTTCTGCAATTTCACCCCAAGTTCCACCTTGCAAAGATCAGTTTTAGGAAAGTCAGCATCAGAGTCACTCCCTGACTCTCCCTCACGCTGTTGGGATCAGGGCCCAGCTTTAGCCTTATTTATAAGCCAGGGGTTGTCCTTTCACTATGGCAATGGAGAGGTGCATTTCCTCATGCCAGGAGTGCTTCCAGGAGTGGAAGGAGCCAGAGGGTCCCTCCCAGCAGGGCCTCCCCTTCCCCAGGGATTTACCGTGGGGCTCCAGGGTGGCCAGCACTGGCTGCACACAGCCGGCCGTGGCCTTGGTCACGCTCTGCACTCCCTTCTCTGCAGCGTCACACACAGACCTCAGGTAGGGGTGGCTCTCCTTGGTGGAGGCATAAGCTGCAGAAACCACGTCACAGGCAGAGCTCACCAGGCTCAGATTGGCCACCTCCTTCACTGCAGCCTGGAACAGCAAAGAAAAGTGCAGCCACGAAGCTCCAAACACGGCCTGGAGCAGTTCTGCCCTGAAATTCTGTGTTTGGGAGGAATTGTCACCAAATCACCTGGCCTGGCTGAGGGAGAAACTCCTGCCTTGCTCACACACTGAATTAAATCTGTAACTCAGTCGTGACACAAGCTGCGGAGCTTTGGCATTAACGATGGTCCAACCCAGGAAAAATTCCCTCCAGCACAAAGAACAATCAAGTTTGGGGGTGACCTCGATTCTTCAGCCACGCATCCATCTCCAGTTCACCTGGAAGGGTTACTTGACAAGCCAATATCCCAAGAAAAGCTCCACCAGCCGGGACTGAGTTGGGGTTAAGCTGACAGACTTCATCCTTGCCTGCAAGAACGCTGCCAGTCACAGGAGCAGAGTAAGAGCAGCAGGTCTCAGGGAGGCTGAAAGATTGGAGCCTTTCCATGGAAGCACTGCTTTCCAGGCACCAGGATATTGAGTTAAAGAAACACCTTTCCTAGCCAAGAACCGGGTGATTTTGCTGAGCCTCAGAGGTTACAGGGACTTTAAGTCCACACCTTTGTGTGTGTTGTCACCCAGAAGCTGCAGGGCACAACCTGAGCAGAGGAAAGTCCCATTTTGGAGGGCTCAGCTCCCCTCAGTCACAGCAGGGCCAGCTCCTCACCCTGCACCCAGAAGCTGCCACTCCTCACATCCCCCAGAGAGCACTGACCTCCTGCTCCTGCTCTGGGGAGCTCTGGGCAACCTCCTCCTTACCAGGCACAGCAGAGGCCATGGCAGCTGGAATGCAAGGAACACCAAGGCTTTGGGGAAAGCTCGCCCTTCCAAGGGGACACTTCCCTCTAGGGTCATAAAAGAGAGAAGTTCTTTTACTGCCTGGTCAGGGGAAAACCAAAACAACCTCTTAGGATGGGTTCTGTGCCACTTGCAAATCTACCTGGTTCCAAGTTTTAAGTTCCAGGTGGTTTGCGATAATCAAAGGAACAAGGAGAACATTCTTTCCTCACCCCAGAGACCAAATATTATTAATGTATCTACGAGAGGCACAAGGTACTCCCTTCCTCTGATGCCTTAGGATTTTAGCTTTTCTATTTTTCATATATTTGTAATCCCACAGTTCTTTAGTGTATAACTCTAAACTCCTTATACAGTGTGAGCTGCTGCTTCCCCGTTTTGGTCAGACACAACAATTCCTCTCCAGGCCTGGGGATCAAGGACCCCTCACTGCCTCAGACCTTGAGAAAGGTAAACAGAAATGAGTTGTGGGGAACAAACCCGGGGTAAATGACTTCATTACCTGAAGCTGTAATTGGGAGATTAATCCCCAATATGCAAATGGACCAAACTTACAAAAGTGTGCAAACCCATGACCATTGTCCATTTTGAGTGTATCCCCTGGGGTGCTTTGTCTGCCCTGGATGTACCTGGAGGCCCTTCAATAAATACAACAGCTTTTTATTCCCTTAATTTTGCCCTAGTAGCCCTGGAAAAGGCATCACCTCCCCACCAAAGCTTCAAGAAATGCTTGGCTAAAAGCAACAGTAACAGCAGAACTGGAGGAAACCAGAGCTCAAGGGTCCACCCTGCTGCAATCACATCCTGACACTTGAATAATCCTCCTGCAAACTCCAGAACAGGACCTTCTCTTACCGTTAGAAGCGAGCAGAGAACCAGCAAGGCAGAACCAGGCACCCACCATGATCCACCAGCCCCTCCTGCCTTTTTATCGTGGCTGGGATGGGGCAGGGCAGGACCCTCAGGGACTGACAGCTCTGGGGAGCAGCAGGAAGGAGCCAGGAGCTGTCCTGGCCAATTAGAGGGGAGCAGCGCTGACATGGGCTCATTAATTACTCTGGAGTTAGGGGGGCACACCTGGCCCCCTGTAAAGCAGCTTCACTTGGAGGCCTCCAGTTCATCAGCAATGACTGTGGGAACATGTGACAGCAGTTTTCTATTCCTGCATGAACAATATTTAATGATTGATCGTGTTCCTAGATTAGGGATGAGCAACAAGAGTTTGGGTTATTGAAGGGGAACTTAATTTCTAAGTTTGTCTCAGGTGCCACAATCCTTTGCCAAGCAGGTTCAGTGCTCTCTGGCCAGTTGTATGCAGTTCTCCTTTTGGATTCTGAACCTCCCTGGATCTGAGTATTGCAAGCAATTGAGTTTATTTATTTATTTATTTGTTTATTTATATTTTTCTGATGGCAGACACTAAGTACCAAAGATTATTCTATTCACACTAAATATATGGCATTATCTTTGTGCTTTCTCAGGCACGTCAAATGGTAAACTCAGTATTAGAAAAATGAAAAACCCACTTTGGAATGGCCCTGGCTGCACAAAGATCACAGTCCCATACAGTTTTCTGCATGGTGAGGCTGCCAAACAAAGGTGTTTTAATGGTCATGCAGCTGCTGCAGTCTCACTGCTGGGGGCTCAGCCAGGAAATCTGGGGGTTCTGACACACTGGCTGTTCTCAGAGCTCACTGTGCCCATAACAGAGGCCAGGAGGGTGATCAAGGAAATGTCTCTGTGTGTTCCCTGGGGTCTGTGCTGCAAGAGAGGGAAAAACCCCTCCAAGCCCTCCCTGTGCTCCAGACAAGCCCTGGAGAAGGGCTGAAGTCCTGCAGGAGGACCCATCAGCCCAGAACACCTGGAGGGAGGAGCAGTTGTTGTGCTTCACCTCCAGGTTTGTCTGTCTGCTTTGGGCTGTGACAGCAGCAACCCTGGAACATGTCCTCCCACTGCTCAGCCTCTCTGCTCCCGTAAGGCTTTGGATGACCATGCTTATGGCTGCCACCTCATACAGGGACAAAAAGGTCCTGGGTGGCCTGAGATGTCCAGGCAGACCCCTCTGCCTGGAGCAGTAACAGCCTTGAGTCTCACAAGGGGAGGTTTAGGTTGGATATTGGGAAAAATTTCCCCACCCAAAGGGTGATCAGGCATTAGAACAGCTGCCCAGGGCACTGGTGGCATCACCATCCCTGGAAGTGCTCAAAAGACCTGTGGGTGTGGGGCCTGGGGACATGGTTTGGTGGCAGAGCTGGCAGTGCAGGAGAATGGTTGGACCTAATGATCTTAAGTGCCTTTTCCGACCTTAATAATTCCATGATCCCATGATTCTGATTCCATCTTCTGAGGGTGTTTGCATTGGAAATTGGATTTTGAACCTGTTGAAGTGGGAGCTACCATATTTCAGAGGATGAGCTTCATCTGACTCAGCAGCACAGCACAAGCCATGGCCTCGAGGCTGCCAGAGCTCCAGGAGCCTTTGGACAGCGCTGCCAGGGATGCCCAGGGTGGGGTGGTTGGGGTGTCTGTGCAGGGGCTGGACTCCATCATCCTTGTGAGTCCCTTCCAGCAGAGGATATTCCACGATCCTATGAAGGAAAAAGGGCATGGGAAGAGGCCAAAACAGGCACTGGCTGCACCTTTTCCCCATAATCCACACAATTTCAGCCAAGCTCTCAGCTTGGTGCTCACAGGGTCTCAGGTTGCTGCTCACCTGGGTCTCTCTGCTGCCACAGCCAGCTCAGGGGATGTCTCTTTGTGTGCCTGGGGTGTCTCTCTGCACTGCTGTTTGGAAGGAAAGACAGCACCCAAGGAGAGAGAGGTGCTGTGGAGCTGGGAAGGGCAAATCCTGGACAGAACTGATGGGAGGTGACCCCAACACATCCTGGCAGCTGTTGGTGCTGGAGACATCGGAGACCCCACCAGCTCGGTCAGACCCAGAAGTGCCAGTTCAGGCTGTGAATTAATCACCCTCCCTGTCCTGATGGCTGCACTGGTGTCTGAAGCCCACAGAGCTCCTGTGGAAGAGCAGGAGCACAGCCTGTGGATGCTGTATCCATGACAACAGCTCCTTCCATCCACCCTCAGCCAGCTGCCAGCTATTAGAAGTGGCCAGCCCAGGGCTGGTGATGGCAATGGCAGGGCTGGAGCACTGGGCTGGCTTTGAGGGCTGTGGGTCTGAGTCTGCAGCCCTGCCAGCTGCCTGTGGGGTGACTTTGTCTGGGACTGTTGGGTTTTGTGTCTCAGCTTTACAACGGTGTCCACGATTTTGACCTTTTTCCACAAGAGGCTTTGGGATCCACTGGTGCGAAGTGCCAGGTGAGATTCAGGGTTACTGATAATAAACTCCACACTCACCACCAGGAAATCATGTCCTGCTCAAGTCACAGCCCTCTCAGCCAGGGAATTAGGAGTTTCCCAGAGCAGATCTGGCCAGCACAAGTTGCCAAATCCTTGGGTTTGCTCCCCTGTGGGAGGAGGAGGCACAGGCAGTCTCTGATGTGGCAGAGTTCTTGTGCAGGAGCTACACTTGAGGTGAGAGCAGAGCTGGCAGGATGTCAGGCTCTGCTCTCCAGCTCGTCCAGCTCCTCCTCCACATACCTGGAGGAAACACATCCAGCAAGGGCATGGAACCTCCTGGAGTGGCTCCAGAGCAGGCACTGGGGTGATCAGAGGGATGGAGCAGCTCTGCTGTGAGGAAAGGCTGAGAGAGCTGGGGTTATTCAGCCTGGAGAAGAGAGGGCTCTGGGGTGACCTAATTACAGCCCTTTGGTACCTGAAGGAGCCAACAGGAAAGATGGAGAGTAGGAGTGACAGGACAAGGGGGAATGGCTTCAAACTGAAAGGGAGTAGGTTTGGATTGGATACTGAGAGGGAATTGTTCCCTGTTAGGGTGGGGAGGCCCTGGCACAGGGTGCCCAGAGAAGCTGTGGCTGCCCCTGGATCCCTGGAAGTGTCCAAGGCCAGGCTGGATGGGGCTTGGAGCAGCCTGTTACAGTGGGAGGTGTCCCTGCCTATGGCAGGGATGGCACTGGATGGGCTTTAAGGTCCTTCCAACCCATTCTGTGATGATTCTATGATCAAATAGGTGCCTGTCCCCCAGAAGGTGCCTTCCACCAGCACCCCTTGTGTCTGGACCAGTACTTCCAAGCAGGTTGGATAAGTTTTGGCTGCAGCAGGAAAAGTGGGATACTCATAATAGACCATCCACACTCCTCCAAGAGCATCCTGAGAGACTGATACCGGGCTCAGTGCTTGGGTTTGGGGGTTTGCATGGTGCCCAGGCATAGAGGGAGTCACAAAGCAGAAGAGAAGCTCTGGGTGCCCCTCTGCCCCACAACACACTTGTTTAGAGTGTCCTGGCCTCTCTCAGTCATCTCCATATCATGCCATCAGCAGGTGGCATATATTTGAAGAGGGTGACCAGCAAACTGTCATAAACACCCCTTAGAAATATTATTTGAAATCCTTTCCATAAAAAGGAACTGGAGCTTGATATATGTGCAGAGCACAAAGAATGGGCTCCAGCAGCACATTTTGAAAATCACTGCTTTAGGCAATCTCCTTAGCAGCTTGTTAGATGTTTTATAAGTGTCCTTCCCAGCTCCAAAAGAAATAATACCACTAATGATTGTGTCAGATACAAAATAATTTCACAGCCTTTTTTGTCTGCAAGCTTTCCAATTTCAATAAATCACGTGCCCTTCTGTGCAGCTGAAGGAATCCAAATCCCAAGGAGCAGGCAGCTTGGCTGGGAAAGAAAATAAAAATAGGAAGGACACCGGGGCCATTTTTTTCCTGTATTTATTCCAGCAATACTTTGTCTGCCTCAGCAAGCCAGGCCTTGCTGAGCTGAGATTCCTGCTCTGATTAGCAAGGCTGAGCCCTCCTGGGGAAGGGCTGGGATTAAACATGGAGAGGGATGACGAGGGAATGTGCACACCCCTGCATGTCTCACGGGTTTGCAGAGTGGGCTGGAGACCACCAGAGTGTCCCTGAGGGGGCTGGGGACCATCCCAGCTCCCAGGGAGGTGTGGGAGCCCTGCCCTGACAGATCTGTCACACCCCAGGGAAGGGATCTGCACGGCTGAGGAGCTATTCACCAGGGATCTCTGGAGACCTGTAAGCTCCCTGAAAATCCCCCAGTGCCCTGGGGACTGTCCTTGTGGACACAGCCACCCTTGAGGGACAGCATCAATCCACCAGGAAAAGCTTTCCTGCCCCACATCCTCGGGGACAGCAGGGATGAGGCAGGGCAGGAGGGCCACGAGTGCCTTTGTGCTTTACCTCTTGGATTTGAAGATGAAATATTGTATAGGGGAAGTAGAAAACTCATTTCATGCCTCCATTGAATCATAAAATCTCTGAATGGTTTGGGCTGGAAGGAAACCTTAAAACTCATTCCAGCTTTCCTAAAGGGACACCTTCCACTGGACCAGGGTGCTCCAGGCCTCATCCAACCTGACCTTGGACACTTCCAGGGATGGGGCAATGCTGAGTTTCTTTCTCACAGAATAATTGCAGCCCAGGTCAGACTTATTTTACATACCCAGAAACAATCACAACAATCACTAAAAATTCATATTTCTGGGAAATGTGCATTTCCAGTCTTTTGAGACTCCCTGTAGAATTTTCAGTGGGAGTTATGGGGGAAAGGGACCAGAAAACAATTGTTTACAAACATAAATAAACGAGATGCAGTGAAAAGAGTAGAGGATGGTGACTCTCCAGGGTCCAATGCAGTTCCAGACCATGAATAAATAACATGCATTGCTAGACCACCCCTCCTGTGGTGATTGCATGCACCGACTCCTGTTCTGAATAACAGCAAAGATCTCTCCAGGCTCCTGCAGGAAGTGGGGCAAGGCCAGAAGTTCTCTGGCATCAAGGCCTGATGCCCCAGAGGCCTGTGGAGCACTTGAGCAGAGGCACAGTCCTGTGTGTCCCTTGGCCCCACGCTGGGGCTGACGGAGCAGGTTTCATCTCATCACTAATTCCGGGTCCTGGCTGAACTTCCCCTGGGATTTGCACTCTCCACCCAATCCTCTGGTGGCTGCTGCTCTCCCAGCTCACACAGTGATGTCTCCATCACTTAGGATGCTTCTCCTGCCTGTCTCTTAGCCAGCTGCCTATTTTTTTTAACATTTTTGTAAGAATTTAATTACCTTTGAAACCTTTTCCATGCTCTGTAAGACCTGATTGAAATTTAGCAATGGATGCAGAAAGCACAACTTAAACACCCAAAGGAGACAGTTATTCGGCAATGTGAAGTATCATCTGATCCAGCTGAGTTTCATTTATCCAAAGCAATTACAATTTTTCCTTATTTGCTGACTGACAGAATTTTGAGAAATTTATTCCAGTCCTGTATGGCCCCTCATTTTCCATTGAAATTCCTGGAGTACCTGGCACCACCAGGGAGATGATCCCACTCAAGACCTGCAAAGGACTTCTCTCTGGGCAGAGCAGCAGCCTCAGCTCATCATCTACAAAATAAAAAATTGAACTCAAATGAGAAGGGAAAGCTCAGAAAGTGTGGATATTTACGTTTTTAATTGTAAAAGCTGTCCCTGAACTCCTGGGCTTTGCCCCAGAGGTGAGTGGGTAACTCAAGTGTGATGATCTTCATCTCCCAGCCATGATGTTTCCACTGCCCTGCTCTGCGTTGGGATCTTCTCTTGCTTATTCCCCTGGACAAGTCGTGCTAAACTCCCAAAAAATCCCTGTTCCCTTCATCCATGGTCACTGTCTCAGGGTCCCTCATAGGCCATGGATAGTGTGGGATGCTTCTTCCAGGCAGAAGAGCCTCCCAGGAAGGGCAGGGCATGGATGAGAATGGTTGGGGCATTTGGGTGTTTTGAATCTTCCCATTTATTGTCTTTTTTTTTTTTTTTTTTTTTAAATCACCTGACCATTACTGTCCTTCGAATTGTACCATTGGCTGATCCCAAAAAGAAGCCTCTTTTCCCCATGGCTCGAGGCTTTCGTGGGAGGATGATGACGAAATGTAGAGCCCTGGAGGTCTGGAAACATCATTTCCTCAGGGACAATCTCCCACACAGGATGGGAGCCATTAACTGTGTGGGTCCATGAAGGCTGTCCAGTGGGGTTCTGTCATGGCAGGAGATGATCAGAGTGCCGTGGCCTGCCTGGAGAAGTGTCCTTAGAAGGACAGCTCAGAGGCACAGGCTGCCTGCTGAGTGATTTCAGCCCCTCAGTGAAATCAGCCCTTTGGGGCAACACTGAAGGAAGGGACAGAGCCCTTGTACAGAGTTCTGCTGGAGGCTTTGTTCAGCTTCTTCTTCTTCAGAGTCCAGGGACAAAGAGCCGGAAAGCGAGAGGAAGCAGGGGATTACATGGGAAAGGCAGAGGGCGGGGTAGAACATCAGGGCCAATCATCTGAGGGCTCAGGGGTGGAGCAAGGGGAAAGGGCCAATGGGGGTGCAACAGATTAACATAGGAGCCGCAAAGGACACTGGGAAGAACATTTTGCTGGCCATAACTTTGGAAGCTCTCAGTGAGGGTCGCTCCCTCAAGGGATGGTGGCATGTTTAAGGGCTGTTCTGCTCTGCAGGGGAGTGTAGTTAGCTCACTGTTTGGTTTATTTGCTTTCACAGAATTCCAGCTTTCCCGCTGAAACTCTGAGGCTCTAAACCTCCACAGAACACTTGGAATATACTGCCACCGTTTAAGGGCAGTTGGGAGATGGATTTTCTTCATGGTTCAGTTTACAGCTTAATGACATTAGGGTGAGGATGGATCACAGCCGTTCCATTCCCTCTGCCCTGGGGCTGGAGCTCCAGTGCCAGGCTCCTTGCTGAATTCCAGGAAGGTTTTGGGAATATCACAACTATGGAAGCAGCAGCCTATGCACCAGCCCAGCTATTTTGCATTTGAATTTCAGACCTGGTGGCCTGAGGGCTAAAACAATTTTAATGGTTGGTGCTGCAAATAAACATCCAATCTTACACAGCTACACGATGTCAAGCAGCCGAGAAAACTTATAAATGTAGGAATATTATGGGATAACCCTGATGCAATCAAAGGTGACTTCCCTGTAACACTCACATATTGCTTTCCCGTGTCCTAGCAGCTTTTTCATTGCTTTTTTTAGTGGTTTGGATTTTTGAAGGCAGAAGTTAAAGATGTCACAGCTGACTTTAGAGTGATGCCTTTGGCTCCAAAGAGGGATTTTCCAGCAGCCCCATTTCCAAGCCAATGCTGCCGTGGCTTCGTGGCCATGGTGCCCCAGCATCCTGCAGGATGCTCTGGAAGGAGAAGGTGCATTTTCCTTGCTGTAAATCTCCTTTCTGAGTCCCTGGAAGCTCAGAGCTCCTGGCAGTGGTGAGCTATGGCCAGAAGCTCCTCTCCCTGTTCAGTGGGATTGCAGACTTTTCCAGAGATCCCTGTGTTCCAGGGAGCCGTGCTGGGGCCCTGCTCACAGCCCACGAGGTGCTGGGGTTTTATCCCAGTGGTGCTCTCAAGAAGCCTTTTGTTTGCATTATTATCCCGAGCAGTGGGGTAGGACTGTCCTACTTTGCCTCCCATAAAAATAGCCCTGAAATAAGGTTTGATCTTTTTCCAGCCACAGAAATAATTGTGAGCTGTTTGCTTCCATGTTCTTCCCAGTCAGTTGTTGGAGCTTTTCTAAAATGATTCCTTCAGTCCCTTTTTTTTTTTCTGATGGGGTCACTGAGATTGCTGGTAAATCTCGATACACCTGTCAAAATACATTTTTTCCCCCACTAACAGAACATTTTGTATTCGTTGTTGCAGCATTAGTGTATTTTAATATGTATCCCTTTCTTTTGCCATTCTCGAAAGTAGTTGGAAGATGCAATTTTCAAATCTTTTATTGTACAGCCTTTTATCAAACTGTCTCTATAGCTGCTGCCTTTTTTTGAAAACAGATTTCTCTCTGATAGGATCAGATCTGAAATCATTTGTTACATTCCTTGCATTTCTCATTTCTAAAGCCAGGCATTGCTTTTTTTACACAGTTTCTGTGGGGCTTTTTGAGCCTTTTGTGCTTCTTTTCTCCCCTTTTAATATCGATTCCAATGTTTGTCAGACTATTTTATTTCTGACTTTTTTGTTCTCTGCTTTTTTGATCTTTCCTGTTGGTGCTTCCCTATGAGTTTTATAACTAAATTTCTTTAATTTCCACTTGATGTCCTTTCTTTAAGTACTGTTGATACAGAAGAAAAGCAGAAGAAATGTGATAGATTTTCTCCTGGTTTGACAGTCTAATAAGTGATGGAACAAGCCACACGCTCCAGCTCCTCATAAATCCTACAGGTTCTTCTACTGGGAAGAGAATGTGTCTGAAAAATACAAGTGACACCCAGAGAACATCATCAAGGTGTGGATCCAGTCAAGCCGGATTGGGAACATAAATAAATTGCATTACAAAGTGGATCTCTGTTTCAGGAATCATAGGATCACGGAATACCCTGAGCTGGAAGGAACCCACAAAAAACTTCCAGTCTAAACCCTGGCCCTGCACAGACACCCCAATAATCCCACCCTGTGCATCCCTGGGAGTGTGGTCCAAAAGGAGGAGAAATGGAGTGATTTCCAGCAGCTTCTGATATATGGTGTATTTAGGTCTGGATAGAGATGGATTTCTTCACTCCCTTCTCAGAAGAATTCAGGAAGAGGGATTTGTCACCCAGCAGGCTGAAATTCCAACTCCAATAATAGAGTTGCTGAAGAGTGATGTGAAAAATTAATGAGCAGTTTAGAAAAACTCAACATCCAGCTGCTGAGGAAGGCTGGGCTGGCTCATGCTCAGCTGCTGCTGCTTCCCTTCCTCCCACTCTGCTTGTTCCTTCCCTTCCTCACCACCCTCTTTGTCCTGGATCTTTTATTCATGTCCCCATACAGCCCAGGATCATGGAGGAGCACTCCTAAACCGTTCCTCCTTCACTGCTGAGTCCAGGAAATCTGTATTTGCAGCACTGGTGTGGAGCTGAGAGTCTGGGCTGTGCTGTGCTCACACATACGAGACGGAGTGGTGCAAAAAGCCTCCAGGCAGGGCAGGGCAGGCAGCAAGCAGAGAAATGTCAGGAAACCATGAGCTGCTGCTCATGAATCCTGTGTGTGTGTGTGTTCTCAAAGTAGTGCATTTTTATTCTATTTTTTAGCCGATTAGGTACTTACACAAATTCTCTACAGTCTTGCTGGGCAAATCCTAATTTAAGATTGATGTCTGACAATATTCATAATTATTACACAAAATCTGTGTACATAACTCTATCTGTTCTATCTAGCAAGGTTACATTATTTTTATTATGACTAGAATTTAACTAACTTTGCAAAAGGCAATGTTTCTGAACTTTAAACGAGGCCTTTGGGCTTCTCTTACTAGCTAATACAGGCACTTAAAATCCTCGATTTATTTAAAGCTAAACTTGCATTTCTACCTCATGTGTGTGTGGATTTATGTATCTTAGTTTTTCTGAAGGTTCTAATTCAAGGGAGTGGCAGTGCATGGACATCAGCGGGTGAGGGGTGCAGGGAGAGCTGGCAGAGGAGGTGACAGCCTGGGAACGCCCTGAAAGGACCAGGATGACATGTGCTCACTCTGGGGTAGCAAAGCAAAAAGAGCTGCTCTCCTTGCAGTAATTCCAGCCAGGAAAACCACAGAATTTTTTTTTTTTTTTCTTTCTCAAAATGCTGAACTTCCCCATCCTTCAGCAGCGTCTCCCCAGAGCCTCCTTGGCTCGAGAGCTGCTCATTTTAAACCACACACTCCTCCCTGTTAAGGGGAAAGTCCCAGGGCTCCCAAAGGAAAAGCTGAGTAGCAATACAGCCTTTTAAAAGGGCTGTTTTCTGTGTGAGGAAACCAAGCCAGCCACAGAGAAATTGTTCCCTGAGGAGCAGGAACATCCCGTGTCCTTCCCTCCACGCTTCCAAGAATCAACGCTTGCTGCTGATCAGGCACAGCCTCCATCCATTCCCTGCTTTCTCGGTCAAGGGCCTGCTTTAAGGAAGTTATAACTCAGCTGTTGGGGCTGGAAGAAAGAAGGAAGCGACAGGAATGTGTCACACTTGGGAATTCTGCTGGAAGATGCCACTTGCAAACAGTCTCTTCTCCCACCCCTTGGCAAGCCTGGCCTGGCCCTTCCTGAGGACTCGTCTAAAAGCAAGAATAAACACTCCACTCAGCAAGCCCTAGAGAGGAGAAGTTTCCTCCACCTTCTCCTGCAACCTCCCCATTCTCTTTGGATGGAGGAAAAAGAATAAAAGGAAAAAAATGGATTTTATAAAATTATAAGATGATGTCACTTTTTTGCATAGGAGAGAATTTTAGATTTGGGTTCTTTTGCACATCTGCTGCCTTTGTTTAATTGCAAATAACAAAATGGGGTTTCCTTTAGGAAGCCTGGAGGTGGCACATGCCCCAGCTGTGCCAACACATCCATAAAATTTGGGTTTTGCCAGAGGTTCCAGTGCCCAGACTGATGGGCAGTGAGACACACCCAGAGTCCTGCTAAGTACTCACCCCCACACGAGCCATTTCATCAGCCAGGAGTCCAGGATTTCAGTTTAAATCATTTTAATGGTTTGTGTTCAGCTGAGAGGCTGATGAACAGCCCCAAGCCAAAGCTGCCCACGTTCTCCTTGTCCCAGCCCTGCTGCATCGTGCTCAGAGCAATGATTTACTGAAGTGCAGCTGGCACAGGGCCCCAGCCATGCTCTGAGCCCCAGCAGTGCCCACAAAAACAAATCCTGGCAGGAAAATGATTTCCTTGCAGGCAGAAGAAGCTGGCCCAGAAGTTTCCAAGCAGGAGCTGCTCTGTGAGTCAGGAGCCACGGAGATACCCAGCTTGAGGGAATTAATGCAGTTATTCAGAGCAGGTTTGGTGAAGATAAAACTAAGATGAAATAGAGATTTGCTGCTTCTTTCTACCGAACCTCCAGTGTCTGGTGTGTTTGCAAAGCCCCTGCTCTGGTCTGGTGGCACATGAGCTTTTTGCCTCTCTCAAGAGAGGGAGCATAGGGGAAAGAGGTGCCTGTGTGGCAGATCTTGACATTTTCTGCAAAGCAGTGCATTGCCTGAGTGTCATAATGAAAATTAAAATGAAAATGAAAATGAAAATAAAAAAATTATTAATAATAATAATAATAATAATGACAGGGTGGAGGCAAGGGCTTCCTGCTTCTGCAGCACTGGGAGCACAGGTGCCCAAAATTTGGCCGGCCACAATCTTCCCTGAGCTTGGAGAGCTGATGAGGACTCTGAAAAGCCTCTCCACTCCAGACCCCTGCAGCCAAAAACATCTTTGAGAGAGCAAGACAATAAATTCCCCTTTGAAAAGATCAAAGGGCAAAACCTGACTTAAAAATGCTCAAAGTATTTTTCTTTTAAATCTTTTTTCTTGCTCAAAACCATTCACTGAACCTCACCCTGGGCTGTTTCACACCCTCAGAAACAGGGTTTAGGGCAAACACCCCGTTCATGACAATGTTTCTCCCCGCTCTTGTTTTATAGCCAACCGAGCATCAAATTTACAGATGCAGGAGGCACAAATGTGCTTTATCCCAGTGCCAGGAGCCCTGGGCTCTGCAGTCACTGCTGTGAGCAGTCCTGAAATTAGAGCAGGTTTCCAAGAACAGCTTGGCAGATGACAGATCTGTGTCTGTCCATGCACAATCCCATTTTCTGAATCTCCAAGCCCGAATGTCATCGCTCCGGGAGGTTTCGTTATCCACGTCTTGTCCTGACACTGAAGATCTCCAGGAGATAAGGGCTCAGATGCTGCTGATGTTGGACACCAGCACCATCTGCTCCCCGTCCTTATTCCCTCTACATTAAAGACTAGAAAGATCTCATGAAGTCAGAAGAAAGGAAAAATCACGGGTATGTCATCTGGGATTCCTGCTGTTTGCTGGTAATTAAGTTTGTCACAATCTTGACAGAGCTGGGAACAATGGAGGGAATCAGAAAGAAAAGGCAGAGGGAGGGAAAATATAATAAGAGTCACTCTGGAGCTTTTTTCCTTCTGATTCTATTGCCAAAGAAAATGATTAAAGAAAAGAATGTTATCTCCATGGTGTTTGCTCTCCAGTTCCACTACAGATAGGAATTCAGTCTTACAATTTGTCAATTTTTTCCCAAGCTCAGGTAATGTCATTCCAATATTTACTGGGCTGCACACCGGTTCCTGGGGTTTCTATCCATTCAAGTCTAGGCTCTCCCACTTTGTCACTCCCTCTTTGTTGTTTTGTCTGAGTTCTGGCCTTGGGAGAGCAAATAAAGCTGAGCCCAGCTTGGCAGCAGTGTTCCAGTGCTGGGCTGAAGGGCACCTCAGCAGAAGGACTTGCTCATCCTCATCTTGCTGCAGGAAAAAGGGATCACTGGAGCTCATTTTCATCTCTTGCTGTGCTCACTGCAGCTCATTTGGCATGGGAAAAGCTCTTAGATCATCAGACAGTGTGCAAGGATGCAGGAGAAGCAGGAGGTGTTGGCAGAGCTGCTTTTGGGTGGTGAGAGCTGCAGGAACCCAAACCCAGGGGCCACAGGCTTTGCCCTGCAGCATCCACAGAGTGCAAGGAGGACACTGCTGCTGGGGCTTCTCCAGAGGAGGGGAGTTTCCAGGCTGGAAAGACACTTTTCCAGGGAAAACAGCAGCCTTGGTACCAGGAGCAGAGGACACACTGCAAACAATCACTGTTGGATTTATATTTCCAGGTAACAGGACAGGACTGCCGGGAGATGTTCCTCAAGCTTTATTGCAACATCTGCCTCAGTACAGGGTGAGACCATTGAAAAACGGTCAAAGCTCATGTCCTGCCAACAGCAGCCAGAACTCTCTGGGTTACAAGGCCTTTAAAATTTTTTCTAACCAATAGCAAATTGTTAAGAGCTCACAGACATCTGCACAAACCAATCATTAAAACTACACGTGTACCTTGTATCTAAAATAGGTGCTTGTTGCATATGTCTTGCTACTCAGGAACTTTTTATACTTTTCTATAAAGAAAGCACAGAGCCTCATTATTAAACTTTTCTATTTTCTTGCTTAACATATTTTTCTACTTGCTGAGGCCTGACTCTGCACAGCACAAAAAACAGTTTTATTGTTCCATATCTTCATTCTTGTATCGTTTTTACTCTAGGTCTACCTCCACAGTGCTATGAGAGTTTTTTGCTTTTTCCATTTCCCACAGATCACCCCCAGCAGTTCTGGAGTTGGCCTCACCCCTGCTCTGTCACAGCCCAGCTCTGGGGCTGCTGCTGCACCTCCCTGCCCATGGGATCACTGGTGGGCCTGGAAGGGCTGGGTTCATGGTTGGGTTGGATCTTAGAAGTCTTTTCCAACCTAAAAATTTCTCTGGTTCCTGCTTATTTTCCTTTAGTTTCCTGGACCAAATTTGCTCCTTAGTTGAAAATACAGACCCTACCAAAATCACTGCAGGAACTGGAAGTATTCTCAAGGAAAAAGGAGGAGAAATTGAGTCCATCTCACTTGTGTCCTCAGAACAAAACTTCAGAGGCATTTCCTGTGCATTCCCAACTTCATGGCCAGAGTTGAGGCTGGGTTTGAAAAGTGTGGACACCACAGGGCTGCTGCTGTGATGTGCATCTCGTGCTGCCCCACCTCCTCCCAAACTGCTACATCTGCAGAGGGTTCTCAGAGTGGACTTTGCAGAGGGCCATGAAAACAGATTTATTTTGGAATATTTTCACTTGCCATTACAATTAATCACCAGCATCCAAGGAAAAGGAGTGCAGTTTATGAAAACATCAAGCAGGGAATGTGCCTGCAGGGACCTGACAAATGGGACAGCCACACAGAGAGATGGTTTAGGATAATCCATTTTCATGCCAGCTCCAGTAAAGAGAACAGGGAAAGACTGAGCAGCATTCTTCCATCTGACAACCTCCAGAGCATAATCGTGGCCCTTATCTGAAACCTTGCAGTGGCTCCTCAGAACATTTTTGAAAGACAAGGCACTGTATTTTTCAAACTCTGTCTCAAGCAGGAAACTCAAAAGAGTTCTCTCTGCTGTGAAAAAAATAAAATATCCTCTATTAAAGAAGTAAATCCACATTTTTCAAACCCAGCCTCAACTCTGGCCATGAAGTTTGGAGTATGTTGCTTTGATTTTTCAGCCTTCTGATGTTTTTTTATTCTTGAACTGGAGCTTTTTCACTCTTGTAACAAAAACAAATCTGATATTTTGTAAATACACATTCCTTCTAGGGGGAAGGACAAATTGACGAACTTCTAAGTTGACCACTGGGGTCAGAGAGGTGTCACTCTCGGCCCCCAATCTCTGAATAAATTCTAAACCCTATAAAAACCCCAAATCATCATAAACTTTCTCTTTCTCTCCTCACTTCTCAACCTAACAGGTGAGTGTGGTTCTTTCTTGTCCACAAGCAACAGGAGTACACAGAATAATGCCATCTTAAGTTTTGCTCTGAGGCACTGGTGAAATGGACTCAGTTTCTCCCCCTTTTCCTTGGGAATGCTTCCTCTTCCTTCCACCACCTGCCCGGAAGCAACAGGCTCCTCTGGGATGTGTCTTTGTAGGGTCTCTTACATCATGAGGATGTAAGAGAAGTGGGGAAGGGCCTTTTCTAACTCAGCCTGGGTGTCCCTGCCCCAGTGAAGAGTCCCAACCTCCAAGTTACCTGTAAGGATGATGAAGAGAACAAGGAGGAAGATCCCCTTCCAGCGATCCCCACCTTTGGCTCTGTGCACTCACAGAAGAGCAGACGGTCCAGTCCAACAGGAACCCTTCAGACTTTCACTGCACACACAAGAAATGTATTTTGTGTCCACCCAAACCAATTTCTTTGTTGCATCCTGGCAGCTGAGCTGTAAAGGCAAAACAAACAAATGCCCAAAGTGCAGCCCTGCCTTGGGAAATGAGCCCCTAAATGCCCTGGAGGCAGGTGTTTGGGGAAGGCTGGGCAGGGTCTGGAGTTTGCCTGTCTTGGGTTATGTAACCAAAAAAAAAAGTGGTTTTGATTTCATCTGTCGAAAGCAGTTGGGGACATGTTTTTCTTTATCTCTTGTAACTCCAGAGGGGAGGGGGGGTGGGTACCTTCTGATAATGGGCCAGATGTTAAAACCTGGTGGGGCAGTGTTCTTATCTCTTTCCACCCTCCGGGGGATATCTTCTGTTAATGGGCCATCAAGGCTCACTAATGACATGACACATTACATCATCCCATTGGGAGATGCTCCCTCCAGTGGAGGGAGCCAAACAATTCCTACCCAGATAAAAACTGAGATGTAGGAACTCAAGACACTCTGGTTTTCCACTGGATTCCTGAAGGAAGACTAGACCCATCTTGCCATTACTGGACCCTTTCTACAGGATCATCTCTATTTCAACAGAACCAAATCTGCCACTCCAAGAGGGCTCACTTTGGACTGCTTCCAACACCCTGACCAACAGATTGTATTTCTGACTCTGTCAGGGTCTCTAGGATTTTCTATTTGCTCATTCTTTGTACTACTACATTTGTATTCTTAATATTTCTGGTAAAGAACTGTTATTCCTATTCCCAGATCTTTGCCTGAAAAGTCTTTAATTGCAAAATTATAATTTGGAAGGGGGGGAGTTTACATTCTCCATTCCAAGGGAAACTCCAGCTTTCCCTGGAAGACACCTGTCTTCCCAAACCGAGACAGCCTCCCTGTGGGACAGAGGGATGGATTTCCCATGTGTGGGCAGTCCAGGGAAGAATGATCCAGAACCTTCTGGCTCTTGTCCAGTCTCTGTGAGAGGCAGGAGAAGATCAGGCAGATTTCCTCCAAGACCTCACTCCAGCCTTCCAGGGAGCAGATCGTTTTGTTTTCTCCTACTTCTGCTTCTGTGTGTCTCCTCATCTGCTCCACCTTCTGAGTGCACTCACAGTCAGGCCCAAAATAATTAAAAGTGTTTTGTGGCTGGTAATTCAAAAACTATGAAAGCTCTCAGACATATTCTGTGGGGTTGGGGTTGGTTGGAAAGACAGAGTGAGCTTTGGAGGGTCTTTGTTGTCTTTGCTCTTCATCTGGTTCTGGTGACCAACCTGGACAAGTCTTCACACAGCAACACCCCCATTTCCCATGACAGGTCCCAGAATCTCCATAACCCTGAAGTGGAGCATTCCTTTCATTCCAGCAGCACCTCATTGACCAGGAACTCCACAGGTCACCATGAGGAAGTTGATAGCCAAATTTCACCATGAGGAGTTCATCACCAGGAAAAGGCACCCCTGGGACACCCCAAATGAATTGTGTCTCCTGAATAGCTCATTATCCAAGGCACAATGCCTTCTGAACATACTCCTAGATGGGAGCTTCCCATGGGACCTGCATTTTAAGTGGATACACCAAAAGCCTCTCCAGCATTCCCCAGCAAGGAATCCCTCAGCTGGCATCTGCAGAGGGAGGGAGCTCATTGCTCCATTGCTGAAATTTAATTTGACCTTAATAATTAAACCTCTAAATAACAGCTTTCACATGCCAGCTGAACCATTAAATTCCAGGAGTGGATGCAAGCCTTTTCGCACTGAGTGGAGTTTACTCATGTGGAAATTTTCCTGGTGCTCTACTGGACTTGTTATAGATGTAAATTTCGTGGCACTGATAAAAAATGTTTCTTTTCCCTTTCAAACCACGACAGAATCTGTGAGTTGTTGGGTTGGGTTGGTTTGGGTATTTTTAATCCACTTGGCACAAAGGAATTCCTCATTGTTTGAGCTGTGCACAGAACAGCGATCCCGTGTGATGCACAGGACCTTTTCCAGAGGTGTTGTTGGAACTGGAGTTATTCACAGCAGCCTCAGCTGGAGTATCTGGGGCTGGTAAAATTCAAGTGATGCCTCCAGAACTCCTCTGAGAACCTTCTCCAGGGCCTTGTCCTAAGCCTCATCCTCCAGTTTGCACCAGCCAGGAAATGCAGTGGGACCACCAAGGCACCAACACTCCCTGATAGACTCAACCACAGGAAATTAAACCAGAGCATCTGAAATATCAGATTTTTTTCTTGTTCCTTGCTCTACTCAAATGTCAGTGGTTGTACAACACAGCCAAACACCTGTCCCCGAGTTTGGCTCAGGAATTTTGGCAGCTTTGGAAAAAACCACTGACATGTGTAAGGCCAGCAGAAAGGCTTCCCTCAAGCAGCTCCTCCTGGATTCCAACCACAGACTTCTTTTTAAATCTAAATAATCTAAAAGGCACAAGCAAGACCTCTCTAGCTGCTCACACCCCCAAATCTGAGTATCTTTACTCACCGAAAGAGTGCACTAATGAAATTGTAATGTACGTGTTAATTAATGTACATATTTTCTCAGTAAATTTTGCTCAGCTGTAAGTGGCCAAATAAATAATGAACGCCCTGGAATAATTTATGTGAGCTCTGTTTCTTACTGTACATGTTTTAATTACCGATATGGATGCGTCTCAATGAATTATTGAAAGTCAAAGAATAAATAATATTAAAATTAAAAAGTACACGAGAAGCAAAGTTCAAACAGATATTTAATTCTGCTAACACATTGTGGTGTAATCCTTGCCCAATAATTGGCAGCAGGAGAGGAAATGTTCCTCCTGGCCAGCTTGAGCTCCATTTCTTCTGGGGTTTTTTGTGCCTTTCAGTGTGGAAATTCATCAGCTAAAGCTACAGAGATGCTTTTCATCATTGGACCTTCAGAAGGAACTATGTTAATTACATTGATAATGTCAGTTCTTTCCCTGTGAGGGTGCTGAGGCCCTGGCACAGGTTTCCTGTGGCTGCCCCATCCCTGGAAGTGTCCAAGGCCAGGCTGAATGGGGCTTGGAGCAGCCTGGGCTAGGGGAAGGTGTGCAGGCTCCTTTGTGATGCCCCAACACCAATTTGGAGCATTATCAGCAGCTTTTCACACTCAGATCCTTCAGGAGAGAATTCCACACCACTCGGGGGTTAATTAGTGAAGCCTTAAAATTCTCCCGTGTAGCTACAAATCATCATTCCACTTTGACACCCAAAGGACAGGGATGTTCTGGGCCTCTAAATGCAGTTGTTGCACAATGAGAGCTGGTTTTGCAGCTGGGACCAGAGGTTAGGAACAACTGGGGGAAATGGCCAGTAATTAATGCTGCTGGTCATTAGCACGCTTGATTGCAGTCTGCTGCTGCCCTGCAGAGTAATCGTGTGCAATCTGCTGTAAACTGTGTGTTCCTCAAAGGCTGCTGTGCCCTTTGGAAGGACTGCCCTGGATGCTTTGCCCCGGGGAGATGTTTGCAGAACTTCAGCAGAAGCTGGGCCTGAAGGCCTCCCCCAGGAGATGTGAGTTTGACACATACTGAGAACGTTTCCTGAGTGGATGGGAGCAGGCACTGCCCCCATCCCAGCAGGAATCCTCCAGCCAAAACTGCTGCTGGCCTCCTCATCCCCCCCCTCACTCAGTGCACCATGATGGGAACTCCTCATTCCAGCCTGCTGCCTTTCCCTCCCCAGCAAACCCATGGAATGGACTGTGTGTGGTGGTCTCACCCAGCCCCTCGTGGCTGCTCAGTCACTGCCCCACCAGCAGGATCAGGGAGAGAACTGGAAGGGGGAAAGCTGGAAAACTCGTGGGTTGAGATAAGGACAGTTTAATAGGGGAAGAAAAAGCCACGCACACAAGGAAAGGAAAATAAGGAATTCGTTCACTGCTTCCCACGGTTGGGCAAGTGTTCAGCACCTCCAGAGGGGCAGGATCCCATCCCACAGTGACTTGGGAAGAGAAAAAGCATCACTCCAAATGTCCTTCACTTGCACTTTCCCCACTTTATATACTGAGCATGATGCCCTGAGGTCTGGAATGTCCCTGGGTGTGGTGTGGTCACCTGTGGTCACCTGTCCTGGCTGTGTCCCCCCACCCAGGCCCTCCCCAGCATGGCCAGTGTGAGGGGCAGGAAAGGCCTTGGCTCTGTGCAAGCCCTGCTCAGCAATAACAAAAATGTCTGTATGACCAACCCTGTGTGCAGCACGAATCCAAAACACAGCCCCAGAGCAGCCTCTGGGAAGGGAATTAACTCCACCCCAGCCCAAAGCAGCACTCTGTGCTACCCTGAAGGATGGATTAATCCACAAGGTCCATCCTAGGTGGGATGCTCATGGTGACACTGCCTCCCCCACGGTCCAGCCAGGAACTGTCCCACAGGCTCATTTCCCCATGAGGAGCTCCAGTGCCACATCCCACACCTCCCTGAGCACCAGGCTGAGTTTGGGCTGTGCCCAGCTGGCCCAGCTCAGCTCTGCAGAGCAGCTTTTCCTATCAGGAGCTGATCGGGGATTGAATCATTTACTGAATCATCAGCACGTGTGGAAAAGAGATCAATGAGCAGATCCTGGCTTGGAAATGCCAAGTCTGATCCCTGCTCTGCACTTGTGGGTGTGTGGGAGGGGCTGGGGCACCAAGCCCAGTCTCCAGTGCGGGACAAAATTCCCTGTCCCTGCTCACAGAGTGATCCCAGCCCAGCACAGGATGGGAGGCCCAGCAGACAAATACCAGGGCAATGAGACAGACTGGAGGTGACATTCCTAAACGGTGTCACTTCCAATTAGTCTTTGTGTCTGCAGAATGAGAAGAACTATTTTTAAGTTATGTCAGAGATTTGTTTTCAAGCTTTTCCAAGGTATATCAAGCGTTTTCCTTTCTGAGATGTCACAGCTTGCGCTTTTGATCCTTTTTATGACTTCTCTTTGCTTTTGTTCCTTTTTTCTTTCTTCTGTCATATCCCAAACATTCACCAATTTTCCCCACAAAGAGTATCCACTTGTGATTTTTTATAAAAGAGATTTCTATGGAAATTCTCAGTGAACAATTAATTCTTTGGCCAGCTCCATTTCCATTACAAATGGACAATACTTGATCGAAGAGCAGCAATATGTGGACCACTCCAACACAGACGCACAAAATATCTTTCAGAAAAATTAGTTTTTAAACAAAGAGGCAGAAATAAATTGCAATTTGCAAATACACTGAAGGTAAAATTCACCCACAGAATGGGTTGGGTTGGAAGGGACCTTAAAGCTCATTTCATCCTGCCAGGGGCAGGGACACCTTCCACTGTCCCGGGTTGCTCCAAGCCCTGTCCAGCCTGGCCTGGGACACTTCCAGGGATCCAGGGGCAGCCACAGCTTCTCTGGGCAACCTGTGCCAGGGCCTCAGCACCCTCACAGGGAAGAATTTCTTCCTAACATATAATCTAATTTCCCCTCTTTCAGTTTGATCCCGTTCCCCCTTGTCCTGTCACTGCAGTTCCTGAGGAAGAGTCGCTCTCCCACTTCCCTGTATCCCCTTCACACACTGGTGTTGGGAGGTGCTGGGAGGTCTCTTCACAACTTCTCCAGGTTCAACTTTCCCAGCCTGTCTCCACAGGGAAGGTGCTCCAGTCCCCTTGCCAACATCTCCACCTGGTTCCTCACAGGACACTACCCATGGAATTGCTCAAGCTCAGCTCATGGACAAGATGCCAGTGATGCCTTGAGCTTTAGCTTTCATATTTTCAGGTTCTGTGCTGCCCAGGGGTGCAGTTCTGAGCTCACATTCAGTGTCACTCAGCTCTCCTCACAGAGCAGGGAGACAAAACAAATCCTTTTCCTGCTGGAGACCAAGGACAACTTTCAGGCCCAAAAGCACAAACAAGGGTGGCTGAAGGGAGGAACAAGAAGGATGGGACCTCACACCCTGCAGCTGGAATTGGACAATTAAACCCCAAAATGCAAATGGACCAAAACTTATAAAAGTGTGTGACCTCGTGACCATTTGGCCATTTTGTGACCATTTTGGGTCCACCTTGGGTGTTGCCCTGGTCAGGCTCTTGTCCTGCCCAAGGTGTACCCTAAAGGCCTTTCAAAAAATATCACTTTATTCTCTGGCTCTGTCCAGTCTCTGTTCCAGGTCAGCCTTCCCAAGGCACCACCAGCAGCCCCGACCAGGACAACCCCAGACATTGCAATTTACACCCAAAATGCTCAGGATGGTGAGGCTGAACATGAGCCAGCACAGCCCATGTCTCAGTCAATATCCATCATTTTATTCTGGGATGGATTCTCCACTGCTGACATCCCCTTTTTCACATGTCCACCTGAAGGATTGAGCACACCTTCCCTCCTGGCTGCACACTGAGCTTTTCTTCACTTCCCCAGGGGGGAAGGAGATGGAAAACCAAAGTCCTGGAGAAGAGGGAGGTGGGAAACCACCCCCTTTTCACCACCTGGGAGCAACACAATATTCTGCTGTTCCCAAACAACATCTGGGGCTCTTGGCTAAAAAGGAGGAGCAGAACTCGGGGATTATTGAGCTCCAGACCAAAAATAAAGTCCAAGAAGCAAGTCACAGTCCTTGGCAGGCTGTCCCCTGCCCCCTGGCCAGGCAGGTGACTGTCACTAAATACTGAACTAGTGCATCTCACGGGAACTTTGCCTCAGAAATGATAAATCAAACAGGTCTTTTTTAAAGCTCCACCTTATCACAGTCTCTCCTCCAGCACTTCCATGGGAAGGAATAATTATTTTGTGCTCACTGCATGTATAATGAATTTTCAGGCATACTTGTTTGATCTATAGCCTTGAAAATAAAAATCCCATTAGTCTAACAAGCTCACCAATTATTTCCTGGGATCACTGAGCCTATTCCAGCGGAGAAAGTTGCATAAAATTGAAAGTGAACAGGGAACAGTGCAATATGTTGTTTTACAGGGTAAAACATTCTAAAACAGTGTTTCACATCATGTTTGGGGGCAGAGGAGAGAATTGGAAAGAGCAGAGAGCTTGGGTCTGCCTTAGCTTGGTGGGCATACCTGGGCAGGGAAAAAACACATTTAAGTTTGCCTGAATTTAGATATTAACTACTCATGTGTCTCTGTCCAAGCTAGCTTTTGGAGCTTCCGTGTTTTAAAAAAAGGCATTTCCAGGACACACATTCTCACTCATTTCAGATACTGAAATCCCGGGTGCTGAATGGCACTCCAGAAAATTAGTTTCTCAGCTCCCAGGGAGGCCTCAGACACTGGAGATATCTGCACTGGAGATGCATAAAGTTGGATGATGTAGATTTTCCCTCTCCATCCAACCTCCCTCAGTCCCCATGAGCTTTTGGGAGCTGTAGAGACACCCAGCTCAGCAGACACCAACCTCCAAATTAGCCCTGCTGCCCTCTCTCCACTGCTTTGGCCAAATTAAGTAATAATTCAGATTGCTCTCAGGAGCTGCCTCAGCTTCAGCTGGATGCTGGTGGCAAGCTGAACCCAACAGACAAAGGGATTCACTCACTGAAGGCAGCAAGGGGCCAAGTCCAAGGCAAAGATTCCCAAGTCTGCAGCTTGGAACAAGCTGGGAGTGGGCATGGACAGGACACAGCTTCAGTTTGAGCATCAGTGTCAAAGCATCAGTAAAACCCCCAAGCAGAGATTTATTGCTGGGGGTTTAAATCAGGACCACAGCCAAATCCTGCTCCTGCACACATTTGGTAACTCACGGATCAGTACATGGAGGAAGGCACCAGGAAAGAGGCTGGATGTGGTTGTTCCTCCGTTGGCAGAGGTGGCCCCAGGGCTTTCATCAGCCCTTTCCCTGCCACTCTGAGTGTTGGAAGGAGGAGAACACACTGGAATTCAGAGCACAACTTGCTTCTTGATTGCTCTTTGGGGATGTTGGGAGATGTATTTTCTGTGGCTCTGGAGGGGCAGAGGAGTCTTGCAGCAGCAGCAGCAGCAGGCAGTGATTAGAGAAATGCCTAAAACAGACACGTGTAACACTGGCATTCCTGACTTCCAGCACTCCACTCTGCACCCAGAAAGGTGGAAATGACTGCTCAAACTCCCATGAAAATTACAAATTAGACAGACCATGAAAACAGAACTGTTTTCTCCTGGGGGATGGGGTCAGCAGCAAAAATGGACCTTCATGGACAGAAAGGATGGTGGGACAATCTAACAGGATAATTGCAGCCCTGAAGAGTGTGGGGACTGAGCATGAAGAGTTTTGAGGGTTCCACGGCACCAAACCAAGCCCAGGTTTGTCCCCCTGATGCCAGCCCAGGGCCAGAGGCTGCAGGATCGTGTCTGGGCTCACCCAAACTGCTGCCTTCTGCTTTTACCCCCAGCACATCCCCTTTTCCTGTGCCTTGGAGCATCCATCCATGTTCCTGCCCCTCACCCTGTGCCTCCCTGCAGGTCACAGCTGCTCTTTGTTCCTTGCAGCCTCTGCCTCCCCACAGCCCTGACATGCAGACCCAACAGAAGGAGAGGTGTCTCCACCACCCCGGGTGGAACAGGAGGTGCTGAACTGCCCTGGCTGAACAGATCCCACCAGGAATCAGCTGGGTGCAGAGCAACACCAGCACAACTGGGCTCTCTGGGGGCTGGGGCCAACCCTGCTCTCGTTTTCCCAGGTAAATGACCCCTCTGCTGGATGGATGCAAATGACCATGTGCAGAGTCAGACGAGTCTGTTTCTGTCACAAAAGGATTAAAATCCCACCACCACCAAACATCACACACATTTTCTCCCTGTTCCCGTCTCTGGAAAAAGATCCACAACTCAAAATAGAACATGGGAGTATTAAAAACGACCAGGAGTTATGAGAGAAAGGGCACAAGTGGAGTAATGGAGCCATGAAAATGGAGTTTTAGCTTGTCACGTTCAGAACTGCCTAGAGGACTCAGGAAATTCTCTGCTCACTGTGTCCCATCTCCTATCTAAACTTTGGAGACCCACCCCAACAGGGCCATGAGCCACTCCTGGTTAAGCTGAGGTTTGTCCAGCACTCCTCAGGCACACACAGGATGTTAGTTTGGGGTTTGAACAGGTGGGCACCTGCCCATCACATCTGATGAGATGTCCCCCACTGTTCCCAGCTGATTCCCACCCACCAGCAGCACATCCCACAGGTGAGCAGGGTTTGCTCCGTGGCTGCAGAAGGCTTGGAGTCTGGCTGCTCCAAGGAAAGGTGCAGGAGACCCCAGCCCCAGCCTGTCTGTGTTTCCCAACCCCCTGGCTGTGGCTGAAGTGCTTTCCCCGGGGGAGCAGGGCAATTTGATTCTCCTCCAGCTGCCTTGGCTGTCTCTTACTGACCCCTTCAGCTGGAGGGTTCTTCCTGGAGCACGTTCTGTGCAGCAGAATTGTCTCCCCACACCTCCTGGCCAACACTCCTCAAAGCCTGGGAGCCAGCAGCTCTCCTGTCCTGCAGGACACAGCCTGTTGGGAACATCCCTGGTGCTGGGGACACTGGCAGCTTCACCCACTCCCATGGGATGCTCCAAATGTGACTTGTCCTGGACCCAAATCAGCCCACGTGGAGTTTGCCCACATGGAAGTTGCAATTCATCTCCTTTCCAGAGTAGAAGCACAAACTCTGACACTGCAGAGAAATTTTTGGCAGCCAACCAGGAAGTGCGACCGAAAGACCCTCCCAGTGGGGATGGACACCTCCTTCATCCAGGGGCTTCAGGTCACGGCTCACCAGTGTCCAGAAGGTCACACAAGGACAAAACACTGAAGAGGAAGCAGAAATCCTGGGCACAGCCCTGCCCTGTGGAACCTGGGGGGTGCTGGCTCAATAAAGCAGAAGGATTTTGGAAAAGTCTGCTAGTGCCCCTGAAACTGGGATGGGTGGTAAGGCTGGGAGCTGAGCAGGGTCACCAAGAAAGGGGGGCTGGAATGCTCTGAGGCAGGAAACTCCACAGTGCCCAGAGAAGCTGGGACAGCGAGGTGGGACACAGGCAGCCACACAGCTCCTCTGCTCCAGCCATGGGCTGCACAGGGAATTTGGGAACTGCACAGCAATGTGTGACCTGGCTGTGATGCTCACAGGAGCCTCAGCCTGGGCTCCTGAGGAAAACTGCTGCTCCTCAGGGGCTCCTCAGGGATGCTCAGCAGTGGACGAAGGAGGCTCAGAGAACAGAGGGCAGCTGAGAGGCAGGGCCAGGGCTGAGGTCTGTGGTGTGTCCCCAGAGAAAAGGGAGACAAGATCTTCTCTCAGAGCTCACAACCACTGGGAGCCTCCAAGGCATCACTTTTTAGGGACATCACACCACAGAGAAGGAAAGGGACAGAGCTCAGGAAACTGGTCCACTTGGTCTCCACTTAAAAAAACAACACTGACATTGAGTGGGGCTGAAGAGGAAAAATTGTCACAGAAAGGTTTGTGTTGGAAGGGGCCTTAAAGTTCATATTGTTCCACCCCCGGCCAGGGGCAGGGACACCTTCCACTGTCCCAGGCTGCTCCAAGCCCTGTCCAACCTGGCCCTGGACACTTCCAGGGATCCAGGGGCAGCCACAGCTTCTCTGGGCACCCTGTGCCAGGGCCTGCCCACCCTGACAGCCAGGAATTTCTCCCCAATATCCCATCCATCCCTGCCCTCTGGGAGCGTGAAGCCATTCCCTGTGTCCCAAGTCCCTCTCCAGCTCCCCTGGAGCCCCTTTAGGCTCTGGAAGGGGCTCCGAGTTCTCCCTGGAGCCTTCTCTTAATTTCTGCCATTTAACTTCTAATTTAATTTTCCTAAAAACTCCTAGAGTTCCTGCTTGGTCTCCAAGAAATGTAGTTTTTCATCTTTCTTTCCCCTTTTAAAAGGCTGTTTATTATTTGCTCTCTACTGGGCTGTCTTCCAATCATCCAGCTTTATTCCTACATGTGAGTCCAGCTGGGAATCTCCACATTTACTCTTGCCCACCCAAGTCCAGACCCCCACCAAAACCAGAGAGCCCAGCCCAGGCCCCCTGAGCTCTGCAGCAGGCTTGGCTTGGATGCCAAGGTGAGGCTGCTGAATTCTGCCTCAGTTTCAGAACTATTATCCCAAACTCAAAAGGTTTCTTGAATAAAACATGAAAATCCAGAATGCCATCTGTGCAGTATCATTGGGCTAATTAAGTTGATATTAAATATCATTTGTTTTACCCAACTCTTACATTTTTTAATTTTAAGCGAGTTTCAGACTATTCTGGGTGAAATAAGTGTTAGAAAAACTGTTACTGGAAGTCCCAGCAGCTGAACTGGAAACACCTGGGCTGCACATGAGGGGGAGTCTCAGCAGAAACCTCCTGGAGCTCTTGTTAGCAAAAGAAAAGTGACAAATCATCCCTGGTAAAAGTGACCCTGCCCCGTGGGGCTCCGTGTGGGAAGAGCCCTTTGTAGCCAGAAGAAAATGATATTTTTCCAGGAGCAGCCCCGGGGTCTGCCTGAGGGAAAGCTGCCTCTCTGCATCCCCACGAGCCTGTCCAGCCTCTGCCACTTTTTTGGGTGCAGAAAAAAAGTCTAAAAAATCTTGTAATCCACTCCAGAGAGAGAGCAAGCAGCCCCCGGGCAGGTGACCCCAGCAGCTCTGCCCTGGGCCCTGCCAGGCTGGATGTGGAACATCTCCATGTGCTGCTCCCAGCTCCATACTGGGCAGGGGAATTCCCTGCCAGGAGGGCACCAAGGGAGGGGTGGGAGCTGCTGAGAGGGGGCAGGACTGGTGGAACAACAATTTGTTGATTTAAGCACCTCCACACGTACCCAGGGCCATGCAAAGGCAATTCCTACAGCCTGGCCCAGCAGCAGCGGGTCTGAGTGCCCCAGGTCACTTCTCCAAGGCCATCCAGCCCATCCAGACACCTTCCAGGATAGGGAATATATCAATAATCCTCTTTCTTCTGAGACAAGGGAGGTGACTTTCCTGCAAAGCACTCGCAGGTGAAAGGACTCTGGAAGCCACAGGCTGGAAAATCCTGCTTTTCCAGAGACACCATCCCCAAGGTAAGTGTGAGTGAGGGACATCCCTGCCCCTCCCACACCTCTCTGGGACAGAGAGCTCTGCGCCTCTCCAGCAGCAGGGACACGTGGAGCAGCTGCCCTGCCAGCCTTCACCCTCCCACTTCCCAGCCTGCATCCATGGGACGTGTTCAAACCCTTGCAGGAGATGAAGCAGCAAAGCACGGAGCAGTGCAACTGCCTGCAGCTTAATTTGAGGGGACCAGTGGGATTTTCATCAGATGTATCCCAGCAAACTCCTGTAACCGGCTGAGGCTGCAGCAGCCTTGAGCAGACGGTGATTTTCCCAGGCCAAAATTTTTCAGTGTCACCTCTGCGTCCCAAGGGCCCAGCAACCCAGTGAATGAGCTCAGTGCAGGGAATGCCTGCACAGTGCAGCCCCCAGGCCAGGGACAACGTCCTGCTAGAATCCAGGGCAGCTCTGGGAAATATTGGACAAGCCAGGGGAGTGCTGTGCTCTCACAACTTCATGAGAGGATGGAATTTTCCATGGTTTTGGGCAAACACTGCTGAGAACTCGATATTCCCCACCTCAAAAAAATACCCAAAAAAACCCCTTCACCAAACCCCCAAACTAACAACACCAAAGAATTCAGCTCTGCAGCAGAAGCTGATTTGTTCCACCAGTGGCAATTATTGGTACACATTCCTGTGCACAGGCAGGTTCTCACCTGGGTGACTTTATCCTGCAGTGCTGCAGGACCTGCAGGAAAAGCCTCCCTGGTTATGCAGGTCTGGGAGGCGTCTCCTCATCTTCTCCTCGTGCTTTAAGGGGATTCAGGCTCCCAGCTGCCATCCCAGCCCCGGGGCTGTCTGCTGACCCCATCCCGAGGATCCAGCCAGGATGTGATGGAGCCCAGCAGAGCCAGGAGGCAGCAGAACCTCTGGAGCCAGGGCCAGCTGTGCTGCCCTGCACGTGTCCCCAGCCCACACAGCAGAGCACAGGAAGCCATCACACATCCGTGGGCACTGGTGTCTGCCCGGCTCTGTCACCTGGGATTGTCACAGGGCAGCAGGAAAGGTCCCTGCTCCTCTGCCACCACCCCTGCAGTGCTGCAGGCTGGGGCAGAGTGGCTGGGAAGGGACCTGGGCTGCTGGTGACAGCAGCTGGACACGAGGCCAGGTGGGCAAGGAGAGCAATCCTGGCTTTATCCAAAACAGAGTGAGCAGGAGCACTGGGACAGTGACTGTCCCCTGTGCTGGCACTGCTGGGACACCTCGAGTGCTGTGCCCAGTTCTGGGCCCCTCCTGAGAAAGGCATTGAGGGGCTGGAGTGTCCAGAGATGGGAACAGAGCTGGGAAGGGGCTGCAGCCCCAGGAGAGGCTGAGGGAGCTGGGAAAGGGGCTCAGCCTGGAGAAAAGGAGGCTCAGGGGGGACCTTGTGGCTCTGCACAACTCCCTGAGAGGAGGGGACAGCTGGGGGGATCTGGGCTCTGCTCCCAGGGAACAGGGACAGGAGGAGAGGGAACGGCCTCAGGCTGAGCCAGGGGAGGCTCAGGTTGGATATCCAGAAGGATTTCTTCCTGGAAAGGGTGGTCAGGCCACTGGAAGGGGCTGCCCAGGGAGGTTTGGAGTGCCCGTCCCTGGAGGTGTCCAAGGAGGGTCTGCATGTGGCACTCAGTGCTCTGGGCTGGGGACAACGTGGGGATCAGGCACAGGTTGGACTTGGAGATGTTTTCCAACCCAAATGATCCTGGGATTCTGTGAAGGGGTGCTCACATCAGGTACGTCAAACATAACCAGTGTTGGTTTCACCTGTGCTTTCCCTCTCTCCCAACACATCTCTGCTCCCTGTGGCCTCTGGGAAGAGCAGGGATGTGCCTAAACTTCAGCAAATCCCAGCTGTTAGAGGGATCTGGGGCACCAGAGAGGCAGCACAAAGAGAACCCCAAGTCCACTCATAGCCAGGTTTGCCAGGACTCCAGTGGGTGAGATGGACACTCCTGGACACACAGCAGCCAGAGAGACACTCCTCACCCCCTCCATCCTACACAAAACTCCAAGTTCTTGGTGTCCAAAAGCTTTCTTTGCCATGGATAGAGGGAAAAAGACAGGAGAAAAAGAGAAAAATAAAAGTCAAGCTGAGAAAGTCCAAGCAAAAGCTGAGCTCCCTGACTGAAGCTCAGGATACTCTGGCTCCACATGATTCCTCCCAAAACCTGTTGAGCTTTAAAAAGGACACTGAAATAGGCTGAATTTTGTGCAGAAGTCTCTCCAGCACCAAGTTTTAATGGATCAGCCATCAGGATCCCCATCAGGCTGAGTGAGAGCTCCTGCATTCCCCTCCACCCTGAATTCCAAGGCCAAAGCCAAACAGAACAAGCAGAGCAAACCCTGCTCCTTCCCCTTCCCACTCCCACCCAGGTGGGCAAGGCAAAACTTTCCTGCTGGAATACAATTCTGAATTGGACAGGGCTCAAAGACTGATGAGTCCCCTGGATGAGAAAGCTGGCAAGAGGGGGGAAATATTACTAAAAATAAAATACATCAATCACTCCACAAATTACACTCCAATACGTCCTTCAGGCAGGAAGGTCCCCTGCTTGGTGCCATGTTCTCTCTCTTTGGGATTCTCTTTCTTTAGGGAGCACCTGGACTGCAGCAGCTGAGTGGATCATTTAAGTGGACTCTGCACATAACAGACACAAAAGCTGTGTGGGGCATTGCTGTGTGGTGTTCCGGGAGGGATGGGAGCCACAGGATCATCCCAGAGCATCTCTGGCCTCATCTCTGCAGCACAACACACTGAGAAAAGCAGCACGGGCTGGTGCTGGGCTGGGGAGCACTGGGAGAACCCCTGAGCCACTGTCCTTCCTCCTCCCTCCCTGCCGAGGATGTGCTTCCCTCATCCCCTCAGTCACAGGGCTTTTGTCATTCCTTCCCCTCAGCTGCGTCCCAGGGCTTGTGTTGGTATTTGGTGCTGGGAATGAAAAATCAAAGCTTTCCTGCTGTTCCAGGGCTGCCTGCAAACCCCTCACATGGATCAGCTGGGTCTGGCACAGCCCCCTCGAGGTAAGGACACAAACAAGATCTGTTATCACCTCTGCTTCTCACATCCAGGTAACTTTTCCAGTTCTTCACTATTTAAAGGTGAAACTTTCAGTATTTTGTGTCTGCCTGAAGTGTTTGAGAAGGAAAATGGTTTGAAGAACATACTGTCTTTTGGGTTGGTTTTTTTCTTTTGAGAACTGAAAGATGCTTTCCCCAGTGGTTTAAAAAGAAAATAACCATAGATGCACTTTTCAGAACTGGAATAACACAAAAAAAAAAAAAAAAAAAAAAAAAGGCACAAAAGCTTGAAACTGCTTCAGTTTCAAGGAAAACACTTGAAAATCAGATTAATAAATCAGGTCACTTCTGAGCAGGAGCAGCTGATCTCTGTCCCTTCAGTCTGCTTCTGTGTGATGGTTTTCTTTGCTTCTTTTTGTAGAGGAGCCAAACTAATTCCTTTCCCCTCCATTCCTCCTCTGGCACCGGTGGAAAATCTTCCCCCATCCCTGCTGCAGGAGGCTGCTGTGGCTTTGTCAGAGGCAAAAGCAGCCTGAGGGAGCTGAAAAGTGGGAGCCTGGGAAAGGAAGGAAGGTGTGCAGCCTCAGGTCCCTGTGCTGTGTAAAATACTGCAAAAACTGCCACTAACACTGGGCACTGCCCTCCTCCCCACGGCTAAACGCAGCAGATTTCTGTCAGGAATGAGGGCTCTGCCCTCAGCTCAGCTCCTGGGGACTCTCCTCACCCATGGAGCCCCTCAGGGCATGCAGAGGGCCCTGGGGCTCCACGGGATGAGGTTTGTGTGGGTCCAGAGTCCAATGTCAACCAGAGCTCCCTTCTTGGGTTCCATAAAGCAGATTTAGCTCCTAACCCATCTCTGAAATGTCTGCTCCTCGTAGCCAGATGAATAATGAACAAATATAAATCACAAGGAATTTATCTGATGATGGCAAGGAGAGAAAGGGATGAATAATTTATTTGATGGATATTATTCATCCATCCATGGAGCCAGCCAAGTAATGAAAACATTTATTCACAAATCACTCTGTTGACAATCGAAAACTTTGTACAAGAAGTAATTCATATGTATGATTTGACTCCCCAAAAACTCAAAATAGAGCTGACCTTGCAGAGAAGCAAGAAGTGCTAGAGCTGGGCTTATCTTAGACCCAGCTCATGCTTTCCATCTCTTTCCCATCTCTGGGACTACGGAAAACAGATTTCCAGCTCCGAACCGTGGAAAACCTGACTTTCACCCACACTCACCACCAAAAATCATTAAAGCATGGCACATGACTTTCCCATGAAGGCGGAGATGCTCTTCCACCAACCCAGCCCCACTCCAGAGTGCAGGAGCTCCCTCCATAAATAAACCACTAGAAAGGCCTAAAAATAACGGGTTTTTTCCTTCCAGAGGACATTCAGCTGCTTTCCAAGCCTTGAGCAGTTGATTCCATTATCAGAACTCCTTCCTCCATCCCACCTTGGAGCTTCCAGCCCATTTAAATAACCCAAATGTGTCCAGATTCCCTCTGGAATAACACGAACAACAGCCAAGCAAGGTTAGAGCTGCCAGAGATGAAAATATGCTATTTATGGCCCCCTGAATTCCAGTCATTATTTTATGGTCTCAGCTCCTCTGAAAAGGATCACAAATCTCCACGAAGTCCCCAAGTGCAGCTCTGTGCATTTGGGTCCTCCAGGATACTGAAAATCACGCGAAGATGGACTGCTCCCTACTGTCCATCCAAACACAGAAACACACATTATTCCAACATGACTGTGGAATAAATTGCCATCTGCTTCCAAAGAAGGAGAAGAGGAAGAAATCCTACGGCCACAGCTCTGGAGCTGGTGAGCCAGAAAACTTGTCATGGTTCAATTAATCTCACAAAGAGAATCAGAATCACGGCAGCCTCTCTGAAATGGATGCAAATCTCCATTCCCCCCCGGTGATGAAGCAGGGCTGGCAATCCTGTCTGAGCAGGTTGCTTATGAGATTTTAGAGCTTGTGGGAAAGCACCAGGGCACAGTCCTGGGCATATGGCATATGCAAGGTACTGCCTCCTCCCAGCCGAGCTCCTCGGTGCAGGAGCTGAGGGAAGGGGAATGAACAGGAAAGTTCAGGCAGGCTGAGCAGGTGGCCGGGGGCTCTCTGCAACAAAGACCCTGAGGAGGACCCAGGTTTGGGGGGAGAAAGGTGGGAGGGGTTAGAGGAGCCTGGGGTGATTTAGGACACGGGGCTGGGCTTCACAGCCAGTTCCCAGCAAAAGCTCAATAAAGGCAGATGTGGTCACAGGTGAGAAACTGCTCTTGGGACCCCAGACTGATCTGGGCTGGAAGGGACCTAAAGATCACCCAGTGCCACCCCCTGCCATGGGCAGGGACACCTTCCACTGTCCACTTCCATCCCAGGCTGCTCCAAGCCCCATCCAACCTGGCCTTGGGCACTTCCAGGGATCCAGGGGCAGCCACAGCTGCTCTGGGCACCCTGTGCCAGGGCCTCCCTACCCAGAGTAAAAAATTTCTTCCCAATATCCAACCTAAGCTCGTCCTCCTTCAGTTTAAAACCATTCCCCTTCTCCTGTCACTGTCTGCCCATATGAAAAGCCCCTCTTCCTCTTCTTTCTAAGCCACTCCAGGCATGGGAAGGGACTCTGAGGACTCCCCAGAACCTTCACCTCTCCAGGCTGAGCCTCCCCAGCTCTGCAGGTGTGTCCATACAGATCAAAGGTGCTCCAGCCCTCCCCATCCCAATCTCCAGCTGCACCAGGACAGGATTTGAGCAGCAGGACCTCAGCCAAACCCCCAGCCCAGGCACAGGCACTCAGCTTTTGGTCCAAATCAAAACCCCCTCTGGCTCCTACTTGCCAGCACCCAAAGGGACCATCCCCAGCCCTGCCCAGAGCCGGCCCCAGGGGTGACCCCAAGGAGCAGCTCCCTCCTCCCCCATCCTCAGCCAGGCCAGAGTTCCCAGGTTGCCATAAAAGTTTTCAGTGGCACACAAAAACAGCCAGAAAATTAACAAAGTTTCATCTAACAAATAACCCAGAGCTGGGCTTGGAGCCTTCCCTGGAAAACCAGAGCTTTGGCTGACACAATTCCCTGCTCCCCACAGGAATATCTGATCTCTTAGAGGGCAAAACCTGCTTTATCCAATCCCACTCTCCTGCTGAGGGGCCATACGGAATTCCAGACACTCCTTAAACCAGAGAGAGACCCCATTCCAGCAGCAGATATCTGGGCAGCCTCTGCACAGCCCAACACCTTCACTTAACATACAATGCCTCCATTTCCAGAGCCCCTCAGTAGCTACAAAAATGATCACAGTCAACATTTTGGAGTTTTAAGAGAGGCTTTAGTACCATTTCTAAGTGGAGTTTTTAGTAAAACCACTCCTGCCTGGAGAGCAGGATCTCACTGAGAGCCCAAGAACTTCAGAAACATTGAAAAGCTCCACCACCACCACCATTCACCTGCTGCATTTCCGTTCATTTCCCCCAAATTACCAAACCCAGCACTTCCTATTAGCTCCAATTAACCCCCCAGAGGTGTCTACTAAACCAGCTTTAAGGGAAATTTGAACCACAAGGACCTGCCAGGCAGTTTTATTTAAAGAACCAGAGGAATCTCTACCCTCAAGGAAATTCCTCCAGACTCAGCCAGCAGCAGGTGAGCTGAGGGCAGGATCTACCAGCCCTTCTCTGTCCTGATTCCCAGGAGGACGGGATGCTCCTGCCTCCAGCACAGGCCTGACCAAAGGGACGGAAGAGGGAAGGAGGAGCTGATATTTCACATTTTTGAGACTTTGTTGTTGTTGTTGTTTTTGCAGGCAGCCAGAGCAGCCTGGAGGCACCAAACGACATCAGCCGAAGGGATCGTGGGGCTTTGCTGGGATGGGCCGGGCGGTCACTGATGTCCTGGTGCAGCAGGTCCCTGTGTGCAGCCCCTGGCAGCGCTGGGAGCAGCGGGAGCTGGGCATGAGGAGAGCCAGCTGTCCTGGAGCTCCATCTAGTGCAGGGCTCCCTGCCTTTACTCCTCTCTCCACACTCGGGGAAGCTCCTGGAGTCGCAGCATTCCCAGAGCCTTGCACTTCACCATTCCCCCAGCAGTAAATGAGTCCATCTGCAGCTGTTGCTGCTGCAGGTGACACCATGAAAACACAGTTCAGGGGCATTGACAACCTGCATTTACACTCCTGCATTTACAGGAGCGGTTCTACTAAAAATTCAACTTACAAATGGTACTAAAGCCTCTGTTAAAACTCCAAAATGTTGACTGTGATCATTTTTGTAGCTACTGAGGGGCTCTAGAAATGGAGGCATTGTACGTTAAGTGAAGGTGTTGGGCTGTGCAGAGGCTGCCCAGATATCTGCTGCTGGAATGGGGGGTCTCTGGTTTAAGGACGGTAGTAAGCAGACAGGGATTCTCCATTTCTTTAAATCCTCTGGTTAGTTTTTGCCTTGGAAGTTCTTGGGGCTGCAGAAGGTGTTGCTCACAAGCACTGCAACCTCTGCAAGAGCAGAGCAGCACCAGGGCTCGGGTGGCTGCCACACAGCTCTGGTTTTCAGGATTCAGACTTTTCCATGTCTTGACACCTGCTCCATTGTCTTTGAAAGCCTCCAGCACACCAGCAGTGCTCACAGCTCCCGAAAAAGGTGCTTTCCCCTGAAATTCTTGCTAGAAGCTGCCAGCAAACAGGGAACTGCACCGTGAGAGGGTGAGCTCCTGGTTTTGTTTTAAACACTAGTATCAAAAGCGAGGAGGGGCGTGAAAAATAAAGAAGCCTTTTTGGGAAAAGGGCAGTGTTAACTTTCAAAGGAATGAAGGAAAAAAAGTGGGATGAGATCCTTCTCGCTGCTTTTTCCCCAGATACACTCAGCTGGACACACAGACTCCCCAGGACTCCGTGCAAATCCTTCTCCTAAAGCCCCTCTGCCATCCATGCCCACCACAGGAGCCCCAGATCCCGGCCTTTTCCCCTCCTCCTGCACACCTGCTCCTCGGGGAAGCCAAGACTTTGTGCGCGTTATTGTCTTTTTAACCACACCCAACATTCGGGGAGTTTCAGCTCCTGGGAGGGAGGGGAGATGGAAACGAAGGGAGATGTGTAAATACCTGAATAAAGACATGAATGGTTAACAGAAATAACTGCTAATAACTGTTAATTGCTTCCATGCCAATCGCCAAGATGCATTCGAGAGGCTACAAGGGATTTCCAGCTGTTAACAGGTGAGGAGGCAGGGGTGTTAAATGAAGGTCACAGGGTGATTTATACGAGGTGCTACAACACTTCTGCTCACTTTTTTATTAAATATCTCTGCAGTGCTATTCCCTGGGAGCTCCTGCTTTACCCACCTTACAACTGCTCAGCTTTCCAAGGAATCACGGCATCATTAAGGTTGGAAAAGACCTCCAAGATCATCAAGTCCAACTTTTAATCAAACACCACCATTCCCACTAAACTGTATTGCCAAGTGGACAAATACTTGTTTTTTGAGCACTTCCAGAGATGGTACAAGAAAATCTGTGGCCAAAATGTGGGGATTTGTAGCAAACGGTGGGATATCCCCCAGTGCACAACTCCTGCTGGGGAAGTATCAGGGAAACTCCATGCTGCCAGGCTTGGGAGTTTGAAAACTCTCGAAAACAAAGAAGGAATCAAAGCACAAACGCGTTCATTCCTTGGAATAAAACACCTGTGGTTTCCTGTGCTGGCTCCAGGGCTGGGAGTGCCCTGCAGGGGTGGGCTCCAGCCAGACACAGCCCCCCAAACCACGGGGATGCTCCATTTCGTGTGGCCCATCAGCTGCTGGTTAAATTTGGCCTTGAGTTCCGTATGTCTCACAAAACCCTCTTGAAACAAATTCCAGAAATGCTTTAATTCCGAGGATGCTCTGTCTTGAATGCACCTGATTCGTCCCCTCTCCAAATGACCCTTTCACAGCACAGCCTGTGCAGCCGAAGGGAAGCAGAGTTGTTTTCTCCCTGCTATCACAATCAAGCTGTTTGGTATAAAATGTGGCTGAGGAGTGAATCCATAATGTCCCTGGCCATGTAAGGAAACTGCTATTACCAGGAGGAAAATGCAGGTAGTAACTCTGTGGGTTTTTCTCCACTGGAACTGTAATTAATGTGGATGCTGTGCACTAAGTGCAGGGAGAAATACAGACTTCACAGCAGTGAAAATGCATCTCATTAACACCCAAACTACTGTATCGTCCAAATGCATTATGTTCAGCAAGGAAAAGCTGTGTAATTGAATTCCCACCAAAGCACAGTTCATCTGCATCAAACAGCACCGTGCTCATCCTGCAGCTCCTTCGGGCTGCTGCTGGAAATGAGGATTAATTAGGATACCTGCTCGTTGCTCAGGGAGCAGGCACACACACTGTGGTCAGTGAGAGGCTCTGCTCAAACCCCAGCCAGGCAGAGCAGGGTGACTCCAAAGATTTGGATCTTGTTGCACTCAGGATGCACCAAAGAGTCAATTATTTTTTTTTTGTCCGCGCAGAAAACGCTGGTAAAAAAAACACCAACCAATTCACAGGAAGGCACCTCTGCTGCATAAATACTTCAGTGATAATTAATAAGTGATTTGTGGAATTGGTTTTGAATTCTCCTAGGCTGGATTGGCTCGAGTGGCAGGGATGTGTATAAATCATTCTGTGCACAGCACCTCCCAATCCCAACATGCAGCTAATGAACCCTCTGGAGCCCAACACGCTCCTCCTTCAGGAAGAACCCACTGATCTGCAGCATTTCAATGGGTAAATTATTATTAACTTAAATAAATACATTAAAAGCTCCCAAATACAGCAGAGGGGAGAGTTTGAGATGGGGTGGGAGGCATCCAGACAGAAACAGCAGAGAGGGTTTGGAGATTTGGAGCTGGAAATCTGTGCTTTTGCTGAGTATTCAGTCAGATCCTAGTGGGATTAATCCATCTCTTTGCTACAGAACCTCCCATCCATGAGCCCCGGGCTGGGGTGTGCAAGGGCAGCAGGAGCTCATTAAATGCATTTTAGCTCATCATCATCATCACCATCATCATCATCATCATGTATTCTCCCTTTCCCTCCCCTGTCACATGTTCACCAGAGCCCCAGCACACGGCTCTCCAGCATCCCTCTGAGAAACGCCTGCAAAGCCAAAGCCCAGAGTTATTCTGGCAGAGGCATCTTGGGGCAAAGCAGCACACAGGGAGGAGGTCACCCCATGTCATGTTGGGGTCCTGCTATGATTTTCCTCCACGTTCATCCCAGACCCTGACTCCCAAAGTCCCCCCCCAGTGAGAAGGGATCAGCCCCCTCGGCATCCCCTTTGGGTGTCATTTTGGGCTGTAGGGGAGGCAGTGGGAGCAATCCATCACCCTCAACCTTTGGAAAACCAGCAACTGCTGGGATATCATTTTCAGCTGCCACGTGGGTGAATTTTACTCACGGGGGGTGCAAGGGATGCTGAGCTCTGGCTCATTCTGTCTCCCTAAACAGCTGGGACATGATCCCATCACTCCCAGGACCTCACTGTGCTCACCAGTGCCTCAGCTCCCATGCAGCCTGGCACACCCCATTACTTCTGTGCTTCAAATCCCATTATTCAGCTCTAACGAGGAAATAATTTTAATTAAGCAAATTAAAAATGTATTTGCGTTGGAATTTTAAGTAGGTGTTAATTTGAAGGCATGGAAAGGAGCCCTGCAGCCTGTTTGTGTCAGGAGCAGCAGAGGACGGGGATGGAGGAGGGGAAAGGCTCTCTGCATCCCCTGGGGGCTGCCAGGGGTCCCTGGGGAGCAGGGCAGGGCACAAAGGCAGCACCAGCACAAGGCAGAGCCACCCCCAGAGAAGGAGGGCTCCTGCTGATTCCATTCCTACGGGAGGGTGGAGCCAGGTGGGGACCAGGCTCTTCTCCCAGCAAGAAGAGGACAAAAGGAGTAGGCCTCCAGATGCACCAAGGGGAGGTTTAGGTTGGATGGTAGGGAAAATTTCTTCATGGAAAGGGCTGTCAAACACTGCAACAGCTGCCCAGGGCAGTGGTGGATTCTCCATCCCTGGAGGAATTTAAACCCCTGTGGATGTGGCACCTGGGGACATGGCTGAGTGGCGGGCCTGGCAGTGCTGGGAGAACAGCTGGTAGTCAATGATCACAGAGGGCTTTTCCAACCTTAACGATTCTTCAGATCTATGAAAAGCAGCAAAAAAGGTGTGGGGAAGTCCTTCAGAGAAGCTCTGAAGCCATGAGGCCACAAGGAGGGATGAGAATATTCCCAAGGTCCCCACGGGCTGCAGTGGCCTCTCGTGTCCCCTGCATGGGCAGCCCCGAGGGCTGAGGTTCACCTGGAGGTGCCAGCTCCTGCTTCCATCCCCTCCTTCACTTGTTGCTGGTCTCCAACACCACAAGACTCCATCAGCAGTGTCCCAGGCTTTCCACAGGTGCCGCCAACCCACTGGGAGCTTGGCTGAGTGACAGTGCCACGGGGAGGTGGCTTTTGGCCAGAAGGAAGGAGATGCTTCTCATTTTGCATCCTTGCAGCAGAGACAGCCCAGACAAGGCTGCAATGCAAGGCTCAGCTTAATGCAGCTGTACTATCAAAAACAGCAGCTAATTAGTTAAGTAATACCCAGCGTTATTAATGCTGCAGCTCTGCCATCGCCCATGTATTTATAATAATAGCGTTCCCACTGTAATAGCATTAATCATAATGGATTTACTAAGAAATTAAGGGGGAAGGGATATTATCTCCCTCGGGAACAGCACTTGACAGCAGCCCTACTTAGTGTGTGGATGTGGACTGGTTTAATTCTCAGTGTCTCGCTCATTAATCTGCTTTTCCACCGGCCCCTGACAAACATCCCTCCGGGAGAGCAACCACAGGAGGGTGGAGGCAGGACAAGCACAGCCAGGGGAGAAGGGTTCAGGCAGAGCAGCCCCAGGGAATCCTGGCAGAGGCTCAGCACAGCCAGCAGGGCGTTCTCATGGGGTCTGAGGGCACGGTCCTCTCCTGCCCTGAGGGCAGTGTACGCATCTGGGCATCATCCTCTTCTCCAGCCAATCTGCTGTTCTCAGCTCCATGCTTAAAAGACTCTTCCAGCTTTACCTGGGGAACAAGGAATGTTCAGCATCTCTTCTCAATATTTATAACAAGCACTCAAAGGTTTTATTGAAAATTGTTTTCCCTTTCTCCTCATCAGGCTTCTGGTTCAAGACACTTGGACCAACCGCAGCTCGTCTGAGCCAGGGAATGCAGTGAGACACCCACAAGGGTCAGGCCCACCACCCTCACCAGAACCCATCCATGATCAGCACATCAAGCTTTCACCAGCAGCTCCTGTCTGAGAAAAATGAAAGCTTGATGTATCTCCTAGAAGTCAGAGGAACTGAATAAAATTAAATCCTGATGAAAATCAAAGCTTGATAAAAGTTAAAGCCTGAAGTCCAAAGCAATCCAATGATTTTTACCAGTACAGCTTTCCTTGATTAGTTTATGGCTGTACGTAAAGACAGAGACATTTTGTCACAGCATGCATTAAACCCCTCTGATGCCTTGCCTGGGAGAGTGGAAATGGCCTGGAACCTGTCAGGAGGAAAACAAGCTGGAGGGAAAATGCTCCCAAACCTTGGAAAGCCCTGGAGCCCTCGGGGCTGCTGTCCCCAACACGGGCATCTGGCTGTCCCCAGCGCTGGCTCCAAGGAAACACGGGGATTCCACAGCTAACGAGTGCCTGGATTTATTGTGCCTGTCCTTTGCACCATGCAAAGGACCCGAGAACGCCTGGTTCTTTTTTTCACCCCAAGCTCTTGACACACAAACACATTTCTCCGAGGCTGCAATGCATTTCCCACGCCCAAGCCAATGATTCTAAACAGGGAAAAGAGTTTTGGTTTACTCCTGAACTTAAAAGGAAAACGGACTGAAATGTTCTGTGATATTCACACCGTGACTGGCTCAGTGCCAGGACAGGAGCACCTGTTGGACCTTCTAGCAGCTCCTCAGAAATGTAGCTGGTTTCTATTGGGCAGCAAGCCAAATTATCCCTCCTTGATTGTTGTATACTTAACGAGCTCAGAGTTGTTTGGTGCTTTTTGGGCGCCTTAGCAGGTGCAAAAGGGCTTCCGTGCACTGTGCTCAGCTTGTTCTTTTGTTGTGGTATCGTTTGTTATCTTCTCATCTGTAAAAACCTTCGCTTTACAAAGCACACCCAAGGAACCCTCTTCTGAGAAGTGCTGGACACCCTCAGAGCTCGATGCATCTTCGTGGGGCTCATTACACACCGGCCTCACATGAAATTGTATCACCCCTTTTTCTTTGCCCGTTTAATATTTTTTCTTTCTCTTTTCTACGGAAGGAGAGGGCTGGGCAGAAATTCACGAGTGCCCTGGGACACCCCCGTGCCCAGGCTGCAGTGAAGCCTTCTCTCCTCCCGGCTGAACAACCCCAGCTCTCAGAATGAGATAACCTTTGAGGTCTTTTCCAACCCAAAGCATCCTGTGATTCCATGGTTCTGTAAGCACCGAGCATCCATGACATCCACGAGGATAAGTGAGAAAAAGAGGAGACCTTCACCCTGCCTAAGCCAAATCCTCTGTCTCCAGCTTAAGGCAACAGATTTGAGCCGGTTCATGCCCACGATGTCACCAAACCCCAGAGCCCCAGCAGGGACAGCCCCCAGCTCCTCGCTGGCCACACAGAAGTGTCAGCACATGTCCAGGAGAAGCTGCAGTGCTCCCTCAGCCTTTATCCCAACGCTCCCATCGCTCCCCCTGAGCTGATGGGATTGGGCAGATTGGTAAAACAAAAGCACCCCAAACTTTCCAAGCAATAATGGGAGCCCTGGTGCTGAGGAGCTGAGTTAGGACCTCCTGGCCTTGCCGAGGAATGGTTCAGCAGGGGAGAATAAAGTCAGCTGAGGGATGGAAGAGGTGGGTGAGGGAAGATTTGTCACATTCTCTGATAGCAAATGTGTCCTGGAGGGTTTTGCAGCTGGACCAGGACACTGGAGTGAGTCCCTGGGCACAGGGGGTGCCCCCACAGCCCCCCAGCCCTATTCTGGGCAGGTATGTGGGAAGAGCATCCCTGGTCCCCAAAAGCCCTCCCACAAACCACATCACACACAGCCTCTCGGCCCTTGTCCTTCTGCTCTTCCAATTTAACTCTGTGCTCGTGTCCTTGGCTCCTGGCCAGGGGATATGGAGGGTACCAAGCTCCCTGCAAACAAATGGAAGTTCTCCAGGACTGTGCTCGTGGGATTGTATGAGATTTGTCAACATTTGCTCAGGACTGAGGTGAAACTGAACCGAATGAGGCTGAAGAACGATGTCAGACATTGGACTGGGAAAGTGCTGTGACAGCTCATGGAGGCGGCTACTGAGACATCACCAGCTGTTCAACTAAAAATGCTCTCTTTTTTTCCTTTTTTCTCCCTCTTCTTTGTATTTTAACTTTAATTTTGTATTTTAATTTACATGCCAGGCAGAGCTGTTCCCTTTTGCAATAAAATAAGGGTGTTTTGCATTTTATCTCCGTGTCACTGCTGGTCAGGTGGAGCTGGTACCAAACCATCCCTGGCACGAGTGAGGACAAGAGCCAGGGGAGGCCGTGCCTGACCACAGGCACTCAGGCACTGGGAATCACAGAATGCCTTCGGTTGGAAAAGACCCCCAAGATCATCGAGTCCAACCATGAAAACCATTAACGCGGCACTGGCAAACCCAGCCCTGAGCAGAAAACGCCAACCTTGATCAGTGCGAGCCGTCCAACACTCAGCATCTGCCAGGACCTGGCCCGCCCTGGGTTGGGATACCCCGAGCCTGCCGTGACGGGAGGGTGGCAGCTCCCGGTGTCACCGCCAGCCCTCCCCGTGCTGGGCAGGACCCCCGGCCGGGGCTGAGGCTCTCGGGGGGCTGCGATCCCACATTCTGTCACCTTCCTCCTCCCACGCCGGAGCTGGTTCAACGCCCCGAACTGCGCAGGGAGGGAAGCCCATCCCGGCATTGCCCTCTGCCGGCAAATCCCGCTCCGATAAGCTTTTCCTCCGCTGTGTTCTCCCAAAATACCTTGGCGAGCAACTGAGCTGGCGCTGGGTGCGCACCTGGGCACCCACAGCATCCCCAAATCCTGGCGGCACCAGCGGCCTGGCCGGAGGGATTTGGGTGAGGAGGACCTTCCCTGGCTGAGTGACTGGAAACAGGGACTGGAGCCGTCCAGGGGCTGGGCTTTCCGCGGGGAAAAGGGAGCTGAAAATTACAGTGGGGAAAAATGTTTTCATTAAAAGCCGGCAGGCAGTGACCCTGTCACAGCAGGGAAATATTGGTCTCGATTTAAACTTTCATGGGGCTCAGGAGAGGGACACAAGGGAGGGGGGGGGGGGGAGGTTGGGAGAAGGTTTTCCAGAGAAGTGGGATGCTGGGTGATGAGGCACTGTTATTTAGGGTGTGGGTGACCTTGTCAGGGTGGCCTCAGCAGCGTCACCTGTGCCCCATCACCTTCGGCCCCCCGGGGGAAGGTCGGGGGCTGGCAGAGCACCCCGGGTCCACTCCGGCATCCAGGACAAGTGGCCTGTGCCCAGGAGCTGGGCTTAGTGACCCCCGAGTCACCAACGACCTCCCTGCTGTGCCAGCACCCCCACAGCAGGGAGGCACCCCGGTGTCCCACGTCTGTCTGTCCGGAAAGGCAGTTTTGTTTGTCTGTCCGTCCGGAAAGGCAGTTTTGTTTGTCTGTCTGTCCGGAAAGGCAGTTTTGCCTCCAAGTGTTGGAGTGGGAAATTGCAGGGGCCGTCCCGCATGGCTTGGGGAGCTGTTTGTGTGTCACTGCAGCGGCTTGGGGAGGCACGGGGATGGGGATACTGGGCAGGAATCCTTCCTGTGAGGGTGGGCAGGCCCTGGCAGGGGGTGTCCAGAGAAGCTGTGGCTGCCCCTGGATCCCTGGAAGTGTCCAAGGCCAGGCTGGACGGGGCTTGGAGCAGCCTGGGACAGTGGAAGATGTCCCTGCCCATGGCAGGGGGTGGGATGGGACAGGATTTAAGGTCTCTTCCCAAACAAATCCGGGGATTCCTCAAGCACAGCAGAGATGATGGATCAAAGCAGGGCAGCAGCACAAGCTTTTAGGTTGTGTCTCTGCTGGACAGCCCAGTCTAAACCCCACTGGTGCCTGGGACATTTGGGACCCTGAAGCCAGGGTGCTGCCAAGCCAGCACCACAGAAAGCCCCAGAAGCCTCAGTTTTACCTCATCCCAAAGCCATCTCCTCCCTAATGCCCACAGGGGAGTCCCAGGAGCTGCAAAGGTTTTGGAGAACTCTGTGAGTGGGGAAGATCTGCCCAAGCCCTGCAGGTCCTGTCCCTGTTTGCTGCTGATCCCGAAACCTCCTCCCACCACACACAGGGAGCCGGTTGTGGAGAAGGGGACAAGGGCAGGTGAACAGTCCAGCAAAGGGCAGGAGACCCCCAAGGACAGCAGGAGGGCGACATGGGCCAGCCCCAGCCCCAGATGGATCCACCCCTCCTCGGCTCCCAAGGGACAGCCAACGAGGGGAGCTCTCGGCCACAGCTCTCGGGTGACACAGAGGAGGTCACCAGGTTCCCATAGTGCAGACAACGAAAGGGAAACCTCCAATAATGCCCTAAACCATGGCCCCAAAACCCTGCCAGCTGAGCAGACTGGGAGATGTGCAGCTGAGCTGGAGGCCTGGAGCCAGGGAGGGAGGGATGGGGCCGGGCTGCTGAGAGCCACAAGATTTGGAAAGCATCACTTTGATTTAATGGACCTTCATGTTTGAAAATTAAGTTGAGAGCTCTTTTCCTTGCCACAGGGCTGAGCAGCGAGCAGGATTTAGAAGGGCAAGAGCTTTCCAGATGAGCAGTGCAATTTTGTCATAAGAACCAAAATAATGATAAAAATAATGAGCAGGGGAGGGAGGGAGGGAGGGAGGGAGGGAGGGAGGGAGGGAGGGAGGGAGGGAGGGAGGGAGGGAGGGAGGGAGGGAGGGAGGGAGGGAGGGAGTGCTGGACTCACATAAAGATGTTAACCTGAGGGTCCTCTCAGCAGGGCCCTAATAAAGGGATTAACCTGTTCTATCAGTTAGTGGTGTTACACCTCTGGAGTGGGGATACACTCATCCTTACAGACTAATTCCATAAACACGCTGCATTCGGGGCCTTCAGTGAGCCAAGAGCTTTTAATGAAAGGAATGAGATTTCAACACACACCTGCAAAGGGATTAGAGAGCGTGGCCACTGGTGTTGGCATCTGTGGGGCTGGAGCCACGTTGCCATAATAACCCAACAGGCTGGGACACGCTGGGGGCACCCCAGGGTGGGGAGTGCATCCCAGGGGAGCTGTGCTGGGATGGAACCACCCTGGAGGACCCACAGCCAGGCAGCCCCAGTGCAGCCAGGGGGGTCCCCAGCCCTCTCTGCTGTTCAGATGCCCTGAGCTGTCAAACTCTCACCTGACATCAGTAACCCAGAGTGACAGAGGTGTCCCCAGCCCCCCGGGATGTGGCACTGGGGTTGTGCCTGGGGATGGGGCAGCTGCAGCATCACCAGTGGGATTCTGTGCTGGGGTTTAGCAGAGGGGCAGGTCCGAGGGAGGGAGAGCAGGAAGAGAGAAGCACAAGAAGCTTGGCCCTGGCTGTGACCTCCAGGCCAGCAGTTCTGTCCCTCAGCCTCCCTCCAGAGCGAGGCAAGGGCTCCCTGGGAGCTGGGGCACAGCACATCCCACAGCACCCAGAGCAGCTCCATCAGCCCTGCAGGACAGCCCAGCACTGGGACACCTGCAGGACTCCAGAGCCTGAGGGTCCAGCTAGGGCTGGGAAAACTGGGAACAGAAGGAACCAGACAGTTACTTGGGTGGGACAGGGAGCAGGGATGTGCTGCTGGGAGAGCTGCAGCAGGACTGGCTTGGCAGTGAAACAATGTCAGCAGGACCAGGGGTGAGATGTCACAGGAAAGGGGAAGGCACCTTATTTATGGCACTGACAGCCACAACCTCTCACTCCTAAGGAAATGCCATGTCCTGTGTGCTGCTCCAGGGGACACTTCCCTGCAGGCAGAGCACACAGGGATCTGATGGCATTTTTTGGAGAAGCTGTGCTTTCCCTCAAAGGTTCCAAGTGCCACATTGTAGATGATAAATTCCAGTGAGGACATTCCCCTCAGAGCATCCTGAGAGGCTCCCTGGCATGCTCCTGTATCCACCTGCTTCCATGTGAGGCCAAAGGCTCTCCAGAGACCTCTCAGAACCAAGCACCTCCCCAGAACCCACTACTAACCCATCAGAACCCACTACAAACCCACACACACGAACAACTCACCAGTGAAGCAACTGAAGAGCAATTTGCCTCCCCAGTGGCTGATGGAGCTCATCATTCCCTGCCTCTTCAACACTGCACTGAAGTTAAATGCCCGTGTCTTAGAACAGCCCCAGAAGAGCATCTCCTGGAGAGAAGAGCAGGAAAGGCACACAGCAGAGACATTTATGCACCTGGAAAGGTAAAGCTCCAGCTGGAGATCAGCCTGACAGAGGGCAGTACTGGGCAGAGCTATGGATTCCTATAATTCCTGGAGGGAACAGTCCCCCAGCTGCTGCAACCACCAGGGCTCTGCAGCCCCAGGGGTGATGTCTGCTCAGGTTTATTTATCCTTGGTTGATCCACCTCACCTCGGCCTCTCTGGCCCAGCTTTTCCAAGTGCCCTGTGAGTGTTCACCCTGTTCCAAAGGACAAACACAGATCCTCAGTGTCAGTGGACTCTGAGCTTTGAGCAGCCACCAAGGAGGGATCTCCTTCCCGACTCCTCCGACCCAAACCGCAGCACGAATGCAAAACGCTTCCCTGTGCCTCCCAGAGCTGCCCTTCCCTTGGATCCCAGTACAAGTGCCATGCCCTGGCTTCTCCACCTGCACAACAGCCACTCTCTGTACTGAAAGTATTCCAAGGGAAAAGCAGGGATGAGACCCTTCAGCCCAGTCTGTGTTTTCACAGAATCCCAGAATGGTTTGGGTTGGATCTTGAAACCCATCCGGTGCCCCCCCATCATGGGCAGGGACACCTTCCACTGTCCCAGGCTGCTCCAAGCCCTGCCCAACCTGGCCTTGGACACTTCCAGGGATCCAGGGGCAGCCACAATTTTTCACCCTGCTTTAAATGAATCATTCTCATACACACACACACAACAGTGACAGCGCTTTCCACCTTCCCCAGAGGAAAAAAACAAGGATTTTTCATTAACTGAAAACACCTGAGCAGATTTCTTCTCGCCTCCTGTAACAGCTCCACAAGAAAACACTGGCACAGCTGCAACTTGAGTTGTTGAGGTTAATTGAGCTGAGTTTCCCAGCAGGAACTGGAGTGGCTTTACCAGGAAAAGGCATGGAGTGGCAATACAGGAACTGCTGGGAGGTACAGCTCTCTCCTCCACTGCCCCGTGGGGCTCTGGACAGGGAAGTTCTGCCCTCAGAACCGCTCTGAGCAAAATGTTCACTGTGAACATTCCAGCTGTTCACTGAGCAGTGGATAAGGAACCCAGTGATGCCTAAAGCAGAAAGGTGGTCAGTCCTCAGACATTCTGTTAAACTGAAGGATGAAGGAACCACCCCATCACTGATTAAGAGGATTGTAGCACTGTGAGAGCCACCTGCACCTCCGGGCCCGGTGCACTCTGCTAATGAAGAGCTGAGGGTAAAGGTGAGGAGACGGGTCCTGTTTAGAAATCCCAGTGCTGTTTACTGTCTGCATCGTGGGTACAGCCTCCAATGGGTTCCAGAGACCAGAACCAAACGAGGGCCAGGGATCCAGGGTTATGTAGCAGATAAAAGGGGTGTTTCTGAGGGTCAAGGTCCAATAGGGATAGGGAAACACGGTGCAGAGGGGTGGCCAGGACCCAGGGGGACTAATGGGGTTACAGGGGTGTGGTACTGCAGCAAAATTAACCCAGTGGGGTTCAAGGGAAGGAAGAACATTCTGGCATGGGTGCCTATGTGGTGACAGGGTGACACAAACTGAACAAACCAATAGAACAAGGAAACCTAAGAAATATCAACACGTGGCTGCAAAGCCCCTTGGGAGGGAGGTTTTCCTCACCGTGCCCTCAAAGGGGATCTTTCCCCATTTGCCTCGGTCCCTGCAGGGCGGAGGCACAGCTGCCTTGCGGACGAGGCCCTGGGCCTCCACAAAGGATGAAGAAAGAAAAGGTTGTAGGGGCTGAGGCTATCACTCACAGTAACCAGGAAGCCCAACACACAGTCCCTGCTGCATTTCCCCTGCTGTGCAGAGCAGGATCTATGCTTGGGTAAAGCTGAGTGAGGTTTACCCTGGCAGCACAGCGGGGCTGCCTCTGCCACTCCCACAGCAGGACACTGCACAGCAGTCACCGTGCTGGTGGGGTGGGGTTTTCCCCTCCCAGCTCCACCTGAACGCTCCTGTTGGGACACTTCCCTGCGTTCAAGATGCCCTCCTGAAATTCCTACAATAAAACAGAGCTGCTTTAGCAACATCTGTTAGCATAGAGCACAGCAGAGATCATTTCCATGACGAAAAATAAAGCCAAGGGTCCCTGCTCTGTCCCTAAACCTCTTGCTTTGAACTCAGCTGATTTCTCCTCAGTGTGGGGATTTTCACACAGAACAGAATCCCAGGATCACTGAGGTTGGAAAAGCTCTCCAAGGTCATTGAGTTCAGCCTGGGACTGATCCCCACCTTGTCACCAGCCCACAGCACTGAGCGCCAATTGTTCCTTGAGTATCTTCAGGGATGGGGACTCCACCACTTTCCTGGGAAGCCCCTTCCAAAGCCTGACAACCCCTTCCATGAAGAAATTCCTCCTGATGTCCAACCTGAACCTCCCTCAGCACAGCTTGAGGTTCTCTCCTCTTGTCCTGTCCCTGTTCCCTGAGAGCAGAGCCCAACCATAGCTCAGCAGGCTTTAGAGTGGATGTCCCTCATGTAGAAAGAGGCCAAACTACACCTAAACCACAGCCACATCACTTAAACAGGACACAGAATTGACCACAGCAGCCACAGGTGAAAATTAATCGAGATATTTAATACAGTGCAATCCATAGTAGTTTCTTAATTAAAATAATTGTGTGCATGTATCTGAATGGGTTATCAATTATCACAAAAAAGCAATAAACATTGTAGTGCTATGTAGAAAAATGTACAACTGAATTTGAAACCTTCCCTACTTCCAAGAGAGTGTGGATCAACTGCAGATCATTCTCACCAATTAAAATGGGCACAGTGACTACGTCGTTGCGGTGACAGACACAGGGCTGGCCACACAGCAGTCAAGGGACATAAATAGAACTGGCAAAGAACTAAAAACCTAAAGCATTCTTGCACCTAAAACACAATAAAGAAGCCGATGGGGGCTTACGACTTTTCCTGGTTTTTAAATGCCTTACAAGACTCCTAGACACACTTAAACTGACTTAAAATTACAGAGTGTTTTTCAGCTTATTTCAATTCAATATATATGGCCCAAATTGAAGATGAAGATCCAGCAGTGGCAGGAGCACAGTCCCAAAGCTGAGTGTTTGATTTTGCAAATACCTTTTCTACAGAAATTCAACCGTATCGACAGCAGGCAATTCCCCTGCTCCCCCTTCTCTCCTCTGGGCAGACTTTTTTCCATGCTACGCAGAAAACAGCAATGCAGTTCCCACTGCTCTGGGTTAAAATTAAAGATAAAGACATTTTGCTTATGCTTTCTTCTCAACAAAACACATTTGCACCCGGAATAGGTAACCAAAGTCTTTTTTTCCAGCCAGGGGCTGCTGTGGTTACATGGTTCCTGCCCACGCTTCCAGCTCTTTCATGTCATCATCCTCTTCTTCCTCTTTCTTCTTGGCTGCAAAATCACAAAAGAGAACAAGTGAGTGGGAATCCTGACAGAACCCAGCGGCCTCTGTGCCGCTGACAAACCAGGAAATGAAGGAGCTAAGGCCAGCTGTGGACAAAAAATACACAAAACCCTTTTGAACTGAAGTAAAAGGTGCTCTGCTGAAAGAGCCAGCATGGGCTAAAGTTCTGATAGCCTCACTCTGAGTGGAAAAACACAACAGCTCCCACAGGAAGAGGGCAGTGGGCATGAAAGTTAAAGTCTGATATTTTTTCAGAATTTCCAAGACCCTTTCAGAGGGATGCAGCTTCTGACAAAAACTCATCCTAAGTCTCCAGTATTAATCTCTTTCCCATCAAAAAGAAATTCCTTATTCCACCACTGAGTACTGCAAATGCAAGAAATGAGATGTTTGTGTCAGGTACAGAATGTGGAGGGGCTGGAGAGGCCTGGGACCATCCCACTCCCCTTCTCCTGTGCTCCCTGGCAGCTGGGTGGATGTGAATGTGGATGGGAGGGAGCAGCCTGGACTCTGCCCTTTTATCATTCCTGGTTTTTCCAGGGCAGAAAATGCTGCTCTTTGTCATAACCTGACAAGTCCAGTTTCCATTAACTCAGCAAAAAAAGGCTTGAACCCACAAACAGCTGCAATAATTTTGAAAAATGTCAAAAAAACCCACCAAAAACAAGAGTGAAACAATTCCTGGTCCAAGTGGTTCATATCATTCCAAAAGAAACATTTACGTCAGGAAAACTGAGTCAGCTCCAAGCTCCAGACCCCTCACTTGTACAAGGGTGGAATTTGGTTTTCTATATTAAGCTCCTCCAGCCTCCATTAAACAAAAACAGCTTCTGCCTGAATTTCTCCTGACATCACAAACAAAATTCCTCATGCAGACTGATCAAAGCCAAAATCCAGACAGCTCCTGAGAACTGGAAAAGCAGGAAAGCTCGTGGTCATCTTCCCTTCAGTGGATAAAAAGGAAGTAACAGAGTCAGCTCTACCTCAAAAGACACATTATGATTCCCAAAAAGACAATTACACACAAACCTGAACCATTAGGGGCACTATTCCCTTTGGAAGTGTGACCATGGTAATCACAAGCAAACTTTTAATCCCAGTGTTAAGTAAGTCTTAAGTGAAAAACAATTTAGGTTCTAAAAATAAACACACACAAAATCCCCACCCAGCACCACCCCAGAACCCAAATTTTTCTCAAGTGCCAGGCCTGGAGGCAGCTTTACTGAAGCAAAAAGTGCCACTTTAATGCATTCATGGAATTCATGGAATTCTCATCTCCATCCAAAAGCAGCTTAGCATAAATCCTGTGAAACACTGAGCTTTATGCTTGCAGCTTTTACTACCAAAATTGTACACAATTTATATTATTTTAGGGAGTTTCCCTATGTTTTATGCTGTGTAGCTCCTTAAAGATGTCCACAATTACAACACCTCCTACTTGTGTGCAGTTCCAAAATTTAAAGAGTAGATTTGGGTCCAAGGCATTGTGTTTTAGAACTGCTTAGAGAACAAACCTCATTAAACCAGCCGGGCAATAAAAAAGCAATGCCCTGGTTCATTTAATCTGTTTCTCCTGAATCTGATAAAGTGCCAGATTTCAGATATTCTGACAGAACTCCCTCCCCTCTCACCAACTCTGGTCAGCAGCTCTGCCTGGCAAAACACAGCCAGGAACACACAAAATCAGTGGTGTCAGAATAAAAGCAGAGTAACACACAAGGAGCAGTGGCACAAAGCAGGACCTGCTCTGGCAGTGCTGCTGCTTCCCACACCCATCCTGCCTGGAAAGGCAGCAGGGTAATTATAGAGACACTGACCACTTGGGATTATTTCCATCCACTGCTTTTTTTGGATTTTTTTTTTTCCTTTTCCAAGTAAGGACATGGAACACAGCTGCAAAGTCTACAAGTTATTCATCACAGTCAGGCAGATTCAGCAAAATGGGCTTGTAAAGCTTCATATCCCATTAGTGCTGCCAGAGGTGTCCCAGCTCAGCTGAATTCCATGGGAAACGTTCATACAGGAGGGACCAGCTCAGATTTAGGAGCACCCTTGAACCAGCTGTGTAAACACAAACATTTCTTGTGCATCTCCAGGTAAAATCCTCACACCAGCCGAAATTCCTGTGTGCTCCCCCTGACTGTGGGACTGCCTGGCTTGGCTACTGCAGAGGAGTCCACAGGCTTCCCAAAGAGGGGACCCCAAGGGAAGAGCCTCCCAAAGGCCAGAAAAGCAGGGATCAAATTAGAACCCAATGCAGCAGCAAGGAAGCATGGATCCATGAGGGAATCTGAACCTGCCTGGGACTGGATGACCCTGGAGCTCTCTTCCAACTTCAATGATTTTATGAGTTTATTTACTCTGCCCTCCCTTTTACAACCTCAGGATGTCCTGGCAAGATTTCTTCCTTGTAGGCCCAGCAGCACCTGGGAAAAGGCTCCCTTCTCCCACACCTTCAGTGCACCCTGAGCATCATCTGGGCTGCAGAATACCTGGATGAGCTGGAGCAGAAAACAGCTGCTCCTGTGACAGGGAGGGATTTTTGTGCTTCTTCTGAAAGGCAGGTGCCCCTCACACAGAAATGGTACTGGGTGTGATTTGGGATTCAGGAAGCAATTCCAAGCAAAATGTCTGTGTTGCCTGCAGCCAGATCTCCCAAATCCAAGGAGCTGGCAGATTAATTAGCACACTTCTAATGATCCAGCATGTTTCAGTAAAGGTTGATCCATACCTGGCTTGGAGGGTATTGATATTGAGGGCACATTTGGTAGTGGTACTGTCTCCGGACCACTGATTTCCAGCAAGTTTTTGTCTAGTTCTTCTTGTTCTAGTTCCTCTAGTTCTGCCATGAGTTCATCCTAGGATTTTAAGGAGAAAAAAAGAAAAAAGAAGGAACTTTAAGTCATATTTATTAACAATCAGATATAGCTGATTATTATTTCTATCACAGAAAATAGCACAAATGCACAGGATCAGAGTAAAGTGAAGAGATGAGGAGTCTGATTCTGATGTGATTCCTGTACTTGATCTCTTGGAGGGTGAGGAGGGTGGGGAAAGCAGAGGAGGGAAGGAGAAATCCAAGTCCCAATACTCTCAGGTCAGGCCATCCAGACCATCCTGAGCATAAAGTCCAGGTCACAGCCACCAACAATTCCAGGAGAGATTTCCGAGCCCAGTCCTGCACCCAGGCACACACAGTGTGCAGATCTCCAGATCTCCTTAGGGGTCCCAGCTCCTGGAGGGATTTCAGAGCCATGCAGATGTGGTGCCCAGGGTTAGGGATGGGGCTGGCAGTGCTGGGTCAGTGCCTGGGCTCCCTGATCCCAAGGCTTCCCAAGCCAGCGGATTCCATGACTCACTGGTGCAAACAGAAGCAAACTGAAAGCCATACCTCATCAAATTCCTCCCCAAATCCTACTGGCTTGGAGATGGCTGTAGAGATCTCATCTGCCAGCTCTTGCTGTTCTGCAATGTCCTGCATTAATTCATCTACTTTATCAATGTCCCTGGAAAAGAAAGGCAAGAATTCAGTATCAGCAGGCACCTTCCCAATGAACACTGCATGTCCTGGCTCCTGTAGAAATGCCACACCACGGTGACACTTCCAAGGCCCTTTTCCAAAACACACTTTGCATGCAAGTCTGGGTTTTATCCCCCTGGTCTCAACACAATTAGAGATGTATTTCTAACTTTTCCCTGCAAGCTTAGCTCCCAGCAGTTATACAGACACCAGGGAGAGGTTTTGTTCTGCACCACTGATATTAATAATAATTTGCTCTCTTCTCTGATTCAGCATTATTACAGCCACAATATTTGCTTGTGGAGCAAGCACAACATTCCCATAATGCAGTTTTACCTTTAATTATTGCTACATACACCAATTCCACCGCAGAAAAACAAGTTTTAAGACCCTCCTTGAGGCTTAAAACTCTTGCTGCTACAAGATGGATCTGTAACTGCTTCAAGCTCCCATTTTCTTTAGACCACACTGGTGCTACCCAGCTTTTGGATATATGTAGAAAATAAAACTCGGTAGTAAACTGAGGAAGCATCGATACTTGTGTATTTTGTTCAATTTTAGTTTAAGTGAGAGCCTTACAAAAGAAGGTTTTGCTGCTCCAGCTCCACCTTTGGTTTGAAACACCTGGAATTCAGCAGATTCTAACAAATGCCAAACTACAGATCCTGTGGAAACAGGCAGGAGGGAATAACTTACATGTTGTCATGAGCAGCTTTCATAGCCTTAGCAGCAAAGCCCATGTTCTTAAGCACTTCAGTGTTGGTGTTGGCATTCTCCAGGGCTTCCCTCTGGAATTCAATTGTTGATAACGTGCCATCTATCTGTGCCAGCTGCTTCTCGTACCTCTTCTTGCGCTTCAGGGCCTGCAGGGCAGCTGCACAGCAAAGGACAGGGGGGACTGATGAGATCTGTGCCCAAAACAGCCACTCACACTTGGCACCAAGTGCCACTCAGCACACAGACACAGTTAGCATCTTCTGGTGTTTGTGGTCTGTTCTTCCCAGATAAACTCTGCTCCCCAACCCTTGATTTGTCTCCTTCACAAAGCTATTCAGAGGTGGCTGCTGCCTCGTGGCCATCACCTGTCACAGCAGGATCCAGCCCAGACACTCCTCACACACCACACTACAACAAATACAAGGCTTCAATCTCCAGGTTCATCCAGCAAAACCAGCCTTGTTCATCCTCACCCCATCCCAGGATGGTGCAGCTCCTGCCAGATGAGGTCTTCGTGCTGCTGCAGGTCCCCCCCCCCCGCTGAAGCCCTGGGAGAAGCAGCTTGTACAAATCCAAGGAGAAATGTTCCCTCAGCCTTGCGTTTCAATGTGAAATCCACATTCTAAGAACGTTGGTATTTATGTGTGTTTTGTGTGACTCCTCCCAGAAGGTGTCCACACGACAGCCTGGGCTGAGAGAAGCCCTCAGTGAGGGTGGTTTGAGGCATTTGCTGCTGGTGAGCACTGGTACAACGTGGGCTGTGCAGGAGGAGCCCACCCCTGGGGGTGAGTGTGGGAGGACTGGTCCAACCTGCTCGACCCACCCAGGGGAGCAGCTGCCAACAGCCCACAGCCAGCTCTTCCCAAGACACCTGCACAGAGAGCACGGGCACGGCCCTTCCTGAAACCCTGCCAGGGAACACAAACCACCTCACACAGAGCTGTGCCAGACATCCTCAGTGCCACATCCCTGCAGTGTCCAAGGCCCGGCTGGACGGCACCTGGAGCAACAAACACCTCGTGTGACACGGAGTAAGACACAAGTGCAGCTTCCCCCTGCTCTGGAGTGAGCTGTCCTCTCTGTGACAGCCCTGGTCACACAACACCACGTACCTCAAACCTCAGCTCAGCCCCAAGCTGCTGCTCCAGGAGCCTCACCCTGTCACACACACTTCACTCCTTCAGTGCTCTGATCCCCGAGAGGCTCTGCAGAAACCACTCCATGTGACACAGCATGGGCTCTGCTAAGAATCAGGCCTGGCCCTCCCAAAAGTTCACACACACCAGGAATGGTGGCAAATAAAAGCTTTAAATCTCTGAGAGACATTATTTCCAAGCAGAATTTTTTGAGGAGAGCAGGGAACAAGGAGTAGGAAATCCTGACAAGAAACAGCTTCCCTTCTCTTCTCTCCCAGAGGGCTGGGGACTCAGGGATGTGATGAATGTGTTTCTGCAGCACAGACAAAGTGCCTGCTCTCCTAAAAGCTGATGAAATCTCAGAAAACCTCCAGACTATAGAGAAAACTAGGGAAATAAAGCTGAAAAGAGGTTGGACTATGCCCAACAGGCACCCAAACAGGTGTTTTGGACGATGCCATCCTGAGATGCTGACAGTCCTGAAAAATAAAGTCCTACAATGTGAAGTCCTAACTAGACCTTCAGCTCTGCCACTGGCTATGAATATGCTCTATTTGGCTCATTTCAAATGATTGTGTTAAAGAACAAAACGTGCTAAAGAACAAAAAAAGCACTTTTTTTAATGCAAAGGCCCAGCTCAGGATGCCAAGCACACAAAGTAGCTCAGGATTATTTAGGAGAAGCCGGTACAAACACCTCAACTGTTCCAAGAGAAGCTCAGGACCCAAACAAGCCTCTGCAGTGACTTTCTCTCCAGTGGCCAGTCAAACTCCTCAGTTTTGGGTCCAGATCAACATCCACGGGTTTGACAGGAGCGACAACAGGAGGTTTTCGAAGGACAGTGTTTGCTCTGCAGAATGAGGCACAACACAAACATCCCAAACATTCCAGCTTGATGCCAGATCATGAAGTGATGAGCAACACATTGCTGGGATATTTAGGCTGGCTCATTCTGCACTAATGGTTTAATTATGGATATGTGAAGTTTTCTTACTCAGAAAGATAAAACCTGTTAAGAGCTGTGTTTGTAGAGTGACAGATGCTGGGGAAAAGCCGAACAACAAGGGGACGTTCTTTATTGAGAATTCTGCACCTCATGGAGAATTATCATGGCAAAACCAGAGATTTTACAGCATTATATCACATTATACAAGGCCAAATGAAGTGCTGTAATTTATGTACAGCTCCCCACTCCAGCTTTCTCTGAGAACAATTACAGTTTGTCTGCATTTCGTGCTCCCGTTTAAAACAAGCTGCTCAAGACACCAAACACTGCAAGAATCGTCGTGAAAGATCACAAGTTGTTATCAGGGCTGTTGGGTAAGCCTGTCCCTCCCTTCCCCACCCACAGCACTTGGGCACCACAACTGCGCTGCCCTTACACTTCACATGGATCTGTGGTATTTTCTGTTCCCCACCCCCTCAGACCAAGGAAGATACTTATTTTCTCCTCTCCTTCCCACGGCCAAAGATCAGGAACCTACTAAAATCTTAAGAACTGCCACGTTTTTGCTAAGTTTTTATTAAAGTCAAAGCTATAAAAACTTCATCTGAAGGGAGTTACACTGGCTCTTTTTCTCAAAAAAAAAAAAAAATCTTTTTCCAAAATCAGAAATAAGCAAGAACCAGAGACAGTGGGGTACAAATGTCCTGTGGCATTATGCACATGCAAGAAGTGGGTGTGTGTGAAATCAGAGTGGGACAGGGCCTCTCTGTGCCCTTCTCCAAGGCTGCTATCACATCAACCAGCCATGGCAGAGGCTCTCCTCAGCACCCACAGCCTGAATTACACCTTTACGGCTCCCAAGACAGTAATTACAGAGGCAGAAAAGCAATTTATAGCCAGCTTTAATTGCTGTGGAACTGCTTCAGCAGGAGCTGTGACCATCCACTAAGTGTAATTTAGGTAATTTATCCCCTGGCCAGGCAGAGTTCACCATGCCCTAGAACGTGTTGTAGAGATCACCCAGCACCTTTTTCTAGAAACAGCTGATCTCAGCAGTGGGACAAACTCCTTATCTTGGAGCCAAAAGCCACACAAGATTTCCAGATCTGGCTGGGCCAGCCTCTCACAGCAGCCTCTGCACAGGGCCTGATACCCAGAGGTTCAGCTGGAGACCTGGCTGAGCTCACTCTGGAATATCCCTGTGACATAAAACCAGCTGTACCAGGAATATCCCTGTGACATAAAAACCAGCTGTACCAGGAACATCCATCCCTGAGACATAAAACCAGCTGTAGCAGGAATATCCCCGTGACAAAAACCAGCTGTACCAGCTCACATCACCAGCTGCTGCACGGGGGGATTTAACATTTAATACAACCCTCAATGACAGCAGAAATATCTGATCATTCCATGGGCAGTTTTCACAAGACAAGAGCAAGAACCTGCCAAGAAAGAGCATTTTAGAGAACCTTTACAACCCACACCTTCTCCTTACCAGGCACAGTGGGTGTTTTAACTTGTAAGTCCAATGTGCAGCATGAATTGCAAGCACTTAGAAGATCCTCTAAACAAAACAAACAGCAGATAAGAAACCTGAGCTGCACTTTATCTGAATTGTAATAAAGCTTTCAGGGAATACATATGACTGGGGGAGAAGCAGTTAGATATATTTATGTATGATTATTATAGTAATTAAATTAAAGGTAATACATTTAAATCTACCTGGGTGACTTCTGCCATTCATCAGGAAACAGTGAGGAAGCTCAGAATGTCCTTCTCCATATGACATTTCGATACGTGAATTGTTTTTATTATCAGCTATGATGGGGATGGTGGAGCCAGGTTTTATTCATAAAGATTGCCCCACAGAGCTCTGACCAGTTAAAACGGATATCAATAGTTTATTACCTCTTTTCCAATGGCACAGGAATGTAAAATTTCTCTGCGATAATGAGCTTCAGACTGTGATCTCTGCAGTTGCTTTTCACAGAGAAACTCTCACAAAGAAAACACCGGATTCCAGAGAGGAGTAGAACTGCAGCTGAGTCCAGTGAGATCTGGGCTGGCTGCTTCCATTTCTTGTCTGTAAAACATGCCTAAAACTACATTCAAATAACACTTTTCAAACTTTTTAACACATCAAAAACTATTCCTTCCTCTGCTTTTTGGTTTGGGGGTTTTTTTGGGGGATGGTTTGTCATTGGTTGATGGTTGGTTGGGTTTTTTATTTCTAGCCTTTGACTGAACTACAAAACACTGTTTTAATTGTCTATTTATTTGAATTTTCTATTAATTTGAATTTCTGTGGTAATCCCCACTGCTAGAAATTCCAGCAGAAGTCCTACACCTCCTGTCTGAGCATGGTGATTCCCAAGAATCCAGGGTTTCACTGGGAATCACCGTGACAGGAGCCAGCCCTCCAACACAAGAGAGAAGCAGGAACTCGTGTCGTGGTTTTCAGTTCCTGACTAATGAACACCCAGAAATGAAAAGAGCAGAGTCATCCAGCCAGACTCTCCTCCTCTGTCAGCAGATCAGTCACAAAAACATGACTGCTCACCCAGATAATTTCACTTTGTCCTCCAGAAATGCTGTCTGTAAGAATTGGATGTATTCTGAATTATTTTAACCCGTGTATAGGCAAATTATTGTTATTAAATGAACTGTTGTAAGTCTAATGATTTTCTCTGCAATATTTACAGCAGTTTGTTAGTCAAATGAGATGAATGCTCACTGTGATAAGCAGCTTGCAGGACAATAAAAAAATAATTTCACTACACGGTACTGCATTCAGAGAGGAAAAACTGACTATGATTGTCAGTGGTTTTGTTAAAAATCAACAGCCCTCTTGCAAATAAATATTCCTTATACAGTGGCAGGACAGGCAGCATTCCTGGGATATTGATGTACACAGCAATGCTGTGGAATTAAGGCTTTTAAATATCATTAGGAGAAAAGAGCAGAGCAGCAGATAAAAACCTGGAAGACAAGGCTTTCTCTAGGTAACTGAACTGCAAGTTCTGCTGGCAAAAACACATTTCAGCTTGAAGAGCACTGAGAACAGAACTCAGGAGTGTCACTGAATTGAAAAACACACCTGAGCAAGGTCGAAGTGGTGATGATGCCACAGGATTTGTCCCCACGCAGTTGCAGGTGTCTCCTGCCTCTGCAAAACCCTCCCCAAACTCATCCTGACACCGAACACAGACAGGCTGCTCCTCCAGGCCTGGAGTTAACCGCTCTGATTACTCCAATTGAGGGGAAAAATAACTTCATCTCACAGCTAACTCTTGCATTCTGCCTGGCAGAAAAGGCAGCAGCAGAGATGCCAGGGCACAGGGACTGCAGCAATGTTAACATGGCACGGGAAAGTTCCCCAGCAGCCTCAGAGAACAACGTGCACCAGATGTCAGCCACGCCAAAATAACAGAGACTGCAAGAGCTGCAGAGGAGCTGCCCACACTGGGGTGCTGCAGGCACCGGCACTAAATAGGATTGAGATCATCAGCTTAATAGTGGGAGAGCATTTTGCACGTTACCCTGTGCATCCATCCATAATTTGCTCTGCGGAAAGAAGCAGCATTAGTTTTGCTGCTTCTGAAAATACCACTGCATCTTCCTGGCCCTGGCCTCGGAGCGCATTTCATCAGGAACAACATCCTGGCTGTCCTTGGAATGGGATAAACAAGGGGCACTGGGAGGTGGGAGCAGTAATTGCCTGCAGGGAGGAGCTTCATCCTGGGCAGCAACTGCTCATCTCTCACTACTGAGATCCAGCAAACTGTCTACAAGATCTCCAAAAAAAAAAAAAAATAATTAAGCCCTAAAAAGGGAATTTAAAGCCATTGACAAATTATCCCCCAATGCTACGAACAGATAAAAAGACTGGTCACTACAGACTGACCAAGCTGTGAGGTTTGAGTTTTGGTTTTCTGAGTTTTGCCTTGAAGAACCTTCCTGCAGAGGTTTGATGGCTCCAGGAGCTGTTAAACCAGGACTGTGTTGGTTCAGTACAAAGGCATCCAGGCCATCCCAAGGAAGGCTCATCCCAGGTGAGTCCCACAACACAAAGTGTCAGAGGTCCAAAAAGCCAGGTGGGATTTGAAGCACCGTGGTGTCCAAGTGGTTGGGACACAGAGGTACCAAAGGATGGTTATAAATAAATCCTCATCAATTCCAGCAATGTGCACAGCAGCAGGAGTTCCTCTCCCATGAGGATCATCTCCTGAGAGCTCGGCTGCCTCAGGGATGTATTCAGGGCTAAAAGTCCTGATCCACGTTTCTCCCTGAGGCCAGGGCCTGTCTGCAGCAGCCTCCTGTGCCTTGCTTTTGGGAAATGTGCACTTTTAGCAGGGAATCGTGGGCAGAGTTAAGGCTTGGCCCTTCCCTTGTCTTCCTCTGCCTGTTTATTAAACCTCTAACAAAGTCTCCAAACGCTGCCCTCAAAGGAAGGCAACTATTCCCAGCTCACAGATTGTGACTGATTGAAACTACTTCAATAAAGCACCCAAACCCAGGCAGAGAATACAAGAAAGAAGGTTTCTGCCTAATCTTTTGAAGTACAAGATTACAACTTCCTCTTGAGCAAAGCAGTGCCAGAACATTTAGTCTACTGTGCAAGAGACAAAACACAACAATAAACACTCCCGCTCTAAAAATCCATCCATGCACAAAAGAAAAAACCAAAGAGATAGAGAAAACAGCAGCTGTAGAGCAGCAATCAGGACTGTGATACAGGAACACCCAAACACAAGAGGAGGCACCACCTTCACTCCACCCTGGCCGTGTCAGAGCATCAGCTCAGCCCCTGCACCAGGACTGCTGATGTGGTGCCACATCCACGGCTCAGAGGGGTTCCTTCAGCCTTGGAGGGTGATTCCTCTGTCCCTTGAGTGTCAAGGCAACACTCCTCTGGTCAAAAATCCTCTGTAAAATAATCTCCAGGCAACTCTGAGACAGTTTTGCCCCCCCCCCCCCCCCCCCCAAAAAAAAAAAAAAAAAAGAAGGAAAAAAGTCATCTACAGTGAGCTTTGAAGTTCAAACGAGCAAACCAGGAAGGAGAAATCCCAGTTACAGAGACAGCTTTGTTCCACCCAGGAGCTGGAACAAGTCTAAGAAATGCTGCTTCAGCCAAACCCATCCAGGCCTGAAGCTTCAAACCATTCCCTGAAATCTGATCCACCCTCTAGAAGCAAAGCTTGCACTGCATTTCCCAATTCTCGGTGTCGCTCCTCAGGGTCCTGCACGGCTTTGGATGATGGCAGGGGACTGCAAGGCAGCTGCAAAGCAGATCTACCCAAAACACATTTCTTTCCAAATTAAATTAGGTATTTTCTAAGGCTGCCTGAGTAAATGATCCTCTCTGACTCTTTTCAACTGCCACTAACTTTGTCAGTTAAAAATCTGCACCTTCTGTGATACACACATGAAATTCTGATGTGAAATGAGATTAATTATTCAGTACTCAACCAAAGTATAAACTTTTAGGATGAGAAATGTATGCTCCCTGAGCTTCTCACAGCCTGCAAATACTCTTTATGGGTTTTCTTCTTTATTTTGTGGTTGCTGAAGGTACCTTGTTAAAGAGAATTCCAGTGAAAACTCAGAATCTTCCTTTGAATCCCTGCCAGAAATGCACCAGGTTCAGCTTTGCAATAGAAGTAGCTCTTACGTATTGCAAAATGCTGTTTTCTCACAGGAAAAAAAACAACCAAACAACCCAGTTCCCTAAGCTGAATAGCGTTTTTGTAATTAATTCACAAAACTCAGAAGAAGTGGCACACTTCAAGACCTTTTCTTCCTGGGGAATTAAAAGAGTGGCTGCCTGGGAATCCATGAGGCATTTGCCAGCCTTGGACCATTATTATTAGAGTGTTGCCAAGCCTAAGAATTTCATTGATGCTGTCATAATATTTAGCATTTCTCTTAACAGCCTAACTTCCCCAGATGAGTTATTTTGGGATGTGAAAAAGCACTTTTCTCGTGAATGATGAGATTCCAATACTGATGACTACGGGGGAAAAGCTGAGAACACAAACCTTTAGAAAGCCAAAAGTTTTATTACAAAGCAAGTCAGACAAACCACATTTATTTCTAAAAAGTTTGTACTTCATGACTCAACCTCCAAACACTCCAGTGGCAGCACTGCAGTACTTTCCTGAGGCTGAACTGCAGTTTTCAATGGCAATGCCATGCTCTGAGGTTGGGATCAGCAATCAGCTCTGTTCCTGCTGCCGGGGAAGCACTCACCAAAAAGCCTTTTTGCCTCTCACTGCCCTCCCAGGACAGGGCACGTGCAGAGCCCACCATGGAGAGGCTGCCAGGGCATTTTTCAGGAGGTTGAACCTTCCCTGGAGATGAATGTGTGCAGTTCCCAGGGAGCCCATGATGAAGTTTGCTTTCCAGTAATTTGTTTTATTTCATAACCAACCAAAATCACCTCCAAATGTCTGAATACCACTGATGCTCCTGTCGCTCTGACATTTCTCTTTTCAGTTCCACTACATCTGAGCAACCTTTGTGCACTCACCTGAAGCAAACAGAGAGTCCCTAAATCCACTGAAATCGTGCCAAGCCACGAGGAGCACACACAGTGTGGATTTCTGGTGACACCTACACCCCACCACAGCAGTGACACAGCCCTGGCTTGCTGCACATCCCAGAAAATGCAGGAGAAATGTGATCCTGGTTATTTGGACACCTCCAAGCTTCCATCATTCACTGCCACCAGCTGAGAGCTGCAAGAAAACAGCTGCCCCATAATTATCCTGTAACTGTGTTAGCTCCTAGAGGCTGGTAATTGGCAAGGCTTCATCTCTACAGTGAACCCAGGGGAAGCCACAGCAGAGCTTTTCCAACTGCAAGGAAATCATGGGCAGAACTGTTACTGCCTTTGCCCCAGCCTGGCACTGAGCTTCACGTGGGAACTTCTGTGTCCCACCAGTGCTGGGTCACTGTGACCTCTCCACACTTGGCACTGGCCACCAGGAAGGTTCCATGGAACCACAGTGGTGTGGGCTGAGAGAGACCTTAAAGATCACCCAGAGCCACCCCTGCCATGGGCAGGGACACCTTCCACTGTCCCAGGCTGCTCCAAGCCCTGCCCAGCCTGGCCTTGGACACTTCCAGGGATCCAGGGGCAGCCACAGCTTCTCTGGGCACCCTGTGCCAGGCCCCATCACCCTCAAAGGGAACAATTCCTACCCAATATCCCACCCTGTCAGTGTGAAGCCATTCCCCCTCATCTTGTCATCCAGGCCCTTGGCCAAGTCCCTCTCCAGCTCTCCTGGAGCCCCTTTAGGTCTTCTCAGAGCCCTCATCTCTCCAGGTGAACACCCCCAGCTGGCCCAGAGCAGCTCCAGCCCTTCCTTCAGGAACTGGATCCCTGCTCCTGCTCCAAGACACAGGGGGATGGTTCAGAGCAGAACCAACCTCCTCAGCAGCAGCTGTGCTGCGGCCTTGGGCTGGCTCAGGGAAAGGCAAAAGTCTGACAACATTGATGCCTGGCCTAGTTAAGATTCTCCAACTGCATCCTGTTTGTTTCAGACACTTTGTGCCAGGAGTTTGCTGGACATCTGGCTGCAAACTTGATGGAAAGCCAAGGATGAGAGCTGCTCCAGCTTTTTGTTTTGCAAAAATCATCCATTTTTAAGTGGTGTGAGTTAATGACAAAGTTTTGCTTTAAACCCCACTCATGCCCACACTTTGCTGGTTGCAAAAGTCAGGCCACGACCTGCTGCTCACAGCACAGCCCAAAGTCCCTGGGACAAACATCAAATACCCCAAAACCAGAAACGGCAGTGTAATTTGAGGGGCTTTTGAGCAATAAGGGATTAACAGAGAGACCTGAATGATACAAATGCAAAGCCCAACAGCATCTCAGTCCAGATAAACTCTCCACAACTCAGCACAAGTCTAAATAAAAGAGGCTTAAACCAAATTGATGATTTGCATCACCTGCAAATTACAGTTTTTGACTTAGTGTAGGAGCCCTGGAGCAGCAGTTTAGTAAAACACTAGAATCCAACATCTAACACATTTTGAGAAAAAAAAGTAATAAACACAAAGTTAGTAGCTGCAAACACGCCAGGTTTCCCTCCTGACAGAATACAGGAAGAGGAAGGATGTATTGCATCAAATACAGTTACCAAATCAGCTCTGGCAGACTCACAGGGTTTGGGGGTTTTCTCAGGCCACTTTTTAAAGCAGATTTTAAGAAGGTGTTTGTGAATCCTGCCACTGTTCCCAAACTGTTTTACACCAGAGAGTCTTGTCTCCAAAAACCTCTGCTCAACACAGGTAGGGTAGAATCCAAAGGAGAAGGTTTCTCGTTTTTTAAAATCTAATTAAGAAGAGCAATGATCCCTGTTCCCCAGCCAGGTGGTCAATGCCCATCTCATTAACCTCGGGGGAAGATGAAGGGCTCAGGCCTGCACTGCCATCAATACCCCTGCACTGAAGCCCTGGGTTACAGAGAAGCACCTGGAACTCAAATATCAACTTTGCATCAGACTGTGACTTAAACCACAGAGAGGGCAGGCTGAGGGCCTAAAGATGGGCTTCAAGTGCTGCAGGACTCGTGCTCCTCTCCACCAGCACACGATGATTTATGGAAACACAACCAGGGTGACATTGGATTCCGGGAGGAGAATCACTTCTCTTGGCAAGCAGGAGCTTTAAAGCACGCCCACAAAGCACATCTGAGGCCTCACACACACATTCACAGGCCCCCTGAACCTCTGCCTGTGCCCAGAGCAGAGGCTGCAGCTTTCTCCTCCCTCCCTGCCAGAGCTGAACCGAACAAAACCATCCCAGCCATCCTGCAGGCACTTCATTAATGATCCCTGTGTCCCACGTCACCCTCAGATGTTATCACAGGCAGTGCCCCTGAGCACGGACTGCTGCCAGGACAGACTGAACTGCTTCCTTCTCCTTCCATCAAATTCCTGCCTCCCTCTCCCAGCCAGCTCCAGCATTTGTGTGGTTAAGTGTGGAAAACAACTTTTCTTTCCTTTTTTTGTAGGAGTTGGGTTTTGCCAGGCTCAGCAAGCTAATCCCAGTCCTGCCCTGCCCACACAAACAGCAACAGCGGCACAGAGGAACAGGCAGGGCTGAGCCTGGAGCAGCCTCACCCAGCCAGTCATTCCCGACAGGTTCCCTGCCACCAGAACCCTCCAGCTGCAGGGAAATCACACTGATGGGACAGCTTAGAAAAGGTAAAGCGATGTAAGCAGTCAATTTCCATCACCTGAGGCAGCACTGAGAGCCCCAGGTGGGCTTAAAGTCAGGACGTCAGCCTAGGCACAACCTCCTGGTTTGTTTGGTTTTGGTGCTGGGTGGAGAACAGGAGTGCTCTCTTTCCAGGAAAAGCCTGAATTACACAGCAGGAATTTAGCGGTGGGTTTGCATCTATTTTGTGTACTTAGTGCTGGGGGAAAAAACCCAACGCTGTATTTATGTGCAGTGAAAAGAGAAACTTGGACATCAGGAAAGAAAAACTGCTCACTAGCAGAAACCAGAGTGGAGGAAAAATCCATGAAATGTCACTCTCCTGCTAAAGCCTGAATGTATTTTCCACAATATTGGCTTTTCACCCGTTCCACTGTGTTGTGGCCCTAGTGTTAACTAACAGAAAGGTAACATCAGTGGCAGGCAGGCACAAAACTGCACCCACTCACCCCAGATCTGAACCTGAGAGAGCTGCTTTCAACACCGGCACCCGAAGGCAGCACTGAGCTTCCCTCCCTGCTGTAATCTTCACACGGAGACAGAACTGGAGCTTTGGGCTACAGGAGAAACAGACGGTGGAATTGTTATACCCAAGGTAATCAGAGCGCAAGGAATTAACCCCTTGTTCCTCTGGCAGCTCAGCTTTGTGTGATCAGCCACAGGAACACAAACACCAGAGCTGCAGCGGTCAGGATCAGTTTAAACTGACACTGAGCACTGAACCCAGAGCTCCAGAACCCTTGGAGTAGATGGAGCAGCGGAGTTTGTATCACGAGGTCTGAGCACTGAGGAAACATCCCAGATGAAACAACGCCACGGACAAACTGGAGCGGAATAAAAGGAGGCAGCAGCAGCACGGGGCTCCCGGAGCAGCAGGCTCACTGCTGCACTCTGCTTTGGGTAGAGCAAAGTTGATTTTCAGGGCAGATGGAAATGCAGTGAGATGCTGCCTGATCAGTGCTCAAATCTGTCAGTACTGCTGCTGCTTCCAGAAATTCACTGAGAGGAGTAAATCCACTACTCCTGAGGCAGAGCTGAAGTGTGGGAGGGCTCCTTGGAGGGGTGGGGACAAACCCCAGAACACTGTTTTCAAAAGACTGAACATTTCCATGAGAACACAAAACAAAGCACAAGCATAACCCAAACTAATCCCAGAAGAGGGAAGAGTAACTTTAACTTGCCTGTTTCCAAAAAACCCCTCGAGTGATGATTAATCTTGGTAGTTTTTCATCCCACCGACAAAACACGGCAAGCACACTGAAGCCATCACTGCTGCTCTCCCCAGCACACCCAGGACGTTTCATACAAACTGAAAGCCTCCCATGCAAAGAAACAACACAGACGGAGGAAATTTATACTACAAAGTTCCTTATTATAACCTCAGAATTCCCTGAGTTGTCTGGTTACACAGCCTGGATACCCTCAATGCGGACTACAAAAAACACACACGTAAAATAAGCTCATAAATTACCAAAACCCTGCGTGTGCTTGGGGCAGGCACAGGAACCAGAAGCCTCTGAGTTCCTTCGATTAAGCTTTCCTTAGACTCCAGAAGTGCTGCAGGAATGAGTCAATGAGCCTTTGGAAAGCGGCTCACTTGGCACCTGAACAATCACCCAGTGTGCTGGGGAGCAGAGAATGTTTCCTTTTGTTTCCTCGAGTGTGCCAGACACCCGGCTTTCCTCTGGGACAGCAAAAATGCCAGTCCACGTTTTCCCAAGGTGACTTTAAGCCTCCAGGTAAGCTCCCTGCCCCGCTGCATCACCTTCTTTTGGCTGTCCCACAGCAGGAGTGCCCAGCTGAGATCACAAATGTGCACCATCCACGGGAGATCCTCCAGGAACAGCAGGGATTCCAGAGTGAAGTGAATAAATCTTGGAGAACTAAGCCTAAGGATGCTTCAAATTTAATTTTTTAAAAGTTGATCCAACATTTAAAATAATCTCGAGCTAATTATCTTTCGTTCCGTTTTGCTTGAAAGCATTTTAACTATATGAAAGTATTTCCATTAAAGTGACAGACTTTAACGTGTAAAAGCAATATATCTTTATTTTCAGCTAAAATATGGATTTAAGTGACTTTGCATCAAAATCGCATAGATTATGGATTATAAACCAGCCTGAAGTCAGACGGGGAAAAATGCAATATCTGGATATAAAACCCGGCAATTTGTAGGAGCTCAGCTGAGGACTGACAACGTGAACTCAGGAAGTTCAAGCGAGTGTGTTCCGCGGGGAACTCACTTCCCGGCAAGCCGCAGACAATCAGCTGCCTTAACTCACAGCCCAGTAAGAAGAGCCGGCCTCTCAGTTCCCGAAATGGAAAACGAGAGCTCGGTTTTCCAGCACAAACCCATCCCTTCTCCTATTCACAGCTCCTTATTTACTCCTCAGGCTCCTGCGCTGCGCTCAATGAGCCTGACCCAGAACTCCGCGGTGACTGGGCAGGTTTTCCTCCTTCCTCCACCCCCAAGGAAATTCAATCCCTCCCCTGCCCGAGGCTCTGAAGGGCAGCAGAGAGCGGGATGGCTTTACAGCAGAGCGGGACAAACACCTGCAGAGAAAGTCTAGAAGGGGCCCAGTGTGGCCCAGAGGATGAAGGAACTGCGGACAGAGACACATTTCAGTTCTCCTTTTGAGCTTGTCACCAAACTAGGCCAAAAAACACGGCACAGGCTCACTTATTAGAACTGCTGCAATGTATTGGATTTAGAACTGACTCGGTTAAGCCTGAAGTCAGGCTCTGCTGAAGTCCTGTGACACCGGCTCCATCCCTCACCCACACACAGGGAAGTTCTGAGTCTGGAAGGAGGCTCCAAGTGCTGACTGAGGGAGTGACGTGAAGCTCCTGAGTGTAATTACCGTCAATTAACCCTTGCCAGAAGTGTGTTCGCAGCTCCCTGTGCCACAGGCAGAGCCGCTCCTGCTCCTGCACATCATCCACACGGAAACCGGGATGTGCTTTCCTGAAAACCTTTAACGAGCAAGCTAAAACAAGCAAGGAGTTTGTTTTCAGAGCACGGGAATTCATAACCTGACAACTGCCTTGTCTCCAGACACATCAAGCACCGCCTGGAAAACACAGGCAGAGCTGCCTGGGGAAGCCAAGTTCGCCTGGGAAACACCAATTCCATCCCTGAGCTTTAGGAGCGTGTGTGGAAGGGCCTGGGAATAAACCCCACAACAAACACTGCTTCCAAAAGAATGAACATTTCCACGAGATCACAAACCAAAGCACAAGTGTGCCCCAAGTTATTCCCAGAAGAGGGAACATTATAACTCGCCTGTTTTCCAGAAAGTTTTTTTAATGCTGGCCAAGCTTCTCCCGGGAAGTTCTTCATCCCACGGACAACAAACCCCGCACACATTACAGTTCTAACTCCTGCTCTCCCCAACACGCTCAGAGCTTTCGGTAAGTGCTGACTAAAGCAAACACAGATTTCACCCAAGCCTTACATTAGGCAGGTTTCGGTAAAGACTTCTGTTGGTTAAAAATCACCAGCAGGGCAGATCGAGGCCGGATTCCAGGGTGCTGCCCTGCTTTTCCAGCTGCACCCAGCGCTGGGATCTTCCCCTGAGCACTCCCCAAAGGGAGAAGGGATGGGCACGGAGGAGCGGAGCTCTATCGCGACACGGGATGGCGAGGGGTGACGCGGTTCCCACACGGGACATTCCCACACGGGACATCCCCAGGGGGACAGGGGACGGGAGGTGTCCTCGCCCTCCCAGTGAGGAAACGCGGCCGGGGCGGCACGGCCCGCGGAGAGGGCGCTGAGGGGTACGGTAATGGCAGCAGGTACAAAACACAGGCACCGGGTATAAAAACAAAGGCTCCGGGTATAAAATGCAGCAGCGCCGACGCGGCTGCGCTGTCCCAGGGCCCTCCCGACCTGTTGCCCGCGTTCGGCGCGGCCCCTCCTCGCTCACCGCGCTTGTTCTTGGTGCCGTGCTTGCGGGCGGCCGCCAGCTCCTGCTCGATCTTCTTTTCCAGGAACTCCTGCTTCTTACTGAGCATTTCCTCCGTGTCGCGGAGCCGCTGGATCGCCTCCTGCGGGGACGGGCCTTTCCCGCCGCCCTTCCCGCCAGCGCCCGTCCCGAACAGCTTCCCCAGGAGCCCCGACATGGCTGCGTGGGGCCGGGCCGAGGCCGTGCAGCTGCGGTGCCCGCTCCCCTCGCTCCGCTCCCCGCACACACCGACCCGAGGCCCGAGGCCGCCGCCGCCGCCGCCCGACTCCGCCCGCCGGCCTCGCCCCACCGCCCCCGCGCCGCCTACAACTCCCGGCGTGCCTTGCGCCGCAGCGCCGCGCGCGCCGGTAGGCTCCGCGCGCGGGGGCCGCTGGGAGATGGAGGCGCGGCCGCAGCGAGGCGCGGGGCACGCCGGAAAGGCGGGGTCTCCCGAGCGGAACCCGGCAGTGGCGGTGGGGCGTGCTGGCGTCACGGGGCTCGCTGACGTCACGGGCGGTGTGATGTCACGGGAGGCGGGGAGGGGCCGCGGGGGAAGGGTCACACAGTCACTGAGGGGTTAACCTGTGCCCGAGAGCTGACCGCCACGTCCAGACCTTCCTTGGACACCAAACCTCCCTGGGCAGCCCACTCCAGTGCCTGACAACTTTTTTCATCAATAAATTCCTCGTAATATCCAACCTGAGCCTCCCCTGGCCCGGCCTGAGGCCGTTCCCTCTCTCCTGTCCCTGTTCCCTGGGAGCAGAGCCCGACCCCCCGGCTGTCCCCTCCTGGCAGGGCGCTGTGCAGAGCCCCAAGGTCCCCCCTGAGCTCCTTTTCTCCAGGCTGAGCCCCTTGCCCAGCTCCCTCAGCCCCTCCTGCGGCTCCAGACCCTTCCTCAGCTCCGTTCCCCGCCCCGGACACGCGCGAAGTGACCAAGAAGTGCCCACGGCAGCCTGCCCAGGGCCGCCCTCCTGTCCCCGCTCCTCCCCCGGCAGCCATCCCCAGTGCTGCCGTGACTCCCCTTGCTGTGCCCCTCAAGCCTGCTCCGGTGCTGAGATAGATAACCTGTTGGAGAAGTTATTCTTTCAAACTCCCCTTTCTAATGTGCCAACTGTACAAAAGCAGGTCTTTAAGCCCACAGGCAGGATTGTTTAATGGTGGTGACTCACTGTGAGCTCAGTTCCTGGACACTTGAGTGACACGCTCTGAGCTGTGGGGGCAGCACGGACATCATTCCATGACGTAATCCATAATTTCACAGTCCCTACGTACAAAATCCCATGAGGAAGTTGAGTCTCGAGTACCTCGGCCTGGTGCCAACTGGATACTTTTGACTTCTCTTTTTTGTGCTTGGCCTCAACCACCTGTAAAAGTGATAAACCCCCATCTTCAGTCACAGCAGGGTTGTGACAACAGTTAATTAACAACAGACCTAGACAATAATAATGTTTGTCACTTGGAAATCACCCAAGAAAATTGAATCACTTCTTTGGAGCAGGGCTGGGATATCACACACCACGTGGAAAAGAGGAAAAATGACCCAACCAAATGCTTGTTGGGTAAGAGAGCTTTTTTTGTGCCCTGAGTAAGAGGGAAAAGCACTGCTCTGGGAAACACAAAGAACGTCCTCCGTAGCAGGTGGGAATTCAGCAAGAGAGCCTTGTAATGGCTCGTGCCCTGTTCCATCTCCCTAACACTGCAGGTAGGTGGGAAAGGCAAATACACAGGAAAAACCACTGAGGCTGATGGAAACACTGCCAGGGCAGGAAAGCTCCAGCTGACAGCACAGCAGGCTGAGGAGAACAGGGGGACGGAGGGCTTTTACCTGCCCTTTTCTTCCTCCCACAAAAGTGCCAGCTGTCACTGAGCTCCACAGACTTTTGCCCTGATCCAGTTCTTCCTGGGAGCTTCCAGAAAATGCCAAGATTCTTCCAGAGCTGGGTTTGTAAAGAAAACAGCAGTGCCCAGGACACAGGATGGAACCAGAGAGAAAATCAGTGCCCGGAGCACCTCCAGTCCACCCCAGCCAGTGGGCAGGGCTCTGCCAGGGAAACAGAAACAGAGCGATTTCAGGCAGAAATCTTTCCTGCAGGAAATGGAAGAGCTCGTAGACATCTGAGTTTGCAGGAGCTGAGGCAGCTGGACAAGAGTGGGGCAGGGAGGACAATCACTCCAAGGTTTACTCTGAGAGGACAATCATTTTGCTCAGGATAAAACTTGTTCCAGTTCATCACCACCCCATGTGCAAACACCTATCAAGCATCCAGGGTGGCATCTCTGAGCCCTCATGTCCCACAGTTATGTCAGGGGAAGTCCCCAGCTTTGTACCCTCAGCAGCCACACACAGGGTAGCTGTGTGGCTCTGCTCCCATTCCCTGAGTTACACCCAGTGCAGCCAGCTGGGTTCCAGCATCCCACTGAGCTGGGGGAAAGCAGGATTTGGGAAGGGCAGGCCAGGTCTCCAGACAGGGCTTCTGAGCTGAAGGAGCTGCACCCACACATCATCGCCCCAAAATAGACCAGACTGCACAGACCACATAATGACATCTACAGTGTGGGACACAGGGGAGGGAAATAGGAAAAGTATATTTAGCCAACTATTTCCTGATCCTGTTCCCCTCCTGAGAGAGCAGAGCAAAACAAACACTGTGGGTAAATAAACTCTGCCCTTCAAAGCACACAGAGCTTTCACAGAGGCACAGACACGCCTAAGGAGGAAGGACCACCTGGATGTCCCCGGCCCAGTCAGCTCATGCCAAGCACATCCACTCAGGGCAGGACGCTCTGTGCAAATTGGTAATGAGGGTCTCAGGACCCCTCTGCAGCCTCCTTCCTTATACTGAGTCAGAATCATGGAATCACAGAGTGGTTTGGGTTGGAAGGGACCCCAAAAATCATCTTATTTCATCCCCTGCCATGGGCAGGGACACCTTCCACTATCCCAGGTTGCTCTAAGCCCTGTCCAGCCTGGCCTGGGACACTTCCAGGGATCCAGGGGCAGCCACAGCTTCTCTGGGCAACCTGTGCCAGGCCCCACCACCCTCACAGGGAAGAATTTCCTCCTAATATCACATTTAAATCTTCCAACAGCTTGAGGCCATTCCCCCTTGTCCTGTCACTCCAGGCCCTTGTGAAAAGTCCCCCTCCAGCCTTCTCGTAAGCTCCTTTAAGTACTGGAAGTTGCCACATTTCAACACGTCCCTGTCACCTCTCTTCCCATCCCTGTGCACCTCTGGAGCCTGGCTCCACCTTCTCCACCCCCTTCGATGAGGCAGGGACAAGACTTCTCTTTAACCTCGGGTAAACGCTCAACAACCCCTTCTCCCAGCCTCCCCTGAAGCCCTGAGCTCCATTTCCTCCCACGCACCAACAGCTGGAGGTGCACAAACATCACCAAAAGAGTGAAATGAGCAGAAAGTCAGGGAGTGAGCAAAGTGAAGTGGTGGCAGGACCTGTCCAGACTGGAACTGTGAGACTGTGTCCCAGTGGTGACAGTGTAAGCCATCATTACCTGATGCAGTCAGGGAGCACAGTGTACCTCTCCAAGCTGCTCTTCTGAACATTTAAGGAAGGATACAAGAACACCTTGAGGTCAAACACTGGGCTGGATCAGACCAGTCAGACCAGTAATGCTGGGCTGACTGCTGCAATGGCCAGAAGAGCCACAGAGTCCCAGACACAGCCAGAATTTCTGTACCCAGCACTGACTGAACCCTGCACCACCTCTGGATAAACAGGCTGGGAATGCAGCACTGTGCACCCACTTAACACACAAACTCACCTGGGAAAGCTCAGCTTGGCTTGCCCTACACTTGGAGCAGGGAGAAAGCGTGGGAGAGCAGAGCAAGGGGACACAGCCCAGGAGAACCTGGAGGCAGCAGGGAAATGCAGGTCTGGGTGCAGATCCTTCCCCAAAAGCCAGTGCATCCTGTGGCAGTGGAAAACAGGAGGCTGAGGGCAGTGCAGGAGGGAAGGAGCCTGGCAGGGCACTGGAGCAGGCAGCAGCTCCCTGACCTGCCTGGGCTCCAAGACCCACCCCTGCACCTCCTGCACCAACATGGCACAATGGGAATTCCCAGTTTCTGGGCTTGGTGCTCCTGTGCTGGCTTAGGAAATCAGAGAAGCCAAGAGGACAAAACAAATGTCCCAGTCACACCAGACTTCCTTGCTGCTCAACCACACCAACTCCCCACTGAAACTACTGACAAGAACTGAGCTGAGGGAATGCAGAGGCTTCTCTGCAGCACTGGGCCCAGAGCTGACACTGGGACATTGGCTCCTGGATGCATCACAGGTTTCCTGTGTGACCATGGCCAGATCACCTCCCCCAGCCCTTAGTGGCCTTGCTGAACAGAGGGGTCACATTTAACTGTTCCCAGGGATTGCCTCATTGATGTCTAAGGCACTCAGAAATCCCTGGATCTGGGAAAAAACCATGAACAAACACTGTGGAGAGAACAGCACCCAGACAGAAGAGCCCCCCCACCCACAGAACTTCTCACACATGACTCTACACGTGAGGTCCAGGGTGTTTATAACGTGTAGTACAGACACGGTGATCTTTCTACTGAGACAGACAGAGAGAAGATACCAGACAGAAGTCTATCAGGGTATTTCTGAACAATGCTCCCAAAGGATCTCAGGATGAACTTGCTTCCACTAGGAAGGATGTTTGCTCTCAGAAGGGCCACCCAAATACTGGGCAATACAGCTTTTAGGCCAGAAAAACCACAGATGGGACAGGCTGTGATTTGCAAAGCCACCTGATTTCAGCAGCTCTGTTTGTTGCAAGTTTGCATGGTCCTTCTTCTTACCCTGATTCAGGGATCTTTGTCTTTCTTGCCCTAAGCTGACCCGTGGTGCAGAGGGACAAGAAATAATGGAGCCACTCTCTTCAGTGCCTTGTAGGCGTCAGTGGGCTCCAAGCAGTCCTCTGCCCAAGGACGGGAAGAACCAGTGGAGATGGAAGCCATTCTCTCCCATATCCCTCCACCTCCCCAGAAGAGCTTTGGTCTTTTCCACGGGGATAAATTTGAGCACCAAGTCAGACAGTGCCAGCAGCAGCCCCCAGCCACACAGTGGCTCCGGGCATTGTCACTCCGAGGTCTGGATGTACACGGGGACAGCCAGCATGGTGCATGGCCCGTCCGAGGCTGTCTGCAGCTCTGCCAGGGCCAGGTTGGAGGCCATGCTGCTGGGCTGCTCAGGGACCAGCTCCGAGTCAGCAGCTCCCGACCCGCCCACCACGATGGACAGGACGGCGTCCGACTCCTGGAAGGGCTCTTTGTTGGGGCCCCCCTCGGGGGGGCTGTCCCCCGCAGCGCCGTCCTTGAGCTCGGGCAGCCCCAGCACGGCGGGCAGCGCCAGCCCCGCCTTGCGGGCCCGCCCCACCCGCTTCTTCTGCGCCTTCCTGAGCTGCAGCTCCTTGTCCTTGGGCGAGCCCAGGCGGCACTTGTGGTCCCTCATGTACTTGTGGCGTGTGAAGCCCTTGCTGCACGTGGGGCAGCGGTATTTGTAGTTGCCGGTGTGCGAGCGCTGGTGCTCCACCATGTGTGCGCGGCGGCTGAAGGACTTGTTACAGTACTGGCACTTGTGGATCTTCATCCCTGCACACAGAGAGAGAGGGGAGTTACACCCTGCCACCCCACCGGGACAGCCTCACCTCCTCCTCCAAGGAGGTGCTCCCTGATCAAAGGGAGGAGACACTGTGCCACACGCGGTAAAGGGTGGTGGGTACAGCTTCAACGTCCTTAGTGAAGTCAGAAAGTGTCCTGAGCTGGGAGGGACCCACAGGATCACCCAGCCCAGCCCTGTCCCTGCACAGACACCCCAACAACCCCACCCTGGGCATCCCTGGCAGCGCTGTCCAAAGGCTCCTGGAGCTCTGGCAGCCTCGGGGCCGGGACCGTTCCCTGGGGAGCCTGGGCAGTGCCAGCACCTCTGGGGAAGAACCTTTCCCTGATTTCCAGCCTGACCCTCCCCTGACACAGCTCCAGCCATTCCCTCAGATCACAGAGAGCAGAGATCAGTGCCTGTCCCTCAGCAGGAAGCTGCAGACTGCAAATAAACACTCTTGCCTCAAGTAAGAGCATTAAAATATCACCAAAAAAAACATGTCAGGTAACTGATGAAAATGTAAAACAATATTGAAGTATTGTTTCTTTCAAGTGTATTTAATAAATAAAGAAAATTTCACTTTTTTTTCCTCTCCAAAATATGGGAATGTACAGTCTGAAAGAACCCATGACTGCATTATCGGCCCATCCCATCTGATCCCACTCTGCAGGGCTTTGGGCACAAGGAAAGATGTCCAGGTTTACCCCAAGAGATAAAAGTCTGATTGTTCCCTGGGGCATGGGAATAAATAATGGGAATAAATGATTTGTCTGTATTAGAATTGGGAGCATCATTTTTGGAACACAAGAAGGGAATCAAATCCCATGAGATCTTTTGCATGTGAGATGGGACTGGGGAGGAGTGGACAGAGCACTGGATATTCCCACTTGATAGCAAACAGACCAAATAACCCAGCTCAGCTCCTGAGTCTCACCAGCAGGCCCTGCCTACAGATTATATTGTCTTAGAAACCAGCCCAAATCTTAGACATAATCCTGAACAGACACTCACTTAAACAGGCCTGCAGCAAAACAGAGAGATAAAATCTAAAGCTAGTAAAGGATTCTTATTTATCAGGCTTAGTCCTTCTGTCACATGCTCCTGCAGCACCACAGGGAATCCCAATCACTGCATTCCCAACCACTCACCTGAATGGGACAGAATGTGAGCCTTCAGCTTGTCAGGCCTGTTGAACTCCTTATTGCAGCCTGTGTGGCTTCTGCAACAACAACAAATGCTGGTGAGATGTGGGAATCAGCTGAGGAGCAATGTATAGACAGATCTCAGATCATGAAGAGACCCATGACCCTTCTCTTGAGCAGCACCTAGATGTTTCTGTGCAGCCTCAGCAGGAGTTCCACTACTTCAGCCTTTCTGGGGAAGGGCAAGGACTAAACAGGCTGCCACAAGGATGTGTGGCTTTTCCTAAACGACCCATGGTCTGTGCCTCCCCATGAATGCTCTGAAATGCAGCAGGCTCAAGATCCCAGCTGGAGACAGAAGTATTTTGGAAGGAGGTATGAGGTTGGCTGGAGCAGGGAGAAGCCAGTCAGTCCTGGCTATCTCAGAAAGTCAATGGCTGTGCCCTGGATTTGGGACTGCACCTTCCAAAACTCGGTTCCTCTGGCTCCATTAGGCCTGATGCTGTCACATGCTTTTGGAGACACAGCAGTGAGTGAGAGCCCATCATCCAGGGAACCTCTGTGGTCAAGTAATGCTCCTTCTCTTTCTAGTGCTCCCCCAAGCCTCCCATGAAGGCAGGAGCTATTTTACATGGCTGATGAAGCAATGAAATGTGGCCCTGCAGGAAGTCGGTAACAAAGAATTGGGACTCCTGTGCTGCCAGTTCAACAGCACATAGCATTCCAACCTCCCCAGGCAGCCTGGTAGGTGCCACAGTGTCCCCTGGGATACCTGCAGGGCACATCCCCCCATCCCAGCCCCGCCGAGACGTGCTGTCACGTGCAGACACACTACATACGAGAAGGGACATTTGTATTTCTTGAAGGGCTCATGGATGAGCATGTGGCGCTTGAGCTTGTCCTTGCGGTTGAAGGCTGCGTCACACACCGAGCACTTGAAGGGCTTCTCACCTGGGGAGAGACACCTGGCCTCAGGGACAGTCCAGCCACACAGGCTGCTCTGGCCATGGGCAGGGCACCAGGCCAGCTGGGCCACACTGTGAACTTCCCTGCCTGCCCTATGGATAAACCACACAGAATCAGGTTGGAAAAGACCTTCAAAATCATTGAGTCCAACCTATAACCTAACACCGCCTTGTCAGCTAGACTGTGGCACTGAGTGCCACATCCAGTATTCTCTCAAACACCTCCAGGGATGGGGACCCTAGCCCTTCCCTGAGCAGCCCATACCAATGCCAAATCACCCTTTCTGTGAAATTCTTCCTGATGTCCAGTCTAAACTTCCCCTGGCTAACCTGGCACAGCTTAAGGCTGTGTCCTCTTGGCCTGTTGCTGGCTGCCTGGGAGAAGAGACCGACCCCTACCTGGCGACATTCTCCTGTCAGGGTGTTGCAGAGTGATAAGGTCTCCCCCGAGTCTCCTTTTCTCCAGGCCAAACAACCCCAACTCCTTCAGCCTCTTCTCAACAAAATAATAAATGGATGGGCACAACCTGTGCTGCACGCTGTTCGTGCTCTCCAGGGCCAAATTCCTTGGCTCTGCCACCACAGCAAGTGGGGAAGCCCCTACGTCCCTCATTCCTAACTAGTGCAGTGCTGGGCACCAGGCTGAACCAAACCCATCGATCCGAAACCACATTACTACAAATGACTGAGAGCCAACCCTGTCACTCCTGCCACCAGGGCACAGGGCTGTGGCCCAGAGGGGACGGGCACAGGGGGCAGGGGCTGTACCCGAGTGGATGTGGGCATGCAGCTTGAGGTAGTGCTCCCGTCGGAAGAACTTCTTGCAGATCTGGCACTTGAACTTGCTGCCCCCGCCGTGCGTGGGGATGTGGCGGCGCAGGTACCGCTCGCAGGGGAACACCTGCAACACACACACACGCACACCTGTAACACACACACCTGTAACACACACACACACACCTGCAACACACACACAGAGCTCAGAGGGGAACAACTGCAACACACACACACAGAGGTCAGAGCCAGCATCACACACAGGACACCACGGAGCTGGCACAGGGGGTGTAGCCAGGATAGAACACATAAGAATCATGGAATGGTTTGGGTTGGAAGGGACCTGAAAGATCATCCAGTCCCAACACCCCTGCTGTGAGCAGGGACACCTTCCACTGTCCCAGGTTGCTCCAAGCCCTGTCCAACCTGGCCTTGGACATTTCCAGGGACCCTGGGGCAGCCACAGCTTCTCTGGGCAACCTGAGCAAGAAGCTCAATCACTGTTTCCCCAGGAAGGATGCACTGTGAAAACCTTCAGGATTGTATAAGGAAAGTACAGCTAGAGCTTTAAAAACAAGCCAGCAAAAATTCCAAACAGAAAAAGCACCAAAACTTTCTTAAGAGACATAAGCTGTCAATTGTGGAACAGCACAATGCTGAGGACCAGCATCCCAAAAGGATACCCAGTCTCCCACCAAAGCCAGGAGAGGAGGATGGGCTGGGCAAGGATCCCCAGGAGTTCCTACCTTCCCCACAGAGTTCATTTCACTTTCTGCTTCCTCTTAATCTGTTCATCCAAGGCTCCTACTCATGCTGCTGAGGGTTCCTGTCCCCAGCAGAGGTTTTAGTCTGACCTGGCTCAGTTTTAGCTGAGCCCTGGCTCAGGCTGTGGTCAGCACTCACCTTCTGGCAGTGAGGGCAGGGGAAGTTGTGCGTTGCTGTCTGCAGATGGTGCTCCAGGGCTTCTGGGGTGGAGTATTTATTGACACACTTCACACACCTGCATGTGGAGAGAAAGGACAGGGCCTGTGAGTGAGGCTACTGCAGCAAACCCCACACCACAGGCAGACCTACCCAGCCCAGCCACCTTCCAGGGTGATCTCTGACAGGATTGATACAGGAAATAACCACTTAGGTGCTCTAAAACCTCAGCAACCCACATGCCAGCTCACACTCACATTGAGCATCCTTCAGAGAGGGAGATGCTGGAAAACTGGGTGGAAGAACATTTAAATACTAGTGCACTTGCCACAGGCTGCCATGGGAGCACCCAGACCTGAGCAATTTCCCACACTAGTTCCTCATGGAGACCAGCCTTAGGTAAGGACTTCACTTCAAACACCTCCTTCCATCTCCACTGCGTGAAGACATCAGCCCCCAGAGAAGGAGCTGAGAGTGGGGACACGGCATGGCAGGGGTCACACAACCCAGCAGTGTTTCTGCCAGAGGGCTCTGCCAAAGCTGACTGACGGCAGGCCCCATCAGCAGTGAGGACAGAGGCACCCACACCCTGTTCCTGCTGTGGAACCCCTTCTCCCTAGGTCAGACTAAAACCTTCTCAAGCTCAAGCAGGGCTCTGATCTCAGAGATCCCCACTACTAAGCTGTAGAACAAAGCTCTGTAGAGCAAGGATAACTAGAAACCATGGTCTAAGGGCAAGAATTAGCAGACATTTATTCCATTAAGTTCCTGAGTGACTCCAGTATCTCCTGGGCTTCCTACTCCCCCTGAACATTTCTGTGGGCATTTCAAAAGCTCTGTGGAGGTCTTTGTGGAACTCCTCACACTCTCCCTCCACACTAGTAGAAAAGCTTTCCAAGGAACTGACCCTTTTGCAGCAAAGGGATAGGAAATTTTTTCCTGGGCATGACTTCCACAACCCACAATCCCTTTGCTGCAGGTGAAGAATCACAAAGAACAAGCAGGGAAGGATGTCCCTGGCTCTCTGACCCAGCCCAGGGCAGGTTCAGCTGTGCCCATCTCACTTTTGACTGGTGATAAGAGGAATTGCAATGATGGGACCTTCCCACATGACCAATCCCAGCTTTTCACTGTCATTCAGAGAGATTCTCTGCATTCCAAGCGCTTGGCCCTTGCAGTCTGGTGGAGGGACCCTCCCCATGCGCCACCTGGGTGTCCAAAAGCACCACAGCCACCGGACACAAGGCCCCCTGTCCCCTCTAAGGTCCCATCAACCATGCTCTGCACCCACTCACTCCTACAAGCCTTGTGAGCAGCGATTGTACTGTACTTGTACACGGCCATGTCCTTCTTGGGGCTGTGCTGGGGCAGCAGGCTGTGCGAGTACTGGTGCACGCCCAGCTCGTACAGCGAGGGGAAGTCCTTGCTGCACAGGTGGCAGCGGTAGCTCAGCTCCTCCTGGTGGCTCTTGATGTGCTCAAGGAAGGACTCCAGCTTCTGGAAGGTCTGGGCACAGGTCTTCACCACACATTTGTATACCTGGGAGAAGGGAGAGCAACTGGAGATGCTCACCATGGAAACAGGCAGGGAAAACCCTGTGCCAACAGGCAGAACTGCTGTCCTTTCTGGAAAGAAGCACAGACTGTCAGGGCACACCCCTGGGAAAGCAAGGTGGGACAAAGGGGTGCTGATGTGAGGGCCTGAAACCACTCGAGTGGGTGGGACCACAGCACCCCAGAAGTGATTGTGCCAGGACCTGAGAGCTGCCATTTACACTGAAAATTTTGGACTTCGCAGAATCATAGAAGTTGGAAAAGATCCCCAGGGTCAGCAAGTCCAATCTTTGACTACCTTGTCAACTAAACCACAGTGCCAAGTGCAGTCAGTTACAGAACACTTCCAGGGAGGAAGACTGCACCACTTCCCTGGACAGTCCAGTCCAGTGCCTGACAAACCTCAGTAAATAAATTCCTTGTGATGTCCAACTTGAACCTCCCCTGGCACAGCTTAAGGCTGTTTCCTCTTGTCCTGCCCCTTGTGGGAACAGAGCCTGACTCTCCCCTGGCTGCACCCTCCTGTCAGGGAGTTGTGGAGAATGAGAAGGTCCCCTCTGAGCCTCCTCTTCTCCAAGCTGAGCACCCCCAGCTCCCTCAGTCACCCCTCCTCTGCATTACTCTCTAGAACCTTTCCCCAGCTCTGCTGCCCTTCTGTGGACAGGCTCCAGCACCTCCGTGTCTTTCTGGAAGTGAAGGGCCCAGAACTGTAAACACTTCACTTCTTTGCTTCCTCCCTAGCCACCCAAACCTGTTTGGCTGAATTCTCACTCAGTTTTCGAAGTTTCCAAAGCCACCCAAACCACACAGCTACAACCCTGAGAGCTGAGCTGCACGTGAAGAACTGGCACCTCTACAGACCAAAAGGCTCAGGACAGACCCCCATAACAGCCACATTATATGAAACCATTGCCAATATTGCCACCCACACAGGCACCCTCTGTCCCTACCTGCTCATTCTTGTGCTGTGTCATGTGTGACTTGAGCTGGAAGTAGGTGTTGAACTTGCTGGGGCAGAACTGGCACTGGTAGGAGCTGTCGATCAGGACGACCTGTTTGGCCTCCAGCTTGCCCACCTCGCTGTCCTCCAAGGGGCTCAGCTCCGGGGCCGGGGGCACCGCGTTCCTGGAGGGCTGGGACAGACCTGGGCACAGGGAAAGCCACAGCCTGCCATGGGACAGCTCTGGCAGCTGCTCTGCAAGCACCATGCTGCCAGGACACACCAGGCTCTTCCTCCCTTTCAAAGACAGACTCTTTAGATCAGATGAATCTCACTAACAGGGCTGTTTAAAATTTGTTGACGCATTATTAAGGGCTCTGACTACTCCATCTTCCCCTCCCAGCCCATTCTCTTTTCCAGGGATATAACTGTGCTCTGTGGAGCAGGCAGAGAACAGGCCCCCAGCAGGGAACCAGAGCTGGATTTACTCCCACCACTGGCAGGAGACAGGAGGTAATATCCAGCCAGTGGTTCACAGCCCAAGATGCCTACAAAGAGCAGCTCCAATTGTCTCTTGTCCTAGACATGACGTTGTCACTGCATTCCCTCCCCTACCAGGTCTGGAGCCACAAGCAGAAAGGGGATCCAGACACCAGCAAGGAGCTCTTCTCTGCCTCAGGTATTTACAGGTGGCCACTGTGGCCAGATGCAGCCTGGGCACGACCAGCACAGTGCAAGGCCACAGCACTGGGCTATCCTAAACCTATCTGTCCCCTAGGCCAGAGCTGGCAGGTGTGGCCTGTGCACTGCCAAAGCCGCACTGCCAGGGAGTGAGAAGGGGCAGACACCTTGCCCTGTTTTTGCACATACTGGGACAGAGTTTGGAGCCACTGTCTCCACCAGCACCTGAACCCACCATGGGGGTATGAAATGATGCAGCTGGAGCTGAGCAAATGCCACTCTTAGTGTGAGATTTTAAACAGTACCAAGGAATGCAAACAGCACACACAGCTCCCCTCCCTCCCCGTGTGCAGGCGCAGAGACCTGCAGCCTCCTCACAGCACTGCCCTGCCCCACACAAACCATCCCCAGGCACCACACCTGTGTTCTCCTCGTCCTCAGGCTGGCTGGGGTTCAGGGCCATGACCTGCACAGTGATGGAGTTGCGGGAGATGGTGCAGCCCAGCCCTGGAGGCCACACCTTATGGGTCTGCATGTGCTTCTTCACGTTGGACTTCTGGGCAAAGGCTCGGCCACACACGATGCACTGGAAGGGCTTCTCCCCCGTGTGACTGCAGGAGAAGGCACCAGGTCAGCAGATCCAGCAGAGAGGAGGCAGTTCCCAGGCAGGGCCCAAGGGGGGTGGCTGCCAAAGGACACTGCTGGGCACTCAGCCTGGCAGGTCACACCTGGACCCACCAAACAAGGGCTGTGAGACCTGATACGCCAGAGGAGGTGGATGGTGAGAGGCCTGGGGAAACAAGGCTGGCGCACAGACAAAACACTTGTGGTTTGGGAATGACAGGGGATCAAAGGAAGGAGCAGGAGAGGAAAACAGCTCTGCAGCAACATCAGGGCATTCACTGTCAGGGTCCCTGCACAGACCTTGGGCCTCATCACTTTCTCAAGGGTACAAGCCTTTTCTTTCCTGTCACACTTCTCTCTCCTGCACACATCTCTTCTAGCTTGCAGCCCCCTCATGTGCCTGAATGTGCTCTCCTTTGTCCATAGCAAAAGGTCTTTCTACTCTGCCCTTCTGCTTCAAGAGGAAGTGAAGAGTCCAGACTGGGAAGAGGTGCAGAAACCACCACTTGTTCCTTCCCATCAGTTCTGAGTCCACCTGACTCCACTGGGGGAAAAAACTCTGCAGATTTCAGCTTCCTCCTGCCAGGGAAAAGCTCTCTGACTAGAGCTCCCTGTACAGACACTGAGCTTGGCTTACTCTTTTCTAACAGCAGCAAACAGGAAGGGAGGGAGAGAAAAGGGAAGGGCAGAGGCAAGCAGTGGGAATGCTGCTACTCCAGTAATCAGGTGACAAGAGGTTTGGCTGTTAAGGTCTCATCAGCAAGGAAAATGAACCTCCAGTCCCAGCACATAATCAGCATGAAGATTACATCCACAATACAGCCTTCACTCCAGTCACTGGGGAAAAGGTATCCTGGGGTGAGAGGAATGAACAATACCTGCCACTGCAGCACAGATTCTGGGACGTGACAAACTAGACTGCACAGACTCCCTCAGCAGAGCTGTGCCCTGCTCCAGCCCAGCAACTCTGCTGTGTGCAGGGTAGGGCACTGTTACCTCCTGATGTGCTGCTGCAGGTCGAAGTTCTTGGTGAAGGCCTTGTCACAGTATGTGCATTTCAGCTTGGGGGACTTGGGTTTGCCTGAAAGGAAGAGCACACACAAGAATGAGATCATGTGGCACAGCCCTGCCCCCACTGCATCACAGGGCCCTCACCCCAAGACATGACTGTTCAGGACCAAGAATAAAGAGCGTATGGAAAGATAACATCTGCCTGGCCAGACTGGGGAGTGGTTATGGGCACAAACATTCATTTAACACAGCCTGAGCCAACTCTATGAATCCTGAGCAGTGCAGTCTGGTGGGGCAGGGCATCAGACAACAACCACTGCCTTCCAGGGACCTCTCCAGCGACAGAGCACCAACCTTGAAGGTGCTTTGGGCATTGGGAAAAGACTCAGCATAAGTGAGAGAAGCGCCTCAGCTCTGTCTCTGCTGTGAACCCACCAGGTCACTCACCAGTTTCATGTGAGGCCACCATGTTCCCCCTCCAGAGCTGCACAGCCAATGCCACCCCTCAGGGAGCCCATGGCTCAGCAGCCCAGCTGGGACCAGCCCAGTGACCCTCAGGGCAAGTGCAGGAGGGGACTCACCTTCCTGCAGCCCACTCTCGTTCTTGCAGCGGCGAGTTTTGGCAGCAGCAGGGGAATCAAAGCCAACCACGGAGCCTCCTGCACTGCTCAGAGGGGTGGGAGCACTGGAGCTCTTGGCCTTGAACCCCTGCTTCCCAGGGCTGTACACAGGGGGAGAGGGGTACACGGGGCTTTCCACACACTGGCTTGGTACCTGTGAGAGGGCAATTCATCAGTGGAACAGGTTTGCTACAGAGAATAATACCATGCCCTAATTTCCATCTCCATCCACACCAGGCTGCAGTTGGGTTGACTTTTCTTCTGCCAAACTGGATCAAATTTCTGGTTCACCAGTCCAACAATGTCTCTCTAACCAAAACTAACACCCTGCACAGTGTGAAACTCCTGCTGAACATCAAAAAGCATCCAGAAGTTATTACAGCAGGAACAGGGAAGCAAAAAAACACTCTGAGGGAACTGTCTTGTCCCTCATCTGTGTCTCATGCCTGGAGAAGTTTCTTATCCCTCTGGAGCAGGTTATCAGAAGGATCAGGTTATCAGAAGGATCACTGCTGACACTGTGGGTTCACAGCAGTCCTGAAGCAGGGATCTCCAGGTCCTGCTGCATGTCCTGGCAAGACTGCAAAGGGGAAGGAAGGCACAAGGAAACTCCAGGTGCCAAAGCACGGCTGTTTACGCCAGCATCAAGATTAGGAAAGAACACTTAAGAGACAGAGCGATCAGTCTGGGGTGATAGTTTAAGGGCATTTCTGCTGCCCACCCTGATGAATTAACACAGACCACTACTTGTCCAAAATCCCCATCCATTCCTGTCCACTGGCACTTCCAGGTCAGATGCCAGTAACACAGGAAAGCATGCCAAATCTCAGTTACACCCAGCAGTTCCTGCCGTGAAGGGCGGTGCAAATGTAGAGACTGCAAACAGCTGATCCACCAGTAAATCCACCTTGCCTGTGCCATTCTTTGGACTTTTCTCTCCACATAAGCCTGAAGTGTGCAGTGTGGTGCTCTGTGCATCTACAGAACGTGAGCCCCTCACCTCTACTCCCTCTCACTCCCAACCCGTGCAGGTATCCCTCAGCCAGAAACAAATGTTCAGGTCTCCTAAGCCTGTGCCAGTCCTCTGTCTCTCTTAGCTGTTTCTCCTGTTCTCAGAATCCTCATCATCTTACTGACCTCCTTCTGTGTGCTACCTTCTCCCAGAGAAAATAATGGTTGCCAAATAACCTAGCCCAACTTCCCACACTATAATTCCACACTCCTCAAGGCCAGATTGGATGAGGCTTGGAGCAATCTGGTCCAGTGGGAGGTGTCCATCCCGAGGGCAGGAGATGAGCTTTAAGGTCCCTTCCAACCCAACCCATTCTGTGATTCTCCGAGGACAGATCCTCAGGAGCAGCCCCGGCCTTACCTCCAGGGGCGGGTAGGGCTGCATGCCCAGGGTCTGGATCTCCACGGTGCTGGCTGCTGCCATGGGAGCAGGGGCACTGTAGACCTCCACCACGCCGCTGCCGCCGCCGGGCTGGCCCGGGGCGCCCAGGCTGGGCGGGGCAGGCGGCGGCTGCGGCGGGGGCGGCGCCGGGGGCGGCGGCGGCGGCGGCTGGGACAGGTAGCCGGCCCCGGCGTGCATATTCATGCTGCTCTGCAACCAGAGAGACACCGCGCGCTGGAAATGCGGCAGCCAGGAGCCGGAGGGGCTGCTCCCTCACACACGTTCCCCGTCCCAATTCGCCTGCAGGAGCAGCGGTGATGTTGTGGCACAACACAGCACACCCAGCTGGCAGGTTGGAGCGGAGTGTGCTGGAGGCCTGGGGGTACCTGTGGGCACACATTGCCTCCTCCAAAACACAAGCCCCACTGCTTTTATTGCTTTGCTTTTAAAGCTTCTAATCCTTCTGGTTACAAGGATTATTTTCAAAGCATGGAGAGCATGTACAGCCCAGCCAGCCTAGGGAGAGCCCAAACAATTCTCCCAGGAGGGAGGAATCCATGGAGTAAGCTGACAAGGGCCCTGGAAGCCAATCATTATATGGGAGATCTAAAAAAGCTGGAGAGGCCACACTAAAAAGATCTGAGCATCCGGCAACAAGCAAGTTTGTGAGCAACACTAGGCTGTGTGGGGCAGTGAAAACACTGGAGGGAAGGAATGGGGCACCCAGAGGGATCTGGACAGACTTGAGAGGTGTGTCTGTGTGAACCCCGGGGAGTCCAACAAGACCAAATGCAAAGTGCTGCACCGGGGTCAGGGCAATGCCAAGCACAGACTGGGCAGTGAATGGATTGAGGGCAGCCCTGACGGGAAGGACTTGGGAGTGTTGGTGCATGAGAAGCCCTGAAAGCCAACCACGTCCTGGGAGGCATCCTCAGCAGTGTGGGCAGTATCCCTGAAGTGTCCAAGGCCATGCTGGACAGGGCTTGGAGCAATGTGGGATGGTGGAAGGTGTCACTGCCATGGCCAAGGGGTTGGGGCTGGGTGAGCTCTACCCTGGAGCCCCACAGGCCCCTTACCTGCACTGGGGGCTGCACTGCTGGCAGGGGCTGGTCCAGGGAGGTGAAAGCAGACATGGCTGACATCAGCACCTCGTCACTGACCAAGATGTTCCCCTGCACCAGGGTCTGAATCAAAGGTGAAGGGGGAACCGTGATGTATGTAGAGATTTGCTGAAAGAAAAGAAAAGAAAGATACACTGTTAACCAGAAACAGGACAAAACAATACCCAAAAAACAATGACACTGCTTTTTACTGAGCCTCAGGGTCTCTGTTTTCACAGCCTCTGGTCAGCAGTGAGCCACAGAAATCATCTGCAGCTTCCTGCTGAGTCCGTGGGAGCTCTTAGCTCCACAAACGTTCTTCAGAAAGGAGGAAAAAATATCACAGTGGCTCAGAAAGTAGCCATTGGCTGCAATTCAAGTCAGGGGTTATTAAACAAGATCTGCAGGACAAACTGGTCACAGACAAGTTCAGGCCTCTCCTAGGTGCTTGCCCTAGCAAGGGGAAATGGAGAACTCAGGGAGGCTGCTCTGGCTCAGATGGCGAACGTCAGGCTCTCTTCAGACTGGACTCAGGTTATAGCAGGGGAGGGAGGCTGTTGAGTTTTTTGGCACTTAATGACCTGTTTTTGCAGCCCTGGGAAGAAGCACCATCCACTGGGACTACATTAACTTGCAAAAAGCAGTCGGTTTGAAAGTACTTTGAAAGCCACTTACATGTCCTGCAGCAGGGACTCACACTGGAGGATTCTCTAGGGAATGAGTTACTCTGGAGGGGATACTCCCCAAACATTCATCACACCACATTATGTGGATGGGCTTATTTGCAAGAATGAGAGAGAAGGGATGCAGGGATGAAGCTGCTTCACTTCTGCCCAGGAGCCAGAGCACAGCCCAGGGGACAGCAAGAGCCACAGCCCCCTGAGCACTGTGAGAGTGCAGACAGGCTTGTGGCCAGGCTCTGACACTGGGGCTCTTCAGTGGAGCCCAGGTCTGGCTGCAGCACAGACAGAACACAAAATCCCTTCTGTCCTGTCCTGAGAAAAGGCAGCCAGACACTCCTGCTGGAGGACACCTCACTGCAGAGGGCCCCGTTTTAACCACGAGGTGAAAAGCCAACAAAGGCACAACAGCTGAGCCTCCTAGAGAAGAGCTCAGTCATGAGGCAGCACTGGATCTCAGACCATCACCCTGAAGCCCCCAAAGCCCAGAGCAGAGGCTGTGCCTGCAGGCGGTACCTGGCGGCCGGCGCTGGGAGCCTGCGGCACCGAGGTGATGGACGGGCTGTAGGCGCTGTTGGTGGCCAGGGACACCGAGGACAGGGCCGGGGCACTGCCCTGGCACTGCTCCCTCTTGTGGGTCATGAAGGCAGGCAGGGAGTTGAACTGCTTCTTACACTTCCCACACAGGAACACGTCTTCGTCATCTGCAGTGAAGGAGAGCAGAGCTTCAGGCCCTCTCCTGCATACCCCAGGGCTCCATGCAGCAATCACAGTGAAGGGTAACAGGCACCTTGGGCTCTCAGCACCCCGAGGACATCATCTCAGGACAGAGCAGCTGTCAGGGCCAAGCTGTCCCTCCTCGCCAGGCCCAAGCTCTCCCTAAAGCCAAGTGATGTGACTGAGCCCATCTTAGCCCTGCTCCCATTCACAAACCCCACAGCCTCCCTGGGACACACTAATCCCACTGTCTGTCCTCTCACTCCAAATACAGGAACAACCAACCTTGCCCCTGTAGCACCCTCTGCTTTTAGTCAAAGCAGCTCCTTCCAAAGCATCAGCATTATGCTGGCTGAGGCAGATTTTATTACTCAGGCTGCACAAAGCACGAGTACCTTGGATAAGGACACAGAGTCACTGTCAGCTTGTGTCCTAAAGCCACCCCTCCACAACACTGCTGGGTTTTGGCACCTATGCCTGATGTTAGAAGCAGAAAGACAACGCAGTTACATGTCCCAGCTGAAATGTGCAGCGTTAGCAAACCACACATCATGTGCACTCCATGCAGGCAGACTCACAAGGCTGTTCCCCTGTCTGAGCCACAGCCTGAAGTTGGCCATTTTTGGGGACAGAGACTGTAACTCCTCAGGGGATAACTCCCCATCCACCCAGCAAGGTCTAGTCCAGCACTGTGAGGGTCCACATGCACATAAATGACCAGCTCCCGTGTTCATTCTCACAGAGATGCTCCAGGACTGAAGCACTTGAGCATCTCCAGAGAAGGGGTGAATATTAAATAAAAAACATGAACAGTAACAGGCACTAGAAATGGGGACAGTGGCTCTTCCCTCCCTTTGTATCTTTATTGGAAGCTCATGGTCAAGTCTCTTGTCATGACCACCACCAAAAACATCACTGCTCACTGGGGCACCTGTCCCTCCCTCCTGCTCTGCCTGGTCGTGCTGAGGGCTCACAGCAGCACCCTACACCCCCAGCTGTTCTGCCAGCTGTGCACACTGCAGGGGAGATGCAGCCCTGCTGCCCCTGTCCTGTCCCAACACCACCAGGACTCACCCATGGGCTGGATGGCGGCGGAGGAGTTGACACTGGGAGCTGACGGATCCGTGACACCTCCCTGTCCATCCAGCAAGGACTGCACAGCCAGCACTGTCTGATTGTCCATCCCTGAAAGGAGACAACAGCACGGATGGCAAACTGCACACAGCCACACAGGGAGTGTTTGGGCACTGGGAGCTCACTCCTGAGCCCTTCTCATCCTCTGCTCCACAGCACCAGTGACCACACAACAGCAACACTCCCACCTGTCTCCAGAACTCCTTTGGTGCAAAAGGAGAAGGGAAGAAGGGCAAGGAAAGCCAAAAGAGGGTTTGGTTTCAGGCACTTGCTGCAGAGAGGAAGGATGCTCGTAACACTGGGTATGAAAAGAGCTGAGAATGTGACAGGGAGTGTGAGGATGTCACAGGGCAGAAGCCTGGGGTGGAACTGCCCGGGGATGCAGCACAGACACCAAGCTGGGGCAGACAAAATCCTTGTGTGCAGCACCTCTCCCAGCAGCAGTGTCACAAATGCCTCCCTGTTTTCCAGGCCAGCATTCCCAGACCTGATCAGACACAGGGCACACACACACCCAGTCAGATTTGTTGTTACAATCACCTTACTTGCTTTGGCACAAACATTTTTCACTACAGCTAACACCTTTTAAAATATTCCAGATAAAACCAGAAGATTGGGAGTGCTCATCTTGGGAGACAACCTGGCCAGCAGACATGGGACTGTGGATTAAGCATGAAACACTCTCTTTTTAGAAACTGAATGTAAAGACACAAAGGACAATCTGATTTTGGAAGAAAAAGAGCAAAAAGGGGTGATTTTTATGCACCACTCCTTCCTATCACTCTTTTATGACACAGAACTCACAAAAAAAGCAAATGGCACAGCAAGGTTGTATGTTACATCTTGTGGATTAAGGGAGCGAAGAAACCTGGGGGATTCTTAGGTGCTTTTTCACTTCCAGATCTTTGCAAAACGAAACTGCAAAGCACTGAACTCTGAATTACATGGCACAGGAAAGGAAAATCAATCGGTGTGACCATTCCTAAGCAGTGAGGTGAGGACTGTGCTGAGATGAGGAGAGGTTGCTCAGCAGACAGCAGCAGGAAAGCCAGTGAAGCACCACAGCAGTTCACAGCAGAAGGGATCAGCATAGCAGGAGCATCCACCACCCCAAGTTCCTCTAGTTCCTCTCTAACATTTCTCCTGAACATCTGCAACATTACCTTCTTGATGGGGAGCACCCATATAATCTACAGCCTTTTAAAGATACCCTAAATACCCATTTCTCCTGCATTTCCAGTGTGAAATATGCCACATTAAGATTCTGTGAACACCCTTCTCATCCTTTCACCGAGGAGATGCTGCAGAGCCTGCTCGTGTCCCTGGCAGAGAGCAGAGCACCATCCTCCAAGGGCACAGGCAGCTGCTGGAAGGCAGCAGATCCCACTGCATCACACTCTCCCATCAAATTCCCACCATGCACAGATCACAGAGGCACAGCAAAGCTGCAGGTCCAGTTCTGCAAGCCTTGGCTGGCAGGGAGAGCTGGAGGCAGCCCTGCAGCTCAGCCCTGCTGGCAGAACAGCTCTGGAACAGTGCTGGGAGGGTCTCCTCACTGCAGTCAGACCTCCTCCTGCACAAATCACCTCTGGCCAACTGCAGAGGCAGCACTGCAGGCTTCTGATGGCACAGCCAGAGCACAGAGGGGCGTGGAGCAGCTTCTCCAGCAAAAGTCAGCTAGGAGGAAAAGAAGGATCAAAAATTCAGGTGAAGTACAGCACGGGGATAATTAGGATTGCACAAACAGTGCCACTCTTGATGTGCCTGGCACTGGACAACTGGGTTTCCTTCTGGCACAGTCACATCTTCCAAGGAAAAAGCCAAACAATTCCCTTGGTCCCACTAGGAGGAAGAAGCTTGAGGAGAGGCCAAGACCTGAACACAATGATGCAGCAACATTGTCAGTGCTGCACTCAGCCTCTTGATGCAGAAAAATGGCCCAGGACAACAGAAATCTTTATTTGGCAATTCAGAATCCCTGCACTTCACTGAGTAACCGCACAACACCACGCTTCCCAGGGGAAAGCCCTGAGGACATGGCTAACAAGCCACAAAGACAAGCTTGGTTACATGGATGCCAGTCACAGCCATCCCCAGACTCCAGGAGAAAGCTCTGGCTCGATCCTGCCCTGCCTACAGCCAGCACAGTCCGCAGGATGCTCCTCATTCCTGGAAGTTAAAAACCCAGCTCCCTCTGTCCTGGCAGCAGCAGGAGCTGAGGTCCCAGAGCCTGACAAAATCCAGGTGATTCGGGGAAGCCAAGATAAAAGCACGGGACTACTCATCTGTGCCATTTTTCTCCCCTTTCAAATTCCTCTCAGCTGGAGATGAAACAAGACTGTCCATGTCACCCAGGTGCTAATTTGCCCCGGTGATAAAGCCTTTTTTTCTGACAGGAGCACCAGGTGCTTCAGTGACAGGTGAAGATGCACCTGTGCCCTGCAGCACCCTGAGACCAGGCTGCTCTAAGAATGCCAAGTCACCATCGACTTGTAATCCAATCAACAAGACAAAACAAACAAGCTCAGGCACTAAAAGCTGCCAATTGCTGTGGGCTTAAAAAAACCCCACCCTCTTTCAGTTTGCTAAAAAGCTTTGGTGTCCTGAATGCTGCAGGGAGACTAACACAATGAGGAGCTGATTGCAGAGAGGAAATAGGGGTGTAACTACAAAGGGAGCTGGCAAATGCACCAAGTAATCTGACAAAATAGAGGAAAGTATTTGTTTTCTGCTCCTCTCTCTGCTGCTGTTGTCACAGGTGATATTCAAAAGCAGAGGTGACAATTCCAATGCCACACCTTCCAGGCAGTGGTGCCTCCCCATGTAAAGGAAAATACATCTGTAATCCAATTTAGGAAATCAATGCCTATGAAGTAGTTTCTCTCCAAAGAGGCTGAGCCCAGTGTCAGATGCCACAGCTTGGCACCTGGCTGTGACAGTGTCCCAACACTAAAGTGACATGTATTCGAGTACAGCCCATCCACCCACAGCACAGGCACTGCCCGGGCTGTGCCAAGAGCAGTCACTGCTCACAGTGCACAGGGGCCAGCACCCAGCCAGGCACCATCCCCGGGGCTGGCACAGAGCAGGCACCATCCCCGGGGCCGGCAGTGTGAGCCCCGGGGCGTGGGGAGGATGAGGGAGCCCAGCATGCAGGGACAGGGGAGGCACAGCAGCGTGGGGAGTGCCCTGGGCATTGGTGGTCATGTTTCCTGGGCACAGAGACACGGTGATGGGAATGGCCCACGGGCAGGGCACAGGGGCAGGGAGGGCATGGAGTGTGCAGGGGCAGGATGGGGACGGGGTGCCCTAGAGCAGCAGTCACAGGGCACGGAGGGTACGGGATCCTCGGGGGCCGGGCAGTGGCACGGGGCAGGGATGCGGCGCCCCGAGCACAGGCCTGTGGTCACTGAGGGCTCCCCGGTGCACGGCGCCGGGCGGTGCGGGGATGCCGCGGCGGGAGGCGGCACCGGGCCGGGGGACCGGAGGTGACAGCGGTGCCGCAGGGAGCCGCGGACGCCGGGGCGAGCCCCGGGCTGCGGGCGGGGGCTGCACCGTGTCCGCGGGGCGGGCAGCGCAGGAGCGGCGCGGAGACAGCCCGGGGCTACCGGGAGCGCCACACGCCGCGCCGGGCCGGGCCTCACGGGGCGGCCCCGCGGCGGCCGCCGGTCCCGCGCGGCGGCGGCGCCGGACAGGGGAAGCTCGGAGGAGCGGGGGTGGCGGCCCCGGCTGTCGCCGCGGCCCGGGAGGTCCCGGCGCGGCCCCGCTGTGGCCCCGTTACCTTCCAGCGCCTCGAAGATCGCCTGCGCCATCTTGGAGCGGCGGCGGCAGCGGCGCCGCCAGGGGGCGCCCGCCGCCCGCTCCGGGCCCACAGCGCGGGGGAGGCCCCGGGGCGGGGGCACCGTGTTCAACTCGGGGCGCGGCGGAGCGGCGCTGCGGCACACCGGGGAGGGACCGCCTGCCGGCCGCCCCTGCCCTGCTCGAGCTCCCGGTGCGGCCGCGGCGGCCACGACCCCCGGCCCATGACCGGGCTGTGCCGGGCCGGCCTCACCGCGGCGCCCGCCGCCCTCAAGGAGCGGGTGGGCGGGACGCCTCGCTCGGCCCCCATTGGCTGCAGGACAGGCGCTGCGAACCAATGAGAGAGAGGCCGTGCCGCCTATTGGTCTAGAGCCGTGATTGACACGAGTGACAGCCTATGGAAGCGGCAGGCGGGGCACCGCCCCCGGAAGCGGCGTGCGGCGGGGTGCCATGGCCGGCGGGGCCATGGCGGGCGGTGGGGATTCGTTTCGCGCCCTGCTCCGCGCCGCCAACGCGCTCCTGCGGCAGCGCCGCTACCACGCCGCGCTCGCCGTCATCAAGGGCTTCCGCAACGGCGCCGTGTGAGTGCCGGGCCCGGGCCGCGGGGTCGGTGGGGAGGCCGGGGATGCGGTGGCGGGGCTGTGGGGGGCGATTCCCTCTCCCTCAGCTGCAGTTGGGGTGCTCCGAGCTGGGTTTGAGATCCCCTTTGGGCCCGGCTCGCTGAGCTGCGTGTGCTCCCGGTTTGCTGTGCTGCTGCTGGGCTGGCGTCAAAGTCGTAGATATTTGGCTAAATTGCTTTTTTCGGTTGTCAGTAGAATAGAAATACAATCGTTTCATGGTACAAAACGAATTCTGTGAAATATCTGTCCGCCTTTACAGTTATGGAGCCAAAATCCGCGCCCCGCACGCCCTGGTGATGACTTTCCTGTTCAAGAGTGGAAGGTATGAGCCCTAATCTGCATTTCTGTGTCGCTGCTTGGAATGTTTTCGTTCTAGCTGTCCGTTTTTCAAGTTTCCAGAGGGTTTAAAAAGTAGGGGGATGTGTGAGCCATGGTTGAGCCTTGTCCTGATAGTGAAGCAGACAGAAATGTATGTGATTGAGGGAGTTAATCACTCGTGGAATGGTTGATGAGAAGCAGAGGGGGAATTAGCAGATCCCAATAACAATGTTCTGTTCTGTGGTGAAATATGGGGACCCAGGCTACAGCAGTGCACTTTGTGCACTGTGTGCTAGAGGTTTGCATTTAACAACAAAAAAAAAAGTTTTAAAAGGGCTGTTTGAGCAATGAGAAAATGAAACAGAGCCCACAATCTGGGTAGGGCTGTGCTCTGCTGAGAGGATTTCTCCTCCTCCCCAAGACATTCCTGGGCCACCCAGTGACCAGGCTGAGTGAGTGCAGGGTCCTGCTTTTCCCCTCTCCTGAGTGTCTGTTTGTTTCCCTCAGTTTCAGGGAGAAGCTGAAGTCCATTGCCCAGGCCACATATGCCCACTCCAGGAACCTGGCTTATTTTGTGTTCACCTACAAGGGGCTCCTGGCAGCACAGAACCGCCTGCAGGGGAAAAAAATCCCTTTTCATTCTTTCCTTGCAGCCTGCATTGGGGGCTGGCTGGTCTTTGGTGACAACAATCCCATCAACAGCCAGGTAAGGGCACTTGCTGAAAGTTTCTTTGGCCAGGAAGAACAACAAGAGTGCCAGGAAGTGGTTGATGGCATCTGTTTCTGGTGGCTCTGACCACAGAGCATTGCTCTTCTATCATATTCTCTGCACAACTTGCTGTTTTGGCAGCTCTGCCCTCGTGTCCCAGGTGTGGCTGTGTGTCGCCATGAGTGGTGTGGGCAGTTGGAGTGCTGGAAGCCCAGGCTTGCCTCCAGAGCTGCACTGAGCTCCCTGGAAGGGAGTCAGGACCCACAGCTGTGGGGTTATCCCACCTTTCACCTGAGCTGTGCTCACTCCCTGTGTGTTCCTGCTCTGGCCTCAGCAGGGTTCAACTCCCTACCTGAGTGCTGTGAGTGTAGACCTTGATCAGTTACAGCTGCACTCAACTGAACTGGTTAAACTGACAGCTAAACTGGTTAAACTGGCAACTAAACTGGTTAAACTGATGAAAGCTGCTCAGGGGGTGTTTGACTGAAAGCTGGTTGTTAACACACAGTCGCAAACCAAGGAGTAAAACACAGAGCTGCAGCTTAATCCAAAGTGCTCGACTTAAGCCAGGCCTTCAGGCTGGGGTTAGGCTGTGTCCAGACTCCTGAGCTCACACCTGCTTGGCAGGACTGCTCTGGGTCTGTTCCACCAGCTCCACCTGAGGTGGCATGAACTGGGCAGAGACAGAAGTTGTGCAACTGCCCAGGAGTGTTGCACGGAGTGCAGCCTGGTGATTGCTAAATCAGAGCAGCAGGAGACACAAATCCCCATGGCTTTGCTGACAGGGGAGATTGCAGCCTGTTGGCTTTCAAGTGGGGGAATTGTCGCCATTCCTCGTGGCTGGGTTGTCCCTCCTGCATCCCTGGGGCTGGCTCAGTGCTCACCCCCTGCTCTCCGGGTTCATCCCTGGGGCTGGCTCAGTGCTCACCCCCTGCTCTCCGGGTTCATCCCTGGGGCTGGCTCAGTGCTCACCCCCTGCTCTCCGGGTTCATCCCTGGGGCTGGCTCAGTGCTCACCGCCTGCTCTCTGGGTTTCTCCTGCAGATCATCATGTACCTGCTGTCCCGGATCCTGTTCGGGCTGTCTCGGCTGGCCGTGGAGAAGGGCTACATCCCCCAGCCCAGGCAGGATCCCTTCCCCCTGCTGGCTGCCCTGGTGTGGGGGACAGTGCTGTGGCTCTTTGAATACCACAGGGAGACCCTGCAGCCCTCCCTGCAGGCCTCCATGACGTACCTGTACGAGGACAGTGAGGTGTGGCACGACCTGTCTGACTTCCTCGTGTACAACAAAAGGACAGACGGCAAGTAGGTGCTTCACTCTAAAACACCTCAGAATGGGATGGGACCACCCAGCAGCTGAGGGAAAAGGTAATTCTGTTGCTCTTGGACTGTGATTTTTATAAATTACCATCTGTCAAGCAGAGTTGGTTGTTGTCTCCAGGCCAGAATGTTCTGATCAGTCTCTTGGCTCCTTTTAGAGCGAGCACACGCCCCACAGAAACTTGTTGCAGTCTTTTTTAAGAGGCCTTATTTTCCCTGCAAGTGTGGTGTTGGGGTTTGTCCTTTAAAAACTAAATATGTTTATAAAATGACAGTCTGACACTAAGTGAAGAGTATGAAAACGTGTTCTAGGGCTCATCTGGATGTTTACAAGTGGTTTTTCCTGTGCTGCTGTGCTCACCATGGTGTGATCAAGGGTGAAGGGAGTGGGGGACCTGCTGAGCTCTGAAAGCAGGGCCATCACTTCTTCATTGCTGTGGATGGCTGGAAATCCTGTTGAAGCTATTACAAGGACAGCTGTGTGCTCCTTGACAGAGTTCCTCTGCGGTTTTCCCTCAGGGAGACAAGAAAATGTGTGAGAATAGAACTGTTAGGATTGTCTTGTACAGGCCTGGTAAATCAGGCTTGGAAAGATTATTTTTGCTTGGTTTATTTCCTGCACTTGGGCTGAATCTGTTCCTCTGCAAAGTGCACTAATGAATACCCTGTAATTATTTTAACCTTGTTCGTAAAGCTTTTAAAAGCTGCTTGAACTAAATACCAAAAACAGTTACACAACTTGGGCTTCTCTACAACCAGGCCTCGGGTCTCATGCTGGGGTCTTTGTGTGTCCAAGGGAGCAACATTTACCAGGCACTTTTATTTTGGTGGGGCATGACAGAGATTTCTCTGAGGTCCAGAGCCTGCTCTCCACAGCAGTGGCACGTGTTGGCCGTAATCAGATTTGAGTCTGATTTTGTACCTGTAGTTTGTGCAGGCTCGTTGCTGAGCCAGGCTGAGGCCATGAATTAATTTATTCATTATATTCCTCTCAAAAACACTCTGCTGAGCCCCAGGGTAGGGCAGCACGCCCTGGGCTGTGGCAGGAGATTCACTAGCTAGCTGAGAAAGCACAAAAACTGGTTTAATTAATCAATTAATAAATTCAAATTCCTCATAGTGCAAGGCACTCACCTGCCATGTAAGACTACACAGTTCACCTAATGATGTGCATTGAAATAATTCCTGCCACACTGGTTTGGTGTGGTGATATTTGCAAGAGAGTCATTAGGTTCCCTTTTGGCTCATTTGGGCCTATTTGGTTCACTCTCCCTGTATCCACCTGCTTTTCCCTGACCTGCCCATGTCATTTCATCATCCTGCTGATGCTCTCTTCATCATCTGTTGAACTCTTTACCCTCCAGGCTCTGACAATTCCTCCTATTCAATGGTACATCTGAAACAGCACATTTAACTTCAGGCAGCTTCTGAGTAGGAAAAAAAAAATTCTCAGTTTCTTCTTAAGTCATTTTTCCTTGTCCTCCTGAATGCCTTTATTGGTGTTGCTCATAGTCAGAGTGCTGCTTTGCTCTTCATTTTGCACTTTTCTTTGTCCATGCAAATCCATGACGTACATGGTGCCCAAAACCCGAGATCCTTCTTTGTCGTAATAACTCTCTGTGTTCCCTTTAACTTCTCATTTCATTGCTAACTTCTAATTAACTGCTGTTACAGTCTGGACTGAATAATTGAATTGGAACATCCATCAGACCCCATGAAAGCTGTAAAAATAGGAATTTGGTTTGCTTCTTTTGGTTAAGTATTTCTCTGTATAGAGAAACGTAAATATTCAATACAGAAAAACTGCTGAAGCTACAGGTGAGGTCTGATTCCTTTATAAACATCTTTATTTCCACCACTGCTGGGTATTTGAAGCATCACAGTTTTTCTGTCAGAAGCCTCAATCTTGCTCCAAATAAGAGCATTGGTATCGTGCTAAAATTGCTGAATCCCTGCAAGCTTTGATGGGATTTCAGAAAGCTGGCAGCAGTGGCTTGGGAATTGCTCCTTAAAACTATTAAACTCACAAATGCTTGACCATGTGTAATTACTGCAGCAAAAGAAGCTGTGGGCTGGTTCTGTGAGCTGGGTGTCTCTGAGAAGGTTTTGATCTGTTAAATTTGTAGTTGGTATTTCTTCCTCTGAGAAAGGCGTGTGGTTCCCTTAGAGGTGGAATGATTTTCCTCTGCTGGGAGTTGTACCACCGTGGCTGCTGGTGAAGCACTTCAGTGTCCACGAGAAGGACAAGTGGCCTTTCCTCACTTCCTCGCACTGCTCTCTGTCCTCTCTAGAAAATAACTCCCAGCCAAAAACCAGTGTCTGGAGTCAGCCTGGCAGCACTGACCATAACTTCTCCTTGGTTTAAAATGCTCCTTTTCCCTTGGGAATCTCTCCCATTCTAAGGAAGCCGTGCCTGAGCCTGCAGCCATCTGCAGTGGATCTGCAGGAGGCAGCTGCCATCCCCGGCAGGCCAGGGGAGCACGGCCCTGGCCTTGGCTGGCCGTTGGTTTTCCCGCTGTGCTGGGGCAGGGCGTAAAGCTGCAAGTCACTGCTTTCCCCAGGGAAGGAACTGGGACAGCTCCTTAATGACATCAGCCCCCAGTGCCGGTCCTGGGACCAGATAGCTGGGGATGAGCCCCTTCTGCTGCCAAGGTGTTGGAACAATGCAGCCGTGTCGTAGGGAAGTGAACTAGAATTAATTCGTCTGAGTCAGACTTTTGGGGTATGTGAGTGACACTCCCTGCCCTCCCCCAGGGCATTGTGTGGGGAATGGAGTGGCCCTGTTTGGGTTCCCTTTTTATTAGCATTAAAAGCAAAAGAAATAAAGAGACAGTTGGGAAGCCACCTGCCCATGGCCAAGTGCTTAAGGATCACAAAGAAGGGCCATTTTCTCCCCCCAGCCCCGACTGGTTCTGAATTTTAAGATGAGCACGGGGTTGTTGGTCTGCAGCAACTTTATTTTCCCTTGTTATTTCTTCCTTGACACCTGACTGATGCTGAGTGTCTCCAAGGAGGAGCAGAGTGTCTCAATCTTAGCTCAGTTGGTCAGAAGCGATGAACACTGGATAAAATTGAAGTGTTTAAAATGATTCTTCTCCCTCAGATTTTAAGCCTTTCTTAGAGGTGGTTTTAAAGGTTAATGAATCAAACTGATCAAAAGTTTTCAGCAGTCCTGAGCTTTGCAAGCAGACCGACTATCCTGGGCTATTAATCATTTATTTTATGAAGGAACAAAGCAGGCTCAGGGTTATTTACTGCCGCTGCCTGCTGCCCTGGCATACCCACTGTGCTTCCCTTCCCTTTGGAGGACAGCTTGTGTGCTGGGGCTGGCCCTGGGGATGGCTGGAGAACCCTTTCCGGGACAATTGCATTATTTAACAAAGGTGAAAATGAGACAGCTGCCTGACATTTGGGTTAGGGAAGGTTTTCTGGGCTGTGTTTGATGCTGACAGTGAAGGAGAGGATGTTTCTAAAAGCAAAACCTGTGTTTGGCCATGGAGTGCTGCAGAGAAGGGCTCCAGGAGGCTGGGGGTGCTGGAAAGTGTCACCCTCTGTCTGTAATGGGACAGTGGGGTTTGTCCTGGCCACCATCCCTGTGCCGTAACCACAGAACTGGCCCTGTTCAGGGCATTTATCATGGAATTGTGGCATGGTTTAGGTTGGATGGGGCCTTTAAAACCATCCCAACCCCCTGCCATGGGCAGGGACACCTTCCACTATCCCAGGAGGCTCCAAGCCCTGTCCAGCCTGGCTTTGGACACTGCCAGGGATCCAGGGGCAGCCACAGCTTCTCTGGGCACCCTGTGCCAGGGTGGAGAGGGTGCAGAGAAGCTTTGATACTGGTGCTATGAGACTTCCCTGCTAGAGTAGGTCAGGCTCTGCTTTACACCGAGCTGAGTGTGGCTGGGAGGGCAGAGAGGAGCCCTGGCTGCTGAGAGAGACCCAAAGCAGGGCCCCCTGTGCAGAGTGAGCTCTGCAGGGAGCTGCCTTGGCTGGCTGCTGCTGCAGCGGCCACCAGAGCCCTGAGCAGATCCTCACCCAGGAGGAACTGCTGGGACTCCAGCTCGTTTTCCCTGCATCAGCACAAAGGTGACCTTTGGATACTACCCCAAGCCGTGCACTGCTCCCTGTTTGTCAGGCTGTGTTTGTGTCCCTGGCTCGTGCCAGCCTGAAGGAGAATTTGTTTTCTGATGCTGCTTTTGAAACTCAACAGATAAGGGAGGAGGGGAAATAAGGCATCATGTCTGTCTGCCACTGTTAATATTTTTGGGGTGTTAATCTTGAGTTTCCAACCTGTGTGTTCCTACCAGATTGGTGGAGGAGGTAACTTTTTTCTTTACTTAGAAGAATTTTCATGTTTCTGGTGATGAGGAGGGAGAAAAACAAACTAAAAACTATAATACAGGTATTATTACCTCTGCTTTTGATATATATTTTGTATTCATAATTGCTGTGTAATCCAGGCCCTGATTTTCTGACAGCATAGAATAAAGTAAAGAACATAAACTCAGGTAACTTATGTGACTCTGATCAGAATGCTTGTAGAAATATCTTTGGGTTTGGGTTTAGAACAATAAAAAGGGGGCAGTGGGTTGTTGCCAAGGCTCTGTCCACAATGAATTGCCTTTTTGTGGTTGTTATTTCTGTATAATCACTCTTTGAATATTACAATACTGCACTTTCTCTAAAAATAAAAATCCTAATTTTTTGTGTTTTTTTACTGTCATCATTTTTAAGCTAAAATCTATGAAGCAATGCTTGATTAGTGCATGTGTGCAGTCCTGGATGTAGAGAAGCCATGCACAAGGTGCAGTTTTGGCATGGCTTGGGCTCTGGTGTTACCAGTGTGGAAACAGCCAGTACTGCTGTGACCCCACCATCAGATTTAATTCCTGCAGGGGTAAGGGTGCCAGCTGCAGAAACAAGTTGGCATGGCTGACACTCCTTTTTAAAAAAAAAAAAAAAATTACAAATAGAGAAAATAAAGATGTCTATGGATGGTTTTGCTGCCTCTTCCAAACTAAAATTCAGAGGGAATGTGCTGTAGAGGTGGCTGCTGTGGTAGTGGGGATGAAGCAATTGCTGGGTGTCTGTAAGACCAAACCTCCGGGTTTGTACCTGTTGGAATGCTGGCGTGTCCAGCCTGGGCCCGTGAGAAGCTGAATTAACACCTCCAAACTGATGCCACTCCTACCTTCAAGTGGTTTTTTTTTCCTCCTCACAGAGCATCATAATCTGTCTGAGCCCTTGTTCTGCTGCAAGTGAAGCTCTGGGTGACCTGCAGGTTTTGTTTTGGGTTCTCAGTGCCAGTGACCACGCTCTGAGTGCTGGGAAGTGAACCTGGACTGGCTGGAGACACTAAGGAGATGTAGAAGCTTGAGCCTGGCATATTCCCAGATCACTCCTTGATAACCCCAGGCTCCCCAGAAACACTTCAGCTTCTCCATCCTTCCATGGGGCTTGAGTGAAGGAAATGGAAGAGCCCTGTGGGATGGAGTGGCTTTGTGTTTGTGGTGCTTTGGCTCAGAGGATGGGACAAGGCTGCTCTGGCTGGGTGTGGAGAACAGAGCAGGAGGAGAGTGGGCTCCGTGCCTGTCGCTTCCACTGAGAGATGCTGCATGATGTGAGCTGTAAAAACAGGTGCCAGCACAGGGCAGGAGGAGATGGCACTGCTGAGTCTGCTGTGCCCAGCATCCAAAAGAGGAGCTGCCCTGGTGTCCTGTGAGCAGGGCTGTGTCATCTGCTGTAAAAGGTGCAAGGGAACAGGCACTGCCTGGCTTTTGGGACTGGGAGCTCAGAGGAGATCTAAACCAGGGCTGCTCCCTTCTGCCACAAGGCAGCTTTAGACACTCAGTTTGTGCTTCCAGAACAACAGTGATGGCTCTGGTGGCAGAGGTAAGGGACTGTTAGGGTCAGCAGGACTGGGGGGCTCTGGGCTTTCCCCAGCTGCCAGGACTGCCAGCTCACCATCCTGTGAACAAATCAGTGAACTGGGAACGGTGGCAGTGGCAGGAGAGCCCGGGGAAGCCCTGCTCCCCTTCCTGCCCTGTGCACACTCCATGTGACAGCCCAGCACACCCCGTGTGGGAACTGCTGGGGGCAGGACCGACTGCGCTGACAGGGACGGTAAATGTGCTCCTGGGACACCCGCATGCACAGGGACACAGGTTTGCATCCTGCCAGCCCTCCTCCCACCCTGCTCCCGCTGCCAGGTGCTTTTCCAGCGCAGGTACGAGCTCTGGCTCCACCTGCAGACTTTTCCCAGCAGACACCCCTTGCCCTGAGTCTATCCCGCAGTGCCAAACCCACCCAAACTGAGCGATTGCCGCGGGCTAAATCCTGCAGGGGCACAAAGTGTCTGAGGAGCCTTCCTGATCCTCTCCAGGACCGAGCGGGGCCGTGCAGACAGGACTTTATCTGGGAGCAGCACCTGCCAGACAGCTAATCTTGGGAGCACGTCTGCACTCCTTAGCCGGGCTGGCGGGGCCGGGGGGGAGGCTGCAGCTGTGCAGGAGACAGGATTCATCTGCTTCCCCTCATCCCCATGCAAGGAAAGCCCCTGCCCGCCCTTCTCCCACCAGCGTTTGCCTCTCATTTGTCTCCACAGCCGCCCCTTTTCGCGCCGCCGGCGCTGAAAGCCTTGGAGAAGTGGCAGCGCAGGCTCCGGGAGAGGGGGCAGAGGCTGCTCCCCCCGAAAAGCTCCTGCATGAATTAGGGGGGAGTGAAGCCAGCCTTTGTGAGCTGAGCGGGAGCAGCTGGTGCAGCAGCTGTGTCCCAAACCCTGCCTCATCCCAGGAAGCGGCGGGCTGAGGCTCCCCAGGGATGGGGAGAGCAGGGCCAGCCATGCGCTCCCGCCCGGCTGCTGCGGTTGCCTTTTCCCCCCCTCCCCAGATGGAAGAAGCATTAACTGTGTGCAAACATCTGGTCTAACTGTTGCTTGTGCTTCGCAGTAATGATGATATTGCAGTGGAAGGGCTCTGGAGAGAGGGGCCTGGAATATTAGAAGGGCCAAGTGTTAATTAACTGTATTAATTTCCTCTAAGCAAGGCAGCGTTTCTATTTGCTCTCTGCCGATGAAGAAATGAGGCGCAGCGAGTTGATTTGATTGGTCACGGACACGCACCATGTTACTGCTGTATTTAAGGATGGAGGGATCCAGGGAAATCACGGCCCTGCTGTGTTGGCTGTCTCCAGGGGAATTGCAGCCACTGCCAAAGTATCCAGCAGAAAATCCTTTAAAGCCAGAAACCTGTTAGGCCAGCACAGGGGCACTGCATGTCAGGATCTGCTCCGCAGCAGAGGAGTTAACTCATCCCTGCAGAAGCCTCCTGCATCCCACGCACTACTGGGAACCACAGCCCATCTCCTGCATCCCAGGCAGGTCAGGGTTGGCAGCGGGGCAGGAGCCAGCGCTGGCTCCCAGCCCTGCCTGGCAGCAGCAGGGGGTTGGGGACCACTGTCCTCAACCACGGACCCCCGGGGACACGTGGGGCAGCTCATGGGGGGCACAGAGGGGTGAAACCCTGGGCTCAGCTCAGCGGGGGTTTGGGTGCCTAGATCAGACCCCACTCCCCACTTTCCTCATGAGCTTCCCCACATCTGGGCCCTGCAAAAGGCCTAATCTTTAAATGCTTTTTAATTTTTTTTAATTAGCAGGATGTACTTTTTTCCTTTTTAATTTTGCTTCCTCATGCAGTAGGAGGTTATCAGTGCCCTGCAGGCAGGAGATACTGGTGCTGGGAGCCACACCAGCGTCTCGTGGGTGGACTCCCATCTCTCTCAGCATATGGGGCCACTCCCGGCTCCGTCTGCCGTCCCTGTATCCCTGCCTCTCCCCAGCTACACGGTCCCACGGCCGGAGATAACGCCTGGCACGGTCAAGTGCAGGTTGTGCTCCCGGCAGAGCTTTTCCTCTGCCCTGTGAGGGGTTATCAGCCGGCGCTGAAGGAGCTGCCGAGATCCGCAGCTGTTTGGTGTTTGGAAACACAGAATGCCGTGAATAATCCGCACACGGATGGAGCAGATTGCAGCATCCCAGTCCTTCCGTGCCCGCTGGACTCCTGCTGCAGCGCCTGAGCCTGACGCCTCCCGACTGGCCCAACGGCCTCAGCCATGGTCTTGGGGTGCTTTGAACAAAGGAGATGGACAGCCTTGAACTGATCCCTTCACCACTCCAACCCTTTTAAACAGAAATCCTGCAGACAGCTTGCCCGGCAGTACAGGAGTACAGTACAGTACCCTGCCCCAGCACGGCTGAGCACCCACTGGTGTCCCCCAAAACAAGGCACTGCTGCGGGGGGTGCCACGGGCCTGGGCCAGGCTGTGCTGGCTGTCACCCCCGGGGAAGGGGAACACACGGGGGGCAGCCTGGGACACCCCGCAGAGCCCAAAGCCACCCTCTTTCCCATCAGTGACACCCGTGGACGGGCGGAGCAGGGCAGGGCAGGGGAGCGATATGAACTTTGCTCGTGGGTGCGGGGCGCTGTCCTCCCGGGGCCATCCGGAGCGGGGAGCAGCCGCGCCCGCAGCCGGAAGCCCATCACCCCGGCGGGGCTGAGCCGGGCCGGGACCGGCTCTGCCTGAGGCTGAAAATCCCCATGGGTGGGCAAACCAGGAACCGCGGCCGGCTCGGAGCGAGGAATCCGCGGTGCGCACAGGAGGGGGACACCCCCGCGGGGGACACAAAGAGGGACACGGGAGGGGACACCACCGAGGGGGACACGGGGGACACAAACAGAGACAGGGGAAGGGACACCCCCGAGGGGGACAACGGGGGACACAGAGACAGGGGAGGGGACACCACCGAGGGGGACACACGCATCGCCCGCCGCACCCACGCGGCGCCCCCGCCGCGTCCCCGAGCCGCGCTCCCATTGGCCGCCGTCCCGGCGCGGCGCCGCCGATTGGCCGCCTGTCAGCGCGGCTCCCGCCCGCCAATGGCCGCGCGGCACCGCCCGCCGCCCCGCGCGCCTCGGCCAATGGCAGCGCGCCCTCGCCTCCCCGCCGCTGCGGGCGCAGCCAATGGGCGGGCGGCGGGGCGGCTCGCGCCGCTTTTCGCGGCAAAAAGGATTTGGCGCGCAAAGGCGCGCGGGGCCGGCGCCCGAACAATCCGGCGGCGGGCGCGGAGCGGAGCCGAGCGGAGCCGGAGCTGGAGCGCGGCAACCCCGCGCCCGCCATGGGCCGCGCCCCTGTCCGCGCCCTGCCCGCCGCGCCGCCCGCCGCACCGGCGGCACCGGCTGCCATGTGAGCCATGGCGGCGGCGGGCGGCGCGGCGGGGCTGGCGGCGCTGCTTGGCAGCGCCTCCCCGCACCTCCTGATCGTCTCCGCCGCCGCCGAGGAGCCCGCGGGCGGCGGCCACCCGGATACCGACCTCCTGCTCTTCGCCACGCCGCAGCCCGCCCGCCCCGGCGCCGCGCCCAGACGGCCCGCGCTGGGCCGCCCGCCGGTAACCCCCGCGAGTGGGATGGGGAGGGGGCGGGGGCGGGGGCCGGGCGGGGGCTCCGGGGATCGGCGGGCCAGGGCTGTGTTCCGGGCTGGGCAGTATCGGGCCTCGTCGAACCGGCCGTGTACCGACCGGGCCGTATACCCGACCGGGCTACAGCGAGCCGGGCTGTACAGTGGGCCCGGCTGGAGACCGGGCCGTGCTGTGTAGCGAGCCGTGCCGTACCGAGCCGAGCTGTACAGCGAGCCGTGCTGGATACCGGACAGGGCTGGATACCCGGCAGTGATCCATACCGGGCCGCACTGCTCCCTGCCGTGCCCCGTGCTGTGCCATATGCTGTGCCGTGCCCCCGCTCCGTGTCAGCCCGTGCCCGGTGCAGCCGGCTGTGCCAGGCTGTACGGCCGGGCCGTGCCACGCAGCACCTGCCGGGCCGGCCCTGCCCCGCCGCCGCTCCGGAAGGCGCAGGCCCGGGCGCCGGGCCGTGCTTTGCCTCCCCACCCACGGCCCACGCCGGCTTTGGGACGCTCCCCGCAGCGTGGCAGGGCCCCCGCGGCTGGGACAGCCCCCCCATCCCCGCCGGCGTGTGTGACAGCTGCTGTCAAGCCCTCCCTGCCGGGATCTGGGGTGTCTGTACCCCGCGGGGCAGTGGGGGGCCCCTCACAAACCCTCCATCAGCAGTGGAGGCGGGGGGGTGGCTGTCCCTTGCTGAGCCCATCCCTTGCAGGTGAAGAGGAAGCTGAACTTGGAGACGGATCACCAGTACATAGCGGAGAGTTTGCCAGTGGGCCGGGGCAAGGCCAGGAACCCTGCTAAAGGTATCAGCTCCACTCCCCCTGGCCGCTCTTGCCAGCCCAGCTCAGAGCGGAGGTCCAGCAGCCCCAGCCTGCTCCCACAGGCTCATCCCTGGGGGTTCTTCCAGTCCCTTTGTGTCGGTTTGGATGGGCTGGCCCTGGGGCTGGCCTGCTTCTATCCACTCTCTGCGCTCACTGCTGTGCCCTGTGCTGGTGGCATGGTTGTCCTGCCCATCTGGGCACCACGCTGGCTCTGTCCCTCGCTGTGGCATGGGGCTGTAGGTGCCAGCATGGTGTCAGTGCAGTGTCCCAGGTGGACCTGCTGTTATCTCCCCCTGAGCCCTGCCTGGCACTCGGTGTCTCAGTCACAGTTGTGGTCACAACGGAGCACAGGTGTCACAGCCTGTGCCAGGTGCTGCAACATCCTTCCTATGGGGGATTTGGGCAGCTCACCCCGTTGCCGTGAGAAAACAGATTGGGTTTGGGGTGCCAGTCCTGGTCACTAGTCCACCTGCAAGCATGGCAGGAGTTTTGTGACCTTTCAGCTTCAGCTCCGGGTTTCCCTTGTGTTTAAATGACATTTGTCCTCCATGTCTGGCAGGGGCAAAGTCTCCGGGAGAGAAGTCCCGCTATGAAACCTCCCTGAACCTCACCACCAAGCGCTTCCTGGAGCTGCTGAGCCAGTCCCCAGATGGTGTGGTGGATCTCAACTGGGCGGCCGAGGTCCTGAAGGTGCAGAAGAGGCGCATCTACGACATCACCAATGTCCTGGAGGGCATACAGCTCATCACCAAGAAGTCCAAGAACCACATCCAGTGGCTGTATGTCCCCTGGCTCACGGGGCTGTGCCTGGCTGTTCCCTGGGGTGGGGGAGCTGTCTGGGCCAGACTCTGGGTGCAGAATGTCAGGGCAGGGTCACCAGAGCTTCTGCTGCAGGCCAAGTGGGGGCCCTGTGTGGCTGTGCTCAGTGGCAGGAAGCTCCTGAGCAGCGTTGGCATCACCTGCGAGTCCCCCTGGGGCTCCCCATGTCATCCACGGAAGTGGGGGGGCTGCATCCGGCCTTGGGGAGTGGTTTGCTGCAAAATCCCTGCTGGGCTGGTTCCCTGGGTGTGGGCTGGGAGGTGGCCTGGCCCTGGTGGGGCAGAGGAAGCTGTGGGGGCTGGCTGCTGATGGCCACGGTGCTCCCCAGGGGCAGCCGGGCCGCCGTGGGAGCGCCAGGCCGGCACCGGCTGCTGGAGAAGGAGCTGCGGGAGCTGCAGGCGGCCGAGCAGCAGCTGGATGACCTCATCCAGATGTGCACGGTGCAGCTGCGCCTGCTCACCGAGGACCCCGCCAACCAGCAATATCCTTTGCTTCTGGGGTGGGGCTGGCTGGGTGGCAGCTGTGGTTGAGCCCCGGTGTCGCAGGCAGGGTGTTCCTCAGCCCACATCCCCGTGTGCCTTCCTTGACCCGCCCCACCGCAGCCTATGTGACCTGCCAGGACCTCCGCAGCATCGTGGACCCCGCGGAGCAAATGGTGATGGTTATCAAAGCCCCCCCAGACACCCAGCTGCAGGTCTCAGACCCAGCGGAGGTGAGTTGGGGTCACGCTCTGCTCCTGCCCTGCCCTCCCTGAACGGCCCAGTGCTCCCTGGGCAGCCGTGTGACGCCTCGTGTCGCTCCTGTCCCCTTCCCCAGGCGTTCCAGGTCTCCGTGCGAAGCACTCAGGGCCCCATCGATGTGTTCCTCTGCCCCGAGGACAGCTCAGGGGTCTGCAGCCCCGTCAAGAGCCCCTTCAAAGCCCCTGCAGAGGACTCTTCTCCCAGCCATTCACAGCCCAGAGCCTCCCTGCTCCTGCATCCTGCTCAGGATGTGAACATGCCGCTGCTGCCCGGAGAGCAAGGTGGGGCTGGGGACATGGCTGGGGACATGAGGGAGCGGGTGGGATGTCACAGTGGCTTGTATCAGCCCCTCTGCTTGTTGGCACAAGCAAAGAGCTGGCACGATGCTTGGGCGCCCCAGCAAGGCAGGGAGGTGGGAAGGCAGGACCTCCATAGCCAAAATAGCTTTTTGGGGGGTTTGTGTGGAGAGTCTTGTGGGATTTACAGCTGCTTTTCACCCCCCCAGAAGCGCTGCTGCCAGGGCCGAGCGCGCTGCCCGGCAAGGGCCCGGAGGAGGAGGTGAGCCTGTCCCCACTGGCCTCCATGGACATGCTGCTGGAGCAGAGCAGGGAGGACTTGGCAGGTTTCTTGGCCGATGAGTTCATCAACCTGTCGCCGCCGCAGGCACAGGACTATCACTTTGGGCTGGAGGAGGGCGAGGGCATCAGCGAGCTCTTCGACTGCAACTTTGGGGACTTCACCCCCTTGGACTTCTGAGGCTGTGCCTGCCCGGGTGCCTGGGGGAGCTGCCAGGGGAGGGGCAGCCCTGGCAGGGTGGGCAGGGCAGGGCAGCCCCTCTGGCCCCAGCGCCCGCTGTTCCTCCCCCATCCCTTTTTGCAATATTTTCTCCTTATCCCTCCAGCCCCCCCAGCCCGGCGGGGGCCAGTGGCATCCCCAGCTCCAGCCTCACAAGGAGGATGCCAGGGTGGGGTTCCCACCTCGGGGGACCCCCCCACAGGGCCCTGATCAGGGGGAACTGCCCAGGGCAGAGCCGCTGCCCCCCAGGAGCCCGTTCCAGAGCTTTAAGCAGTCCTGTGTATAGATTAATGATTTGATTTAATTTATTTTTGTCCCCTGGGGACAGCGTTTCATTTCCGTGGGGGTTTGGGGAGGCTGTACAGCAGAGTGGGGGTGCTGAGAGTTTTTGTTGTGCTGGGAGGGGGTGGTGGAGATGTGGGGGGTGCTGGGCCAGGGCTGTCCCCCTGCGTGGGGGCTGTCCACAGCTCGGCTGAGCGTGGGGTATTTATTTATTATTTATGGCGTGTGGAGCTCTCCCAGGACGTGGAGGGAGCAGGAGGACAGTGCTGGTGCTGGTGGGACATGGAGGGTGCCACCAGGGTCTCGCCAGCACATCCTGGCTTTGCTTGTGTCCCAGAGGGGGCAGGCAAGGCCACGGCTGTGGCAGGTGGCTGCGGGGATGGGGCTGGTGGCCCTGGGACCATGTGTGTGTCCCCTCAGGGGACACAGAGGTGGCAGGGGAAGTGTCTCTGCAGGTGAGCACCCAACGCTGTCTCCAGGCTTTCCTTCCTCTCCCCGTGCAGCCGTTCAGCCTTTTGGCTCTGGTTCCCCATCCCCATGCCACTGGGGCTGGGAGAGGAGGGGAGGGGGTCCTGGGGTTCCCCCTGGGCCGAGCTGGAGACGCACTTTCACTTTTACTGCCATTTAACAAGCTTGTGTTCCTCTGAGCTTTGTGTTTAATAAAGGTTTCTACTGACTCTGCCCTTCGGCTGTGCTCAGGTGTCTGGCAGTGTGAGGGGTGGTGGGGAGCTCAGCTGAAACACCAAGAGCTTTGGGGTTATTTTGTGGTCTCTTTTCCACTTTGACCTTGAAATACATGACGTCTGTCCCTGGGGCTGCAAGAGGTGCCTCGGTCCTTGGTCCCACAGAGGGTGGGGTCTGGGGCTGATCCTGCCCTCCCTGCTCCTTCAAAGAGGCTGTGCTGCAGGAGGATGGGGTGATGAGTCTGGATGGGGTTTGCTTTCCTTCCAGCAGCTCCTCTCTTGCCCGGTCCCCTCCCTGCCTTCCTCCCTGGTTTGGGGGCAGCATTTTCCTGGCTGTGGCTGCAGCACGGCGCCAATGTGAAGCCACTCCATGCACTGAGTTCCCAGCTTTCCCCCGTTCACCGCAGCTCTTGGTGCTGCCTCAAGGCACCTGCTGGCACCAGGTTCTGACCCAAAGTTCGAGGTCCCTGTGTCCTTGCTTGCTGGGGCCACGCTGTCTGCAGCACATCAGGACTGAGGGACACTGGGGACCCCCAGGGAGGGCTGCCTGGAGTTTCCAGGGACTCCCTGGCAGCCAGGATGGGGCTGAGCAGGGCCATGGCCACTGCCCCAGTGGCAGCCAGGGACCTGCTACTTCCTGCCCGTGTTTGTGCACTTTCTCCCCTCCTCCTGCCCAGCCTCCTGCCTGGTTTTCCTTTAAACAGCCTGATAAATATTTCACCCTGACAATGTTTGTGTAAACTCACCCTGCTCCTGCACCAGCAGGGAATGGGATCCCAGGCTCAGGACAGGCTGCTGGTGGGTGTTGGGTGGCACAGAGAGCCCATCACCACAGCCTGGTCTGCCTGCATCCTTGTGCCTCTATTCCCACCCCTGAGGCAGTCCCTGGCTGGCTGTGCTGCCCCTGGGTTGTTCTTACAGCTGGACACGTGTGGATGGCAGCGTGCAGGTGTGGGGTGCCAAACCCCACGGCTCAGCTCCATACACCATTCCCTTTCCCAGCTTTCCCAGCCCTCCAAAGCATGGCAGCAGGGCCAGCCAGGGCCCTGCCACCTCCCAACAGTGCCCAGCAGGGCAGTGTCACACACAGGGTGACCCCTGTGCCTGGGTGGGAAGAGCTGGTGCTTGTCATGCTGTCAGCCCTTCCATGGGGTTTTTCAGACAATGGCACTGGAACAGTATTCCTGCTGCTCCAATCCATGGGACTCCTGCCCCACAGAGCCGGGGCACGGGGACAGGGACCAGGTGGGAGGGCATGGACACGGGGCCCTGCCTGCTGTGTCCTGCCTCCATTGCAGGGTTGGTGTTTGGCACCTGAGGTGGCAGGTGCTGGGGGTTTTATGAGTTCCTGCAGGGTGCCCAGCCCAGCCATATGCCAGCTCCTCCTCATCCATCCCTCCTCCTCTCCTCTGCTTAGTTCCCTCGTGATGGATAGTGATGGTGATCTGCAGTGCTGCCAAAGGGCAGAGACCCCAGCACAGGAGATGGTTTTTGTGGGAGCCAGGAGGCACAGGGAGAGGGGAGAGACATTCCACTGACATCCTGAGCTCCACAGGGCTGTTCTCACAGCCCACCCCCCCAGCAGCAGCACAGCTCTGCCTCCTTCCCTGAGCCAAGGCAAACCTCTCTGATGGCATCACCATCACATTGCCCTCACAGGAAACCTCCTGGGACACAGAACCCTTGGTACTCCCAAGGCCCATGGAAGCAGGGACAGGGCTGTGTCCCACTGCAGCAGCACAGCCCATCCCCGGGGGCTGCACTGGCAGCTCCACGTGAGCCACAGCGCCGTAAAAATAACCACTCTGCCTCCCAGGATGATTCATGATGCAGCTGAAGGGCTTCCCTCCTGCTATTTCGGATCGCTGGAGAGGGAGCTGATGGCAGCTGCCTTGGAAGAGCGCATGGCAGCGTTGGGAAGTGGCCCCAGGCACCGCCTGGTTTTATTTATCTGCTCCAAAGATGCTTTTCTCGGCCAGGTGAAGGCAGCATGGTCAGGAGATGGGCACCTTGCACACATGCCGCCTGCTCCATGGGCTCTCAGCTCTCATTCCCAGGCACTGTGACCCCCACAGGGACCGTGTCCATCCAGCCCTGGGGTGCTGGCAGGCTGCAGTGGTGACTCCACTGGCACTGGAAAATGCTGAGCAGGATCTGGCCACGGTGCTGGGCTCAGGCAGCCCTGGGGTCTCCTGTCCCTGTGCTCTAGGGTTGGGATCTGGGGGAGTCAGGAGAGCTCCACAGTGGGATGAGCTCTGGGACAGGCTGGCAGTGGCATTAGGTGTCCCCCATAAGGGACATAAGGGGGGCACCTTTAACCTAATCACCCTCAGAGAGTTCAGTAGGGGTTTGGGGTCTCTCTAGGCACCCACCTACATATCCCACGCTTCCCTATTTCCACTTCTAAAATTCTCTCCTGTTTCCTCCACGATGAAGACACTTAGGGAGGTGAGGAGCAGCACGGTTTATTTCTGGGATGCTGTTGAGTGGGTGTTTCCTGTAATTCCACCCCGCTGAGGTGCTGGGGAGCAGAGCAGAGCTCTGGTGTCACCCACAGCCAGGGCCATGTCCTCCTGCCCGGCCCTGGCTTTCTGAAGCACCTGTGGAAGGTGGCAGCGGCTCTTACCTCCTGCCATCAGCAGTTTTGCCCTGAACTTCATCCCCACTCCCAGGCTGCTGCTTCCCGCAAGGAAACTCCTGCTGACTCCGAGGGATGCCACTGGGCACCGAGCATGAATTTTTGGAGCAGATGGGAGTGTGGGAAGCCCTTCCAAGGGGGGGATTTTGATCCATAGCAGAGCCTCACCATCACCCAAGCCCCTTCCCTGCTCCCTGGCAAGGTGATTCCCCTGTCCCTGCTGCATCTCTTGCCTGTGTTTTGTTCCTGCTCCCATTTCAGTTGGATTTGATGATGACCACACTCAACAGCTCCAGCCCTTGGACTTCTCTGCCTCCCAGAGACAGCCCCGTGCCAAGGGCAGTGAGTGCACGTGCACCCTGGAGCCCTTGGATGCCCCTGCCAGGGCCCAGGTGCACTTTTTCCATCTCCTTTGCCTTGCACACACCTGGAACAGCTGGGAGATGGTAAAAATAGCTGCGATGCCGTGGGCTCAGCTTGGAGCACATTATCCCCAGGGAGCAGGAGCTGAGAGAGCTCCACGTGCCACAGCTCAGTCACGTTGAGGTGGGGAAGGAGCTTGGATCAGAGACCTGGCTTAAGCAGAGCTGAGCTCAGCAATCAGGGTGTCCTGGAGAGCTCCATGTGAAAGTAGAGTTGGTGCTGAGGGAGGCAAAGCCTGACAGATTTTGCAAAATCCAACCAAAATTGGTTCATGCCCCTTTCTCAGTAAGTGAAATCCTGGAATGCAGGCACAAGCCCCTAAGTGCCTGTGCCAGGCAAGGGATGGGGAGAGCTCCTCCTCCTCTTCATCTCCCCCAGCCTGCTGGGGCAGGGGACAGTGTCACATCTCTGCAGGTACCAGAATCCTGGCATGGTGCTCCAGCAGGAAACAGCACGGAACAAAGGCTGCCTGGCACTGTGGACACAGAGGAGCTGGCGCCACTAGGAACTCATTTGAAACTACCCCTGGTCAGGGGACCAAAACCACAGTGGGACCACCTGTGGTCAAACTGGGGCCAACCCAAAGCCAATTGAGGAAACCAGGACTTTCCCAGTGCCAACAGTGTCCATGTTGGGACCACCTGGGACGATCAGGGCTATCCCAAAGCCAACAGTGACTGCACTGGGACCACCTGTGGTCAAACTGGGATCAACTGGGGCCACAGTGGGACAACCAGGGCCATGCTAGGGCCAGCTATGACCACACTATGACCACCCATGGTCAAACTGGGACAGCCCCAGGGCCAGCTGGGGCAACCAGGGCTACCCTGGGGCCAAGAGCAACCACACCGGGACCACCCACGGTCAAACTGGGACGACTTGGGGCCTCACTTAGGGCATCCAAGGCCACTGTGGGGTCAACAACGACAGGATGGGACCATCCATCACCAGACTAGAGCCACCCTAGGGCCAGCTGAGGCACCGAGCGCTGCCGTGGGGCCAACAATGACCACAGTGACACCACCCGTGGCCACACTGGGATCAACTGGGGCAACCAGGGCTACTGTGGTGCTAACACTGAGGCATGGTCACACAGCCCAGGACTGACAGCACACTGGGCTGAACTGGGTCCAACTGGGACCACCCCAGCGGCGACCCGGCGCCGGGACCCAGCGCGGCCCCGCCCCTCTCCCCTCCGCTAAGGCCATTGGTGGTTCTTGGTGCCAATCACGGGTCAGAGCCAATCGGATGGCGGCGGTGGCGGGCCCTCCGCGGAGCCAAACTTGGCTGAGGCGGCGGAGCCGCTCGGCTGAATCGGGATCGGCGGGGCGCGACCTGCACGGACCGAGCCGAACCGGGCAGAGCCGAGCCGAGCCGAGCCGGACCGAGCCGAACGGGGCAGAGCCGAACCGGGCAGAGCCGAACCGGGCAGAGCCGAACCGGGCAGAGCCGAGCCGAACCACCCTCCCGAGCCGAGCCGAACCGAGCCGAACCGAACCGAACCACCCTGCTGAGCCGAGCCGAAGCTATCCCTACAGCACCGAACAGAGCCGAGTCCATCCCTACAGCACCGCACCGAGCTGATCCCCACGGCACCGAGCCACCTCCATCCCTACCGCACCGAGGCCATTCCTTCCGCACCAAGCCCATCTCTACGGTACCGCACCGCACCCCGCGGTACCGCCCCGAACCCATCCCTACAGCACCGCACCCCGCGGTACCGCCCCGCTGCACACCGCGCCCCGCGGCCCCGCACCGTGCCCGGAGGTCCCGCTCCGCACTCCGCGGCTCCGCACTCCGCGGCTCCGCACTCCGCGGCTCCGCACCGCATCCCGGGGCACGGCAGCGCGCCCCGAGGCACTGCACCCTCCGGCACCGCACCGCTCCCCGCGGCCCCCGTGCCCGCAGCACCGCACCCGGCCGGACCATGATGTCGTGTGCCGAGCTGCTGGCCGTGTGCCTGCTCTCAGCTGATCGCGGCCCCAAGCCCCACCGCCAGCCGCTGCCCATCTTCCACGACGTGAGTACCGCGGGCCGGACCCCCGCACTCCTGCCCAGCCCCGGGGCCGCCGTGCCCCCCTCGGGGAGCCGCGGCACGGGTGGGCGTCGGGGTGAGCCCCTGCCCGGAGGAACCGGCCCCAGGGATGCGCCAGAGGCTCTGCGCCCGGGCCGGCCCGGAGCTGTGCATGGTCGTGATGACTTGAATAATGATGTCGTGTCCTTCTGCTGAATGCTGGGCCTCTGGGTGGCTGGAAACAGCCCACGCCTCACCCAGAGCCGGCTGTCATGACTGCCGGAGCGGGAGCTGTGTCTAGCAGGAACGCTGTGGAAGGTTCCCTGGGGCTGTTCACGGCCATGGGATCCAGCAGAGCGTTGCAGCCCCCGGGTGCAGCCCCTGTCCCTGCCCGCTCCCGACGCACCGGGATTGTGGAGGAGGATGCTCCGTGCGGGTTGGAGGTCGCCCAGGCATCCTGGCGGCTGTGGGTGGCACGGGGGAGTTGAAAATGCAGGTGGTGGCTGTCTTTGCGTTCAGAGATGCTGGCACGGTTCCTCCTGTCACACCGCGTCCCCTTCAGGCCGCGGCCGTGCTGCTCCTGGGAGAGGGGCCGGGGCTCCGGGGGAGGCAGAGTGGCACAGCCGGGGCCGGATCCCACCGCTGAGCACCTCCTCCTGCTCCTGCCTGTGCTCCGTGAGCTGGGTCGGGGGGACAGCGCCCAAATCTCCCCGGTGAGAGAGCCCTGGCACTGCCATGGGCACCACTGCGCTCTAAGTCACCCTGTGCCAAGGAGATGTGGGGACAGAGGTGCTGCCCCTGGCCCTGCCGCAGGGCTGACGAGGTGAAAGCCAGCGAGGGTTAAGGATAAGGGCCGGTGGTACCCGGGCACCTGCACAGCCCAGGTCGGTGCCAGCTGTCATCTCCCAGCTGTCATCTCCGTCTTGTCCCGATCCAGGTTCACCCCGTGTCCCAGTCCATCCCAGAGAAGGGCAACAGCAGATCTCGGCCAGCACTTTGGGAAGGTGAATGCCACGTCTGGGCCAGTCCGAGACCTCCTGGCATGCCCAGGGAGGCGCTGGGAAGCGCGGCTCCCTCGGCCGTGGTGCTGCTCGCAGCTGCCAGCCGGGGGCCAGGGTCTCTCTGCTGCCGGGGGGGGGTCGGGCTGCGAGGCTCTCCAGCCAGCATCATTAACCGCACTAATTACTTGGCTGAGGGAAGATTGGGCAGGAGGGGGGCGGGTGGTGACAGCTGTGTTCAGCTCAGCTCCTCAGGGCACTCGTTGAGTCTCACATCCATCCCTCAGGGTGTCATTAAGGCAATTAAAATGGGAAATGTTAACAACGCTAGCAGCTGCTTTCCGGGTTTTGACGGCTTCTCTTCCTCTACCCTGTGACTCCTTTGCTCCCACCTTTGCTCCAGAGCTTGGCGGGGTGAGTTTAATCTCTGCACTTTTGGGTCTGGGCAGATGGCCGGTGCCCAGCCGCCCCCCAGGCTGGTCGGGGTGAGCATCCCACGGCAGCAGGGCGGGAGCCCCGCCTGCCTCCCCGGCAGCGCTGCCCACCTCAGATCGCGGTGGCTGCTGCTTCCCCTGGGACCTGCCTGCACATCTCCTGCCTTTGGGAGAAGTGAGGAGGAGGAGGAGGAGGAGGAGGAGGGCTTTGCCCGAGCCGCTTTGCTGCAGGCGCGGTACGAACCGCAGTGCTGCCATCGCCCTGTGCAGCGTCTCGAGTCTCGGGGAGATTTGTCCCTCAGGCTGGTGCCCGGGGCTTGCTCCCTCGCCTCCCGGGGTACGGGAGCTCCAGGAAGGACGGCGTCCTGGTGCCTGGCCGCAGCCTGCCTTAGCCTTAGCCTCGATGAGCGCATTGTCCCCAAGGCAGCTGTCCCCTCCCTACAGCCGCCTGTCCCTGGATGCCTGTCCGGCAGCTGCGGCTGCTTCCAGACCTGCAGGCAGGGAGAAATCCTACAATTAACTCCTTTCCCTTTCCCTTTCCTTCTCGGGGTACATCCCACAAATAAATGCTGTTCCAGTGCCTCTTCCCTCAGTCCCAGTGAGGCTGTGGCTGCTTGGACACAAGCCCACGGGCTGAGGGGAACATTCTGAGCTCCAGGCAGCGCCCCTGAGGCAAGAAGGGGATTGCTTGTAGGGCCCTCCAGCAGCCCACGCACACCTAATCCCACTCCCAGCCTGGCTTTGCATCACTTTTTCCTGGCTTTGTCCCAGAGCTGCTGTCCGCACTGGGGACACCATGTCATGGACACACTGCCATGGCTGAGCGTGTGCCTGTGCCCGGGGAGGGGACAGGACCGGCCCTGTGCAGCATGGAAGTGGCTCTGTGCTGGGTGTGCTGGGCTGGAGCTGGGTGCTGGGCTCACAGGGCCGGGCTGGCTGCAGGCACTGCAGAGCTTTGCCATTCCGGGGGCTCTGGAGCAGACATGGCCTTGCCTCGGGGGCACTCACAGCTCCCTGCTTGTGCCACGTTTATTTTGAGCTCCAGCAGTGTCGTGTGTGCATGGCTCACACTCAGCGAGCCTTGTGTGTGAGGGAGAGGGATCATCCACTCTGTTTGCTGAGTCCCCTGCTGAGCCCAGGATGGGCTCACCCCGGGTTAGAGACTTCCTCAGCCCCAGGGGATCTTCCCTGAAATTGTGTTTTCCCTCTGAGCCCACAGATAAACCCTGCTGAGCTAGGCCAGCCTGTGAGTGGGAAATGTTTCCCCAATCTGCACCCAGTGCCTGGGTGACACTTGACTGTCTCTGGGATGAGCTAGGTGGCCTCTGTGACACCTGGAGCCACAGAGGTGTCAGTACACGAGCTACGTGTCCCTGTGATGGCACAGAGCTCTGCAGTGGAGCTTCTCCCTTGATGGAGGGTCCATGGCAGGGTGACACGGACATGTGGGACCCAAGGGTGCTGCCCCTGCAGCCATGAGACCCCACAAGCAACCCGTTAGCCTGGAGAAAGCTTTGCTTTAAAATCCAGGGAAATCGCCGCTGTTTGGGAGCTGCAGGTTCCATCTCAGCTCCAGAGTGCATCCGGCAGGTCCCTGTGGTGCTCAGTGAGTGCCCTCCCCGCTCTCCTGCCTGGCCGGCTGCAATCCCAGCGGGATGGTTACACCTCACGCTGCTCGGCCCGAGGCAGCCGCCCTTCCTGCAGCAGCCTGGGGCTGGGGGAGCTCACTTTGCTCAGAGGAGCATCCTCCAAGACATGTCCCTGCTCCTGGTTTTGGTCCCGGCGAAGGACCCAGGGAACTCCGGCACTAGAGAAGCCTCTGCCCAGCTGCAAGCCAGAGGTTTAGGGGGTTTTCCTGGGCAGCTTTTACTTTCCCCCCGAGCAGTTTCTCAGGGAGGTGTCGGGGCTGGGTGTCGGAGCTCGCAGCGGGGCGGGCGGTGCGGGAGGAGCCGAGGGCAGCGCTGCCTCTGCCGGCAGCGGGGCTGCTCCGGGGGCGGCCTGCGGGCAAGAATAGAAGAGTTCTGTCTCCTTTCCTGACCCGTTTTCTTTCCTAATCTTTATTCAGATCTGCAGATTTCTTCCTCACCCAGGATGATATGAGGGACAATTGCCACGTAGACAATTTTCTGTCGTAGACTCCATTAGGGTGTGCTGGACAAAACCTCGTGCGTTTTGGTCTGGGAAAACATTGCCAGGCTTCGGAAGTGATGCTGTTCCTCACTGGCGTCAGCCCCAGACCTTCCAATAATTACTGGTGAAACAGATCCCAGCAGGGCTGAGCAGCCCCAGCTTTCTCCTGGTCATGGGCAGAAGCCTCATGGTTGGGAATCCATTGAGAACCTGAACTGGCGCAGCTCTCCAGCTGTGCTCTGTGGCAGAGGCAGTTACAGATTAATTAACTCATTAATTGTGTGTATGCAGTGTGTATGCACGCCCAGGTGTTGCAGGAAGGGCTGTGCTGAGGGGTGTTTGCAAAGCCCAGGGCAGGAGCTGCTCCTCGGTGCAGGTGCTTGAGTGTTGGTGATGCACAAAGTGCTTCCTGACGGAGTGGCTTTATACCTCATGTTCTTTCGTTTAAATGGACTGAAAAATTAAACACTTGCCATCACAAGGATGTAGTAAAGCCCTTTCTGCCTCGCCTCTGTGTTCTCTAAAAGGCGCTTGCTGTGAGTGCCGGGCTCGCTCAGCCAAGGGCTCAGTGCATTGGAGGCAAGAAATGGGTTTAATCATTGGCGAAGGGGAATTTCCCGCAGCAGCCTGTGCAGTCCCAACAGCTGGGCTCTCTCCAGGGCTCCCTGAGCTCCTGGAGGTGATTTTCCGTGGTGCTGGGTGCTGCCTGGCTCACTGTTCAGCTGCCCTTGTGTCCCTGCTGCCACGCTGAGCCCTGTTGTGTTTTGTCTTGCAGATTTTCCGGCGAGCCGACAAGAACGGTGAGTGCTTTGTTCCTGCTGCTGCCTCCCCCTCCCCGCCTGCCTCTGGCTGAAGCAGCGTGGCTCGTTCCCACTGGGAGGTTTGGCTGAAAGAGGGAGGGTGGAAAATGCTTTTCTGCTTCACCTGGATCCCAGAGCCTGGCCAGGGGCTGGGGAATGGGCTCCCCCAACTCCCCATCCGTGCTCCACGCAGGACACAGCCCCTTGCAAGCCCTTCTCCAGCCCAGGGGCTGTCAGGCTTCTGCTCAGTCCCTCACAGGATTGGTTCTGTCTCCGTGCTCAGTCCAGGGTTTTACAGGTGCTCCCGCTTGGGTGATCCTGTTTCTCGGTGCCCTGGAGCCCCTGGCATTTGGGAGTCAGGCTCTGCTACCCAGTTTTTAATCCAGCACCCATAAACCAAGAGGTCCAAAATCCCAAGTGGTTTCCCTGAGCCTTCCCACACTCTCTCGGGTTCTTTTCCTTCATGGTAGCTTAGGAGATGCTTTTATTGCAGATCACAACGCAGCCCAGGAGCTGAAATCCTCCACAGAGAGGAAGGAAATAGCTCTTGAGTCGATGGAGAGCACTTTTGATTCCATGAAAATCTGCTGCTGCCCTCAGTGTGCTGTTTGTTCTTGGACTGCCTGCATTTCTGAGAACACCGCAGTGGGGCCTTTCGGAGAGGGCAGAAGTTCCCACCTGCAGTTCCAGCCCCCTCCGGTGTTTTTGCAGGGCTGCTCTCGGGGAGATGTGCGCTGTGATTGTCATGCGGAGCACGCCCAGCCGGCCCACGCTGCAGCCGGGGCCGGGACGCTGCTTTCCGCAGATACCTAATTATTCTTCCCTTTTATTTGAATGCAGATGACGGGAAGCTGTCATTCGAGGAGTTCAAGAACTATTTCTCTGATGGCATCCTGAGCTCGGAGGAGCTGTGGGAGTTGTTCAGCGGCATTGACAGGCGTCACTCAGAGTGAGTCCCGGCGCTCGGAGGGGACGCGGGAGGAGCTCAGGCTGCCTGCCGGGAGAGGGAGGATGTTTGGGGGCGGGTGTGATCAATAGTCAGGGTGAGACAAACCCACCTCTTGCCACACGCAGGTGTTCAAACCCATGGCACGCCAGCAGCCAGCCCTGGTGCTGAGAGCACTCAGACACTTGGAGAGCAGCCACGGGATTTACTGCAGCTCCAGAGAGAGCAAGCACTGCAAATGCCAATCTTTCGGTCTGGAAAATGTAGTCCAGGGACACCCAGGCCGTGGAGCAGGCTGTGTGTCTGCGGGTGGGGACAGGGCACAGGCTGTGCAAAGACACAGACTTTGCCACTGCTGACTCAGGGAACTGCTTTTCTCTTACGTAAGAGCTGCTTTCCACCACAAGTGGGCCCGGTGCGTGTGCTGGGGAATTTAGGCCAGCTACTAGTTAAAAAAAGAAAGCCCCGAAGAGCAGGAGCAGGAATTGTGTTTAGCTCTGGTCTCCCCATGAGTGGTGCAATCCAGAGGAGTCTGTTGGGCTCGGCTGGGATCCTCATCCCAGCTTTTTGGGTATTTTTGGCCTCACCGGGTCTCTGTGCCCAGCTGGTCGCTGTGGGTGAGTCTGTCCGGGCACTGGGAGGAACTGAGTGCTGCCCAGTTGCATGGCTGGGGTCTGTCCGAACACTGGGGTGCTGCTGGGGGACAAGGGGCTGCGGCTTCCTCCCAGGCTGGGGGGCAGGTTTGGCTTCCCCAGCATCTTCTGCACCTCTGACACCCTTGACCAGGGTGCAGGTCCCTGCCAGGGTGAGGAAATTTGGGGCAGCCTGAGCTGGTCCCAGGGCTTTGCAGGGAGCCAGGGCAGTGGCACAGAGGGCCCTGGTCACACTGAGATGCCACCAGCAGCAGACAGCCAGTGTCATCACCCGCTCAAGAGTGGGGCAGGGGGAATGATGGACTCCCAGTGCTGTTGGAGCTGGGTTTTGTTCCCGCTGCACTGATGGGCAGAGAAGTGGGCAGGTGTGGGCAGCCTTGTGCTGCTTTCCCTGGAGCCTGCCAGTTGGGCTTGTGGATGCGGGCAGCAGGAGGTGTTTCCTGAAAACACCTCTGTCTCTTTGGGCTGTGATCCCAGGAAGCTGGCAGTGAGTGTTCCCTTCCCTCTGGAAATGCTCCTTTCCTCTTGCTCCATTTTGGGGTCATCTTGGAGTCACGACACCCCTGCAAAACACAGGCTGCAGCAGAGCTGGGAGCTTTAACCCAGCTCAGAACTGACCAGGGAAGGTTTCCTGCCTTCAGGTGGGGCTTGTTCCATGTGCTGGAGCAGCTGAGGAGGCCTGACTGGGCTGTGCTGCCCCCACAGCTCGTTAGCTAACGAGGGTGCTGTGGCTATGACAACGTGGCAATGGCAGCACCCAGCTGGTGACATCTGTTAGCAGCGCATGAGTGTTGGGTCTTTGTTCTCATCCTGCCACCGAGAGCAGAAGGGACCCTCAGACAGCTGGTTCCAAATTCCTGCCTTCAGTGGCTTTCAGCAAATGTAGGAGACCTGGGGTCTGGGGTGTGCAGGATTTAGTGTCATATGAGGGCTGTGCTGGTGCCCTGCTGTCCCCAAATTTGCTGGCCAAAATTTGCTGCCAGGTTGAAGAGTATTACAAAGCTGGAAAGCAGCTCCAAGCTCTCCAAACTGATCTGGTGTGCTGCTTTTGTGTCCCAAAGCTTTTGTGATGATGGGAAAGTGTCACCCTTAGTCCAGCAGGTGGGTTTGGGGCTGTGCTGGCCATGTCTAGGCTGGAATTTGTGTTTCCTCATCCCTGCCAGCCTGACCCGAGGAGGGGCAGTGACAGGGATCCCCATGCCCAGGCCCCCTCCGTGTCCAGCATTGCCCAGAGCCATCCTGACCCTCACCCAGCCCTGAACCTGCAGCTGCTCCCCCAGGCTCCAGAGCTGACAGCTGGGAACAGGAATATTTCAGAGGTCTCCCACAGTTCTTCTTCTCCTCTCCTCCGTCCCCCTCTCACCCCTCTGGCTCTCGGGTGGGACCCTGGGGCCTGTGCCTCACACACCTCTGCTGGGGCCACTTCAGATCCTGCATCTCCACATGAGGCTGGTTTTGTTCTGCATTTCAGAAAATGGTCCCATCTTGGCATAAAGTCTCCGCTCACTTTAATTCTGTGACATTTAGAAGTTTATGTTGAAAGCAAATTCAGCTCTGGATGGCAGTTGGTACAACAGCAGGTCCATGGTTTTGTTTGGCTCCAGAGCTCCATCCGCCACCTCTGGCAGTGGCACAGTAAGGTTCGCCTTCCTGGAAAAGAGCATTTTCATCCTCTGAAATGTCTGGATGACGAGAGACTGATGTTTTTGGAGGTATGAGAGCTCCACAGCTGCATCCAGAATTGCAGGGGTTGAATGCCTGCACAGGGAAGTGCTGTTTGGATTTTACCTGTCCTTCTGTCCTGCACCTGTTGGGGAAATTGAGAAAAAATAAGGTCTGGAAAATCCATCTTTCCATGAGGGTGTTCAGGAATCGGGTGCAGATTGCTCAGAGCCTTTGACCTGGAGCCACAAGGGGTGGAAATGCTGACCTGGTGCCTCTTAAAGTCTCTCAAATAAATAACCTCAAGGCTGTGATTGTCTAGAAGAAGGGATTTGAGTGAATTCCCTCCCCTCTCTTTACTCAGGGACTCAGAGCCGCAGCATCTGCCAGTCCCTGATGATGGAGAGTGACTGAAACACTCCGTGTCACATGGAAAAGGTTTGGAAACCAGATCTGTGATGGCAGTGGAGGTTCCCATCATGATAAATGATGGGGACACGTCTCCTTTTCTGCAGCTGATTGCTGTTTTCTTGCATAAATTCCAGGCACATTCTGACAAAATCCCAACAACATAATGATGACAAGATCCTCCATCATCAGTTCAGGCTTAATTGCAGTTAATCAGTGGTTTGAGCACAGTCAAAATACAGCTCTGGGAAATGTGGAGAGTCTCAGGAGGAGTGCTTTGGAGCAGAGGATGGCTCTTCTCTTGGAGTGGGAATGGCAGAGGGGAGCAGAGGAAAGCCTGCTGCCCCTGGCAGCCCTGTGGAATGGGTCAGGGTTTGGTGTGCACGTTCTGCCTGGGAGCTCCACCCGGGTTTTTGTGTGAATTACTTCTGGTAGCATGAGAATGGCCCCAGCAGCCCTGGGGTTTGCCTGCTGTGCTCTGTCCTGCCCCTGCCTGTGCCCCGGGGCTGCTGCAGGCTGTGGGACATGGGGAGAGGTTCCATCAGGGCTGCTGATGGAACAGGATCAGGGAGAGAAGGGGACAGATCGACCCCTGGACAACCTGCAGAGGGATGATTTTTGCCACAAGGTGTCATTGATTGGTTCAGTGTTCAGTGGTTTAGTGATTGATTAGCTAACATTTCTTTTTCAGCAGCAAACAGCCGAGATACAAAGAGTTATTAATAACCTCAGAAGCCACAGGGTGGGAGCTGGTGGCAGCTCTTTGTCACACCTTGCTGGGGCCGAGCTGGGAACTGGCAGTGGGTTGAGCTGGTGGCTCCTTGTTCCTGCTGAAACCAGCCCCAGGTGCTCACTGGGACCAGTGCAAAGCCTGGGTAACCCGTGCCCGAGGTGTCCACATCCCCTCTTTGGTGACTTTTCCCCTTCTCTGAGCTGGGAGCCAGTGTTTCCCTGCAGTGCCAGCTCTGGGGCACAGGTCTGACAGGCTGTGCTGGGGATGCTGCAGTGCCAGGCCTCTTGCAGCACTGCAGCAGCTCTGCAGGCTCCAGGCAGCTGCCAGAAATAAAGGGGAAAACTTCTCCTTTTTCCAGTGTCCACTGGTGCTCCAAAGCTCAGGGCTCTGTCCAGCAGAGCTGCCCAGAGACGGGATCAGCCAAGTTGGAGGGAGTGGAGCAGGCAGAGCGAGGGGCTGTGGCTTTGCAGGTTTATCTGTATCGAGTCTCGAGGGAAACGGGATTTTTTATCCACTTCAGAAAGTGCCTGCAGTGCCAGGTCAGTGCACAGAGCCCTGCCCAAATCAGCTCCTGTGTGTCTCAAATAGTTGAGTCCCAGCCTCCCTGCCCCTCTGCTGCCTGCAGAGCTCCAGGTGCACCTGCAGAGGGTCTGCAGTCCCCCTGCCCTGACCCTGCCACCCCTCACACCAAAATATTCCCATGCTTTGAACCTCTGCCTGCTGCTAAAGTGCTCTCAGTGGAAGCCCAGAAGGAAGTGAGAGACAGAAACCAGCCTTTGATGTCTCAGGAAAAGCTGTAGGAAGATTTTGCCTTCATTATTTCACCCTAAATGGCATCTTGGACACTTCACACACTGCCCTCTAATTTTACACGGGGGTGTTTTTGTCCCTTTGCCCTGTGAGCAGTGTCAGAGGGGGGACAGGGTGATGTGGCCATGGTTTCCCACCCCCTGGGCAGCAGCATTGCAGCATTCCTTGTGTTTGGATCCTGGCAAACTCCAATCCCTCCATGTGTGACAGCACTTAACCACTTAAAAAACACTTTAAAAGCTCTCTTTGGGGCTCTCCTCCACTTTCCCAATCAGGATTAAAAATAGTTGTAATCATCTGGGGGATTTTGAGGCAGCAGAATGCCTTGAGCAGAGGCTGATTTGAATAAATGACATCCTGGGGTCTGTCCCTGCAGGCTCTGGGTGATGCTGGGCATCGAGCAGCTCTGCCTCCTTGGCTTTGGCTGCCTGGGGAGATCCGACAGCACCATGCAGACCCATCCCAAAACCTGGGGCTGTTTTTGAACATTTCCTCCTCCCTGTCCACCCCAGCAGCCCCTTCAGCAGCCACAGGAGGCTGCCCAAGCCCTGCAGGGATGCCAGGATGGATCCTGCAGAGCAGTGCTCTCTGGCAGTGACAAGGGTGAGGGTCTGGCCCCTGCCTCTGGGTTTTTGGAGCCAGATCCCTGCTTTAGTGGCCTTCAGGGCAGGAGCAACAGCTCTAGAGGGCTGTGGAGTCATCCTGGGAACCTGCAGACAGCCCCACATCTCCCTGGCTCTGAGGGAGGGAAGAGGAGGAGGAGCAGCTGGAGGGGGCAGAGGGGAGAGCAGGGGGTCTGGTGCCACAGGGAGGACCTGGGCTGAGGTCAGGGATCAACAAGGAGCCCTGGCTGGATGTTTCCCACCCTTGGGGGAAGAGGTTGTGATGAAGAAGCAGCTGCAGGGCTCAGAAATGGGGCTGCCAACGCAGCTGGCCAGCCTGGGGTGTGGGGCATCTCCATCCCGACCCCACCCTATTGTCACAGATGCTCTCCCAGCACACTCCGGCTCCAGGAGATGTTGGTGGAGCAGATTTTCCTGCTCCTTCAGCCCCTGGGTGCTTCAGGGGCTGGGAATGGCTCCTGAGCTGTCCAGCTCCTCCTTTTTCTAATGCAGCTTCTGAAAATACACGAACAAGCAGTAAATCCACCGGGACTCAAGCCCAGCCCCCAAACCCCTGCTCACCACCACTGTGTGCCCCACACCAGCCCCACTGTCTGACCGGAGCTTTTTTGTGTTTCTTGCAGCAACGTGGACACGGAGAAGCTGTGTGGTAAGTCAGGGATGTTCCTGCCCCGGGCAGCTTCCCCTCCCCGGGGTGCGTGTGGTGGCGTTTGTGTGTGACCTGGGCAGGGCTGGGGGACATCCAGGGTCCCTGTGGCTGCATCCCAGCACAGAGGTGCTTTTCCCACCGGGATAGGGAAGGACTTGTCATCTCAGTCCAAGTGGGAGAATGATTCTGGAAGGGGAGGGGAGTGACCCCCTTGCAGCTCTGGGCTGTGTGGGGAGCAGGAGCAGGGCAGGCAGAGAGGGAGGGAGGTGCTCAGGAGCCTGACCACGGTGTTCTGTCCTGCTCCAGATTATTTCTCGGCGTACCTGGGGGAATACAGGAACGTGCTCTCCGCCCTGGAAACCCTCAACGCCGCGGTGCTGGCAGCCATGGACAAAACCAAGCTGGTAAGGACGGCACCAGGGGAGGGCTGCAGGGCGGCTGGGTGTGGAATTGGAGCCGTGCTGAGCTCAGCTGCTTCTCAGCGTGAAATCTGGGGGTGGGAGGCAGCAAACCCCTCAAACCAAGGGCGTGCTTGTGTTGTCTGCATGTGCAGGCAGTGCTGCAGCCACACAGCCGGGAGGATGGGGAGCCAGGGCCGGGGAGGGGAAGGGTAAATCCAAAGCTTTTGTGCTCTGGACACATCATCTCCCCCCTGGCAGGGCTCTGGCAGTGGCTGTTCCTGCAGCTCCCTGCAGGGTCCTGCCCGCAGACGCTTTGGGAGCATCACTGAGAGCCCGTGTTGAGTTCCGAGCCGAAGCCAAGCATTTCCCGGCCGGCAGGATGGCTCGGAGTGAGCCCGGCAGGGCTGTGTGCGCTCACAGTGCCGCTGCAGAACAGGGCCAGGAGCTGCTCGGGGGCTGCTGCTGCGATTCCTGCCCTCCCAGCCCGCTGCAGAGCTCATTCCTGCGCCAGTGCTCTCCCTCTCCTGCAGCCTGGGCTGATTTTGGAGCAGTTTGGAGGCTGCAGGTCAGGGCAAGCTCCGAGCCCCGGCTGTGCTGGGCATTAAGCACATCTTCATCCCGTCGGGTAAAGGGGAGAGGCAGCGATGGAAGGGCCCTGCTCAGGGAGCAGCAGTCCCTTCTGCACCTGAGATGGATCAAAAGGCTCAGCTGTGTGCTCGGCTGGTGCTGAGCCAGGGAAGACCCTTACTTTGCCTTGGGTGCTTTGGTGGAAGCAGATGAGGGGCATCATCCATGTGAACTCTCCTCTGACCTCTGGGTCAGAGAGAGAAGAGAAGGGGGACCGGTCCCACACTCATCAGAGAGGGGTTTGTGCCTCTGTAGGGTCAGCCCCTCTCTGAGTTTTCCTCTGGCCAGAGCCAGCCACAGCAGTAGGTGTGGAAATTTCATGCCAGGAGAGGGAATCTCCTGAAAATGCATTTTCTCATTGGTTCAGGTCCCTGGCCCCACTCAGTTATTAAATACAAGTCCAGAGGGAGAGGAGGAATCCTCTCAGGAGAGCTGTGCTTTATTTCAGTTCCTTTCTGTTCTGTTCTAGTTTTTTGGGTAATGAATGTGTGTAGTCATGTCTTTCTCCAAAGGGCAGCACAGTCACTCTCTGCTCCACAGTGTGAGGCATTCACTCCCTCCACAGCTCCCGCTGCCACCGGTGTTCCCTGGAAAAGAGGAGCAGGTTTTTCCTGTTGAAGCAAATTTTGATGGAGTCATTTCTCCACCTGTCTGGATCTGCCCAGAGCCAGGGCAGTGCAGTGTTCCCAGCACTGCTCTCACCCAGGAGGGCTCTGTGCTGCTCAGGGGCTCTGGTCCCAGCCCTGATGTGCCCCAGTGCAGATATGGATCCTCCTGGGAATGTTTTCCCTGCACTTCCCCGGTGTGCTGGGCTCTGATCTGGGGAGAAGGAGGGGGTGGGCAGGGCTCCTGCAGAGCTGTGGGATTCCTGCCACTGCTGCAGGCTGCCAGAGATGATGGATGCTGCATTCCTACCTGCTGGGACCTGAATGTGTTCCCACACTTGTGTTTCCAGAGTTGGACTCGAGCTTGAGCTATGATGGGATTGGTGGGCTGGATTTTAGCCAAAGCTCACACCTCTGTGAACCTCTGAGATGTCTCACATTACACCTGCCCCTCACTTCTTTTGGTTCAAACACCCCTCTGAGGTCTGGGAGCCCCATTGTGGCAGAGAGAGCACCCTCATGGAAGAACCAGGTGAATTTTCATCCCAGGGAACTGTTTGTGCACTGAGAAAATGGGAAGAGCCCTGCTGGAGGATCTGCAGGCCCTGCCTGTTCTTGCCAAGCTGTATTTACGAGGATTTTGCCTGACTCTGGACCAGGCTGGCAGGAAGAAGGAGAAGGAGGAGATCTCTGGCTTGAGCTGTGTCCCAGCACAGCATCTCTTGGTTAGGGCATGATCCATCTCCAGTAGTTCCTCACTGCTGCAGCCCCAGGGCTGCTCAGCCCTGCATCCTCCAGGGAGCACAGCTGGGATTGTGGGAATGAGCAGGAGAACAGACAGAGAGCCCGGGCAGCTCTGTGGGGGACTGCTCAGACCACACCAGTGAGCTACAGCCTGGAGGGAAATCAGCAAATCAAGGCTCAGAGGGAATATGCTGTGGGTGTATTGGGAGCTGTGGTTTGAGGCAGTGCTGCCAAAAGCCTTTTTGGGATGGGATATTCCCAGCGGTGTGCGTGTCGCTGCGGGCCAGGATACCTGGCAGGGATCACTGGGCTGTGTCCCAGCTGTCTCCTGGCTGGCAGGCTCCTCCATCTGCTCCCAGGCTCCCTGTCAGGAGAAACCCTGGCATAAAGTGTGGGAAGAGCAAGCTGGCTGTGTCCTGTGTGGCTGCAGGTACTGCAGGAAGTTGTGTGTGTGTGTGAGCAGCAAACCTGCTCGGGGTTGTTTTAATGGATCTACAGGTCAGCTGGAGGAAACCAAACCATTAGGGATTCCCATGCCTCCATCCTTCCCCACTGGGCTGCTAGGAACGTGCTGAAGAAAACATGCTTTGTCAAGAAGCGAGGGTTTTCCCTCCACATTCTGTCATTCCCACTTATTTGTAAAGTATAACTTGATAGCTGTGCTGTAGTGTGCTAATTACACCTTATTTTGTGGCTGAACTTCGTGTTTGCAATATAATTGCATCAGGGTAGGAAGTGAGCAGTGGAAGTACCTCAGAAAACAGCCTGATGTTTCTCACAGGGGGTCTGCATGCTAAAATCTTTCCATTCTCCAGTGTGCAAACACTGCAAGCCCTCACAAAAATACCTCTCCAAGCCAGGCAGCCTTATTTATCCTTTGACAGGAATTGTGTGGCCACCCATTCCATTCTGTCCTGAGCTTAACAATCATCATAAGAAACCAATAAACCCCCTCAAAAGCAGAATTATAGCAGCTCTTGGCAACTTGGTGATTTTCATCTGGGTAAACAGAGCTGAAATACCACTGCATGACCAAAATTCCTTGACTGGTGCTTGCTGAGTTATTTCTTTTGTGACTCCCAGCCATGGGGCTTTGCCATGAGCAGAAAACGCCGTGCTTGGTGAGTTTATTGAACCTCTGACAACACAGGGTTTGACCTCTGTGCAGCATCTGATGAGAGGATTTTGGTTTTTTACCCCAAAATGAGGAGTGCGATGGGGGCCCGACTTTGGGTTCTTCCTCTCCCCTGGCATGAAATTTTCCAAATTGATGCTGGAAGGTGAAGCCGTGTTTGGAGCTCTCCTGAGGGATGGTTATTTCCATGCCTGTCTCCAGCACATTCCCCTGGGTGTGCTGTGTTTGACGAGGCAGGAGGCAGCTGGCAGTGTCCCCTGGGAGCCTCTGGAGCTCAGTCCCCTCCAGCACAGCGTGCCCTGGGCTGGCAGTGGGGTTTGGGGGCTGCCACCCCACACTGCTGCCTGTGCGTTTGGGGTGTAGGGACTGCCCTGGGTGAGCTGTGGGGCTCAGGACAGGCTGAATGGGGTGTTGGTGAGGGGAGCTCTGCTCCTGCCATAAAACTCCATCCATGGGGGACCATGGCTTAGGGCAGTCAGGGTGGAAGCTGAGAGGATGGGGAGTGCTGGGTTGGAGCATCTCCCAGGAGCTGGCCCTAGGAAGGGGAGTGATGTGCTTGGGGAGAGACCTCCAAGCCCCAGGCAAGGGGAAGTGTCTGTGTGCCCAGGCTGTGGCTGGGCTGGAGGACACCTCCAAGATGGGAGCGCTCCTCCTGTGCCTGCCTGCTGGGGGAAGGGCCCTCGGTGGTGCCAGAGGGGTGACAGCATTTGGATTTTGGGCAGTGAAAGGGACCGTGCAGGGCTGTGTGTGGGTGAATAATGTCCCTGCTGTGCCCCCCTGGGACTCACTCACTGCAGGGTGTCCTGGGGACGCTGGGGTGTCTCTCGTTCCCCCTCACACAGGGAATGAGGCCAGGCTGGCAGGAGCTGGGCAGGCACAGAGAGACAGTGCTGGCAGGGATTTCAGTGCCTGCACAGCCTGGGATGAGGAGGGCAAGGGTGGGCAGGGATCCCCAGCCCTGAGCTCTCCTGTTCTGGGGCTGTGGGCAGGGAAGGCTTTGTGGGAACACGTGGGATGCTTGGCTGGGAGAGGCTGGAGATGCAGAGCTGGAACTCAGTTTGCTATGGCTGCATCTTGCCAGTGTTGCTGCCATCCTCTTCCTGAGGCAGGAAAATGAGATTCATTTTCCAGTAGGGATGAAAGCCCCCATCCCCCTGGCCCCTGGTGCTGGGGAGGGCTGTGACCATCTTTTGCTGACTCCAGCATGAGCCCAGAGCCTGGGGGATGAGCATCCTTCCCTTCCCTTCCCTTCCCTTCCCTTCCCTTCCCTTCCCTTCCCTTCCCTTCCCTTCCCTTCCCTTCCCTTCCCTTCCCTTCCCTTCCCTTCCCTTCCCTTCCCTTCCCTTCCCTTCCCTTCCCTTCCCTTCCCTTCCCTTCCCTTCCCTTCCCTTCCCTTCCCTTCCCTTCCCTTCCCTTCCCTTCCCTTCCCTTCCCTTCCCTTCCCTTCCCTTCCCTGCTGTGCCCAGTCAGACAGAGCTCCTGGACTGTGCACCCAGCAACCACAAAACCTTGAGGGGTTCAGGACCCTCCCCACTGTTCCCTTTCTTTGATACCAGCAGTGGAAGGGTTACACCAAGATCCTTCTGTGCAGAGCTTCTGGAATTCCAGATCCTCAGCGTGCTGGAGAGAAATGCAGCAGGAATTGGAAATATTTGACCCCAGTAATGGGGTGGCATTGCTGGCCATTGTTTTGGACGTGGCTCATGGAGCCTGGGGGGTGAGGGCAGCCTGGCCCTGGGGTCACACGAGGACACCATGGGGAGGAGGGCAGGGTGCTGCTCCAGCCTGTCTCCCTGTCTTGTCGAGGAAAGGGATGCTCCTGGGGAGCGACCAGCCCTCCTGCATCACGTGGAGGTGATCTTCCTCGACCTCCCACTGCTGGTCCTGTCTCTGTCAGCGCTCACGGGGACATCCTGTGGTTTCCGTGTCCCTAGAGGAGCTGGCACGGGGCTGGCCATGGGGACAGGCGTGTGCTGTGACAGCTGGGCTGTGCTCCCCAGCTGCTGCCATCACAACCTCTGATCCCTTTCTGATCATCTGCCCAGCTGAGGCAGTTCAGCGAGGCCAGGTGAGAAAATGCCTGTTCAGGGAGCTGAATCGGCTCCCTGAAGCACCAAACGACGTTTAGACCAAAAGTACAAGGAGTGAATGCAGTTCCCTGGTTTTCAGCTCATCTTCCTCACCCAGTGCTGAGCTGTTCCAGTGCCAGCATGAGGAATCACCTCCTGCAGTAAGTAGCTTCGGTGCAGGTGCTGTGTGGACCTTCCCCTGCTCAGCTCCTTCCTCCCACACTTGTGGCTCCCCTTGGGGGTCCTGCAGTGCTGACAGCTGAAGCAGGTGCCTTCCTCATCCTGGCAGCTGCATTCCCAGTTGGAAAATGCAGCCTGGAGCATTAGGATTGCCCGAATGTACCCAGAGCAGACAGTCAGATCCCCAGCATGAGCCCAAATTGTTTTCCAGCCCGATGGGACACACCCTTGTTAGGGTCGGAAATAACCTGGAGTGTCGGTGAGAAGCACTTTGTTTCTTTTGGGGTGCTTTAATTGACCTTGCACCCCTGCAGCGGCGCGGGAGCCACTCCGTCACTGCTGCTGCCGCTGCGCCCGGAGCAGGGCAGTGTCTCAGTCACTCCTCCTGCAGAGTGACACAGTGGGATGGCTGCCACCTCTCTACTGGAATTTCGTGGGCACGTACTGTGCCCCGTGCTCCTGGTACTCTCCCCGTGTCATCCACGGGTGCCCGAAGGAGGTGAGCGAGGCTGCCACGGAGCCCCCGGCCCAGGCCGCCGTGCTCCTCCTGGGGTTGGCCAGCACCTCGATGTGCACGCCCGCCCCTTGGAAAAGGGAGTTCAGCTCCAAGCACATCCTCTCGGGAAAGCCAGGAAACATGGAGGAGCCGCCTGAGAGCACGATGTTGCCCAGCACGTTCCTCCCGAGGGCTCAGGCAGCGTCTGCAGGCTCTGCGCGGCCAGCTGGTGCAGCCCGGGGCAGCCGTGCTGCAGCAGCTCCGGCCGGAACAGCGGCTCCGGGCAGCAGAAGCGCTCCTTGCCCGGGGTGACCCAGCGCCCGTCGGGGGTCTGGAACCTGGCCGGGGGCCGGGAGCCTTTCTCCCGGAGGTCTCCCTCGTAGTCCAAGGACACGTAGCAGTATTGCTCCTTCAGCTGCGTCAGCACCTTCTTCCTCAGGGCCGGCGGCACCCAGGGCTCGGCGGGGCTCTGCCGCAGCAGCCGCTGCGGGTGCCGGGACAGGTGGTCCCCGGCCACCCCCAGGCAGCGGGTGCCCCTCCTCAGGCTCTGGCCCTCCCGGCCCGGGGTGACGTGCGACACGGCGGCCCCGGCCTCCACGGGCAGCCCGGCCACCCTGCCGTGGGCGCAGAGCGACAGGAGCCCGCTGTCGGCCACGTGCAGCGCGGGCACCCTGCAGCTCTGGAACGGCACCTCGGCCGCCTTCTCCCTGCTGCTGGCGGGGCAGGACGGGGACCCGGCCAGCAGCACCGGCTGCTCCTCGGGGATCACGCGGAGGCAGCAGCACGGCAGGTGGCTCCACAGGAGCTTCACGGCGGCCCGGTCCTCGACCCCGCCGCACTTGAGCGGGTAGGAGCGGGGCGCCGTGCCCGAGCCCCCCGCGCTCCCTGAGGCGGCGGAGCGGTGCCAGGACCTCACCGGCACCGTCCTCAGCACACACTGGGGCCGCTCCTGGCCCGCACAGCCCCGCGGGTGAAGCGGCTGCCGCTGGCAATGACCGCGGCGGGTTTCAGCATGGCACCCAGGGACAGCCTGCAGCGGCACGGGAGGGCAAACCGGGCTCAGGCACCTGATCTGCGAGGGGGCTCTGTTCTGAAGTGGCTGGGTACACATCACAGCCTTCCCTGCTGTCTCCTGGCTCCCCGTCTCGCTGTCCATCCCTCCTTGGGTACCTTGTTGCCGTCCCCTGGAGGTTTTCCAACCGCGCAAAAACAGAACTTCAGGTGGTTTTAAGAAAGCAAGTGAAAACTGGACAGGAGAGTTGTGTGGCTGGACCAAATCTTGGGCTGTGTCTTAAGGAGAGGGGCCGGAAAGTCAAAGGAGGCGACTGTCCTCCTCTCCTCTGCCCTTGTGGGAGCCCATTTGGAATATTGCGCACAGTTCTGGTGTCCCCGGCATAAGAAGGACAGGGAACTGTTGGAGCAATTCCAGAGGAGGCCACGGAGTTGCTCAGGGCGCTGGAGCACCTCCCCTCTGGAGACAGGCTGAGAAAACTGGGGCTCATGAGGCTGGAGAAGAGAAGGTTGTGTGGAAACCTCCCAGCACCTTTCCAGGCTGTGAAGGGGCTACAGGGGAGCTGGGCAGTGACTCTTCCTCGGGAACTGCAGCGACAGGACAAGGGGGAATGGGATCAAACTGAAAGAGGGGAAGGTTATGTTGGATATTAACAAGAAGTTCTTTACTGTGAGGATGGGGAGCTGTGGCTACCCCTGGATCCCTGGAAGTGTCCAAGGCCAGGCTGGACAGGGCTTGGAGCAGCCTGGGACAGTGGAAGGTGTCCCTGCCCATGGCAGGGGGGGATTGGCACTGGATGATCTCCAGGGTCCATTCCAATCCCTTAACATCCCATGATCCTATGAATGCTGCTGCCACGGAGAGGTGCTGAGAGGATCTGTGATCCCAGCTGGCAGAGAAAGGAAGGAGTTTGGGGTGCCTCTGTGTGTGTCCAGGCACTTCCCTGGCTCTCTGTGCCTCCCAGACCTGCTCCTGTGGCATGGTGTGCCTCTTGACCCATTCTTTGGGCCCCCTCCAGGCCGGGTGACCCCTTTGTTCTCCCCAAAGCTTCTCACATGCCCCTCTGGATTTGCTTTTACACCCCCAGTGTAAGCACACGTCAGAAATTCATTAGGGAATCTCTCATGGAAGCAGACAGGCTTGGCACTGGGCAGAGGGGCCACAAAGCCAGCCCCAGCCTGGGCCTGCCGGTGGTACAGGGGACCCTGGAAGGAGCTGCCAGCACCCAGGGGCCACCACAGGCTCCCAGCATCGTCCCCGAGCCCTGGAGTGAGCAGGGCAGTGTGTGAGCCAGGGGCACAAGGGATGCTGTGCCGGCCCTGGAGCCCTCCCTGGAGCTGGGGGCTGTCCCTGAGAGTGACCTTTACCTTGTGGCTTGTGTCCATCTGCTCCTGGCGCTGGCACTGCTGGGGCCAGGCTGGCACTGCTGGGGCCGGGGTGCCCATGGAACCATGGCTGCATTCCCTGTCGTGATCTCACAGGCAGTGCACCCCGAGGGTTCTCCTGCCCCACAGCGTCACTTCTGCCCTCCGTTTTGGTGATAATTAAAATTTGATTGAAATCCACACAGTTTGGTTTACTTAAGGGACAGCCCCTTTCCTTCCAGGTGTGGTTCTGCTGCCTCTGCACAGAGCCAGATCTGACAGGTGCTCTCCCCTGTCCCCCAGAGGTACGAGAGCTCCTCCAAGATGGAGCAGTTCCTGACGCGGTTCCTGCTGCGGGAAACCATGCACCAGCTGCAGTCCCTGCAGGCGTCCCTCGAGTGCGCCGTGGACACGGTGGAGGAGCAGGCGGGACGGGAGAGGTACGGGCTGGGACCTGCTGCTCCCCTGTCCCCAGCCCCACCCCTCGCTGGGAGGGACAGCAGGGAGTGAAACCTGCCCTTTCCCGGCCCGGTGTGGAGCTGAGGCCTCTAGGAATGACTTCAACCCCTCCTTGTGGTTTGTTTTTTATTCCAGAAAGGAGATCAAGAAATCGGAGACTTCTGTTGGCCTGAGGTCGGGGAGGAGGTGTGGGCGCAGGGGTCAGAAGAATGTCTGCCTGTCCCCAACAGACCCCTACTCTGGGATGCTGACAACAGGTACCTGCTGTTCCTCGGGTTGGTTGTGTCCTGCTGCAGCCTGGAGGGGGGTGGGACCAGCACAGAATCACAGAATCAGTAAGGTGGGAAAAGATTTCCAAGATTGAGTCCAACCATTCTAGCACTGCCAAGGCCACCACTAACCCATGTCCCCAAGTGCCACATCTCTAGCAGCACTGGGCTGGATGTGGTGTTGGTGAGAGCAGCTCTACTCCTGCCATAAAACTCAGTCCATGGGGAATGTGAGGCTTAGGCCAGTCAGGGTGGGAGTTGTGGGCAGTGTGGGCTTCTCCAGGATGGAGCCTGGGGCATCTCACCCAGATTCCAGCTGGAGCTCCTGTGGGAGGTTGTATCTCTTGGGCAGTAGAAAAAAAAAAATCAAGTTTTTTGGATTAAATCTAAGAGCTTTAGAAGATTTTGTGGGGTTTGGGTCTTGAGCAAGCTTTGGCCATGACAAAACTGAGCTCTTTTTGGGTGACACCTCTGTGCCCTTTGCCCTGCAGGTGTTTGTGTGGAGGACAACAGCCAGTGGATGGCTCAGATCAACAGGCTCCAGCAGCTCATCGAGAAGCTGGAGTGCAAGGTGTGTGCCCAGGGGGGTGCAGGGGCTGCCCCACACCTGGGCACGGCCAGATCAGTGCTGGACCCCCCATCCCCGTGCCAGCAGCGCCCCTCTTCAGCCCTGGCATTGTCACAGAGCTGCACCCACACACCTGCATCTGCAGAGCCACCTTCCCCCCAGCTCTGCTGGCCCTCTCCTGGGTGCTGACCGGTCAGTCCAGCCCCACTGACCCCACAGATGAGCAGGGCACAGCCCTGCCCTCCCCCAGGGATGTGTCTGGGGCGGTCCCCAGCTGTCCCCCGGGGCAGTGCTTCTCCTGCTGCAGAGCTCTCCCGGTAACGCTGGTTTTTGGTTTTTCCCCTGGTGGTACCACAGAGCCCTCGCCTGGAGCCGCTCAAGGAGGAAGCCATGTGCAAAGGACAGGATGCAGTAAGTCCCTGTCCCTGTCCCTGTGGTTTGCAGGTGCCCCCGTCACACGCTGCCCCTGTGACTGTGCCCTGCCGATGGAGCAGGGTGGGATTCAGGGCTGTGGGACCATCCACGGGACAAGTGCAGCTCCCTCCTGTCCCTGCCAGCCCCGGGCAGTGCCCACAGCCAGCCCAGAGGAAGGCAGCCCTCTGCTTGTGAGAGCCCCAGTCCCCCAGGAGGGCTCTGAGTGTCCCCAGGCCCAGCTGGAGGGGTTCCCGAGCCCCTTTCTGCTGGGGGAACTGCAGCAGCCCCAAAGCAAGAACCCCCCACTGCGGGATGGAGCAGCTCCTGTTGGTATGGTCCTGTCCGGGTGGCAAGAAGCCGCTGGGTGTCCCAGCACGGCGGGGGGGGCAGGGAGGGCAGGAGGGGACATCCCTGACGCCGCTCTGTCCCTCGGCAGCACATCCTGGTGGCCAAGAGGCAGATCTCGGTGGCCACGAGCAGCATCGAGGAGTTCCGGCAGGCGTTCCGCTCCTACACCGAGGGCACGGCCGGGCACAGCAGCTGCCTGCAGTACGTGGGGTGTCCTGGGAGTGCTTTGGGGGGTGGCTGCCCAGAAATGGGGGTTTTAACCCCGTTTTTGTGTGCTGGCCAGGGCCAGGGTGGGCTCTGGCAGGCAGGGTGAGTGTCAGGGCTGCCGCGGTGTCCCCGCAGGGGATGTCCCCATCCCGTCTGCTGCAGGTGTTCCCGGGATGAAGCAGTGCCTGGGGAGGGTTTATGGCAGCAGGAGTGGCTGTGGCGTGTTCCTGCAAGCGAGTGCACGAGCTCCTCCGGCACTGAAGGACTCCAAAGTAACGGAAAGGTCAAGGGCAGAGCTCCTGGCGAGCACTGATTTATGGGGAGCCTGTGGGAAGCTGCCCCTGGTGAGGCCAGGGCTGCCCCAGAGCCCTGCCGTGCCTGCAGGGACGTGGCAGTGCCAGCCCGGCGCTGACGGCACAGCTGCTCCCTCCGCTCTCCCACGGCACACTCCAGGCCGCTTCCAGCAGGGAACGTTCGTGCTGTTCCCGCTTCAAGTGTCCTTTTACAGCTCTTCACTTTCAACAGCACGAATCCGCGTGTTCAGACCAAACAAAAGGAAGATGCTCGCTGTGACACGTGCGGTGGAGAGAACGGGAGGCTTTTTCTTTGGGATCGATGGGCTTTTTAGTCATCAGGGCTATTTGTGGAGACGGCGGGGTGGCGTTGCCGGGCTGGCTCTCCACGTGAGCGGGAAGCTGGAGCCGAGCCCGGGGAGACTCCCTGGGCCTGGGGCACTCCAGGGAGCCGCCGAGCCCCTTGTGGGAGCGGGGGACAGAACTCAGAGCCGCCGGGTGACACACTGTGCTGGCCCCCGGGGCTTGGCCCCCTCCTGCAGCAGCTGCAGGAAAGGCTGGTGCTCAGCTGGAAGTGCTGCTGCTGCAGCCCAGCGCAGCTGCTTCCGCTGGCCCTGCACCCCGAGCACTGCGCTGCCACCCTGCTGCCTCCCCACGGGGCAGCCCCAGCCTTTCCTGGGCAGGAGGGAATGTGGGAGGCGTCACTTTGGGGATAGAGAGCTGTGGGTTTGTGCTGTGAGCTCAGCTCCTGCCCCTGTGCCCCAGTGTCCCCCCCGCGTGAAGGGCGGCAGGTGACACACACCTGCTCCAAGGGGCTGGCAGGAGGAGCTGTGTCGGTGCTAGGGAGGAGTAAGAAATAATAGAATGTGCTGGCTCCTGGGCAGCAGCAATGAGCAGTGAAAGAGCTGAAAAGCTCCTCTGCCACCTGGACACAGGAGCTGGGATGCAGGATTGGGCTTTGGGATCCTCTGGAGCTGGGAAGCAGGATTTGGGTTGGGGATCCTCTGGAGCTGGGAAGCAGGATTTGGGTTGGGGATCCTCTGGAGCTGTGAAGCAGGATTTGGGTTGGGGATCCTCTGGAGCTGTTCACGAACTGTGAATACACCCAGACTGTGCTTTGGGTGCCTGGTGGTGAGGCTGACGTGCACAGCAGTGCCCTGCTGTCCCAGGCTGCTGGGGCACACGTGGCCAAGGCCTGCTCAGGGTCCCTCTGTCCCCACAGTGTCTCTGCCTGCAAGCTGACGGACGAGGCCTGCTTCATCCTGTACGAGTTCTGGCAGGACGTGACCTCGTGGAGAAGGTGGGGCAGTGTCCATGTGTGGGGCTGGGGGGCTCAGAGGGGCTGCCCACTGCTCCCTTTCCTTGCCCAGCCTGTCCCACTGCTCTGCGCTGTGTGCCCTGGGCCATTTGCAGCTCTCAGGGGTGAACACCCCAATAAAGGATTTGGGGAGCAGGGCAGGAGCAGGGGCTGGTGCTGGGGGTGCAGAAGCTGCCCTGTCCCTGTGTCCCCACAGGGCAGAGGGCCCTGGCACCACATCCCCCTGAGCCTACACCCTGTTTTACAGCCACTTGCAGTCCAGCTGCAGCAAGACTTTCCAGCAGTCCATCCTCAGCTTGCTGGAGTCCCCGGAGCTGCTGACCACCATGCTCTTCCCAGGTGAGGGGAGCCTCAGGCCTGCTCTGGGTGTGCTGCAGAGGGCAGGAGCAGGGCAGGAACAGACACTATAGCTCCCAGCAGAGCAGAAGATTGGTTTGGGGTGGCCTAAACGGGGTTTTTCAAGGCAGGGTGAGACCTGTTGTCCCCATCAGGTTTGGCTGTGTGAGCTGGGGCCTGTCCCCTGCCCAAGGGTGCTCTCCAGTGGGGACAGCCAGGAGCAGGGACACTGCCTGGGTAGCAGATAAGCTGAGTCCTGTCCCAAATACACCTGGTGCCTTGTTTTGTTTTTCACCTGAGCCCTGACCCTGCTCTGCAAAGCCCCGGTGCTCCGGGGTCAGTGCAGGGGCTGCAGGCAGGGTCACAGCCCAGTGCTGGGACAGGGGGAGGCCAGCACAGGGAACGTGCACATCCCCACAGTGCCCATAGCAATGGGACCAGGTGTGGGGGCTGGGAACACAGTTAAACCCTAGTTTGCTTTCAGGGATCACTTCAGGGTCTTGTTAAATATTAGTCCATGAAACATGGATTAATTTGGACTGAACCCTGTGCTGCTGGTGCTGCTCCCAGCTTACCAGGCCCCTGACAACATTCCCAGTGCTCTCCTGCAGAAGCTGCCTCAGTTCCAGGGGATCAGTCCTCTCCAGGCCATGCCGTGGCCACACTCCCTGCCCAGGGTGGGGCTGGGTGCTGTAGAGCTGCAGGGTCAGGTCCCTCATCTCTGCCAGCCCAAATCCCCATTCCCAGTTTCACACTGCCCTCACCTCCCTGCTTTCCCTCTCTTCCCAGCTTCCTGGTGGATCATGAACAACAACTGACCCGGGGCCGCCGTCTCCAGGACACCATCAGCATGCGGGAGGACGTGGAGCCTTTGTCACCTTTGTCACCTCCCTGTCCCTCCATTCCCTCCTGTGGCCAGCGGGGGCTGCCTGCCCTCGGCCCTGCCAGTGTTTTGCTCCTTTGCCCTTTTCATGTTAATTTATTTATTTATCCTGCTCCTAAGACAGTGTCCGAGCTGCCTGGGGGAGCCGTGTGTGGGGGCGGCAGCCTGGCCCCTGGAGGAGCATTGGGCTGGTGGTGCCTGCCAGGAGCCCTCAGCTCCTCTTCCTCCTGGAGGAAGGGATGGGCAAGGGGACACGACCCTGGCCAGCTGTGACACCCTGCCCAGGGAGCCAGGTGGCCTGATATGGATTGTGAAGTGTTTTATAGGGAAAAAACGTTTCATGAAGTACTTCTGGCAAGGTGTACCTGATCACGCCCTGCCACGCTGGCAGCATGTGCTGTGGCTTTGAGCCTGGCTTTGTGCCGCACCAGCTGTGCCCATGGCTGAACGTGTCCCCAGCACATCCCATTCCCAGTAAAGGCCAGAGTGGCTCCAGTCCCTCCTGCTTCCTCAGTTCCCATAAACCAGCACCGGGCAGTGGTGCCAGAGGCTGGAGCTGAGTTAATGGGGAGGGGTCTGGGGTGGGGAGCACTAAATGAGGGGGGAAGGCTGGAGCAGATCCCACCTGCCCCAGGGGTGGCACTGGGGGTTTCCTTGCTGCTGCAGCAGCAGTAGATCCTCTGAGCTGGGAAAAATGCATTGTCACAGCCGGTGTGGAGGGAGTGGGAGGGGACGGGGGGCAGGAGGGACACAGCCACCCTCCTGGCACAGAAAACACCATCCTTGTGCCCTTGCCTGTCCTCAACAGGAATGTGGCAGCGTGGGTGCCTGCACCCCCCGTCCTCACTCACCCGGGACCTGCTACCACCCCCAGCCTCTTCTCCCCCTCCCTGTGGGTGCTGCTCCACCAGAGACATTAATTGCAGTGTTTCTCCCCCAATCCCTGGCTGCAGTCAGTAAAATCTGTGCCTGAAGGGGCAGTGGGTGCAGCTCCATCCTAGGGACACCTCACACACTGTGCTGGGTGGGTCTGACACGGTGCCACCCCTGCCCCAGGGGGTGACAGCCCAGGAGGGGTCACTGGGGTTTAGGGTGCTTGTTCTGCTCCAGCAGAAGCTGAAGCCAGGAGCAGCCTGCTGAGATGGGATCAGGGAAGCTCCTGGTTGGAGGAATAGCAGCTGCTGCTGCCAGCCCAGCTGGGCACTGTCAGAGCCCAGGGCAGGCTCAGGACCCAAACCCAAATGCCCCTCCCAGGGATGGGGTGGCAGAGCCTGTCCCTGTTCCCATGGGGACCCATCCTCCACGCCTCCAGTTGTTTACCTGATGTTAAACAGCTGCTGCTTTCCCTGGCCAAAGGCAGGATTTGCAGTGATCACGGGGCAGCAGAAGAGGCTCCTCCTTTAGAGCCAGGGGTCCGGTCTCCCATCTCTGCCAGCCCAAATCCCCATTCCCAGTTTCACACTGCCCTCACCTCCCTGCTTTCCCTCTTCCCAGCTTCCTGGTGGATCATGAACAACAACTGACCCGGGGCAGCTGCTGGGCCCAGGGCCACATTCCTGCCCCTGGCAGTGACAAACAGGACATGCTGCAGCCACAGCAGCACCGTGGGCCATCAGGAAGGGATGAGCTGGGCCAGGGCACAGCCAGGGTGGGTTACACAGGAGCACCCGGGGCAGCCACGGAGGCAGAGCTGCAGCAGGCACTGCTTTGGGATCCCTGAGCTGCCTCCCCAGCCCCATGTGGGGCTTACCCCTCAGTTTTGGGTTTCCTCATCACTGGATTCATGTTTGCAGGAGCCTGGAGACCAAAATCCTCAGCTTAAGCCACGGTGTGGGCAGGGGGCAGCCCTGGGGGACACAGGGCTGGCAGTGGCAGCCAGCTGTGACAGCACCCTGCAGGCTGCTCTGTGCTCACATAAAAAAAGATCAGCTAAAAAAAGCTCAGAGAACAACACACTGAACTATAAACTCAAATCACTGAGGATAGGGTTGAACTCCAGCTCTGCCTGCACTTGCTCCCAGGCTTTGCCCACAGCATCACCACCACAGGGGAGGCAATTTTTGTCCCTAAAAGTCCCCTGGCCAAGGCCAAGTTGTGACAGAATTCCCCAAAAACCCCAAGAGCTGCCTGAGCACTGCTGAAGACCTCTGCCCCTTCCCAGAGAGAAGGGGGAGCTGGAGGATGAATATAGTCTTTTTATTGACTACTTTTGAGTAGAACAAACTAAATACATCTGTAACAGTTTGAGTTCCTTTATACAGGACATTAAATAAGTTATGCACAGGAATGAAGTAACAAATTTCTATTACAGAATTAAATGTCAAAAAAAAAAAATAGAAACCTCAACCCAATGTCTCCCCACGCCCCAAGTTCACATTTATCATTCCATCTTTTAAAAAACCAACCAAATGAAAAAGAAAGAAGCAATCATTCTAATCATGACTGTTAGTATTTCATTCATTTACACTGGGGTTAATTTTAATACACAGCCATCAATGTCGCATGAGAATTATGGAAGACAATCTATTTACAACAATTCCTTCCAGCCCTGCCCTGCTCTCCCTCCCCTCCCCACCTTGGCCTTGTCACCACAGACCCACAGCATAAACCTGGGGCTGCAGGTGAGGAGGGGACACCACAACCACGTGGGATTGACCTGAGGCTGTTACAAAAGTGTCCCTGTCCCCTTAGGGCAGGAGATCCCTCCCTGACTGCCCTGCAGTGAACACCCCTAGGATGAGCTGCTGCAGGTCAGGGTGGCTCCAGTGCCAGCCCCACTGGGAGCTGCCTCCTGCCAGTGCCTGTGCTGGGCTCCAGCACCGACTCCTGGGGACGCACACAGCGGGGACATCCCCAGGGCCACTGGAGCTGTCTTCAACACCAGGAGACCTCGTGGCTTTTTCATAAACCCTTGCAGACAGGGAATCACCAGCTCTATCCTGCAACAGCAGCTTCCCAAGGAGCTTTCCTGAGGGGCCAGGGTTGGAGCAGCAGGTCCCCAGTGACCCCTGGCAGCGCTGTGACCACTCACTGCAGGTCCATCATTCGCCTCCAGTTGAGAAAGTGATCAAAAATAATTGGAGAATAACTCGCCTCATTGGGCTCCGGCCCAGCAGCAGCACACACACAGTCGGGGAAACACGGCTCTGCTGAAGAGATGGATTTCCAGAGCCCCGGTGTGTGGCTGTGGGGTTTGGGGGCAGCTCCCGGAGGGCACATCCCGTCCCTCCCACGGGCTTGTGCCACTGCCACCCTCTGTGCCACTCCTGGGACAGCCCTGCTGCAGGGCTGTGCTGTCACAGCCTGCACTGCCCTGAGTCCTCCAATGCCTCCTGCCACACCACAGCAGGGACTCTGCCATGGACAGATGTCCCCAGGCCGGCCCCATGCCCACGGGACCTCCCTCTGAGCCCCTGCTTTTGGGACAATCTCCGAAGGTGGATACACATCCCTGGGCATCTCCATCAGCACTGCAGGAAGCCCCTGGAGCTGGGGATAAGAATCGACACAGGACACCCAGTCCCGCCTTTCTTTGACCACTGTGGCTGATGTGTGTGGAGAGCACAGGCTGTAAACAGCCCCCGGCACCACTGAGGATCCCTGGGCTCAAAAACAACAGCAGGAACTCACAAACCAGCAGCTTCCAGGCAGTGAAAAACCAAAACAACGGCCCCCAGGTGGAAAGGGCACCTGCACCCAGCCCAGATCTGCTCTGCACGTGTTCCCCCAGCACAGGCCCCACCCAGGAAACACCCAACTGTCTGTCTCACCACAGACCAGGATGAAATCCAGGCCATCCAGCACTACCTCCCTGCCACTGCCACTTGTTTTAGAGCAGACAAATCCTCTCCTCCCTCTCTGCAACCCTCAGCTGCCAGCCTGGAGGCAGGAGAAGTGGGCTCAGCTTTTGCCATTGCACAGAGGATGAGATGCTCCCGCTGGGAAATTGGCTCTGGTCTGTTCACAGCGACAACCAGCCAGCACAGCCACCTGAGGCACAGCTGTCTGGGAGCTGGGAAAAAACACTGGATATTATGGAGGAAAGGTGGCAGAAGGAGGCAGTGGTGGCTCTGACACCTTGGGAAGTGAGCCTGAGCATGCCACAAGGACAGGGCTCCCTGCCTGGGCACCACACTCTCAGCATCTCCGGCACGTGCCAGCGCTCTCCCCCCCGTCGTCCAGGTCCCCCGAGCAGGTGCTCAGTGTCCCCCAGGTCCTGACACTGCTCTGGTGTCCCCCTGAGAGGAGCAGAGAGATGCTGCAGGCGAGGCTCACCCGGTTCACCAGCCACAAAGGAAAAGTCGCACGAGAGGGCAAAGCCGGAGCGTCGGCGCTCCGAGGAGGCGGCGCCACGTGTCAAACATGTCAAGTGGTAACAGTTGCTGCGGGGCTTTTTCAGCCTAAAAACACCCAGAGAACTCCTCCAGCGGGGCGAAGCAAAGCCTCCCTCCTAGAGCCCGTTCGTGTCTATGGCTGTCACGGAGGCCGGCGTGGAGGAGCGCGAGGTGGTGGCCGAGGTCTTCTCCAGGGCTGGGCTGGGGATGCCCTCGAGGCTCTTGGCTGCTGCTGCCACCCGGCCCGTGGGCAGGCCCAGGGGCTTGCTCTGGCCGTGCAGGCCCTGCCCACAGATGCGGTGGTGCCTCTCCCAGTCCTTGTGCTGGCAGAAGGAGCCGCAGTACCGGGCGATGTTGCAGCCGCTGCACGTCTCGCTGGCCTTGCGGCCGCAGTTCCAGCAGCTCTGCAAGACCAAAGACACTGTGCTTGAAAGGGGTTTAGTTTCCCTAAGAGCTGCAGGACAGTGCTGACTCAGCTCTGGAGGGGACTGTTCATCCCCCTGGCCTAGATTTGGGAATATTAAAATGAGCAATCCATTAATTCCTGCTATTGCCCAGCTCTCTGTCAACGGTTCTAACCCCCACTGCTCTTTGCCCACAGCTGCCGTCACACTGCTCCAGGCACATCCTCTCCCCTAGACCCAGCCGAATGCAGAGAGGAAACAGCAAGCATGGACTGAAAAACACGCCGCAGATGCTGCTATTGGGCTTTTTTATTTCCTGTTTCAAGCAGCTCTGTTTTGGTCTCGCTCCCAGCCCAGCGCTCTCCGCAGGGATCACGGCGCGCTGCACAGGCACCATTTGCTCCGCACCCTGCCTCGCCGCACAAGAGGCTGGAGCCGGCCAATTTGGAAAAGCAAATGCTCATTTGAAAGCCTCCCAGCCAGGTGGAAGCACTGCCAGAGCCCGAGCTTCAATCTGGAAGCGGCGCAAAGCCCCTCTGGCCGCCGGGAGAGGAGTCAGCTGGTGGCTCCCGGCGTGCCACCGCTTCCCTGGGAGCGCGGGGCCAGGGGCCAGCGCCGGCTGCAGCTGCTCCGGGGAGGGGAAAAGCAGCTTCCCTGCAGCTGGGCCAGGGCGTAGCAAACACACTGGGGAGGGCGAGCTCAGCTGTGGGAACGCAGCCCGTGTCAGAGCTGGCCTTTGTGGGGACACCGCTGCTGCGACCACCATCCAAGAGCTGTGGGACAGGGGTGCTGGGAGATGCTGGGCTGTACCAGCCTGCCCTGCTGTGGGCAAGGACCGTGAGATTCCCACTGCCAGGCTCAGCACTGGAGCCACCAGCTCACGGTGATGGTTTATGGGCTGGCACTGAAGCACCTGACCGGTTGGTTCACTTTGGAGTGAGCTGCTCCAGAGCCTGCGTGTCCCCAAGGGTCCTCCATCTTCCAGGAGAAGCAGGACTTGTGACCAAAAAGCCCCTACCAAAGGCTGTGGTAGTTCTTGGAAAACTGGGTCACGGTTTCACAGCTGTTGACACTTCAAGTGTTTTTCAACTGTGTTGCAAAGGTTACAAGCTGTGCCAGAACACAGGACAGCTTTTAGACAAGGGCTCTGGGGCTTGCACAGGGGTGCTCAGCAGCTCTCGACGTCCCAGAGTGCTCCTCAGCACAGCTGGAGGAGGAGGACACTCCTCTGCTATTCCCCTATGGAGAAATCCCTACTTGCCTCATTCCTCCCATGGCTTCCTGAGCAGTTCCACCCACTCCCATCATGTAACTGATGCATTCAGCCCTCAGCAATTTCACTGGGAATTGCAGTATGGACATCATTCCCTGGAATGATACCTAAGAATTCCACGGTTCTGGCCTCGCTTCCCAAGCCCCAGTTGAGCTGAAACCCACGAGGAGGGGATGCACCTGCTGCCCCCACAGCCCAGCAGACATGAGCAGCACGGTCCCATCAGATTTCTGCTCAGCAGACACAAACCCTCTGCTCTTGCATGTGCAGAGAAATTAAAGTATGGAGCAAAGCTCACGTGGATGGGATGAGGTAGTGCAGGAATAAGCCATGTGATTCCCCTTGCCCAAAATCTCAAAAGCTCTACCAAGTGAACTTCCTGTTAAGCAACAGGGAGGGGAGTTGATGACTGGAGAGGAGAAAAAGATTCTCTGAGACACCCATTCAGCACATGTCACTGGCTATGACAAACCAAGAGCCATCCCCTCTTTTCCAACATGCAAGTGTGGTACAGACCACCAGGAATGTGCAAGAGCTTTTCCTCCAGCCCAGCTTCTGCCCTGCCCTATTTTCAAGCCCACAAACAGCAATTACTTTTCCGCAACGATTAAGTACCCCACCATAATTTCTGAGCTAAACTGCTGCATGCACCAGCATCCTTTTCTCTTTGCTTCTACACCTCTTTCAATCCCCCCAAATCCATGGTCATTACACTGAGCTCCAGGTGCCCAGTGGTTGCACACACACGTGTCGACAGACATTGTTCAGCCCGATTCCCTGCCAGTAAAACCTAAGAAGGATTTTTGATGATATTGGTGCATTGTTTTAGTTACTGACTGGAGACAGACCTCTAAAAGGAAAAGGTGTTGAAGACTGGATGGAGTTGGGAGTACCCTGGCCTAGTGGAAGGTGTCCCTTCCACGGCAGGGGCTTGGAATGAGATGATCTCTGAGGTCTGTTCGAACCCAACCCACTGCGTGATCTATGACTCTGCGAAAAGGGGTGGGGGACCTGCAGGCTTGACCGGGAGACTCCGCAGCCCTGGAAGGCCCATCCCAGGCTGTCCCCTCACCTCGGTGGACTCCTCCTGCTCGTTGATGACGAGGAAGGCGTCCTCGGTGGCCTGGCGCTTGGCGTCGGCGATGGTCTGCTCCATGCGCGCGCGCTCCGACGCGATCATCTCAAACGCCTTCTGCTCCGCCTCGGCCACCGCCTTCTGCACCTCCGACATGGCCTGCCGCTTCACCTCGTTCACAGCTTCTTCTGGAAGGAAAGAGCAGCCTCACCCACCCACCCTGGGAACGAGGGCAGCCTCTCAGAGAAACAATTCCAGCCGTGTGCTCCCAGCACCAGCATCCCGACCGCTGCCGGGAGCAGCGAGGCTCAGTCCCACGGGATCCCTGTGGCATCACAGAGGAGCAGAACCTTTGGGGAAAGCCACGGTGGGGATGTTGGCAGCCAGATGTGCACATCCTGGGGCGTTCCTGCAGCTGGGCCCCTGCTGTTTCTGCCCAGCAAATCCGCAGCATCTGTGTTTACCCCGAGCAGGATCCCCGGCCGGGGTCACTGCAAACACTCACCGGCTTTTTTCCAAATCTCCTCGGTGACGTAGCCCGTTCCCGACCTGCTGCTGAACTCCCGCAGGGAATCTGCTGGAGGAAGGGACACAGGAAAGGTTGGCAAAGCCTCACCCCACCCAGCCGCCACTCATGTGCCCAGTGGTACCTCAGGACATCACGGGGCAGGCAAGGATTGACCAGCTAAAACTCAAAGCAGAGGATTCCTATGGCTAAAGCCATTCCTCAAACACTCAGATGATAAATTACAACATTTAATTAGCACTTTGCATAATTTATGACACCGTATAACCTATCTCCTGGTACTCTAAAACAACAGGCAATGCTTATAAATGTATGTTGTCCAACTTCTGCAGTCCAGAGGCTGTGAGCATCCATCTGTAGACTAGCAGTTTACATTAAGCACAGCACTTCCCAATCCCAGGGCAATTCAAAGGCTTGAACTGATGGACAAACAGTCCTCCAAGACACCTGGAGATGCTGCTTTGATGCTTAACTGCACCTTCTCACAAGAGCAATAGAGCTTGAAAATTACCCCTAGGTCCACAACGGGAGAAAGCAACAGCATTCCAAATTTGTATTAAAATTTTGAAGTATATCACATTTAATAGCGTGGCGCTGGAAGTGTATTAGTCATGATATCCTTAAATATAGAAGGGCTAAAAGCTGCCTGTGTCCCCCAGGTTGTCACACACAGCCACTGCTCCTCAGGGTTTGTGGCAACTAGAGCCAGGGGCACTTGGATTCCTTGCAAGAGGATTCACTCTATGTTTTGTATACAAGCAAGTAGAATATACATCAAATTGACATTTCTTCTTGCTAGAAGAAATCCATTTTTATTTCTGAATAATCAGAGGGTTTTTTTTCCCAGAACTTGATTTGCAGTGGGTTTGTTTGGATGGACATGAGAATTACACTGAAATAAATCAGCACTTTAGACTTGTGTTTTGTATAGGATCAAACCCCTGCATACTGGAGGGGGAAACTAGTCAGCTTTGATAAAGTTGACTCACAGTACAAAAATAGAATTAGTAACACAGGTAGCTGTTACACTTACAAAAGCCTTTGGTATTTTTAGAATAAATAGACTGTGACATTTAAAATCCTTCAGGCAAGAGGGACTGAGAGGGGGAGAGTGGTGGAGAGCGACACTTCTCTCCTGCCGGGGTTTATCAGCTCCAGACCAACTTCGGCCAGCAGCGACACAGGAGAGGCTCGACGACAAAAGCTGCTTCCTGTGTTGCCTCTCTTCAAACCCTCGAGAAAAACACCTGAGGAGTCCCTAACCCAACTTATCCCAGGGCTGGCACAGAGAACCGTCCCCCCTGCTCACCGCTGCCCACGGAGTCGGCGCTGGCGGGGCTGTGCTGGCGGCTGAGCAGCTCGGCGCCCGCCTTGCGCGGCTCGGCCGTCTCGGAGCAGCGCCGCTTCCAGTAGTTGAGTTCCTCCCTGTCGGCCTCCTGGCAGCGCCGCAGCACCGCCATGGAGCGCCGCGTCTTCTCCACCATCTCCATGATGCAGTTCAGGGCCTGCCGGAGGGGAAGGATTCTTGGTCATCAAGGGTTTCTGCCCTGGAGGGACCGCCCCAGGTAGACAGGACAGGAGCGAGGTGGTTCCCCGGGATTTGGGATGGTGCCGTGCCCAAGGATAGGATCACCACAAGAGGTAGCTCAACACCGCCAGCCCATGCTCCTGAAAGTGGAGCAGCCAACCCCACCACGTTCCCATGGCATTAGGGTTGGTTATGATGCTGGTGCCAGCGCTCTGCAGTCACAGCCCAACTCCAAATGTTCAGCTACGGGGCCTCTGCTCCACCCCAACGCCACCCCCTCAAAAAAACCCATTAGCTTTAGACCATGAGGTCTCTCTCTGCATTTATGATCAAAGCTGAATTTTAATCCCAACTCTTTGAGGGAAAGAGCAGTGAAGTGCCTGGAGGAGCTGCCTTGCTCAGAAGGAAAAAGCTCAGCATAAAATCTGCTAGAAGCACCAGGTCTTGCTGTTGGTGCCTTTTTTGGTCCATAAAAGGTTGGCACCTCAGGGAAAAAAAGTCTTAAAATACCCTAATGATAGATTGGCTCATTCTGTAAGTCCATATCCTGACTGCACTTAGCACATCTGTGCCCTTGTGCTGGCCAGGGCAGAAAAGATCCCAGTGGGGATAAGGCTGGGTTTGGTTTCTCAGCCAGCCATGGCAGCACCTGGCCATGCTCTGCAGAAGCTCCCCAGCTCCCATCCACATCCATTTTAGTTTCCACTGTCCATGGGCAGAGGAAACCTGCCAGGAAAGCGCGACAGCTCCTCTCAGCCCTCCCCACCATCCACCTGCTTGTGGTGGCTTGTTCCTCCAGCAGGAGAGCCTGGATATGGTATCAACAAGGAAATCACCAACTGGAGCAGGTGGAACACTGGGTTGCTGCTTCCCACAGAGCTTCCCACAGCCCCTGCCATTCCTTACGTGATCGAGATGCTTCCACTCATCCGCCCACTCCCTCTCTGTCAGGCGGTGATCCACCAGCTCGTCCTGGTAGCCTCCATTCAATCCTGCAACAAGCCACAGCCACAGAGGGATTAGATGGACCAGTGGAGAGAGAAGTGGTCACAGATCAAGAACAGAGAGCTCTATTTCCAGCTCCACATAGCTCGGATTTTAAAACACATCTCCAGGTGGCAGCTCTACAGGAGTAATTCCACACTGGTGCTTTTTTATCCCTGTCTGCTTCACTGTCTAGGAAGTGCTACAATCCACTTGTGGCTCCAGCTCTGACCTGCTTGTGGAGCTGGTTCTCCTGTTATAAACTCACAGCAGCTCCGAGCCTGTGATTCAGGCTGTTGTGCTGGAAACACATCATGCACCTCCCACACATCCCTTGGAGAAACAGGGCAGGGGGTCAATCTCTGCTCTCCTGCTTTGCAGATCTTGGAAAAGTTAATTTCTATTTCCCTGCCCTCTCTTCCTGCCTGCTGGGTTGGCTACACTCAACTCACACACCAAGTCCTTTCTCCTCACCCTCAGTGACTCCAGCCTTCATACAGGGAAATACAAACTCTAAATCTTCCTGTTTGTAACTTCCCACGGGGAGCTGTTTCCTCTGAACTCCCTGCAAAGACCCAGCTGTGAGGACATGCCCAGCATCACACATCTTTGGGCACGAGTGGCCAAGCAGAGACCAACACCAAAGCTCAATGAGGAGCCCTCCAGGCTCTCACCAAGCCCGCCGTGCCTGTCCCGGATCTCTCTGTGCTCCAACATCTTGCTGGGGTCCCTGTAGAGATGGGAGGTGGCAATATCTTCCAAGGTGTAGTGCTGAAGGGGTGGTGGGGTGGGGTGGAACTGCCCACTAGGGTTCATCAGGGGGATGGTGAGGGCAGGGCTGTGCCGGGGCGCGGGGCTGATGGTGCAAACCCTCTTGGCTGGAGGCTCTGTCGGCAGCGGCTCCCTCTCAAAGCTGCTGTCTTCCCTCCTGCAATCACACCAGCAGAGACAGGCATTCCTTAGCATCCCATAAATGTACTCAGAAAGATGCAGATTTGGAATCAGCAGGGTTTGGGCAGCAATGATTTTACCACGGGCTAAATGCAGAGAGCTCAAACAAATGCGCTCGATTTGTGAGGCGATGCACAAAGTGACCCCGTCAAAGAAAAGGGTTCAGGACGCCTGAGTGTTGTGATTCATCTCTCTGAGCATGACCAAATTAAAATTTCACAGTTTTTATAAATTTGAGGCATGCTCCACATAATTGCATAACAACTTTTATCTTGGAATAAAACGTGGTGAAAATGAAGCGCATCCTTCCCAGCCCTGCCAATGCCTCCGTTCGTTGCCTTGGGGGTGGGAAACTGCTCAGCTCTCTGGCTGGGGCTTTTCAGGGCTTTTCACCCAAAAGTCCCTCTGGGACAGAACCTGCCTGAATGAGAAACCCAACCTGAATTCACAGTGCAGTAGGAGCAGTGATTGGAGTCTTAAAACAGTCAGAATAGTTGTTGGGAGCGATAAGATCCTCGATGCTGCTTAAAGCTTTGTCAGCAGCAAAGATAAAACAAAAGTCACGACTTCAGCAACTGAGCAGAGTGACAAAAGCTGTTTTTCACCTGTCTGGACTGTGCCTCTTGCCATTGCCGTTGACCTCGATGAGCAGCTCGGAGGAGTCAGCGGGAGACGTGGTGTTGGTGTTGAGCAGGATGTGCTCGTGCTGTGCCAGGTACTGGGAGGGCGTTTGCTTGGCAGCGCGGGCACAGTGCAGCAGCTCCCGCTGCAGCAGAGGGAGGTTGGCCTGGAGAACAAGCACAGGGCTGGATTATGGCAGGGCAGGGGTTTCCAGCTGTTCGAAAAGGTTTGGTCTTCATTAATACCTCAGAGCAGTAATACCTGTGACCCCCCACTCAGGATCCTCCTGGTGTCTGCACTGTCAGATTTACTTGTGTTGTCCCAGGAGCCTGATGTTGGTGGACCCAAACCCCAAGTGTTACAGGAAGCACTGTGTGCTTCCAGAATCTAGTTACTCAGAGATGTTGTGGAATCCCCACCCCTGGAAATGCTCAAGGCCAGGCTGGACAGGGCTTGGAGCAACCTGGTCTAGTGGAAGGTGTCCCTGCCCATGGCAGGGGGCTGGAATGAGATGGGCTTTAAGGTCCTTCCAACCCACACCATTCTGCGATTCTGTGATTTAACCATCCCAGACACAGACTCCCTGTGCCAGCACTTCAAACATTCTAGATCTGAACATTTGCAAATAAGATTATAGGCTCAGAAGCTGCCACATGGAGCTTGGTTTGCCTCCTTTATCTCCAGCACACAAGCAGACATATGTGGCACACGGCACAACGTCAGCCAGTCCCACACGGCCAGCGCTACGCTCTGTGCAGTCTGTCTTGGACTCCAGCAGAATTGCTGTGGTGCTTGCAAGGAGAGCTTTCCCAGCAATGTCACACTGCCAAGAGGCACAGGCAGGCACACGGAGTGTCAGCACGCCCCAGCAGCTCCCTGTCACCTTCAGGAAGGGGATCACAAACGGCCGGAGGGGGAAGTTGGTCGCCTCTTGCAGCTTGCAGTGAAATTCCTCGATTGTCACCGTCGAGTTCTGAGAAAAGGAATTAAGAAATGAAATGGCAATTTGTTCTTATTTTTAGACATGTGGGAAATGGCTCCAAATGAACAGAACTGGGAGGGAGACAGCATCTGCCGCTCCAGGACTGACAGTGTTTGCATTGGATCCTGCTGGATGCAGCCAGCAAGGCTCAGGCCAGCGGAGTAGGAATGCTGCACTAGCAGAGGGGAGGGAACTGCCGGGCTCAGCACCCTCCCAGCTCCAGAGTGGGAGGCAGAGGATGACTGCAGGGCAGCAGGACCCAGCTGGCATCTACTGCATGCTGGGGCAGGCTGTGGAGAGTCAGACCTCAGTCCCAGCTGCTCAGAACTGCACACCTTCCTCCCCTTCCTCCCTTTCAGCTCTCCTCATCTAACCTACCCATGGAATCTCATCAGCCTTCTGTTCACCATGGTCCTCTCCTGGTCCAGCCCTGCCTCCCCCAGGGTTGCTCAGGCTGGGGAAGGCCTGGGACAGCAGCATTTGATGATCTGCATTTACAAAACTCACTCCTGCAGCAACCAGCATAATCTGGGGTGAGAATAACAGCCAAAGGGACCTGGACAGCTTCTCCTTCCCTCCCCAAAAGGGTAGGCTAAGGTACCACCCTACATCCATGGAATTAAATATGCTATATTAATGCAGCAGCAGCATTTTACATCCAGTGCTTATGTTGCTTTTATCTTTCAACCTGCTTAAGCCCTGGGAGTGACCCTCAGGACACGGACAGACTCAGGTTTGCTGCCAGCCTTGGAAGCAGAAATGCTCCAGGCTGCTGCGGTCTAGCTCCCTTCAGCACCTGCTGAGCCTCAAAAGAAAGTGTGTCAAAAAGCAGAGATCAGTGCAGGAGCCCCACTGGACCACAGCTGCCCAGGGCTCCAGGGCCTCAGGCCAAGGTCACAGAATGGTTTGGGTTGGAAGCCTCCTTAAAGGCCATCTCATTCCCACCCCTGCCATGGGCAGGGACATCTTTCACTGTCCCAGGGTGCTCCAAGCCCTGTTCAACCTGGCCCTGGACACTTCCCAGGGATCCAGGGGCAGCCACAGCTTCTCTGAGCACCCTGTGCCAGGGCCTCCCCACTCTCACAGGGAAGAATTTCTTCCTGATATGCAATCCAAACCTCCTCTTTTTCAGTTTAAAGCCATTCCCTCTTATCCTGTCACTCCATGCCTTTGTAAAGCATGTGGAATATCATGTCTAATGAACTGGACAGCATTTCTCCCAGTTATTGTATAAATGCAAACACTGGATACAATTCCGCTGCAAGACCTGTTCGTTTGGGTTTGAAGGGTGTTCTCATGGCAGGGGATAGGAAAGAGATGATCTTTAAGGTCCAAAATCAAACCATTCTGTGATTCCATAATTTACAGAAAAGCTTTGTCCACTTTTTCCTTAAGTTCAGCTGCACACAAGCTCGTGCCTAAGCCACTGGACCAACACTTTCTGCAACATAGCAAAGGCAAGAAAAAAGAAATCACTGAGTTTCTCAGGAAGCACAAAAGAGTCTTGCTCAGCAAAGATGCAAACAGACAACACTGTGGATCTGGGAAAAGCCAGGCAGGCCGGGATGGTGCAGGACTTACCACGAGGGCCAGAACGAGAGTCCGGACCTTCTCCCCGATCTCCGGTGAAATGTCATTCCCAAACTGCTGCAGGGTGGTGAGGAAGCGCTTCAGCTTGCTGAGCTGCCGGGCCCCACACGTGGCTGGGAGCTGCTGGTTGGTCAGCGAGGAGGAGGAGGATGAGGAAGGACCGTTGCTGAACCTCTGGGGTGGGGACGGGGCCCCGTTCAGCGTCGGGGGGGAATGGTTTATTCCGTTGGGCACTGCAAAGGGGAGACAGAAGCGATGCTGAGCACCAGATGGGCACATCCCTGTGGTCTGCTGCTTCGGTGGATCCATCCTCCAGCCAGGAGGCTGCTGCTGCTGCTGCTGAGGGGCAGCTCAGGTGGCTCCACCTCGCCCGAGGAGGGCCGGCAGACCCTGCCCTGTGCCTGCCATCCCTCCCTGGGGATTTACAGGGAGTTTTGCAAACACGGTTGTTTTTCCCAACCCGGTCCCATCTGCAGCTTCGCCTCCTCTAAGTGGTGAGCATGTCGAAACAGACTGAAGGGCTGGAAGTTTGGGAACTCAGCAAGGGATTAGGATAAATTGTTGACATCCCCACGCTGTGGTTGCACAATGTTGAGCCCTGTCTGATGAGCAGCTGTGCACTGGGGCCCCAACTCTGTATAAATCCAGAATTTCAGAGTGAAAAGCACATCACTGGAAACAGAGTCGTAGCCGAGGCACTAGGTTTATCCTTAAAACTCAGCCCTGAATCCCTTATGGATTTAAGTGCTGACAAGGGGACCACAAGGTATAAAAACCATTTCAAGTGATGGTGTTCAGAGAAGCTCTGAAACCACCTGGCAGAGCTGCCCCTTGCCTGTGGGAGGAGCAGAGTCTTGTGAGAAAAGATGCCAAAATTTCTGCTGCAGCTTCACAAGGATCATACCAAATACTGATGAACCCAGTGAGGGGTTTTTCAGAGAAGACAGGAGGTACTTGAACAGTTAAACCACTCTGGGGCATGCCAGGGTTGGAGGCTGGAAAGGCTCCACACACCTGGACCTTCGTGGTGAGCACACGAGGGAAACTTCACCAGAGTCAGTTAAGATGCAAGGAAAGATAAGGCTAGAGAGACACCAAAGGTGGTTCCTGCTAACCAAGGGGTGACAGCCCCCACAGACAGATGATGAGACGAAGGTGAAGGCCAACACTGAGAGGATGGAGGCGCAAAGGCAATGTGAGCTCGTGCCTTTTGTTATGGAGCACAGCAACCTGAAAAGCTCCTGTTCACACTCACAAAGCAGCAAAGCAACAGGGATGTCAGGCTGTACCCGCAGGTACGGCTCCACAGAGCACACCAGAGCTGTGTGAAAGGCAAGGCCTTTCTGGTAATTACTCATAAAGGCCTTTATTTCACTATAAAAGGGGTTATAAATAGGGTGAAGCTGCCAAGAGAAGCTCCTCTCAAACAGCAAAGGCTCTGCAGCTCCGTGCTCTCCGGCGGCCACAACTGAGGCACTTTCCCCCTTCTCTATTTCACTTCCTCTTACGCTTTCAGATGAAAGTCTGGGGAGCATATATAGAGCATATATATAAATAGAGCAACGGGCTCTATTTATACCTTAGGAGAAAGAGGGGCTGTGAGACACCCCTGGGGCTGCAGGGGACCCTCGGGAGAGGCTGCCAAGGGGGGAGCAGAGGATGGCCGGGGGATGCCAGGGGAGCGGCGCGGGGTCGGGGCTGCCGTTACGCACGGCCCCGTGAGCGCGCTCTGCGTTTTTGGGCTCACCCCTCCTGACCCCCCCAACGGCCCCACCGCAGGGCAGCTGGCAGTTATCTGATCCTGCGCATCACCAGGATCTGCTCCACCACACACCACACAGCCAGGCTGGCACCTCGACTTCCAGGTGAGAGCACAGCGCTGGAGCGAGCGAGGCAGTGTACCAAGACCAGTGGGATTGCTGGTTTGGGGACAGCAGGATGATGAAATTCCTGGGAACAAAGTCCTCACCTAAAGCTCCTCTTAAATTCTGCCTTAGGTCCTACACAGTCAAAGGTTTTGCTGCTTCTCCAACCCTGTGTTAGTGAACCATAGGCAGGCATGGCTTTGTTCCAACTGCTCCACCTCACCTGCCCAAGCCTTGGGTTTGACAGGGCAGGTCACATCCCCACGGAGTGACCAAGACCCTCCGGTGCAACTGAGAAATGAAAAAGCAAGAACGAACTTCACCACAGGTCGCATCTCTCATCTATCTTGGAAAGAGGCAATTAAGTCATCTGCAATCAGCAGATTCAGGCTTCTTGGCCCTTAACAGCATGCCAAGCATCCTCATTGGAAAAATTAATTTCTGTCACTTTGCTAATGGTCTTTTTCTGCCTGAGCAAAAGGAGAGCCATTAACAACGCCTGAGCACATAAAGATGGGGACAATGTGTCTGGCGGGATAACCCGGTGATTAGCGCTGCTGCCAGCACCACGCAGCACATCACAGCGTGTCCTCCAGGAGGCTGGCCTGGAAATCTCCAAATCCCACTGCCAGCATGGAACTCTGAGTTAGCCCAGACACCATCATGGACAGCACAGCAAGGCACAAGCAGCTCGGGAACACTCTGTGCAGGGAAAAGGGGTGAGGAGAGCACGGAAAATACGTACGTGCCATGTGCGGGGGTCAGATAACTCCGTGCCCAACAAAGTAAAGCAGCTTTGCTCCCGGAACAATGCTTTTAAAAAGACATCAAATGGTTTAAATGTTGGCTAAAGAAGGAAAAAAAAACCCTTTCCAGGCTGTAAGAAAAGGCTGAAGGTTCTTTCCATCCATGGAGTCACCTCTGAGCAATGCTCAGCTAGAAGAAGTGGGTGGAAGGCTGTGCTACAGCTGGGCAGGATCAGGACTGACTGTGGCTTAATAGGAAAGATTATAAAGAGAAGATGGAGAAAAGAGAATCTGGATGGACAGCAAGGAATTTTCAAGGCTGGGAAATTAAAAAAGAGAAAAACTTTCTAATCTCAGCTGCAGGAATGCTGTCTGCAAAGTGAGATACAGCAGAGTGGGAATTAACTCCTCCAAAAGATAAAGAGGAAAGCCCAGCTCTTGGCTTGCTTGAAGCTGACCTGATAAAAGATTCAATTTCTTATGGAGTTTATGGTGGAAATCAAGGCTGCCACCTGCAAAGAGAAAGACTCAAGGCAGCACCAGGAGCAAGGCAGGAGCAGGCAGGGGGATTGCACACCCTGTTTTATGTCCCTCGTGCAGTACAGAAGTGCAGGAAAGCCCCGGTCCCCCCTCCCTCACAGGCAGGCAGCATCACCCGCCGTGCCCCGGCTGATGGCTGAGGCATCCTGGTGAGCTCTGTGAGCAGAGCCGTCCCCAGGACAAGCACAAGCAGGCCAGGTGAGCCAGGTGAGCCGGAGCTGCTCCCAGGACAGGGGGCCTTACGTGCAGTCGGAGTGAAGGACACGGGCCGGGGCCCGCCGGGGTTGACGGGCGGCAGCGGCGGCATGTTGGGAGGAGAGGACCTGGACTGGATCTTCACTTCCACGGGCGATCCGGGCATCACTGGCACCCTCTTCTCACCAGCAACTGTACCGAGAGAAGGTGGCAAGGCTTAGTAACACTCGCTGACACGCATTTCCCCGCCCAGCACGCCAGGAACAGTTGCAAGGGTGAAGATAAGAGCCGGGGGAAGTCACGCAAGGCTCCCACGCTGCTCTGGAGGGCCCCGAGCTGCGGACAGACACCCGGGGTCATGCCCGTGGTGTCTGTGCTCACCATCCCAGTCTCCTGACTCCATCTGCTCACCCCTCATGCCCGAAGATGCTGCTCGAAGTGTTTCTGTCCACTTGCTTTGCCCCTGTTAAAGATCTCTCTGATACTCCCCAGGTGTGCCCACACGCACCTCGCTGAGTCTTCCCAGAGGAATCACAACCTCTGGGAGCCACGCAACAAGTAACGTGGACTTGGGCTGTGCCAGAAGTGATGGAATGGGCCTGGGGTTGTAGATGAACTGATATCAGCTACTCACAGCCCCACTCCTGTGTGCAGTCTCTAATCTATCACCAGCTCAAACTGCAGCTCCGTTTGCAGCCTTGAGGGATGTCCCAGCTCAGGGGAACAGTGTGACCACACTCCCAGCTCCAGGGGCTGGGATCAGCTTCACAAGACAAAAAGGATGAAACATCCTAATGTAATAGGGGGATGCTTTTTTTTTTTTTTTTTTTTTTTTTGAGGTGGGTGCTTTGGGGTATTTTTGGTTTTAAAAGTGCAAACAACTCAGCAGACAAAGCCGAAGGATGTCCAAAGCACAGCTCCTGAGGGAGCCAGTCCCACTCCAGGGGTGCTCCATACTGCACTGCCAGTGTCTCCAGAGGCCATGACCCCAAAGAAATCACCCCTCTGAGATGATGGGCCCCACTCCCTGCTCTTCAAGCTGCCCCTCCCCTTGTTCAATTAACTCACTAACGAGATGTGAGCAGCTTGTCCCACCCAGGAACATGGCTGGGTCCCCAGCACGTCCAGCTGCACCCCAGCTCCAGCTGTGAGGGACCTCAACTCAACTTCCACCTCTCCAGTGATGCAAGCTGGCCTTGGGACCATCACCATCCAATTTGTTATCCACAGTTCTTACCAGGATCTGTCAGCTGCAAGAAACTCACCTTTTGAGCCCAGGCAAAGCGATTAAATACTGCATTCCCATAGAGCTCTGAATAGGTGGCAGAATTCTGCACTGAAATACAACCCAAACCTGCTACTTCTCAACTCCCAACAACAAAAAAGCAGCTTTGGAGAGCAGAGCAAACACAAACTGGCACCTGAGCCCTCGTGTTGCTGCCTGGGATCTGCTCCGTCAGCCCCAGCACCTGCTCTGCCACCGAGCTGCCTCATTTATTTTCCTTATGGCAAGTCATGGGGAATGCCAGCGAGGTAACAAATGAACTTCGTTATTCCCAGCATTTCTTTCTGCTGTTTGCAGGAAGGGGAAGCAGGGAGGATACACACTGAAAATCCATGTTTTCCTGCCCTGTCAGTACAGGTGGAATAACTTGGGCTGGAATCGCTACAAAACCCACGTCCCAGAACATTTGTGTCTTCGTTTATCTAAGCCTGCTTTCAAGGAACAAATTCTAGGCTTTGCTTTCATGAAGTGGGGCAGATATTGAAGCCATGGGAAACTACTATTATTTTTAACATACAATACCTCCATTAATCCCATATTGCCAACTACTGTACATGTGGTCCAGCTTCCATACAATTGAACCCTGATGTGCAGACTCTCCCTGTCGCTACCATGCATGAATATGATATTCCGATGAATAACCACGCATTGATAAACAACATGATACCATTGACACATGTAGGCACCTATCCCAGCAGGTGAGTTAATCAGCAAGAGCAGGGAAAACCCCCTTGACTTTCTTTCCTCTCTAAATCAATGCAGCAAAACAGTGAGATTTTGTACACCAAGTTAGGGGTATTTCTACTACAAAAAGTCTGAATCCCCTCACCCAAGCAAGGAAGGGACACACTGCTAAATGACCCAAATTTTTCTAACAAAAAAGCACTAATTGTGCCTCTCCAGCACTCGGTGTCAGTTCCCTGATGACCATCCAGGGACCCACTGCCACCCACCTGCCTCCTCTTCCTCTCCCCCTTCCCATGAAACCCCCTTTCCCAGGTGTACATGGCCAACCTGATATTGCCATACCCTGGGGAGCATGAAATCCTTAAGTTTTCTCCTATTCCTTCCTAAAATGTTCCTAGGGCGCATTAAGAAAGCAGAACTAATTTGGTTAATTTACAGGGAGGGAGATAAATTTTGCATAGAATTTATAACCCCAAAATAAAACCAGCTACTGTGTGAGACACCGAAACTGAAGCCCACAAGAAGCCAACACCTTCCCTTCCAAGCCCACTCCAACAGACAAGAAGCAAACAGGACTGTTAAATTTAAAAGCTTCCTGCTAATGACCTGGGGCATCTACAAATGCAGATAAAAACCATCTTTCTGAAGCTCTTTTTAGCCTAAACACGTCCATTTAATGAGAATCATCTGAGCAAACCAGGCTGTGACCAAGGGCTTGAGTCAGCCTTGAGTTGACCTGGGGCTAAAACTGAGGCAGTGAGCTGCTCCCTGGAGGAGGGCTGCCTTCCTGGTCTCATTCTTTCACTTCCACCACTCAGACATATTTACTGGCTCACCAAGAGCAGCTTTGCAGCGCTGCCTCCAGATGCACAGGGAGGATGCAGAGATGCTCCCCAAAGCGTGTGCAAGTCACTCAGCTGTGTCACTCACCTAAAGAGTCAAATGCCATCGCAGATTTTGGGTGATACTCTAACAAGAATAACTGTCAATGATTGAATGCTCCAAGCACCAGAGCAAGAAGCCTGCCCAAACTGGAAACACTGCACTGTTTTCCTTCGAAAACTCCTCCTTCCAAACCTTACCTAGATCAGTAACATAAATGCTGTTGTTACTTCTCAAGCAGTGCCTGCAGGAGCAGGCCAGACATGTTTATGGCACAACACTTTGGCTGCCAAGCTGCCAAATGTCCAAACTTTGCAGAGACACGTGCTCAGCTGCGCACCAGGACCTGCCCAGGGCGACCAGGGAAAGAGGCGGCAGCGACGGGGACACCTGGGTAGGAGAGCTGCCTTCCCAGCCTCAGACACACGGGAATTTCCCATGAGAAGACGACCCAGAGAGAACAAAACCCAAGGAGACCCTGTTTTAGTCTTGGCTCCATGGAAGAATCCCACCTCCTCCCAGCAGTGGCGGGTTGTGCGGCGCAGATTTCGCAGCGCTGTCTCAGCTCCCAGCCGCTCGCTGGGCACGGGCAGCTGCAGCCACAGAGCAGCCTGTGCTCCTGCCCCAGATATTCCTGTGTCCCATTTAAGGAGCCCAGGTGTGCAAGAGACCAGAAAGTGCCAGAGCTGTGACTACACCTGGAGCCCTCCCTCCCTGGCCCCGGGTTCATCTGCCTCCGCTCTGGCTGACGGTGTGCACCAGATTTCCTTCGCTGCTCCAGTTCCCATCCTGGCGTAACAAATTAAAAAGGAACATATGTCAGGATTAAGCGCAGCTGACGATCTTCCTTTCCGGAGAGGAGAAAGAGCAAAGTGAGACAACGGCACAAGACGCCAAGAGAAAATCTGGGGTCTCAAGTGATCCTCAGAGAGGTCCCACTCCTGCATTCCCAGGACATTTCAGAGGGGGCAGTTCCAACACCAGCTCCAGACAGATCTTATCCTGTTCATTTTCTTTAAAGAAGTCTTCCACCTATGGTGTTCGGTACAAAGGGAGTGTTGCTGTGACAGGTAACTTCAGCATTTACCTGCACTAAAATCTGTATAAAGAAGCTGCTTTATTAATCTCTTCATGCCTGTGGGCTTGAGATAATGGAAAAGGCAGAAGAAAAAAAAGCAGCAACAAGTTAGGGAGTATCTCAAGTACACTGGAATTTAAATTAATCCTCAAATTCCTCTGGCAATTAGAGAATAAACTAAGTGATGAAAAAGAAGTAAAAACAGTGCATGAGGAGAACTGGATGTTACCTTCCCCAAAAAAGCAAGATTAGGAGCTGGAGAAGAGTGACAGTGAGACAGACAGACACAAATGGTCTCCTCCTCATCCTCTTCCCAAAATCAAAGTGTAATTCAAGCCAGTATCAGGAGGTGCTCCACTCAGCTCAAGAGAAAGCTTCGATCTAGATTCCCTGGCAGAGCCATGGATTTGCTGAGACCAAGGGAAGAGAGGAAGAGCCACTGCGACAGAGCAGAAAACGGGGATGCTTCATATGAATTTACACTGTAGTGTCTGCATGGGCACAACTTAACCCAGTCACCTTCCTGAGGGATATCTTCAGGCCATTCCTGATGCACGGGGTTGGATTCCCCTTGATTCCATGGCACGAGAGCTAAGGAGGCAGGATGAACCTGCCTGCCCTGGGAGTGACTTTGGAGCTCTCATTTGTAAAAAAGCTGCAAAGAGTCAGAACTGTGCCTCACCAACCCATGTGCCAGACTTGAGCTCTCCAGCTTTCTGTAGAAGTCAAACCATGAAATATCTTGGAAGAAATAAGAGAAAACCACATGAAACATGAGACAGCCCTGCAACACCAGCAGCTATGCCCAGGTAAGGGTTTGCCTTCCCCTTTGGCAGTTTGCAGGACAGAGAACAGGCTCAAAATCAGACCTTGTCAACAAAGCTTTTATCACTAAGTGATTACATTGCAGACTTGTAAATTAACAAAGGTATTTTTTTGAGTAAAGGCTGTGTGCAAGGGTTTTCCCAGTGATTCAGTCTCAGGAGGGAAAGCCTGTAATGATTTCAGACAGAAAAGTTTAATCAAAGCAGGTGTTTTCAACTTTCATCTGGAACAGGCAGAACATATTCATAACCTAAAAAGCCTCTCCTTACCCCAAAAAGTTAAAAGCCCCAAATTCATACCTTCCCCTTGAGCAAGGGACTGGAGAACTGACCCAGTAACAACAGCCAAGGTCGGGTCCAGCAAGAGAAATTCTTTGGTCACTCATGAGCCAGGTCTGAGCTTATTCCAGAGCCAGTGGACAAACAGACACCCCAAAGGTGATCCAGCCATCCCAAAACATCCCTCAAAGCAAGGGAGATCAGCCACCCTCCAGCCACACCTCTCTTTCCACTGGCCCTGACACCTCAGGTGAGCACTCAGGCTAGAGGCACGAATTACAGATCACCTACAAGTCAGCAAAACGATCCCTTCCTACAAACAGCCCTTGGAACTTCTTCCCCCACCATTTACACAGATCAGACTCCCTGTTCCAGATAAAGCAACACCAAACTTGGCTAAATGGACAGAGAGGCCATTGGAAAGGGGCAGACAAAGGAGGGACAGACCTTTTAACAGCCCCCCCTGACCCAAACTGCTCTATAACTCTGCAAGTAGCTCTGTGTCTCACGCTGGAGGGCAGGCCAGGGACATGCCCCAGCCCAGCCCTGACGTCCCCAGCGAGGAGGACGTGCACAGTTGGCTCCTCACAGGGTCCCTGTTGATCGTCTGAATGCAGACGAGAGGCAGCATCAGTGTAACCTGACCTGATAATGTAAATAGGGTGAAATGAAATATGGTTCGCCACCTCCCCAGCTTTGGCGAATGTTTATTTTGAATAACATGCTTATCTGCTCCAACTGCTCACCATCTGTTTTCAGTCTCCACCAAGCTAATATTTTTCACATTTAGGAACTGAGAAATGGGAAGAATTACATTTAAATTTTATTAACATCTTTCCTCCGCTCCAAGGTTGCCTTTCCCTCCCCTTGATGGCTCTAAGCCATCTGTAGAGCACCTTTGCAGCTCTCCAAGGCATGCAGATGAGAGGTGATCTACATGCAAAGCAAGAGCATCATTACTCAGGCTTGCAGAAGATGCCATTTACCGCTTCTCCACCGCAATTCCCTCCCTCACCTGCTTCCAGACAGCTTCCCCCAAGCTCAAACTCAAATCACATCGTCAAGGGAAAAGTAATATTTTATCTTTTTGCAGCACGGCTGCATCAAAAAGCGATGGAGGGGAAAGACTGAAGGTAAGCATCAGGCACAAGACAGCCAATACAGCAGCTTTCAGCAGAAAAAAAAGGATGGTTGGGTCTGTCCCAATTTGGAGGAGAGTGAGGCACTGGGAGGTGTGTAGTCAAGATGACTTCTCTCTACAAATATTGACATTTATTTGCTTGTGGGGTGGTTTCTAGAGGTCTTTCTTTGCTGGAGTCAACAAAAGGTGATTTACAACCAGCACTGGGGGACACGAGTGTGTGGCATAAGCAGGTCACCAGCAAGGGCTGGTCACACGAGGTCCCTTCTCCCTTCTCCTCCCTCCATGCCATGGAGCTGGCCAAGATGCTACTACAGCATCAGTGGCAGCGGGTAACTCATGTCACTGTACAGATATTTCCTCCACTCCATGTGATCAGCCTATTTTTACCCCGTTGAGCTCAGTTTTATGGCACATCCAGGCTCCTGAGCTGTAAGATGCTGTGGGAGTGGAGAGGGCTCGGCACCTCTCAGGAGAGCCTTGCATCACACAGGAGGGAGCTGCTGAGCCTGGGATAGGCATTTTATAAATCAAAAATAAACGCGTGTATCTCCATTGCCATCTAGTCCTCTCCCACACACAGCTGTTTCACTTTAAATCTCAATTCAATGCGAAACTCAGATAGAAGAACTTGAAAGAGCAAAGTATGTTATCGTTCGCAGGCAGTCCAGAAAGCAGTTAATAAGGGAAATAAGATTAATAATTTATTCCTGAAGGCAGACTGCAGATCTTTATCCATCCTGCCCTTCAGTGATTTTTTTAAAATCCTATTAATGTGCCTGGCTCTAGGAACTCAGCAGTAGCACAGGTTGGATTTCGGAGCAGTTCCCGGCCAGACAAGGCGGCTGCAGCTCCAGCTCTGCCCGTGCCATGGCCGTGTCAGAGCCAGCAGCACAAACCTGCCTGCATGGCATTCCTGCCTCCTGAGCTGTGCTTTCCTCTGGGGCCACAAATTCAGGACAGGACCAAACCCTGGCTGTGGGATTCACCCCACAAACTATCACACCCAACAGGCCCCGGAGCTGCTGTGCATCGAACCCCCGAATTCTGGTCATCTCACTTCTGCAAGAACACAAACCGCTGCTGTGGTGATCCCCGCTCTCCTGCTCCCTTTTCCATGAAGGAGGCAGGGAATAATGACCCTGACAGCCATTTCCACCCAGGAGCTGTTGCTGCTCCAGCCACCACACCACAGCCATTCCCTTCCCACACCACTAGCAATCCCTACAAATAAATTTTGGGGGCCAAAATTCATGCCTTGATGTCCCTGGCAGCAGCTTTTGCTCATCACTGTCTCAAAAGGATGGTGTGAGCTCTGCCAGGGAGCCTGTGGTGCCCTGGGGCACGGAACCCTCCTCATCCTCACCAGCTGCCTGTTCTGCCCTCATCAGAGACAGCCACCCTGGAGGGAGGCATACACTCCTGGAATAGAGCTCAGGAGAATACGTTCCTGGACACCAAGGCCTGCATTGCAGTCTTAGCACTTTGGGGACTGAGGGGAGTGATGCAGCCTCCCCAAATCATCCCTTTGGCTGGGTTATAACCTGGGACAGGGCACTCATTCAGCAGCGCCACAGTTGCTCACTAATTCCTTTGCTTAGTTACTGCTAAGTATTTTGGTAATTTTTCATTAATTCCTTGTTCCATTTAAGATTACAGAACCAAGACTATTTTTTTTTTATCACCCACTCCCATAACAATATTAGGAAATATTTCCTCCTCCACACTATTTACTCCTTGGGCTAAAGCACTCAGAATGAAAAATGAAAGCAGTTACAGATATCAAACGGGCAATTATCACAATCATGGCAAAAAACGAGTTCTTCAAAGTCTCAGCCTGCTGCACACTGCTCTCCAAAGCCTCTGACTCTGAGCAGAACAACGGTGGCGGGAGCAAAGTTTCCAGATGGGAACATCTGTGTCTCATTTGCCTCAGGGAAGAAAACACCAGGAAGATTAACGGCTCCCGAGGCTGGTGGAGCCCAGACACAACACGTACAGAAGGGATACCATGGAGGAAGGCTTGGAGCAGCAGCCTGCCAGCAAAGATTGGGGGTTTTTTATCTAATGATTATTTTTGCATCGCTTCTACATGTGGGGAAATGAGATGTCAGGGCAAAAGAGAGCTTGGGTTTTATTTACTGGAAATGCTGTGTGGAGTGAAAGTAAGAACTGAGTTAATTATATTAAAAAAAAAAAAAAAGGAAATAAAAGCAGCACGTTTATCATCTCAGCTACTTTTTAGATAGAAAAAATCATTTTAAGAGTTGGCTTTAAGGGGTTACACTCCCAAGAGGTCTGAAATTGCTCCCTGCCCAGAGCATCAAGTCCATGGATTCGCCCCTCCAGGATCCAGTGAACACCAAGTTTACACCACAGAGTAAGAAGTGATCCAACAAGTGGGAAACTCATGGTTGAATGACCAAGTCCCCCCTGGCAATGGCAGCAAGAGCCTGTTTTTCCCTTAGGAGCATTCCTTCAATTCTGCCCCAGTTTAGGGACCACATTTCTGAAGGTGGGCAGGCATATGGTCCACAGGTTATACAGAGGAACAACTGAGCACAGGAATTTTGAGAGTGCAAATCTGTTCCTCATTCTGCTTAGGCTAAACACCGTGGCGTAAATAAAGCTAGAACTTTTGTACCTGTAAAATTTTGGGAGGTCCAAAAGAGGGGAAACACAGTGAAACAAGCTCTAACTTTAGAAAGCATTTTCCACCTTAACAGAGGCTTCAAGACAGCCTTTAGGACATGATTTTATCTAGCCCTCATAAATCCTTTTAAAACATGGATTGCTGGCCATTTAACAAGCAGCTCCACCCTTCTCCTGCTCCCCAGATGAAACACATTCACACTGGGCTCCATTTTGTTCCGTCCTTCTCTGACCCAGCAGTACCAGCAAGGCAGCAGAGCCTGGGGAACCGTGGTTAATTGGCATCCTCTAATTACTAATGAGCTCCAAGGGGCTCTCTGCAGCTCTGAACAGTCAATAGGAATGCATCCACTGATTTAAAGAGGCTTGGGAAAAGCAGAGCCGCTGGAGCAGGCTCCTAGGAGTGACCCAAGGAACTGCACTGGGAACCCACAGCTCCCCATGGACGATCCAGCACGGAGCCACCACCACTGCAGCCCTTGCTGGGCTCCTCAGGAACGGCTCTGGAGGAGCCTCAGGGAGGGTTATGGGATTCTCTCATCCAAGGGGAGCATTCCTAGGGGGTTCTGGCTGCTCTGCAGCTTCTCCTGCGCAAGAACCTCTCGCACGGATGCTGCAATTAGAGGTGTCCGAGCGGCGTTTGTGGTTTAAAAATCCATCGTAAGAGATTTAAGCCACAAATTCATCCCATCACCGCTCCACAAACTCCATTTAGGACCCTGAGGCTCCTCGCTGCCCGACTTTAGCCTGTACCAAAAGAGCTGAGGAAAGGGCAACGTGCACAGAGCAGATTCCAGCGGGAGCCGACAGCCGCCAGCGCAGCACACGCAGCGAGGCCACAGCTCCCACTCTGCAGCACTGCCCTTCCCTCCCTGTTCAGCTGCTCCAGGAAATCCAGGTGAGCACTGCAGCTCTGCCATTCCCATGGCTTCCCCAGGAGAACCCCCTTCCCAGGGAGTCCTGCAGCTTCCGCACCGCGAGTCTGGCTCGTCCCAAAAGTGACGGTCACCAGGTCAGCGAGCCTCAATTTTCACTGCCTGGTGTTTTATGTCCCAGTTTCAGTAGGAAAAGCTGTGGAAAAGGGGGACATTTTCTAGGCAATTCCATAAGAAATTTAGGAGGTGCTGAGAAGGGTCAGCACAGTGAGTCCCTTTGCTGAAGGCTTCCCACCAGCGGTCCCGCTCTGCTCACTGCAGGATGAATCCCTGCCTCTCCAAGGACAATCATTTTGGAAGTTTCCTCTGAGAAAAGCATCCCATCGAGCAGAGGCTACTGCACTGCCTGGAGCATTTTTAACCCCAAGCAGCCGAGGGATGGTGTGATAGCCCTTATCACAGTGCCAGCTGAGCTCAGATCCCAATCCCACAGCCCCTGGCACTTCAGACCCTGCCCAGCCCTGTGCCTCTGCTCCCAGTTAGCTGCTGGGAATAAGTTCAGCCACGTGCAGGACAAGCTCCTACAGGGATCTGCATGGTCTGTACAAAAGCTCCCACAGATTGTGATGAGGACAGCAAGGTTTTTTGTCATCAGAGAATCCAGAAATCCTTCAGCCACAGCAGCTCCTTGGGGAGAGACAGCCTTGTCTGTGCAAACGTGTCCTTTCCCCCAGGCATCCCTGAGATCGCACTGGAGCTCCACAGAGATCCTGCCTCACTGGGGACAACAAACACAGGCATTGTCCATGACTTGGACAGGTCATCCCACACTGCCACATCCCAGGGATCCACACAGCAGGGCAGAGACAGCCTGCAGCACCTTGGAAGTTCAAGCAACACAACAGAAGAGGGGAACAGCCTGAAAAATCATTAAATCTTTCAAAATAAAAGGATGAATTCAAACCCACCTTAAAATCACCCAGTGACTGAAGATTTGGGAGCTTTAAACCTGATTACTAAAGACATACAAGAGGAGTTTAAAGTCAAGCTTTAAAACCATTTAAGAAGACATTCCTCTTGCCGTCCTCCATCTTCCAAAGCCTGCTGCTTGATGGTTTGGTCCCCAACACTAAAAATCAACCTCAAAATCAGCACTGACCTCAGAAAACGAGTACTGAGCAAGTCTGGATTTCTTAGAGCATCATGAACATCTCTGAGCACACAGGGATCTGGGCTAATGAGAACAGGAACAGCAGGTCTGGGGTTTAAGGGTAGGAGTATCCAGTGAGTAGAGAGTACTCCAAATGAGTAAAACACAAACTGGGATACAAAAGTCTCTGCACACCAGACAGACACAAAGCAGCAGTGACAGCAGCTCAAGCACCACTACCAATAACTGTAAATAACAAGCAATTAAGAAGAAAAAAAAGCAAGGTCACTTCTAAAAGAAGTGAGATCTCAAGGCAGAAAACCACATTTAATCCATAACAACCAACGTGACCACAGAGAGGCACAAATACTACTAAGGACACCCGAAGCTATTACAAAAGCCTGTATTAAACTAGAAAAAACCCAAAACTAACAACCAACCTGCTTGTTAAGCACAGAGCAGGTACAAATCCTGACCATCTGGAGAAGGAAGCAGTCCAGAAGGTCATAGTCAGAGGGGCCAGTTGAGATGAAAACAATGGTCGTTTTAGCAAAAACAAAACAAACCACGAACCAAGTTCTACCACAAACCCAAAATGAAGCAATCAAGGAAGGATACAGAAAAACATCCCCCTTGGGTCCCTGAAGTCATACCATTTCCAAATATAAAACAGACTAACACAGAGTCTCTCTTCTCCAGATGGAGGATGAAGAGCAGGAGCTCACCACTGCCAGCCAGCTCCAGGGCTAAAGCTCCACCAGACTTCATCCAAAACTGGGCAAGCTGGCCAAGAAATCAAGGAGGAACTTGGGAAAGAATTGGGAGATCTTTCATCCTCATTATTTACAACTCCCTACAAGTGCCAGAGGAGACTCCATCCCTCTGTCAGTGTCTGCAGGGAAGGGTCAGAGCAGGGAGCAGACTCTGCTCTGCGGGGACAAGAGGAACTGGCAGGAACTGATGCCCAGGAAGTCACACTTGAACGTGAAAAACTTCTTTACTATGTGGGATTGCCCAGGGAGGGCAAATATCTCCCACACTGAAGGTATTCCAGAACTGTCTGGACACAACCCTGCGCCATGTGCTCCAGGATGACCCAGCTGGAGCAGGGATGTGGGACCAGCGGCCCCATTGTGATCCCTTCCTATCTGACCCACGCTGAGGTTGTGTGAGCAGGAGTGTCCCTTGCCCCAGGGCAGGGTGGCTTTCCCAGGCAGGCCTGGCACGGTGCTGGCAGTGCTGCCCACAGCAACACCCCAGCCCTGCCGAGACTGCTGGGGCAGCCAAGCCTCACTAATGACTCCCCAGCTCACTTCATTCGCTTGGGTGCTAAGTGCATTCAGTGCTGCCCAGCTAATAGCCCCTGCCATCAGTGGCACACACAGGAGCCCTGCCAAGATGACAATTCTGCCTCTTAAAAACACTCCTCACACCACTACACAAATGGCTCTTCCTCTGTGCCCCAAGCCTGACCAGCCTGTGGGAAATTTCCACCATCCCCCGGAGCTGGAAGCACAGGAGGAACACATTTAGGGGTGTGGGGTCCCTACACACGTGGAGCCCCATGAGCCAGCATCTCCTGCAGAGTCCAGGCACAGAGATTGGGATGGACAGGAGAACCACCAAAGTTCACTATTTAGAATCATGGAAAGGTTCGGGTTGGAAGGGACCTTAAAGATCACTCTGCTCCAAACCCCTGAACACCTTCCACCAGACCAGGTCACTCCAAGGTTACTCCTGTCCAACTGGAACATGAACACTGCCAGGGATGGGGGATCCACAACTTCTTGGTCTGCTCCCAGCAGAGATGGATGCACAGCAGTGACTGGTTCTGCTGAGCCTCCTTCCCCTCCCTGTCGTGGGCAGCAGAGGTGGAGAATTTCCATGGAAAACCTCTGGAGATTCAGCGATGCACAGGGACTGGAGAGCGAAGGCTGGCTCAGCTGCTGCTGCACTTGCTTTCAGCCCATCACACAGCAACACAGCACAGACAAGACTTTCCAATTCATCATTCTTAGGATTGTCCTCAAGTAGTGACCAGTAACCTGCCTTAACCTGCTCCCCATCAACTGGAGCACAGGGGGAAGACAAAAACCCAAAAAGCTCAATTGTCAAAATCGCGAGAGCGGGGCACAAACCAACCCAGCAAACCCCCAAGTTTGTTCCAAACTGCCATTTTCCTCCCCTGGTCACAGCAAAGCCTGCGACACCGTGCCTATAAATTTCCTCTAATGATGCAGCAGTGAGGCAGAGCCCCATCTGTGCCTGGGCACAGGTGAGACTTTTCACTATCGTGTAAGTGCAGGCTGCCTTTCAATTACACTCACCAGCCCATTAGGCAAATTAGATTTGCATATGAGAGGATAACTAGAAAGACAAGAAATAGGCCCTGAAGGAAAATGCATTCTAGAAGCTACATGTCCCTGGGAAGATGTGGACAGGGAGTTTGCTGTTCAACCCTTTAGGGCTGCTTTAGGTTTTCATGGTGTTCAGGTTTCTCTCCGAGCTGGCGTGGGTTTGAGGACAGTCTCTCCACCAGGCAGAACTGAAGCCAGACAAAGACATCTGCGTTCCCTGCATCCCCACCTCCCTAAAAAGATGCCCATTTCTGCAGGGCTTTGCATCATTTGCAGGTTCTGCCTTGCAGTATGCTGGGAAGGAGATTAAAATATTACTGGTGTGAGAGGATTTCAATTGATTCCACCTGGGTTTCAATAATAGATCACTGAACTACAGAATTATCCCCAGCACCCTAAGAAGGTCCAGAGGGACATGATACCCAGTGGTATGGCATTACACACGTGTTCCATGTCACTGAGGACACTCATGTGGACTAAACAGTCCTGCTCAGGTGACTCTGAAGAATTCATCCGCCTGCACACACTTTTTTTTTCTTTTTTTTCCCTGGTGAGTGTATGCAAAACAGAGACAACCTAGCTCATCTCCCAGAATCCAGATGGCACTTGCAAACCTTGTCTGTGTATCAAATGTTGTTTTTTAGATCAAGTGTCCCTGGTTGACAACACAGAACTTCACGATGCTATCTTTAGAGAGGCTTCTCTGCAAAGAAACACCCTTGGAGCATACGTTGCAGGAATATGCTAATGTGGCAGGGTGTTTTCAGCGGCCACAAATGGATCTGTTCCCGGGAGCTCAGACACCCCACAGCAAGCTGAGACTGGCTGCAGATAAAGGGTCACCCAGCCCCTAGGGAAAAGATGCACCGACAAGTTAAAAATCGCAGAGAAGGGTTAAGTTACACCACTGGAGAGATGCAGGATGAGCTCACAGCAAGTGCACTCACACACAAATGATGATTACCAAAAAACCCTACTAAATGAGTGAGGGCAGCTCAAAACAGAAAGCAAAATCCAAGACTTTCCATTCCTTGACTTCTCCTACAAGTTTAGAGATTTTTACCCTATTTCCTCTCAAGCTAAGTGCAAGGATCTTATAAAAACCCAATGATTTTTCTTCCTCAAGGTCTTCACTTCCTCCTCCGTATTTCGTGCCAAGATAAAAGCAGCACACACAAAGTAAGTTCTTTAAAACCAGCCCATTAACAAAGAACAAAACTCTACAAGTAAACTTGCAGTTTCACATATTCCTGAGACAGTCATATTAACTTCAATGAAAAAAATGGTAGCAGTTGTTAAAACACCAGCACCCCCCAAAAAACCCACCCTGAGTTATTTTCTATTCTCCTCAGCTCCAAGAACAAGAATCATCACCTGCATGTGAAAAAGCATGGAAAAAACCCCTGACTTATACACACTCTCCCCTAAGCACCAAAATGGCCTAACAAAAACCAAGAAAAAACAAAGCAAGCTGCAGAAACAGGTTATGCCCTGGGATCAGAAGGTGACACCAACAGCACTGAGGTGGCAGAAATAACCCCTCGCGCCTGCTGCTGAAAAGAACATTTCAGAACAGTGACATCAGGTAAAGCAGCAGCTTTTGAAAAAAGAAAGTGATCCAGGAGGTAGCTCCTTCCATATTGCAGGCGCTCACAGTAAACACCATATGGCCTGTTAATTTAATTAGGGAGAAGAAACCCCCTAAGTTTGAGATTTGACTTTGAAGGGTTTAAAACGAGTCTGAGGAAAATCGCTCGAGATATTCCACGAGGTTGCCTTGCTTCCTTCATTCACCTTCTGACCTGCCGTACCTGGTGGCTCTCCCCAGGCTGCACAGCCCCCCTCAGAGCTGGAATTGTTTTAGAAGCCCACTGCCTTCCCCACCACTGCACCTGCACGGATGCTTCCCTGGGAGATCTGGGTGGTCCACGCCAGGCAGCCAAGCCAGGAGAGGTCTGCATCAGGAAGGAGGGACTTGGAGTAAACAAACCAAGTACTTCAGCTGAACACACCTTCTCGGAGAGCAACTGGAATTTTTGTTTAAAATGCTCACAATCTACACTGGCAGGTCCCACCTGTCAAAAGGAGGATGGAACTCATGGTGAAGGTCAACGTGACAAATGGTGGAGCACCAATGCTGAGACACCAAGCTTCAGGGCAAGTCCACTCCCCATCCGTAACTAAGTTTTGCATCTGTAATCTTGAGATCAATCAACCAAGCTCCAGCTGCCCCTGAAGACTTTTGTACCCGGGCAAAGTCTCAGTGGCTAATTCCAGACCAGCCAGGAGACTCTGTTTGCTGAATAAAATGTCATTCTCCATTATGAATATATCTTCCATGTCTCTTTGTGAGCAGAGAGAGGCATTTCTAGGATCATTTCCAGCTAGAGGTTTGCTTTCCTGCACCTGTACCACGATGGGACACTGCAGCAGCACTGCCCTGCTCCCTGCCAGGTCTGTGCACCAACTGCTCAGGGCATCGCCAGCAGGAACAAGAGACATCCCGTGGAAGGGCCTGCTGGGGCACCCCCAAGAATGCAAAGACACACAAGGTGATGATTCCCTGAGGAATGGCCTCCCAAGCTGTACCAGCTGAGGCTTACAAGGCTCTGGGAGGCTCTGACCTCCAGCAGCCCCCTGAGATCCAGGCAGCAGCAGGAACATCTCCATGGTGCCCCAAGGACCACCATCCCCTCACCAGCTGCTCCGTCAGGAGCCTCCAGCACAAACCTCATCAGCACAACCTTTAGGGGTCCCAGCTGCGTGAGAGAACCCCAACATTTCTCCAGAGAGGTGTGACCAACTGACCTCAGCCTGGGCCAGGGCTTTGGCACCCAGGCTGCTGGGGCAGGGGCACAGAGGGAAGCTCAGCCTGATGCCTCCAGCATGGGCACGAGCTGCCAGGCTCCTCCATTCCTGCCCGCACAAAGTGGGTCAGGGCTGCGTGGGCTGATCCCACGGGACGTCACCCACCTGTGCTCCCCACCGGAGATGCCTCGGTGCCTCTCAAGAGCAGGTGCATTTCCCAGGCCCAGGTAGGGCACCAAGGGATGCTCCCTCCCTCCCCATCCCAGCTTGTCTTGAGGAAAACCCAGGATGCTCCATGCCAGCACTACCACAGGGGGTATTTCGGGAGGTGTGGACTTGCACAGGAATAATCACATTGTTCCTAGAAATTTGTAACCTCAGTTGGCATGGAGTTTCTCCTTGGCTCCTCTCAACAGTTGACTACACTCACGAATTAACATCCCACTTGTTTAATTATGTTTTCCTTTTCCTTATCCAGACCTAGGCTGGGATCTGTATGTCCCTTTAATAGGTGTGTCACAGCACTATGCCAGAGTTCCCCTTTTTCTAGTTAAAAAAAAAAAAAAAAGCCAAAAAACAAGCCCAAACCCAAATAACAAAACATCTAAAGGCCAGCAGACTTCTTCCTGCTAGCAAGGAAACCTCCTCTCAGGACACTGCAAAGATTTAATTTACTACCAATTGCCCTCTGGTTATTTTACATTTATGGGGTGGGGGCTGAAGAAAGGAAGAAAGCAGAGAGGGTGTAATTAGCTTTGCTTGTAAAATGTTCATCCCAGTTGTAACAGCAACTGGAGCCTATCGGGGGCTTAATAGATTTCAGGGTTTTGTTGAAGCTGAAGGGTCTGCGTGGGGGTGGGAATAAAAAAAAAGGGGAGGGGGGGGAAATATTAAAAAAAAAATCAATAAGTGGATCCTACATCTTGCCACAGCCCCATATGGAAGTAATCAAGCACAAGGGTGGCAGCTGGGGCCAATAACAGTCACCTGCAGCCGAGGGACGTGGGGGTTTGGGATGGGTTTTTGATGCTAATTTCCTGGAGGAACAATGCGGGAGCGGCAGCCGAGGGCGGCTGAATGGGGCGCAGCGGAACAATGGCTGCACCTGGCGCCGCGGGCAGCCCCGAGCCGGCACACAGCGCCCCGCACATCTGTTCGCACAATGCCGCTCCCCCGGCCGGCAACAGGTCTGGGCTCGGCCCTCCTCATCCTCAGCCTCACCCCCAGCCTCCGCTCCGCCACGGGCACACACACTCCTGCGCTTTGCCGGGGGTTTTTTGGGGAAAGGGACGGTCACGCGGCATCCCGCCGCCACAGACAAGGCGAGGGAGGAAAACGGACTCTCGGCTTTGAGGATCTGCAGGTGTTGGTTCTTCTAAATGGTGTCCTGGCCACCTGTGACTGTCCTCCTCCAACACCCCCCACGAGTCCTGCCGCAGGCACCAGAGATGGGAATCCCGCGGCCGGGAGCGCGCCGAGGAAATTCAATACGCATTATTCTAAAGCCTTAAGCTTAGCTTATAAAAATGCCACTGCCCAGCGCAATAAAAGGCATGATAGTTACACTTTAAAATGCTTTGAAACCTCTGAAATCGCTATTGTCCTGTCGGACGTAAGCTGCTGACACACAAAGCCGTGCTAAGGTCAAGGTCCTGCCTCAGAAAATTGCTTGCAGACCCAGGAACTGAACCCAAGCCTCTCCGTGCTGCACTTCAACTGTGGGATCACCGCTCACCATTTCTTCCTGGCCGCTGCTCCCACTCCAAACAAAGGTTTTTTCCAGCCGTTCCCTGAACGCTGCATGAATTAAGGCAGTCTCCATCATAAAAATAAAAGTTGAACAGACTCCCAGAGACCTGCAGTGACGCTGCCCCCAGGGACTGCTCTGGAGTGTCTGTCGAAACACATTTCATACCTAGCTCCTAACAAGCAATCGGATGTGGAAATAGTCACTAGATAAAGGCAAGCTTACAATCCAGTCCAGAACAAGTATGGGAAAGCCAGCTCTTGTAATGGGAAAAATCCCAACAGGCAGCAGATTATGACCATCTCCTCCTCAGATTCAAAAACTAGTCAGCATTGACTTAAATCTGCCTCATGTGCCCAAGTCCTCAGATGACTGTGTTCAGCTCTCCAGCTATACTATAAACATCACACATACACGTCAAACAAATCTCGTTTTTTGTCCAAACCTTAAAAAAACAGATCTGGAAAAAACAAGAGGCCACCTGGCTCCCCCATCCCATCCCATAACCGTGGGAGAGTGCTGCCTCCTGCTAAATGCTGCTGGTGGTTACTGCATTTATGGGTCAATTTGGGGACTGGAGGGCTGATTGACTGGAAAACTCAGCTCCTGCAGTCAAACCACACAAACCTGTCAAACCAGTGACAACTTCTACAAGCCCAAATCCACCCTGGGCGACACAAGACAAAGCTCTGGAAAGCAGCAGTAAAATCATTTGGGACTCACACTCGATGCGACAGGCGAGGCAGCATTAAGCGAAACCCCGCTCTCTGGGGGACACTGGTCCTCTAACACTGACAATAAACCAGAAAAAACCCAAACCCAACAGCCTGACCCAGGGTTCACGTGAGCAAAGCTCCCTTTGCTTTGGCGGGTTTAAACAAGCCTCTGCAACACCAGCAGATGCAAGTTGCAAAAATAGCAGCATCTTGGAAGTAAGCAGGGGCTGTGGCTCCAGTCCCTGGGCAGAGCAGAGCCTGGCTTGGCAGCACTGGTTTGGCCTTTTCACTATTAAATGGAGTTTCTGCTCTGTTCCTCGGGGCATTCCCTGTGTAATAGAGTTCTCTGATTAACGATTCACTCTCCTTGCCTTTAGCAATTCTGTTCCTTCCTCAAACCCTTCAAATCCTTCCCTTGGCTTAGCTGCACTTTCCTGTTGGCAGTCATTGCTCAAATTGCCTTTGCTTTACTCCTTTTTCCTTGTTTCCCACACTGGAGTCTCTGAGTTTTGCATTATTTGGGTGTTTCTCTAGCTGCTGGATGTGCTGGGCTACCTGGCTGTGAAGGGCATGCAGTCATTTAGGCGAAGCCTAGGTGGTTCCAAAAATCAGACTAAACATCTTTCCCATATTAATAGTGAAAATCACATCATCCAGCAGACGGGGGGTGGGGGGGGGAAGTGTCTTTACTTGCATGTCCTGCACCATTTCTATAAAATTACTAGGACTGATGACAGAGTTTCAAGTCACCCTCTTCTCCAAAATACAACCACCGCTCACATCTAAGCACTCAGCTCATCAGGCACCCTAAATCCTTTTTACAGATAAAGGAGCCTGATGGAAAAAAAAGAAAGTTTCCTGCAGGGTTTGAGCAGAACTCTACCAAAGGAGTTGTTTAATGGCCAAATCGTGCTGCCCTGATGCCGGCAGAACTTCCATTTGCTTCATCAGGGCTCGGCTCGCAAGGAGACCGCAGCAGCAGCTGCTCCAACACCCTGCACTGCCTTCACAAATTCGGGAAGTCTGCAGGAGAGCAGCAGCAGAGGAGCACGGCTCTTTGCTCCTAGATATCATCACACCCTGTAGGGCTTTGCTGGGCATTTTTGGGGTTTCAAACTCCTTGGTGCTGGTGCACTTTGAGACATTGAAGTGCACACACTCCTCCTGTCTCCTCCCCTGAGACACACAGGAGGTGTTTGGTGTGTCTCTAGAAGCAGACTTATAATAATATATAGTACTTTTAAAAGCCTCTACCAAAATGCTTGCATGCTGCAAAAGAAACAAAACCTTAAGGTGGCCCATGGAGTGGCCAAACTGGCCAAGCGCAGAGCTGCAGCCCAAGCACACTGCCAGGGAGCCCAGCCAGGCTCTCCCTCAGGAAACCCCATCATTTGGCATGGTTAAGGCTAACCCGGACAAAGCAACACCGAAGGGAATCATCCTGCACCAGGCAGCCCAGCAAATAATCCTCTCTCTTTTTCCAGCCTGACAGCAAGCGATGCTCAGCCACATTTCAGCTCCCCAAACTTTGAGTGCTGATTTTGGTGCATCTCCTGTGGCTCGGCAGGATTCCTCCAGCACATAAAATGGACTGAGTATCATTGCACAGGAGCTGAGTGGTGTAGGGGACAGAAAAAACTGCTAATATGTGGGGAAGCAGCTTAAACATGCAACAGAAGAATCTTTACGACAAGCTACACCAGAGGGTCAGAGGAGTAATTTCAACTGCTGAACCTTCCCAAAAGACAGGGAGGGGGGAAAAGGGCAGGTTTAAACTAAATATGCAAGATCCAGGGATTACAACAGAAAAAGAGAAAATACAGCCTGTCTACAGCCCGACAGTGAAAATATATAGGGGAGGTGTGTTCTGGTACCAGAAGATTGATCTGGGAGATTTAGATTCTGGGAGCATCAGTTGCTGCTCAAGGAGTGCAAAGACAAAAAGGGAGCAGCCTCTGCCACAATGCAGAGAAGCCCTGAAAACACGGGGAAAATTAAGGAAATTTGGGAGCCAATGGAAGAAATCCACCTCTGCAGTTTACCCCCCTCCTCCCAGCTTCAATACCAGCATGCAGAAACCAGAGTAAGCCTAGGCACGGCAGAAAACCACGTTCTGCTAAAACACACAAAACCCTTCCTGCTTTGCCATTTCCCCAGAAAACGACAAACCCCAGCCCTCTGCTCATGGGGGGGGGGGGGGGGGGGGGAAGAAGAAAAAAAAATAACCATTCCATAGCAACCCAGAACGAGCTGTACCGCAGCTCTCCTCAGAGAGAGTTTAGTGTTTTTTCAGCTGCAGAATCCTGCCTTGCAGCCGGCTGGGCTATTGAAGTTTTCCCCGGCACTGCAGAGGACCGAGGCAAGGCTGGCAAAGCGCTGCGGCCGCCGCCGCTGCCGCCCTCGCCCTGTACCTGCTCCCGGAGCTGGAGGCTCTCCCCAGCCCGCCTGCAGAGCCCAAGGAGCTCCCCAAACCCGGCTCAGGGCTGAGCATCCCCCCGAGCATCCCCCGCGGCTCCGAGTACACCGAGCGCTGCTTGAAAATAATCCCATTCCTTGCTTACCCTACCCAGCGAGGTTGCAAGGATCCAGCTGCTGTGCAATACACCTCGTTTCTTTCAAACAGAAAGAAAAGCGCTCTTCCTCCTCCTCCTCCTCCTCCGCCCGTGATCTTCGAGCGCAGCCGGAGCCCAGCCTGCCTTCTCCTTTCATTAGCTGGACATGTGTCAGGTCCCGCACATCTGCGATTTCTCACTGCCTGGAGCCGCCTGTCCGATTCCAGGGAAACACAGATGGATCCCAGATGGGAAGGTCCTGCCAAACAGACCAGCTCTCCACCTTGCCAGAATACCCAGCTTTAGAGGCACACACCCTCGGCTCCCTGCCTGCTCCCTGCCTGCGCCGCGCTGCTGCCAGGCTGCTCGCCAGCTGATGTCACCAGGCACACACCTACCAGCGCCTCGCCGCCCGCCTGACATTAACTTGTTAAATACACGGAATTTGTTTATGGCCGGCAGGAACAGCGAGGCAGCGGCAGGAGCTGGAGGAGCTGCCACCCTCCCCCCGAAGCAGCCGTGCCTTGTGCGGCACCGGGGGCGCAGCAGCCCCTGCCTCGGCGCTGGGTTTTGAAATCGGGACGAGCTGTTGGGTAAACCGGCGGATTAATTTTCCGAAGGTTTCCCCACGCACGTAAATCTTCGCTGCAAACTCCCCCCACCGAGCCCAGAGCCAGAGTTTGCGGCGCTGGAAAGCTGGCATGTGTTAGCAATTAGAAGCAACAACAAGATAACGAGATACTGATGTTGCAAGGGTACCAAACGCGGACTGGAAAATTCAAAGGAAGGGCAATTAAATGTGTAACATACTACCCGGCTCGAAGAGGAAGTGTTAAAGGAAAATGTAAATCCGAAACGTTTTATGCCGGGAGTAAACTCCACCAGAGATGTCAGGGCAGCGAGGGAGGCTCGGAGCAGGAACCCACCGGGCACGACCACACTTGGCCATTTCCCTCCTCCCACTACTGCACAGACGGGCGGCTCTGCCACCTACAAACCTCCCGGTAATCCCGACAGGCTGCTCCCCGAGGTGCGGCGTGAACAACACACATTAACTGCAGGCCCCTGACTAATCCCATCAGGCCGGCACCATTCACCGCCAGCCGGGCGCTGGGCAAACACGGATTTACACAACAGCATTCCCGGCCCCGCCGCCGGCCGGCCCTGGCTGCCGGGGTCCCGCCCCGGGCAGGGACAGCCACCGCTCCAGACAGCCCGAACTATCCTGCTCCTCACCATCCCGCCGCCAGCTCCCGGCAAACCAGCCAGCAGGAGAAGCAATGTTTGCGTTTTGCCCGCAGACCGTGCGCAGGCACGTTTTAAGATCTCAGGAATGATTCACCGCTCCAGCCCGTACAGCTGAGCAGGTTCGGGTCTTGATCCTTTCCAAATCTCTGCAGTCAACACCTTCTTCGCAGGCAACACCACCTTTCTCTCCCGCTACTTTTTTTGAGAACCAGGGACCTCAGTACTTTCCTAGCTCAGCAAATTAAGAGCCCGTCACTGCCCAAGCTGGGGGATGCTGCTTTTTCACAAGTCCAAAAATCATACACGCCAAATTCTCCACAGTTAGTGTAGGCATGACGGGATAGTTACTTGTTCACAGGCAGCAAAATGCTCCTTTTTATGAAATTCCCAGTGCTCCGGCAGGCTACTGCTAACTGCTATGTCCATAAACCTTCTGGAGGTGCTGCCCCCCGGCATCTCACCTAACCCTTCACCCTGGCTTCTCTGCTGCTTATTCCTAATTAGTTTAAGGTACCTCTGCTTCCCTTTGGGAGGGGAAGAGGCTGTAAAGGGAGAAAACTGCTTTAAAGGAAGCATTAAAAAGCATTCTGCAAGCAGGCACGGCATGAGTTCGTGAACACAGGGGCCACAAACTCCTCCTGCAGAGGACAGGCCTCCCAGTAGAGGCAGGATGCTGCATGATAACGGGGGGGCAATTTGGGCAGAAGACTTTGGGCTGCTGCAGGAAAACACGAAGGTGCTGCTTCCATGGCTGGGCAAACACATCACTCCGAGAAGAGCAACCCGGCTGCAGGCAGAGAGGACACAGGTTTACAGCAGCTCTCCCTTCTCCAAACCTCACCCAAGAGCAGCAATTCCGCATGCTTCAGTTAGGAAGAAAGAAGTGAATCACATTCAAGTATCAGCACACAAACACCTGGAGCATCCCACGAGATGATGCTCAGGCATCAAACCAGGTTGGGAACAGGCTGAGCCAACAGAGCCTCCCAGCATCCCCTCCTTCCAGCAGCCCAGTCCCCACTGGAGGGGCCGCTGGCAAGGCACATCAATAAAACATTCCAGTTCAGAAAGTTCAGCTCACTGGGGCTTCTGACACTTCTGATGGAGGTTGCGCAAAATACTGAAGCTCTCAATATTTCATAAGCTGAGATGGAAAAACCATCTCAGAATTACACAGACAATGAAGGGAGACGCAACACAAGCAGCTCCACCAACATCAGAACTAATAAAGTTATTTTCCTATGGACTTGCATCTCGTGGTGGGCTCCCTGGCACCTCACGCTATGAGGTCCCCAACAGGAGCTGTCCCCGGCCGGGCCGTGGTGACAGTGGTGGCTCCCATGTGGATTCTCTGATGTCCTCTAAGAAGCAAGCTCATGTTGCAGCTCTGTCCTCAGTGGAGATGGTACCAGGCAGATGGATGCAGCCCTGTGCTGACAGCATTAAGAATCCAGCATCAGACACCACAGCTCCCTGTCCCAACATCCCCAAACCAGCCTGAAATGGGGCAGTGAACTCAAAAGCTGACTTTGGTCTGAGTGTGCCACAGGGGGGGTGCTGTATGATGAAGAGCAGATGCTCAAGAGATGCTGCCTGGGATCTGTCAGGTCTTTGGGTCAAAGCCATGAGAGAAGTACCCCCAGAAGGCACAGGGGACATCCTGGGGTTGGGGGGCTTTATGTGGAATAACCAGCACGAGGTGTTCCCTCGCCTGCTTTTTTAATCGTATTTCAGCTTAAGGACCTGAACAGTTTGTAACACTTCACACAAACAAAAGCTGTCCACAATTGTGACAACTGGGTCCTAACTACCCTTTGTCAACCCATGGCCAAATAAATCTCTTCAATGTTTTTACAACCTAAGGCACTTCGAAATGTCAAGAACTCAGGTCACTGCAAGTATTTTATGTATAGTTACACAACGACTTTATAAACCTTCATGAAAAGGCACACAACCCTTTGTCACGGTGTCCACAGCCCAGTGTCTACCAAAACCCCACCATCCCCAGGGAAAACATCCCCACTTCTTGCTAGAGAGGCGGGAATATGCCAGACCTCATGGTTCACTATTAGAGGAAGAAAGATGGACGTGTGCTTTTAGGTTCTCCAGGTATAAAAACTATGGACACCAGGGTGCCAAGAGTGGAAGCCACTGCCAAACCTCCTTTGAAAGGCTCATAGGTTGTGTCTAACACCTGATCCATGTGCCTCAGCTCACCCAAACCACGACCCATCCCCAAGCTCATCCCAAAGCTCACCACGGGCAGAGGCAGATCCGTGAAGTAAAGAATCACAAAATCCCAGAGTGGTTTGGTAGGAAGGGACCTTAAAGCTCATTTCATTCCACCCTCTGCCATGGACAGGGACACCGTCCACTAGCCCAGGGTGCTCCAAGCCCTGTCCAGCCTGGCCCTGGACACTTCCAGGGATCCAGAGGCAGCCACAGTTCTCTGCCAGGGCTCCAGGTTGCTCCAACCCCCATTCTACCTGGGATAGGGAGTCCATCCACATGTCATCTACTGACCCCCCTCACTGTTCCCAAGAGGCTTGTCTGCTCCTGAATATGCACTAAAGCAGATTTTGTAGCCCAGCCACCACCAGCCCAGCGGAAGGAAGCAGAACTGCAGGCTGAACGGGGAGAACTGGTTTCCCCAGCTCACCATGCTGATCTGCTTCTGCTTTCTTCTCCTGGGAATGTTCCATGGAAAGAACGATGCAAGCAAAGTTTGAACACTGGGAGCTATTGATACCTGCTGCTCAGTGTGGTTTCTGAGGAAAGTGAGGAAATCTGAAGAATTTTTCCAGTTTGCAGTGGAATTTTTACGCCTATCACAGCCTGTTGCCACAGCGAGCACAAGAGGCCTGAACTGCTTCTGATTTCTCTGCTATTCCACAGATATTCCATGATGTGTCTCGGCTTTATTTTTTGCCTGCTGTGCTCTTACCTCAGAAAGAAGCTTCACTTGAATTCAAGGCAACCCTGGAAAGCCTTTGCCTTTTTAAGCTGACCACTTTCCACCGGAGAGAAAAATAAATCCAAATGCACTAAGGCAGCCAAAGCCATTTATCAGGCTAAGTAGAAACTGTAAATTCATGCTAACTGGAATCTGATGGAAACCAATTGAGATCCTCCTCCAGACTCAGGTCTGGCAGGAAAGTCAAACATTTTATTGCCTTCTTTATGCCTTACAAGACAGTGGAGCCAAGAAGGGACTGCTCCCTTTGAAGCAATGCTGGTGGGGTTGCAAGGGACACTCAGTGACTTGAGTTCAAGCTCAACCCCCCAGAACAGAGATTAGACCTCTCCATCCCTGGCAAATTTATCACATTTAACAAACATCCTCTTTTCAATACATCCATTATTTGAATTAGCACATGGCAGATTATGTTAACAAGCTTAATTTGTCACAGAATCGTGGAGAAAGATTTGGGTTGGAAGGGACCTTAAAGCTCATCTCTTTCCACTCCCTGCCAGGGACACCTTCCACTTTCCCAGGCTGCTCCAAACCCTGTCCAGCCTGGCCTTGGACACTTCCAGGGGCAGCCACAGCTTCTCTGGGCACCCTGTGCCAGGGCCTCCCCACCCTCACAGGGAACAATTCCATCCTAACTTCCTGTCTAGCCCTGCCAAGGCACACCCTCAGCACTTCCAGACCCTTGTCCAAAGTCCCTCTCCAGCTCTCTTGGAGCCCTGTTAGGTACTGGAAAGGGCTCTAAGGTTTCCCTGGAACTTTCTCTTCTCCAGGCTGGACATCCCCAGCATCCCCAGCTCCTTCCCAGAGCAGAAGAGCTCCAGCCCTCAACAAAATCCAAATCCAATCACGTTGCCTCCTTCAGGAGCGAACATGAGCAGCGTTTGGCTTTTATGCCATTTCAGTCCTGCCCACAAAGAGGAAAACCACATTAAAAGTTGGCCTTAACTGAGCTGAAAGAATTTTACACCCGGAGGATCCACAATCAGACATTGCCAAAAAAGCCCCAAAACAATCAGGGGGAGCAAAGATGCAACAAGAAATTAAACACAACCTGAGGAAGTTATTGAAGCTACTCCTGGCCACCTATTTACGGAGGGGACACACATCACCTAAGCACATGATGCTTTATTCCTGTGGCCACTTATGTAAAGAAAAAACACGCAGGAACTGATGTCCTATGCAAAAATATCCCCTCCAAAACAACACACCAATTCCTAAATCTAACACCCTTGCTCTGATTAGAAATCCAAGCTTCTGTAGCTGTCATGGGTATTTAAACCAAACACAGAAATATGGAAAAAATGAGTAATCCTATTTGGAGAGAGTAAAATCCAGCCTGCAGAGGATTAATTCTAGTCCAACAGCCCTGCAGCTTGACAGTATTTTCCAGATCAATAGCAGTGCCATTTGATTACAGAGATTTGTTCAAATACATACATCCACTCCCCTCCAGTTGTCATTTTGGTGATTCTCAACTTTGGTTGCCCAACACCCAGAGCAGGAGCATTCCTGGCACTGGAAGCTGCGTGGATGGAGCTCTGCTGCAGCTCTCAGCCACCTCTCCACTGCTTTAGAAAACACAATTTCCTGTCTACACCTGACACCTCTGCCCCACTCCTTGCAGGACCATCCTCTCTAGCACCTGTTTATGGTGCAGACAAGCTTTGGAAGCCAAAATCCTCTCTTTTCCAGGTGAGGTGGTGGCTTTCAGAGCTGTGTCCTGGATCAGGCACCTACTCTGGGCTCCCAGTGCTCCTCACTCTTGCTCACAGATGTGGAAGACCACTTACAATTAAGGAAGCACAGGTTAAAGCCTAACAAAGCAGCAGAATTTGGGGGTTTTGCCTCATCCCGGGGGCCACTGTGAGCAATAAAACGCACCTGATGGATCCCAAGCCCCTTCCCTACAGCAGGCTCACTACATCCCAGTTTGCCTCCAGCACCTCCCTCCACTGCTGCCTTTCCTGCTGCAAGCTCTGGCTCTTTCCCTGAGAATGGCTTTTCCCTCTTTACCTCAGGCTCTTTTAACAGAAGCCTTTTTCCCCAATTTCACCCCGAGCTTCCCTCTGCCCCAGGCCCTGACCCTGCACATCCGTGAGGGCTGCTGGGGCTCTGCTCCTTTCCCAGTACTTGGGAGGAGGAAAGTGGTACCTCCCCACCACACAGCCACCCAGGAAGAGCTCTTTTTCCATTGATTAGTTGTCACTAACCTGGTAACCTTGATAAAAAAATATCACAATTCCAGTCTCCCTTTAAAAAAACCCAAAACAAACCCCAAGTTGTTTTGTTCACTACACCCAGCAAAACCACCAGCTGAGGATTTCAAGCAAGGTTTCCCAGCAGCATCTCAGTTTGGTGGTTTTTCAGGTTTAGCACCGAGCAGGGTTCCCTTCCTTCCAGCCTCAACCAATCACACAAAAAACCCACCACATTTCAAACGTGGTTTTTGCTAGTTTCTCCTGTATTTATTTTTTACCCGTTTTTCTTTGCCAGCTCCCTTCTCCTGCTTTCCGCTGACCCTTTAGCCCAAACAAACGCTGGCTTTGGGGAGAGAAAAAAAGAAGAAAGAGCCCAGCGCAGCCCTGAGCGCCTGGCCCGGCATTCCAGCGCTGCGCTCCCGGCTCCACCAAGTCTGATTTAGGAGCACTGCTGGGAGCTGTTAGTTTACGAAAGGCCCAGCACGCCCACCCAGGCTCAGGCCGGCCGAGGCTCCCCTTTCAGCGCAGCCATGGGCCTCCATCCCGGAGCGCCGGGCAGGGCTGCGGGCGGGCGGCCAAGGCAAAGGACGGCGGGCAGAGGGCAGGGCAGAGCGCTGGACATCGTCCACAGCCCCGTGCTGCCGCAGGAGACGAGATTAATTAATGGGATGCTTATTAAGAGGGCTCAGCCTCCATCCAGGCTCTCCTTTTATCCTGCCCGTCGCTCCTTGTTGCCATGTCCTGTAACCGCTGCTTCCCTTTTCACATCCTTTTTCCGTTTCCACTGCCGTGCTTTTTAAATCTCTTCTTACAATCTGATTTTTTGCCTTATTTTTGCTTCCCTTCTCCACTCCCTGCTTTTCATCTTCCTCCATCCTTTCCCCGACAGCACAGAGAATCCCCAGCAGCCCCAAGGGCTGATCCCAAAAGTCATCACTGTCCTCCCAGCAACTGGAAGCCCACGGGATCTGCTGAACAAGCTCAGCCACCTGCCCAGGTGTCTGCTGCCTGACCCTGTTACCTTCCCAGAATTAAAGCATGCAACAGCCTCCCAAAAACGTGTGCCATGGGGAACTCAACGGCATGCTCTTCCAATAGCTGCCAGACTTTGGCCAGCTCATTACCCCAAAACGCCTGGTGTGGAGGTAAGACAGAGTTAACTCCCCAAAACTGAGGATCAGCTCAGTGGTGGGAGAGGCAGTGAGAAAGGGGAAAAAAGCAGTGAAGCATCATTTTGGAGTCATCAGGGTTTTGACATTCTCCGACTGGCTTTTATTAGCATTGCATCTGTGTTTGGGTGCCTGAAGGAGGAAAAAAAAAAAAAATATAAAAGGCAAGACTCATTTCCAGAGGTACAAAGCAATCAGCAGGTTCTCTGCGCTTCCACTGCCTCTGGAGTGCTTGGATGCAGCTCAAGGAGGACCAGGCACAGTGAACAAGGACCTGAAATTTTATTACCTTCCCCTCCTGCCGGAAGCAGAGCCCATTTGCAGATTTACAGCTCGTGTCAACAGGAAGTTCGTGTTTACAAGTTTCCTGGAAAAAAAGCCAGCATTCCTGTCCTCCACCACAGCCCGGTGGGAATGCTGCCTCGTGGGGGAGTGCTCAGATGGGTATGGGAGACAGGAATGAGTTGTACCCATGTAAAACATACAGACAAATAGATAAAGCTATGAAAAAAAAATTTTTTTTTGAAGGCCAGAAGGAGAACAGTAATTCAGCAATTTGGTGGAAAATGCACAGCAAGACAGCACAGCCGTGTCTGGAAAAATACTTTTGTAGCATCTGGGATTCACACTTCAAAGAAGCAGAAGAATTTTAAGAGGATGAAAAGCTATATTCAGGCTAACATGAATTTTTCTCCTTCTGGCCCAACTCTCCTGTCATTTCCATTACACTGTTCCTCCAGGAGTCACAGCCAAGCTCAGCTGGTCACACTGGGGTGGGCCCTCCTCTCCCAGTAAAGGCATGAATGGGACCACAGTGTGCCTGGTGGTGCTGCTGAATCCACCAGGATCCATCCATGCCCAGGCCCAGCCCCAGATGGAGCCCAGGACATTGTTTATTGCCTTCACGAACTGGAGCCCTGAGCCTAAACAGCCCTATCTTGTGAAACCTGGACTTTAAATCTTCCCTTTTATAAGGTTAGTAAAAAAAATAATAACAACAAAACAAAACTGAAACCAAACAAAACAAAAAAACCCAAAACAAACAAAAAAGCAACAACAACAACAACAAAATCAAACCCCAATATTTGATCCAAAATTACACAAAACAAGAGGACATGAGGACAGCCAAAGGTCAAGTAGCCAGAGCTCTACCAGGACGCCAAAGACCGAAACCAGTAAATATTTATTTAGGCTGTGCTGTACAGTTTAGTAAGGACAGATATGGAGTGCTTAGGGAGGTATCTGATCTCCTGAGAACATACTGCTCCCAAGGAAAGTTTCTGTCTTGACAGATGGACATTTTCCAACAGGAGGATGATCCAATCACAGGAACCCTCTGAAACAAACTCATTCAACAACATACAACAGGTACAGGAAACCAAGTCTCAAAAAGCCACACTTAGCTTCTCCCTAAAGAAAGAGCTGGAGAAAACCAAGCAGACAAAGCACTTGACCCACCCGGCCTGACCAGCTTCCAGGATTTCACATGCAGAAGCTTGAAACAACTGAGCTGAAGAGGAAACTCAGAACGGATGCAGGCATCAGGTCCTTCCAATAGCACCACAGCTGTCCCCAGCACAGACCTCCACTCAATCCCCAGGTATTTCAACTCTTTCCACATCAACCAGCAGCACTAAGAACAAAATTCCCAGTAGAATCAGAGGGATGAGAAAGAGAGAGAGTTACGCAAAGGTCCCCAAAGTTATTTTCCCACCCTAAGTCCTTAGCAGGAAACCATCACTGAGGAGCTGCCTGCCCTGGATCCAAGCATTTCACATCCAGGTGTCACCATCCCTGTGCAGCAGGATGGAAAGTTCAAAGGGAAGATTTTGCAATAGGCTGAAAGGAGCATTTGCTGAAAACATCCCATCCAAGCAGGCAGGTGGCCTCTACCCCATACATCAGACACACGTGTTCAGGCAACTTCAAGAGCCAGGAGAACCTAAACATCTGTATGCAAATTTCCATGCAAAGAGAGGAAAAGGCAAGAAAAGAATTACCTTCAATCTAAACCTCAGACTCACTAAACTTGAAACTTCAAATGTCATCAAAATCTTAATTTTCTACACCGCGAATTACATTAAAAAAAAAAAAAAAACAACAAAAAAACCTCAGGGAGAAGAATGAAACATCTTAACTTAAAAAATAACAATAAAAACCTGGAGCAGGAGATAAAAAAGAGAGATTCATCAGCAAAACTCCTCTAAAGTGGGGTTGGAGTTGACAGCAGAGGCAGTTAAACTGCAGCATTCTGGAAAGAGCTCATTTGATTTGGCTGTCACTACTGGGGGAAAAAAACCCAACAGAACTAAAGCAGCTCAAACACACACTTACTTCCTCTTCATTTCATTAATCCTACCCAGGGCTGTGGCCCAGGTGAAGCTGAGTTTATTGCCCCAAGCCTGCTCTGGGGTGTGCTCTGCCCAGGTGAGCCAGCACCTCCCGGGGCTGCTCTGAACTTCTCCCAGCTGTGTTTTCTCCAACTCTCAAACCTCTCCACCTGGTTCTGCAGATGGAGCAGCTGCAGTTGAAGGCAAACACCTGGTGAGCCACAGCCCTGCCCTGCACTGCACTGCAGAGGGGGATCAGAGTTACAGCAGCTCCTGTCCTATTTCAGGCCGTGTCAGGGTTTTAAGTGCTGTGTTTGTGGTTAACAATCTGCCTCCTTTGAGCCCAGGGAACCTGAAAAGCTCAGCTGGGCAGTTTTGCACTGACCAGCCACCAAAAACCTCCTGAAGGCACGGAAAGGAGTGGTAAATACAGCACAGGTCCTGCACAGAGCAGACCACCACTGGCTCCATTGACTGTACCCCTAAAACAGCTGCATTTCTCACCCACCAGCTTTGGGCTGCACCAACCCCACCAGCACAGAGCTCCGGGTTGTCCAGGCTCCCTGATGGGCTCCAGGCTGGCAGGAGGCTCCTTTGGGACAGAGGAAGGAAGACCCTGGTCCTGCTCACTGCTCATGTCTGACCTGGTGAATACTTAGAAATTCACTTCTCTAGAAAGCCATCTGACAAATACTCATCCTCTAGGGAATGTCACGATGAGCAGAACAAGAGAAGCACTAAGACCATTTTTTAAGGGATTTTTCCAGCTGTCGTGTCAAGTAACACCTCTCTTCAAGTCAATACTGCAGTCTGAGCAGGCTTTTAGTCCGACAGGTCATTCTTCCTGGAGGCTCCTTACAACTAAGCAGCAGTGTCATACAACCACCTGGTTAGCAGTGCTGCTTCAGCATTTCTTTGCACCATTTTCCTCCAAGTTCTTGGTCAGTGATGGCAAGATTTATATTAAGAACACAAGGGTTTGTAACAATAAGACTACAAACAGGAGAGGCAGACAGTGCATAAAAAACCCCACCCCAAATCCAGCAGGCTACAGACACTGATGGTCACCAAAGCACCAGCAAAAGAAGCTGTTTGTTACTTGGCAGTAATTTTCAAGTGACTGGAGTTGAATTCAGTATTGTAGTCAGACAGGAAAAAAAAATCCATGAGAAATGCTCGAGGCCAGGTTGGAATGGGCTCTCAGGAACCTGGGATAGGGGAAGGTGTCCCTGTCCACAGCAGGGGTTTGGAACAGGATGATCTTCAAGGTCCCTTCCAACCCAACCATCCTGGGAGTCCACGTAAAAAAATGTTGGGGGAGAGGGAGATAATTTAAGGGTTAAATTAAATCTTGCAAGGCCAAACTGACAGGAATCAGTTCCAGAAAGCCTGCAGGGTCAACTTGTATTGACTACAGAAGATCCTTGTGCAAATTAAAAGGTTTCCCTGCCTGTTTGTTTCGGCATATGGAAAAGCTGCACATTCATTCCCTGAGGTTCGCACCGAGGCTGTTAAATGCCAGGATGAGTCTCAGGACTGGGATGTTTGGATGGCAAGGAGTGCTGGAGGTGCAGCCTGCTGCCATTCTCCCACGTGTTCAGGAGTCAAGTCATATCAAGGCGACATTTGTAAAAGCCCCCCTCGGGCCCCGTTTCCAAACACCTGCATCCCTGTGTCCCCTGGGTCCCCAGCTCTCCTGTTCCTCAGTGCATCTCTGCAGGCAGGAGCAGCTCACTATGAAAACGCAGAGTGCCTGTCTTCCTCACCCATGCAGAACAGCTAATCCCAGCAGGATAATCCTGCTTTAATGAGAAAACTATAGGACCTTTGATAAAGCATATAAATCTTACAGAAGCCCTGCTACGACATTCCTTAGTCTCTGGGACCGGATGACCGATCTCCAAAATGAATTTTGCATGTGGCTGTCTCAACCTGTGGAAGGTAACACGTGGCAGGGAGACAAAACTGCTCCCTCTTGTTTGCAAGACACCATAAAATCTGTAACAGTGCTGGAGGCAAATTTCCCATGCCTCTGGACATGTGTGCCTCTCCATCAACAAAATACCTCATCCTCTGCCTGCCACAGGAGCCAGAGGACACCGTCATCTCCCACTCCTGCTCTCCAACTCACAGCACACTTCCCCAAATGGGAATGGCCATGACAGAGCTGACCTGCCCCAAGTCAGTGGCTCCAAGGGCCAGCAATTTCCTACAGCCCAACAAAGAGCTGGGAGATGGCAGGAACTGCGTCAGAGCCAACCTGGGCTGCAGCGCAGCTGCTGAGCTCCAAGATAAACTTTGGAGCCTCTGCCAAACTGGGAATCTGTGTCAGGTTTTGTGTGACAAAAAAAAAAAAAAAAAAAAAGATTTGAGAACAATTCCTCATTACAACTTAGGTGTAGAAATCCACAGACACTTTTTTCTGACCTCACAAGACCTTGCTTCAGCACCAGAGAAGAACCCAATGAATTGACATTTCAACACTTTCTTTTCCCCTCAAGTACAAACACACAACTGCTGAGAAAAAGCAGTGATGCTCTGACCTGACACGAGCAGTCGTGTTGAGGGATAATTCCTGTGCTGTATCAGTGACTGGAATTACCAGGGCTTTGCCAACAGTTTAATGAGATGGAAACTCACGCTCCCACTGCCAGAATTTGTTTGTCGGGCCATAAACTATTTAGATGCCCTGAATATTTTGCTCCTGTGTTATAAAACAGGTGTGAAGAGGTGCATCTCCATTCACGGAGCTGCTGCTTGGAGCGGCACAGCCTTTAGGACAGATCTAAATTCCTGGTGTGCTGCATGTGCACAGGGAGAGCTGTCCATTGGCTTGCCCTCCAGCAAAAGGGGCTCTCAGAGCCTGGATGGGGACTGGGTCACACCTGCCCAGAGTCCACCGGAAGCTGGAGCAGCTCTGATGGTGCTGCCAGGTTCTCCAGGGCTTCCCAGGCCACCTTGGACCAGCAGGAGCAGCAGCAGGACAGGAAAAGTGCAGTGCTGGTGGAAACTGAGGCAATCCTTACACACGTACAAGGGAAAAGGGGAGATTCTGTGCCAAGCAAACTATCTTGTTTTGTACCTGTGAGGCTGAAGGCAAGAATTCCTGCACGGATCAGATCCTGGCCTTGGGTGCTCCAGTGTCCTTACCCCAGCAGGATAGTCCTCAGCACTGATGGAGGTTCAAGATGTGGCAAACAATAGCCAGGGGCAGTGACTGAGCCTACAAGTGTTTTTTCAGAGCATATTTTGCCATAAAAACATAACCAATTTCATTCCATTAATTTCACCTCAAACTCAGCTTCCTTAATTAGAGGTACAGAGCTCGAGGGAACCTGCTGTAATTATTAAACGGGAAATAAAACCTGACGAACACAGTAACTGCAGTGACTGAAAACTTAAATAAAACTGGTAGAGGACAAATCAAGAAAGATCTAAAAATCACCTGCTCAACAGTTTGTGTGCTCTGATAGTTATTTACGTATTCACATGCACAGAGGTTTTATTCTCCCTCTTGCTAAATTCAATACTACACAAGGAAAAAAAGGGTTGTTCAACGACACAACTATATTCAAGAAGAAAACAGACAAGCATCTGGGGACGTTTTTGGAGTACTGCAGTGCAAAACCAAGATTCTCCCTCAGAAGATTCCATCAAATTAACTTCTAGGTGCTCAGCATGCCTAGATAAAGAGGGAAAACCAAGCCTTCATGGAAAAAAATCATCCCCTGGGGGGATAAAAGGACACCAGCAGAGTATTCTGGAATGTGGGAGCTCAAGTGGGCCAGGGGCAGTGATCTGAAGTCGGGTGTTTTGCAGCAGAGGGTGAATGAACACCAGTAAATGCACGCGAGTGACATCCACAACGCCAGTGTGAGCTGATTTGGGAGTCACAAGAACAAGCCCCTGGCTGTGTGACACAGCTCCTGACCCGTGCTGGCTCAGGAGTGGCAATGCCTCTCTGGAAGAACATTCCTGAGGACGACACGGTTTCCCAGCACCACGTAAAGTACAGCGTGTCTCTTTACTCACCACGGAAGGTGATCCATCAGCATCTGTAGTGTGAAGAGGGAAGCAAACAGCAGAAGGAAAGCAAAGTGCTAGAAAGAATTCCTGGCTAGAATTTGTTGCTTTAAATCTTCTCGTGAACATGGGCTGTGAGCTGTGGAACGACACACTCACACCGGGAAAGCAAAATGGGTACAAGGCTCCCATCCAACTCGGATTTAATGGCAGAGAAGAGAGATCTGCTCTTTGAGAAAAATCCCAATTGTTGATTTCTATTTTGTCTGGCGATGGAGCACAGTATTCCTCCTTCCTTCCTGCCAAAAGCGGTGGAAGTACGATGTGCTTTAAAGTAATTACAGCAGCTCATCCCAGAAGTGGCTGCATTTCAAACGAGGCAGGAGATGCACAAGTGGGGAGTGGCTGCTCCCAGCTGAATGTTGAACCTGCCTTCAGACCTGGGGATGAAAAGGTTCTCTCCAAAACAAACCACCGCGTTTGCTTCTGGAACCTGTCCAATATGTCCCCCTGGCTGCACCTCCATGGATGGCTGGAAAACCCAGGCAGTATGGCACAAGGTGACACCCATGGGCAGGACATGCCTTCCCTACAGGGACTTAGCATGAGCCAAGCTTTTTTTGAACTGGTGTCTCTCTGACTCCTCATCAAAACTGGCAAACATTTGCCTGTGCCAAGCCTGTACCCCTCTAAACACTGCAGTATTTGGAAGTGTGCAGTATTTTCATTATCGGTAGAACAGCCATAATTATCCAAATAAAACTATTACTATACTGGGCCTTCGATCATAAATAGAACTTAATGGATTTTATTACATCCCAGGAAGCAAGAGCTACAGAAGGAAAAGTATTGCTAAATGTGCTTTTCTACTACCTATCAATTTCTCCTAAACACTCAGCACTTAAGAAATACCCAAAGAAACACACTGCTCTCACTGCATAACCATTGCAAGTTCCCCTCTGAGCTCTTCCCCTTCAGCCAGCTCGTAGGGGACGTTTCAGCAGCTGAAAATTAAAGGGTCACAATATTGAGCCTTCAGGTATCAAGTTCACAATGGAAATAGCAGCTGACACAGAAAGGGCTCCACTGAGCACGGCGGTGATAATTCTGTTGCCTCAGAGCTGGAAGCAGCTCACTGACACAAAGTTTGTTATTTAACTCAGCGAGGAACGAAATAAAGTGCCACAGCCATGGCTTTATTCCTTACACAGCCTCTTTCAAATCATACTCCACACCGAAGACATGCTAGCAGTGAGTCTTTAATTCTGGCTGCAGTATCCTCTTAAATCCAAATAATTCCCTGTCAAGTGCTGGGGACGGCAGTGATGGCTTCAGGAAGGGCTGCTTGTCCTGCGAACTCTTCTGCTGAGCCCATCTCCCAGAAAACTTCACAGGAGCCAAACACCACTAGATACCACAGGTCCGTGAGGAAGCGACAACAAATCTGGGGTGTCCGACAGGCACCAGCCCACGTGGCCTCATGGAGAGGGGCAGGAACAAGGAGGATTTCAGTGGGGCAGGCAGACATGCCAGCTTCCCACTTACCCCTGCTCACACAATCCAGGAAAAGCCATCCTGCCACCCCCGGGGACTCCCCACCTGGCCCCGCTCCGCAGTGACAGCCCGGGCCTGCTGCTCTCTCCCAAACAGATGCATTCATTCTCCTGAGAGCCTCCCACGTCTTATCTAGCTGGCAGTTCCCAAACGTCGAGCGCCAAGTCCGGCTAAAACCACTTTAAGCTCTTTTAGGCAACAATTCCTGAAAGCGTTTTGGCAGGGGAGCGAGGGAGGCGGCACGGCGGCCCCGGGGTCCCCCCGCGCTGTCCCGCCGGGATGGGCACGGAAAGAACCCCCGCACCCCACTCCGGAGATGCTGTAAACAGGGCCTGGCACAGCAATGGATGTATAGTTTACAGAGATGCCTTGCTTCGAGCGAATTTGCCTCTCAACACATGGCCAAACTCTCACGCAATAAATTAACTATTTGGCAGCCACCGAACTAGCGCTGGAGCCAAACCAATTAGGGTTTAATGTGATCCCAATTTCCTATTTCTGAGACGGGGGTCGGGGAGGCGGGGGGGAGAAGGGGGAAGAGGAGGGAGAGAGAGCAAAGTAAATCCCCTCCTGGTTTATAAATCCTTGCCAATCATCCCAGATAAACCTGTCACCCGCAGCTCTAAATCTGTATTTGCACTCGCGTGCTCCGAGGGACGCGGTGGGAAAAGGCGCATCGGATGCAGCCAGCCTGACTCCTGACATGTGTTTTCCATACTTGGGAAATTCAATCATTTAAAAAATATTTACCAAGCTTTGTCTTTAATTAGAAAAACATGACGACGGATAAGGCGAGTTATTGTTTCTAAGCTAAGAAATGTCAGAGATCCTCATGATGTCAGAAGATAAACCCCATCAGCGACCCGCGGACCCGCTGCCAGGGCCGCAAATGTTTCGAGGGATTTTTTTCATCTCCCCTCAAAGTTCAGCGCTTTCCAGTCTCAATTCACCGGTGGCTTCTTGGCCCCCAGCAAAGCTAATCATGGAGGAGGAGGAGGAGGAGGAGATGGAGGGAAGGCTCCTGCAGCAGATCTGCCAGACGGGTGTTTTAATGCAAACGAGCTCGCACAACGGGGGAGGAACAGAGGAACGTTTGACTTCTTTGTGTTTTAACATCCTGCCTCTGGTACCTCCCCTGCACAAGTAATTACCTGCCCTCAACCAAGATAAGCAAATTAATCTCATCTGCACCTGGAAATGCCGCAGGCTGAGCTGTCCCCACACTTTGAAAAAGTGTGAAATTAAGTTTCTGCTTAGCCAAGGCCCAGGGAAATGCTCGCTCTCGGGAACACAGCCACAAAATACTGCAGCCCACAATACCCACCTAAGAAAAGAGGCTGCCTGTGCTCCGAGCAGACAGCCAGGAGTTCTGCCTGCCCAGGACCACGTGTGACCCACGCTGCAGCCCCGGTTCCACCGCTGTTTGATCCAACACCTGCAGCCAGATCCGGAGAAGCTCCGCAGGCACGATGCACAACTTTCAAGTCTAAAGCAAATATTTGTTGGCCGACAAACAGAAGATAGCCGGGATGTGATGAGCTGTCAGGCCCGTTTGTGTGCTCAGCACTCCTGTTGAGGTGACTGAAGAGTCTTTGCTGAGCAGGAGGGGGTCACGAAGGGTCCCTGGACCGGCTCACAGCGCTGCCAGGCTGTTGTGTGCCACCAGCGCCAGGAACTGCTGGACCCAACCACCCCCTACTCCCACACACCCCAAACACTGCAGCCTCCCTGCTCTACCTCTAGGGCTTTATCCCTCCTCCTCCTCCTCCTGTTGCCTCTGTTGGCAGAAGAGGCGGGATCAAACACACACAAAGGCCAGGTGGGAGCGTGTCAGGTGACAGATTTGGAGGAACTTCCTGCTGCAGCAGCCAGGTGCACTGCTAGGAACTGAAAGCCAACTCCCAAGAGATCATGGGGATTAAAAAGTAGGGATAAGCAGGGAGAAGCTGGTATTGATGCAAACAAACTGGTGTGTCTGTCGAGTCCAATCTTACAGCAATAAGTCTGCAAGCATTTATTATTTGTCTGATTATGTTATATCCACGGGCAAAAAAAAAAAAAAAAAAAAAAAAAAAAAGAGGATAATCCTGCATTTTCCATTCTAAACCATACCTGGGATGAGAGAATTTTGTAATATTTTTCAAATATTTTTTAGCGAGCTTTGAAGTGTCACCCACAGCCCCAAAGCCAAGCCAAGAGCATGCCACATATCTTGTGAAAATACCCTTGCAACCCAAGGCTGAGGGCTATTAGCAATGACTACCTTAAATATCAATAAATATCTACACTGGAGAAAATCCCTGTCTGAACAGGCTCCTCCTTTAAATCATCCCAAGTGTGCAAAGCACGTCACCGAGGAAAACATATGTGCAGAACTTGACCTCGAAGTCCGAGTGCCAGAAAAGCTGCTACCTGTAGAAGTTAGTGCTGCTCTCTCATGAAATGGAGAAAAAAGGACGTTTTAATTGACTTCCAAGGTCAGGGTTGATTAACCTGGAGTGCACAAATACAGCTGAAATGACGTCCAGGATAACTCTGTAGCTGAATCAAACAAGGGTGTGCACACACTCAGGATGTGGCACAAAGAGATGGGAAGGTGAGAGCGACACAGGAGAAGTTTTAAGCCCCAGACACTGGCTGGGCAAATGCCCTCAGAAAGGTGGTTTTCTGGAAGAGTTTCAGGAAAATCACCAGTTTGGGTGGAAACTCTTCCCCTGGGACTTTCTACATCAGAGGGGGAGAGGTGGATTCACTTCTCACCTTTTTGAGTCTTACAGCCACCTCCTTCTTCTGAAGGGGAAGAGTTCACCTCTGATTGTTGCCAGCAAGAGGGAAACCTGAGCAGTTCCCCTGCCTCCCGTGGCTCATGGCAGCCTCTCGAGGTGCCTGTGACTCCTTGGCAGCTTAGGACGATGGAAAGCACTCAGCTCACTATTCCGCTCCAGTCCTGCTTCCAACAGAGTCAACTCCACAAGCTCTTCCCCAAGCACAAGCTCTTTTCGATCCTCAGAGTGCCTGCAAATCAAAAAACTCCTTTTCTCTGACTGCTTTAAAATGCCGATTTATTTCACTCTCCTGAACACTGGAACAAAGGAAGAGGAACACATAAAGCCTTTCGTTTTACGGTATATGAAAATCAAGACTAAGTCCCTGACTGATCCATTTCAATTTCTGGCCATTGGAAATATCCATGTAAGAAGAGCATATCCATGAGAGCCAGTATGTGCCTGAAAGGAACATGGAACATCCCAAAGTTTCAAAGCAGTCCCACATTTCTCCTTTCTTTCCCCATTGTTAGTTTCACACTGAGCACTGATCCACTTCTCTGTAACACACCCCCAAAGAAATCAAGCAACCTCCTGACACTGCCAGGACCTGTAAAATACAGCAGAAATCATCAGGCTATGCAGAAAATTAGATTTATAAAAATTGCGAGTCTACAGCTGACTATTCACTTTCTTGAGACCAAAGATAAACCCCAATAGTGTTGTGGGCCCAAGAACTGAGTGATGTCTCGTGCAAGTGTTCACACTGTTCAATAGCAGGCACTAACAGGGCATCCTCACCTGATCTATCTACAAAGGTCCTGATAACCGCAGCACACATCTATGTGCTTATCTTTACAAAGCAGCTGCATGGCTCACCAGGCTTATCCTCAGCATTCCCCAATGGATGCTGGGCCACAGACACATTAAACTGAATAAAAAATAACACTTGAGCTCCGACTGAGTCAGTCCAAGCATTCCAGGTGCCCTCACCCTCTCCCGCCAGGGGCTATGTCCCTGCTGCCATAGGGTCAGTGATTGCTGGCTCAGTTCTGTCAGCAGGACCCAGATGGAAAGCCCAAATCACAGAGTAACAGACTGGTTTGGGCTGTGAGGAACCTGAAAGACCACCTTGTTCCATCTCCTGCCATGGGCAGGGACACCTTCCACTGTGCCAGGCTGCTCCAAGCCCTGTCCAACCTGGCCTTGGATGCTTCCAGGGATCCAGGGACAACCAGGGCTTCTCTGGGCACCCTGTGCCAGGGCCTGCCCACCCTCACAGGGAGGAATTTCTTCCTAATTTCAGACGTGGTTTAATATTGTAAAACTCAACAGCTACATACACATCCATGCATTCCTGCCATGATCCAATAAAACATTCACATAAGTTTTCCTGTGTTGCAGAAATTGTCACAGCTGAGAGGAACGGGTTTCCATACCCACCCTGAAGCTATGAGGGAGGCACAAGATCCCCGCCTCCCTTAGCTTCAAATAGTTTTAGCAACATTTCAAAGGTCTGACTCTCCTCCCTGTGCTCAGTGTGAGGGAAGCAGGGAATCTGACCGGCCTCTGCACACACCACTGAGCTTCACCACGAGCAGACACACTGGGTGGGATTTGTTTCACCCAGCTCCTCACTGCCAAAGCCTAAGCCAGCTCTCCTGGACTCCCCTTGCAGACAGTGAAAAAGCCCAGGCACCTCCAGGGCGGAATTTGTCTCATTCAGAGAGAGGTGTCCAAGACGGGGGAGATGAATCACCCTCAGCAGCGCCTGCTTCTCCGACGTGACTTCAAAGGGAGCTTGGGGAGAGGAGACTGGGCACGGACTCTGGACAGCAGGGTTAAAGCACATGATCTCACCGGGCTCCTTCTGTGGGGCCTTTTCTTCAGGGCTGACAAAACGAAGGTGAGGAGCCAGGTGCCAGGGCTCTCCAGAGCCACGTGCATGTGGACAGGGCTCTCCCAGCACGGTGCTCTCCAGGCACCTGGGGACAAAATCCACACGCCTTGACAGACTCACATATTTCTAACTGCCTTAAGGGGTAACAGCCTCACCCCAACATCGCCACACATTCTGCCCTAAGCAGCACAATAAAGTATAAAACCACCCTCTGCAACTTCTGTCACTTGGTAATTCCTTCTCCATATCGGGAACGCAGCTTCCAGACTGGTTTCCACATTAGCATCAGCATCTATCTTTACGCCGCTTCCCAATGAGCAATCACACTTCATTTTAAAATTCCTGAATTTCCCGAGCCTCGGGATGTGCTTTTAACCGCTTTTCTCCCTTTCCCGAGCAATGACTTATCCACGGAGTCACCTTGAGGCCGCGATCCAGCCCGTGTGTTATGGACATCGCCACACACAGACATCCCGGCACCTCGCTCCTCATCCCGGGATGGCTCAATTTCCATCCCCGATCGTGGACGAACAGCACAGGCCACAGAAACGCTCAGGGGGGCTGAAATTTGGAGAGAGGCACCGCGTGCTCTCCGGCCAACCTCATGGTTTTCGGAGGGCACGACACTTCTGGCACCAAACCCGGGGTTTTGGGGGAATCGGCGCAAACGGAGCTGAGGACCCGCACCTCCCCAGCCGCACGCAGGGGCGGGCGCTGCCGCCAGCGGGATTTCTGCGCACAGGACTCCCACAGGTGCCAGGTCGCCGCGGTCTGCAGGAGGGGAAACACCCGTGCCCAGCTCTGGGGGGGTGTCTCACTGCCCAGCACTCCCGGGGACACTTTATAGAGGTGTTTTAGTGCTGGGAATGTGGCAAGAGCCGGCAGAGCGCAAACCCGCTTTGGCTGCAGCACCGCAGGGCTGGCACTGCCGGCCCCAGCCGCGGCGGCTGCTCCCCGTGTTCCCAAGCCCCTCCAGCCTGGAAATCCCACAGAACCCCGGGCAGTGCCGGGCTGCCCGTGCGGCCGGGGCTCCCCGAGGCCCACACGTGGCGTGCTGAGAAACGCACACGACCCAAAGGCACAATTACAGACCGCGATACAAAGCCGTGCCCCCCGCCCGCCCTCCCTCCCCCGCTCCCCCGGCCCGGCCCGGCCCCGGCTCTTACACTGGCAGCTCCCCGGGATCCCCACCATGGCCCGGCTCCGCGGCGCCGCCCGCCCGGCCCGGCCCGGCCCGGCCCGGCCCCGCCGTGACGAGCGCGGGGCGCGGCTTCCCCCGGCCCGCCCCGGGGCCGGGCAGGGTGCGGGGGCGCCGAGCCGGGCTGTGCCGGGGGCTGCGGGCGGGCTACGCACCGGCCGTGGGGTACGGCCTTCACCGACACTGCGGGCCGCCTTCCCCGCCTCCCCTCCACGCGTTACAACACCTGTACACCCCCAAAGGTGTTACAGTACCTGTACACACACACCCAAAAGGTGTTACAACACCTGTACACCCCCAAAAGGTGTTACAGTACCTGTACACACACACCCAAAGATGCTACAATACCTGTACACCCCCAAAAGGTGTTACAATACCTGTACACACACACCCAAAGGCGCTACAATACCTGTACATTCACACCCAAAAGGTGTTACAGTACCTGTACACACATCCCCAAAGGTGCTCCAGTACCTGTACACACACACCCAAAAGGTGTTACAATACCTGTACACACCCCAAAGGTGTTACAGTACCTGCACACACACCCCCAAAAGGTGTTACAACACCTGTACACACCCAAAAGGTGCTACAATACCTGGACACAAACACACCCCAAAGGTGTTACAGTACCTGTATACATACACCCAAAAGGTGTTACAATACCTGTACACAAGCCCAAAGGTGCTACAATGCCTGTACCCACAAAAGGTGTTAAAATACCTGTAGACACATTCCTAAATACCTGCGCACAACCCCCAAAGGCTTTGCAATAGCTGTATTCCCCCCCAAAAAAGTGTTGCAATACTTGAGGACGGATAGGTTTGTCCCCAGCCCCGCCCCAGTGCCTCAGGTGTTGTAACCAAAGTGGTTTTGCTCCCTCCTGGCACTTCCCACATCCCAAGCCCACCTTAAACCACATCCACAAAGTGTCCCAGGGAGTCTTGCTGCAGTCAGATATCCTTGGCAAAGGTGAGATGTGTTTCCACACCTACAAGCTAAAGCTGCATAGGCACCTCAAAACCTGGAAATGCCAGAGTTTGGGATCAGGAGAGCTTCACTGATAGCCTGAGACCCCTATTCAGGGTTTGTCAAGTCTGCAGCCTCATAGGATCCTGGAATATCCCTGAGCTGGATGGGATCCACAAGGACCATCCAGCCCAGCCCCTGTCCCTGCACAGACACCCCAACAACCCCACCCTGGGCATCCCTGGCAGCTCCTGGAGCTCTGGCAGCCTCGGGGCCGTGCCCATTCCCTGGGGAGCAGTGCCAGCACCTCTGGGGAAGAACCTTTTCTTTATGCCGGAGTCCACTCGGCATCTGAAAATGAAGCACAGCTTTTCTCTCATCCTGGAGGGATTTGCCGGTTTAGGTGTTCTCTGGGAAGCTGAAAATACACCAGCTAGGTGAGGAATATCCCAAAAGACTTGGGGGTAACTGTAGGAGGAAGATATGTGCCTGCAAATTGGGTTGTAGCTAGGGTTTCCCTTCCCAGCAATAAAATCTATATGTGGTCCTGGGGCAGGGCCAGGACCCAGTCTCCTGCCCTAGGGAGATGTCCTCACCAGTTACCAAATCATGCTGGTGCCAGTGTGGCTATGGATGCCCTGCTTCAGCCTAGGAAGAGCACACTCCAGTGAAAGAGAGCTGCTGGGATGTGGCAGCAGATCCAAACTGGCTTTCCTAAGGCACTGTGCATGCCCTCAAGTCACTGCCCGTGTAATCAAGGCGGTGAGATCTGTGAGCCCTCCTCAGGGAAAAAAAAGGGCACACAGGTCAGGGCTGCTGTTTCCAGTAGGACCAGCAAACTGGGTTTGACCTGCCCCAGTTCTGGGCTGGTGGTTGTCCCTGGCCAGCCCAGCCCTGCAGCTCAGCAGTGTTTCCCTCCTGATGCTCACTGAACCACAGACTCCGTTGGAGTTTGCTGGCCAGGAACGGGCATCTCTTGGGCCCAGATGTCCCAGGATGGAGCAGATCCAAATTTGCACTAAAAGGGCAAGACCATCCATCCAGTCCCATTGTCTTGGTTTTAACTTTGTGGCTTTGCCTCCTCCCCGGCCCCTGTCTGTCAGAGCCCTCATCCCCCACACCGCTCTTATCTCCTGCCTCGCTGCCTGCAGCCTGGCTCTGGCCTGTGTTTGCCACCACTTCATTTCTGTGTCATCTACAGTCTCGCTGGAGCCAACTTGACACCGGTGGAGCAGAAAGGGCCATTGTGTGGGGTGCTGATAAGGGCTTTGTTTTTATTTAGCTGGTTCCTGAAGCCTGTGAAGCTCCTCAGAGAGTGGCAGACTGGGCTCCATCAGAGCCCACCGTGATGGGAGCAGCTTCCCAGGACACCTGAATGTGCCAGTCACAGCCTGGCATCTCCCTGAGGCTCACCCAGGCTGGAGCCCTCTTTGTGCTGAGGGCACAGGAGATGGAGCTGCTGTGGTGACAGCGTGGGGCTGTTGCTGCCCTCCAGAGCACCACAACCTTGAGAGACGAGCCCTGGCGTGAAGTGTCACTCCTCAGATTGAGGAGAGGGTGGTGAAGGCTGGGAGAGCAAAGCAGAGCACTGGGATGTGCTGGGGAAAGCTTTGAAGGAGCAGCAAATGTATTTTCATCTTCCTTTCTCTTCCAGAGCTTTGATGGTGGCCAAGGTGAAGCCATGGTGGGCACAGGGTCTGCATTGCTGCTTGGTTTCTAAAGATGGAACAGCTGCTTTGGAAATCCCAAAGAGGAGAGGACTGTCTAAGTAACACCTCTGGAATACCAGGAAAAGGTGCACATGAAGCTTGGTCTGGCAGGCTTCAATGCTGATGAAGGGTGTAGCTGTTCATGACAGCAGTTTTGGGGACATTTTCATAGATTTATGTGACCTCCCCACAGAGGCAGCATCATGTTTGAAATGTGGCCATCCTGCTGCTCTCCAGTCTTCTAGGGAGAGGAAGTGGTGTGAGCAGGGAATGGGATCTCTGTGCTCTCTCTCAGATGTGAGATGAGTGGTGTCAGGGTCCTGGGTGAGATGTGGGCATGGTCTTGTAGGGAGGATGAGCTCCAGACCCTGATGTTCTGTGAGCAAGGGGAGCATGTCACGTGGAGATACCCTCTGCCACAGCCTGCCCCACAGGGAGCTCTCCTTCCCCACCTCCACCCCCCCAGATTCTAAACCACGCAGTGAGCCCAGCTTGTCTCGTGCTCCGTGGGACAACAACCATCAAATGAAGGTGTCAGATGCAATTTTTCCTCTGCTGGTACACTGATAGAGCAGGGTTTATTTGCTCCAAGAGAAAAAACCCACCCAGCCTTTATGAGTCTGGATTTCTGTGCTGCGTCCAACCGAGCAACACCTGTTCACTCAGCTGATGCTGCTGTATGTCCTTGAAATAGGCTGGTGGATGAGAGAGGAGGCTCTACAGGCATGTGGACTTCATTTGGAACCCTTTTCTTTTTTATCACTTGAACACATCATGTATTTGGGACAAGAAAAAGGTTTCTCAGCCCAGTGCAGTGTGTGGGGACACACATGCTGGAGAGGTAGATATATATGTCTCAGTATTTATATACATCTATCACACCCGAGTGAGCAGCCACAGTTTTGCAAACAGCATCTTTAGGACTACAATTACACAGCCACTACACAGGGTCTGTATCTATGGCCAGTAAACCACCAAAATATTCATACTTGCCCTCCAAAAGTCAAGAGATGCTCCCAGCATCTTTAGAACATTTAATTGGATCTCAGGCAGTCGGGTCGCAGACACTTTTTCCGTGGTGAATTCTCTATCAGGTGCACAATGGTGCTTGCTGTGTGAGCAGGTACTTGGCCTCTGCCCTGGTTATTTGCTGTCATCCCACAGCTCAGCTCGTGCCATGCTGAGTGAGCTGTGCTCTGAAGATGTTTTTATTCAGTTCTGTTTGCTGTCCTGTCACATCCTTACCCTGACCTGAGCACTGATGTGAAGCTCCATTCTGGCTTTGGGCCCCGTCCTGAAGGAACCGTGCTCCTTCAGCTCATGCAAAAGTTCTACCAAAGGGAACAGGATGGACAGGAGGCACATGGAGCTGTTGGAGCGAGTCCAGAGGAGACAGCCAAGGTGATCAGAGGGATGGAGCAGCTCTGCTGTGAGGAAAGGCTGAGAGAATTGGAATTGTTCAGCCTGGAGAAGAGATGCTTCAGAGTGAGCTAATTGTGTCCTTTCAGTAGCTGAAGGGGGCCTGCAAGAAAGATGAAGAGAGATTGTTTACAAGGGCTTGGAGGAACAGGACAATGAGGCATGGCTTCAAACGGAAAGAATGAAAGAGAATAGGTTTAGATTGGGATATTGGGGAAAATTTCTGCCCCGTAAGAGTGGGGAGGCCCTGGCACAGGGTGCCCAGAGAAGCTGTGGCTGCCCCTGGATCCCTGGAAGTGTCCCTGGCCAGGTTGGACAGGGCTTGGAGCAGCCTGGGAAAGGTGTCCCTGCCCATGATGAGGACGAGATGATCTTTAGGGTCCCTCAAACCCAAACCTTCTTTGATTCCGTCATTCTGTGAGACTTCATAGCCTGGAGTCCCCCTCTGAATAAAACCAACATGATAGAGCTGGCTGCAGGCTGTTGAGCTAGAGGGAGGGAAGGTCTCAGCAGAGGACTGTGGCCCTGGGTAGGACAAGTGCTCTCAGGCAAAGGTGTATGGCCAGCCTTGCTCCCCACAGCCTTGTCCTGCCTCTTCCTCACCCCTTTTCTGCCTCCTCCCAGTTCCCACACCAGCTCAGTCCTTCCATTTCCTCTACAGTAAGGGCAGATCTGGTGGCAAAGATTAATGGCTTTGATCAAAGAACAGTAAACGCAAAAGCAAGAGGGAACGTTGTTTGGAAATCTCTCCTCTCACAGGTATTTGCAGCTCTAAAAATGCTGAATGAAAGACATTACTGTCATAGAAATGAGTGGGAAATGAGATAAAGGATTTCTCTCACAGGGCAGGCCAGAGTACCCTGCCTGCTTCCTTCACTGGGAACTGATTTTCCGAACAAGGGAAATAGAAAGTTTAGTACAGGCATCGTTAACAAGGGTGAGAACTGAGTGAAAGGAGAGTGAGGCAGATGGTGCCAGGAGAGAGGTCTGGAGGTCAGTGGAGTTTCCCAAGGTCAGTCCTGGTGTCCAGTCAGTGTTTCTCCTGGCACAGGGTGAGTGGTCAGCATTGCCTGGAGAGGCAGGCAGTGTGTCCAGGGAGAGGGGATGGGATCTCATCGAGCAAAAACTTCTGGAGGAGGGGGTGGGTGGGATGAGACCTGTTCAGCAGGTGGGAGGCAGAGTGCTCAGCGGCTGTCAGCCCAAACAAGCAATAATTCTGTGATAAAATCTTGGGACATTATTTATCAGGTCCCTTTCTTCAAACACAAATGTTTGAGCATGAGGGTGTCCAGCCCAGCTTAGAAGCTGTAATCCTGTCCCTGAAACCATCTCGGATCTTCCTCGTTTGTATATTCAAGCTGATGGTGCTTGCTGCAGCCATAAAGAGGCTGATACTGTTTTGAATATCTTATTTGTTTTCCAGAGGCCATCTGGCTGCATTTCTTCATTGTATGAGAAAGCAGTGGCACTGTCAGTGCTGCATTACCCAAAAAATGCCCTGTGCTGAGAGAGTGAGTGACTGGAGAGGCAGAAAAGAGACGTGTGAGCACTCAGCAGTCGGAGCTGCGCATCAGGGCTGTGAGATCACTTTATGAGATCTCTCACAACTCACTGAGAGGAACAAACTCACTGTTCAGGACCCCAGGAGCCAGCGAGCAGCTCCTGTGCCATGTCATCAACTCCTGTGCCTTGTCACCAGCTCCTCTGCGATGTCATCAGCTCGTCCACATCACTGGCTGGCCAGGCACCCCCCAGCTTGTGCAGCTCAGGGTTTCAGCTCTGGGGGTCCCACCCAGTGCATGCAAACTGGGATGGCTGCTGGGATCCACAGATCTGCTTCCTAGGGAGCTCAGTGCCGGGCAGGATCAGGCCAAGGTGATCAGACTACAGCGCCTGGCAAGGGCTGAGGAGAGCCCAGCCCTCACACTGGTTTGGACTCGTCAGAGGATGATTCCCTCCTTGCCTTGCATTTGGCATCTGGGGGCAGAAGCACCACCCAGCCTTGGGGACACAAACCCACAGTGTGTTTTGGTGTCATTCAGGAACCTGTAGCCACAAAACTCAAACTTGTAATTTTGCAGCCTCAACCCAGCCCCTTGTCACGCTCAGAGCAGCCCGAGCCGAGCCCTGCCTGGCCGTGCAGGCTGCCTGCCATCTGGCACAAGCAGGGCCAAGGAGAGTTAAATAAATGTTAAATACACACTAATGCCATGTGACACCAGCAAAAGGCAGTGAGTTCAAGCTCCAAGAGTCTGCTTATGTAAACAGCATCCTGAAATTAATATTTACCTTTTAAAACAAACAGATATTTGGGGTGTTTCACAGCCTTTCTGCCTAGCAGATGCCAAGAACAACAGCTTGGTACTGCGGGGAATTGGCTTGACAGCTCAGGGGACAGAAAACTCCCCACCAGTCTCCAGACTGCGAGGTCAGAGCCAGTCCCTCTCTTTTCAAGCAGATAAATTCGCACAAGTGCCAGATTAATCTTTGCTCAGGGGCTGCGACCTCTAATGAGGAGCGGGAGCCACCCCAACGTCGCAGCCGGGGAGCGGGATTGGGGCGGCAGATGGGCTGGGGAGGAAGGATTTGGGGATGCTCGGAGCGGTCCCTTGTCCAGAGGGGCCCTGGAGAGGCAGAAGGGCTGTCCCGTGGTGGCTCCTTGTGTGGCAGTATCGCCACCAGCCTGGCTGCTGTGCTCCCCTTCCAGCCAGGCTGGCACCTGTGGGGTAAATCCTATCATTTCCCTACGGAGTGATCGTTTTGCAAATCACAACCACCTCCCCTGTCAGAGCATAGCCAGGCTTGGGGGTGTTGCTCACACACCCTGGCTTCTGCTGCCCCTCCATGAAGACATCGTGGCTGTCCCCATCCTCATGCGAGCACTCAGCACTTTTTGGGGTTTGCCATGTTATTTTAAAAAAAATTTTTTATCATTTTCCAGTAACGGGATGTGAGCGGGCACAGACACAAAGCAAAAGTCAGCTGCCACCGTGGAGGTGTTTGGCAGTAAACAGTGAATGAGCAGAGGCTGGGGTAGGAGCCTGATTTTGGGTTTAGCGGGATATTTTTTGCAGCTGTCTGAAGCAGAAGGAATTTTTGGTGCGTTTTGCAGCTCACGACTTCTACCATCACCCCCTGTTGGATTTGATTTCAGCCCTCTGTTCCCAACACACCTTCATCCCTGGCACTGTGCTTCCATCCTCACCCTCCCAGCTTGGGATGACTCTTCCCTCTTGGCTGTGGTGCTGATCCCCTCACCATCCTGGCTCTGGGTGCACTTTTCCCAGAGGATTTTGGGGTGGTGTGGCTGTGCAGCGTCCATGCCCACCGCCACCATGAGCCTGTCCTGGTGCTCAGCTGGCTCCTGCTTTGGATTTTCAACTCCCTCCAGCAGATTCTTGGTGGTTTTTCAACCTCCCACTGAAGGGGAGAAAGGAGACATGGGATGCTGATAGGCCAGGGATGCACCAGGGCTGGGGGCAGAGCTGGGAATCCTGAATCCATCCCTCCAGGAGCACACAGATCCCACAGACATTGCACCCTGCGTGGGGTGACAAAGTGACAGCGCTTTTGGGGGCCATTACCTGCCAGGAAGGGCAAAGCAAACCCATTGACAGTGTGTGGCGGCAGTGCGTGGGTGGGAGCCGGGCCGGGCGGGAGGATGTGGGCAGGTTCTCTTACCCCCGTAAAACAAAAACCAACGACACCAGCCTGGCTGCGATGGGGCCCCGCCACGGGCACGGGGGTGATGGGCACCGATCAAACAGGTGACGCCCCAAAAGTGACGGCAAGGCAAGCTGAGCTCACTAAACCACATGAGGCACAGGATGCTCGGGTGCCAGGAGAGGGCTGCACCCACCCTGGGGCGTGCAGCGTTTCCAGAGTGGCTGTGCCGGAAAAACGGAAAAACAAATGTGTTTGTGTACAAAACCGAGTGTGTTTGTGTACAGAAACGAGGGTGTTTGTGTACGGGTTCGTCTTGAATACCTCTTTCTTTTAAAATCTAATCCTCTTTGCATTGAAACTGCTGACAGTGCTTGTCAGGGCTTGCAGGCACGGTGATTTAAAAGGTGATAGCGAGCGGTAAGAAATCCATCTGCCCCGCCGAAGTCACACTGCGGCTCAGTGCTGGGGAGAGGGGCTGGGGATGCCACCACGACGCTGTGACAGCCGCCACCCCGGCAGGAAGGGCCCTGGGCAGTTCCCCGACTTCCCTTGCTACAATTAGTTCAGTTTGCTGATGAGGTCAGCCAAAGCTGAGCTGGAGAAAGAGGGGGAGATTTTCTACTGAGTGACAGCTTCAGGCTAGAGCTGGGAGGATGTGATCGGGTCGCTGGCAGGTCTGTGGGGACATGGCGACAGGACACCATGGGTGGGTCTGGGGAATGCCATCAGCCCTCCTGCTTCCCAGGCCCAGCTCCAGAGGGGGTGTGCAAAACACTCTTGTGTCTGCACCACACCTCAGCACCCCTTTACAAGTAAATTAAAACTTAATTATCACGTTTGGTGCATGGTAATGGGGTGCCAATTTTCCCTAAGTAGTCGCTGATATATATACGACAGACCTGTAATCTCTGCTATTAAAATGAATGGGTAAATTGCATATTACAATGAAAGCCTAAAAATCAAGGCTGCAAATAGGCAGATTCAAATAATCCTCTCTGAACTGAAAAAAAAGAAATACTGGAGTTTTGAGGAAGAGCCATGCCCCATATAAACAGGGATGTTTTCAGAACTGGCAGGGAGCAGGACTCCGTATTTCTTCAGGGAATTAACCACGGACCTTGGTTAGGGGTGATGGATTAGAGGAAGGTTTTCTGCCTGCTGATTTCCACCATGGACTTCAGTCACTTTGCCCTGCCCGTGTCTAGCTTCACCAAGGGTTTTCTGTGAGGATTTGTGCACCCTGGGGTTTCCAGGGAATATTTTTATATTAGAGAAGAATAGTATAAAAGAAATCTTTATATATAAGAATATAAAACATTTAAATATGAATATATAATTTATGTAGAATATATATATATATATATATATATATATATATATATATATATATATATATATATATATATATATATATATATATATATATATATATATATATATGAGAGAGATTTAATTTCTTATCCTAACCAAACCAGAGAGCAGCAATTCTGTCACAGGCAGCGAGGGCTGAAAATGAGGGAGCTGAGGGAGGGGTTTTGCTGAGGGTGGTGAGTTGGACATGATCCCCCCCAGGCCATTCCCTTGCATTTCCAGCACCTCTGCCCACCCTCCCCTGTGCCCCAGACACAGGAGGGCACGGGGCAGCTGCAGTCCTGGCTGGGGGCTCCCAGACCAGCAGCAGTAGCCGCAGTCTGTCTGTGCAGCCAGAAGGAGCAGTGGGAGCGTTTCCAGGCTGTGGAGATGCCCTGCAGAGGGGCATGGCAGCTCATGGATGCTCTGCCCGGCGCTTGGCACGTCCCATGGCCACAGCTCCAGGCCTGGCCTCCTTCCCACGGAGATGGCTTTCCTAGAAAGCTCTGCCTGCTGCCGGCTGGCCGCGCCCTGGCCCCCTCACCAGAGAGGCCATCAGCCTGCAGGAGAGCAGGAAGGAGGCCCAGCAGTGCCTTCCTCCCTGCCCAGGACTGGAATGACCCCATCCATCCCTGCCCAGGGGCTGATGATCCCGAAATAAGGCCTGCTGGAGCTCCCAGCTGTGTTTGGGTTTGAGTGTGAAAGGACACGCGGGTGTGCCCGTCCTGCCCTGCAACATCACCTGGCACTGCCAAAGGGCTTCAGGTGATGAGGGAATATGCACCACTCAGTTTGGTTACCACTTCTTTTTTAATAGCTTTTAGGGAAAAAAATTAATCCAGGATCACTAAAGAATTAACAGTAGTAATAGCTGAGTCTGGAAGGCAGCCTTCTCTCCCAGCCTTCTCCTGCCCTGAGTCCTCTGGGCTGGGGCTTGATCACCGCAGCCATGTGGCACAGGGTGGCTTCAGCTGGAGCAAGGGAACATTCCAGCTGGGCAATGCCCTGTGCTAATTTGGATGGAAGTTCATTTTGGAAAAGAGGAGTGAACAAGTGTGTGCCATTTTCGTTCCAAGCTCAGGCTTCGCTTTATGTGCTAAACCGTGGAGTTGGAGATCAGCAAAAACTGAAATAATGAATTTCACTGTTACTGACTTAAAAAAAAAAATCCATTAACTGGCAAATTCTGAAATGCCATGATTTTTCCGGCTGTTCAGCACAAAAACCAATCTGGAAGTGTCAGTATCCGAGCCCCCAGCAGCCCTGTGACCCTGCCTGGCTCCAGAGGCTCCAGTGGATCCTGGACGGGTCCCTGTTTGCTTTGGCTTCCTCAGGGAGGCCCCTTGGCTGCACCCCACATCTTTTGCAGAAGGACATCAGCCTTGCTGCCATCTCCCAGTGGCATCTGTGGCTCTCCCCATAACACCAGGAGGGTGAGGGGGTTTTTTTGGGAAGTTCTCCTGGCTGGACCACCCTTCCAGATCAGCAATACCTGCCCCGGGATTGCGCCTTTCCTGGCCGGAGCCGGACCCAAGGGCAGAGCAGGGTGCCCTGGGAGCAGCCAGCTCCACCCGGGAGTGGTGGGGAGCACAAAGCCCATATCAGCAATGATTTCCTGACAAACAGTGCGGCTCATTGTCTGTTCTCATTTATAAACTGCTCCACACCAGCCATCTGATATCCATTATTACAATTACAAACAACCCACAGTAACTCTCCAGCTGGTCAGCTCCATCCTAACAGCACTGCAGCCATTCAAGGATGCCATATGGTACCAGAGTTTCCAAAGCAGCATTGTCAATCAGCCTTATTAATTTCTGAGTTCATTTCTTTTCCTTTTAGGGATATATTTTTTCCTTTCTTTCTATATAAGACAGAGACACTTCTCTGGCCTCAATTTGGAATATGCAGCTTGACAGAATAATTGAAACATCTACATCTCTGAGGCAGCTGGCAGGGAAAGGAAGAGCCTGAACTCTGTGAGCAGCCCCCCGAGTACTGGTGCTCATGCAAGACCTCCAAGTGTCTCTTCCCATCTATACCCCAGTGCGTGCCACAAGAATATTAAAAACCCATTAGATCCGGAGTGCCGGACATGGCTGGCTCTTTACTGCAGATGGAGGGTTGCTAATGGCCATTTCCCTTCGATCTCTGAGTCTCCTTTGAGCTATATTTATTTTTTCCCCAACATTTTGGAGCCTAGGGGTGGTGTCATTGGAGTTGGTTGGAGATGCTGAGATGCTGCCGGCTCTGCTCGTGCCCGTCCTGTGGTGAGCAGGAGCTTGGGAGAATCCCAAGGTGCTTCCCAACTGGATGGACTCTTCCTTTGGGATTTCTGGGTGATTTCTGGTGATTTTGTGCCACTTCCATGTGGCACCGCTGTATGGTGTATCTGTGGATGGTACTGAGGGAAACGGCTGTGCTGGATATGCCATTCCCAGCCCTGCAAACACATCCAGGCACTGCACCACAGCCACTGGCTGCAGGGACTGCTGGGCCCTAATTTTTGCTTGGCTTTTGTATTTTTAGGCAAAATCAGCAATCACCCAGAGGTGGTTTCTTTCCTCGCTCGAGGTAGCAGGATTTTGTGGCTCTACAATGCTCGGCTTCAGCTATAGCTCAGCACCTGAGCTCCGGCAGGGTTTTTTTTCCCTGAGGGTGGGATAGAGGTGATGGGGAGTGGAGGTGGAGACCTTTCAGGATGAGCCTTGGGCACCCTGAAAGTGTCCCTGTGAAAATGTCTCCACACACTTCCATGTTTTTCTCTCCCCAGCTGACTGTGGTGTTCACAGCTGGAGCAAAAGCTCCCTGTCGGGATGTGGGTGCCTCCAGCAGCCCCCCAAACATGCTGGGCTGTGGGTGCCCACACCTGGGGGCCTGGCAGAGCTGCTCAGCACAGGATTTCACTGCTGGCCGTGATACATCACCAGGGAAGAGGAATCAGGCTGAGAAGAGAGAGGAACATCCAGTGGCTCCTTGCGCCGTGGCGGGTGAGAGCAGCAGGTTTTGGGGCCATGCATTATGCAGATCATATGAGATTATGTAAAACCTCTTTGTTCATCCTCCTTGTCAAGGGCAAAGAGCTCTGTGGGGCCAGGACAGTTTGGGGGGGAAATCTGCAGCCGCACAGACGGTGACACCAGGGCTCCAGCCACCAGAGGAGGATGACCCCTGACTCTGTCCCTACAGGCATTTCCTCATTGCTTTTAGCTCTGGGGAGCCCAGCAAGGATCCAGCAGCAGGCCAAAGCTTAGCCCAGCTCTGCCAGGGGCTTTGTTCCTTCCCAGAGCTATGGACAGTGCCCACCTGCAGAGGGAAGTGCTGGGAATTTGTCAGGCCTCTGGAGCAGCGTCCCTTCAAAGGCAGCTGTCACTGTGCAGTGTCACCACTGCAGCGCCTTCACCCACGGGAAGGGCAGGCGATGATGCTCCTGCCTGTGTTTGTCCTTGCTGTGGGTTGGGAGCCCCTTTGACACAGCTATTCTTTACTGCCATCATTTTTGTCTGGTGCAGTGCACACACTTTGAAGGGTACACCGAACAGAGTGGATTGTTTGATTTATCTGTGATACACTTGTGAACAACATTTTTTGTTGCTGTTTCCCACTTGTTTGGCTCTCAGCACAGAGTCCCTGTTCCCACCTGGGTCTCTTCAGTCATGGTTTGGTGCCCAGCTCGCAGTCCCATGGGGACACTGCCAGGCATGAGATTCTGTCCCAGAGGGCAGGGGAAGTTGTGTCTCCATGGATATATTCCCATCCCCAGCTGTGCCCTGATCTCACCTGACGTGGCTGGTGGTGGTGCTGTGATGGGGCAGAAGCCTGAGGCCCTGCTGGTGCCTGTGGTACCCACATGGGCTGGCTTTATGTTGACTTTCCATCTGGTTTTTCCCTACCCTCTGGCTCTCTCCAGTGTGCAGGGGAAGGTTTTACAGCCCTGTTTACATGGACACTCAGTCAAAGTTCACTCTGCTGCCACTTCTCTGCTGCCCGGAGTTTGGCTCTGTCATTTCCCTGCATTTTTACCAGGACTGTCCATCCCAGACTTTGATCCCAGCTGCCCTCCCTGGCCAGGTGTCTGGGCCTCTCCAGGAGAGCTGGAAGGCTGGGGTTGGTTTTGATTCCCAGCAGTGATGGGCAGGACTCCTGTCCCCAGTCCCACCATCCAGCACTGTCCCCCCGAGCTTCTCTTCCTCTCTCAGCATCTTCCCACAGGACACACAGACCTCCTTTTCCTTTGAGCTTCTGAATTTGTGACATTTTGCTTGATTTTCCCCCTCTTTCCCCTCTGGCTCTCAGTGAACCACCCATGCCTTCTGCAGAAGGCTCCTCACTTGCTCTGCATCTCTCCTGCCATGGCCACGGGGATGTTGGAGCCTCCTGGCACAGCCCCTGCCCTGCCCCTCCTGCTGAAGTGGCACAGATGATTCTGTCCCTTGCGATGTGACAGTGCGTGAGCCAGGCACTTACAGAGCCTGGCCTTGGGCAGCTCTATTGTTTCCCCAGATTCTCTGTGACACTTGTCCAGAGGAGTCCTCGTGCCTGTGACACTTCCCACGGGATGGTATGCATTGGGAGAGCCTCTGGGATCTCCTGTGTGTCCCTCCAGCCACTGCTGTGGGGCCATGTGGTGCCCTGGGACTGTCCCACAGCAGAGAGCCATGACCCAGGGTTGGTTTTCCCTTTTCCCCATCCCTGATGCAATCCTGCAGTTATCCCTTTGCTCCTTGAAATGTGTCCAGTTGCTGAACCCCTTCTCTTTCCTGACTGCCCAGCACTGAGGCTCTGGGATCCACACTTGCTTTTGCTTGGAGGTTTTTCGGGATGCTTTTCCCCCACATTTTTTCTTTTCTGTGGGATTTTGCTGTTTTCTCAGCCTTCTCCAGTTATGATTTCACATACCTCCAGGAGCTGACTCACTGCTGACACCATTTTTTCTGAGGATTCAAGGGAAAGTCAAGCCAACGTGACTTTCTGGTCTCATTCCTTGGTTCCTTCTTCTGCTCTAGCCCTCCCTGACAGGCATGGTTCCCTGAGTGCCAGTGTTTCCTTGGGAACACCTCACCATAGCACCGAGCACACCTTGGTTCATGCACCACGTGGCCATGGTGCTCTGGGGCAGTCCTGGCATCTCCTGTATCCATCTTTCTGAAGTGCTTGGAGCACAGGCTGGGCAGGGGAAGCTCCACACTATCACCCCTCCTGACTGTGATTGCAATTTATGCTCAGATCAACAGAGGAGAGAGTATTTCCTTTTTTTTTTTTTTCCCCCAAGCTCTTGAGGGTGTTAGAGAAAAAAGTCTGCTCTGCCAGCTGCTCTGCCTGGAGCTTCCTGCACCAGGGATGGGGAGACAAGTGGGCAAGGGCATGATGCCAAGGTCAGCGTTTGCTCCAGTGTCTGCCCCACACCAGCTTTCCAAGAAACTCTGCAGCAGGAAAGAAAAAAACAGAAACAAAACCCACAACCTAATTTTTTCATTTGCAGCTGGAGCGAGGCCAGATTTTGCAGCAGAACATTTTTTGGTGAAAATGGAGCTGTTGTCTTCTGGCCAGCACTTGTTGAATGGCCCCTGCCCGGACACCAGTAGGGAATGGCAGGGCCAGGGCCAGGACATTGAGCTGAGGATCAGCTGCCACTGCCTGCTGGGTTTTGGGGCTGAGCCTGGACCCCAGAGGGTCTCCTGTGAGGTGCCACCAGAAGGGACCAGCCGCTCCTGCTGCGGGCTGCGATCACAACTCCGCTTTGAAAACTCTCCAGTGCTTTGTTCTCCCCCTGATACAATCCATTTGGAGCAAATGCAGTCTCGGAGCATCTTGCCAAGCCCGCAAGCTTTGGGGAGGGAGGCTGCTGTGAAGCATTAGCGGCAGATAAGGCCTCCTCGGGGATGGCTGCCTGGGGAGGGAGGGAGGGAGGTGGGGGAGTCTCGCCTTGTCCTGGCCAGGGGACTTCGCTGATGGGGCAGCCAGGGAATTCCAGCCTCTGCCTCAGCTCCTTCACCAGATTCATACTGTCACTCTCCTGTTCCTTGACCTGTTGTGCTCCAGGGCCTGACCCTGCTGCTCCTCACATCCCATCCCTGATGCTCCTCTGCTTGCCAGGCACCCCCGGGTGCTGCAGCATCCCCCACTTCCCATGGGAGCTCAGTGCTGGAGCGAACAAGGGGCAGAGAGATGTGGTTCAGTGGCAGGGGTTGGGATGGAGCCCCTGTGCTGGTCCTGAGCCGCAGGGCTGGGCTCACCCCACCTGCAGTCACAGGTGTGCGGGAATTTTTTAATTCCCTGGAGGCAAATTCCTCGTCCTGCCTTGTCCTGCCCGATCCGTGCAGACCAGACGGAGGAGGTCGGAGGTGCAGGAAGGGATGCCCGGGATACCCTCAGGCAGGGTCAGAAGTGCAGCCAGGGATCCCCGGGTCCCGCTAGAGGTGCCAGGGGTGGGTGAGGGATGTGCTGAGTCCCTGTGGGAAGCAGTCTGTCCCCAGCCTGGGGACCTGGGGCGCTCGGTGACAGTTGAGGGGGTGGGAGCGGGGCAGGGCGAGGTTAATGCCGTTATCAGCCAGGGCAGGGGTCTCCAACAGACGAGGCCTCGCCGGCCAGATGGGGACACTCGTCTGCCGCTCGCCGGGGCCACAAAGGAGGGTCCCCTGACAGCAGCTGGTCCCAAGGAAGAGGTTAAGGTGACACGTGTCAGGGCAGAGCCCGAGGGGGGCAGACGCGGCCCAGGCCTTTGTGGGGGTCACCTCCCATCTGACGGCGAGCAGGTGGGGTGAGAGCCGCGGGACCCGGGGCCGGAGGGGCGGCGGGACGGCTCCGTCATGGCCCTGCCGGGCCGGGGCATCGCCTGCCACAGCCATTCGCCGTCTGCCTTTGTGCCTTTGCAGATAATGAACCTTTTCCCCCCCTTCTTTTCTCCCGGAAAGAATGTCAATGGCCCCGTGGCAGGAGATGCTGATGGGGGTTAGTGAGTGCCCTGGCCTGGAGATGAGGGACAGGACAGGGGATAACGACCAGTCAATGTCTTGAGGGCCGGGGCAGGGGCTGGCCGGGCATCCTCACAGTCTGACAGACCCCGGGATGGGTGTCCATCCTGCCGCCCAGTCTCGTACTGGATTGGACAGACCACAGGCAACTTCATCCCTGTGGGCACTGCTGGCCCCAGGACCTCTCTGCAGGCCAGGATCCAGCCAGGGGTCAGGGCTCAGCCCCTCACCCAGCTCAGCCCCCCCGGCCCCTCGGCTCCCCCTCACTGCGGGGCTAATTTCAATTATCTTCTCCAGGCCATATGAATTCTATTAATATCAAAGTAATGAGGTAGTTACTGCGATTTGGAGGAACGGCTGGGGAATTGCTCGGGATAAGGTTTCGCCAGCCAAGAGGGTAAATTAAAACCTCCCTTTGGAGAGGAGCAAAGGGCTGGAGCAGAGGTGAGCGGGGGCCAGCCTGGGCCGGGGGGGATGGTCACGGGTGTCCTTCCCCTGGGGGGCCACTGCTGCCATCCCACTCATGCTGGGGGGCTTTGTTGGAGATGCCATGAGCTGGATGGGGAGCTCACAGCAGGGATGATTGCCCACCATTCTCTTTCTGCAGCCCCTCCAGCCCCTGCAAAAGCCCCCGAAGGATTGCGGCTGGGGCGTCCACCCTGGAATACAGAGGGATGGATCCCCCTGCGCAGCCTTCCTGGAGCCTTGGGGGTTCAAGCTGCTGCCCTGGTGTTTGGTTTAGGGTGCCCCTCAAAGCAGCACTGAAACGGGAGTGTGTGTCCCGTGGGCAGCAGCACCCCAGGGCTTGGGACAGTGCTGGGCTCCCTCGAGGCACACGGGGTCCAGCAGCCCGGGAGAGGATGGGAAGTGATCACAGACCCTTCCTGGTACCCAAATCCAATGAACTGGGGCTTTTCCATGACCAGCACCCTTCCCTGACTATCAAAAAGACCTGGTAAAGCTCCCAGCACTGCTCCCCTGGGCAGCCCTGAGCTCACTTGAGAGACCTGAGAAGACCATGAGGAAAGGGAAATAGCAGGGAGGGAGGGGGAAATAGCAGGAACCATACATATATATACATATGTATATATGTGTGTGTGTGTACATCCTCCTATAAAACAAGTTCCAGCTACTTGTCAGGTTGGAAAAAGAGCTTTTTATGGGGCAGTGGATGGGCTCCTCCTGCATCCCCCCTGGCTGCAGGGTGCTTGGGGACGCAAGCAGAGCCTGATCCCAGCTGCAGCGGGGACCCAGCCAGGAGCTGGGGACACGGGGAGTGCACGAGGCTGAGCCGGGGGAGCATGAATATTTTAAGGGTAAAAATAGCTCTTGTTGTGCAGCAGGGGTGTCACACACGCCTGCCAAGCTGGGAAGGAGCAGGAGGGGCCTCCCAAGTCCTTAGCAGAGGAATAGGGTGAGGAAGGGGAGGGTGGGTTTGGAGGAGGGTGGGGTTTGTGCCCTGGGCGCTGAGCAGAAAGTCAGGGCACGTGGGAGGATCCTGTTGGACACCGCCCCCCCGAAACCGGCGCTGGGGTCAGCTCAGCGCCCAGAATAACCGAGCAGTGAGGAGAGGTGAGGATTCCTCCCAAGTGCCCTCTTAGCCCAGATAAAGAGGGAGTATTTTTCCAATGGCGGTGGTGAGACACACGACAGGGTTTCCCGGAGAAGATGTGGATGCTCCAGAGCTGGGACATTAAGGCCAGGTTGGATGGGGCTTCCAGCAGCCTGGTTTAGCAGAGGTGTCCCCAGGGAGGTTGGATTTAGATGGTTTTTAAGGTCCCTTCCAACACAAACCACTCTGTGACTCTCATAACCAGCAGGCTGAGTGGGCAGCGTGTCCCCTGCCCGCCGTGTGGCACCACGCCATGCGTGGTGACATGAGCCAGAGGGTCATCCCGTCCCCTTCGTCGGGCTGGTGCCACCAGTCCTGCAGCAGCCGCGGATGCTGCAATTCCTGAGCTGAGCCTGAGGGTTCTCAGCTGGTGGCAAAGCCCCCCCGGCTCCCCGCAAGGCTTCGTCCCTCGGCAGGCAGCGCCCAGGACGGTGGGCTGGGGGCAGAGGGTGCCCCAGCACCCAGGGTGGGGGTCCCCGGCCGCCCCCAGCCCGCGGCAGCGCCGGTGGCTGCAGAGCGGCTCTTTGCTGGCATCTGCTGACAGCGGGAGATCCTGCAGCTCTTCCCAGGGAGCGACACCGAAACTCGGCCCGGCGGTGGCCCTCGGCCCGCTCCTGGGATGGGAGCAGGTCCCTGGCAGCGTGGCTCTGTCAGCCAGGCTCCTGCCAGGAGCGCCCCGCTGGGATGTGGCTCTTGCAGGGAGGGTGAAGCCCCACAGAAGGGTGCACCTAACTCAAACCCCTGTTGCTGAAGGTGGCTTTCCAGCTAGAAGTGGGAAAACATCCCTCAAGCTTCAAACACAGCCTTTTCCTGGGATACAAGGCTCTTCCATCCCTCCTGTGCCTCTGTTATGAGCTTAGCACAGGAAGCTCTTCCTGCGATGTCCCCTGAATCAGGGAATGAAATCACATCCATCAAGGTCTCCTTGTGCTCCAGATAACCTCTTGGAGTCATAAATCACAGAATGGTTTGGGTTGGAAGGGACCTTAAAATTCACCCAGTTCCAACCCCTCTGCCATGAGCAGGGACACCTTCCACCAGACCAGATTGTTCCAAGCCCCATCCAAGCTGGCCTTGGACACTTCTGGGGATGGGTTGTCCACAGCCTTGGTGGTGTCACATTGACAGGCCATCAGAGAGAAGTGACATTTATCAAAGCTCTACCTGTAGAGTTACAAAAACCCCAGGAGAGCTGCAGAATCCAGAATCATGGGCAGTGTATCCCACCAACTCTGCAGTCCAGGAGATGCTTATTCCCAGTGCCAGGCAGGAAGGAAACAGCATTTTCATTTGCCAGCTGCTAATTAACTAAAAAATGGCCCAGTCGAACTGCAAACATGACTGCCTTTTTTTACAATCTGCAGGTCATGTGCTGATTTTATTATCAATTTATGTCCATTGATTGACACCCCTGCCACTGATACCACTTGGTCTTAGAGCATCAGAGAGCCAAAGCTGTAGGAGGTAGTGACTGGGCTTTAATGTGTGACAACTTTTGCCTTTCCAAAATTATTTTAGCTTCTGGGTGCTGCTTTTTCCAATCCAGTCACTTGTTCCTTGATTAAATGATCCTGCCCTGATAACACATGAACTGCCATGCAGTGGCGTAAGCATTTTCCCACTGTGATAGCCCAGCTGACTGTGGTTATCTTACAGGGATCTGTAAGGAAGACCCTGTATGGGATAGAAGAAACTTTGTAGGGACTAATTATGTCCCAAAGCAGATAGAAACACTCAAAAGGATTTGGAGATCCCAGTGATTCCAAAGTCAGATACGTTTTTTTTTTTTTTTCTGTGTTTCCTGCATAATGAAGGATGAATCCATCTGTTAAGTACATATTGCACATCTAAATCTGTTAATATCAAGACTAAAATCTACCTAGATAATAAAAGCTATTTCCCCTCCATCCCTTGCAGGGTTTCACGAGTCTCAGTCCTGCAGGGCAGGGTTGGTGTCATCCTCTTCCATGAATACCCAGGAACACTGAGCAGAGCAGCCCTTCCCTGGTGCTGAGGGCTAGGGATTGTCAGGGCATCCAGAGGCCTGAGATGCTGCCTGGATCCCCACAGTTTGGGAATGTTGTCCCAGGGACTGAACTTAAGCTCTTCAAGTCTTTTCTTCAGAAGGGATTAATTCAATTAACACAAGTAACAAAACAGCTCACAGCACTCTATAAATAGACTGGTGGGCTCTGACACAACTGGCTATGCCAAGGAATGGGACTAATAATAGTTGCTTAACAACAGGGTTCAGGGGGCTGGAGAGAATAGGCAGACAAAATGCCGGGGTGGCTTAAACCTGCCATGAAAATCAGCTGGGGAAGTGTGGAATCCCAGAATCCCAGAATGGTCTGGGTTGGAAGGAACCTTAAAGCTCAGCTCATCCCACCCCCTGCCATGGGCAGAGACACCTTCCACTGTCCCAGGCTGCGCCAAGCCCCATCCAACCTGGCCTTGGACACTTCCAGGGATCCAGGGGCAGCCACAGCTTCTCTGGGCACCCTGTGCCGGGGCCTCAGCACTCTGCAGTGTCCCAACAGCCACGGAGGAAGCTCTGCTGAAGGGGATGGTTCAGAGCGGGGGGCACAGAGCCCATCACTGCCACACTGCCAGGTCCTGCTTCTGGGGACCGTTTGGAGGATGATGGAGCCAAGAGATGCTTTTTCCAGCTAAAAAGCAGCAATTTCCCTCAGGGCCGAGGTCAGGGCCCTGGCAGCACCCCCAGTCCTGCACCTCAGCCTCCTGCACTCCCCAGCCCCTTTCCCCTCCCACTGCTCCTGCTGCCAGGAGAAATTCCCAGCTGGGCTTTTGTCACCGACGCACGCGTGTTTCTGCGGGAAGTTTCTATTTCTGTGAATAGCAATTTTTCAAGCAGCTCCTCCCCCGCCTGCTCGCTTTCACAGGAGCCCTGACGAACGCCGCTGGCATGCCTGGAAGCTGCGGCTCACTCCTGCGTGCCAGCCCCGGCCGGAGCCTCCGCCCGCCCAGCCCAGCGCCGGTCCTGCAGCTCCGCGGCACGGGAGTTACGCTCACGGCACCTTGTGAGGGTCAAATCGAGCTGGGACCACTCCGTGTGCTGGCCTCCCGGTGCTCACCGTGCGCCCTGGGACAGAAAAGGCTAAAAAGAAGGGGGGAAGCCTGGGGGGAGCTAAGCCTGCAGGAAAACCCCAGAACAGCACCAACTCTGCTTGGGGGACACTGAGACCTCCGAGAACATCCTGCCATGTCCCAATTTCTCAGGCCACAGCTCTTGCCAGCCCCAGCTGTGCAGAGGAGTCAGCAAATGATTTCTGTCTTTGATTAAACCTGGAGCCAAGCCCCCAGTACTTCACCAGTCTGTCAGTCCTATTTGTCCCCTCCTGATGGACCCCCTGCTCAGGGTGAGGCTCGCAGTTGGGGGCCAGGGTCTTAAGGGCACTTTGGAATCCTTGTTTCCATAAGTGGACACCACCTGCAGTACTTGCCTGAGGTCTCTATCCCACATTAGTTGTTACAGGAATATTAATTGCTGAAACAGGGGGTCCCACAGCTAGGCAGCAGTGGTGGCTGTGGGACGTGCTCTCTGCTTGGGGTCACTGAGCATCGGCCTCACTGCGCTCACAGGGTGAGGCAGTTTCCCCGAGGGATGTGAAGTCGGAGTGCTGTGACCTGGATCCAAGGACCATGGTGCTTTCTCCATCCCAGCAGCAGGACAGGGAAAGGCACTGGAACCATCTGGATGGCTTCCATGCATCCAGGCCATGCTTATCAGCATCCATGCCTCGGGGCACAGAGCTGAGGAATGAGAGGGAACAACCCAAACGGTGCCATTCTGCTGCACTGAGAGCAGTGTTTAGTGATCCCACTGCTGGCTCAGATGGGAATGGGCCCTTAGAGGCTGGAATTATCAAAAGCAGCTCTTGGGAATGAATAAAAGCTGGACAAATTGCTGATTGCAGCTGCCTGGCTGGAAAATAGAGTGAGTGCTCCCAGGGCACGTGGCACAGGGGGAATGAGCTCTGTGTCCACTTGAGGACCAAATCCCCCTTGCTGTTCCCAAACCAAGAGGCACTGGCAGCCAGAGCGGGGCTGGGCAGGGAATGGGATGAGAGGGGGATATCCTTGGGGTGGTGTAGAAGTGCTTGCCACAGTGAGCAGCACTGCACTGCAAATGCAAAGTGTCACTTAAACCCGACATTTTAGCAAAAAGAAAATCAGGAACATGTAAAGCGTCTGTTTCGTAAAGAAATAACCTCCAGGGTTTCCTCTGCTGCAACCTCAAGAAATTCCACAGCTGCTACTGCGTGGGAGGGAGCCCGGGGAGCATTTTTCTCCCCTGCGTGAGGCTGATGCTCAGGGCTGGCTGCAGCCCCTGGCTGGGAAGGGCTGTGCTGAGCAGCACATGCTGCAGCCCACCCTGCCTCAGGTGCCCAGAGCCACTTTCCATCCCCTTCCCAGCCAACCATAAATGTTACAGAATTCTTACAAATCCTTGTGCCTTCCAGAGGGGCTGAGACCTCAGTAGTCCTGTCCAAGAGCCTCCCGGAGCTGCTTGAAGCACTCGGCAAGGGGCAGAGGGGATGTGCCAAGAGTGATTTGCTACTCCTGGAGGTATTTTCTACTGCTAATTAATGCAGTAAAAATGGGTGTCTGCCAAGGAAGCAAAACCATTCCCATTTTCAAGATCCAGGGCAAGTCAGGAAAAAGCAATGCAGACTCTTCTGAAGGTCTGCAGACACCATCTCCCCCTGCCCGGCTCCTGTTGAACACCCATTGGTGTTCCTGTCCTGGCTGTGACTGCTGGGATGAGCCAGAGCTCAGTGCCCAGCTCCCACTGCTCCTCCTGTGACAGTCCAGCACAGGGACATCCAGAATGTCCAAGACCAGGCCTGGGACAAGCAGCAGAGTACTGGAGGCCTGGGTACCTCCTCATGCCGGTCCCAGGATGGAGTGGGAGCACTGGGAAGCAGCAGGTCCTCCTGGTGCCCTGTGTCAGGGCAGGGCAAGGAGCACTGGGGAGCTGTGTGCCTGCTATTGCCCCATCCTAGGATGGAGAGGGGAGAACCGGGCTCTTCCAGAGTCCCATCCCAGGATGGAGCGGTGGGGCCCTGGTGTCCCGGCCTCTCCCCATGTTCCATCCAGGCCAGAGCTGTGTCTCTCCTGTTGCCCCATCCCAGGCTGGAATGGCGAGAGCGAAGGACCGCTGGGCCCTCCAGGTGCCTGTGCTAGGATACACTGGGGAGCCGTGTCCCATCCCAGGATGGACAGGAGAGCTGTGTCTCTCGTGGGCAGGCATGGGGAGCACTGGAGAGCACCGTGTCCCTCTGGTGCCCCCCTATCCGGGCTGGAGAAGGGAGTACCGGGGAGCATCGTGTCCTCCCGGTGCCTGTCCTAGGATGGAGTGGGGAGCACCAGGGACTCGTTTTTCCCTGTGCCGCATTCCATGATGGGGAGCACCGGGGAGCCGTGTCCCTTCCAGGTGTCTCATCCAGGGTTGATGCTTGCGTCCCGGTGCCCCGTTCTGGGAGGGAATGGGCTGGGGCCGGGGTCCCGGTCCGGCGGGGCGGGGCGGTGCGTGGCGGGACAGGCCGCGGGGCGGTGCGGGGCGCTGAGAGGCGATACGGGGTGGTGCGCGGAGAAGCTGTGCCGGGTGTGCGACAGGCGGTGCGGGGCGGCGAGGGGCGGTGTGGGACAGGCGGTGCGGGGCGGTGAGGGGCGGTGTGGGACAGGCGGTGAGGGGCAGCGAGGGGCGGTGTGGGACAGGCGGTGAGGGGCAGCGAGGGGTGGCGCGGTGTGTGACAGGCGGTGTGGGACAGGCGGTGTGGGACAGGCGGTGAGGGGCGGTGAGGGACAGGCGGTGCGGGGCGGTGCGGAGCGGTGTGGGACGAGCGGCGCGGTGAGGGGCGGCGAGGGGCGGCGCGGTGTGGGACAGGCGGTGCGGGGCGGCGAGGGGCGGCGCGGTGTGGGACAGGCGGTGCGGGGCGGCGAGGGGCGGTGTGGGACAGGCGGTGCGGGGCGGCGAGGGGCGGCGCGGTGTGGGACAGGCGGTGCGGGGCGGCGAGGGGCGGCGCGGTGTGGGACAGGCGGTGCGCGGGGCGCTGAGGGGCGGCGCGGAGCCGTGTGGGACGCGGAGCGCGCGAAGATGGCGGCGGGCAGGCGCGCCCCGCGCACCGGGCTGCTGGAGCTGCGCGGCCCCGGCGGGCAGTGGCTCCGCGTCCTGCTCACCCTGGCCGAGGACGTGCTGGGGGTCAGCCCGGCAGACGGCCCCGGTCCCGGCCCCGAGGCGCCGGCGGCGCAGCTGAACGGCGGCGAGCCGGGCTCCGCCGCGCCCGAGGCGCTCGCCAACATCAGGCGCACCGTGCGCGTCGTCAAGCAGGACGTGGGGGGGCTCGGCATCAGCATCAAAGGTGAGGCCGGGTCCGGGGGTCCCGGGGCGGCGGCGGGAGAGGGGCACCGGCCCCGGGACCTGTTGCTGCTGCTGTCCCGCGGCTCGCTTGGAGCGAACCCCGCGGCTCGCGGGGCTGGGGTCGGGGTCCTCACATCCCCCAGCCCCAGCTCGGGACGGGGAGGGGGACACGTGGCAGTGACGGGAGCCGGACCATTCCCAGCCTACGGAAAGAACGATGATTTGGCGCGCGGAGTGACCGGGCAGTGCCTGCCCGCCGTGCCCCGGCCGGGGTGAGGGACCCCAGGGTTTGTGAGCCGGAGCGGGCTGCATGTCCCCCGCACCCACGGGTAGAGTGCTGTCTCACGGGCCGAGTGGGGTGCAGGAGGGCACCCCGTTACACGAAAATTGACCTTTGGCAGCCAAAGGGAGGGCTGGGCCGGCGTGTCTTTGTCCCACTGTGTTCCTGAGCTGGGAAATGCCCCTTTAAAACTGTCAGCGAAACGAAGGGAGCGATGTAAAGCCCCTGGAGATCTGCCGGCGCTGGGTGGGGTGTTAAACCAGCGCGCTCGGGCTTGGTGATGTGTGCTCGCGGGAAGCCTCCGTGTTTAATGTCTGTTTTCCCTCCCAAGTTGTCCCGCTCCTCGGTGACTCGCTGAACCTCAGGCTGGAAACTTCTTAGGGCAGGGGTGGTGTTCCTGCCTTTCTGCCTGCCTTTTGATTTTCACGCGGCTCCGAGTGTGTTGGAATCTGTGAAAGCAGGATGTAAAGGGCAGCGGGGAGACAGGGACAGGGCTGTCACGGAGCGTGGCTGTGAAAGGCAGCGGGCTCGGCAGCCCTGGGGGCAGTGACAGGGCAGCTCTCGCCTCCTGACGTGGCTTCTCCTCTCAGCTCAGAGGGGACACAGCCGCAGCCTCCGGCTCCCTCTGGAAGTGGGGAGGTTTTGCAATGTGGATATGTGGGTGCTGGAACTGGATCGACGCTGCTGGCCGTGTCTGCAGGGTGCCCCAGCCTGCCAGCCCTTTTTTTGGGAAGCACAAACCCCCTTTCGTAACCACCCCTTGGCTGCCAAGTAATTGCTTGCCCTGTGGCTCTCCCAGGAAAGGAGAAACTTCCCTTGGTTCAGTTAAAACTTAATTTTTGCAGTGACGTCTGTGGAAAAGAAGAAGTTGCCATCAAAACTGGGCAGTGGAAGCTGTTGTGGAGGGTGGGGCAGCCTTGGTAGGGCAGGACATCACTCCTCACCGGGCCGCTGGCATGTCACTGTTCATGCGCCAGCCGTGTTTCACGGAGGGACGCTGGGTGCCACCCGGGGCGTGAATATCCTGCCACGGGATGTGGCTTGGGGCTGGCAGGACAGCGGGGAACCGAGTGAGAGCCGGGCTGGCAGAAGTTTTGAGCCCTGGCAGGGCTCTCGGCGCTGGCAGCCGGGCCAGGAGCCGCTGCCGCAAGGCCAGAGCAGCCCCCGCCGGGGCCTCTGACAGCTGATAACCGGAGCCCTCGCAGGGCTTGGCAGGCGGCTGAGCGAGGAAATGCCTGTGGCACTGGCTGGGAGCAGTGACAGCGGGCTGGGCTCAGCATCTCCCTCTGGGATGAGGATCATCTCCGGAGACTCCTTGGGACAGGCTGTCCCAGGGCACATCGGGCACTGCTGATCCCTGGCTGCCACGGGCAGTGGCTGCTGCATCCCTGCGCCCTGGCACGGAGGCAGCTCGGATCTCCCTGCGGGTTCAAAAGTCGATGTGCAAATTGATCTCCTGAAGCTGCCGGGAGTTTGAATAACATTCTTTTAGTCGGAACAGTGAGGAGCAGCCGGTAAATAGGGCTGCTGTGTGGACAGGAACACACAGCCAGATTGGTTCACCTCTGCCTGGCTCTTTGGCCTCTCCAAAAACATTCAGCTGTCTTATCTGTTGAGATCATAAAGTCCTTGGAGCCAGGATAGTTGCTCAGCACACATGATTAATAATGCAAATAAAGATACACTTTCCTGCCAAAACCGATGGGGAGATGGCCAGGTTACATGTTCGCTCTGTGAATAATCTGTGACCAGTCTGAGTGGTTTTGGAGCAATCAGTCCATCAGCTGTAAAGCCTCATGGTACTTTGCCTGCAGTGGTTGGTACAGGTGTCCTGTGGGTATCTGGGGGAGTGGGCAATGGGCTGACCTGGCACAGTGCACTGAGAGCCAGCAGAAAGGCTCAGCCTTGCTGGGACCATCTGGTACCAGAGCATCCCCCTCCTGCCCACCCCTCCGGGCATTCCTACAGCTACAACCGCTCCCTGTCTCTTGTGTTTGAAGGTGGCCGAGAGAATAAAATGCCCATCTTGATCTCCAAGATCTTTAAGGGGCTGGCAGCGGACCAGACCGAGGCGCTGTACGTGGGGGACGCCATCCTCGCCGTCAACGGCACCGACCTGTCCGAGGCCACGCATGATGAGGCCGTGCAGGCCTTGAAGAAGACGGGCAAGGAAGTGATCTTGGAAGGTAGGAGACAAGGATGTGATGGGGGCAGAAGGGTCCTCCTCTACTGGGATGACACAGTGGGGGATGTATCATCTGCAGCTGCATTTGCATACTCTTTCAAATGGAAAACAACATATGCAGAGTAATTTGTCTGCTCATCCGGAGAGCTGGAGGTAACTGCTGGGATCTCCCTGTCTCCTTCCGGAGAGGGAGGGATGTGTGTGCCAGTGCTCCATGCCCAGAGGCACTGTCTCCCTGCTGTGGGACCTCAGACAGGCAGCAGTGGGAGGTGTGGGAAAAGTTTCTGGGATATGGGATTCTTTCACTGCACAGCATCACCCCCACGTCTGTAGTTCCTGGGGCAAGAGAAAATATTTTCTGCTTTTCTCGTGGTTTTAATTTAAACCCACATTCTTGGCTGCTGTAGGTTTATGCCAGTGGAGAGGGGGTGCACTCCTGCTGAGCACCTTGGGGTTTGCTGGGCGGGTTTTGGGCTGGTGGAGGGTGAGGCAGGGCCTGCTCAGGAACTACTCATCCAGGGGATGCTGCCTGCCTAGGGGATCCCTGGAAACTGAGGCTACAAACCTCCCAGGGATGCAGCCTTCACCACCCTGGAGCAGGCTGTTCCCTGGGAACAAGCTTCCCCTTGGTACCAGGCAGATGGTCCCTGGTGTCTCCCAGCCCTGAGGGGAGCCCTTCTTGGGGACTGTGTGAGGGTTGATGGGATGGGGCCGTGGGAGTCCTGAGGGAGAGACCCCATTCTTCTCTGGTTACCCTTCACATCACATGTGTCCAGGTTGTCCATGTTTGCTCACCCTCTGCCAGCTTGGCCAGGCTCGGATGAGCATCACAGATCTGTCCCTCAGGAAAGGAGCCGCCTTCCCCTCCCCTCACTTCCAACCAGTCTCTGGGGTCACCTGGTTTAACAGGGTGGGTGTTGGCACCAGAGACCCTTCCCAGATCCCAAAGGGAGGTTTGATTTGGGGACAGTGTTCAGGGCTGTCCCTGGACAAAGCAGTTCTGTGTGCTGTGCTGCCAGCCACCACTGTGGCTCCGGCTTTCCTGTGCCTTCCCCAGATTGTCTCAGCTCCAGATTTTCATTTTTAGCTTCGCTCAGCCCTTTCTGCTGTGGGTTCCTCCTCTCCTGGGAGCCTCAGGACCACGGTTCAGCCAGAGGAATGTGCTGCTCTGCACAGCTGCTGGGAGTAGATAGGGTTGGTGGTGGGGTGGTTTTGTTGTTTTTTTCTGACCAAAGAGAAATACAAGAGCTTCTTTCTTTGTGAGTCTGCAAAATTCCTGCCTGGAGCCTCTGCTCTCGGACCACCCTCCCTCCGTTATTTTCTGTTCATCCTTTGGCGTGGGTTTCCTTTCTGCCAGAGCTCCTGCCAGAGGTGGAGAGGAGCTGCCCTTTCTGGAGAGAGCAATTTCTCTCCCTGGACCCTTCCTTCTGCATCCCCTGGGATCCAGGTCCCCTTCCTGGGAGGCAGCTGCAGGCAGGGCCTTTGCTGTAGCTTGCTGAGCTCAGGTATGACCTACTGGGCTTCTTAATTAATTAAAACTCCCAGCAAGTACCCTTAGGAGGTGACTGGGGCTTGCTGGCTCCCACTACAGCAGTCTGGAGCTCTGGGATGAGTTTGCATCTGATGTTCCTGGGATCCAGCCAGAACAGGGAAGGAATCTCTGTTTCTCATCTGATCACTGATGTCACTGATAAATGTGGTACATCTCCATCCTCTCCCTGTTTTTGGGTTTGCTGGCACAGTCCAGCTCTGCCATGGGGGTAGTGGGGCTGGCCCTGTGCCATGGTCAGGCTGTCACTGCCCTGTGGAGGTGGTGGCCTGCCTTGTACCTGCCACCCCTGTGGCTCTCCAGGAGCTGCCTGGCCAAACACCCTGCCCCAGGGAGAGGTGGCAGGGGCTGGCCTTAAAGTGCCTGAAGGGTGTTAAACAGGGAAGATCCCTGTTGCCTTCTGCTTGGAGAAGGCAGAGCTTGAAAAAGAGCACCTTAACATTGTTTAAACACTTTCTGGTCTCTTCATGGTGCCAGGTGTGGCTCCAGCTTTCCTTATGGTGCTCTGAGTGCCAAACCAGAGTATTTGGGACAGCCAGTGTCTGTTCACTCCTTGCTGCTCCTGGCTGCAGTCATTCCTGGGATTCAGAGTTTTTAGAGTGGTTTGCAGGTGGCATTTCAGCAGGTTACAAAACTGGGAGAGCTGGCACCTCCTCACAGGGCAGTGAGCTGGGCTGAGCCTCCCCAGAGTGGCAGAGCTGGGAGTGATATGTTTTAATGTGAATATCAGCAGTAGCTCCACGTGCCAGATTTCACCCTGGGCTGCTCAGCTTGGCTTCAGGCTCCTGGGTGTCATTGCTGCCCAGGCGTGAGGACATGCAGATACCTCTCCATGTGTCCTGCCAAGATTTTTTTTGGATGTGCCAAACTACTCTCTTGGTATTTGCAGGAGGACTTGGACTGTATTTATATTACATTGTTATTTCGGGGAAAGTTGCTCTCCCTTGCCTTATTTTCCCCTTGTTTTTTTTTTTCCTTATTTTCATTGCTTGGAATCCAGAGACTCTCTGTGGCAGGGGGAAGGCTGATAAACATCCTTCCAGCTGCTCTGGGAAGGGTTTTCCTGGTGAGGCCCCTGTGCTGTATTGTCATGGGGGAGAATGGGGAGCAGTGGGGAGGAGGAGTTGGGGTAGCTGTGGGCATCTCACATCCGTGACTTATTTGCCATAGGGATGCTCCTGGGGCTGTCGCTGCTCTTTAGGATTTGCTTGGCCAAGTAATTGCTTGGAAGTTTGAAATTCAGAAAAATGGGTGCTGGGAGAGAGTGGGGCTGGGGATTCTCTGGAGTGCTGCTTGCCATAACCGTGGGAAGGAAGGCTTTGGATCTGCCCCGGGGATGATGCTGAGAAGAGATGGGGCACATCTGCCACCTCCACACCTCGCTGCTCTGAAGCTTTGCTTTCCCTAGGGAGTTTCCTGGGTTTGTTTCTCCTCCCTGGAAACAGAGGGTTGTCCCATGATCTGCCTGCTGACAGTGCAGCACAGGGGAATGTTTAGCAGAGAGCTGGGGCATGGAATGTGGCACTGAGTGCTGGGGCAGGATCCTGGGGCAGGAGGGACAGCAGTGGTGCCTCACCCTGCAGCATCCCATGGCAATTTCCTCCTGGGGTAGAAGGACTTGGGCTGAGGCCGCTGGGACGGGAGCTGCTGTCGTGTTCATGCCTGGAGCCGGGGCAGGGCGTGGGTGGGGTGCTGGGGACTGTGGTGACCCTTTGGAAGCACATCAGAGCATCGGGTTGGAGCTGGCAGGTCCTTTCAGGGTGTCTCTTTGGGATGTGTGTTTGCTTAGCCCCCAGTTTAACATGCCAATTTTGCGTCATTAATCCTGAGGCAGGGAGGGACCAGCTGGAGGTGGGATTAGCATTTCTGTAGGGCCAGCACTTGATCTCCAGAAACTCTCTGGAAGATTTCCTGATGTGGTGGCCTTGCTGAGCTGTGTAGATGCTGCTGGGAAGATTTTGGCAGGAGAAACAGCAGCACCATCCTACTCCTGACCAGAAATGGAGTCTGGAACCTCTTCTTTGAATGCACACTGTGATCTGCAGGCTGAAGCAGAGTGTGCTGGTGACCCAAGCAGTGGGAGAGTGTTCTTGAACCTGCTCTGGGTGTCCATGTCTGTTTTCCTGCCTGGAGGAAGCATTGTGGCTCCTCAGTGCAGCTCTGCAGGTCAGGCTTGGCTCTGAGCAGTGCTGAGCCGTGGGGATGTGTGGGGCAGGTTGTGCTGACTCAGGATCCAGGGTGCCAGGAGTGGTTGTTTTGTGATTGTCCTTGTGAGGGATGGGCTGATGGAGAGGGAGAATTTCTACTCAAGAAGTAAAACCAAGGAATTTTGATGGTTCTGTCCCTTTCTGGCATGCTGGGGAGAAAAAAAAAAACAAACCAGTTGCAACAGAGAGGCAGATGCAGGGCCTTTGGTTAAACATGTCCCTGGTGCAGCTCACTCCAGGGTTCAGGACACATGGGATGCTCCAGTGACTGGGAGCCCCTGTGCCTCCACCTGGGCCCTGGAGAGGCACTGTCCAGGGATGGGTGGCCACACACCCTGAGACTTTTGCTGTTCCACAGTTAGTGCAAAGCCCTGAGCAGTTAAAGGTCCTATTTGTCCCCTGTCCTCTGTTCTGGCGAGGATCAATGGGACAGGCTCTTTCCCTGGAGAGCCCACGAGCCTTTGGAGGCCCTGTGGATCAGCCCAGCAGCCACCGAGGGCTGTGTGCCTGCTGTAGGTGGCTTTGAGCCAACCGCAGCCAGGCAGTGTTGCTGCTGCCCAGTGGTTTTGGGAGGGTGCAGGCTGCCAGGGAGCAGGCAGGAGCCCCCCACTGCAAGGTGCTAATTAGAAAGAAAAGTTAGAGAATTACAATTACCACTAGCAGAGGTGATGCATGGTATGGTCTGAGTTGTCTGCTTTAATGTAATGGAGGTAAGTATTTAATCCATTCAATACCAACTGCAGTGAAGGGACTGGCAGAAGTGTAAGTTAGCCCGCTGTGAATCCAGTGCTGGGGTGACTGGAGGGGACAGCAGCTCCCATGGCATGGTGACCTGGCCTTGGCCGGGGAGCGCCGCAGCCTCCAGCACCTCCCAGCCCCCCGTGCTGGCTCAGGAGCCCCTGTGCTTCACAACCAGCCTGAAACGCTCCTTAAAGCCACGTACCGGAGACACACAGCCAGCCTGTTGCCTCATCCTCCGTGCCCTGTCCCGGACTGGGCACTGCTCCTGTCCTCCGCGGCTCCCTCGGGACGTGACCCCGCCACCGCCCAGCTAATGCCGGTGACGTCCCCCGCGTGCCCGGGGAGCCAGGGGCTGGCGCAGGGACACCGCTCGGGTTTCAGCGGCTCAATGGCATCTTTCTGAACTCCAATTAGTTCCCAGGCACCGGGATAATGGCAGGTCCCCGCTGCCAAGATTAATGGCTCGGATGCCTGCGGGAACGTGGCTATTTTTGTAACGGGAGGCGCAGGGCACGAGGCTGGTGGCCCCCCGCCGCCGCCTTGGCCCCGGGGCCGCCGCGGGTGACCCGGCCCACGTGGCACAGCAGCGCGGCCATTTATAGCCGTGTCCCGCAGAGCACCGCGGGGCTCTGGCTCCCCGCAGCTCCTGCCGGGCTGTCAGGATTTAGGGTTTTAGGGAGCTCACTGGGATAGCATTGAAAGGGGAGAGCACAGTTTAGTCTGAGTTGGAAGGGGCCCAACAGGATCATCCAGTCCCAGCCCCGGCCTTGCACAGACACCCCAACAGTCCCACTCTGTGCATCCCTGAGAGTGTCCAAACATTCCTGGAGCTCTGGCAGCCTCGGGGCTGTCACCTCGGGGGAAGATGGAAGATGGGTGGTGGTGGTGGCCAGGTGAAGTTTGGGAGTGGGTGGCTGTGTGCAGACTCCTTCCTGGTGGGAAAAGGGCTCCTTTTTGGCAGCACATCAGGCTGCTGGGGCTTGGCTGCAGCGATGGAGCTGGGCCCATCCAGCCACCTACAAGTGTTGGCTGCAAAGCCAAGCTCGTGTCCCCCATCCTGCCGCTCACTCTACTGGCTTGGACCTGGAGTGGAACCAGCCAGGATGGCTGGGGACATGGCTGCAGGCATGTGTGTGTCCTGTGGTGTTTTCCTAAGGGCCTCCAAAGGGAAACCCTTCCCTGGAGTCAGTAGCTGGTCCCTCACTGCCCCAGGGGAGGACCAGGACTGGCATCCCGCCTGGTCAGCTGGAGTTTTTCAGCCAGCATTGCCAAACTCATTTTCAGGATGTGGCTGTTGGGCCCCATCAATTTGTGGTGCCTTTCATCTCCTCCTTCCCCCAAACCTCTGGAGCCGGCTGCCATCCCAGCGTGGCTCTGAGGCCTCTGGCTCTGGAGCCAGGCCGCTGGGGACTGATTTCTTGTCCCTGGTTTGAGGCTCACAGGGTAGGGCTGTGCAAGAGGAGAGCACGCTCTCCAAGGCTTTTCCTGGGGCCAAGCCAGGGTATTTGAGAGCTGTTCCTCAGCTGGCAGCAGGACTGGCTGTACCAGCACAGTTTGGACTGTGTAATTTTGGCCTGGGACTCTTTCCCATTCCCCACCCCTGGCTGTGTGTGCTGCCCCAGGGAACTGCTCAGGCCTGGCTCTGTGAACTGATCTGGATTAAAGGGAAGGAAAAAGGGGGGAAAGGCCGTTTTAATCTCTCTTGCAGAGCTCCCAGGCTGGGATGGTGGGGCTGAGGTCCTGGGAGGGTTCAAGGTGTCATGTGAGGGTGGGGAGGCCCTGGCACAGGGTGCCCAGAGAAGCTGTGGCTGCCCCTGGATCTCTGGAAGTGTCCAAGGCCAGGTTGAATGTGCCTTGGAGCAGCCTGGGACAGTGGAAGGTGTCCCTGCCCATGGCAGGGGGTGGATTGAGATGGGCTTTAAGTTCCCTTCCAACCCAGACCGTTCTGTGATTCTGTGATAAGCAAAGTTCTTCCATTCCTAAGGCAATTGCTCTTATCACTGAGGCCACAGCCTCCCATAATTGTCCCTACCAGCAGGACCCTTTCCCATTCCTGGGGTTAGTGTACAAACCCTCAGTTCTCCCAATATCCACGCAGTGCTCCATCCCCCTGCACCATGCAGGAAACCCCACTGACATCTGCACAGATCTTCCCCTTATCCTCTACAAGCTCTGGCATGAATGTGCCAGCATGAAGGTCCCTTTAATGCTGCTTGAAGTCCCCAAAAAACGGAATGAGGGGATTGGATTGGGATGATCTTTAAGGTCCCTTCCAACCCAAACCATTGTGTGATTCTGTCACTCCCTGTGTGACCTCACCCAGCAGTGCCACCCCTGCACCCACAGGGGCAGGGGACCCACAGCACAGCAGCCACAGGTGGCAGCTCTGGGGAGCTAATGGAGGGGTCACCAGGTGATGCAGGGAGGGTGCAGGGGTTTCAGCAGGGTAGGATGAGGCTGCCCTGGCCTGTGCCATGCTCTCAGCGGGTGCTGCCTCTCTTCCAGTAAAGTACATGAAGGAGATCTCGCCCTACTTCAAGAACTCCTCGGCGGGGGCGACGGTCAGCTGGGACCCGTCTCCTGCTGCCCAGCAGAAGCGATCATCCCCGCTGCTGCCCCCTCGGGAGCTCCGGGAGAGCCGGAGTGTCCCTCTGAAGATGTGCTACGTGTCCCGCAAGTGCCTCCCCACCGACCCGGAGCACAGGTCAGCGCGTGGCGCCGGCGATGTCACCGCGGCGCCCCGGGGAGGCGGGGGCGGGCAGGGACTCACGGGGGCCGTGTCCCTGCAGGTACCTGGAGGTGTGCTCGGCAGACGGGCGCGTTGCCCTCTTCCTGCGGGCGAAGGACGAGGCCACGGCGCAGTCGTGGCTCGGCGCCATCCAGGCCAACGCGGCCGCGCTGCTGCCGCGGGTGAAGGAGGAGCTGCGGGCACAGCTGGCGGGGGCTGGCACGGTGGCCGGACGGGACGTCAAGCACGTGGGCTGGCTGACCGAGCAGGTAGCCCCCGGTCCCCCGCCACCCCGTGCCGCCGTGCTGCCCGTGGCCCTGACCCAGTCCCTTTGCAGCTCCCTAGCGCCGGCACCAGGAACCTCCTGGCCGTGCTCACGGAGAAGGAACTGCTGCTGTACGGGAGCCTGCCACAGAGCCGGGACGCCCTGGGCAAGCCCACACACAGCTACCCCCTCATCGCCACCAGGTAGGGGCCGCCAGCTCAGTGCCTTCCTGCCCCGCTCGAGGAGAGGATGGTGGCGGTGCCTGGGGGCAGTGGTAGGGTCTGGGAGTCAGGGCAGGAGCCAGGGATGGTGTCAAGGGCTGGGGGTCAGGACAGAACTCCAGGGTGGTGGTGGTGGCAGAGGCGTTTGAGGTGATGGTAGAGTTCAGGAGTGGTGGCAGAGCAGTGGGGATGGTGACAGTGTCCAAGCGTTAGCGGTAGAGTCTCAGGCACAGTGCGGGGGCTTAGGGCGCGGTGACAGTGTCCAGGGGTGGTGTCAGGGCAACGGGCACAGCGGCGCTGAGTCGCGGGGGTGCGGCGGGGGTTTCGGGCGGGTGTCGAGGGAGGGATTCAGGGCGGGGTTCGGGGCACGGCTGCGGCGGGGTTTTGGGGTGGGGGCGGGGTCTCGGGGCGGGGTTCGGGGGCGGGGGCGGCTCCAGCGCGGGCGCTGCGGGGCCTCATCCGCGGGGCTGCAGCGCCCCCTGGCGGCCCCGCCGCGCGGCCGCCGCGGAGCGCAGCGGGGCGAGGCGCTGGGGCCGTGCGGGCTGCGGGGCCGTGCTGGGGCCGTGCCGGGGCCGTGCTGGGGCCGTGCCGGGGCCGTGCCGGGGCCGTGCGGGGCTGTGCGGGGTACAGGATGCGGGGCTGTGCTGGGGCCGTGCCGGGGCCGTGCGGGGCTGTGCGGGGTACAGGATGCGGGGCTGTGCTGGGGCCGTGCCGGGGCCGTGCGGGGCTGTGCGGGGTACAGGATGCGGGGCCGTGCTGGGGCCGTGCCGGGGCCGTCCGGGATGCGGGGTAGTGCTGGGGGAATGCGGGATGGTGCTGGGGCTCTGCGGACTGCGGGGCAATGCTGGGGCTGTGCCGGGGCCGTGCGGGGCTGTGCTGGGGATGTGTGGGGTACGGGATGCGGGGCTGTGCTGGGGCTGTGCGGGATGTGAAGCGAGGTTTGGGCTGTGTGAGGAGCGTTGATGAGGTGCGGTGCTGGGATGTTGTGGTGTGTGGTGCCGGGGCCGTGCAGGGCTGCGGTGCTGGGGCGGTGCTGGGATGTTGCGGTGCCGGGGTGCGGCACTTGGGCGGTGCAGCACTGGGGTGCGGCGCTGCCGGGACCGTGCGGGGCGCGGTGCTGAGCGCCGGCCGTGCCGCAGGCTGGTGCACTCGGGGCCGGCCAAGGGCTCGGCGCTGTACGAGGCCGAGCGCTCCTTCGCGCTGCGCGCCGGCGGCCGCCTGGGTGTGCAGACCCATCTCTTCAGCCTGGAGAGCCCCCGAGAGCTCGCCCTGTGGACGCGCCTGCTGGTAGACGGCACTCACGGCGCCGCCGAGCTGGCCCAGGAGGTCTCGGCAGGTCAGCGGGGGCCAGGGGGGGCCGGGGGGAGCTGGGGGGGCAGCGGAACCCCCGGCTCATCCATGTCCCATCCCCATCCTCAGCCTGCACGTGGAAGGGGCAGGACTGCACCCTGACCGTCCACATCGACAAGGGCTTCACCATCTCCACCAGTGAGCCCGGGCTCAGCAGGACCATCCTGCTCCAGCAGCCCTTCGAGAAGCTGCAGATGTCCTCGGATGATGGCACCAAGATGCTCTACCTGGATTTTGGTGGGCCGGAGGGAGAGATTGTGAGTTGGCTTCACCTTCAGCAGCCCCACCCACACTCCTGGGGGCAGAGGGGGGCCAGAGCACCCACCCTGCTTACAGCACCTATCCTGCCTGGCATGGGGGTGACACATGGCCCTGTCTGCCTGCCCCAGCCAGGGTGCACAGCCCTTTCCAGGGCCCCAGTAAAGCTGTGGTGGGTTTGGGGAGCTCTGGGTGGTCCCTGGCTGGAAGCTGGTTGCTGCAGGAACAACCCTCCCCATTGCAAACATCCTTCCTTTCCTTTTTTGCAGCAATTGGACCTTCACTCCTGCCCCAAGACCATCGTCTTCATCATTCACTCCTTCCTGTCGGCCAAGGTGACCCGGCTGGGGCTGCTGGCGTGACAAGGGAGCTCAGCACTGGCCGGAGCAGCCCAAGCCCCCGGCCCATCTATGCACCTCCCTCCTGGCCAAACCAGCCCTGAGCCATCCCAAGGAGACTGCAGCCCCCATGGGATCATGTCACCCCACCAAGGAAAAGCACCATCAGCCAGGAAAAACACCTCTGGGGCGTTTGGGGGCAGCAGTGGGGTGAAACCCCTCTTGGATGGCAGCACCAGGTCTTCTCTGGTGCCTTCTTCCTCTCCTTCCTCGGCGGCTGGAGAAGCCTGTTGGGAGCCCACGAGTGGACACGTGCCCATCACCCCAGTGCCTTGAGAGATGATATTTTCTGTACAAAGAACCCGTTTGTATCCATGTTTTATATTTACATTGCCCACTTCCAAACGCTGATGTGGCAGCTTTCCACACCTGGGTTGGACCCCTCGGAGAGTCCCCAGGCCCTGCAGCATGAGGACCTGTGTCTGTTTTCCAGACAGGCAGCCCACGGGTTGGAGGCCAAACCAGCTCTAAAGGGCTTAAGGGACAGGAACTGCAAGATCAGCTATATTTGCCAAATGTTTCCATATTGTATGGAATGATAGGAACCACTTTTCTCTGTTGGAGTTGGATGGTTCGCTTGGTTTTGTGCACTCTGGGGTCACTTTATTTCTCATTTTGGGGGGAGGGTTGTCAGGTGGCTGCTGCGGAATGACTTCTTTTATGAACCAAAAGATTCTGCATGAAAACGCCTTTTTGGGGGGGTTAAATAAACTTTGCATTGAAGATCACAATGAGCAGGAGCCAAGATCTCTCTCCTGGTTTCACTTGGAGAAGTCAAAAATCAGTTTGTGGGTGGTGCCTGGGCTGAGCCTTGGGGTGTTTTCCATCAGGGGAAGGAAGGGATTTGCCTGGAGGCTGCTGTGAGCTGGTGGTGCTGGGGACACTGCAAGGGCTTCAGGTGGGGACAGAAAGTCTTTAAGGTGCCCAACACTCTGCTGGGGATGGCAGAGAGGGAGAAGCTGATGCCAGCACCAGGTTTGGTGATATTAGATGGGTTTGGATTCCCTGCACTTCAGGATGCTCAGAGGAGGGTGGGCGTCATTTCCAAACTCAAGAAAGTTGTGTTTTGTTTTTTATATTTTTCCAGTAAAAGCAACGGCCTGGCTGAGCAGCAGCAGAGGCTTGGAAAGCTGTTGGGACAACAGGAGAGGGCTCTGTTTGTATCACTGCAGTGCCAAGTTCTGGGTTAATCTCCTTTTGGACTGGCTCTGTCCATGGGGACACCTGGAGTTTCCTAGGAAAGCCATTAGCCAGGGACTAAAACACTCAGGCCACAGGCAGAGGAAAAACAACTGATTAGCAGCAAAATAATGCCAGAGAAGCTGTGGCTATCCCTGGAAGCATCCAAGGTCAGGTTGGATGGAGCTTGGAGCAGCCTGGGATAGTGGAAGGTGTCCCTGCCCGTGGTGGGATGAGCTGGGCTTTAAGGTGCCTTTCCAACCCAGACCTCTGATTCTGTGAATTTTAATGATGTCAGGCATCCTGCTGCCCTGTGAAGGGGGGAGCCTTGAGGGAGGTTTTGGGGTGACACACGTGCTTTTGCCATGTGCTGAACTGGTCCCCAGGACAGGGACCCTGATACTGTGGCAGCCTTTGGGGTGCAGGGGGACAAGTTGCAAAAAGAGGAAGGAGTTCAATAGAAATTGAGAGCAACAAGGGCAGTGAGGTGTGTGTGGTGTGGGCAGGGAGGAACCGTAGAATCACAGGTTTGGGTTGGAAGGGACCTTACAGCTCATCTCATTCCATGGGCAGGGGCACCTTCCACTGTCCCAGGCTGCTCCCAGCCACATCCAACCTGGCCTTGGACACTTCCAAGGATCCAGGGGCACCTGCAGCTTCTCTGGGCACCCTGTGCCAGGGCCCACCACCCTCCCAGGGGAGCAGCAGCACAGTAAGGGTTTATTAGGTGTAAGAAATAGTTCCCATGTGGTACATCAGCACTCAACTGCACAGGTCCTGGCAGGACACGGTGGTGGAGAGGAAGGGGATGTCCCGTTCTTCCCAGCACAGCCCCATGGCTGGCAGCAGGAATCTTCTATGATGAACAAGCCTTTACTTTTTATTGCACATAACTGTCAGATTTCCAGGAGACCTCACAAAATGGATTTGCAAAAGAAAAAAAAAGAGATCCCCTCCGCCCCCATTCTTAACTGTTAAATCAATACAACAAGTAATTTAGAAACAGGTGGTGTATTTTTCTATGATCAAAAGCATGTCAGCACAAGGAAACACATTATTACTGCAATTTACCTTCCTCTTCTTGCCCTGCAGCCATTACTCTTTGGGGTTCATTGCAATAGAAGAGGGAATCACTCCCAATCCAGAGCAGATTTCCTATTAATCTTCTGGACCACAAACTGCTTTGACTTTCCCAGTGCTGCTGCTCCATGCCTGAGCTGGGGAGGAAATAGCTCAGCTTGGAGTTGGATATTTATTTTCTTGCCTTTCTTTGCATTTGGTGATGGAATATGGAGTTTTTCCCCTTCTACATTTTATGGTGGTTTCTCAGCCTCTTCACCCTTCTGGCACCATCCATCACTTAACAGGATCCTTTCCTCAGGGATGCTCCTGCAAAGGGGCCTGTGAATAAGACAATTCCCTCCTATAATGAGGGTCTGGAGCACCAGGAGGGGCTGAGGGAGCTGGGGGGGCTCAGCCTGGAGAAAAACGAGGCTCAGGTAGCTGGAGATCTCTCCCTAAGCCCAGCAGGAATTTGGATTTTTGGGAAGGTGTCTGGGGAGGTGCTGTGAGCACCCTGGGGACCCTGGCTATTTTCCAGGCTGGTGCAATAAAATTGAGGCCAGTGCTCATCACAGACCCCAGACTCTTCGGGGGAAAACATTGCAATTATTCCCTAACGCTCCTAGTTTTCCTAACATTTCCAATGCTCATTGATGTAAATGTCCAGAAACATTCAGACATCTGGAATCACTGAATTTCTCTGCCCAGGGGAGATTTTGGGGTTGGCAGCAGGGACTGTATCCCAGTGCAGGATGGCAACTGTGTGGAGTGATGAACATTCCTGCTTGGGACCCCCACCCTGTTCCCCGGAGAGGAGTAGAAGCTCCTAAGGGTAGAAGCTTCTGCCAGGCAGATAGACTAGTATTTATAAAATAAATATTATGAACTCTGCTTACAGAGCTGGAATGATGGGAACGGGCTCAGGTGAAAGCAGATTTCCTCAGGTCGGTCACTTTGGGGCAGCTGGAGTTTTGTTTGGTCACCACAGCTGGAACAGCTCAGGGCAAGGGGAATTCAAAGGTGTGTGAGTGGTGGGGAATGGGAAGGGAGGAGGGAAAATATCCCTGTTCTGCTCTACACATGGAGCTCTTGGGATGCTGGTTGCCAGAGCAGGGCCGGAATGGGGAATGGAAGTGGAGGCACAGAGGCTTTGGCATCAAAGGCCAAGCCATGCATGGGGAGAGGTGTGTGATCAGTGGGGGTGACAGCAGCCCAGTTCTGGTGCAGTCCCTTCCCCTTTGGGACAAAATCCAGCCAGGCCAGGGTGAGGTGAGCTCTGTTTCTTCCACAGGGAAACCCTGCGCTGTCGGCATCCCCGGCAGCAGCGTCACCAGCAGGAATTCTCCCCAGAAATGGCTTTCCCAGGTTGTAAGACCTGAAAACCAGCCCTGACTGAAGGAGCTGGAGAGGGAAGAGAGAGATGCAGCGGGAAGAGTGATTAGGTTGTCCCCAGGTGTTTGCTCAGCCCCGGCAGAACACAGTTTCCCTCCCGACACCGCTTGTACTTCCATTAGTCAGCTCTGACCTTTCCGTGCCGTAATCAAACAAGACAACCCAACACTTAAATCTGAGTGTTTAGTGCTGACATTTACAATTGGTTCTCGAGCTGGGGAGACCAAATGAAAATTTCCTGGCAGACAGCTTGCTGCAGGGCAAGGGAATCAAATCATTCCTCTGCTGGCATGCTGGCCCCCTTTGGCTGCCCAGTGCAGCAGGCGGTGTTTGGGCTAGGACAGTGTCCTTGGAAGGTCAATATTCACCTGGAGTTTGTGTGATCCCACCCACATCGCCCCATCAGGGCACGAGGAAACTGGATTTGGCATCTGATGGATGTAAACAGCAGAGTTCTTCCCCAGGAGGGAGCCCTGGGGGAGTGGGGAAGCTGTGTTAAATGTTAGGGATCTGAGGCGGTAATGAGGGTGTTTTCTCTCATTCAGTCTTGGCTGAATCCTTGCCTGGAAAGTGAGCACATGGTGCATCCCTCAGTGCATCCTGTGGAACATCCCTGGCTCCACAAGCGCCCCATGGTGGCAGTTTGGCTGTGCCATCCTCCTGCACATACCTGGACAGTGATGGGCTTTTCCAGACCTTTCTCCAGGGGAACCAAGCCCAGTGATTGCCTGGTGAGGATAAAACCTGTGGGACATCGGGGTGTTCTGGGAGCCAAAACACCCCTGGGAGCCCCCAGGTCCTGCATCCATCCCCCTTGTCCTCATGCAGTGCCTTCTGCCATGGGATAGCTTCCCACTTCATGAAGTTAAATCCATTAAGGAAGTGTTTGGACAAGGTTTCCTCACATTGCTGCTCATGATGGTCAGTGCTCCTCCTGCCTCCTCCAAACAGAGCAGTCAGGCTGCAAACCTGGAGAGCACAGCTCCCTTTCCCCTGCCTGGGGTCAGCCTCATCCCAGAGATAGCCTTAAGCAGTCCAAAATGCTCTGAATCTTTTCTTCCTTTGCCAATACAATACTTGAATAAATTATTACATGTGGTTTAATTACAGAACTTGAGCTATCCAAACCACTCTTGCTTCATTTTCCCAGTGTTGCTCCATGTGCTGCTTTCCTGGAGAACCAAAGGGACATCCCATCAGGATTTGACATGAGAACTGGGATGACCATTTGTGTCTACAACTACAGATTCTGGGGGTTGTCCTGTGCAGGGCCAGGAGTTGGACTCGATGATCCTTGTGGGTCCCTTCCAACTCACCAGATTCCATGATTCTATGAAAAGCAACATTTTCTTTTTTAAAGGTTTATTTCTCACCTTTATCAATTTGCACCTAAAAACTGCACTTTAAATGTGATCAGTTCTCAAATGTGTGTTGGTGCTTGAGGCACCCAAACACCCCATCCTGCTCCATGGGTGCTGCTGGAAGCCAGGAATGGGAGGCAGGACCTGATAATTTATCATTCCCCTTGTGTCCACTGGGTTGCTGCTTTTTCCCATGTTCCCGCTCTTCTCTTTCCTTCTGGAAAACGCTTGTTCCTCCTTTTCTGCCTCCCCAGTGCTGGGTGTGGTGCTGGGTGCTGGGTCCCTTCCAGGTGGCTCATGTGACATCTCCATGGGAACAGGACATGATGTGGAATCTCATGGATGGCAGGAGAAATGAGTCATGGATAACCGGCTTCTCCCATTGGAATTAAAGGTAAAGCAAGCTGGGGGAAAATGTTTGAACATTCTCAGGGAGACTCTCCTCCCAAATAACAGGGCAGCTGCTGGGGGAAGCTTTCAGCTGTGTCCTTGGGTGGGAATCTCCTTGCTGGGGGGACACAGAGCAGGTTGGTGTGCCCAGGTGGGACCTCAGTCCCTTTGAGCAGCACTGGTACGTCCCTTTGCCTCTCCCTGCCTCTGTTCCTGGCAGAGCTGGCCTCTCCACAAGGCTCAGGTGGGAATATAAACCCCATTTACCTCATTTCCCACCCCCAGGTGAGGACATTCCCATTTCCTCCTGGGCTGAGCTCTATTTCCTTCCTTGCTATCACACTCTCCTGGAGCTTCACCTCCCCTTCCAGGGCCCTCCTGTGTGCTCCAGCTAAATCCTCTCAGTACCTCACTTCCCTCTGCTTCCTTTTAAGGCTTCAGTAAGAAACTTTTTTGCCTTAATGTAGGCAAATCTTCGAGTTTCTGGACTATTTGCTCTCTCTGCAGTTTCTGTGTAATGTTAGTCTGCTTTCACTCATTTCTACTATTTCTAGTTAAAAATAAAATTACAATAAAAGCCAAAGGTACAGAGGGAGGGAAATAAATGGGTCTCATGCAGCATCCCTGGTCCTGGAAACAGGGAAAAGAACCCACACGTGACACCTGGATCATCCTCCTCACCAGGAAACAAGGAGGCAGTGGTTTGGAGGCCGGTACTAAAAACATTGGGGAAAAATTCAGCAGAAATCCAGATGTTTTCACCCCAGCTCTGCTGTTCATCTTCTTTGGGAGCAGGGATGGGTTGGCTTTGTGCCTCAGCTTCCCTTTCTGTATTATGGGCACATCCCTGCTCCCTCCCAGTGTGTGGTGACAGCAGAAGAAGACCACAATCCTGCACCATGAAATATCCCTAGGAATGAAAACCTTTGGGAAAATTCCTGTAATGTTCTTGTCCATGTATGATCTCTTTCCAAAGGTAAATGTGGTGGCACTTGTCTGTAAGGAAATGCTGGAGTAAAAACCTGAATTGTTCTATCATCTATCTATCTATCTATCTATCTATCTATCTATCTATCTATCTATCATCATCTATCTATCCATTTGTACCTCAATTTAATACATCCATTTAATTTCCCTCCGTGTGTTCTCAAACAGATGAGGTTTCAAGAGGCTCAATTGACACCCAGAAGATAAAAGTTTGTTTTACAGCAATGGGATGAAAAGCACAGAAAATTTGACTTGGTTTTATAGCACTCATTCAGGAGTCCAGAAATGGGATTTAATGTTTGATGTGGTGAGATACAGATGAGACCTATTCAGAGTTCCTGTGTTTTTGTTAGATTATATATTATCAGTGCTGCATGGGAGATTTTTTTCCTCCCCAAAATAATTCCTTCTGAAAGCAGAAGGTTGTTTCTGAAGGCTTTGCTGTACTGGTGACACATCCATGTGCAATATAAATGACCTGTTGTTTCAGCAGATGATAATGGGAATAAATATCAAATTAAAATAAAATAAAATCAAACCATGTAGATCAGGAAAAATTGCGGAATTTCCAATACCCAGAAAGCTCCTGCTCCAGCAAAGGGCATGTAGCCATGGCAACACAAGCCCTCACTGTCACGATAATAAAAAAATATATTATTCTAGGAGAGCTCTTAAAAGGGAAATATACATTTCAGTGAGGTGGGTGATTAAATATTGCGCAGCAAAGTGAAGAGCGCGGCAGAGGAGAAAGTGACACCGTCAGTTCTGCCACCTGCCACAGGTAGGGATGGGGACACAGCCCTGGCAGGAGGATGGGGAGGCAGCCCATGGGCACATCCAGGAGCTGGGCTTTGCTGACCCTCGTGGGTCCTTCCAGCCCGGGATGTTCTGTGATCCAGGACTGCCTCCACCTCCTCCACACTCCTGAGCCCTGCTGTGCTCCTGGAGAGATGCACATCCCCTGGAAAAGGCTGGAGATGGAGGGGCTGTGCTGGTGCTGGTGCTGGTGCAGGGCAGGGTGGGCTGCAGGGGAGCCCCGGGGCCCTGCTGGGGTCTGGTGGCAGCAGCCAAAGCTCCAGTGTCAGTGGGGACATCCCCACAGCATCACATCCCCCTGGATTGCAGGGATACATGGAGTCCTGTGAGCTGCAGCAGCCTTTGGCAAAGAGAAAATAATGGAGAACAAGCATGTTGGCTGAACTTTTCCTGGGTTTGAATTTTGCAAACGGGCTAAAAAACAGTTCTGGCAAGTCAGCATTTCCCCAGTGGTGAAAAAGAGATGTGTTTGCAGAAAACTTGGGAAACAGGGAGAGAAGAAAAAAGCTGTATTTTTCCCTACAAGACACCCAGGGGTTTGTACACAGCGAGAGGCCAGGGGTGAACTCCTTGGAGGAAACGTCCAGGTGTCTGAACCTACCTGGGGTGGGAGGCAGGGCTGGGATACCCTGGGAAAACCACCTTGCTCCAGGGGGGGAGCACCTGGCTGGACCTCCATGTCCCCATGGCCATGCCCTGGCATCCCCAGACAAGGGGCAGCCTGTCCTGGTGGCTGCAGGAGTGTCCCTGGAGGAGCAGGTCTGGAGCCCAGAGCAGGGAGGGATGTCCTGGCAGCCACAGGAGCCTGTGAGTGCTGGGGCTGTTTCATGGCTGTCTCTGGGTTCTGGGATCAGTCTGGGGTATCTCGTGGTGACAGCACTGAGGTGTGGGGTAGAAAACACCCTCCTGGGGTACTCCAGCCTGAATCCTCCCTGTGGGTGCTCTCTGCCTTGTGGAGGGGGGAACCTGAGCTAGGAATGGAGAGAAAGGGAAAAAATTGACCCCAAAACACAGGCTGCATCCTCCCTGCTGTGACCTCTCTGCTGCTGGGATGCCTTAAAGGGTCCCGTGGTGGGATTCTTGGAGTTATTTTGTGCTGGACTTCCATAATTCTGTGGGTCCCTTCCACCTGAGGATATTCAGTGATTCTATGAATCTGTGAACTGCTCTTTCCCCCTCCTCCTGCTGCTGCACACCGCCTGTGGTGACCCTGCCATGCTCACACCCAGCCAAGGCAGACTGCCAGCACCACCCCAGGAAATCTCTCCTGGAAAATATTTCTGGATTCACCTGAGTGCTGAGGGAAGGGAGATGGCGTCCCTGGATGCTGCCTCTGTGCCCTGCACTCCAGGGGAGAGCACAGTCCTGGGGTTGAAACAATCTGCTGCCCAGAGAAAACCCTCCGTGGACATCCTTGCAGCAGGGAGAAGTCATCCCATGGATATCTTGGAGGTAATACCCTGGATTTCTTGATTCCTGGATTTCCGGAGAGCCAGAGATGTCACAGGACTTGGGCACTGCAGCTTGGCTCCACTCTCCCACAGCACATCCCCATGCCAGGGATGCAATCCCAGCTCAGGGCAGTGAGAATGGAGGGGATGGTAATTCCCAGAACCTTCATGTTTAGAGGGAAGCAAGAGAAGCCCAAATTGCCTGCAGAGCACCTGGCAGTGCCACTGCAGCCAGCAGCGTGACCAGCATCCCCTGTGCTGCTGTGGCTTTGCTCATATTCCCACCAAAACACCGGGATCAAGGAGCTGAGAAATCCCAGCTGGGCTATAAACTGGGCTCGAGCCGCCACCTCCAGATCCTGCAGCCAAGGGGGAATTTCCTCTGGACAGGATTTCCAGTCTCCTCAGGCTCCCCTTTTCCCTTGTGGAGGGGCACTGATATCCGTGTCATTATAGCCTAAAGCAGGAATTGAGCTTCTTGGCTCCAGGGTGGTGTTAATGCCCAGCGGAGCCCCGCAGAGTTATAAATATATAAATACATAAATAGCTCCCTTCTCCATTAGAGAGGAAACCCAAAATTGCATCCAAAGCCACCAACAATGGGCCAGAGTGCATCTCTCCAGCCGAAATGATCCCAGGGCTCTGGAAGTTTCAGAAACATCTGTTTCAGGCATCCCAAAATATCAATTTCCCCCCTTCCATGAGATCTATCGACACAGAGTGCAAAATAAGCACAGGTTACAAAAATATTCCTGCAGCTTGGCCAGAGCAGAAAGGTGGGGTCTGGCTGCTGGAGGCTGGAGCAGAGGGGGAATGTCGGGGCTGGCTCTGTCCCCCTGTCACCCTCAGTGAAGGGACACCCTCAGCAGAGCCCGCAGCTCTGCCTGCTGCTCTCCTTTAGGTGCTGTCAAAAAACGGGCGCGGGAGATGGGATAAAGAGGGAGAGCAGGGATCGGAGACCCTCCGAGCATCTCCTTCCCCCCCGGGGGTCACCAGTGCTCCGGCGTGGCACCTGCCGACGGCCAGGGGGAGTTTTTTGGCTCCGCACGGGGGATTTTGGGTCGAGTTCCCGGCTTTGCGGGCGCAGCCGCTGTGCCCCGGGCGCTGCAGGGGGAGCTCGCGGCGTGCGGCAGCTCCATCCATCCCTCCCTCCATCCCTCCCTCCATCCCTCCATCCCTCCCTCCCTCCCTCCATCCCTCCCTCCCTCCCTCCATCCCTCCCTCCATCCCTCCATCCGTCCATCCCTCCTCTTCCCGCCGGGATCCCGCCTCCTGCTCCCGGGAAATCGTCTCCGCTCAGCCCGAGTCTCGTATCCTGCAACTAACTGAGGAGGAATTGGGGGTGCTGACATCCCGCTGCCGATGATCCCGCTGCTGCCCGGGACAGCCGCTGGTGCCTGGGAAAGCCTGCAGGAGAGAAGGCTCCGGGGAGAGCTCCGAGCCCCTGCCAGGGCCTAAAGGGGCTCCAGGAGAGCTGCAGAGGGACTGGGGACAAGGGCTGGAGGGACAGGACACAGGGAATGGCTTCCCACTGCCAGAGGGCAGGGATGGGTGGGAGATTGGGCAGGAATTGTTCCCTGGGAGGGTGGGGAGGCCCTGGCACAGGGTGCCCAGAGAAGCTGTGGCTGCCCCTGGATCCCTGGAAGTGTTCAAGGCCAGGCTGGACAGGGTTTGGAGCAGCCTGGGACAGTGGAAGGTGTCCCTGCCATGGCAGGGGGTGGAATGGGATGATCTTTAAGGTCTCTTCCAGCCCAAACCGTTCTGGGATGATTCTGTGATAGATGCAGAGCTTCATCCTGGCTGGGGCACTGCTAAATCCTGAAATGAGCCAGAACGAGCTGTAGTGTTTAGGCTCAAGGTGCTCAGGCATCATCTGAGCTGATCTCTCTGGTTTCCTGGGTTCTTGTGCTATTTCCAGAAGGAGCATTTGACCCTCTGAGTTTTTGCTGACACAAAACACCCCAGACCCTGCACTACCCTTTATGGGAGGAGCTTTCCTCCTTGCTCTGGTAAAAATAAAACAACCCAAAAACCAAAAAACAACCCCCAAACCCCCAAACAAACAAACACACACTAAAAAACCCCCACTCTCTTTTTCCTCCTTGCTCCGGTAAAAACTCCCCGGGAGATGGGCAGAGGGTGGAGGGGGCAGCAGAGACCCTGGTGACCCCAAGACTCCCTTTGGGAGAAAACCTGGGTGTCAGGAGACTGCTGGGAATCTCACCATTTTTAACAAGGAGGGAGAATTTTCTCCTCTGGTTTCCTTTCCTTCCAGCCAGGGAAGGTTGAGCATTAACTCTGTGCAGGGGGAAGGTGCCAGGGTGCTGCAGGTGGGTCGGAGTCAGTGGGACACCCAGGAACCCCCAGCTCTTTGCACACAGCTGAGACCTGTGGCTATCCCACCCTCCCATGCCCAATTCAGCTCAAGGAAAATTCAGCTCAAGGACCACTCAGCTCAAGATCTCCCTGGGATGTTTTAATTCCTCTTAGCCTTTACCTTATTCAAGGTAACCTTATTTTCCTGCTCCTAATTCCAAGGCTTGCTCTGGCTCAGGACCAAAGCACCAGCCCCTGGGATAACCACAGACTCCTCTTGGCATCAGTGCAGGTATCTTGGATACAAACCCCACGAAAACTGGCTGAACAAGGAGGTTAAATCAACATGTGCAGACTTATTTATGTATCTTCCACTGCTTGCTCTGGGGAACAAGCAGAAAGAAATTAAGGAATTAGGAGTGACTTATCCACCAGGAAGGCTCTTTAGTCTTTTATCTGTATTCCTCATAGGTGCTGTTTTCATATTAATATGAAGACTGTATGTACATAGGAACTTAAAGCACATAGGAGATAGAAAGGGCATTGGATAAATTGGAGATAATTTAGCTTTTATATGTACACAAATATAGATACACACATCATTACCATTTGATTTATGCGGGTGTGTTTACACATACAGATCTTATATTTACATATTTATAGAAATGCTGAATGTATTGGGTCCTGTCAGAGACAGCTTTCAGATAAAAGAAACCCAGGGAGGGAAATGGATGTAAAAAAGGAGCAAACAAATAGAAAATAATGAGAAATCAATAGCCTCACCTTTCTCTTCTGTTACTAAAAGTAAATTACACTGCTGAACAAATACACTTTTTACCCCACAGGCTACTGTGGAAGGTGGTCACCAACAGCCTCCCCTCTTCATCAGCTTGATGGGTTTCTAATTTTCAAATTAAAAAAAAAAAATCAGAACTTTCCTCGGAAACCAAGCCACGGGTACCACTTTGCCCCAAAATCCACTTTTCCACCTCATTATCCCCCTTGGAGCTGTGGTTTGATGCCTTGGAGGCAGAGCCCAGTGCACGAGCCCTTGGCATGGCGGGGCTGTGATGGGAACTGGAGAGGGGATATTGTGGGATTGTGACTGGAATCAGAGCAGCTTTCACCAAATCTTGCTTCCCAGTAGAATCAGACGGTTTTGCCCAGGAAAGCACACCCAGATCAGACAGCACACACTGCTCCTCCCCTCAGCGTGCTCATGGAAGAGGCTGGAGAATTGGAAAGAGGAATTTTTAGCCCTGAAGTGGAATTTCACACCTTTTCTGAGATGATATTTTGGGGTTTTCTTTCCCCCCTTCCCTTTTTCCTGCTAACGGTTCTTGGTGTTTCTAGACTGAGTCAAACACGAGCTTTGAACCCTGAATTGTCTCCTGAAGGGCAGGGTCTGGCCTGGACCCTCACCCCGAGGATATGGCAAAATAAATGTGAAATCACTTAGTCTGTGCGGGTGAAACTCTCCCGAGTGGTGTGCAGACACTGCCTTTTTGGAGTGGCTTCTCTTCTCCAGACGAGACAATGCGAGATGGTGTTTGGAGACAAAAATATCGTAAGAAGAGCAAAACCCAGGCCTTGTTGGGGCTGCTTGTGCCCTCTCTGCAGCAGATGGTGCCTCTCAGCTCCCTTTGAATTGCTCTCAGTGCATTACTTGGTTTTCAATTTCATTCCCTTTCCTAGGAGCAAGCTCAGCTTTATGTTTCCCTTTTAAGCTGATTGAAATAAAGTATTTGAACAAATGTCATGGGCACTTAGAAATCTCTCCTCTGTTTACTCTCCTTTGCTTTCATTCTGTCCACCCTCTGCAGCACTGGCTCTTAAAGCCTTGAGTGCTGTCTATGGAAATGATTGTATCTTGCAGGCAGAACACTGGACAAATTCATTAATTTTTTTGTACACTGGTAATGTGCCTTTCTGAAGTCTCTGTTCGTGTTTTCCTGGTGGTTGAATAGCTGAGCTTTACGAGCCATCAGCAAAGAGATGGTGGCTCCTTGAGAGCCATTAGGTCCATGCCTCCGGGAGTGTGGTCTTCATCCAACAAACACTCAGAGTCAGTGTGGAAAACAGGCCCCAAAAAGGAAGTTTTGTGTTCTTCCCAACTCCCTTCAAACATCCATCATTGCTTGTATAACTCTTGGAGTTCCAGATGGGCAAACCCTGGGGTGATTTCCACTTCAGGGTGGTGTTTCTGCTGTTCCAGCTCCCCTGGAGGCTGCACGGTGTCTGGACAGCCCCATCCTTGAAGCTGGAGCTGGAGCACCTTCTGTCAAAGCCATGCTGTCACCGTAACCACCCAGATCACCCTTCCTTCCTTCCTTCCTTCCTTCCTTCCTTCCTTCCTTCCTTCCTTCCTTCCTTCCTTCCTTCCTTCCTTCCTTCCTTCCTTCCTTCCTTCCTTCCTTCCTTCCTTCCTTCCTTCCTTCCTTCCTTCCTTCCTTCCTTCCTTCCTTCCTTCCTTCCTTCCTTCCTTCCTTCCTTCCTTCCTTCCTTCCTTCCTTCCTTCCTTCCTTCCTTCCTTCCTTCCTTCCTTCCTTCCTTCCTTCCTCCCTCCCTCCCTCCCTCCCTCCCTCCCTCCCTCCCTCCCTCCCTCCCTCCCTCCCTCCCTCCCTCCCTCCCTCCCTCCCTCCCTCCCTCCCAGGAGGTGCCTGGTCCTGGGGCACAGAGCACTTACAGAGCTTTGCACTGTGCCATGGAGTTGGCACCCATGGAGAAAGTGTCATCGTGTTTCTCCAAGCAGAAGAGTCCCTCAGCCCTTGGTTGAAAGCTTTGGTTGATTCTCCAGGGCAATGGGAGCAGTTCCAGGCATTGTCCTCCTCCAAGAGGCCTGTCAGAGCTCTGAGGTCACTCATAAGCCCTGTCTAACATGGCCTTGGACACTTCCTTGGATCCAGGGGCAGCCACAGCTTCTCTGGGCACCCTGTGCCAGGGCCTCCCCACCCTCTGAGTAAAGAATTTCTTCCTCACATCCGAGCTAAACCCACTCTCTGCCAGTGTGAAGCCATTCCCTCTTGTCCTGTCACTCCAGGCCCTTGTCAAGAGTCTCTCTCCTCTTTCTTGCAGGCTCCCCTCAGGCACAGGAAGGCCACGATTAGGTTACCCCAAAACCTTCTCTTTTCTAGGCTGAACAACTTCAATTCCCTCAGCCTCTCTTCCCAGCAATCCCTCTGATCAACTTTGTGGCCTCCTCTGGACCTGCTCCAACTCTTCCATGTCCTTCTCACATCAGGACCCCAGAGCTGGAGGCAGCTCTGCAGGTGGGGTCTCACCAGAGTGAATCCCATCCCTGGAGGTGATCAGGGGTAGGATTAGCACTTCCTCTGGGGGTGATATCCTCAAGCCCCTCCATAGCTCTGTTCCTGGACTCTGCAAACCCCCCTGGTTCCCCCCAGGAGTCGCCCACTCCGTGTTTCCAGGGCTCTGAGCACAGATGTGTTTATTTAACTGATTTTCATAGGTTCCTTCCAGTGATGCAGAGAGAGCTGTGTACATTAAATGAAGGCAGTGTAAAAAAAATCAATTTAACTCCCATCTGAGCTGCACAGAGTAGGGAATAAATTGGAAATTATTTTTAAAATGACAATTTGGATTGTTCCCACTGCCAGCTGGACCAGTTCCTTCTGCTGTGTGAACTGCAGCCCTGGATGGAAGTGCTGGAGGCTCAAGCAGCTTCTGAGAACACAAAGACCAGCAAAACCAGTTGGAAAGTGCACCCAGGAGTGCTGGTTTGAGGCAGGAAGGAGGAGCACTGGCTGCCCAAGCCCTTGGCCTGCAGGACGTAGCTACACATCAAATCTTCAACTTTGCCTTTGGAGTCCTTGGGATGGGCCCAGGAGGGGAGGTTGTGTTCAGCTGATGCCACTTTCCAGTCCCTGGTCTGTTTTGTTTGCTGCTTTAACATGAACTTTCTTGCTTTCAAAAGCTCTTGAACGTGCTTTTTTATTTCTCCCTCTTCTGCTGAAAAGTTCAATGAGAACACCACTCTTTCTTTTGAAAGAAACGGTTCATTTTAACAAAAGGTTTAGAATTCTTTTCTTTGCAATTTCTCGCAAAACGCCACGTGTGATTATTTGTAAGGGAAACAGGAGAGTGGCCAAAAGAGATGCAGGGCTCAGACTTGGAGGACCTGGATGTCACACCTGGTCAGCACCTCTGCTCTTGGGCTGCCAGGGGTGTCAAGGAAGTGTCCCTGTCACTGTGGGGTCCCCTGGAGCAGCTGTGCACCAAGGACATGTCAAAAGGAAGGAGTGGGTGAAGGGTTCTTCTTATGGAAATTTGGGACTGAATAAGAGAACCTGCGCAGTGTCCAAGGGCCAAAGGAGGTGAAAAGGTCAAGACAGAACATGGGGAAAGGGGACAGCAGCAGCTGGCATTGAGGGAGGTGATCCTGTGCTGTGGAGTAGGATAGAGGTCCAGCAGGACAATGGGGCAGGGAGGGCAGATGGTGGCTGTGGATGTGCACCCTGGAGCCCATCCTGCCCACTGCAGCCCCACTGCAGCCCCACTGCAGCCCCACTGCATCCTGCAGTCATGCTGCCACCCAGGTGGGAAAAGCTCTCCAAGATCATCCAGCCCAAGCACTGACTCAGCAGGACTGCACTAACCCATGTGCCCATGGGTGGGGAACACCTCCAGGGATGGGGACTCCACCACTGCCCTGGGCAGCTGCTCCAGTGCCTGACCACCCTTTCCAGGAAGAAATTTTCCCAACATCCACCCTGAGCCTCCCCTGGCCCAGCCTGAGGCCGTTCCCTCTCCTCCTGTCCCTGTTCCCTGGGAGCAGAGCCCGACCCCCCGGCTGTCCCCTCCTGTCAGGGAGCTGTGCAGAGCCCCAAGGTCCCCCCTGAGCTCCTTTTCTCCAGGCTGAGCCCCTTTCCCAGCTCCCTCAGCTCCCCCTGGTGCTTTTATCCCTTCCCTGGTCACACTCCAACCCCTCAATTTCCTTCCTGTAGCCAAGGGAGGCCCTACTGCATCCATGTCAGCCCCGGTGGCTTGGGCACATCCCTGGGCCCAGTTTCTCACTGCTCAATGACCCGGCAGGCCCTGAACCAGCAGCTTTAGGCAGAGCTTGGTACCCTGGAGTTGATGAACTCCTCATTTCACCCACTGTGTGAATGACTGGAAAAGCCTCAATTTGCAGTCACACATCTTGAGATCTGGGTGCTTGGTTTTGCTTTCTGAGCACGCAGCGTTTCCATTTTCAGTCTTCTCTTTAAAATCAAAGGCTTTTTTTTTGCCTCACATAAATAAGTGGCCACTGGCCAGAGGAATGGAAAAAGAGAGTGCCAAGTCCTGTAAGGCAGAGGGAGCAGCAGCCCGTGTGCAGGGGTGGCTTCAGCCTTTGCAGCTGGGCTGGGGCAGGTCCAGCTCAGCCCTTTCTCCTTGCAGGGCTCAGCTCTGCAGCCTCTGGGAACCTTTTTGCCCCCAGCTGCTGATTTTGGGGTACCAGCTGCTCCTGGGGCTCCTTCCCCAGCTGTGCCAGGATCCCCGTGCCAGGGGGGCTGCAGTGTGATGGGGGTGACAGGGGGACTTCCCTGCGGTGCTGCCAGAGTCTGGACTTTCCTCCAGACCTGGGATGCCCTTAGGACAGGAGACGTTTTAGTGCAGAACGTTTCAGCCCCAAGCTGAGGGTTAACTCTCTGCTGGTTGGGAGGGGGGAGGGTTAAGCTTTCAAAACCAAAACTTTTTTTTTTTTTTATTTTATTTTTGCAAGCAAAAAATTCACACTCTCCACCCAAACCAACATTAAAGACCAGGGTATATTTGAGCCTGTCAGCTCTGCTTTGCTCTCTGTTGTTAAAAAACCCCACTGCTCCCCGCCTGAAAAAATGTCAGAGGGAAATTGAAAAATAACATTTCCCCCTTTTCCCGCTGCCACACCTGCTTGCCTTCGACAGCAGCTGGCATTGCTCCAGCGTTTGGGCGATGCCTGAGCCAGTGGGTGCTGCTGGAGCTGGCCGCCGGGGTTGGGTGGGATCCTGGGTGCCGCATCTCCCCAGGGACCCCAGCGCTGTGAGTTCTCCCTCTTTAAACGGAGGGGAGAAGGAAAAGGAAGGGAAGAGTGCAGTTCAGGCGCTATAAAGGTTGAAACACTCGGGTAAGAGCCACAAGTGCCCCGAAAGCACTGGAATCTCATCCCCGGGACACCGAGAGCAGCAGCACAGAGGTGCGCTGGCAGCTGCAGGGGCTTCACCTACCCAGCAGCTGAAAAGCCTGGAAAGTTCAAAGCCGAGTCACCCGCACCTTTTATCACCTCGTTATCAGCTGTGCTACAGGTACTGCCACCTCCCCGCTGCCCGCAGGGCCAGCAGCTCCAGGTTTGCTTGGTTCTGTCACCTGGCTGAGAAATCAGGGACACACAACACACCTGGACGTGCCCATGGATAGAGGTGGGGAGAGGCACAGGCAACCTGAGCACCCAAACCCTGCTGGGTTCAGCCCACCCCCCTGGCCTCTCCTATCACTTCACAGCCAGGACAGCCCAGAATCATGGAATGTCTGGGTTGGAAGGGACCCTAAAGCTCAGCTCGTTCCAACCCTCACTTCCACCTCCCACTGTCCCAGGGCGCTCCAAACCCCGTCCAGCCTGGCCTTGGACACTTCCAGGGATCCAGGGGCACTTCCAGGGGCAGCCACAGCTTCTCTGGGCAAACAACATTCAGGCTGGAGACCCTCTGAAGCATTTTGCTGGTCCTTGTGGCCCGTGTGTCCCCCAGCAGCGTTCCCTTCCCTGTGGGCACCAGCACCAGGCCCAGCCAAAGCTCCTCCTCACGTCCTGGGGCTGAGCTCAGCCAAGCAGGGCCAAGGAAGGGCTTTGCCGGCCCGGGGACACAAAATCACCCCGACAGCAGGGAAAGAGAAGGTGTCTTGGCAATTACCTCAGCACTGAGCCTGCAAGTCTGCTGGTTTTGTTCGTGCTCATCTGAAAGCCTTTGACACATTCGAGCTGCATGTTTCTTTTATGAATATGCAAATCAAAGCAGTGAAATTACAGATAATGATATGTAGTCAAAACTTTTCTGAAGTTAATGCATATTCCTTATTTTGCAGATTTCTATCACATTTGTATTTGCAAAATAGATGAGATAACGCCGCTCAAGAGAACAGCTTTCCTGTCACCCAGGCAGCGATACACCTTTCAGATCCCACTCTGGATTGCTGCCAGCTCCTTCCCAGTGCCAGGGGCCCTCAGCAGCACCCCGGGGTGCTGAGGCAGAGCTGAGCTGCCCCCTGGTTCCAAGGGCTGTGTGTTGGCCCCAGGCACTGCAGGTATCCCCTGGCTCTGCTCTGGTGCTGTGATCCTGCTGTAAGGCTGGGGAAAAAACCCAGAAAACCATATTGAGTTCAGCTTTCCCACGCAGAGGGGCACAGGGAATGCCTGCATGGCATGCCTGGCACTTTGGAGATCAGCCACAGTGCCCTGTGCAGTCCAGAAGGGTTTCCATGGAAAGAAAACTTACTCATTTGCTCATTTGTTGCTGTCTTGCGACAAGCCCAACTTTAGATACGACAGTAACATAATGCCAGTGCCATAAAATACTTTTTAAATGAGGGTTTCTTTCCACAAAGCACTTCAGTACTTTTCCAAAGTGAAGTTTTCAAAATAACGCTGGTCTGGTGTGGTTTCTTGTTGTACACAAAAGACACAGCCCCAAATATTTGGCTTTTTTCTTGTTGTGGTTTAACCCCAGCTGGTAGCTCAGCACCACACAGCTGCTCGCTTATTCCCCCACGCCTGTGGGATGGAGAGGGGAACCAGAAAAATAAAACACCCAGGGGTCGAGATGAAAAGAGTTTAATAATTGAAATACAGTAAAATAGTAATATAACAGCAACAAAAACAATGAAAAGGGAAATAACAAACACAGAGACAAGAATAAACCCTAAGAAAGGCAAGTGATGCCCACTGCAGTCACTCACCACACACTGCCCAATGCCCAGCCCATTCCCCAGCAGTGACTGCCCCTCCTGGCCAGGCCCTCCCCAGTTCCTGTACTGGCCATGCTGGTGTGTGGTATGGAATATCCTTCTGGGATCAGCTGTCCTGGCCATGCTCCCTCCTGGTCTCTCCTGCTGGCTGGCAGAGCACGAGACACTGCAAAGTCCTTGATTTAGGGTAAGCTCTCCTTAGCAACAACTAAAACATCAGCATGTTATCAGCATTATTCTCCTACTGAGCCCAAAACACAGCACTGACCAGATACTGAGAAGAAAATTAACTCCATCCCAGCTGGAAACAGGACAGCTCTGCTTTAGCAGGAATGTCAGAGCTCCTCTGTGTATGGGAAATACAGGGCTTGGGCAGACTGCTCCTGGTTCAGACCCTTTTGTTCCTGTGAGAGGCAGTGCTCACGTCTGTCTGCTCCTCAGCATCTTTCACTCCTTCTGGAGTGCCCAGTGCAGGGCAGACACATTTCCCCGGGGCCTGTGTGGGCTGCCTGAGCCAGGTCCATCCCTCGGTCCTCAATTATTCCATGGCAATCCCACGGGGGCTGACCTGCAGGGCCTGAGCCGCTGTCAGCCCCTTGCCCAGGCTCTCTGCACACTGCTGGGCCTCCTGTAGACCTTGGGCTGTGGGCTGGGGGCTGCCTGCACCTCATCCTGCCCCCAGCTCTTTAATTAGAGCCACAGAGCCATCCTCGGTTTCATCCTGCCTGCTGCATTCCCAGTTCATCCCAGCATCAGAGTGCCGGGCTTGCCATGAGGACACCCATCATCACCCGTGGCTGAGGATGCTCAGGAGAGCACCTCTGCCCCTCCCAGCTCAGCCCTGGTGGGAACCTGACCCTTTTTCTGCTCTGTTCTGCCCCGAATTAATGTCACCACCTTTAAGAGCGTGTGTGGGTGAGCAGCTCGGAGCACACCATGCAGCCCGGCCGGGGCTGTGCAGCCTCCCGCCCTCCCTTCCCCCTCCTCCTCCTCCCTCTTTCTTCTTGCAAACACCTACATCCTTCCTGTATTGTCTCAAACCGCAAGATAATGAACTGAGCGGCAGAGCTGGCAGTGCAAAGGTCTGCGGGGGGAGGTGGACGCTGCGCCTCGGGCACTGCAAATATCAGCGGAAACCTCCGTCCTGCCCTGGCAGGGCCGGGGGGGGGCCGCTCACCCCCCAGGGCAGCGCTGGCCTGAGCCCCGACCCTGCCCAGCCCTCCTCGGTCGTCGTGCCCCTCGCTGCGGGAGCCGTGCTGCGGGGCTCCTCTGCCTCTGGGAGCTCCTCGCTGCGTTCTCACCCCGGCACTTATTTTAGCAAAGAGCTTTTTTCCCAAGTTTCTGAGTCTTGTCTCTTCCCCAGCTGTTGTTGGGCCACCTCTGATCCAGCTGTGGAATGGTTTGGGATGGAAGGAACAGTAAAGCTCAGCTCATTCTTCCCCCTGCCGTGGGCACCTTGCACCAGACCAGGTTGTTCCGAGACCCATCCAACCTGGCCTTGGACACCTTCATGGATGGGACATTTGCAGTTTTCACATGTGTCCTGCCAAAGCATTTTGTCTCTGTGTTCCTCTGCTCCCTCCCCATCCTGCGTGGAAGGAAGAACATTAACAGGAGCCTCACAACCTCCTCAGGGTTTTCACAGAGACAAGGCCAAACAAAAGAGCTAAATGCCTGTCCCAGGCCTTGCCCTGGCACTGTTGCAGCTGTTTTGCACAGACGTGGTTCAGCACAGCTGCTCGTGCTCTGCTCTCCCTGCCCCAAACACACTGTGGCCTGGACAGCCACCAGACAGGGATGGTCACTCCTGTGCTTGGAGCAGCCTGGGACAGTGGAAGGTGTCCCTGCCCATGGCAGGGGTGGAATGAGCTGAGCTTTAAGGTCACCTCCAACCCAGACCCTTGTGTGACTCTGTGACACGGCTCTATAAATGCGCAACAAACCCTGCTGTGGTCACACCAGGTGCTCTGAGGTGTCCCCACACGCACTGCTGGGGCTGGGGAATGTACCTCTGCCCCACCATGGCACTGCTGGGGCTGGGGAATGTACCTCTGCCCCACCACGGCACTGCTGGGGCTGGGGAATGTACCTCTGCCCCACCATGGCACTGCTGGAGCTGGGGAATGTACCTCTGCCCCACCATGGCACTGCTGGGGCTGGGGAATGTACCTCTGCCCCACCATGAGCGAGGAAGAGACGTGGGGATAAAACACCTGGTGGCCATGTGGGCTGTGTTACCCAAAGCTCCTGTGACAGTGCTGTCCCACACGACCCCCAGCCCTGTCCTGCTGAGCCTGCTATGCATTCTGTGTCATGCTGGCAGGGGATGATACTCACTGCTGCTCCAAACCCCAGAGCAGATTTCATTCCTAAAACATCATAATTAGGAAGAATGGTGAAAAGCTGCAGGAACAGAAGGCTCTCGTGGCTCTCCAGGAACTGCCAGCTGAGCTTTGTGTGGCTCAGCTTCGAGGAAAACTTTCACTCATGTTGGTTTTTCACAGCCAAACTCTTCCCTTGCACCTGGCGAAGTCAAGCCAGTTCCCAGACAGGCAGCTCTTAATGGGATTTGGTTCTTGGAGGTCATCCCAGGGCAAACACTTAAGTCCTGATAGGACAAGGCAGGGCTCCCAAGGAGCTCGGAGTGCCCCTGGAGCTCCTGCAGCTGATGCAGGGCCAGGGCCTTGGGCTGTGCCTCCAGGAGCACTGCTGGGTGATGCTGTTTGGGACAGCCTGGCTGTGGGCCTGGCTGGATCCTGCAGTCCACTCCCCATGCACCCCACCAGCAGTGCTGAACATGGATGTGGGAATGCCTCTGCTGCCCTCAGCCTGGATTAGGGGGCTGCTGTCCATGAATGCCTTTTTAACCCTGATGTGGGACCATCACCACACCAGCCCCCTCCTGGGGACACAGAATTCAGGAGGAGCTGCCAGGCCAGCCGCCAGTTTAACAAGACAAACTCCTTCTGTTCCCCAAACAAACTGGTTCTCCTCGAGTGTTGTGCAGAAATGCCAAGGGCAGCTGCAGAACTCAGCTGTGGGCATCGAGGCCAAACAGCATCCCATGCCATGCCCTGCCCTGTGTGCTGGGATGAGCTACTGCTGGGCAGTGCTCAGCTCCAGGACCCACAGCTGCCATGAAACCAAGCCCAGACACCCTCAAACACCAGTGTGCTTTGGTGGGTTGAGTGTGGGTGTGTGACCAGGTGAATAAACCTGCCTGGTGGTTTAAAAAACAGAGTTAAAAAGCACCTTATTATGCTACAACATAAAGCTGGCTTGATCTAAGCCCTCCAAAAGCATTAAGGATCAGCTGCTCCTTCTGGGGCACTTTGATAAAACCCTCACTTGCTTTTATTGATGGTCCTACAAAGGCAGAGAGAGCTGGAGTTGCTCAGCATGGAGTAGAGAAGACTCTGCGGACACCATGGTGCAGACTGAAGAGGGACAGCAGCTCTTTACACCAGCAGTGACAGGACAAGGGAGAACAGTTTTAAACTAGAGGAGGGGAGATTTAGGTTAGGAATTAGGAGGAAATTCTTTACTCAGGGGATGTTCACTGGTACTGATGCTCTGGCAAGGCTGACCTGAAACAGAGACTGGACAGAGCCAGAGAATAAAGTAGATATTTATTGAAAGGCCTTTAGGGTACACCTTGGGAAGGACAGAGACTGACCAGGGCTACACCCAAGGTGGACCCAAAATGGTCACAAAAGGGACAAATGGACACGAGGTCTCACACTTTTATAAGTTTTGGTCCATTTGCATATTGGGGTTTAATTGTCCAATTCCAGCTCCAGGCTGTGAGGTCCCATCCTTCTTGTTCCTCCCTTCAGCCACCCTTGTTTGTGCTGTTGGGGCTGAAAGTTGTCCTTGGTCTTCAGCAGGAAAAGGATTTGTTTTGTCTGTGTAGAGCTGAGTGACACTGAATGTGAGCTCAGAACTGCACCCCTGGGCAGCACAGAACCTGAAAATATGAAAGGTAAAACTTAAGGCATCAGTACAGGATGGCTGCCCCTGGATCCCTGGCAGTGTCCAAGGCCAGGCTGGACAGGGCTTGGAGCAGCCTGGGATAGTGGAAGGTGTCCCTGCCCATGGCAGGGGGTGGAATGAGCTGAGCTTTAAGGACCCACCCAAACCCAAACCTTTCTCTGTGTTAAGCCCTTCAGGAACACATCTTTCTGCTCTGACACCCAGCAGAATCTGGCTATTTCCACCTCCAAAAGGAAGCACTCCACAGTTCACTCCAATGCAGCAAAGTGTCCCCAAGGAGAACACTGAAGCCTGGAAGAAATGACCCATTTTGTGCTCACTGCACCCTCACAGAGCTGGACTGATTATTTGCATGGCTGCCCTACCTGGAACATCCCGCAAAGCCCCGATCTCCGGGGTGCTGATGTCTCTGCAAATCCAGAGACCCTCCAAAGGGTTTTGGTCACTCCCCATGGAAGCTCAGTATTCCCCTGCCTTCCTGCCAGGGCTCTGTGTGTCAGAGGAGCTGAAGAAAAGGATGCCGTGGAGGTGCGTTATTATCTTTTCATGGGAAATTCCTAGATGAAAGAAAGAAATTTAAAGTTTATGTCTCATTCTGTATTCCTTTCATTTTGGGTTTTGAGAACGAAGAAATTATTCATGTCTCCAGTTCCTGCCTTCGCTCTCTCTCGTTTCTCTCTTTCTCTTCCTCTGTGCCAAAAAACGAGAATACAAAGGGATGGATGGCAAATGTTTATAGGGAACAGGAGATGTACTCTCTCCAGGTTTTTGAGTTTTTTCAGCTCTATAGCTCTAAATAATGCCTGAAACTGTGTAAAAGTGGCAACTTGAAAGGGAAAAAGTGAGGTGTTGAGACATTTCAGTGCAGAGGAAAGAAAAGAAATCAATTTTTGGGCATTTCTTGCTTTAATGCATTCAGTGTTATGAAGGGGTCAAAGAAAAAAAACACCAACATGAAAACATGAAACTTTTGACTGAGAGTTTGAATTGCTGGGGGTGGGGTGTGTCAAGAAAACAAATTTTTCTAATCTGTTAAATGGGAATCGTGCATTTGTTTTGCAACGTGACTTTTGATTGCTTTTCAATTATTCAAAATAAGATCTTTAGCTGCTTTTTTCCTCCGGATATTTGGAGCCCAAACCTGGTGTAGATTTTGTGAATGTTTTCAGTGGAATTACTGAGTACTGAGAAAGGCCCTGAGTGCCCATGGTGTTTTGGCAGAAATACCCTCAAAAATTTAGGTTTGTTTTTTTTTTTTGGTTTGTATTTTGTTTTGTTTTGGTTTGGTTTTTTTGTGGCTGGCTTTTATTTGCTTCTGATTTCCAGGGAGGGGGACGGTCCCTGTGGGCACTGCTGCAGCTCCAGGAGGGAAGCTGGGACTTGCTCACCTGGGTGACAACAGCGAGGGGAACAATCCTTGGGCTCATTTTGCTCATTGTTGGGGCAATTAGTGTGACCTGCTTAATTAATCCATCCCCACTGGGCAGGCTGGCTCTCCCTAGAGATGGCAGCCACGCCGTGGTCCTTCACAGGGCTCAGCGAGAGAGGTGACACCAGGAGCTCCCAGGAAAAGAGATTTGAGGGTGGAAAATGCCTTCAAATCCATCCTGCCCCACCTTTTTCCTTGGATAATTTTAGAAGCTGGAAGAGGCTCCCCATGGGCCATTTCCAGAGTGTTGGTAGGAAAACTGGGGGAGACCCTGTGGCCTTTTTCCCTCTGTATCCCACATTCCCTGAGGTGAGTGGGAGACAGGATGAGCTCCCTAAAGGGGAGGGCTACTCAAAAGACCAGCCACAATTAAAGCACTCAAATAAAGCTCTAATTATAAAAACTCCCCTGCATAACTACAGCAATATTTTGTGTAAATTGCTTGAGAAAAAATTTAGTATAAACTGTGCTCCAAGCCAATAAATCTCCTTGCAGTGTAGTGCTTCTGGAGATGGTATCTTGTGTTCTGACAGTCTGTGCACTCCAGAAAGAGAAAAAAAATAAGAGGTTCAATATGTTCTGAAATGCCTTTATCCTGTTTCTCTGCTTACTTCCCCCAAGCCGGTCTGTCTCCTGGAGAAATCCCAAATCCTTGGGACTTCTTCCAGGCCTCCTTTTGACTGTGGGAGTTACAAGCTCCTGTTCAGGAGACAGAAATGACGGCGTGCTCCATGTGCCCAAGGGGATGGAGAGAGGCAGTCTGACTCTGACATCCATCCCCCAGATTCCTGCTGCATGCAGCCCAGAGGGATGTCGGATGGAATTGGCTGCAGTTGAGGTGGGTGTGAAAGCCCAGGTGGCTCTCTCCAGCCAGCCTGCCTTGCTCCCATCAGATGCAGGGTGTATCCAAATGGTCCTGCTGCTCCCCATGGGGCTGAAGTGCAGGATTAAATCAGGGGTGGAGGGATTAAATCAGGGGTGCAGGGAGCCACATGCCCCAGATGTACCCACTGTGAGCTGTGAGCAGCCGGGGGGGGATAAGGACGGAATCCAGAACGGAGGTGCTGGTTTTGCATGGCAATTTCTCAGACACCAACAGGATTTTCAGCTTGTTTTTTGCTAACAGGTGGCATTTTTAATTTCCCCCTTTGTCAGGAGCAACGGGAAGGGTTGAGGAGCTGAAGGAGCCTGGCTGTGGAACAGCTTCTCAGCTGAAGGGTGTCCCAGTGGCAACGTGGACAGGGATGGGACAAGGGGGTGTAGAGAAACTCCAGAAGACGCTCTAGGACAGATGGATCCACATTTTCCATCTGCCTTCCCTCCACAGACGGCAGCTCTGAGGGAGATGGATGGCTGAGGGCATGGCTCTCAGCTTTGCACAAGACACTGACCTTTGGTCTCCATCCCATCTAAAATAAGTGTCATTTTATAGTCACAGCTACCTCCCGTGACCAAAAATTCATCTGGGAAGCAATGAAATGTGCATTAATTACATATTGAAGAGCAGTAGAAATGTTACTCTCTCCCACAGACTCGTAGTGCAAGAGGTTTCATTCATCATAAAATTTTAACGGGATCACAGGCTGAAGAATTGCATTTTGCCTCCGTGGCTGAGTGCCGGCAATGACTCCAGGCAGTTTCAGGTCCCCACCTGGCTGGCCTTCAAAGCCATGAGGAGGGACAGAGCTGCAGCATCTCCTGGTCCTTTCTGCTGTCTCTGGGTGAGGCTTCCTGTGTGTTCCCACGTTTTGCTGCCTTGGAGCCACGGTGGGAGCACAACCACAGGGAGAAGAGCAAAGCAGGGTGTGGGCAGGAGCCGTGGAGGTGCAGGGAGGGAGAGGCTGAGCACTGCTGGAGGCACTCAGCTGCACAAACCGCTGGAACGAGCCCACCAGTATCGTCTGCAAAAACTCCACCTCCTAAGCCCTGCTTTATTTGACCTCTGTCCCCACAATAATAATGGCAGAGCAACAGAGAGTCCTCTAATGTGCTTGCAGTGTAATAAAGTAACCCCACTAGGAATAATATCTCCAGCAATTACCGTGCCAGGTATTATGCTGATTTATCAAATTGCAGTTGAAAGTCAAGAGGAGTTGAGGAGACAGTGATAAAACATCTGATCTCAACTCTGACTCTAAATTACCCTTCTGGCCAGCTCAGTATTTCATCCAGAGGAATTGTTATTCCTCTCTTCTTCTTCAAAAATCATCATTCAAACTGGGAATTTTTCACTCCTTGTGTTTTGGAGGAAGCACTTTGCCTGCACTCTGTGATGAGCTGCCAAGGGCACGCTGAGTTTTTGGGACTCGGACTCACAAACCTCCCGCTGCAGGGAGAAGCACGTGGAGGGAAAGCAAACTGACTGTGCTCCATCCCTGCCGGACACAGGCTCTTTTTTGGGCTCTTCAGTCTGCAGAAAGATGGCAAAGGTGCCTCATGTCATGTTTGCTTAGTGGGCAGAGCCTTTCCACCGCCTGGGGACAGCAGTGGGCAGAGGGCCGGAGAAGCACAGCAGGTGCTGCTGAGGAGGTTCCCATCCCAACCCTTGTTCCAAGCAGCCAGGAGCCCACCTGGAATACTGGGTACAGCTCTGCTGGCTGCAACATAAAGAGGATGTGAAACTGTTGGAGCAAGTCCAGAGGAGGCCATGGAATTGCTGTGGGCACTGGAGCACCTCCCCTGTGGAGAAAGGCTGGGAGAGCTGGGACTCTTCAACCTGGAGAAGTTGTGAGGAAACTTCCCAGCACCTTCCCAGTGTGTGAAGGGGATGCAGGGAAGTGGGAGAGTGATTCTTCCTCAAGAACTGCAGTGACAGGACAAGGGGGAATGGGATCAAACTGAAAGAGGGGGAATTTAGAGTTTATGTTAGGAAGAAGTTGTTCCCTGTGACAGTGCTGGAGCCCTGGCACTGAGGTGCCCAGAGAAGCTGTGGCTGCCCCTGGATCCCTGGCAGTGTCCGAGGCCTGGAGCAGCCTGGGACAGTGGAAGGTGTCCCTGCCCATGGCAGGGGGTGGAATGAGGTGAGTCCCTTCCAACCCAAACCATTCAGTGATTCTCAGATGCCATGCTGGCATCTGTGAGCTGGGCACATGGGTGGCAGTGTGGCTGTTGTGGTGGCCCCCACCTTGGTGCAGCACTGGAGTGTCTGGGAAGCGGAGTTGGAGCAGCCAGTGCTGGATCTGACATCCAACCTCTGCCTGGCACTGCCCAGCCTGAGGGTCCTGGGGCTGTGTGTGGGGTCTGTGCCCAGAGCCAGCTCCCAGGGATACAGCTCAATTCCTTCACCGTGGACTCACTCTGTGTCCGGGCTCCAGGACCTGTGGGAGCAGGGACACTTGGGAGCAGGGACACTCGGGAACAGGGACCTTTGGGAACAGGGACACTTGGGAGCAGGGACACTTGCCAAGGTTCAAGTCTGCCCTCGGTGGGGACCAGGACCTCACCAAGGCTGGCACAAGGCCCCTGCTCTCAGCACGTTGTTGTTGTCAGGGACCTGGGATCTGTTAAATGAAGTAGTTTCCTTTGATCCTCCTTGCATGAAGCCCTCAGCATTGCTTGTCAGGGCTGTTTTCCCTTCCATTCCATCATCCCAGCAATGATAACACAGATGGAACAGAACCACGTGTCCTCCCAGTGCTGCCATGGGCACAGCTCAGGGCGATGCCACTGGAGGATCCACAGGTGGGGGGCAGACTCTTTCCACACACCCTGGCTGTGAGGGAGGCTGTGTCCTGTGGGCCAGTGGGATGTTGGTGGATATTCCCCATTTCTGTGGGAGGCAGGTGTGGCTGTCCAGAGGCACCCACAGCTGGGGCTGTGCTCCAAGGGTTAACACACCGAGATGCCGCTGCTGAGGTTTGTTAAACTCCTTATTACATCCCGCAGCACTGCTAATTATGTGTTCATAATTCAAAGTCAATTAGCCAGGGCTCTCCCTGCTCCTGCCTCTTCACATCCCTCTCCTTCATTATCCCAAAGTCTGGGAATGCCTGGTTGGTCCTGTCCCCCTGCCCTGCAAACCCTGACCCCAAAGCTGTTCCAGAGCTGGTGCTCTTTGACTAAAACTGGGAGCTCCACAGCTCATCCTGCCCTGGAACACCACCTCTGCCTTTGCCACTGCTGGGGCAGGTGGAGAGGAGGTGAAGGAGAGCCAATATCCTTCTTCAAATATGGAAAAAATACCGCAACAAGGAGAGCAATAAATTCTTCCCCTATGTTCAAAAGCAAGGGATTTGCTTTGTAGGGAGAGAGATTTAGTTTATCTGCCTGGAATTTAAAGGTTTTTGAAGGGAGGTTAGGCACACAGGCAGGGTTTAGGGAGAGCTGACCCTGCCCTGAGGCTTCTTGAGACCCGGCTACTGAATTTTCCACTACTGTTAATAACAGACCAAGGGGTGAGAGCAGGGGGAAGCTCCCGCAGCCACACCATCCCTGCCTGGCCCAGGGCCCCAGGTCCCGACCCACCAGCCTGGGCTGAACCCCTTTGTTGAACTGGATGCATCCTTTCAGCACTTGAAGAGGCTGATAAAGATGTGGAACAGCTAATTGCGAAGGCACATCAGTGACAGGACAAGTGGGAATGGATTTAAACTGAAAGAGAAGAAATTTAAGTTGGATATTGGGAAGGATGTTTTCCTTGTGAGGGTGGGCAGGCCCTGGCACAGGGTGCCCAGAGCAGCTGTTGGCTGCCCCTGGATCCCTGAAGTGTCCAAGGTCAGGTTGGACAGGGTTTGGAGCACCCTGGGATAGTAGGAGGTGTCCCTGCCCATGGCAGGGGGTGGAATGGGATGGCATTTAAGGTCCCCTCAACCCAAACCATTCTGTGACTCTGTGAGCCAGCCCTGATGGTGGATGGGAGGCTCAGCTCCCAATTGCTTCCCTGAAGCAATTCCAGGTCCATGACAATTAGCCAACAGCTGGAATACCATTTAAGCACAGCTGCCACCATGCAAATTTAGAGATTAGTAGGGATTAAAGTGGTTTGGAAAGCCTCACAATTTCTCATTAATGCTTCGGACTCTCTAATAGCCAACTGCCCTCCATTCCCCAGATGGCTCCACGTGCCCAAGGCTGGAGATGGGTCCCTGTGCCCTCCGTGGTGCCCCAGAGCAGCCACCGGCCCTTTGAGAGCAGCACAGGCAGCCCTGCAGGAACATGGGGAGGTGGCCAGAAAGTTGTTAAAGATGTGGTTATTGCTTTGGGCAAGGTCACCTTCCAGTGGCTCCCTGCACTGCTGTCCCACAAACCTTCTCAGCAGAGGCCTCCAAAGGGCTCCAAACTGTCACAGTGACCCAAAGGTGACAGAGCTGGGGCTGCCCGCTGGGCTGCAGGGGGATGGACATCTTGGGTGGCACCTTCCTTCAGGGAACACAAACCACAGGCCCCTGATGGCACCAAAACCCCCAGTGATGATCCCTTCCAGCCCTTCTTCCAGGGCTGGAAAACCTCCTCCCTGCAATTTCAGAGCCTCAAGGCCACTTACCTGCCACACATACCAAGAATTAACATTTCAGAAACTCTCCCTGGAGGAAATCCTATCTCCTCACCGTGATAACTCCAGGGAAGTTTTCATAATGTTCCATTTCCTCCCCTTATTTAAATAATTGCATATTTGTTATGAAATGAATTACTTTGATATTGCAGAGTGAGGACAGGGTGGGGCAGGTGAGAATGTGATGGGAGAGGAGAGAGGGTTGGAAAGCTGAGGAGGACACGGCAGAGGCCACTTCCAGGGTGTCCCCCAGAAAAAAGGAGAGACTGCTTCAGCTCTACTTTTCAAACATTTTATTATAAAGAAAGGTAAGATAAGCATTGTGAACCGAATGTGCCAGGTGCTGCCAAAGCAGCGCCCTCAAACAAAATAAAAAATAAAAAAAAAACCCCAAAAATGCACCTTATGAGAAACTGTAATTATGCTCTCTAATTTTTCATAAATAGACAAAAATCATTGTCAGCAATTTTTAAATAGATGGACATATGGCCGGAAAAAAATAATAATGCCATACAACATGGATATAAATTGTCCATTTCTTGCTGTACAAATAATAGAAACAAGTTTGGCAGGCTTTTTTTTGTTGTTTTTTATACACATCTCCCTTCTATGTATAACTAAAAAATGTGCTACAATTAATATAAAATGCTTTTACTATAAAGTAAACTACTAATTTCTTTCACAAAAAAATCTTAAAGATGTCTTTAGCACAGCTCTAAAACACTTAGTAAACTACTTACAACTATCCAACAAATTATAGTTTCATGATCTCTTTCACATTTGTCCTCTCGTAGTTTGCCTTCTGCTCTCTCCCCCACCTACCTAGCAATAGTTTTTATTTATTTTTGTTTTTTTGTTTTTTTTTTTTTCACCAGACGGTCCAAGGCCTTTGCATGTACAATATTCACACAAACTTCACATTTTGTTGCACAAAGTTTAGTGCTGTTAGCAAGTCAAAAGAGTGCATCCTCCTACTGAGCTGGCCTAATGCTGCAGGACACCAGACCTGGGTTTATGCTGCATCTAAAAGCAGTTTACTAGGAAAATAGTCTGTAGCTAAGCTGATGGCAAGCAGAAAAACGGTGTCCTTAGTTTAACTTCATTAATTTTTTTTGTTGGTTTTGCGCTTATTTTATTATTTTTATTTGAATTTTCTCTCTTTATGTTTTTTTTTTGTTCTTTGCGATTTACGAGGTGGGGTGTTTTTTTTGTTTGTTTGTTTGGGTTTTTTTTTTGGGTGGGGCTTCCACGGAAACTAGACTTTTTATTTTATTTTATTATTTTTTTTTTTTTTAGAGTTCAAAACAGAAAGGATAAAAAAGAAACAACTGCTCTTAGAGCCTGGAAACGAAGGCAGCGCCGAGGCGCGGTGGCCACCGTCCCGCCCGTCAGACCTGCTCGTGCCTCCCCGCGGGCTGCAGGATTGACCCTCTCAAGTGTCCTTCGAATGAGCCTCGTCCCAAAGGGGTGCTGAGCCTTAGGTGAGGTAGAGTGCCTTGTCCCTTGGCAGCATGCTGTAGGAGAAAGCAGAGACACGGCGTCAGGCAGCAGGGAAGAGGCTGGGGAGGAGCTGGCACGCGGTTCGCGGCTTTTAGGGTGGTGCCGTTTTGGGTTTTTACCTTTTTTTCTTTTATATTGATGCCTTGAGTTTTACCTTTCGTATTTTCCAGATCCTGCACTGCATTAGTGCGTAACTCTGAACTCCATACAGGCTGGAATACCATTTAGGTTCTCTTCACATTTTGGTCAGACAAAACAATCCTTCCAGGCCTGAGAACCTGGACATCCTCTGCCTTAAGCCCCGAAAAGTATACTCAAAAGTGAATCAGGGAGGAGCAAACTGGGGGAATGTGACTTCATTACCTGAAGCTGTAACTGGACAATTAACCCCTGATATGCAATTATACCAAACTTATATCTGTCTGAGAAACTCGTGACCATTGTCCATCTTGGGCGTAGCCTCTGCCAGGCTGTTGCACTGCCCAAGGTGTGTCTATTAAAGGCTTTGAATAAATACCCACTTTATTCTTTTAACTCTGTCTGGCCTTTGTTCTAGGTAGCCACTCCAAGGCATCAATATGTGTTCTGTATTCTTTACACATATATTTGTAACCTACTGTATTAGTGGCTGGTTTTTCCCAGTAGTTTTCCATGCCCTTTCCCTGGGCAGAAAGACAAAACACATTCCAAAGCCCCTGCCCCATCTTGGCTCTCCCTGGCAACCAAGGTGGAAAAACAGCTCTTCAGACACACTTTCATCAACAAAGTACCAGTCCCATGTGAGGGGGGTAAGACTTAGAAGGGGATTGACCTGGGGTGGGGGGAATTGCATCACCACCTGTGCTGCTAATTGGTGCTTTTTGTCAATCATGCTAATTTACCAAACTTATAAACTGCCTGCATCCCCGTGGGGGGTGAGCTTTTGTGGACATTTTTCCATAACTGCCCTTGAAGGCCTCCAATAAAGACCAGCTTTCATATTACCTCCCATACTCATATTATCTCAAAAGTGAGTGTTGTTTCATTTCTGGGTTGAAAAAGGCATCAAGGGCATGAAACACAGGGTGGGCTGCACACAGAGGGACCACAGCAGGATCATTTAGGTTGGAAAAGCCCTCTAAGATCAGGTCAAACCCTTCTCCCAGCAATGCCAAAGCATGTCCCCAAGTGTCACATCCTCGTGGCTTTCAAAGCCTCCCAGGGGTGGTGTCTCCACTACTGCCCAGGGCAGCTCTTCCAATGCTTGGCCACTCTTTCCCTGCAGAATTTTTTTCCAAATATCCAATCTAAACCTCCTCTGGTGCAACCTGAGGCTGTTTCATCTTGTCCTGTCCCTTGCCACCAGGGAGAACAGCCCACCCCCACCTGGCTACACCCTCTTTCAGGGGGTAGCCCTGACCTAACCCTAGCCCTAGGGGGTAACCCTACCTCTAACCCTAAATTTCAGGCTGTAGTTGTAGAGAGTGAGGAGGTCCCCCTAAGAGTAAGAGTTGGGTGCAATTTTATTTCTTCCTGAATTTCATCTGTAAGGGCTTCAACATCAGTTTCTTCCTCTGGCTTGGTGGGGCTGCAGGGCAGGGCCAGCTCTGGGTGTCCCTGCAGGTCCCACCAGCAGGATGTTGGAATGCTCTGCCTGCGGTCAGCCCCACCATCCCCTGCTTCACCTCACCTCAGGCTGAGCCATGGAGGTTCAGAGAGTGAATTTTGGATCAAAAGTGCTCCTTCTGACACTACATCAGGAGAGCCCAAAGAGGGAACCCAGACACTTTTATTTCGGGAGTAGGGAGAGAAGTGGCTGAAGTCCCTCTCCCCTGGCTGTTGATCTGTGAAGGTTTTGCTCTGAGATCCAGGACTTTCAGTGGGGTTTATCACCTGCACACACATGATGGAAACATCACCAGCTCCATAAAGACATTTCGGCCTTAAAAAGTGGTGAAGAACGTTAAAAGCCTTGGGAGGTTCTGGTGTGGGTGTGTTTGTGAGTGGAATAAGAGGGAAGGGGCAGAGAGCAAGGCAGGGCTGTTGTTGATAGAGCTGTCTTCTGACAGAGCCAAGAGCCCACCCTCTGCTAATCTCCACATTTTATAATCTGCATTTAAAATGCAGAGTCTTCCCTCCTGCACTCAGAAAAGATTTAATGCCACTGAGCAGCAGCGAGGTATTCCAGTCCTAAAACTTCATTAATTTTACACAACGTGCTACAGAACATTTCCCAGTTCATTACGAAGTATTACCATAAATAATTGAATCCAAACTAAGTGCAGTTGTGATGGGTTATCTTTGCCTTTTTATAGTGTTTGCTCATTTAGCTCCTGATTTGGAAAATTCCCCGCTTTGGAGAGGATCACTACACTGTTGGAAGGAATTAGGGAGGTTATAAATGTCTGGATCTAGTGGCTGCACATGTTTTTTTGTGCCTGGACAAGGTTTAATGGACACTGTCTCATCTTTTAGCCTAAAGGAGAGTGGGAAGAGGGGGGAAAAATTGCTGAAGGATGACAGCCAAAAAGAACCTAATCCATGCCTTGCAAATGAGAGGAAGGACACAGAAAGATGAACCCAGTTCAGTGTTATCCCAAAAATACCTCAGTGCGAGGGGACAAAGGTAAATCATAGAATGTTTTAGGATGGAAAGAACACAAGCCCTGAAGAAGGTGTGAAGAGAGTTGTGATCAGAAAACAAGGTAGAAAAAACAAGGGGGGTGCTTTGGGGAGTTAAAATTGAATTAGGGATTAAGAAAGATTTGCATGTGACTGTAAAGCAGGCTGCACCTCCAGTGGAGGTGAGGCAGCTCCCCTGGAGAAAGTCACTGTGAAACAGAGGAATTCAGTGCCTGGCAAAGAGCAAGTGCCAGAATCAGGCTGTCAGGTGACGGAGACAGGGGACTAGGAAAGGAGTTTGTGATGTGGTGGCAAAAAAGCACTCAAATTGTGTGCTGCAGTCGCTTGTGGGAAGCGACAGTCAAACACCAAGCAGGAGCTGAGAAATGCTCCCCGTGTCTTTGCTCAGAATCTAGGACAGCTTGGGCTTCAGCCCAGAAAGAGCCAGGAAAATTGGATGGAAGTCAGTAAGCAAAAAGTCATTAAGAACAGGGAGAGCAGGAGGTAAGAAACATTTAAAACTCTCTCCAGCATGGCTGAGTTGTGAATTAAGGAGTGTCTGCTTGCAGGATCCCAGAATTTGCAGGGCATGAGGGAAGAAGTGTCATTTGATGGCATTTTAACTAGCAAGGATAGGCTGGGAACCAAAAATCCCTACAGCAGTTCCCTTATTAGATAGAGAAGGACAGAGAGAAAGACAACCTTGTCAGTTTTTCAGCAGTTATCTGGATGACAAACACAAAAGAAAACGAGGCTTGGGAGGTTTCACCCCAGCTAACCCAGTGCCAACAGATGTTGGAAACTAAAGAAACATCAAGGTTAGACATGAAATAAAATTCATAACCCAACAGGGCAGTCTGTGTGCTGGGGAGGCTGGGACAATCCTCTCTTCCAGGAATCTGGGACTCTACAGCTGAGTCACCTCCCATCAAGGAATAATCCCTTCTCTTTCCAGCCTCATTTTGCTCCTCACAGTGCTGCTTTAATTGCAATTAAGCTGAATGCACTTCTGAGGTTGAAATGGGCCATTACAGGGTCCAGAGACTTCCCAAATAAACCTAGAGCAGCACTGAGGAGCCAGACTCGTGGAGACATCCCTTCATCACCGCTGTGCCCAAGATGTGTTGAGGGCTGGACCCACCCAGCTAATGACAAGGTGCTCTGGAGGAACCCAGTGACAACTTTGGATGCCACTTGGAAATCCATACAAAGTGCATTGCAGAAAGGAGAAGAGTCAGGAGGATCATGGAATCCTGGAGTGTTTGGGTGGGAATGGGCCTTCAAGCTCATCCTGTACCCCGTGGGCACTTTCCAGGCTGCTCCAAGCCCTGTCCAACCTGGCCTGGGACACTTTCAGGGATCCAGGGGCAGCCACAGCTTCTCTGGGCACCTTGTGTCAGGGCCTCCCCACCCTCACAAGGAACAATTCCTTCCCAATATCCCCCTCTGCCAGTGGGAATCCATTCCCCCTTGTCCCACCATTCCTTGCCCTGGATGAGGAGATCCAGATCATCTCCTTTCTTGGCTTGTGAGCAACCTTGAGGCACAGGGAGCTGCAGCCCTACAGATGTCTGGGAACGCTCCAGGTGATGCAGAGGGGACACTGAGGCTGCAGATCGCAGTGCAGCAGAAGCAGGAGGTGAGGGCACTGCTGGCACACCAGGCTTTACAATAAATGAGAACAATCCAGCTTTTGGCTGCCAGCAGGTCCTGTGCCTGTAGTCACAGGAGATGGCTCCTTCCTGTCCTTCCTCAGCAGACACTGATATTTTTCAGTGCACTAAGCACTTTCTGCAGGACTGATCTCTATCCATCTGAGTTCCTTGCTACAATCTACTCTAATAATTATCTGGAGGTCTCTGCATAATCTGTCTGGGTTTAGAATGACTTTTTTTTTCTCCAGGAAGCTGTGATAAACCCATGAAATTTGATATTTCTGCTGTGACAAAGGCATGAAATGCATGAGCTTTGATCATGAATTGCATGGGCCCTCTGCTTACAGTGTGGCACTCCAGCAAGATGTCACAGAGCTTGTTTTAGCAACACAGAACTCAGCCCCCACTGCTATGGGAACATTTCACCTGTTTCTGGAGTGTCCTGGGATTTCTGCATGGGACCCAGGCAGTGGGATTTGCAGAGGGAATCAAATGCTTTCCCAGCTGATCCCTTAAGAAGTGATGCTTATTTCTAGAGGAGCTCATTCCTGGGATCTGCCCAACCCCTCTGGAAATTGGGATCCATGTGCCACAACCCCCCAGGCACCTGTAACATTTTGCCCACCACATGTGAAGTGACTTTTACAACCAGGTCCTGATCATGTTCCTTCTTTCAGGCTGTCTGCAGAGACTTCAGGAAGGAGCATGCAAAGGTCAGACCTATCCATGTCCCTGAGCCCCCTCGGGCAGGCAGACAGCAGGGATATTCTAATGGATCAGGCAGTTATTTATTTCCCTGGAAGAAATAAATGTCTGCACAGCCTGTGCCCAGCCCAGCAGTTGTAAGTGCTCTGCTGGCACAGACAGGAGCCGTGCTCTGAAAAGCCTGGGAGCTGGTTATTGTTTCTGGTGAAAGCACCATGTTCCAGCACTTGAAGGAAATCAATACTCCGACCATATCCAGCCTCCTCCCCAACCTGGTCCCACAGAGAACCCTGGGAATGTTCTACAGAGCACCGCAGATTCTCCAGACTATCAGAGCTGAGCCAAGAGCAGTGGGTGAGGCAGAGGTTGGAAATGGCTCCAACACACTCCCTGCTCCCCAGCTTTAAGTCTACCCTGATATTGCTCATTTTTGGGGGATTCAAGCAGCATTAAAGGGACCTTCATGCTGGCACATTCATGCCAGAGCTTGTAGAGGGTAAGGGGAAGATCTGTGCAGATGTCAGTGGGGTTTCCTGCATGGTGCAGGGGGATGGAGCACTGCGTGGATATTGGGAGAACTGAGGGTTTGTACACTAACCCCAGGAATGGGAAAGGGTCCTGCTGGTAGGGACAATTATGGGAGGCTGTGGCCTCAGTGATAAGAGCAATTGCCTTAGGAATGGAAGAACTTTGCTTATCACAGAATCACAGAACGGTCTGGGTTGGAAGGGAACTTAAAGCCCATCTCAATCCACCCCCTGCCATGGGCAGGGACACCTTCCACTGTCCCAGGCTGCTCCAAGGCACATCCAACCTGGCCTTGGACACTTCCAGAGATCCAGGGGTAGCCACAGCTGCTCTGGGCACCCTATGGCAGGACCTGCCCACCCTCACAGGGAAGAATTTCGTCCTCACATCTAATCTACATGTCTTCTCTTTCAGTTTAAAGCCACTCCCCCCTTGTCCTATCACTACCTGCCTTTACAATTAGTTGTTCTCCAACTTTTTAATAAGACTCTTTAAGTACTGGAAGGCCACACTGAGGCCTGGCCTTATGGACATGGCTGCTTTCAAACTTCCAGGAACTCTGCTGGGGGGCTGCTCTAGAAAGAAATGTGTCTAACCCTTCCATGGAATGAAAATTAATAAAAAAAAAGAAAAGAAAAAAGAAATCTTTTCCTGTCCAATGAAGAATTTATCCATGACTTTTAAGCTCCCTGCTTCCATAGCATCACTTCAGTGAGCCTGCAGAGATGAGGGAGCCTTGAGCTCCCCTGAGCACAACTGGCTGTACATTTTAGGGCAGGCACTGAGCAGCTGGTCACTGTCCCAGCCCAGATGTGCACTGGCAGTGAGCTGTTCTGTCTACTGGCCTGCAGTGGTTGACCCCACACTCCCTGCTGGGGTAGTCGTTGTCCCACTCAGTGCTTCCTGCAGGGTTTGATGCGCCGGGCGAACGGGGTCCAACACTGTTCTGAAACTCAGACGACATATGGGAGAAGTCCTGTGGGGTGGAGAGGAAAAGGAGGGTTACAGGAGCACGCAGAGCAGGAGAACTGCAGATTTAATAATAGTGCATAATCACATTTACAGGCTTTGTCCACAAAAGCTGTCAGTTCAGAGCACTGGAGGAGCCCCAGGGACTGAGGGGACTCCAAGCCCAGACCATGGTGTCAATGCAGCATTTGACATCCCTTTTCCCCGCTCCTTTTGTCAGGACCTGCCTCCTCGGGGGTGGGAATGGCTGTGGGGGGCACGGAACCACAAAAGCCTTTGGGGTTTTTGCAGTCTGGCCACCAAAGTCAGGGTCCAGTGCAGCTCAACTCATGTGCAGGGCTGAGTTCCCCATCCCAGGGTTCAGGAACAAGGGACAGCCACACAAGCAACACTGTCCCCCCGGGCTGCCACCACTGGCAATTCAGCAGTGTGTCCCCCCGAGCCTCCTTCTCTCCAGGCTGAGCCCCTTCCCCAGCTCCCTCAGGAATTCTGCAGCCTCTTCTCCAGCTCCTTTAGGAATTCTCCAGCCTGTTTCCCAGCTCCCTCGGGAACTCCACAGCCCCTTTCCCATCTCCCTCAGGAATTCCCCAGCCCCTTTCCCATCTCCTTTAGGAATTCCACAGCCCCTTCCCCAGCTCCCCCAGGAATTCCCCAGCCCTTCCCCAGCTCCCTTAGGAATTCTGCAGCCTCTTCTCCAGCTCCTTTAGGAATTCTCCAGCCCCTTTCCCAGCTCCCTCGGGAATTCCACAGCCCCTTCCCCAGCTCCCTCAGGAATTCTGCAGCCTCTTCTCCAGCTCCTTTAGGAATTCTCCAGCCCCATCCCCAGCTCCCACAGGAATTCTCCAGCCCCTTTCCCAGCTCCCTCAGGAATTCTCCAGCCCCTTTCCCATCTCCTTTAGGAATTCCACAGCCCCTTCCCCAGCTCTCTCAGGAATTCTGCAGCCTCTTCTCCAACTCCTTTAGGAATTCTCCAGCCCCTTTCCCAGCTCCCTCAGGAATTCCCCAGCCCCTTCCCCAGCTCCTTTAGGAATTCTGCAGCCTCTTCTCCAGCTCCTTTAGGAATTCTCCAGCCTCTTTCCCAGCTCCCTCGGGAACTCCACAGCCCCTTTCCCAGCTCCCCCAGGAATTCCCCAGCCCCTTCCCCATCTCCCCCAGGAATTCCCCAGCCCCTCCCCAGCTCCCCCAGGAATTCCCCAGCCCCCTCAGCCGCCCGTGGGCCTCCATCCCCTCCTGCGGGCAGCCTCCCCGGGCCAGCCCCAGCGGCCCAAGGCGCGGCACTGACCTGCTGTCCGGGCGGCGAGGCGCTGATGGCGGGCTGTACCTGTAGTGCCATGGGCGGGGACAGGAGCGGCTGCTGCGGGACCTGCTGCATGCCGAGGGGCTGGGGCAGGAGCGAGCTCTGCGGGTGGTGCAAGGACAGCTGCTGGTGGAGCGGGGGGCTGATCTGGAAGGAGGGCGGCGGCGAGGCACTGATGCTGGGCAGCAGGGGCTTGGCGGGCAGGGTCCGGGACAGCCCGGCGTGCGGGTGGCCGCGGTAGCTCTGCAGCTCCGACGGCGACAGGAAGGAGCCCAGGCCGGGGTAGGGAGAGGAGGCCTGAGGGGGCATGGGGTACATGGGCTGCTTGGGGGGGATCATCTTGGAAGGGGGGTTGCTCTGGGTGCTCTTCGTCTCGCCCTGGTCGGCAGAGCTCTGCGGGGAAACAGAGCGGGAGGTGGTGAGGAAGGAAAAGAGGAAACGTCGATGTGCATCCCGAGATATCCGTCTGTGCGGCTGGGCTCCCCATGGATGCTGCACCTCTCCCAGGTGAAGTCCCAGCCCCGCGGCAGCTGGGCGGCCACAGGCTGGGTGCGGCATCCATGTCTGGAAAACTAAAGCCCAGTAACTCAGCCGTGCCTTTGGCAGAGCCTGGAGCATCCGGGGGAGCGAACCAGTGCAGAGGCAAAGTGCCCAGCAGCAGCTCACTGCTTTGGGTGGGTGACAAACCCTCCTGCTTCCAACAGAGAACAAATGGGTCCGCAAACCCTCTGCTTTCCCCACCCTGTGCATTCCTGCAGCCCCGGTGGGTCTTCAATGCACGGGACAATCGTGGCATCATTGTGGCAGGGAGGAGAGAAGGACGGGGGAAATCTCCTGGGTTGGACAGTGATGGTTTTGTCCTCTGAGGGGTCCTGTAAAGATACTCCTGATCCTTTCTCACCCGGGAGCCAGGACCACGCTGTGGTGTGGTCAAAACAGTTGCTTTGCTCACAAGTTTTGTAGAAGAGCAATTGGAAAAAACCAAAGCCATAGAGCACGTGCCTCCATGACTTCCATGCCTTCCACGGCTCCTGCCCCACACTGCCGAGAGGCACGTTCTCAAGACAAGACCCTCAGAGGCTTCCAGAGGAACCAACAAGACTTTTAAATCCTCAACAAGTCCTTCCCATTCCCTTTTTCTGTCCTTGCTGCTGTTCTGTTGAGAAGTTGGCAGCTACCTGTCTGCACAGGGGCTCTGAGCCTTTCCAGCTCACCATCACCACACGGATCCTACAGAAGAGGGGTGATTTGGGAGATCACATTATTTCCAAGGCAGCTGAATGTGATGATCAGGCTCTGAGGATGTGGTGTAGTACCAAGGAGAAGCTTTGAAGGGCAGCTACCCAAGGGCAGCATTATCCCTGAGCCAGGAGGATTTTGAGCTCCACAGGAGCCACCCCAAATTCCCAGGCAGGGAATGGCTGTGTCCCCTCTCTGGAGGTGTGGAGGAGGGCAAGCTGCGAGATCCCTTGGGAGGGACATCCAAATCTAGGACACTGGGCCCATCATTGCTCCCCAGTGTGGTCTTGCAGCACTGGGAGTCCCTGTCTGAGCTTGAAATGCCCTGAAATTTCCCTGTTAGGCACTGGAATGGGCTCTCTGCGTTTGGCCTGGCTGCAGTGTGGTAAGCACCCATGTGCTCACATCTCATCAACCCACAGTTATGGGTCTTACTCCATAAAACTCCCTAAAACTCCCTAAAAATCTGGTCTAGGCTGAGCATGCACAGGAGAAGCAACACCTGGGCTCCTGAGCAGGTGAGACAGCCCAAGTGCAGCAGGATGCTTGTATCAGTGAGCCCAGTACTGGGTGTCACCTTCCCCTGGTGTCACCTTGTCTTCCTGACCCCTTTGCTGCACTCACATCCCGAAAGCTGGCAAGGAGCAGTGGGGACAGGCAGCAGGGACCCCTTCACCCCACACAGGGACACTGATGAAACCTCCCCTGCTGCTGAGCCCATCCCAAGTGGGGCCTCACTGCAGGGTGCTAAGGGCAGATGACAGCCCAGCTCCTGCCCTAACCGTGCCGCAGAGCCCCTCTTTCAGCCCCTTGGGAAGGTGCTAATGCTGGTTTCAGTTCTGATATCACAATCACACAGCATTTCTGATAAGTTTGCTCCTCCCTGGAGGCTCCTGTGAGTTGTAACCCGTCCGTGAGTGTGGCTGTACCTTGGAGACGAGGCTGGCCCGGTACGCGGCCAGGGCTTTCAGGTACTCCTTCTTGGCAGCTTCTGTTTTCCTCTTGTAAGCCTGGAAGGACCAAGGGATGGAGAATCATTAATAAAGGGAACAGGGGGGGCTGCTGGGCTTGGCTGCACCCCACCTGCTCAGTGGGAACTCCCTTCAGTGGGGCTGTGTGCATGGAAAACTCAGTTCTGCTGCAGAGGAATTTGTGCCAAACCAAGAAAATGAAGCCCCTGGACTGGACCATGCTGGGATTTTTGGAGATATCTCTGGTCAGTGTGGTCTGTGTGTTTAGACAGGTCTCTATAAGAGACACAGTCTGATTTTAGAGGGTGAACACAGTGAAGTCCCTTCCCAACAGGAGGCAGAGTAAAGAGCAATCCAGGCTCTTGGAAGAGCAAGACAAAAGCCAAAATCCTCAAATGACAGGACTGTCTTTAAAATCCCTTCCAACTCAAGCCATTCTATCATTCCGTGATGATGACCAGCTTAAAAAACATGTGAGACAGTCAGAATCCCTAAACTATCCATTTGTTTTCTTGAATTTCCTGATATTAATTCTTTAGAGCTCAAAACTCCAGCTCTTCCCTGCAGTCTGGACAACTGGGAACTGCTTTCTCATCTTAAAAAAGCTGAGATTTTTTGCCTCATCCTATGACTTGGTGAGCTGGAGCTTGCAGGGAAGCAGCAAGTACCAGGAGAGTTTGCTTCCACTGAGGAAAAAAAAAAAAGTGGAGCTTTGCAAGGTGAATTATGGTTTATTTTTCCATCTTTCCTCATAATGAGAGGTGCCTCTTGATCATGTCAGTGCTGGTCCCCTTCCTGCCTGGATCCTGGTCCTCCACATGGAGGTAAAGACCTTCAATAAATAATGGTGTGATCCAACCTGTCCCCAGCAGTGGGAACCCTGCAGGGTCACACACATCAAACTGAGTAAGGGAGAGGAGTATTTTAAAATGGAATAAAAATCTCAGGATAAAGGCAGAAACTCCCAGGAAAAATACCCACCAACCCTCTTCTCCACTGGAAACCCAAAGCCTTCCTCAAGTGATGCATTGAAAGTTGATTTCAATTAGAACAGATTTGCATGTATTTAATTCAGCTTTAAAACTGAAAAGCAGAAGCCTTGTGGGTGCATTCTCTGTCCAGGATGATTTAGGTTAGATATTGGGAAAAATTTCTTCATGGAAAGGGTTGCCCAACCCTGGAACAGGTTGGCCAGGGAAGTGGTGGAGTCGTCATTCCTGGAGGTGTTTAAAAGACCCATGGATGTGGCACTGGGGATGTGGTGGCCATGGCAGTGCTGGGCTGACAGTTGGATAGGATGATCCTAAAGCTCTTTTCCATCCAAAACAATCCCATAGTTCCATGTAGCTCATTCCCCCTGCAAATTTCCATGGCCATGGCAGACTCCGTCCCAACCCTGACCTCTGAAGGGAGAGTAACCTTCCAGCAGTTGAACTGAATGTGGGTTTAAAATCAGTACAGATAAATCCTATTAAAAATGGATTGAAAGCCCTATTTTCATTGCTAAATCGCAGCAAGTCCTGTAATGAAACGTTTTGACTCGACACACTGGAGGTCTCAGATGGCAATTTTCTGAAATGGAGAATTTCCCTACGTTTGTCTTTGGCTTTATGGTATTCAGGAAATATTACATTTGCTCCATTCAGAACAAAATTACTTTTCAAAATGTCAGCCTGAAGAAGAGTTTGCCTGTGAAAAGTAACTATTTCTTCAAACAGTATCAGTTCCCTTAATAAAAGCTATTACCTTTCTCTACAATCTCCACATCTTTTATTATAGAATTGAAGAGTGGTTTGGGTTAGAAGGGACCTTAAAGCCCATCCAGTTCCATCCCCCTGCCATGGACAGGGACACCTTCCACTGGAGCAGGTTTGTGCCCATCACAGCTCCACAGAATTTATTGTGTTCAGCAGCAGAGCTGGTGGACGCTCCTAAATGTGGTACCTGATGCCCTCACAGCAATGAAATAGGGATTCCTGTATCTCAGGCCAGTGTTAAGAGTGGCCACAGCTGGATGCTGGTCTGTGGAGAACATATTTAATTATTTTTTTCTCTATAACAGCAAAATACAAGAGTGATTCTACCTTTTTTTATTTTTTTTTTGTCCTGGGATGGTGGGAAAACAAAGTATTCAGAGCTATGCAGAGACAAATTTAATTATTAGCAAGACTTGCCTGGAGAAAAACCTGCAATTTCTGGACAGTGAGAGGACAGGTAAATGAGACTTCCTAAACCTAAATGCAAATAAATAAATAACCAATAAAGTCTGTGCCCATCTTCATCCCCATCACTGGCTTTTCCTGCTAAACCATTTTTTACTGCCACTCTTCATCTGTTCTTGTGTCTTTTAGAGCACGTGGATCTCCCTCGTGCTGGGATGTGCTGCAGGGTGGGCTGTGGTGCAGCAGGGCTGGGAAGGGGCAGCCAGTGGCTCATTTGCTGCAGGGAGGGGGGATTGCCCCAGGCAGGAGCCCCTGTGCCCCTGGGCCAGCCCTGCCTCAAGCCTGGCCACCAGCAGGGCTGCAAGAAGGGTGATGGGGTGAGCTCAGGGATTGTGCTTTCCGGTGTTCCTCTGGTGAACTGGAAGTTCTGGAAGATTCCCAGTGGATTATCTGGGTTTTAATGATAGAATCCCAGAATGGTTTCGGTTGCAGGGATCATTTTGATCCATCCGTGCCATGGGCAGGGACACCTTCCACTGTCCCAGGCAGCTCCAATCCCATCCAACCTGGCCTTGGACACATCCAGGGGCAGCCACAGCTTCTCTGGGTGACCTGTGCCACCGCCCTTATTGTAAAGAACCATCCTAAGGCTCTCCTGTTGGGAATTTTGCAGTCCTGCCCTGGACCCACACAGGTCTCCATCAAGGACACTGAGCTGCCTGTCCCCAGGGAATCACCACGCTGACGTGGGATCTGAACAAAGCTCCCGACAAATCCTCTGTGTAAAGGCAGCTCTAGTGCAGCATTTATAACCTTTAAAATTTTAATTTAAACATTGACAAAACCACATTACTTTCTAATTAAATCCCACTTTCTCCCAGGGATTTTAATTTTGAAGTAATTTATCAGATTTAAGGATCCTCAAAACATTTTTGCATGTTTTTCTTCCTAACCTGCCATGCCCACTGATTTATTTTCTTTATTCATTAGCAGGAGGATTCATTAGTCATTGAGTGGGTGGGTGGGGTGGTGGTGGGGGGGAGGAAGTAAAAATGGTTAGTGATTATGAAAACAAAAAAATCAGAGCTGTAAGAAGCATATGTTGGGATCGTAATCCTGACACCTCTGTGTCTCAGCGAAGCAGCCAGTAATTGTACTGTAATGAAATGTTCTTGTTTGATAACAAGTTAATTAGAGAAGACAATTATTGCAAACCCCGCTGGCGCCCACGAGCGGCTCCGTGTGGCGCCGGCACTGAGTGACAGCCGGAGCTGTTCTCCCTCACCTCGGCATCCCAGCCCTCCTGCTCCAGCAGCAACGCTGCTCCCCAGGCCTGGGGAACGAGGGGAAGAGCTCCAACTCTCCCCCCAAAAAATCAAGGGGTGCACTGACCCCAAGTGGGAAGGTCTCTGCTGCAATCCCAGGTGGAGTTTGGGGTGTTTGGCTTCAAAAAAGAGGTAGAACATCAGGAGAGGAGAGATAGGAAGTTCAGGGAAGGTCTCCAGGAGGAAAGCTGTGAAGGAAGACGAAGAGGAGCCACCACGATGTAGCAAAGGAGGCACGGAGTGATCCTCTGCATGTAGGAAAAGAGGCGAAATAGGCTTAAATTGCACCAAGGGAAATGTTGGGTAGGCACTGGGAAGCCTTGAGAGCAGTAAGGATAATTAAGCACGGGAAGATATTGCCTGGGGAGATGTGTAATCTCCACCACTGAGGGTTTAAGAACAGATTAGGAACACATCCATCAGGAATGGCTTAAGTAGAGATGATCCTGACTTCAGGCATCAGTGCGGTCTGGTTGACCTCTTAAGTCCCTCCTTGCCCTTCTTTCTATGATTCCATGACTGTTTTTTTTTTTACTTCTTCCAAATGTGTAAATTTGGTTTTTATTCTGCTTGTTAATCTGCAGGGTTTTTCTTGTAACCATTATACACTTCCCTACAAGATGTGTCTTGAGATCCTCATAACTTATGGCTTATTCATAAGATGACTCAAAGCATGTCCTCCCAGCCACATTCACCCTTCTCTCCACACATCCTTACCACAGCCTCTGGGAAGGCAAATAGGAAACATGGACACATTATCCTTATTCCTTCCCAGCTCTTCCTTTCCTCCCTGCATCCTCCTCTATCCCCTTCTTGGGCAAGACTTATTCTGCCCCTCCCACCATTAAAACCAACTAACCCAAGCTGCACTTCCAGAATCAAACCTGTGGTCTGGATTGCAAGTCTTGAGGTCAACATCCCTGAGGGTACCTACAGGGAAGACCCTGGCTGTGGGAACTCTTTGCACGGTTTCAGGAGAGTTCCTGCTCTATCCTGGTGGAGACACGGTGCTGTGAAGCAATTCCTTTGGAACATGAATGGAAGAGCCTGTAATGAAGCAGGAATTGCCATTGGTTAAAGCATCCTGAGAGATTCCTGCTCTCCACTGCCTCGACTTCATGGGGTAGAAGTCATCCCTCCCTCCATGTGAGGGCACAAGAGTATTCCCAGGACAATCCAGTGAAGATTCCAAAGAGAAACACGAGGCTGACAAATCCAAACCCTAACCTCCAATGGAACCACACACCATTCACCTTCCAAACCTCTGATCTTGCTCTCCAAGAAGAAAAGTAGCACTCGTGGAGCTGCTGTCAATAGCAGATTTGACTCTTCATATTCTCCCCATCATTACCCTGCCCTCCACCAGACCTTCCCTGAAGCCTTGTTTGGGATTGGTGCTTTGATCCCTCTCTGTGCTTGGCTTTCCTCAATGCCCAGAAGATGCTGAAACCTCCTTCCAGGCCAGGGCAAACTGCCTGGACCCTTCCAGCCCCTCTCTGCCAGGGCTTTGGGGCTGCAGGAGGAAAGTGCATCCTGTTGTGGCTCCGGCACTGACAGCTCGGTACACAGCTGGAACTGGGCGGTTTGTAACGTGGCTCTTCCCATGGGGTCTCTCCCCTCTGGTGACTTTCCAGCTGCCCACGGCACCTCTGTCCCACTGCAGACACCTGCAGTGTCCTGTCAGCAGCTGATGGATCAGGTTCAGTGAGGAGATGGAGCTGATTAAATGGGTGATCTATTACTTTCTGCTGAGCAGGCAATTCTTCTGCTGGGTAATTTACCCCTGGAGTGTGACTTTATCCCTGGAGCTGTGTTGTTCTCCAGGCTGTGCATTTGTGTGGGAAAATCCCATTTGTATTTGGTCATGGAGTCACCCAGCATTCCTGAACTGGCCCTGGTGGAGCATGAGCAAGGACTCATCTCTGCTACCTTCGTGTCTCCAGGCTCAAAAACTCCACTGAAAATGCTGGGTTTGCCCAATCTCTGCTCATTTCAGATGGGAAGCGCTAGGTTAGCCTGGGGATCACCCAGCAGATTGCTCGGGAGCTCCTTGATTCCTCTGCTCTCAGTTCCTGGGGTCTATGGAAACACCTGCCCAGGGCTTTGGCTTTGTGGCTGGATTTGCTGACAAAAAGAAGCTGGTTCCAGAGACTCCTGCAATGGCCCCCTTGGCACTGATCTCTGTGGTCTCCATCATTGCTTGGCTCCAATCCAACCTCCTTTTCACCAAAACACTGCAGGGAACAGGGAGGTGCTCGGAGAGGGAAGAACAGAAATTGCCAGAGGAGAGTGAATCCCACCAGCGACTTCTCTGGAGAATCTCCAGGCTTATCACCCCCAGGAAATCCCCCTGAGGGAGGACAGTCAGTAGCGCTGGTGTCACCTGCTCTGGAGCAGATCTGGCCCATGGTGGCCCTGTAGAAACAGAGCTGTGGGTGGCACAGACTGGGACCGGGCTGTCTGTGCCGGGGCAAAATCCTCGCAGGGAATTAGCAGAGCTTGCTCCAATCTAGCATTCAAATTCTTCTAATTTCTATCAAATCAGGCAGCCCTTTTAAACCTTGCTGGGGAGCGCTGCTTGAGATCTGCTAATGGAAAAAACTCCCACCGAGGCACGGGATTCTGGAGCTGGGACCTGGAGCCGCGGGCGGATTCCTGTGACAGGTACCCCATTGGATGCTAATGGCTGAATTAGCATTTCACTCTGCAGCAAAGTCGAAGCTATCTCTACAGGAACAGCTGCTAAACTATTTGCAAAGTTCAAAGAGGATGTATTAATATTTTTTTTTTCTTTCCCCGAGTCACATTCTTCAGATTCCCGTGTAAGCTCCTTAGGAAGGGCCACGCCAGCTGTTGAAGAATGAAGATTACAACGTCCTGCTAACGCAGCGCTGGGGATATTTAAGGTATTGTTATTTATTCCTATTCTACAGCCACACTGGAAGGGGTTAAAATGGGGAAGAAAATGGTGCTTTGCTGAACAGGTGTCCTTGAGCAGCACCCAAGGACACAGAGATTGCTAATCCTGTATTCCACAGCATGATCAAATCACCAGGCAACAGATATAAATAAAAAAAGGCAGGAAATAAGGAAATTTAGATACAAGTGTGTCAGAGGGAAAATGAAGATTCATTGTGAAGGGGCTGGGAAGAGAAGAAGAAGGAACAAAATGACAAAGCCACAAATGATAAACCAGTAAGAACAAAAGAAAGGGGGGAGAAAAAAGCCTCTCTGTGAAATGCATGTCTGTGACAGCAGCAGCCAAATCAAAGATGCTGCTAGATTATACGGTTTCTTGCATAATATGCATTCTGGTTCCCTCTCTGTGTTTGTCTTTCAGCTGGTGCACAGGGAAAAAAAAAATATCTGAAATGGGACGTGAGCAACCTTTATTTTCCTTGTTTCATCAGGAGGAGAAAGCAAATTTGCTTTGTGGGAGCAGCAGCACCTGCTCAATGGCAAATAAATAGCTCCAGCTTTGATATTACAGTGCATATAATCATTAGCAGCACAAATGGCAGAGGATTAACCCTCTGCCTGCTGGCCAGGGCTACCTGGCAAAGGGCTGGCACGTCACTGCTGCCAGCAGAAATGCTCCAGGACGTGTCTGTGCAGAGGGGCTGGGGCTCTGCAAGGGGCACAGGATTACCCTTCCCAGCCCCAGGCACTGCCTGGCATGGCTACAAGCCACCAGCACTGGGCTTCCCTCAGCCCTTTGGCACTGGCAGGGGGTCACCCCTCCTCTGTGCACCCCTGTGTGCAGGATGGGGCTGGGGGGATGGATGGACACGGGGCAGGCACAGCAGGGACGTGTGAGGGGCTGCTCACATGTGGGGGAATCATGAAATGCCCTGGGAATATGGGCCAGCTTCCCTGGAACCCCCTCCCTGGCTGCTCCTGCCTGCTGCTTTCCCACAAGGTGGGAACCAAAACACCCCAAGGACTGGGCCCAATGGAAGGCACAGGACAAGGTTTGTAAACCTTCTCTGAACAGGAATTCCAGGGATGTAAAGAACTGCTCAGTAACGTGGTGGGGCTGGGGGCTGCACCTCTGGGGATCCAAGTGTGGGATCAGCTCCACAGCAGATCCTACAGCCTCAAATCCACCTTCTCTCAGTTCAGGAAGAGGGCAAGTGTTGTCTAGCTAAAACTTTGGTCATAATTGAGCCAAAATACCCAGATTTGGCTCTTGCTTGCCTGCTGTGCCACCTGTGTGTTGTCTTTTCCCCAAGTTTCCTCTGCACTGCTTTCTGCAGTGAGGATGTGGAGCCACTGCTGGTCACAAGGCTAAGAGCAGTGTCCCTGATGAAACACTTCCCTTCTCCAGCTTTTCCACCCCTTCCCAGAGCACAGTCCTGCCAGCTGATGGGCTGACCCACAGCCTGGTGCAGCCACGTGGCAGGCTGGACTCCTGGGTTGCAGCAGGATTTTGGCCAGCGATGCCTGGCTGTGCTGCTCGGACACCAGCCCCTCTCCATGCCAGGAGAGCACCTGGAATACCTGCTTGCCATCACAGGGAACGTGTGCACCATATCCTGCAGCCCTGGGCAGGAAACACCTACAGGACAGCCCAGGCACTTGTTTTCACATATTAAAGGCATTTTAAAATTTCCTTTTCCTTTTCCCCCTTTCCATTGCATTTCCTCATGAATCTAAAAAAAAGCTTCGCCAGGGATGTTGGCAGAGGAAAGCAAACAGGGGCTAAATAAACTCTCCCCCAGCCAGACACTTCCAGAGTGAACGTGCCACATCACACAAACCAGCCACAGGGTCCCAGAGCCAAAGAGAAATTGTGTTCCTCCAGCCAGAGTCCCGGGCAGGGAGGGAACTGTTGTGGGAGAGAAGTATCTAGCTGGAGACAAAGCCAGGAAGTTAATATTTAAGCATTCAGACAAGGAACAAATGACTTAATTAAATCAATTACAGAGGGAGAAATGGAGCCACTTAGAAAGCGTGTGTAAAGAGACGGCGAGGCTGCTGCGAGCTCATGAAAGAGAAGGAGGAGGGAGAGTTAGCAGGGAAGATAAACGGGCCGGTTTAATCCCTGCTGTTAATTAAGAGCTGAGCGTTTGCACCGCGCTGAGTCAGGGTCGCAGCGGCGCTTCCACTGTGAGCCACGCTCAGTGCCCGAACTGTGGCAATTACTGTAACCGGGTGGAGTAAAGGAGGGGCAGACTGAGGTGCTGGGGGGATGCCAGCAGGAGGAAGACGTGACATAAAGCTTTTCCACACTCCTGAAGCAACAGCACAAACCCAGCCCCCCTCCTGCATCTTCCCAGGGCTGGGGTCACCCTTCCTGACCTTCCTCAGATGAGGAATTTCTGGCTGCATAGTCCTACAGTGATCCACCCAAAGAGGAGAAAAGAGAGCAGCAAAACGGCTTTTACCCCTGAAGATCCTCTGCTCTTACTCCTGACTTAGTGTGGGGTGGAAATTGAGGTTATTTCCCAGCATAACTTCCAGTTAAATGGCTTTTTCCCTCCCTGCTGCTCTCTCCCCAGGTGAAGCTGCTTCCAGTGCTGGCCACGGACACCCAGCTGGAGCTGTGGCCAGGCTCCAGGAGAATTGCTCCCAGCTAAAGCCTGTTTGGGTCCAGGACACATCACACACCGTGCCAGATCTCACTCTGCCTGATAAAAAGCCATCCTTGCTCCGGGAAGCGTTTCCTGGGGTTCTCTCAATAGGCAACAAGCAATTACAGGCTTTTGTAACTGACTCAGCAGCAACCAAAGAGGGGCAGCAGGACCTGGGATTCTCCGTGTGGAGCAGACGGAAAGTGGCTGACAGCTTTGGGGCAGCGAGGTTTCCTCTGTGAGGCCACTTCAGACATCTCCTTCTGAGGCTTTTAAAGCCTGAACGCTGGATTTGAAGGCAGCAGTGCCGGGAGTTAATAGTGTTTAGCCGGTTGGCTGTCGCTCCTTGTAAGTAAATAAGCAAATACAAACCCATCTCCCATCTCGAGCTGTAAAACCCCACGTCAGGGAAAGGCCACTGATGGCAGTGCAGAGTAGGAGCTTATCAAGAATAATTAGTTGTCATAAAAATTTTGCTCTTGCCCACGCAACAACAGCAATTTTGCACAGTGGGCACTTCAGCCCTGCTCCTAAAAACAGCCTCTGCTCCTGCACTTCAGCCTGTGGAAGCCCCTGGCCATGCCCTGAACATGCCCGGGGAGATGCCCTGCACCGTGCAGATACACATTTCAACAGCTGAAAGACAACAATAAATAACCCAGTAACTCACTTGCTTTTGTTCTTCTCCCAGACTGTCCCACATTGAGGCCACGATTTTGGACACGTCCCCGAAGGTGGCGTTGGGGTTCTGCCCTTTGATGGCTGCTTGTGTGTCTCTGAAAAACAGGGCGTAGGCTGACACCGGCTTCTGGGGCTCGTTGGGGTCCTTCTTTTTCTTCTTCTTTTGGCTCTTGGGCTTTTTGCCCAGGTCTGTTGAGGGTCTTTTCTCTCCAGTAGCCTGCAAAACCAAGAGATGAAGCTTAGCAGTCAGCTGGGAGTGGTGTGATACACCCCTGCTACAGCTACTGAGCCAAGGAGATGAGACAGGGAGTGGGAAGTGGAGATGTCCCAGTGTGGAGAGGGGGCAGCAGCCCTGGGGGTCTCTGTGCCCCCCTGGAACCTCTTGGCTCATTGCACAAACTGCTGGTGGATGCCTGAGCTTGCTTTGGGCCTCCTCTCAGACCAGCTCATGGGTTCATCCCTTTGTCCCTGCTCCAAATCTGGGGCTTTCCAGTCCTCAGTCAGTCTCCTTCCCCACCCTCCTCCCCAGCTCACTTGCTCTTTGATCCTCTTCTGGAGCCTCTCCAAATGCCTTGCTTCCCAGCTAGAACTCTTTAGCAGTCCATGAATGTTCCAAACTTGGCTTCCACATGGTTTCTGATTTCCATCCCAGTAAGCCCCCTCTGCAGGCTGCTCCTGACTTCCCTCACCTCCCCATTCCAGGAGGGTTGTGAGCACTGACCAAACAACATCGGCATCACACTAAACATCACACCAGGGCCATCCAAAACTTGCTCCATGCTGCTAACATATATGTAGCCCTGTCCAGAAAAATATCCAGGAACTGAACTGTTTTCTTCACACAGATTAAATGCTTTTCCCGTGCTGTTCACTCTTCCAACTGATCTGGGTGCAGCTGGATGACCAGGAATGGCTGTGTCCACACCCAGTGCCCAGTGGGTGTTGGAACTCAGGGGAGCAGGACACAGGGAACAGGAGCTGGCCTTTGTGGCTGCTCAGCACGAGATGCTGCCACTGGGCTGGGAAGGGAAACAGCAAGGCTGGAAACAGGGATGTTCCACTGAAGGCAGCATGGAAAGAAGATCCTGTATCAGTCTCCCTTGGGATGCCCCGTGCAGTGTGTTAGGAAAAGGTTCTTGCCCAGAGGTGCTGGCACTGCCCAGGCTCCCCAGGGAACGGTCCCGGCCCCGAGGCTGCCAGAGCTCCAGGAGCCTTTGGACAGCGCTGCCAGGGATGCCCAGGGTGGGGTTGTTGGGGTGTCTGTGCAGGGACAGGAGCTGGGCTGGGTGATCCTGTGGGTCCAACTCATGATACTCCATGATTCTATGAATACAGGGGACTGCAGAAGCCTCCATGGGAGGATGTGTAAAGGAAAAGACCCCTGGAGAACACCTGGATACCCATCAAAGCTTTCAACGCATTATCTGTGAAAGCTCACACTACAGGGAAGCACCATTACCCTTATTTTATAGTGAAGGAAAACCTAAATACAGCAGATGGCAGACAATGAAAGCACTGGCTGGATTTCTGCATCCTTGAGGGCAAACAGCACACCAGCCCTCCACCTGCAGGCCCTGAGCTCAAGGCACTACCAGCAGCTGCACAGGTTGTTGAATTACTTGGAGAGACACAGCTCTAAACACCAACATCTTGTGACAAGTGTGCCTCCAGCTGAGCTGGGGACAAACAGCCTCCTCTCCTGATGGATTTGTCAATTTGAGCATGTTCTTGGCAGTGCCAGGATTTAAGAGGCTTCCCTTCAGCTGGCACAGGCCAGGCACGGGGAGGAAAAGGGCAGCAGCGTTCCTGTTCTCCGCTCTGCAGCTCTTGACTGGTCATTAATTTCAGTATCAGCGCAGTGACATTTGTCAAACAGACAGTGACCATTAGTGAATGAGCAGAGAGACCGCAAAAATTGCATTTAATTTAAAATTGCCCAATTGGGCTTGAATGGGAGGCCTGGAGGTGAAAGGCCAGCTTATTAGGAGGGAAAAAAAATGCATGACAGGCCTTCAGCCCATTAGTAAGTGAGATGGTATTTTAACTAACTGTGATCCCATTTGATTCAGTGGAGTGCCGTGGGCAACCTGCTCCCACACGGCCGCTGACCAAGCCAAGGAGCTGGAACAGCAGCAGCACATCCTCAGCTGGATTTACAGCCCAGGCAGCACCAAAGAGCACGTGGGATTTAAGGAAAACAGCAGCAGGGAGCAGAGCACATCAGGATTTGGTATTCATGGGGTTTTCCAGGTGTGATGCATGTGGGATGAGACAACAGCTCAGGCTTGGACCTCAGAAGAGTCCTGACCAACCTTGAACCACATTCAAAGCTAAAGTCAACCCCCAGTGAGCCAGTGCCTCTCTGCCCCAGAGCATCTGCACTCCCAAGGGTCATCCCAGTGGTCAAAGGGACCAGGGGGGCTCGGGCAGGGGGAGAAAGAGCATGGCCACTTGCCCATGGTGGCCACTGGCAGTGGAGCTGCCCTGGAGAGGCAGCAGAAGGTCTGTTTGGTGGGGGATGTGGACTGTGGCAATGATGTGATCCCAGAAACTTGGTGCCTTCTTAGTTGTTGAACCCAGGAAGAGCTGAAACCTCATGGACACTGTGATTTTAATAACTATGGGGAGTGACCACTAATCCAGCTGGAATTTGGGCTGTACCCACCTGTCCCTTCCATTCATGTGCACCCACTCCCCAAGCTCTGAAGCAGGTAAATACACCTGTGAGGCTCAGAGTTGCCTCCCTGGCTCAGAGGACCTGAAGGACCTGCTGGCATCAGACTCATTTCTTTAACCTGTGACCTTCTCGCTCACGAGATTAATTCCTGCTCTTGTTGTTTTGATGACTTGCTGCAGAAAAGCCTTTAATAGTCACACGAAAAAGTGAGTGATGGGTGAAGGCAGCAGCTGTGCAGACAGAGAAAACAAACAGAAACCTGCAGGGCACAACATGGGTCTGTTGCTCTCCTCACACTCAGCATGTCCTCCTCCACCAAACACATCACTCCCACCTGTTTGGGGGGTTTACAGGGCAGGAGAATGAGAGGGATTGCCTTAAGGATTAGGAAAAATTCTAATCTCTGCAAGGTGTCCTCATCTGGACATCTCCAAACTCCTCCTACCCCATGGGAACCCACTGGCTCAAGAAAATGGAAGATCCAACCCCAAAGCTGTGTCCCCCTCAGGGACTCCTGGGTGGCTGACAGGAAAGCTGGGTGATGCTGGTGGGGGCAGAGAGACAGAACCTGCTGTGTCACTAAACTGAAACTCATTTTCTCCTGACATGAAAGATTTCAGCTCCCAGGACACTGCCTGGAGCTTTGTAACACAGGCTTTGGGAGATAGCATTGTGGGATCCAGCAGCACTACCCTCCCACAGTGTCCCCTGGACATGGAATCACAGAGTTTGAAAAATTCCATTTTTTTAACCTCATGTATCCGTTCTTTTTACAATTCATCCACTGAAGTTGTGTTTCCACCCACATGAGCACTCTGCTTTGAAATTCCCCAATCTGAAGTGAAATTTGCCAATGTCTGAAAACCTTCAGGATTGATGGGAATACATTTTCCTGGATTTCCATGAAGAGGGAAAGGTTTTTGCTCAGTCCTAGCATTTTCCTAGTTTTCCAGCCCGTGCACTGTTTGCTGCTCTGGTTTCACATCCAAATCCTGTCACAAGAGTCCATTTGGGTGGGACAAGGTTACAATACCAGAGTCTTGGGTCAGCACCTTCCAGGAGAAGGTTTTCCATGGAAGGCTTTAATCAAATTCCCCAGGGAGTCCAGCAACTCACCTGCAGGCACAAAGGCACTGTGATTGCTGCACTTTGCCCTCGGTACATAACAGCCACAGATTCCTGGAACATGGCATGTGTGGTTTGGCTTTGCTGGTGCATTTGGAGAGAGATGGACAGCAACCACATGTGCCCAAACCTCCAGGAATTCCTTGGGTTTGTTGGTGCCACACTCAGCAGCAGTTGTGTTGGCAGTAGAGACCATTTGGCACACTGCTGACTGCTTAAAACATCACCTTGCTGAACTAAAAGGCAGAAGACCCCTTCAATTCCTGTTTGTTCTCCTTAGCAAGCCGTGTCTGATGAGCTCAGTTAAATCCCACCATGAGTTCTTTTCCTTCCCTGTTTCAGTCTCCTCTACCCACCACCAGAAATCTAATTTAGCTCCAAGCATTTGCAGACTCTTAGCCCTGAAGCTGCTTTACTCATCATAATCATCATCCAGGAAATCCCGTAGCCTGACGGACCTGGTTAAACGTGGAGGCAGAAGAACAGTTCTGGCAGTGTGAGTGCCAGCCTGCTGTGCTGGACCTCACCCTAGGCTGGGAACAGTGCCCTCATCCTTGGGAAAGTCTCCCACTATAAATGTAAAAATAACACCGGAAGCCTGTGGTTCTATTTAGCCCAATCTATCCCTCCCTGGAAAGTGTCGAACGCGGCGCGGCCGCACGTACCTTGTAATGCGACTCGGTCTCCTCTTCCTGAGTGGAGCTGGAGGGAGATGGGGTGGCAGACTTGCTTCCCGGGGGTGAGGGGGAGCCGTGGGTGACCCCACTCCTGATGCCCATCTGGGAGATGAGCTGGGACTGGCTGAGGGCGCCCATGGGACCCCCCAGCATGCCGGGCCGGTTGAGCAGCGGCACTTGGCGGTTGGACTCGTAGGACGCGGCGTCCGAGTGCACCATCTCCTGGATCTGAGTGAGGAGGAGATCACTTGTCACTGCCGAATTCACCCATTCATTTATTTGTTTGTTTGTTTGCCATACTGCCAAATGGCCTTAAGACTGATTTATTGTTTAAATTGTTCTACACAGCTGGGAAGGTCTTCCTTGAGCTCACTTCTGAACAAGGCCAGAGCTGAGCACTGTGCACACATTGCTGTGCCCACGAGCCCGACAGAGAGGTGCTGAATCAGCTTCGTGTGTGGGGCTGTGTGCCCAGGAGGTGCCCCTGACTGCCTCAGGGGCTGCTGGTGGCTGGCACCTCTCAGGGGGCTGAAAAAAAGGTCCATAAACAAGCAATTTATGGCGAAATCACCAGAAAGGAGGCTCCTCCAAACCCCATCCAGCCTGGCCTTGGACACTTGCAGGGATCCAGGGGCAGCCACAGCTTCTCTGGGCACCCTGTGCCAGGGCCTCACCACCCTCATAGGGAACAATTTCTTCCCAATATCCCATCTAAACCTACCCTCCTATAGTTTAAACCATTCCCCCTTGTCCTGTCCCTCCAGGTTCTTCTCCCAAGTCCCTCTCCAGCTCTCCTTGGAGTTCCTTTAGGCACTGGAAGGGGCTCTAATGTTTTCCCAGAGCCTTCTCTTCTCCAGATGAGCACCCCCAGCTCTCCCAGCCTGGCTCCAGAGCAGAGAGGCTCGAACTTTTGGAGCATCTTCATGGCCTCCTCTGGGCTCATTCCAACAGGTCCAGCCCCTCTACACCACGAAGCAAACAAGAGATGAGATGAGATGAGATGAGATGAGATGAGATGAGATGAGATGAGATGAGATGAGATGAGGACAAACCCTGCTGTTTCCCGCATCAAGACCCCATTTCCAGTTTGAATAATTTTCCCCAAAATTCCATTTTCCCTCAGGATCCCTCCTTGCTCATCTAGCAGAGCTTGGCTCCAGCCATCCAGTGGGAAGGAGGCAAACCTTATCTGAAACATCTGCCAGGCTTCTTGCCTTTTAAATTAATCTGATTAACACTAGCACGAGTTTAAAGACCGGAGCTCCTGATCAGCCCACTGAGGTGCAATCTCTCGCTATCAGTTTTGCCAACTCCATCAGCAGCGCACACAGAAGGAAACCCAGGGAAGACCTGTGAGGGCTCCATAGGCTTCAGAGGACATAAATCCAAACACAGACCCGGATTTGCAGGTCAGGAATCAAGAGCTTTACACCACACCTGATGGAATGTTCTGTTCTCCTTTGGACTCCCCAGCAGCAGGGAGGCAGTGTCAGGGGAACAGCTGTCCCTGGATCTGCCCTTGTCCTGTATTAATTGTGAAATGAAGGGATTTAACTCACAGGAATTAAATATATTCCTGCATTTCAACAGCACGAGTCCGACTGAGGCTGACTTAGGGGCCACACTGAATTGCTGCCCTTGGCTTTGGTGGTGTCAGGGAGGCAGCAGGGCTGGCTTTGCTTTGGGGCAAAGGGGCACGGAGCTTAGCTGTGCTTTGGTTAGGGGCACAGAGATTAACTATGGCACGTTTTGTGTGCCCTTAAAACCTTATGATGTGCCCTTGGAACCTTATTATGTGTCTTACTGCAGAGCTCTGGCCTGTCCTGGTCATAAATTCACCGAGGGTGATGCAGCCATGGGGATGGACACCAGCCTTGGGCAGCACAGGAGGCACCAGACAGGCAATTTTCACATTTAAACTGAATTTGCAAAGGTCATGGAGATGGCCTGGGTGAGACAGGCAGTGACAGGGACCATGCAAGGTGGGGACACAGCACCCATCTGCTGAGCAGCCAGTCATTCCCAAACTCCAGACAAAAAATGTACATTTGTCTTGGGTTTTGTCAGTTTAATCCAGACCTTTCATGTTGGAGAAGATCTGCCAGCTTCTAAGGAAAAGAATAATTTATTGTCCTTATTTTAAATTTAAATGAAGGGAAAGTTTAGAAGACAGGTGTTGGAGAAATGGGGAAGGCTGTGAGATGTGGCTTAAAAAATTCTAAAATTTAAAATAGCTTGCTCACGTTTCAGCCATGGCAGTCTCCTGAGGAAATGCTTTATTAAGAAAAAAATTTTGAAACTTTTATTATGTGGCCAATGGACCACAACGGCTCCGTTTATCCATTAAATATGTAATCACACACTTTTTCTTTACAGTGCATGTTATTTATGCATCAGAGCAGAACAAGTCCAGGAGTGCAATTATGGATAGGGGCCACATGCTGTAAATGCCTCTGAAAATTTGTAGAAAAAAACAGGAACCTGAAGCTGGCTCAGAGAACCCTTCCAGAAGCCCCAGGCTCATACAACCCCATCACAGAACCCTGTTAAGTAGCAGAGACACAGCATTTTTTTCCTGGGACATTCTTCTCCAAGGATATCTTAGCCCAGATGCCTCCTCGAAATTTCTTTACATCATTAAAATGACCCCATAAGAAGGATGGGGACAGACTTTTAATCAGGGCCTGTGGTGATAGGACAAGGGAGAATGGTTTTAAACTAAAAGAGGGTTGATTTAGGTTAGATATAAGGTAGAAGTTTTTTACAATGGAGGTGGTAAAACACTGGCACAGGGTGCCCAGAGAAGCTGTGGCTGCCCCTGGATCCCTGGAAGTGTCCAAGGCCAGGTTGGACAGGGCTTGGAGCAGCCTGGGACAGTGGAAGGTGTCCCTGTCCCTGGCAGGGGGTGGAATGGGATGGCCTTTAAAGGTCCCTCCCAACACAAAGCATTCTACAATTGTATGATAAAAAAGTGGTTTTAGTTGAATATTGTTGGTTCCTCTCTCCCTTTCCCACATCTCCGTCTCTTCTCCCCCAGTCCAGGAGGTTCTGCAGGACATGCACAGCTCCTCACATGCGCCCTGCTGACCAGTCTGCACGGGCAGGAACTGTCCCCACCGTTTGGCACTCACGGCATTTCTTTCCACCTCCCTTTTTCTTTTTTTTTTTAATGCAATTTTGGAAGCAACAGCCTAGTCTGCCACCTCCCTGTCACACCTGGTGATGGCTCCTGGTGTCCCCAGGAGTGGTGGAAAATCCACTTCAGTTTTCCAGCTGTAAAATATTTGGAGTGAAAATGAAGGTGAGTTGTTGATGTGCAGCACTGGAGCTTCTTAAATAGGATTAAAGGTGAGGATGGATCTCATTCAAGCCAGGAAAGGGTTATTCTTGCTTCCCACTGCAGGATCCTGCTGACACTGAGCTATTTCAGGGGCACCCGAAGCAGGTGATACCCCCCAAAAAAGACCCACGGGAAGAGAGACCCAGGAGCAGGATTTTGAGATGATTCCCTGCAGCAAATGGGAAGTAATTCCTAGGAAGATTCCTAATTAGGCAAGTAAATGATGAATGAAAATGTGATCACGGCAAACCAAAGTGAAAGGAGATAATGAATGCAACGTTCCCTGTGTGAAAGAAAACAACCCGGTCCTGTGGGATGCAGTCCCAGCCCTGGCTCAGTGGGGCTGTCCCGAGCCTTTCCCTGCCCCAAAGCACTCAGCAGACCCACAGAACCCGAAGGAAACACACATGGAATTAAATAACCACCCTCCAAATGTGATCAGCCCCTTCCCCAGGAGCAGAGCCAGGTCAGATCCCCTCTCCATCCCGGGAATTCAGCACAACAAGCTCACCACGAGGTGCTGCAAAAGGCTCAGGATGGGTTTGCAGCCTGTGCTGAAAAGATGTTTTGCATCTCAGAGGAAACCCAGAGTGCAATGTGATGTAGTCATAGCTAAAGTAATTAAGTGCATCTTACTTAGCAGATTCCCAAAGGCTGTGCTAACTCAAAGACAGCTTCTTTTTTTTTCCACAATATTTCAATTCTTTTAATGAATATGTATATCAGGCCCATAAACGCTCCAGCTAATCCAGAGGAAGAGAGAAAAACAGGCTGAAAAATAGCACATGGTCCACATTCCCTCTTTCTGGGGAGAAGGGGAATTCAGTGAGCGACAAATGCCATGAGGAACAGCCTGGTCGAGGACTGGGGAGCTCTCCTAACACAGATAATGTTTCAAACGTGTTGAGCCCAGCTTCAACTGAACTGTTCCCCAAAATTCCAGTGTGAAAAGCAGCTCTTTCCGGCAGTATGGGGTGGAGCACCAGCCAGCAGAGCTGGGGCTCAGGTCCCAGGATCTGGCAGGGATGGCTGTGTCATGGAATGGCCTCCTGCTAAATCCTAACCCCCAACTGCAGCCTTGAGGCAGGTCCCACCCCTAAAACCACCTTCTGCCTTTGCTTTCCATGGGATTTTTCTCCTCCTCCTCCTCCTCTCACCTTCCTTGGTCTCGGCCACACCCTGAACAAACCCCGTGCTCTGGTGGCAGAGGTACAAACTCAGAGTTCTGTGTTATTCCCCCGTGGTGTGCTCTGCCCCTGGAGCAGCGATGCCATGGCAGATGGATCCATGCCAAACCACTGCTGCTGAGGAGAAATTTGGCTGGAGTTTGCCACACAACACTGCCTGACCCCGCTGCACTGCATCCCCCTGAGCTGAAGTGGGATGTGCAAAAGACAGTGGCCAAGATGAGCAGGAGTTGGGCACTTGGGGCAACCCCCTGAGGGGCATCACTCCCTGTGCCAGGCAGACCAGCACCTGGGCACCACCAGGCTTCCAGGGGGAGAAGAACCTTGGGGTGCTGCTGGATGCGAGGCTGGGAATGTGCACTGGCAGCCCAGAACCCAACCATGTCCTGAGCTCATCCCCCAGTGTGGGCAGCAGGACAGGGGGGATTCTGCCTCTCTGCCCTGCTCAGGTGAGACCCCCAGGAGGTGCAGAGCTGCCCCAGCCTGGAGGTTCCCAACATCAGAAGGACATGGAGCTGCTGGAGAGAGTCCAGAAGCCATGAAGATGCTCCAAAGGCTGCAGTTGAGACAGGCTGGGAAAGCTGGGGGTGTTCACCTGGAGAAGAGAAGGGTCCAGGGAGACCTGAGAGCCCCTTCCAGGGCCTGAAGGAGCTTACAAAAAGATGGGACAGGCTGACATTTCGACAGCTGCGGTGTTGGCTTGTCCTGTTGTGACAGGACAAAGGGTGATGGTTTTAAACCGAAAGAGAGTTGGTTTAGAGTACGTATAGGGAAGAAGGTTTTTATGGTGAGGGTGTTCAACACTGGCACAGGGCACCCAGAGAAGCTGAGGCTGCCCCATCCCTGGAAGTGTCCCAGGCCAGGTTGGACGGGGCTTGGAGAAACCACAGCAGGAGGCTGGAATGAGATGTCTTTAAGGTCCTTTCCAACCCAGCCCATTCCATGAAGGCTCCCACCCTTCCCAGGGTCAGTTAACACAGGTGGGCTGGGCTGAGCTGAGCTGTCAGAGCCTTCCTCACCCAGGGTCTTCCTCTCCAGGCAAGGCAAGCAGCTACTCCAGGGGCAGCCACCAGGCTCATCCATAGCACAGCTTCCCTCTCCTTGGGTTTGTTCCCAAGAACAAGCCATTATAATCACAATCAACCAGGGAGAGGAATTATCTGCTGAACAGCTTTGAAGCAAAGTTTTCCCAGCAGGCTTTTTCTGTATTGAAGTTTCAATGTAAACGCATCACCATAGCTGAAATACTTAAAGATGATTTACTTAAAAAAGAGAGAGTGCAGGAGAGAGAGGAGCTGATAAGAAAATATATCCCCAATTACCACCCCTCCTCTTCCCGATTTGTAACTGCTCCTAATAAACTTTCATGGTCTATGTAAAATGCTTTAGTGCAGTGACAAATTTCTGCTGGAATTTGAGATGTCTTGTTCAGAGTAATAGCTATCTCACACAGGTGCCCAGCTGCTATTGTAAAATCAGTAAGCATTTAATTGAAACAAATGACTATAATAATAGTACATTATCCCTGCAGGCTCATAGCCATAACAGTTTTAATTATTGAGTTAAGAGTCAAACTAATTTATCCTTTAAAGTAACAGCCACATCTTTGGTTCCACCGATCATCCTATTACGAACACGAGGGGAACAGTTGGAAGGGATTTAAAAAGGAAGTAATTTATTTTGGTCGAGGTGGTGGTGGGGGGGCATTTATCACATGGCAGAAGGTTTCTCTGTGCACTGGCATTCCCAGCTGTGGTTTCACTTCCCTCCTGGATGTGTCCAGTTCCCAGAGGGACCAAGCACCCCTCTGCCAGCTCCTGGGGATCTGTACCCCCACCAGGATGCCATGGGGGGGCTTTGCTGGCCCAGCTGCAGCAGCAGCACAGGAGCCCATGGGAACTGCTGGTGCCAGCTCTGGGGGTTTGGGCACACAGAAATTCTTTTGATCTATTTTGAAATGACAGTTTGTCTTCATCAAACACAGTGGAAAAAAAAAAAAAAAAAGGTTTTACGGACTCAAGTTTGCAAACACGACCTGAAGGAGCATCTCAAACTTATAGCCAGGCAGCAAAGACAGAGAATCCACATCCATGGTTTTAAAAAAGCATTTCTGAGACACAGACAGGCCCTGGGGCAGGTTTGAAGGCCCAGCTTTCCCCAGCCCTCGGTTTCATGAGCCTTCCTGCTCTCCCTGTGGTGGCTGTGACACGGGGAATCTAAAGCACCCCTGTGAGCCCAGGGGGCACCACACGGGGAGGGGATGGAGAGAGGGGGGCTGCAAGGAGCTGGGGAACCCCTCCCTGTCAGGTGGGCTCAGAAGCTGCCCAGCGGGGTGGATTCACTTGTGGCATTACCCTGTGGTTGATTTCTGGAGCAAGCCCAGAATGCAGCCTCCATGGCCAGCCTGTGCTGCCAGACCTGGAGCTCACAGCCCATCCCTGGAGCTCACAGCCCATCCCTGGAGCTCACAGCCCGTCCCTGGAGCTCACAGCCCATTCCTGGAGCTCACAGCCCTGAAGCTCACAGCCCATCCCTGGAGCTCACAGCCCATTCCTGGAGCTCACAGCCCAGGAGCTCACAGTCCTGAAGCTCACAGCCCATCCCTGGAGCTCACAGCCCAGCCCTGAAGCTCACAGCCCAGGAGCTCACAGTCCTGAAGCTCACAGCCCATCCCTGGAGCTCACAGCCCAGCCCTGAAGCTCACAGCCCAGGAGCTCACAGTCCTGAAGCTCACAGCCCATCCCTGGAGCTCACAGCCCAGCCCAGGAGCTCACAGTCCTGAAGCTCACAGCCCATTCCTGAAGCTCACAGCCCAGCCCTGAAGCTCACAGCCCATTCCTGAAGCTCACAGCCCAGCCCTGGAGCTCACAGCCCTGGAGCTCACAGCCCAGCCCTGGAGCTCACAGCCCAGCCCTGGAGCTCACAGCCCATCCCTGGAGCTCACAGCCCAGCCCTGGAGCTCACAGCCCAGCCCTGAAGCTCACAGCCCAGCCCTGGAGCTCACAGCCCAGCCCTGAAGCTCACAGCCCATCCCTGGAGCTCACAGCCCAGCCCTGGAGCTCACAGCCCAGCCCTGAAGCTCACAGCCCAGCCCTGGAGCTCACAGCCCAGCCCTGAAGCTCACAGCCCATCCCTGGAGCTCACAGCCCAGCCCTGGAGCTCACAGCCCAGCCCTGAAGCTCACAGCCCAGCCCTGGAGCTCACAGCCCAGCCTGAAGCTCACAGCCCATCCCTGGAGCTCACAGCCCAGCCCTGGAGCTCACAGCCCAGGAGCTCACAGTCCTGAAGCTCACAGCCCATCCCTGGAGCTCACAGCCCAGCCCTGAAGCTCACAGCCCATCCCTGGAGCTCACAGCCCATCCCTGGAGCTCACAGCCCAGCCCTGAAGCTCACAGCCCATCCCTGGAGCTCACAGCCCAGGAGCTCACAGCCCAGCCCTGGAGCTCACAGCCCAGCCCTGGAGCTCACAGCCCAGCCTGGCCAGTCTGGAGGGCTCTCACAGTTTTTCCTCCCCCAGAGCACTAGCAGAGCACCATCAACCCCTTCCTGCTCTGGCCAAAGACACAGAGCTCTGCACTCTCTCCATGTTCCCCACCCTGCTCATTGCTCTGGATGCTTTTTGGACATCTCCCCCAGCAGCACCCACCCAAAGCCTCTCACGCCCCTTTTCCAGATCCACCCTCTATAAGGAGAGGAGTCCTCACCTTGAAAGATCTTTTTTGCTCCTGCAAGGGCAGCAGTACTGTTTTCCCAAACACATATTCTTTATTGGGGATCAGTTTACCAGACCATGCCAAAAGCTCTGCATCTCAGCCTTCCTCCCTGCTCACTGCATCATCATCTGCCAGCTCCACTGGCAATTATTTAATGCTTCCTTTGGCAGAAACATAAAACCCCTCCAGGCAGACAGAGTGACAATGCAGCCCACCAAACCTGTGCAACACCGGGTTTGCATTGTTCAACTTCCTCAGTAGATTTTGTGCTTCCAAGTCAAATGTCTTGCAGATGTCTAAGTGTGTTTTGTTAACACTGTTACCTCTATCACCCAAACCTGTAATCTCATCAAAAAAGATATCAAGTTAGTTTGACAAGATTTGTTTTCCATCAGCCCGTGTTGATTGGCATTAATTATATTACCTTCCCTTAATTCTTTATTAATTGAGGCCTGGATCTGCCACTCCATTATTTTGCTGAGGATTGATGACAGACTGACAGGTCTGTAATTACCAGGGCTGTTCTGTTTCCCTTTTTAAATATTTGCACATTAGCTCTTTTCTAGTCCCCCAGAGCTTCCCCAATATTCCAGGAATTATTAAATAGCAGCATTAGCAGAGCTCCTCAGTCAGTTATCTGAAGCCATCTTCAGACAAGCTCAGCCTGATGGCTTAGAGGGAACCTGAGCAGACAATTATGAGAAAAGAAACTTCTGGTTTAAGTGCTTTAAATAAAACCCTGATCTTTCCAAGGAATGTTGGCAATTTCAAATGCAATGCTCTCAAACATGAAGCTTCACCTGAAAGCCACACAGTGTCCCCACACAAGGCTCCCAGGGCTTCTCCCAGCTGTGTTTATGTGGGAATGGACTGAGAGCAGCTCTGAGGAGGACTTGGGTGGACGAGAAGCTGAACATGACCGGTCCATGTGCACTGGCAGCCCAGAAACTCAGCTGTATCCTGGGCTCATCCCACAGGGAGGGCAGCAGGAGAGGGGGGATCCTGTCCCTCTGTCCCCTGGTCAGACCCCAAAGTAGGAAGGATGTGGAGCCTGGAGTGATCCAGGAGGACACAAAGATGCTCCAAGGGCTGGAGCTCCTCTGCTCTGAGCTAGGCTGGGAATGCTGGGGGTGTTCACCTGGAGAGGAGAAGGATCCAGGGAGAGCTCAGAACCCCTTCCAGGGCCTAAAGTGGCTCCAGGAGAGCTGGAGAGGGACTGGGGACAAGGGATGGAGGGACAGGACACAGGGAATGGCTTCCCACTGCCAGAGGGCAGGGATGGGTGGGACATTGGGAAGGAATTCCTGGCTGGGAGGGTGGGGAGGCCCTGGCACAGGTTGCCCAGAGAAGCTGTGACTGCCCCTGGATCCCTGGGAGTGTCCAAGGCCAGGCTGGATGAGGCTTGGAGCAGCCTGGGGCAGTGCAAGGTGTCCCTGCCCATGGCAGGGAGGTTGAAATCAGACAGTCTACAAGGTCCCTTCCAGCCCAAACCATTCTCTGGCTGTAGACGACTCCGTCTCCTCATCTCGGGGGACTTTTTCATCCACATCTGTTACCATGTAAATTGCTCCTTGTCTTTTCCAGCCTTGATCACCTCTGTAGGTTTTTTTCCCCGCAAGGAGAAATTCCCAGCAGCAGCAGCAGCAGCAGCAGCAGCAGCAGCAGCAGCAGCAGGAGCCCCAGGCCTTGGCAGCAGGACAGGGAATGACTGAGGGCTGTGTTGGGGAGCACCTGCCTGCCACACTGAGCTGGGTGTGTGACCTTGTGCTATGATATTCTGCTGTTACAGGGGTGGGAACCCTCCAAACACAATTAACACTTCATCAGAGGGTAAAGAACCGTAACTTCTGGGTGAGAATGACGGTGTTCAACAGGATAGAGGCTCAGCTTGGCAAACAGGGAATATTTCTCATTAATATCGTCCCCGGGGCTGGGAGGCACAGCCAGAAGGAACCAGCTCAGCATGGCATGAACTGAATGTTGTTATTTTCCTGTGATTCAGCCCCCAGTGTGGTCATCTGCCAACAAGAGCATTACCGTGGACTGGCACAGCAGAGGGTCCCAAATCCCACCACAGGGGAGTGCAGGAGTTGTGCTCCAGTGTGTGCTTCCCTCTCTCTTGTGCTGGCGGGGTGATTACACAGATTGCAAGAGGTTATGGTTTTCAGGCACCTTGAGGTGTCAGTGACACAGCTCCAGACCTGCAACCCTGGCTGGGATGCTCCTTTTTAAGGGGAAGACTGAAGTATTGTGAGGGCCTGGCCCGTCCTGAGCCCCAAATCCCATCAGCTGTGATGGGGGAGAAACCAAACAGCTGAGATGGGAACCTGGCCTGCAGAGAGATGGAATCCCTGAGGCTGAAAAAGCCCTCTGCGAGCACTGAGTGCAACCCTTAACCCAGCCCTGCCGGGCCCAGCACTAAACAATGTCCCCAAGGGTCACATCTACGTGTTCTTTGAGCACTTCCAGGCATGGTGACTCCACCATTGCAGCCTGTTCCTGCGCTTGGCCACCCTTTCAGTGAAGAACGTTTCCTAAATATCCAACCTGAACTTTTCCTGGGGAAGTTTGAAGCTGTTTCCCACAGCTGAGCCCCTGCATTCCAGCAACCCCACCTCAGCTGCACTGTGGAGACCCCAAGGCTGAACTTCCAGGGACACCTCCCACCACAGCTGGGTGCTCAGAGCCTGGGGCAGCCTGGTGTGTTGCTTCCAAAATTGCATTAAAAAAAAAAAAATAGGGAGGTGGAGAGAAATGCCGTGAGTGCCAAACGGTGGGGACAGTTCCTGCCCGTGCAGACTGGTCAGCAGGGCGCATGTGAGGAGCTGTGCATGTCCTGCAGAACCTCCTGGACTGGGGGAGGTCCAGGAGGAGATGTGGGAAAGGGAGAGAGGAACCAACAATATTCAACTAAAACCACTTTTTTATCAGAATTGGAGAATGCTTTGTGTTGGGAGGGACCTTTGAAGGCCATCCAGTGCCACCCCCTGCCAGGGACAGGGACACCTTCCACTGTCCCAGGCTGCTCCAAGCCCCATCCAACCTGGCCTTGGACACTGACTTTTCCCCAGGTGTTTTCCTCTTCACCACTGAGTCTTAGGAAGAAATACCTGGAGGGAAGGAACTGCTGTGACTATTTTCATGGGGACTGGGAGAGGGATAGCACGTGTCCCTTGTCAAACTCACTCTCCAGGGTCAGGGATGAGCCCAACAGCCCAGCAAAATGCCAAATTCTGCTTCTAGTGGAAAAACCCCTGGTCTGCTGGAAGGTGCCCCTGCCCATGGCACAGGGCTGGGAGTGGATAGTTTTTAAGGCCCCTAAAAAGCCCAGCCGTTCCAGGATTCAGTGATGTGTCTGGAGGAGCAGGGGTGCCCCTGGCCCTGGCAGAGCAGCTGGGCTGTGCATGTGCTCCATCGGTGCTCCCGCAGTTCTCAGCTGGAGAACTGTCTGTAAATAACATCTTCAATAAACTCCTTTTTTTTTTTTTTTTTAAGTACATTATTTTATGGATAAAGAACAAGGCTGATAATTCAGTGAACATGTTTGCAAATAATCTATCCCATTAATTTCCAGCCTGTTTTCTGAATGCATTATTTAGCGATTTTGCAAAACCTGTTTGTAGAGGAAGGGAATTGATGCTCATCCAGGCATAACACCATCACACCATCACCAAAAGCTGGGGCCAGAATTCCCTGGAATGGGCACTGGGAGGTAATTAAACAGCAGCAGACCCTGACCCCGCTCTTTAATAGCCCTTGGGGGGTATAAAACTTAATAAAATTGTCACAGCCCCTACCTGTGTATTGGAAAGACAGGGAGAACCAGTTATGGGAGGGAATAGAAGCAAAAGGGGAAGAGGATAAAACCTTCATGGGTGAAGGTGAGGGACTGAGGGGGCCAAAGTGGTGCTGGGAGCTGAGAAGGGTCTGCAGCAGCCCTGGAGCCCATCCAGAACAGCTTCCTTAATCTGGATTTCTGTCTCCACGCTCGAGGTGGATGGAGGAGCAGACAAACTGTCTCATGGAGCATTTTTGTTGCATTATTTGAGTGTAATGGTGAGCAGAGCCATCCCAAACAAGGGGAAAATGCCTTTCAGTATCAGACCTGTTTATCCGTCAGATTTTTAAAATTTTTGTCTTTACCTTTAATCCCAAAGACACTGGTAAAACATGGAGTCAGAGGTCAGTGTTAAAACCTACAATAAGCACCCCTATAAACAGAACTTGCTGCTTCCCAAGGCTGGGGTGAGACACCACATGTGGTATGGGGCTCGAGGGGGCCCCTGGCCACATGTCTGAGGTGCCCTTTTGCTCATGAATGGGAATTCAGGATCCTGCTAAGCTGTGCCCTCCATGGGACCATCACCTGCCCAGCAAAGCCATCCCACAGGTCAAGGACAGGATCTGGGGCACAAAAAAATTCCTGAGAAGCAGAGATCTGGAGTCATGTAAATAATCTTAGGCATTAAAAAACAAAAGGGAAAGCAGGAAAACACTCGAGACAGAAAGTTTATCCCATCTCCAGCTCTACAGAGATTCCTTGGGGAGTTTGCTTTTCCTGGTGGGTTACCACATCCTTGATGTTATGAGCTGTTTAACATCCTGTGTTACAGCTCAGCCTCCTTTATACAAGACTTTGAACTGCTGGGATGGACAAAAGTTCTGCTGCAGGTGGGTTGGAGGCAAATAATTTAATTTAATTTAGTTTGATTTTTTTGGAAGCAGCATGGGCAGGTCCGGAGTGTGCTCTGCTGTGTCCCTGCCAAGGCAGGATCACACCGAACCCTTGCCCACCCTGCTCCCCAGGGAGAGCACCCTGGGACCCCCCTGGGCACCACTTGGTGATAACCATGGAACTGTGCCCAGCCTGGCAGGACAGCCAGAAGCTTCAGTATGGCTGGAGAAGGTGCTGGATTGTGTAAATCCAGGCGTTTGGCTTCTCAGGGGGATAAAAACTGACGTTGGCAAGAGCACCTCCAGCTCCTGTGGGACCCATCTCACCCATGGCTGTGCAAACACTTCCCCATCCCAACGCTGGCCCCCTCATCTCCCCCAGCGTTTATTGCCCTCTCCCTGTGCTTGTGCAGCTGATTGAAGCCTTTCTGCACTCCCAGCTTCCCTTTGCTTTATGTCTCTCCTGGCTCTTTTCACACATTTTAGATATTGCATTCACATAAAGCAATAGACTCACAGGTAATGAGAGACCTCCACGTTTTATTGCATGGAGCATTAAAAAAAAGGAGAAGGAGAAGAAGGCAAAAAGAAGCAATTTTAGAACACAACAGGAAACTGGGAAGACTAGATAGAAAACTCATCCCAGTGGGATTAAACTCTGTGAATGAATTTTAATAGGGTTTTTTTTTTTTTGATTGCAAAGTCTAACAGCCCACTTTTCAAGTGCCGTAAGAAACGCTCCAGCATTAGAAAGAGTTGGGTCCCCAGTGCTGATCCTACATCTGCACACAAACCACAGCTCCTCTGCACATCTGCAGTGAGCTGCCCCCTTTCTGCCCCCACTCAGTTTCCCTCTGCAGCCAGATATTGCCGGGATTATTGTGTTAGTTTGTAATAAGTGTTTCATAAGAGTCTCCTATAACCAGGAATGCAAGCATGCAGGGAAGGAGGATGGCTCTGTGGCTGAATAAGTGTTGGGAAACTAGGATTTTCAAAGCCCAGCTCTGCTGGAGCAATTTGAGACACGACTGAACCTCCAGCACAGTTCTCCAGCAGCACAGTGATGCTCCTGCCCTGCAGAGGGGAACCTCTGAGAACTGCAGGATGTGCCATGACCTTGCTGCATCACACAAACTGTTAGCAGGAGGCACAGTCGGTCATCTTCCTGCCCTAATTATAGCAAATTCTGGACACTCTTAAAATAGGTGTGAAAAGCCCAAATGACTCTGTATGTACAAAATTAATTGCAGGAGGAAACAGGGAATGGAAACTCGAGAGCCAGCTCCAGCCATCAGAGCCAGGTGCGGTAACTTCTGTTCTGACTCCTGACAATGGCAAACCCATCTCATTTCTTAGCCGGCCAATACAACTGCAGCTGCTCTTCCAAGTTACAGACAGGCCAAAATCTACATAAATGTAGAATTGAAGCCATACAGATAGAGGAAGTGATCACTTAGGTTCCAGCAGCAACATTAACCTGAGCTGCTGCTCTGCCTGTGCTGTGCAATGCAGTTTGTTAGATGAAATGTCGTGTATTAAGGGAGACCAGGGGAAGAATATTCAGTCCAGCAGCATCTCTGTCCTCTTGGGTTTCCTCATGATGGATAACAAACACCTCAGAGTTTCATTTATTTCCTTCTAACACCCAGATAGACACTCAGTTCCTGGAGGTGAGATACGCCATATTAAATGAGGTTTTGGTCTGCCCAGGACTGGGTTGCCACAATAACAAGTGTTCCTACTGCCAGTCCTCATTTAATCCTGGTAACAGCAGGGATTCAGGCCATGACAAACACTTCCTTCCCTCCCAAAACATATAACCCCAAGTGGTAAACCAAGAGTAAAGCATAACCCCATTAAAGGCTTGATTTTTTCCCCTGGGATTACATGCCGGCACTGGGGAGCCTGATCAATTGAGCCTTGAGGTTTAATCAATACGTGCCAACAACAACATGACTGCATTCCAGCAATGCTCTCCATTCATCACCTTGAGTAACTGCAGTCACCCAGCAGACAGAGGCACTAAAGCAGCAATTAAAGCCTTTGGGGAGGTCTGAACGCAGCCGGTGGCTCCGGGGGCAGCCCTGGGTGTTCCAGCTCCCGAAGGAGCTTCCACCTCCAGCTCAGGCACACCCCCTTCAGTGCCAGGTTGTCGATTAGATGGATATGGCAGGACTCAAATGCAGCAGAAGACATTTCAATTAAAAAAGTGATCGTTATTTTGTCTTGCACGTTGTGTCACCAAAACATTTTGGATGGCGCGCCACGCTCGGCGCCGCATTTGCATTTCCATCTGATCAGACACGGAGGACACGTGCCAGGCTCGTGTTTACATTCCAGATAAAGTCACATATCCCAGCAATCTCATTAACCTGCTGCCCTGGAATAAAACAAAACCACCTGGAAAGGCAGCGCTTTCCTCCCTGACGTGCACAAGACACCTTCGGAGCTTCCCAGACAGGCTTTGAGCATGGGCGGCTGCACGGAGGTGTGAGGATTTATGTTCCTTGGAATACTTCCCAGGTTTTTTCTGCCCAGAGAGTTTCAGCACAAGTGTTGAGGTTCTGCAAGAGCTACAACTGTGTCTGTACATATGGACAGGCTTTGGGGACAAACCAGCAAGCTGAAGGGGGAGCAGGTTGAGGGGAAAGCACAAAAAATATTCACACTTTCTGAGGGCTGAGCATCAGCTGATGAGAAGCTCAGGCCTCTCTGCTGTTGAGGACATTGCTGTCCCCTTGTTACCCCAGGTCAAAGCCACGTTGTCAGTGCAGCCCCCAGCCCCTCACAGGCACAGGGATGGTGCCCTCCTTGCCCTGAACATGGACAAATAGCAAATACTCTGCTGCCCTGTCCCTATGGGCAAAAGGGCCAATCCCCCCCAGAAAAAGCCCTTTATAAACTTGCCAAACAGAGACAAACCCATCCCTGTTTGGCTCTGAAGAATGCAGCAATCTCAGCTCCAACTCTGGGGTTTACACTTGTTATCTACACACATCCTCCTTTCCGAAACAAAACCCTAAAGCTGCTTACAGGAGACAACTGCCAAAAACTTTTATCACTGTCACAGACTTGTTTGCCAGGAACAGGCAATATTGCCCAAGTAGCCACGAGTGGATCAAAGACGATGAGCAGCAGCACATAGATCTGGGAGAAGCTCCAGCAGGACTCTGGGATCCAGCTTGTGGGAAGGGATTTGATCTCATTGGTCTCAGCTTCCCCAGCTGGAAGTGGAAAAAAGGAATTGCTCCAATCCCGAGACGGGCAGGTACAAATGCTGTGTCATGATGGATGAGATTGGCAAAAATTAAGCAATTCCATACTTGCAATTCTCTCTTCTTGAGATGCAGAAGATGAAGAAGAGCCAAATATATTATCTGGGAAGAAAGGGTTACTTTTCAATCGAAAATTAATGCACTGAATTCTGAATTAACATGTGGGATAATTAAAACCATCTTTCCAATGAATTTATTATAGGATATACAAAGCTAATTATAAATTCTCTGTTGCTTAATCCCTTGCAGTTTGCTAATGCAGCGTTGAAATCTCTTTGGCCACACTTGTTTAAATTATTCATTAGACACAGCAACAGTTGTGAACTGTAATTTAAATTGGCATCTCATGAATATTCAATCAATACAATAAACACTGGAATGTTTTACTGCGCACTGCTCGATAGTTTGTGCTGGAGCTTGTGTTGACACATTTTTATTAACTCTTTATAAAGGTGTTACCTATTTATGTCACTGATTACAATGAGAATAAAAAGTCCCACTCATAAATATTTGTGTCGTTTTCTTAAGAGAGACAATGTAATTAGGCAAAGCTTCAAAAGTCATAATTAATATTGGGTGGCTCTCCCTTCTCTCCTGGTTGCCTGGAACACGTGGACTGGCAGGATTTCAAAGCCTGGCACATGTGGCCACGTCACAGCTTTGGCACCACAGCTTTCCCAACTGCCCAGCCCAAATTTGGGTGACACCTGTGGGGTGACCCTGAGTCTCAGCTGACCCAGCAGCTGTGCTGTGCCCTGCTCCCTCTGCACAGGAGATGGAAACACAGAGATAAGTGGAGATAAAGTGAATATTTGCTCTCTGGTCTCCAGCCTTTGGCCCGTCAAAATTAGGAAATAAAATGCAGCCACCATAAAATCCCTACGTGTGGCAGCCTGATGGCTCTGCAGCACCTTATAGGCTTTTAATGGGGCATTTTTAGCAGCAGCCCTAAAGAGTCATTCTCAGGAGGCAGTACAATTCTGTGTGGGTTTCTATTTTAAGCCTGAACGTTTTCATTTCAAAGCGAGATCCCGCTCTGACCAGAGACTGTAAGAATGACACCGTGGGACTCGGCGGCTGTGGCTTCTCAGCAGCACTCATAACACACAAGGTTAGTTTAGAAATTAAAATATTCCCCCCACCACCAACGAGGGGAATGTTCCCTCCTTGCAAAGAGGGTTGGTGACAGGAGGCTGAAGGAATTGAAGGTTCAGGCTCTCCCAGGGCTGCCGGGTGTTCCCAGCAGTGTGGTGAGCCCCGGGAAAAGCCGCAGACTCAAACGTTCCCTCCCGTGCACTGACTTCCACCCTGTCCGATCCGAGCTGCCAGGTGGGAAACAACAGCAGCCATCGCCTTATTTCCAGAAAAACCAGGAATTCTTTCTGGAGCGAGCACCGGCCAGGACTTTCTCACGGACACACCAAACCCTGCTGGCCGGCTCAGGGGATAATACCGCTGTCCCTGCGTGCTGTGGGGTAATCTCATTAGCACGTGGATGAACCAAAGACCAAAGGCCAAGCAGTTTATCCCAGCAGGAGATTCGGCTGGTGGCTGCTGTGCCCAGGAGCTGCCCGGCGGCTCCCGTGTCCCGAGGTGAGCTCAGGGAGAGGCGGCCGAGGGTCCCCGGCAGCTCCCGGCTCCCTCCGGGGACATCCCTGCCAGGGACTTGCATCCCCGACCCCTCCTGCATGCCAGGAGTGATTTTCCTCTGCCAGGAGGGTTGGAAAAGATAATGAATATTCACAGAGTGTTTAAACGCTAATTACCGATGGCTCAGCTGTGCGAACGACTTCAAAAAGGCCGAAGTTTATTGAAACAATGTTTTCACCAAGTTGTTACTGCCCCGACACATTTTTGTGGCTTGGGATCATTTGAAGGATTTTAGACCCGGTTTCAAGGAAAGTGAGGCGCACACGTGTTTCTCTTTCCAGCTCTGTATTTGGATGTTCCTAACCCTGACCCCGAAATGTATTCATGGTACCTCCTGCAGGCACCTACAATTGTTTTACACACAGTTTTACTTCCACCAGTGGAGACAGTGGATTGCTGCTGACCACCCACGGCCCCACTGGCAGTACTCACCCTGCCAAACTTCGCACTCCACCACTGGTATTACTAAAAGATTTCAGGCATTAAGGTAATTTTGTATCCGCTCCTTTTTCCGTGTTGTGCCTCCGCAGGACTCAACGTTTCTGCGCAGCATTTGCTTGCTGCAATCTGAATGTGACTCCTCGTGGGGAAGATTATTCCCTCCTCTATTCCCCTGTGTGCACGGCAGGAACCACCGTCTCCTCTGTGATCTTTGCATTCCATTTTTCCACCCCCTCGTAGGACAAAAGGCTGTTTTGGCATCTCTTAATTACGGCTTTGTGGCTGGCACATCATCTGTTCACCTCAACCTTTATTCCCAGTGACAGAAAGCATCCGACTGTTCCGCTCCTCTGCTGTGATCCCTCTTGTTCCAGATCACCCGCCTGTGAGTCAGCTCAGGGCTCCGCACCCGCTGTACTTCCTCATAAATTAGTAAGTGATATCTTGGCTTCAGTTGCAAGGGTCTTTCAAGACTAATCTCTGCATTTTTGTTGGTGTTTCTTCCAGCTGTTTCTCATGCACCACAGCTGGCATCTCCTTTCAGCCTCGCCGTGGAACACAGACAATCCTGACACTTTGCACAGCTAATGCTTTTCTTTTTTTTGATCCATGAATAATTTTCTCTGCCACAGCAGCAGCTCTCCCAGAATACCAAAAGCCACACACTCTGCTGTAACCATATCAATCCAGCTCTGACGTGAGTCAGAGAGCTGCAGCGTTCCCGGTGATGTCAATGCATGATTCAGACATGTTTTCCTTTATGCTCCCAGATCCAGGGCTCGTTCTGCTTCCCTGAGAAAGGGGGAGCTGCCTGAGCTCCTACAGGCTCTGCCATCATTCACCCAGCCTTGCAGTCTGCACTCACATACACTGGGAAAAGTCAAGAAAAGCTTGGAGCCCTGAGGGTTGGGAGTGGGTAGACCCTTGTATCCAGCACGCTAAATGGGTTGGGTCAATGCTGTGTTCCCTTTGGATCTCCTCATCTTGTGGCCCAAGTGAGACTGACAGCTTTAAGAGCTGCCTCCACCCCAGAAGCAGAATCTGAAGAGGCAGGACAGGCAGTCCATTGAAAGTAAAATCTGTCCCGTTTTAAATGTAGGAGAAAGTGGGAAGGAAACTCCTGATCCATGGAAGGATCTTTCGTTCTTGAAATTTTAGTGACTATGAGCGTCAAGGTTTCCCTTTAAAATCCTCCCTCAGCTGGATGGGATTGATGCACAGCTCCAGACACACCTGGAGCTCACAGCTCACCCAGCCAGGGCTGGGCTGCAGCACCATGGTACAGACGAGGCTCTTGGCTGTCCCAACCCTTCAGAAACATGAGGTGAGGACAGGAAACCTCCCCTGCTGCTCAACTGCAGGGTTGTGTCCTGCTGCTTTACCTTTGCAGTCGATGCTGCAGGGGATGGTGCACCAAGGAATGTCCCCTCGTGTGACACCAGCAGGAATGCTGCCAATGTTTTTCAAATATATTGATGGCAAAAGGCAGAGTAGAAATAACGTCAGTGGATTCCAGGATGGGGATGATGGTATCCCGTCACAAACAGGGACATGGCAGAGGTGTTAATGCATTCTTTGTCTTCAGCACAGATGGTGGACCAAGGGGGTCTCAGTACCTGGAGCTGGAGGATCAGGACTGTGAGAATGATCAGCTCCCAGTTGATCTGGAATTGTGCGGCGTGGTCTGCTCCAACTTGATCTAAAAATCCATGGGACCTGCTGAAATTCGTGGGAGAATCCTCAAATTGCTGCTGATGTCATCACAAAACCTCTCTCAATGATTTTTGAGCAGCCTTGGGAATCCAGAGAGGTGCCAGCTGACTGGAAGCTGGCAAACGTTGTCCTGATTTTCCATGATTCCATGAAGTTCCTTTCTTGTGTACCAGGTGAAGAGGTTGCAAATCACAGCTATCCTCTGTCCCTTCAGCCCCTGAATCCCTGCAGAAACATTTGCTGAATCCCAGGGAAGGTATTTCCGACAGTTCAACGAATCACACTCCAGGAGAGCTTCTTACTGTGAAAGAACCCTGGGGGACTCATTCAGGCCCACCCTGGGTATCACTCCACAAAGCTGGCTTATTAATGTGGTGTTTTACACCTTTGGAATATTTCTAACAAAGTACCCTGGCTCAGTACTTAGTATTTTTATAGTCTGCAGTAAACACTGACACTGCCCTGCACTTGGGAATCTTATTCTGGACTTTGGCTAAAAGCCCTGTTTTTTTCAGTGAGAATTTTTTTTTCCTAAGGGCTCTGTAAGCTGCTGTCTCTTAGAGACTTTTAATAACTCAAAAAGGGCCCTGCCTGTACTCAGTGCCTCTAGCCCAATTTCCATCACGCCAGGGGATTTCTCCTTCTTTCCTTGTTTTGGCACTGAAGAAGTCACCTCAATGTACAGTGACCACGTGGCCTCAGTTTCCCCATGGTGAAGAAACAGCCTCAAGCTCCAGGGGAGGTACAGGTTGGACAGTAGGAAGAATTTCTTCACTGAAAGGGATGTCAAGCATCAGAACAAGCTGTCCAGGGAAATGTTGGAATCACTATCCCTGGAAGCGTTCAAAAACCACAGAGATGAGGTGCTTTGGGACATGGGTGAGTGGTGGGCATGGCAATGTCAGGTTAATGATTGGACTTGATGATCTTAGAGGTCTTTTCCAACCTAAAGGATTCTATGATTATATATGAAACACTTGCATTCCCATTCAGTAATAAACACAGGGAAGAAGTGAACTAGGAAAAGATTTCTTCAAGGGAAGAGTAAGTCCAGCCCTCCCTGAGCAAATGCTGTGTCCTGTAACTTTGACTCCCAGCTTTGACCAGACTGACATGCCTGTGTGAGGGAGAAGTAAGATCCTAAGGTCTGGTTGCAGTATGTATTGATTTTAATGATCCACGATTTTAAATTACTGTAGATGATGGACTACAAAGAAGCCATCTTACTACAGCCATAATTGCAGTTATTTCTCTAATTTGTCCCCGGTGAACCTTCAATGTGAGCTATAACTGAGGGCCAGTTATTATTATTCATGGTGTACACGGCATCAGAGTGCGCCAAGTGATCAATTGGGTGCTAAAAATGTTACTGGTTGTTTCCTCACACCTATTTACAGTGATCATGTGGCAACAACAACACAAGCACCGCAGGAGTGTAAATACAATGGAACACGATTTAAAATCACTGCAAGAGCCCCACTCCCAAACTGCAGGAACCTGCAGGCAGATCCACTTCCACCCATGCATCCTCCAAGCAGAGTTGGATAAGTGAGTTCAACATCACCCAGGGAACACAACAGCAAAAAATCTGGTTGACCACTCAGGGGCAACAGTAAAAATCAACATGAAATTCACGGGCACCAGCACTTCCAGAGCAGGGCAGAACAACTCGGTGAATGGCTCAAATAAATCAGCATGGCTGAGTTGCTGCTGACTGTACTGAAGTCATTGTACTGTATATGACTTTTCTACTTCAGTGAGAAAGCAAAGCAAAAGGGAATGAAGCAAACTGTCACTCAGGAGAATTCCAGCTCCTGTCAACCATTATGGATCAGGAAATCCAAATTGTCAAAAGGGGCCTGAATTTAGTCCTGAGTTTTTGAGGCGTAAGATGCAAAGCATAAAATCAAAAGGCACGATTGGCACAGAGCAAAGTTCTCCTGTGCAGACCAGAAATCGGTGCACAACAGCCACGTGTACAGACAGGCACACACAAACCAGCCCTTGTGTGTGCAAGGAGCTCAGGAACACAGCTCTGTGTGTTCCTAGCAGATTCCATCAAATTCCTTGGAAATCCACATCAGGGAGGCTCTATCAGGTTGCATTTCATCAATGCTCTGCGGTTGTGAGAAGCCAGAGAAAAACCAAGTTTGAAAGAATTCCCACTTGCTGGACTTGCTGGCAGAATTCCCCACGGGAGCCCTTCCACAGGCAGCTGAATGTTCCAGACCTTGACTGTAAAACGAGGAGCCACGGGGTGAGCAGGGGAAATGTTCACCTCCTGCTGCTGAGCCACACACACATCCAGGGAATGTTCCTGCTCCTTCACTTGGCATCAATGCAGTCTCCTCAGCACGGCAGAATCCTCCGTGTTGAACTTGGGCTTCCAGCCCTCCAGGAACTGCATTTCTGCCTTGCAAACCAGCAGGGCCATGGCAGAGCTCCACATGCTCCATTAGAACAGGAGGGCTTTCAAAGTCAGCCCCAGGTGGGACAGAGATGTCTAATCCACCCTGTGATGTTCTTGGAATGGGTTGTAGGGATTTCTGGCACTACCAGGACTACACCAATTCAGTATTTGCTTTGGTGGAAGGCTTTAACCCCCCCCCCCCCCCTTTTTTTTTTTTTCTGTCTTGGTCTCTGCTGTTTGGGTTTAATTCTTAGGACAACTCTCAGATTCTCTGTAGATGCTGTAGAGGGTCTTCTGGCCTCCATGAGGGGGTTGAAATTCTGGTAGAACAGGCAGATGATGAAGAAATGAACCCTCAGAGGAGGACAAAGCTGAGCAAGAAGTGCTGGGTCCTTTTAGTGAGCTGATGGGATGGAGGCAATAGGAGGACCCCAAGTACGGATCTTTCTATCCTTCAGCCTGAAGTGTGGAGGCCTTAAAATGAACTTTCTTTTTCACTTACAGATCTAAGACATCCCAGGAGAGCTCTGGAGTAACTTCTCGAGCCATGAAGACAGTTCTGTCCCCCACAAATATTTTCTCAATGCCCACAGAAGCTCTGATCTCCACAATGTGGTGTATTTCCAGACCTTTCACCTCCCACATCCCACACAAAGGCCTGATTGTACCCTCAGCTCTGTTAGAGGAAAAACAACCCCAAATGTTGTCTTATGGGGAAGTTAAAAGGGGAATGAGGCTGTGGTAGCCACAAATCCTATCACAGAATATCCTGAGCTGCCAGGAATCACAAGGATCACTGAACCCCAACTCCTGGAACTGCACAGGACAACCCCAAGAATCCCACCTCGTGCCACCACGAGACATGAACTTAAAAAGGAAGAGATTTCTAAAAAGAGAGAATCAGCCAACACTACCAACCAAGCCGACCTCAGCTGGCTGTGGAGGCTGAGCAGTGCTGGGTGAGGGGCAGGAACCTTCCACCTCATTGAGGTGCCAAGACGTGGAAATCAAAGCAAAAGCTCAACTTCAGTTATTGATCCCAGCTCTGGGTTGTGTGGGGGACAGCTGGGCAGGGACTGTGTCCCAGCTATCCCATATCCAGAACTGGATGTTCTTGGTTCAGCTCAACAGGAACATGAAAGTTGACAGAATTGGTTGTGCAAGGGAAGGATTCTCCTGCAGGTAAACGTGCCTCCTCCTCCCCCAGGTTAATGCCAACCAGATGGCCAACTGTCTGTAGACTGCTGCTAAAAAACACAGGCTGAAATCATCCGAGAGTCTCTAGGACAGACACAGAGAACTGATTCAGAACTGGAAACGTGCCACAAAAAAGCCCAACCTGCGTGAAGCTTGGAGCTGTGTGCAGGATTGTCTCCAGCACTGGGCAGAAACCTTTTGTGGTGGAACAGGTGGGTTGGCAGTGGCAGATGGATGTGTTGCACCAAGAGCACAAAACCTGTGCTAACAACTGGAGCTGGGCTCTTCCAGAGGCCAGGCCTGCAGGTGCACAGGGGAAGTGCACCTTCAAAGAGGTGGTTTGGGAAAGCCGCTCTGTCCCAAGGGCTTGGCAGCAGTAAGAATTGGAAAAAGGGTCTGGGACAGACCTTCTCTCTATGTTAGACAAGGGGATGTTCATGAGATGTATTAATAATGTTTTGAGTAATACTGAGTTATTAACACTATGAAGTTTAATTTGGGAATGTGCCCAAATCTCCACCTCTACCCTGTCAAGGGAAAGATGATCCAGGGTTTGGAAATGACACATTTCTGTGTAACAGTGGAGTCAGAGTTGATTCAGTCTCTGTTTTTTAACAATATTCTGTGGTAAAACAAGTGTAAAAGTGGCAAAAACATGTAAAGTGCTCCCAGGAGCCCAAAGCAGAGATGGTCCCATTCCACCACACCTTCCCTGGAATGTGACACAATACAGGTGAGATGGGATGTGCTGCTCCCAACTTCAGATCAATTCCAGCCAGAAATCAGCTCTGGGTTTACTACGTCACAGCTACCTTCACCTCTCCACCAACACACATTTGAACATCTGCTACAGCAACTCCCCATGTTTTTGGTAGATCCATAAGCATTTTAAAAACATCTTTTTGGCATTTTCATTTTCACCCTCACTCTCAGCAAGCTGCAGAGTTTATCCTCGTCTGTGTGGACAAAACTATTCCCTTTTCTTGCTCTGAAATTCCAAATCTCAATTCCCATGAGATTTCCTGACGTAGCTGCTCTCTCTTGTGTATTCCGTGCACTTTCACACTTTCAATTATTTCAATTATTTCAATTATTTTATTTGTCTCCCTCTTAAACTGAGCATCTGCCATCGCAGAGGATCTTTCCATACCCATAATAATTTCTGTTTCTCTTCTTTGAGCCTCTTTTTTTCCTCCCTCTTTCCTGAGACAGGGTGACCAACACAGCACAGAGTGTGCAACTCTCCAAACCAACCCCCTCCATGAGTTTCTCCTGTCCTCTAACCCCTTATCCCTGCACAAGGTTCTTTGAGGTGCTTTCTGGCAGTCAATCGAGAGCACTGCAAGCTTTATGAACTGTGAATATTTTTCTCCTCAACATGCATTAATTACACATTTATCAACGCTGAACAAACCACCTTTGCAATCTTGCAGTCCATTTCCCTCCTATGCTTACATCTCTGAATTTCCTTCCTCCTGTCCCAAATATGTCCAATTTCTTTGTGTCACCCTCCAGTTTTATCCCTCACTGCCTACACTCAGCATCATTAATACAAAAGCATAAACAGCAGAGCATCCAGGGTAGGGACCAAACCTTGAGAGACCCCCACAAATCATGAGGTGCAGGAGTCTTTAATTGTTGCTTTTTTTAGTGTTTGCAAATAACATCAGGAATGGATGAGATTGGCAAAAACCACTTTTCCTCTACAGAAAATGTCCTGGTTCAGGGCAGCCATTCCCTGACACTTCACTAATCCCTTTTTCTGTGGCAACACCTCAAACTGCCCTGATTTCATCCACCTGTGCCTCAGGAGGAGCGCAAGGAGAAGGAATGTTCCTCTTCCAGTTGCCACTTCCATCAGCTCCACTCGCCCTGCTGCCCATTCCCACAGATATCCCAGACAGGTATCCATGGGGGGAACCGTGTCCAACACAGCCCTGGTGGGACAGCACTGCCCATGTTGGCCACTACAAACCCACTTTTGGCCTTCCTAACTCCAAATCCATACCCAGGCTTCGGACAAAAAGACATGGGGGCCAGCCCTGGGGGAAGGGAGCAGATACCACTCCTGGTGTCCCACAGCTGCCTGCTGCAGGTCCCAGGACAGCTGGATCCCTGATGAGGAGGAATGCCCCCCGCAGCAGGGCTAAGTGAGGAACACAATTCCTGCGGACGGTGAGGGATTGCAGCCATACCCGGCTCCCTCCTCACCCTGCCCTCAGCAGGGACCAAACAATTTCCACGGTGTAAACCAAAGGTTCCTAATGGGATTCTGCAGAGCGGAGAGACAAATGGAACAGCCAGGCAGAGCATTAAGGAATGCTTTCCAGCCAGCAGAGCCCGAGTGGAACGCTCGGACGTATAACATTACCAACTGGCTCGCTGCCATGCATCAGACGCAGAAGCATTTTTCTCTTTCTGTGACAAGCTGCATCTGTAGCAATCATTATAATTTCTCTTGACATTGCATCCCACACCTCTTCACAGAGGCAGGACTCAAGTAGCACTCTTCATTTAAATGGTAACTTTGATTTCTCGGGGCTACAGGGATGTGAAGTGGTTCAGCCTGTACCACTCAGAAGCAAGGGCTGCCGGAGCTTTTCCCAGGGTGTGCTTCTCACATTCTGAGCTTTCAGTCTTCTGGGGTGGGCTCCGAAATTGGCAGCTGGACCTTCCCAGATTCACACCCAAAATGCAGGTAGAGATTGGGAGTGTTTGTTGAAGGAAGGGAAATCTGCCTCAGGATTGCTGTTTGTGTTCTCCCTTGCTCTGCACCATCACTCACACTCACAGCAAACCCCACCGAGGGCACCGGCAGGGGAAAACTCCTCTGAAAGGGCTGGGATTACCATTTCTATTTACCAGCTGAGGAAATCTTACCTACCAATTAGGGACCATTCCTCCTGTCACTCCGGCGCTCAGCCGAGTGGCTGATGTGGCTCTTTGATCTCCTCATTGCATAACAAAGCCTGTTACAGCCCATTATTTTTATTGTAAGCACTTTCTGTTATTTGCCTCTAAAAACGGCTCCCATTGAAATGATACAAAGAGACTCACTCAACGCGCACACACCTACAGCAGTGAACAGTCATCATAACTTCTACAGCTGAAACAAAAGCCGTGGAAATTTCCATCCTTTTGTGCTCTCCTGCCCTGGGCGGGACGGGAATGGAAGCAACACCAGCCACTGCAAGGCCATTTGGGGCTGAAACTTCTGGAAAAGCAGTGGAAAGCAAAGCACGTGCGTGACTGGGAAAGAACCTCAAAGTTCCACAGCCCCTCCTTGTCCGGGCAGTGAGCGATTGCTGGAGCAGGTTAATGCACCCTGGTAACACGCAAAGGGGAGGCCAGTGACAGCTACGAGATAAATATGATTGATCTAAGGGATAAGGGCAATTAAAGATGGGCTGCAACATTGATCAAAATGCACAAGATGGATGGCAAAGAGTTGCCAGACACGCTACTTTGGTTTTTCTTGTATCAGAGGTGATCCTGGCTAAAAAATGGCAAAAATTTGTTCTATTTACAACTGCCTGATGCACTTCAAAGAAGACTTTATGTCACATTATGACGTGGGGTGTGAATGCACATGGGAACATGAATACTTGATGGTGTGGCAGAGGTTATGATGCAAATTAAAATCCTTCACTTGTCTTTTGGAGGCTCTTCGCATTGGCACAGGCTCACAGCCACCACATCTCGTTATTCCCATGGAAACGAGAAAAGAGGGGAGAAGCATGGGGCAGAAGGGACAGCAAACAAGGTGGGCAGAGGGTGCAACCTCCAGGAGGATGCAGGGAGCTCCATCTCCTTGGCAAAACCACGTTCCTTACATTAGGCCCCTGCTGCCAGTTCAGAGGTGGCAATGAAAGCTCAGCTTTGTTGGCACAGCCAGGGAGCAGGAATGGGATGCAGGAGAAGGTGCAAGGACACGTGCCTTGGGGATTATTCCTGCCTGGAAATGCCTCTGTTTTCCTGTGTGTGAGCCAAACCAAAACAAGTCCTGGGATGACCTGTGCCATTGGGTCACGTGTACAAAATAAGGAACAAAGGCAGCATTTCAGGGAGGGTGAAGCAGCTTCTGGTTAATCAGCAGAGAGAGGGCTGAGTACATTCAGCAAGAGGCAAAGGAATCACAGAATGGTTTGGGTTGGAAAGGACCTTAAAGCTCATCTAGTTCCACTCTCCTGCCATGAGCACTTTCCACTAGACCAGGCTTCTCCAAGCCCTGTCCAACACTGCAGGGAAGGAGGCAGATCCTGCCAGCAGCCCTCACACGAACCTTGTGCAGCTCTGGCACACACACAGAGCCCTGGCTGCTCCTGAAACCCGTGTCCTGGTAAGCAGAGACACCCTGGAAACACATCATTGTTCTCTTTACCTACTGTTCCCAAAGGGACTGGGATCCCTGAGGTTCAAACACACCTAAAACTGGTGCATCAAAGACAACCAATCTGTAGGCAGAGATGATCTGGCATCATTTTTCTCATGCTGCAACTAAAGGCAAGACATTTCCCAATGCCCCAGATTAGTCAGCATGAACAAGGGTAATCCCAACACTTTCTGACCATTATATATCTATTCAATTTTTTAAATCTTTCCTCATGCTACTTTTGACATAATTTCCTGTGTTTTTACAAATTATGATAGGGATGGAAGAAGATGGTCCCACAGTACACCAGAGCCCAAGCAGCTGGGGAAAAGCCCATCCAGGCACGAGCCCCAGCTCCTGGGGCTGAGCTGACAAATCCTCCACCAGGAAATGGGGAATTGCCCATGCTGGGACACTCTTTCCCCAAAGCCATATCCCAGACTCCAGGGAAACTCCCTTCCAAACCTCTAGTTCATTTTGCAAAGCATGTTTCATGTTCTCATTTGCAGGGTTTTTTGATGGGAGCAAAATGGATTTTTAACCTCACCTAGGAAAATTGCTGAAGTGGGATTTTTTGCTAAGAAGGAGAAAAAAATCTCAGCCCAAAGGTGGACACGGCCTAAACCTAAAGGGTTAAAACTGGGCTAAGAAGAGGCATCCACCAGCATGTCTGTGCACTAGAGACAAACACATCTGAGATCAGAATCAGGTCTTAAAAAAGATCCATCCCATTCCTTGAACATATTTACTGGAGTTATTTGATATTGTTCTGAAAACCTCCTTCATGCTGCATTCATCTCATCTGCTCCCGTAATTCAGAGATTTTATTTTCCACTATATTTTTAATTTATATCATGTTTTATTTATACCACTGTCTCTTACGAAACCCCGAATTTCAAAACTGACACAGGCATTACGCACACAAAGCAGACTTCTTATTATCAACACGGCAGAGGAGACGAAAAAAACGACAGGAATAAATCTCAGGGTTTTATGCCGGCGAGACGTTCTGCACAGTAAGTGACATTTCTCAGCAATACAAATTGTACATTAGAAGATAATTTCCAGAACACGATCCCAGCTCTGGAGCTTGGCACCGTCTCACAGAGCGGTGCCTGGGTCGGGCTCTAGCTCGGGCTGTGTTTGGCACCGCGGCTGCGTCGGGCCTTGCGAGGAGACTTTGGAGTGATTAAGTTTAGTGCACACACGAGAGGCAGTTCTCTGGCGCGCTGTCAGCACGGCGTAATTGATATTTTAATTACACCGCCGATACACGCGCGCTGCATCCTCCTCCTCCTCCTCCTCCCCGGGCTTACGCAAACCGCGCTCATCAGAGCTCCGCACGAGTTCGCTTAAGCGCGGGCTTAAGTGCGGTCGGGGCTGTCTGAAAGTGCTGTGAAAGCAAAGCAAATTGTGTCAGCAGCGCTTAAAGGCAGCTGAGACAAGAGGGACTGTCTCACTCGGGCTGTCCCCGAGGATTGCGTGGCTGAGGAGGAGACTTTCCCTGCTGGGACTGTCCCTGCTGGCTTATCAGCGACAGAGAGTGACCAGCTCAAGGAGAGGAAAGGAAGGTTTGGGCGGATGGATTTTCATGGAAGAGTTAAAAGGGGGAATGCAAACAGTGAAGAAGAGATGCTGGTTCATTGAGAGCAGCAGGTAGACCTTGGGATGGGACCTGCTGGCTTCTGGGCAAGTGATGAATATGGGGAGATGAGAAGCCAGTTCGCAGCCTGAAACCCAAAGAGGCACAGGCAGCAGGGACAATTCTGCAGCCAGACTTACACACACACACGTGTTAGTTCACTGGGCAGGGCCCTTCCTGCAGGAACGAGATGATGCTGTGGGTCAGAGCACATCTGAAGGCTCTCCTGCATCCCCTTGCTCTGGGACAGACTCCTGGAATGGTTTGAGTTGGAAGGGATCTCCTGCTGAGGAGGAATTCTCCTGCAGGGAGGTGTCTATGAGGGGTTTGCAGGAAAAAAGGCATCTTCCCATGGGAGATTCCCACCCTGGCAGGTGACAGTCACCCTCTGCCTGTTCAAGTGACACCTTGTCTTCTTTCCTTTCCCTTGTTCAGGGAGAAATTCTTTCATTACCAAGCAAAGCCCACATCTGCTTTGCTTCTCAGCTGTCACAACAGTTCCCTTGTGTGAAAAGTGCATCATGACACCCTAGTTACTCATATCTCAGGAACAGGATACCCACCTAAACACCAACCTCACAACCCTCCAGGCTGCTCAGGTTCACTGCTCTCATGCACAGCCCAGCCCTCACAAGCTCTGCTGTTCTCTGGGCACCCACAGGGTCAGATCCTGAGAGTGACCCACATCACTCCACTTCTCTCACAGCAGTGCTTGGCAGGGGACCATGCAGAAGATGCCTCAGCCATGTGAAAAGAGGGGCTGCTGCTCCACAGGGAGCTTCTGCTGGTGTCCAGCATGACTGGGAAATTCAGGGAGGACCTCTCCCACAGAACAGCACCTGTATTCATAGAACTGCAGAATTGTTTGGGTTGGAATGGACCTTTAAAGGTCATCTAGTCCATGGGCAGGGACACCTTCCACTGTCCCAGGCTGCTCCAAGCCCCAGTGTCCAACCTGGCCTTGGACACTTCCAAGGATCCAGGGGCAGCCACAGCTTCTCTGGGCACCCTGTGCCAGGGCCTCCCCACCCTCACTGTAAAAAACTTCTTCCTTATATCTAATTTAAACCAACTCTCCGTTTGAAACCTTTCCTTCTTGTCCTATTGCTACAAGCCTTGACAAAAAGTCTGTCCCCATCTTTATTATAGGCCGCTGTAGGCCCTGGAAGGGGCTCTGAGGTCTTGCTGGATCCTTCTCTTCTCCAGATGAACACCTCCAGCTCTCCCAACCTGGCTGGAGAGCAGAGGGGTTCCAACCCCTTGGAGCATCTCTGATACCTCCTCTAGATCTCTCCAGCAGCTCCATGTCCTGCCAGAGCTGGGCCCAGGGCTGGGGCAGCTCTGCAGGTGGGGTCTCACCTGAGCACAGGGGCACAGGGGCAGAATCCCCTGTCCTGGTCCATGCTGGGGGATGAACCCAGGGCATCTCTGGGAACACACACCTGTCCAGCTCTCACCCACCAGCACTCCCAAGTCCTTCTCCCAGGGCTGTTTTTGGTCTGTTCATCCCCAGCCTTGGCATTCCCCGAGGGATCCATGCCCATCCTGCTCACAGGTAGCAGCACTGCACTGGCACCCGCAGCACCAGCAGCGGCTCCTGCTCTCCCTGAGCACAGACAGCACAGCCACGACACCTAAAACGTCAGAAAACACCTCTCCACACAAACCCCTCCCTCTGAGAAAGCAAGTTTTGAACACACACAAGAACAATTTACTCTTTGGTCAGGGATCTTGTCTCCCAGGTTCTGACCTGGAGCGAAATTTTATGACCAAGCCCTGCAGCTCTGGGGGGAGGCGTGAAGGGAAGGGGCTTCCCAGTGAAAATGCCAACAGATACTTAAAGCCAGCAGCGTGTGTGGGTGTTGCTAAATTAAGCTCGCAAGTAGGTGGGGCAAAAGCCTTAAACGAGTTTGTGAAGGTAAAATAATGTTCATTAAAAATAGAAAAACAACTGAAAAAATATCCTTTGTATTCAACTTCACACTCGTACATCATAATGTTCCAGTAAAAGCCCATTTTCCCTTGAGATAATAAAAGAATTGAATTTTTCCTTATCGGTCATCTATTTTTCTAGCTAAAGCTATTACTCCCTCTCTGTGGTTGCCAGGCAACAAGAAATATTAATAGCAGCTTTTATTAGCTTAGCTTTAGCAGTGGAGTACCAGAATGAGAAAATGGAAAACATAAATGTGTTACATAAATCTTTCAACCTTTCAGGGTTTGTGTTAGTCTCTGTTTTCATAATGATTTATTGAAGTGATGGTTCATTTATGAGAAAAAGGAGTGTGAAATAAGAAAACGGAACATTACCCTGAAGGACTGTTTGAAAATAAATAATTATAGAAGGTGAAGAAAAGCTGTTTAAAACCATTTTTCTGAGTTTTATAAAATTTAAAAAGACATATTTCTTTCATTTATTGCCTCTGAGAAAAACACTAGCAGGGAATTGCAAACAGGGCCCTGCTTAATACAAAGAACCCTTCATGTAGGGTTGTGTTATTACTATTTTCCACCTCATGTTTGGGAGTTTAGTTTTTAAATACTGAGCCATTAATAAGCAGAAAGCCGAATTAGTCAAAACCTTAAAGCTCACAACACAAAATTGCCAGTGAGAACTCATCCAGGACTGAAACAAGGGGAACTCAGGGAACTTTTTGCTGCTGGTGACCCAAGCAATGCTCTTGTCGGTTTATTTATAAAGGCTCTTCTGAAGAGCATGGGCTTGCTTTGAAGGGCAATGCTGCTTGTACACTGCACTGGGATATGGATTATTCTAAATAACTCATTTTAACAGGCAGTGATTCGAAATTATTGAAATATCGATGCATTGGAAGTATTTGCCCACAGCATGTAAACTGCTCAGCCTGCTGGGATCATGGATTTCCAGCGGCCTGGAGGAAAGACTGGCACAGCTCACTTGGCTTTTGTGACAAGGTTTAATTGACATAACGAGTTTTGTACAACGAGGGTGGCAAAACCTGCCACGAGCAGCTGTGGCTGCCCCAGCCCTGGAAGTGTCCCAGGCCAGGCTGGATGGGGTTTGGAGCAATCTGGGCTCTGGCCTCGCAATCCTCCTGCAGGACAACCTCACTCAAGGCCTGGGGAGCACCGAGCTTGTCCTTGGAGCCCCACAGCACCCCAGGAATGCACATCCCAGCTCTGGGAAAGGGCTGCTTGTCCTTTCCATTTCTCACATGGCTCACAGACAGCTGGGCTGCTGCTGCTGCTTTGTTTTACTGCTCTCCTCTGTTCCACACCAAGGCCCTGTTGTGTTGGGAAGCAGCTACTCAAAGTCAGCTGAAATCTTCTGGAATTTCATGCTGGCACTCACCTTTCTTCTACAATTCACCCCTATTTACCATTTTGCTCTCTCACCTCTACCTAAACAGGTTCCACAGCTCACTGGAAATGTGACATTTTACACCATGGATGTTCTTTTTGCCTCGGAGGGTTCAGAATATTTTTCAAATAACTCCGTTCCACTCAACAAACTGAAACGAAACCTTTCAGGCTGTGGCTGAAGCCTTCCTGCCCTTTCACAGCTTGCTGTGAGCATGAAAAAGTCACCCCAGTGGTCTGAAGGAAATGGCAGTGCCTTTAGAGGAGTCACAAAGACTTCTCATCGTGAGAAGCAATGGGAAGATGCAGGCACAGGGAGAGGTGTCAGTCTCTCCAACCAGCTCTGCACACCTACAAAGTTGCTGTTGGCTCACAAGAGCAGCCACATGCCCCAAAGGATGCTTCCCACATGCAGAAATGCTGTGCCCCATTCCCCTGCAGGGCAGGAGGAAGCAGGGTGGCTGCTTTTTTGGATTGTGTAGATGCATCCTGTGACCAGGCTCAGGGGAGCACAGGTTTGAGGTCCTGGAGCAGTGCTGGAGGACTCCGGGCAGTGCTGTCCCCCCAGTCAGGGGCTCCTGGCTCCCCCCAGCCCAGCACTACCCCACCTGGCAAACAGAGGCACCCCCAGCCCTCTTGGCTGCTATCCAATATTTATGGAAATCTGTTTGTGCTGCGTTGGAGATTCCTGGGCTCTGACCTTGATCGCCCTTTGTTTCTGTCAAAAATGTCCTGCCAAATCCACTCTGAAATCTCATTTATTCCCAGCAGCTCCTTAACCCAGCGGGCACCCACCTCCCCAGTGATCCACAGCACAACTCTGCCCCCTCCCCTGCTTTCCCCACATCCCCAGATCCCAGCCCCAGTGAGATCCCAGCCCAGCAGGGCTCCCTGTGCATCCCTGCAAGGCTCAGCTGCTGCTGCGATGTTCACAGTGAGCAGTTATTCCCTTCCCAAGGAAAACATGGTTTTTTCCTCTTTGATTACTTTTCCCTAATTACTTCCATTTCTCAGTGACAGTCACATCCCTCCTATTTTCTTTCCCTCCTGCCATTCCTCCTCTTTCCCTTCGCTTCCCTTCTTTTTTTCCCATAGGAAAAGGGAGATCACTGGAAAAGAAAAATCCACTGCAGTAAGAATTTTCTGTTTGTTTCTTGTCATCAACACAAAAAATAACAGACCTTCCCCATACGAGGCAGCTCTGCCTCTTTCCCAGCCCTCCCACACCCCTTCCAGCAGTACTTCACACATCACAACATCCTGTGCCAACCCTTTGCCTACCCTTGTCCAGCCATCCCTGCTCCCCTGCTCTGCAGCTCCCTGCACCCCGTTCAGGGATTGAAAACTCCCTTAGCTTCTAAAAAACTCATGGGTAGGGGGAAAAAAGAGGGAATTAGATGACAGAAAGAGCAGTGAAGAGCCATGACATGGAAAGGTGGAGCTGGTCCAGATGCAAGTGTGGGAGCGATGCTCTGGATGGGGCTGCCGAAGGGCTGAGGAAACAGAAGGGATGCTGGATTTGGGGTTTCCCCATCAGGGCACAGCTGCTTTGCCCAAACGAGGGTCTCCATCCAACAGCCCTGGGGTGAGCTGGAGCCAGGAGCAGGGGCTGGCACACAGCAAATCCACTTCACTCCCCTGCTCCTGTCCTGCCATGGGAATTTCTGTGCTGATTCAACTGCCTCTGAGTTGGTCACCTGCACAATGAGATGTCCATTGAGAGGCACTGGGAGGTTTAATGCAGTCTGAGGGTAATGCCAGGACATCCCAGGACAAGAGACACACACAGGGGACAGCAACCTGCATCTGGATTTTCTTTATTCCCTTCTGAGCTCTCAGGAAGAAATACCAGAGTCCTATGGCTCTCAGTGAGTCCTGGCTCATCTTATCAGCAATTAGAGATTTGTTCATTTTTTTTTTCTTTTTGACTTAAAAAAAAATTCCTAAGGCTCAAGTTACATTTTTAGAGCAAAAGTCTGACCAATGTCTAAACATTTTACCATGAATTGCTTGTTGTTTCTCATTGTATTCAAACACACAGACATGGCAACCAAGGCAGGAAATAGCTGTGCATGCAAAAACCTGTGTGAGCTACAGCAAAGAGCAGCAGGGAGCAGAGAGGCTCCAGCTCCAGCATTTGCATGAGCAACCCTGCTCCTGGAACAAACCCAAAACCTCTGCACGCTGAGCCACCTCCTCAGAGCCCTGAGGCTCACTCCCAGACTGGCCTCCCATCACTACCTGGGTGAAACAACCCCTCTCTTTCTTGGAAGTGTTGGCAAACAAGCCCCAGAATGGTTTGGGTTGGAAGGGACCTTAAAAATCATCTATTTCCAACCCCCTGCCATGGGCAGGGACACCTTCCACTATCCCAGGGTACTCCAAGTCCTGTCCAGCTTGGCCTTGGACATTTCCAGGGATCCAGGGACAGCCACAGCTTCTCTGGGCACCCTGTGCCAGGGCCTGCCCACCCTCACAGGGAACAATCTCCCACCCATCCCTGCTCTCTGGCAGTGGGAAGCCATTCCCTCTGCCCTGTCCCTCCATCCCTTGTCCCCAGTCCCTCTCCAGCTCTCCTGGAGCCCCTTTAGGCCCTGGAAGGTGCTATTAGGGATTAACCAGATGAGTTTAAAATGTGCTTTCTCTCCAGGATTCTTCTGTGCCCCCATGTGCGTGTGCTGCTCCCGTCAGCACTCCCAGGAGCTGTGTGTGTGCTCTGGAACCAACGCTGCCATCGGGGGCTGGTGCTGCAGGAAAGGGACACTGGATTCCCCACCCAAAGGGACAGAAGGTGTGACTCGTCAGTGGAAATAAGGCTGTCATGGGAGGGTAAGGCAGGATTTTATTCTGGCCTAAAACGGCAGCACAGCTCCCTCCCTGATCCCTTTGCTGCCAGGACCTCTGAAGATGTATCACAACTCTGAGGGTTTTTCCAAAACCGAACAGTTTCAGTTCACTCTCAGATGGGAAATTCAGGGTTCACTGGACTTTTTTATTTTCGTGGTAAGGGGCAAACAAATCTTAATCTCTCTATTCTACGTTTACAGCCCACTAAGTCCCCTTCTTATCTTCTCTGGCTGGGCCCTGATTTATCGTCATCACGCTGCATTTGTAAAACAGTACCATAAAGTAAGAAAGAGAACATTTCCCAAGGACTACTCCAAAATAAATTATTTCAGACACAGAGAAGCTGCTTAATAAATCCCCTTTTTCTTTTTTTCTTTAGGTATTTTAGAAAGTGATTTATAAGTGCAATATCACCTCTCAAAAATGAGACAATCAACACGGGATAAAATTATTGTGTTATGAAAATAGGGGTCAGCCGAAGGGGCTGTGCTTTAAATTAAACCAGGGAAAAATATTTCATCTGAAATTGACTCTTTCTGTCTCAGAAATGAATGTTTTAATCACCTAAGAACCTAAAAGGTAACACAGAGCCCTAAGTAATATTTAATTCCATAGAAATATGCCTCTGTTCAATATTGATGGGCAGAACATGATATTTCTCTTAAACACACTAACAATGAAACTCAGAGACTCATCAGGACTTCAGAAAGCCTTGGGATTTTCCTAGACTAAGAGATAATATCCCATTTAAATATTTAAAGATCACTACCTTTCAGACCCTTATCTGTTGAAGCGATCAACACCGAGCGTTCCCTAGCCGGGCACGGCCAGGCTCCCAGCCATGCTCTTTAAGTGAAATTAACTCTGTTTGATATCAGTGCCATTCAAAATCAATGATCTTACCGAGAAACAATGTTGAAAACCAACCACGGGGCTAAAGCTGCTAAGGAGGAAAATGGTCTTAAACAGCAGAAGTATTAATTCAATATCACTGCCAAAATCGAGTCACAACCTTTCCTCGGTGCTGCTGATGCAGAAGCATCATAAGCTGTAATTAGCCCTGGAGTTTCTTCCCAGAGCTTCACTTTACTTCATTATCCCTGCCTTGTTTATCCCTGCACGAGTCATTCGAAACTTTGCAAGGTATCCCCTTGCCAGGAGCGAGCCGGGAGAAACTGGAGTTAGTGAGTGCAGGGAGGGATCCTGTTCCCCCTGAAATCAATCGCGGAGCTTTCCCTGCTGGGAGCGTCCTGCTGCTCCTCCTGCCGGTGCCACCGCGCCCACCCTGGCGTGGGACAGGGGTGACAGGGGGGAAGAGAAAGGACACAGAGGCTTTGGCTGGTCACCTCGCTACTGGACTGGGGCACTGGCACTTCTCTTGGCTCGGGGGCTGATGCCGTTTGGGTTTTGCCTTTTCTCTTTTACATGTTCTCTGTATTGACACATCTGTTTGAAGCTCTGTGGCCTACTGTGTTAGTGACTAATTTTCCCAGTGATTTTCCATGGCCTTTCCCTAGGCAAAAAGACAAAACAAATTGCAGAGCTCCAAGCTCTGGGGGGTACAAGGCCCCAGTGCTCTCTTGGTTCTTCTTGGGAACCAAGGTTGAGAACAACCCTTGGAGATCCATTTCATGGCCAAAGTACAGCCAGGGCCAAGAGAGAGCTCCAGAGAAGGGGCTTGGCCTGGGGGGAAATTGCCTCACCACTTGTCCTCCTAATTGGTGCTCTTTATCAATTATGCTAATTTCCTAAAACCTATAAAGATGTACTCACCCCTGTGGGCTGAGTGGGCTTTTGTGGACATCCTCCCATGACTGCCTCTGAAGGCCTTCAAACAAAGATCCTATTTTATACCACCTTACTAAAATTTTATATCCTTACTAAAATTATGTCAAACTTCATTTCCAGGCTGGGAAAAAGGCAACAGGAGGATGTTCCATACAGGGGAAAAAGCCCTCTGCCCTGATCCTGAGTGGTTAATGAGGCTCAGGAGGACACCAAACTAAGCATGAATCTGTCACCATGAACACTCTCTGCCAACACACCCGAGATCATCCCAACCAACACCCTCCCCTGCTCGACCACCTCCTCCCTGGAAACACAGAGTGGTTTGGATGAAAGGCAGAGAGAGGGGAAAGGCACTGACCGTGGGGAGCTGGCTGGAGAGGAGGTGCCCGTCCTGACTCAACATGTTGGAGACCATGATGGCTGGCAGGTCCATGTTCTGGTAGGGATATGCTGGGATCAGGCTGTTGGGAGGGAGGCTGTGGCACAGGGAGTGGTATCCAGCTTCGTGGTCCACCAGGTGCAGCAGGGACGGGTCGGGGAGGTTGGGAGGTGTGATGGGAGGGATCTCGTAGTCCTCGTTGTTCTCATTCTGACTGTTGTACGTCTGAAACACCAAAGAGACATTGTGCAACGTGTCACTGCCCTGCTGCTTTCAGCAGAGAAAAGAAAGATTATTATTTCTCTAAGAAAGACAGATTCCAGTGGAAACAGGTTTGTTGTGATAAAAAAGGCACCCCCAGTCCTGCACACCAGGTTGTGACGAGGTCGGAGCCAGGGTGTGAGTGCGGCAGCACTGCAGCATCCATCAGGAACACACCATGGAGCCAGCCCCTTGCTCCCTTCTCTCTCACTGCCTCCCTGCTCGTCTCTGAGTCCTCAAAGCCTCAGCACAAACTTCCACACCTGGACCACAGCCATGGAAGGGCTCGGCTGCTTCCTGACCAGCTGCTGCCTTTCCTAGGTCAAAGTCTCTCTCTGGGCACCTGGCTCAGCTCTCAACCCACAGCTGGTATTTTTAAGAGCTTTTGTGAGAATTAGAGCTGTAGAAATAACAATTACTTGGGATCAAAATGCACAGAATTGTGGGACAGTTTGGCTTACAAGGGATGTTAAAGCCCATCCAGTCCCATCCCCTGCCATGGGCAGGGACACCTTCCACTGTCCCAGGGTGCTCCAAGCCCCATCCAGCCTGGCCTTGGACACTTCCAGGGATCCAGGGGCAGCCACAGCTGCTCTGGGCACCCTGTGCCAGGGCCTCCCCACCCTCACAGTAAAGCATTTTCCCCTAATATCTCATCTAACCTTGCCCTCTGTCAGGTTAAAGCCTGTCGTCCCTTCTCTCGTCCTAACTCCCTCAGAGCCCTCAACAAGTCAAGCAAAGAAGGTACAACCAGGGAGGGGGATTTGGAAACACAGTCATCACTTTTTGAAAACCCTTTAAAGAAAGCCTGCATGACTTCACCACACATGGAGATTTGTCCTCCCTTATATCCCCTCCCAAATTTCATCTGGAAAAGCAATCCCTCACCTCCCTACTAACACTCCCTCGAGGTGACACAAACATGCAGAGATACTGGAACTCTGTCTGCTCCCCACGTTTTCTCATGGCTTGTTTACTTCTAAGCATTCCCATTTATATAAAAATATGCTATTGCACCTGTGCAATCATTTTCACTTCAGACAAAACCATTTTTTTCTTCATAACGTGTGAATCTATCCAAAGTTATTAATTACCACCGCAGAATATAATGAGTCTCTGGCAGACGAGGCTTACTCTAAACATCTACTGTTCCACGTATTATTGTAGCATATGAAATTCTGATTAGCTATAGTATTACACACATGCTAAAGCGAAATTTCCCAGATCACCTAGTTTCATGGTTGGATTTGGACTTAATACTTGATTTAAGAGCAAAACCCCAGATGTTAAAAAAACCAGTTAAGCACTGTAGGCTTTAATAATCCATTGTCCCAGAGCTCACCCCCGGATCTGTGCTCTTCATCACCACAGACAGCGGGGAGAAAGTCCTTAATAAAATAAAATGAAGCCTGTGTTTAACGGGAGCACAGAAACCAGTGGGAGAGGCAGCAGGGAGCAAGGAGGGATCTGTGGATTGGTGAAAGGGCACTGCCAGGGAGAACCATGGCTCTGTGGGGTGTCAGAGCAGGGGGTCACTCCTGCTTCACTCCACAGCTGGGGCTGGGATACGCTCATCCTTGCTGAGCCCACACTTCTCACCTTCCCCCTGCACTGCAGAAAGGAGCAAAAAGAGCAGAAGGACAGGATGTCATCCAGGGTGACCTGGACAAGCTGCAGAAGTGTGGCCACAGGAACTTAACAAGGTTCAACAAGTTCAAGGAGCTGCTCCTGTGCCAGGGTCATCCAGGGAGAAGTAGAGACCAGGAGAGGTAAACTCTGAGAACAGCCTGGTGAGAGAATGACTTGGGAGTTCTGGTGGAGGAAAGGTTGGGCAGGACCCAGCCCTGGCAGCCCAGAAACCCTAACCTTAACCCTCACCCCACAGCGTGGGCAGCAGGGCAGCCTCTGAGGGGGGACCCTGCCTCTCCTCCCCTCTCAGCACACCCGGGGCTGCCTGCAGCTCTGGGGCCACGATGGGAGAAAGACATGGAGCTGTTGGAGCTCCAGAGGAGGCCACAAAGATGCTCCAAGGGCTGCAGCCCCCCTGCTCTGGAGCCAGGCTGGGACAGCTGGGTTTTTTTCAGCCTGGAGAAGGCTCCAGGGAGAGCTTAGAGCCCCTTCCAGTGCCTAAAGGGCTCCAGGAGCTGCAGAGACAGGAAAAGGGGCAATGGCTCCCCACTGCCAGAGGGCAGGGATGGATGGGATATTGGAAGGAAATCTTTCCCTGTGAGGGTGGGGAGGCCCTGGCACAGGGTGTCCAGAGAAGCTGTGGCTGCCCCTGGATCCCTGGGAGTGTCCAAGGCCAGGCTGGACGGGGCTTGGAGCAGCCTGGGACAGTGCCCATGGCAGGGAATTGGAATGAGATGAGCCTTGAGGTCCCTTCCAGCCCAACCCATTTGATGATTCTGTGATTCACGAGCAGGTTCTGCATATCTGACCCAAACCTTTATGTTTGCCTGAGATTCCCACTGGCTGTAGGGAAACAGGAGCACGACAGAAACACAAGAGAGAGCCTGGGCCATGACAGCTCTGCACCCATGGCTACTGTCCAGGGGAAATTCAAGCCCAGCTCCTTTTCCAGTCAGCTTCTGTGTGTCATTGTTGTGACACAGGGAAGACAGTGGGCTGAGGGGATGTACTCAAGGCAGACAGAGATCCCATTTAATACGTCTCGTAGCTAGGTTTCCATTTGGGCTATAGTCCTCGAGGTACACTGATTCTTTCCCAGTTATTTAAGAGGATTTTTCTCCATGCTTTACAGAAAGGGATTTAAATAAATCATGGCACAGAAAACTTGTTCCTCCAACTGGTTTATTTTGGTATCAGGTATATAAGCAAGTGGCTTTGCTGTACTTAACTAAATTATGTAAAACCCACTCAAAGTTTCCTAAAGCTCTCTTCAAAACTACGAGTCCCCTGTGCTGCTGCAGAGCAGCTCACCCAAGGGCTTTGAGGTGGTTTTGTACAGAGTTCCAAACCCCCAGCACCCTGCTCACCCCCAGGCACGTTTCTGCCTCTGTTCTATTCAACCCAGGGGAAAAAAAAAAGAAAAAGAAAAAAAGAAAAAAAAGAAAAGAGAGAAAAGGAAAAAAAAAAGAGAAAAGAAAAAAAAAAAAAGGACCTGTTTAAATCACAAAGCTTTCCGAATAGCTACAGCGTTTTGCAGACGTATCAAAATTACAATCAAAGCTGTACACAATCAAAATCAGATTAGACAATATCCAATCAACATAATCAGAGTCGGCGCCTGCCAGCTCTCACACCCTGTCGCTACCGAGCTCCCCAAAGCAAGCTGCCCTCACTCTGCTGTGCTTGAAAGAGATGGCCAGGGAGATAAGGAAGGGACACGAGGCACACAGACACTCAGGAGGCTGGGAAAAGGGGTGATCTATTGTCACACACAGTGCACGCTGAAGTGCCCACAGTGACACCTCTGTCCCCACAAGGAGTGGTGGCCTGCGGTGGGCACAGAGCTGTCCCCTCAACCCCTCTGCAGCAGCACCCAAGGCTCCTCTCCACCACCATGTGGGCTCTGTGGCAGATTATATTTCCTATTCTTATGTTAATTTGAATTAAATCAAACAGCCAATTATACGTTCTAAGGATACATTACAAATTAGATTAGCGGGCTGGTCTGAAGCCATTCATCCCACCAGGGCTCCGAGTGCAGAGCAGCTCGTGCTGCTGAGTGCCTGCCCATTTGCTGTGCACCAAAAAAGATCGAGGATTTTCCACTGTCAAACAGATGACAGTTGTTGTGATTGCACATTATTCCTCTTCAGATTAAAACACTGAAATCAGCTGAAACAACCAGCCTCTCCTTGCAAACCCTCTCGTGGCTGGTGCTGCTGGGCAGATGCCGGGCGCTGCTCGGAGCAGGGAACCCTGCAGTGGGGTGGAGACACAGGGTGGAGCCAGCTCCTGGCAGAGAGGGGCCAGTGTGCCTCCTCTGAGTGCCCCCCTTGCCCTCAGCCCACCAGGTATCCCTGTGCACCAGCTATCGGGGCTGTGTAGGATCTAACCGCCCTCAGCACAGCTCCAGGGTTATCACAGAATCATAAAATAGTCTGGGAAGAGGCCTGAAGGATCATCTCATTCCAAATCCCCCTGCCATGGGCAGGGACACCTTCCACTGTCCCAGGCTGCTCTAAGCCCTGTCCAACCTGGCCTTGGACACTTCCAGGGAACCAGGGGCAGCCACAGCTGCTCTGTGCCAGGGCCTCAGCACCTCATAAACCTGGTTCTGCCCCATGCTTGCAGAGGATGGCATCACAGCAGGTACAACCAGGCTCCAACAGCAGCAAAACTGTATTTTAAAACAAGTTTTCCATCTTGAAATCCAAGTCTGAGCAGGGCTCCCTGCACCATCTCCATCCCACAGCAGATTCAGGGTCAGAAGACAGAGGAGGGGAGGGGAGGGGATGAGGGGGGATTGTAATGGGGAGAAAGGCTCTGGTTCCTGGCAAGGTGACACCCAGGCCACGTCCAGGACCAAGAGGAGTCAGAACAGGTAACTGGCTGCCCCCTCCCAGCTCACAGCATGGGGCTGGGGACACGTTATTGAGAATCATTTGAGAGGAAAGGCAGAATTCCTGAACCCCCTGCAAGAGCAGGGGCTGGCCTGCACAGCCAGGCGCTGCTGCTGAGCTGCCAAAAGCACCTGCAGGTCTTGGACACACCCCAGTGTGGTCTCCTGCCAACGGTGCTCCCCACCTCAGGGACAACGTGCCACGATCTCCCAGGGTTGCTGCATTCCCTGATGCTTTTCAGGAGAGGGAGACAGAGGTGGGCAGGAGGCGTCCCAGGTGCCCAGGACCTGCAGGAGAAGGCTCTCAGGTGGAGGCAGCTTTGGGGACGTGTCTGTGGATGGCAGGTGGCCCCTCTGCTGCAATCACAGAGCGCATCTGTGGCTTGTGGCCTGGTGGGCACAGTGGTCCTGCTCACCCTCTGCCGTGGGCTCAAACCCACCCTTGATGTTGCTGCTGCTTCACCTTTGGCTCCTGTGCTGCACCTCCTCCTGTTTTGTAAACAAAGCCAAGCCCTGGCAAGCTCCCGGCAGCCATCCCATAACTGAACCTCCCTGAGCCTGGGGGAGCATTCCCAGCACTGCAGCAAAGAGGAGGACAGGCAGAGGGACACGCAGATGTCTGAATGTCATGCAGCTCTTAGGGACCAGCTGCCACTCAGCCAAAGCCGTGGCCAAGCCATGTTCCAAAAGACACTACAGATCCTCCTGCAGTGACTCAGCAGTGAGTGAAAAGTGCTGAGCATGTCTATAAATGATGCCTTTAGCTTCCTCCCGACTGTCCCCTCCTGGAAGGAGAGGAAAGCACTCTCCTCCTTTACAAAGCACTCCCCAGCCAGGCAGCACCATCTCTGCACTGCATGTTGGCATTAATCACAGAGGACATGGCTTGACCAAGGACCTGGGAAACCATTCCCCTCCTTGGCAGCACGGCAGGTGTCCAGTGACCCCAATTCTCCACTGAGTCATGCTCTGTGTGATTATCCGTGAGGATCCAGGAGCTGCAGCCAAGCATTGATTCAGAGAAATGTTCTCCACAGCGAGAAGGATAAAGATTTGCAGTATTATTGCAGGTAAATATTTGCCCTGTCAAAAAGCATTCAACAGTAAATGCGAGCCTGAGAGAGAACATTTGTTCTTGGGAAGGTACAAGGAAATAGGGCGGCTGGTGCAATCCATCCAGATGTCACAAAGCACCATGGACTCTCTGCCATCCCTCATCTAACTGGGTTTTTCCTGAAGCTAATGCAAAAGCTCAGTGACCCTCCTGACACTTCAGAGATGAGATGGATCTAAAGAGACCCAAACCAGCCTGGCAAGTCTGCAAAGTGAGGAAAACATTGGTATTTGTGAGGCTGAGAGGTGCTGCAGCTTGGGCTCCTGGTGTGCACAAGGAGCACGTGGAGGTTACGGGGTGCCCACACCAGCCCACGAGCAGTGATGGCAACGCCCTCAACCCAATCCCAGCAGGACTCTAATCCCAGGGCTGAAGGCAGCATCCCAGAGAGAGCACTCTCCCGCCAGCAGCACACAGGGAAGGAGCTGCAGACAAGCAGCCAGCTGGTTTTGGGGGTATCTCGATTTTTCCAGAGCTGGATGATGTGTCAGGTGGAGTCAGGACACAGAGAAAACACGGATGGATGTGCCATACAGACACATTCCCTATTCCCCACACACAGCTCAAAGATTTGCCATGTGCCACTGGTCACAGCAGCTGCAGGGAACACCAGGTTGGGAGAACAGCTTGAGCCACAGAAAGAGTCCAAACATAAAGAAAAAGGTAAAATTGAAGTTTCCAGCAGACCAGCTGCACATATTTCCTCTAAAGCCTTTGACCTCCTGTCCCACTGCACCCATTACTCACACAGGCATGATTCTGTTTGCAGGAAGGGGATTTTGACATGTTTCTTCAGCACAGGAACCAGAGGGGTGTTCTGCTCATGGCACTGAAGCCACGGGGACAGAAATGTCAGCTGCGGTGGCAGGAGGAAGTGGAAGTCACTTGGGACATTGCAAACTCCAGAGAAATGCTCTGGGGCCAGCGAGGGAAATGGATGGGTGCTTGCTGTGGGGTGGCCAGGGGAGTTGCCCCTTCCATCATCCCTTCTCCAGGCAGGGGTGGCAGGGGGCTCCTGCTCACACCTGTGATTCCCAAAGGCCCATGCCAAGAAGTGAAGCAGCGCTGATTTTCTGTGTCAGCAGCTCTGGGCCTCAGGAATGGAAATTGATTTGCCTCATCCTCGCACACGGAGATCTGCGTGAATACCAGGGTCAATGAATTATGTGGGGAGAGGTGGATAAATACTGGAAAGAAGTATTTATTAACAGTCAGTCACATACAATCTACAAATTGTCTTTGAAGTGTTCCCAGCCCCTGCTACATTAATTTTCACATGCTCAGGTTTTTTTTTTTTTTTTTTTTTTTTTTTTTTTTTTTTTTTTTTTTTTTTTTACTGGGGGAATGCTGTTGAAAAGGGAAAAATGAGTTCTTGCATGAACAGAAATGTGCCCTGGAAGTGTCTGCATAATATTCAGCAACAGGCTGGGGGCACAGCAGGGCAGCAGAGAACCTGTGGGAAAGTGGGCTTTTCCTCTCTCTCTGTGTGCTCCTCTTCCACACCCAGAGTAGAGGGGTTTAAAATCACAGAATCACTGAGTGGTTTGGGTTGGAAAGGATCTTAGTGATCATCTTTTTCCAAACCCCCTGACACAGGCAGGGACACCTTCCACTGCCCCAGGCTGCTCCAAGCCCCGTCCAACCTGGCCTTGGACACTTCCAGGGATCCAGGGGCAGCCACAGCTTCTCTGGGCACCCTGTGCCAGGGCCTGCCCACCCTCCCAGGGAACAATTCCCTGCCGATATCCCACCCATCCCTGCCCTCTGGCAGTGGGAAGCCATTCCCTGTGTCCTGTCCCTCCATCCCTTGTCCCCAGTCCCTCTGCAGCTCTCCTGGAGCCCCTTTCGGCCCTGCCAGGGGCTCTGAGCTCTCCCTGGAGCCTTCTCCTCTCCAGGTGAGCACCCCCAGCTCTCCCAGCCTGTCCCCAGAGCAAAGATTGTTCTCTTCAAAAACCCCAAGTAAGAGCTGGTTGTCCCAAAGATCAATCCTACATCCCCCATCCCCTGTTTCTCTCCATTTCTCCCACTCTGTGGGCACTGCTCTACACTGCAACTGCAGCACAAACCCAATCCCAGCTCTTCTGGATGGCTTCACCTCTGAATCAGTGGGATGTTTATACCTTTAAATTTTACATGAGTTGACCTTCTCCCATCTCCTGTGGATCGCATGCAGACCTGGAGCCACAGCTCTTCCCAAAGCCTGGATGGTTCCAACCAAATCTGACAGCTCAGAAATGTTTCTTTTCTATACATTTTACAAAAAAATGTGTGTGTTTCATAAAGTCATTTGTCCACAGAGGGTCCTAAACATCCTTGCTTGTCCTAATAACCTTGGGTGTCCTTGGGAAGTTGCCACAGTGGCAAAGGGAAGGTTGTGATGTGGTGCTCAGCAGGATGGGGCTGTGGAGGGAACAATATCCACAGGGAACAGAAAATCTCAGTTCACATTAAAAAAAAAAGAAAAAAAAAGGGAGGCTTCCATCCAAATCTGCATTTGGGGGGGGGGGTTATTTTACATACTAAGGCCAGAAACAACATACATTCTCAGGACGCTCTGGCCTCAACCTGTCTGCTGTGTGGGTGGGAAATGAAAAATAAGGTACCAATTATTCATAACTATCTGAAGGATGGAAAATCCCTGAGATTCAGCCTGGCCATTCTGCTGCATCCCCTCTCCTGGCACCAAGAGCTCACAGTCAGGTTTGATATTGGTCAAGCTGCTCTTGACCTGCATCACCACTTCACCAAAAAAAGCTGAAAATAACAGAGTTCTATGAACAATTTTTAGCAAAAGAAATCAGGCTTATTGTAGGCTTTTAAAAAGGCTCCCAACTCTCTCTCTCCCTCTATTTTTTTTAATCAGTATCTTATCCAGAACTGGAATTCTGTCAAGAATAGTGGATAGCAGAGAACTATAACTTCTTATTATGTGTATAGTGATTTTATGAATTCAGTGGGGAATGAAATGCAATTTTGTCAGACTTGTCTGTGTTCATAATGACCAAGTCAAATTAATCATCGTGGATAATACTCCTGTGTCAACCATTCAAGAGATTTTTTAATAGAATTTTTCTGATTCATGTCTTGCAGTACATCAGATCTGTAGTAATGCAGGCACTTCTAAAAATCAGTGCAATTATGGCTTCTTGTTGGCCTGTCATTTTCCTGGAATAAAAATGTCTCTGCAGAAGTCATATACTGTACATAAACCAAAATGGAAAACAAAAATATAGTTACAATTAGGCTTGATTTTTTTCTAAGGATTTAATATCTTTTTGAGGCCATTATTTATAGGCAGAACATAAAGCTCCAGAGCACGACGTGAAGATGGACGGGTTTATCACAACACAGACCAATTTTATCCTGGTTGTCATTCCTCCTTTGATTGCCCTGTGAGTTAGTGGCTTTTGCAGGCATGGAAATGACTATCCCGTAGAACAAACAGGGGATAGGTAATGGGTTTGCAGTCAAATTATTGTGTTTATTAAAAATGTATCCAGGAAAGCCCACTCAGATCCCAAAGGGCTCTTGTTCAGGAAAATCTCTGGTTCAAGCAAAGGTTACGGTTTCCATAAAGGCAGATACAGATGGAAGGGGCAGCAGTGCAGCAGGCAGGGGTGCAGGAAGGATTAGGAGGGCTGTGTTTATTCTCCTGAGGAAAAAGAGACAGACAGACCCCTAATTCCCTGGTGACACAGGCAAAAATGAGTTTTAGAAGTAGATACCCCCAGGAATAAAGAGGAAGGAAAATGGAATCAGACATCTCAGCCTTTCTTGCTCTCATGGCGAGGCAGCTGCTGCCTCAAAGGACAAGGCAGGGCCCTGCCAGAGCCCCACAGGTCCCAGAGGGAGCTCCAGGTGAGCCTGCTGGGACAGCTGTCCCTCCAGAGCCACCTCCTCATGCCACCAGGTGCCACCTCTGTATGGCAACACACTGTCCCTGCCACAAAGAGCTGCAGCTCCCGGATCCGCAGGTGGTGGAATCACGGAGTGGGTGGGGTTGGGAGAGACCTTCAAGCTCACCCAGTTCCCTCCCTGCCACAGGCAGGCACGCTTCCCACCATCCCAGGTAGCTCCAAGCTTTATCCAGATAGGATATTAAGGCTCAGTTCCTGCTGACAGCGTTTTCAGAAGAATCCAATATTGGTTTCCACAAACATCAGCCATAACCAGGGCTCTGAAAACCCTCTGTCGTACCTGCACACGCAGGGCTGGGGTTGGGGGGCACGTCTGATGCACAGTTGCTCTGAATGGCCCAGACTAGCAGCTCCCCTCACCTATTTTTTCCTTACCTACCCACGCTGATGAGGGAACTGTTTCCTTTCACTGCCTGTTTTTGTGGCTGTTCTTCCCCAGTCGCTCAGAGCAAACGTGGCAGCGCTCCAGGCAGAGCCAGGAGATGTGCAAGCTCTGCACCACGCTGGCAAAGAGCAGCCTCTGTCATCTGCCTCACAATCAGCCTCCTTAAAATTGTTTATAATGATTTTTTGCCTGGTTTTAAAATGTATTAAAGGTACTTTATATCCAGTGAGACAGCAGCCAATGGGATCTAAAATTAGACTGACTAGGCCAGACAAATATAAACCCATTTCTTTTCTTTCCTAGGATCTCGCCTCCAAGTGAGTACAAGGAATATCATATTCTACGGAAGAACATCACACGTTTCAGGGAATTATTTGAGTACAGGTTTTACATAATTGGCTTTTTTGTCTCATGGCATACTGAACTTGCATAATGAGCTCAGTGCACTCACAGCAATCCATTGTTGGGCTGGATGGATTTGTTGGAGGGTGTTGAGCCCAGGGTGTGTTACACAATGGTCTGTAATGCACTGTAAGCGGGTCAGGAGATAAGGCAGCCCAAAACCAGGGGCAGGCAAGGAAGAATTAGCAAAAAGCACTCTAAGAAATTAATTCAGCCTGGCTTCAGCTGAGCCAGAAGGACCCAGAGCAGGAAGCAAACAACTCTGTACCATGCTTGCTCCCTCTCAGATTTTGTCTTAGAGTATTTCCCTTGTGCTCAAAACTGAGGGAGTGGAGTTAAGGTATTAAACAAATCCTTTGTGCCACACTTCACATAGATGATTTTTTTGCACCACATTTTTCAGAGTTTCCTCTCAAAACACAAGTCCTACTCATGGCACGTGGCATTCACAGACATCCTCTGCTCTGGGGTGTTGTGGTCTGCAGCAAGGTCCCTCAACAAAGCCACAATGGCAACACAACCCATCTGAAACTCAGACTTTTCCCCCCCAAATATGCCCTGTTTGGCTTTTTATCTCTCATCAGCAGAGACATTTTCCAAAGAAGCCCTGCCTGGCCCTCACCACCCAGAGCAGTGGTGTGGGCCAGGCACCAGAGACACCACCAAGAGCATATCCCCAGTGCTGAGGATCCCATGCTGGAGCTAAAGGGACAATGACAATGTTTTCCTTAATGCCCCCCCACTACCCCTTGCTTTGCTCCATCTTCCCACACAGAACCAAAGTCCTTAATCCCAGACTCTGCCTTCAGTGTGGGAACTCCACAGCACTCGGGATGCTGGTCCTGCTCATGGTCCCAGACCTCTAAAGGCAGAGCAAAGAGCAGAAAGAGCTCTTGGTACCCTTCCCTTCAAAGTGTGGGTATCAGCCAGATGAAATCATCACCAGCTAGGCCAGACCCAGGACTTTTGCTAAATTCCTTGTTATTTCCTGTTGCCAACACCTTTGAAGCATCATCACAAACCTACTCGGATCTGAGCCCTCACCCTTCCCAAGCCAGGCTTGGGACCCCAAAGCAAGCTGACAAGAAAACTGCAGGTACTAAAAAATCAGAAAGTAATAAAGCCCAGCAGAAGCAGTGCCCCCGCTCCCCATCACCCAGATTTGATGTGTGTGATTAGCACGAGGAAGGCAGGGATGTGGGGATGGCTTGCATAATGTGGTGCAATCTAGCACCTCCCCCAGGGTGCCCAGCTGCTGCAGAAGCAATTTCACAGCTCATCATCCATTATGAGATTAAAATAATTTTTTTTTTCATCCCGTGAAGTATTAATAAATTGTGCAGGCAGACCAGAGTTAGTGCCATTTACACAAATGGTACTGAATCACCCACCTAGTTATTTCTTAATGGATTGAGTATCTGTGTTCCTCCTTAGCCTGTAATTTAAAAACCTAAATGCACAAACCTGTTTATTTGTCTCATCAGGCCCCGAGCCAGCACTTACTGAGCCTGGGGACAGTGGGACAAAAGCAGAGCTGCTGCCTCCCCTGGACCTGCCCCAGCACTTTACAAGGGAAACAATACCAAAACATCCACATCCATCGATGGGAAAAGGGAAATGCAGCACCAAAAAAGCCCCAGCCCACGCTGAAATCCCTCCCTCCTGGGGGCAAAACTCACTGAGGCATTGCTGATGTAAGGCAGGGTCCTTGGTACATGAGTGAAGATGTAAAGCCGTAGTCAGAGCACCACTAATGGCTCTTTGAACATGCCTGCTTTATTATGGTATCAGACGAAGAAGGCATGTTTAATGTTTAAACTTCCAACAACAAATGCCTTCAGCAAATATGTTTTATGTATTTATTCAGTGCTTCTTAAGCGCCTGTCGCCTCAGCAGTTGAGGTGCTGCTTACCTTTTTTTTTTATATTTATTTTATTAAAATTAAGAATGCACTATAGCTTTGTAAAATGCCACCTTCTTCCCTCCCTTCTCTACTCTTTACCCCCAAGAGCAGCTTGAAATTCTTCACCCATCCCTCCACTGCCAAACATTTCAGGCTGCCAGGAAGTTGCTCAAATGGGGAAAGGAAATTAACTGAAATCACCAGGGTGATAAATCAGCTTCCCATGTTATCCCAAAGACCCTCAGCCCCCGAATCTGGCACTGGCACGGGGCAGATGTGCCAAAGCCAAACTGCTCTGCCAAAGCAAACCCTGAGGTGGCACAGAGAGAGCATTGACCCAAATCCAGGGTCAGTGAGGGGGTTTGGTTGGCCAGGGGAGGTCTGTGACATGGGTTTGGGATGGGTTTGGGATGGGTTTGGGATGGGTTTGGGATGGCTCACTCTGAGCAGATCCCAAATATGCACAACTCAGCAACGTGCCACAGAATCACAGAATCACTGAGGTTCGACAAGATATCCAAGATCATCAAGCCCAACCTGTGACTGACCACACCCCCTGAACCCAGTCCTCCCAGTCCTCCCAGTCCCTGCGATGTCAAGGTAAGAGAAGCTGTGTCTGCCCCTGCATCTCTGGCAGTGTCCCAGGCCAGGCTGGACAGGGCTTGGGGCAGCCTGGGACAGTGGAAGGTGTCCCTGCCCATGGCAGGGGGTTGAACCATGTGAATTCAAGGTCCCTTCCCACCCAAAGCATCCCATGATAATCACACAGGATCTCTCTCCACCTCCTTTGCATTTACTGAGAGCCACAATTATGACTCTTCCTTCACAACTACAGCTCCAAGAATTTTGTTCTTTTCCTCCCTTTTCCAAAGCAGAAGCTGTCATGTCACAGGAGCACAAAGGTGCTGGGGCTGTTAGGGAAAGCAGGAAGCACCAAGAGACTCGTGACAGAACTGAGAACTGGAACGTGGTGCATGGCCAAGTATCCAAATCCCCACTGTAGGCGTGAAAATCTCAGCCTTAAGCCTCCAAGATGTGAATTTTGGGAAACAAACAGATTTTATCTTTAACAATTTTAACAACTTTTTTCTTTAATAAAACCAGGCTGATATATGGTATCTAAAAAAAGGCAGGAACACACACATGGCTGGGAGAGGCTCATCTATGTCCTAAATCAGACACTCATCAAATTCCTTCTAAAGCATTAAGCAACCTGGACAAAATGAGCAGTGAGAGTAGGAACCATCCTTTTGGGAGGAAGGCAAAAAGGAAAACACCTCAATAATAAGCAAAATAGCAATGTTTCCCTAAAGCAAGGACAACTGTCCATCCAGGAGGACAGCCAGGGCATCAATCTGCTGCTCACAGCCAGGAGTCTGTATCGGGGACCAACTCCAGAGCTGGCACTGGCAGATCTAGAGGCTGTGAACAACATTTGTGGGCACAGGAAATGGTTTTGCAGAGGAAAAGAAGGTGCAAGAGGGCTCACATCCACACCAGCCCAACCCTCATCACACAACCAGAAGGCCCAACCCAAGGCATGAGGCCAGAAGAGAAACCCAGCCCCGGCCCTCCAGAGGCCAAACCGCCTGAAACTCTCCATTCATTGAGCAGCTGGAGAGGTGTTCCTGTTATTTTCACTGCTTTGGAAACACCAGGCAGAATCTGAACTGTTCCAAAAGACTGGGCAGAAGAGGAAGAGTCAAAATGAGTGGGAGAGATGCTGATGGAGAGGAGGCTCTGAGCACAGCAGGGATGCACATAACAAAGCCAAAACATCAAGCCCATGGTAAGAATTCACATTTTCCTGGTGTAGTCAAAGGCTGCAGCTGCTATCTGTCAAATCCAAGCCCACACAAGGCCTAGATATTTCCATAAACCTGGGATGACTCAGAGCCAAGTGCTTCTATTGCCAATTCTAGTACCAAACCAGGCACCTAGAGTGCCATTTGGTGTTACCAAAAAGCATCAGCCCAGTCTGACCCCAAATACAACTAAACAGGACACATCCTTTTGAGAGAGATTGCTAGTTGAGTTTGTCTGCAAGCTAAGCTGCATCAGCTTTCACCACTTCTCCTCCCATCCCTGTTCTTGGTATCAGATAACAGGAATCTCTTTCCAGACTGAAACAGAGTGAGAAAGAAGTCAAAAATCAAGGACTGCACGGCCAAAAGGAGAGGACAGCAGGTGTCTCTAACAGGGATACTGCAGCACTCCTCGATGCAGAAGTCTGGAAATCAGGGCAGGCAGAATTCCACTTCATGTTCCACTCGTCGTGTTTCAAAAATTAAACACCGTCACATGAGCTGCTCCGAGCACTCCAGAGTTCCCTGCACTTTACAGAGCATCTTTCCTTTTTCATTTTTGAATTGTTTTTGGATCACCAGCATCTCTGGCTGAGCATGGTAAGATCCTTCCTAAAGCTGCATTCAGGTAACTTGCTCTCAACACCAGTGTGGGTTCCCAGGCTTGCAGCACCCTGGCTTGTACCCCAAAAAACGTGACCTGCTGCTCCCTGCTGCCCCATCTGCTTGCAGAAGTGATGGGCATCATCCTCCAGCTGGATCCAGCCTGGAAACAAACACCTTTTGGACATTTGCTTCCCAAATGCATTAGGAATTCATGAAGCCTGGGAAAAAAAGCTCCACAGGAGAAAAGCAGCTCCCATGGGGAGCCTGAGCCCTCAGTGCCATGTAGGTGTGTGGTTTTGTTTAGAAGTCATCTGGAATTCTTAAAATAAATTTGCTAAATTGTCTTCCAGAGACTGATGTCTTTTCTTTTCTTTTTTTTTTTTCCCCTCCTTAATAAACTTTCAGGGGTATCTTTATTGTTATGTCTAATTTTAGCGAAAATGAACATTTCCTGAGATTCAATTCCTCTCATAATTGTTGGAAGGAAACTAAACTGTCTGCTGTAAACATTCACTGTATTGTGTGAAAAGTATCTTTATTACAGCCCACTGAGAATACTGATAAAATTCCCAATCCTAGCCTTTCCTCACTTTTTTTTTTAGAGCTCACTCTTTTCTCTTACATACCCATTAGTGTCAGTTCAAACATTCTGCGGGCGAGATACGAGAACTTAAAATATATTATTTAACAATCAAGGGTGGAATAAAGACTTGTGAGTGGTAAGATCTTTTCTGCTTTCCCTTTTGGTGCTTTCTATTATAGAAAATGAGGATGGCTATTTCATTTGTCTGCGTTCGTGCTCAGAGTTGATGTAAAAAATCTCATTAGTTTAGTCTGACATATATTCAATACAGTCTATGTACAAATTTTTTTCATTCTATTTTACAGCTACAAAATGATACTAAATTTCATCAGATTGGAATGAAAACTGTGGTCTTGGAACATTTCCCTTTAAGGGTCTTATATTTATTCAGAATTCATGAATCATTTTCCAGTAATACAACTATAATTATTCTTAAAGTGTTATGTTTGAAGGTTTAATATGAAATACTTGCAAAAAGCTCTTTTTCACTTTGATAGTTTGTAATCTTCATGGTAATCAGATCAGTTAGCTCCTTCCCACGGCAGCCAGGAAAATACAATTTAATATGAATCTCGTACTCTTCACTCATGTTTTAATTAAAGTAATAAAAGCCAAGTCATATTTTGCCCTTTACGGTGTACACAGATGTATAGACCTGAGCTAGACACCATCAGAGCCTCACTTTCGATGGCAGCTGATGGATTTGCTACTTTGAGATAAGTTTAATTCAGGCTGGCTCGGAGGCTGCTGATCATGGAAGTGGTGTCAGTGATGGGTGAGACCCAGCACAGTCCTTGGCAGAGCTGCCAAACAGGTGATGGAACATGGACCAAACGTGGAGCTCGTGGAGCTGCTGTGACAGCCATCCTTCAGCTGGGTCCGTGTCACAGCTCACCTCCCTGGGAACACCTCCCAGCTGCCCCTGAGTTTTGGTTCACACCAGCGTGGCCTGGTGTGTCACCTCAGAGGGAGAGATCTAAGCCTTCCCCAAAGGAGCAGGACCACAAGGGAGTGGTGGCATTGTCCCCCCAGCCAGCTCAGGTCCCCCCTCTGCCCAGCCTCACGAGCCAGGGGAGGTCAGAGTGAGCACCTGGCTCTGAGCAGAGGGAGCTGGGTGGCTGCACTTGGGGTACACAGCCCTCCTCATCCTCAGTGCCTGCAGAGCTCTGGCATTATGGAATCACTCAGGCTGGAAAAGCCCTCCAATATCAAGTCCAACCTGTGATCTATTGTCACCTTGTCACCCAGTCCAGAGCACTGAGTGCCATGGCCAGGTGTTCCTTGGACACCTCCAGGGATGGGGACCCCAAACCTCCCTGTGCAGCCCACTCCAATGTCTGACAACTCTTTCAGTGAAGAAATTCTTCCTGATATCCAATCTAAATCTCCCCTGCACAGTATGAAGCCATTTCCTCTTGTTCTATTGATATTTGCCAGGGAGCAGAGCCCGACCCCCCCGCTGTCCCCTCCTGTCGGGGACTTGTGCAGAGCCACAAGGTCCCCCCTGAGCTCCTTTTCTCCAGGCTCAGCCCCTTTCCCAGCTCCCTCAGCCCCTCCTGGTGCTCAGCCCCTTCCCAGCTCTGTTCCCATCTCTGGACACTCCAGCCCCTCAATGCCTTTCTCAGGAGGGGCCCAGAACTGGGCACAGCACTCGAGGTGTCCCAGCAGTGCCAGCACAGGGGACAGTCACTGCCCTAATCCTGCTGGCCACTCTGCTTTGGATACAGACGCTCTGCTGGTGGTCGTGCCCTTGTGGGGCTGGAGTGGAGCCCAACCTGCACGTGCCCAGGGCTGACACAGGGAGAAGGGCTCATTCTGTCATCAGCCAAGGCAACAGAGGGGCTTTCCTTTCTGCCCAGGCCTTCATCCAAATGCTCAAGTGGAAAATAACATTTTCCTGCTGGAAGTAAGTGGCTCCTCAGTTAATCACTGTGTTGTGATGGCAGATCCAAACACCAGCTTGGGATGGGTCTATGATGAGGAGGGAAGAGGTAATCAATCAGCTGGGAAAGGAAATCCCAAGAGCAACGGGCTGGGTATTTTCTTCCACTTCTGCAGCCCACAGAGCTGCATTTCCACAAATAAACAGAGTTTTCCAGAGCCACTCCCCAGAGGTCCATCAGAGAAGAAATCCACCCTCTGCAGGAGCCAAGCCCAACCCCCCCAGCAGGACACAGGAGGAAATCCTTGCTCCCCACAGCTCCCCAGGAGCGATGGGGCTGCATTGTCAGAGCCCAGCATCAACCCCTGGCATGCACAGATGTGGCTCCTGTCACCCTGTGTCACAGCAGGAGTTTGGGGGACACGTGCCCAGGAATTAGCTCCGACAAGGAGCTGGACGATCCGAGGGCACAAACAGCTGGTGGATAAAAGCAGCTCTGGGATTGCCTTTGGCTGAAGGGACTCAAGACCAGCCCAGGAGCAGCAGGAGCTGACCAGAGGGGCCCTGGTCAGGGTTTAAAGCACACGTAAGCACCATACCAACTCCTGAGCTGCTCTAGGTTGTCCCCCATGCAGGTCTCCACCTTGCCCTGGGCCATGCTGACCATCAACACGTGAAATTCAGTCACCACAACAGTTTCAGTGTTTCCCATCCATACCAGGCGCTCTGTGCCACCTGGCAGGTGTCCTCAGCTGTTTGAGATGCTATTTCTTTTCCCCTTTTTTCCCCAGAGTGAGTGCAATAGAAGCAGAGACCATCCATTTTGGTCTAGGAATGGCTCAATTGCATTCGTTTTTCACTGTGGGGTGCTTGGTGGCTGTTTTCAAACACCCCATTGCTAAAAACTTAGGAATCCCTTGAGACTCAGGGTTGAAGGTGATGTTCACTCTGCTTGTAATACAACGGGATTTATTATTACTATTTTATTTAAACACTATAGCTGGCCTTGCACCAGCAGTAAAACCTTCTTTTGCTATGACTAAGCTACAGGAATCACTTCCTGACTGCACCTTTCAAAAATTTCACTGTCACACAGGAGTTCATGCAAAATTCACAAGCCTGGATCATCAGCTGTAGTTGTGCTCAACTCCCAAACCCCTCCTGGAAGGGTTTCCATTAGCTGCTGATTATAATAAATGACATGTAACACTCTATTGTTCATTCTAAAATAGTACATGAGATTCCTCCTGAATCGTCTGCTGAGAAAGGCATTTAGTATCTATCAATGTCTCCACTCTATTTTTTCTTCTCCAGCACAACACATGAAATTATACAGCATTACTCAAAGAACAGCAGGGAAAGAGCAAAATCTGTATCTTAGCATGGGGGCCTGCCGTGCACACTCCCAAACTCTGTGTAATCCTCTTTCAACTCGGAGTCTATACAAACCTCTCTCTTCTCTTCCCTTCACTAGGGGTCTTTTATCCACACATATCTGTATGTTCTTGCAGTATTTGCAATGATTCCTTGTAAAGGGATTGAGGAGTCATCAGTTATTTACTTTCAGCTATGCTCTGCTCCTGATGGGGCCAATTCCAGACGTCAAAAATACAGATTACTTGCAGATGGGAAGAGACCAAGATTCTGCACAGGCACAAGAGAGTAAAGTCCAACGAGCACAAGACTGCTGGAGATTCAGGAGCACCAGAGCCCTCCATGCCCCCCTTAAAAAAGGAAGCCATATTCCCCCTTTTTTAAACTCCTCACTTATATGTGAGTGACCAACCTCTGGCATCATTTGTTCCTGTGATCAAGAGATCAAGCCCAAAAGCAACAGAATATGGAGCCTCCAAACCCCATCTCCTCAGTTATTGACTCAGAGGGTGGTGAAACACTGGCACAGCCTGCCCAGAGAAGCTGTGGATGTCCCATCCCTGGGAACATCCAACGTCAACTTGGACAGCAACCTGATCTCATTGGAGACGTCCCTGCTCCTTGCAGAGGGTTTGAATTAGATGGCTTTTAAGGGTGCCTTCCATCCCAATCAATTCTGTGATTCTATGGAAGTTAAAATAGCTTCTTCATGTGCAAAGGATTAATTAGAAACACCAAAGTTCATTAGGGGACTTGGGTGGAAATTGCACAAAGAATAACCTCACCACAGGCTCTAATGTTCTGTGCAGACATTTCTGTAAGACTCAAGAGAAGGATCTCCTGAAGGAATTGCTCAGCCATGTGTATGATCTCCTGGGTTCCTCCTGCCTTTCTTCTGGAGCAATCCCGGGTTCGAGGCAGTGGTGACCATGAGCATCCCGCTGTGCCTTATGGGGCAAAGTGCTGGAAACTCCTCCAGATTCACACATCTGGTAGGTCAGAGACCAACTGCCATAAGAACATCCCCCACCTGAGCAATTGCAGGTTGTTGCTTCAGTGTCAGTGGGAGAGCAGCCCCACCACTGATGGGTTGAAAATCAAAGCTGGTTCCATTTCACAGCTCCTGCTCTGGAGGGAGGAGCAAGGATGAGGGCAGGGTGCCCACACCTTCATTAGCAGCACCCAATCACCCTCACTCTGCCCAGGGCTCCACGGCCACTTCGGTCACTGTGTTGTGGCCCCGTGGTCCCCAGCAGGGATGGGGAGCCCCTGCACTCACGTGGGTCTGCCCCAGCCCCAGGTTTGTTTTATCAAGTGTTGACATTTTGCTGTGATTCAGTCAAGACTGGTGGGAGCAACACGTCTGCCAGTATTATGACAAGGTTTGAAGGCATATTTTATAGCAGAGGCTGCCAAGACGAGCTCTGTCTCGTCTGGAGCGTTAGCAGAACGTGAGGAAGGTATCCATAGCTTCCCACACATCATTAATTTCTAATTATCCTATCTTTGCTTTCTGCATTATCACTTATTTACCAAACACAGCCTTATTGGACCTCCAAGTTCCTTATAACCAGCAAAGCCATTGTTATGTTAAAACCAATGTTCTAAATGTTATTTATTATTTGATAAACCTTGTGTAACCCTGAATGAGGACATTAAACGGCAAGAACACTACTTCAAAATCCCATTTTAAATAAGTCACCAAGACAGCTGTGCCTTTATAAAACACATTAGAGTGGCACTCAGAGCACATATGGCTCAGGGATATATACAAATTATACAATTTCTGTCATTCGATCAAATAAGAGGGACGTTTTGACCCCAGAAATGAGTCAAATGTAAGTTGTAATTCCAGCCCCAGTGGAGGCCCCGGTGGTAATGGATCCTGACGGCTGATCAAAGAGCCCTGACCATTTGACCCACCAGATCAGTGACTCACTGTATCTATTATGGCTAATACAGACCCCAGCGTGGAGATATATGGAGGCAGGGAGATAAAGGGCAATAGATACAGTAGATAAATGTTGATTTATACACGTGCAGGCACGGGGACACCCGCAGATGGATCCCACGTGTGCCTAACCCCACACTCGGCTCATACCGGAGCATGGCTGAAGATGCTGTGGCTGTGTGTGCACGTGACAAACACCTTCTCTCCTAACTGCATCTCCCTCGGGGTGTCAGCAAAACCCCTGTGCCCAGCAGGGCTCCCCGATTCACACACAGCCAGGGAAAATCCACCTTCTGTTTTACACACATCCATTGCCCCACAGAAACACAGGATTTGCTTTCTTGGCAGAGTAAGTGCAAACAGCCCATCCACAAGTTACCCAGTCTCACCCTAATGACCAGAGCCCAAATTAAAGTCCCTTGTGCTGCTCTACACATCAGGTGAGACACTTGACATCATCTGCAGCAGGTGTCTCACGAGGCTCGGGTGAAATCCTGCCCTTTTCAGTCACAGAATTCCAGAATGGATGGGTGGGAAGGGATGTTAAAGCCCATCCCATTCCACCCCTGCCATGGGCAGGGACACCTTCCACCATCCCAGGGTGCTTCAAGCCCCATCCAACCTGGCCTTGGACATTTCCAGGGATCCAGGGGCAGCCACAGCTTCTCCAGGCATGCTGCTTTTTCAGGTGTAGAATCCGGGAATGGTTTGGGTTGGATCTTAAAGACCATCCAGTTCCACACCCCTGCCATGGGCAGGGACACCTTCCACCACCCCAGGCTGCTCAGGGCTGCTGTGCAAACCTGGCAGCCAAGACCTGACATTTTGGACACACAGATGGGCAGCATGAGCCTGTCAGCACGAGCAGCACACAGGAACAGCATTAGGAGGAGAAAATGATGAGCAAAGAGCTGTGTCAATTTAACTCTCCTATTTTCAACTGAACTCTCAAATATTCAACACTTCATAGCAGTGGGTCTTGTCTTTGCCCTCACTTCCAAAAGCAAAGAGCTGCTTATACAGTGCCCTTGGCCTGAACAAACCACAGTGGTGCTGAACAGCCTTTCCACGAGGAGTCACACAAATCAACTTGTTGGGACAGAAACGGGCTGGTTGCTCAGCTGGAATAAGCCATGCACTGATATCTCCTGGGATTAGGCAGAGCACTGGATCCAAACTGTCCAGTGATACATAATCAGCTCTTTCCTCCTTCAAGCTGCGTGTTGCCCTGCCAGCAGCCAGAGATATTCATGGAGGAAGGGGAAATGCAGCAAAAACCTTCCCTAAGGCTTTCCAGAATGTCCCTGCACTGACCAGCTGCACAGTCACATCCCTGCTCCCAAAACCTAAGGGACAGTGATCCCCAAAGCCATGCCAGGGCCTGGCAGTCCCCACAACCTCATCGCAGCACCCCCAGCTCCCTGGCAAGGCAACTCCTGCATTTCTTCACCTAGCACAAGGGATGATGATACCTTCTCACATGGGATTCCCAGGCACAGTAAATCCATGTTTTTAAAGCACCCGTGGACTTTTTCTGCAAGTGCAAAAGTCTCAATGCCAAATAAACCCAACCTCATTCCTGTCCTGTAATTTCCCAACCTTTCCCTTTCCTGGTGTTACTCTCCTTATCACAAAGATATTAATAAATATCTTTTTCCACAGATTTTGCAGGTGTTTTTATTTCTTTTCCCAGCACTGTTGCATTTTTATTAATCTTGCAGAGCACTTCATATCTGTGTATTCCTTGGGATTTTTCACATTACTTAATTCTTTGCCTTTGTTTGGGGAGGGGGTGGGAAAGACAAAAGGAAAATTGCCAGGGGTGAGGAAAGATGCTCTGCTGACTCCACGAGACACAAGAGATACCTCACTCATCTCGGGGGTCAGATGTCCACAATGGTTTGATCAGATGTCAGCTTGCATTTATACCCTGGCCGCTGCTGGAGGTTGAATTACATTTCACATTTGACTCACTTCTGGGGTCAAATGTCCCTCCTATTTGATGGAACAAGAGGAATTATTTTCCCCAAGCAGGTTGTGCTGGCGTGAGCTGTCAGTGCTCTCATTATGTTTTAGGCTCCTTTATTTCTGCATTTTGTCCTCAGCTGAGTCCAACCCCTCTGGGATGACAAGAGCTGCAGCCATGGCACAAAAGCCATCCCAATAAGGAGGATGAGGGGAAGGAAGAGGGCACCTGGCTTCCATATGTTTTGAATGGTGTTTTGTGGGGGTTTTATACAGGTTTTGTTGTGGGGTTTTGTTTCTTCTTCCTGTCAAGTTGGCAGCTTGGCAGGGAATAATGAAGGAGAGGCAGGAGGACCCTGGTCCTGGCTTTACCACGCTCTAGCCATGAGAAACTGCAGAAACCCAAAGTTTGGTTTGGAAGGGACCTTAAACCTCATATTATCCCACCTCCTGACACAGGCAGGGACACCTTCCACTAGCCCAGGGTACTCCGAGCCCCGTCCAACCTGGCCTTGGACACTTCCAGGGATCCAGGGGCAGCCACAGCTTCTCTGGGCACCCTGTGCCAGGGCCTCCCCACCCTCCCAGCCAGGAATTCCTTCCCAATATCCCATCTATCCCTGCTCTCTGGCAGTGGGAACCCATTCCTTGTGTCCCGTCCCTCCATCCCTTGTCCCAAGTCCCTCTCCAGGTCTTGGAGCCCCTTTAGGCCCTGGAAGGGGCTCTGAGCTCTCCCTGGATCCTTCTCCCCTGGGCTGAGCAGAACTTCCTTAGGATCAAAAACCAGACAAGGGGCTGAGACAAAGCTGCTGTCAGGGAGCTGCAGGATCATGATGGAGAAAAAGCCCAACCCACCAGGCTCATCTATCGCGGTGTGGTGGTTCCAGTCCCAAAGTCTGTAAAATTTCCCCTTGTCCTGAAGTGACCCAGGGGCTGTTGGATGTCCCACGTGGGTTGTAAAGGTATCTGGTAGTTCAGCAGCCTCTGAGGTGAGATTGTGAACCCCCCTCCTGCTGTTTAATGTACTCCTTCGGGTTACAACAGGTTTAGCAAACAATAAAAAACCATCTGGAACCCCCATTTAAAGAACAGTTGTGTCATTACTGCTGAAGTCATGGCTGGGGCTGTAAAACCAGCAAACAAGTGCTGATGTGCAGGTAAACAAAGGGAGGTGATGCACAAAGGAGGGTGAGGAGGAAGCTGCTCCTCATGCTCCTTGGCCAAAGCTCATGCTGGGTGTGAACCCACATCCCTGCAGGGCATGGACTGGGATCCTCACCTTCCCTCCCAGTTCCACTCCTGCCACCCCAGAGGAGGTCATGGGGGGTCACTGCAGCCTCCCACAGAGCCCCAGGTGTCCCTCTGCAGCCTTGTAGCCCCAGCTGCTCTCTGACTGTCCCACACCAGCACAGGGAGGGAGCTGGGCATGCAAAACAAGGCAAACTTCCCCATTTATTACTTCCCCCATATATAGTGCTTTTGCTGGTGGAGAAAGAGCAGCACAGCCTCCGTGCATGAAGCCACCCCTGCAGTGGGGGGTTCCTGCCCTCCTCTTCCAAGAAAAGACCCTTCCTCCCTCTCCATCCTTAACTGCTGCTCCAAAATGGGAAATAAAGGTCAGCAAGTAAACAGAGAGCAAATGAAGAGTAAACTCCTGTTGCCCAGGTTACAGGGATCTAAGCTGGTTTGGCTGATCCTTCTCCAGGATCAAACTTGGGACATGAATCCTCTACTATGTGGTAATCCCTGCTTTCCTTTGGGAACCAACCCTCCTCCTTGAGGTGCAGGAAACCATTCCCAGCCCCACAGCACAAGGGCAATGGGATGAGATAGGTGCTAAGCAGGAAACTCAAATGGTTCATGCTGGCCATGACTGCCCAAATCCAGCCAGGTCCTGCAGGCACATCATGGCCAGGGCCTGTGGCTAGTCCCCGTGCCAGCACTGCCAGCCCTTGCCAATGAAATCCTTGTCCCCTGGGAGTTTTTAAAGGCAAAGTCTCCACACCAATGCCCTGTGATCATCCCCAACACGTGGCTGTGCAGAGCCTGGGGGGACAGGGCTGACCCCTGATGGGGCACTTAGGGACACCCCATCCTTTCCCGTATCTCCTCACCCTCTGACAATTCCTGGCTCTAACGACCAACCCCCCACCGTTGTTGGCTGAACACATATTTGTTTCTGCCGAATCTCTCAGTAGCACAAAGTTTGCTGTTCCCTCCCCACCCTGGAATTCCTCCTCACGCAAGAACAGCCTCTCCCCACACCACAGTGGTGACTGCTCCCCGTGCCAGCTGCCAGAGCCAGAGCAGGAGCAACTCTCCTGAGCAAGGAGCCAGTGCACTGCCCTGCCCCAAGGAGGCAAACCACAGGGTTTTCATGGGATTTCATCCCATTCCCAGTGTAATATGGATGGGGTTTAACCCCTGCTGCTGGTGGAGCACTGTGCACGACTCACAAGCCTTGCAATCCACAGTGATGTCCCAAACCCCAGGGGCACTCTGTGGGGCTGTGCTCAACTAAACAGCCCAACACAACCAAAAATGGGAGGCTGGGATGTGCCAGCTGCCACCTTCCCTCCTGAGGCTGTGTATGATGAGATGCTTCATGCTGAGGGTGCAGCACCCCCAGCCATGCCAGGCCACGCCACCCCTGAGGGTGACCAGGTCTCATCCCCAGGTCAGGGGGACAGAAAAGCATGTGCTGAAGTCCTCCTGTCCCAGCAGGACCAAAATATGGGCTTACCTTTATAGAACCACAGAACTGGGTTGGAAGATCACCTTAAAGATCACGTTCCAACCCATATAAAGGTTTAGGGCCCCACTCCATGTTTTTTCCATGTGTATCCAAGCCCAGAGAAGGCTCAGGCACCTGCAAGACATGCACACTTCTATTCTGGTCCCCCACACGTGGGTTTCTAGCTCCAAAACAGGAACCTTTTGATTCCTTTTTCTCCGCTGTTAATCTATTTAGCTACAGGAAATTCTCCACATGAGGGAAGGAGACACCTGACCAGCACACAATACTTGGAAACTTCACTGCGTCCAGAAACACCAAATGCACCTTCATTTTGAGTGAGGGATGCTGAGGCAAAGCTTTTCAGCAAAGCTTTTGAGGAGAGCCAGGCTCCAGTGACAGGCAGCAGCACCAGGATGGAACTGCATCCCAATCCCTCCACCAAGTGCACCCCTGCTCCTCGGCAGCAGCAGGGCTCTGACCTCCTCCATGGACACTCCTGATGTCCCAGGAGGGCAGATTCACAGAGAGCTCCGAGAATTTGTGCTTTGGTCCCCTAAAAGTCTCACCCCAGCAAAACAACACTTACCTGGTTGGCCGATAGAAACTCCTGGGCGTTGTCGTTCATCCCCATGTACATGTTCTCCCCATCAAACTAGAAAGGCAAAAGAAAGAGTTAATAAAATGCCATCTGCACACCACGCTTCTGTGCATCCCAAATGCCTTCCTGGCTCTTCACTTCAGGAGCCAGAATTCCCAGAGAAAAGCCCTGAGCTGCTGTTTGAACACTTTGGAGCGTGTATGAGCACACCTTCATCCTGGTTATTGCAATGGGATGCGCTAACCTAGCATGGATATGGGATTTTTTCCAGTGAAATAAGGAATGAACCACTCCAAATAAATTAGTCAAATGTGTGAACCCACAGATGCACCCTGCAGCAAAGATCACTCAAAAGAAGCTGTTGCTAAAATTCCATCAATGAGATAGACCATCAATCTGATGTAGAAAGCCAACTTCCATCAATGCAAATGTCCAGACTTGGGCAGGTCCCATTCCATCCTCTTACAGACCTCTACAGAACCCTCAACACCAAAGCAAAGCTCCTGCAGCAATGCAGAACCACTCTGGAACATTCAGGAGGGGTCTCTGTGATGCCTTAGGAAGGCTGACCTGAAAGAGAGACTGGACAGAGCTAGAGAATAAAGGAGGCATTTATTGAAAGGCCTCCAGGATCCACCTTGGGCAAGACAAGAGCCTGGCCAGGGCTACACCCAAGGTGGACCCAAAATGGTCACAGAAATGGCTGACCGGTCATGAGGTCACACACTTTTATAAGTTTTGGTCCATTTGCATATTGGGGTTTAATTGTCCAATTCCAGCTCCAGGTTGTGAGGTCCCATCCTTCTTGTTCCTCCCTCCAGCCCACCCTTGTTTGTGCTGTTGGGCCTGAAAGTTGCTTTTGGTCTTCAGCAGGAAAAGGATTTGTTTTGTGTCCCTGCTCTGTGCAGAGCTGAGTGACACTGAGTGTGAGCTCAGAACTGCATCCGTGGGCAGCACAGAATCTGAAATACATGAAAGCTGAAACTCAAGGCATCATTTGTGCAAAGCCTGACACATCCATCCCCTCATCTTCTGTCCTCCTGCCTGCTGTGCCAGGACTCTGCTCCACAGCTGGACCATCCTCCTGTGTCCCAACAGCTCCAGCACAACCCAATTCCCAGCTGCCAATCCACTTATCAGGCCACAAAACCCCCATGGAGAGCTACAACTCCTCTCACTAATTAGCTACAACGGGAGCTTTTCACTCTCTCTGATTCCAACAGAAGGGAAGAAGCCCTCCAGGATTGTCTCCGGCTCGAAGTACGGCTGGGGCAGGCCTCAAGGCTGAGTTCACAAATTAATTATGGCAATAAAAAAGGGCTGTGCCATAAAACACTCCCCAGAGGAGGATGGAGGTACCAGCTGTGAGTGACACCTTGCACTTAACAAGGGGAAGAGCCAACCCTGCTGCCCTCACCAGCAGGATGATGAATTGGAGATCGTTCACCCCTCGCCTGTTCTCTCGCTCTCCGATATGAAGCTGATTCCAGTTATGCCTTAACAGAAATTGGCCACATTAAGAGCAATAAAAGCGAAATCTAAATAAAACCAGGTGAAGGTTTTCAGCCTAGACAATTAATTACACTTCCATTTCTCAGAGAGCTGCAGGATTAGCTATTAAAGTCAGCAGAGTTAGTGAAGCCAAGTGGGGGTAACAGGGCTCTGCTTGGCCTCAGACCCACTCTAATTGCCAAACTGTCCTCTGGCACAGCAAAGCAATTAAAAGCTGCAGAATTGGAGCAGGTATGGTGGCACTCATTAAGCCATACCAGCATCAGCTGCAGCAGGGTGCCAGAGGATTCCTGTGCAGCTGCCTGAGCCTGTGAGATCCATCAGTGAGGCAGGAGCTGTGGGATGCAATGAGCACCGGGACAAACAACTTCCCCAGAAGGCAGCTGGGTGCCGTCCACTTTAACCTGAATTTTCCTCCTGCTGTCAGATGATCCCTGGCACAGCCAGCTCCTGGCAGCACAGTTCCAGCTGGAGCTTCCAGGAACCCAGACCCAAGCAGCTGTACAGCCTGAATTCCCTCTGACAACCCCAGCAGACACACCTGGACTGGCAGCAGAGGTGCCAGGGGTTGGTGGAGAATCACAGAACCTCTAAGGTTGGAAAAGACCTCTAGGACCACTGAGTCCAACATTCTCCCAGTACTGCCAAGGCCACCAGTAAATGATGTCCCCAAGTGCCACATCACCTCTCATTAACCCCTCCAGGGATGGTGACTTCACCACTGCCCTGGGCCACCTGTTCCAGTACCTGACCACCATTCCAGTGAAGAAATTTTCCCTAATATCCAATCTAAACCTGCCCTGGTGCACATGAGGCTGATTCCTCTCATTCTACCCCTTGTTACCCACGAGAAGACACCGACCCACACCTGGCACCACCTTTTTCTCCAGGAAAAAAAAAATTACCTGGAAAGTTACATTCAGGAAACCAAAAGTATCCTCCAGTGGGTAGGCCCAGAGCAGGACAAACCTTCCCCTTTCTCCACATCCTTCTGTTTGTCAGAATGTATTTTTTATGGCTTTCTAATGTTCCCCTACCTCCATTCCACAATTCCTTCTGCCCTTGATGCCTTCATAACAACTGTAATGAATCCTGCATTCAGAATTACTGTTTCTCTGATTGCCAGGCTGAGCAGCGAGCCTGAAAATCAAGACTCAAAATGCAATGGAAACTTTGGAATTTCCCCACTGCTGATTGGATTTTTTCTGCTCTCCTCCAGGCTATGAAGGTGCAAACAAATTTATTAGAAATTCTCCCATCAGGATATTTTTTCAATTAGATGTTTGCCAGTTATGCAGCAGCCAGGTAGAGCAGATAAGCAATGTTCTCTCCCTATTCTCATTATTGTTTTGCTACAGAATGCACTTCAAAACAATCAACCCCATCATTCCGGGTAGATTTATGGTAGCAACAGAAATTTTAATATTTCCCTTTGGTTAGAAATGCCTCCTCCCCTTTTTTCTTCACTCTAGCTCCTGTTCTAGACCTGGATACAGCCATTCATCACTCTCCTTACCCCAAAATTACTCTCCTTACCAACCTGCACTGAATGATGTGGCAGGGATCATTTTCAAGTCCTAATTCAAAAGGAACATCCTCTTGTGCGGTTGTCTTAATCACCCTTTTGCTCAGTTGCAATTACTTAATTTTATTATTCTTTGGTTAATAGGAGCAGCCTATTAAGCAAATCAGTGGCTGATTCTCTCCTGCCTGAAATGAGCACAAAGCCAGGGAGGGAAGGGAAAAGAAAAGAGGGAAAGAAAATGGAAGGGGAAGAAAAAGAGAAAGGGTGAGGGAGAAGGGACAGTGCCCCAAATTCCACCAATTCTGTCAATAAAGTCAAATGAACACCACCAAACTTGGTCTGCAGGTGACAAGAACTCCAAGGCCAGGCAAGATTCCATCTCCTGCAACTGATGGATGAGGACAGGGATGATGCCAACCCCATCCAGAGAGGGGGTGCCAAGGACATCAGGGTGATGGAGACCAAGCCACAACTGCACCCCTCCATGGGACAGCCTAGTGAGTATTTTGGGCCCAAGCAAAAGATATAAGTGTGAGAAAACACCCTCTGAAATTCAGGTTTGCATGGAGAATTTTATTAAAAATATAATTCTTTTACTACAGCTCTTCCAGGGGAGCTGCAGCTGGCACTGCTCTATCAGCCCAGAAACGGAGCTCAATTCAGATGTTGTTGTACAAAGCACTTTTTAAATTTTACTGCTTTTCTATACTCACTTTGGTTTGTTATTTTTTGCTCCACAGCATTATTTTGAAACCTGTAAACGTGCCCAGAGGTCACACGGGTCTCATGTTAGCCAGATGAATATGAGAAAGAAAAACAAATGCAGGCAGCAGGCTGGGACAGACCCCAAAGTGCAGCAGCTGCGGGATCTCCAGCTCTGTGCAAACAGGGAGAACAAATGTTTGCTAACTGGGAAGGGCCCAGTGGAAAGAAACACAACCTCCTGCCAAGATTCCAAGAAGGTGTTACTTTTTCCTGGATGGCACTGCCAGCTTGTACAATTTTATTATGAATCTCGTCACATCCTTTTTATTTTGTGAGGGCCACAGACTGAGATGGAAACTTCAGCTCTGTAAGAAATTGTGGAATCACAGATTGGTTTGGGTTGGAAGGGCCCTTAAAGATCATCCAGTTCAACTTCCCCGACACGGGCAGGGACACCTTCCACTGGACCAGAGTGTGTGGGCAAAATTCATACGAGTAATACCTTCTGTGATACCTGCCAGATCTCAAAAGCCTTCCAAACTTTTTATTTCATTTTATTTTATGTGTGGTGAGTTTGGGGGTTTTTTAGTATGGGTTTTAGTTTTTGTTTTTGGTGGGGTTTTTTTGTTTGTTTGGTTAGTTGGTTGCTTCATTTTTTGTTTTTTGGTTTTTTGGTAGGAGTCTTACCTAAATTTTGACACTCATTTTTTGGCAATACTAGACCAGGGCACCTTAACTGCAAGTCGGCTGAGGTTCTAGAGCTTGAAAATGTGGCTTGTTAATACAAATCCAGCAGTAAGTAAGAGCCATCAGCACCAAGGAGCTACGAAATCACCAGGTAAGAACAAACTGGATGCCTCCAGTAGTTCCTACTGCTCAGAGCTATAAACACTTGCCTCTGGTCTGCCTCCTTGTACCAGGACACAGGAGATAGGCAGTGGATTGCCTCATGACCACCTCATTCCCACACTGGCTGCACTGGGGATGCCACATTTCCCGAGATATTCTTGGAATGCATCTGGGTTTGTTTCCCAGCAAGCTACACCTCAGCTACCACCAGCACCAAGAAAGAGTGACCCGAAGTAATGCCAGGCAAGCAATGCCTTTAGGTTTTTAGTGAGTAAAAGTTAGGACTCAAAACCTTGTGTCACACAGTTAATGTGCATTTAATGCTCCTCATTAAAAAAAAAAAAAAAAATAATTAAAAAAAAAATTGCAGCCCATGTATTGCTGGGCTTCACTCAGCTGCTTCAAAGGGCGCCATTCTCACCATGGGAAAACATAACTCTTCTTTAGAAAGTGTTCCAGGAGTAGTTTTGTCCACAATTAATTTTTATCAGCATTATCTTTGTGGCACATTCTGCTGTAACTGCACTTTGGCCATGGTGTTTCCAACCTCTGCGTCCCCACGATGCTGCTCCTGCACACCAGGCTCAGCCCTTTGAGGGATCCACACCCAAGGATGCTGGTGCTGGCAAAGATCCTCTCTGTACACATCCCTGGGATGTGAAATCCTCACCTCAGCCCTGCCCCTGCCAGCGCTGCTGCTGCCTGAGCTGCCTCTGCAAATTCCTGCAGGAGTAATTTAGCATCCCACCTCTTCAGGGAATACACGGCCGAGGTTAGCTTAATCTCTTTAACTGCAGGTCCCCCATTAAGGTCTTTACACAACCTCTGGCCCGCAGTGATCCACTTAGCATTATTTATTTGTGTGCTGAAATGCTTGGGTAGCCCCTGGGCTGATCCTGCCGGGGAGGGTCAGGAGTTCAGCAGGAGATTTACAGCTCCCCCCCAGGAGTGCCCTGCCGGGGAGGCTCCGCACGTCCAGCCGTGTCGTGTGTTTGGGGACAAACGGCATTAACAGGGAGCACGACCCCACAGCAGGTGTCAGAGGCAGAACACAAACGCAGCAGCCACGGGAGCCACCGCGGCTTTGAGGGGCTGGGTTTTCTACGAGCAGTGAATATCCTCACACATTATCCCAGGGGAAATTCAGCTCGACATAGCTGAAGTCTCGAGGCTTAAAGCCTTGCATTAAAAAGTGGCTTGTTTGGTGGATTTGTTTGTTTTAAGAACAGTTTACAAGCAGGATAAAAAAACCTGGTAGGAGTTTTCTCTCAAATACATCAGGAGGAGGAATCCTGCAGAGCTGGTGGGGCCAAGGTGTGCGGGAGGCTGTCAAGAAACTACAGCCAGGTGGGAAGGAAAGGAATGACCTGCACCAGCCTGGACACTGATGGGGTGAGTATTCAGAAATTCCTAAACCAGAGCATCTCCCTTGGAAAAATCCACCTGAGAAGCTCTCACACTGGGATGGCCAACAGGAAAACATAAAACCAACCAAGGAAATCCTAGGGAACCCCCATGGCCAAGTGACATTCACCCACCTGCTCTAAAACAAGGTGAGGGAACTCTGGGACCCTCATGGCAAAGACCTGGAGGGGCTGGAGAGTGTCCAGGGAAGGGAACAGAGCTGGGAAGGGGCTGGAGCCCCAGGAGAGGCTGAGGGAGCTGGGAAAGGGACTGAGCCTGGAGAGCAGGAGCTCAGGGGGGACCTTGTGGCTCTGCACAACTCCCTGACAGGAGGGGACAGCCGGGGGGTCGGGCTCTGCTCCCAGGGAACAGGGACAGGAGGAGAGGGAACGGCCTCAGGCTGGGCCAGGGGAGGTTTAGATTGGAGATCGGGCAAAGTTTCCTCATTGAAAGGCTTGTCCAGCTGTGGCACAGCTGCACAGGGCAGTGGTGTCTGCCCTGACACCATCCCTGCAGAGATTTAAAAGACATGTGGATGTGACACTTGGGGACATGGGTTAAAGGTGGCCTTGGCGGTGCTGGGTCAGTGATTGGGCCCAACAATCCCAAAGGTCTTTTCCAGCCTCACCGATCCAGTGATTTTAAATGTCTGGCTTTCTGTCTCTGCCCCAAAACACACAGGAGTGGGAAGGGGAAGGTTCCAAACCAGCAGGTCCGACTCCCTCAGCGTGAACCCATCACACTCCCAAACACCCCACGAAGGCCCAGAGGGAGCCAAGACGAGGCACCTTGTGCCTCACAGCCCACTGAGAGCTTGCTGAAGGGTCAGCAAGCCCCTGGGAAAGGTGAACTGATCTCTCTGGCTGAGCTTCTTGTAAGGTTCCTCAAAAACCAGCTCTAAACCCCAGAACTCAACACATCATGGGACCCAGGGGAAGGTTCTGCTCGCAGCAAGACACTCAGTAGGTTTTAGCAAGCAGAAGATCATGGTCCATGATCCATCTGCACTAAAATCCATCCAGTTCATCATATAACTGATCTGGAAGGGTTCAGTTTATTAATGAGACAGAAATTATTCAGGCCAGCTGAAACTAAAAGCGACTTTGAATAGCTTTGCATTAGGACTCTCGCTGCACTAAGTGGCACTGAGGAAATGGAAGATTAAATTTAACGTCAATAAATGCAAAGTAATGCACTGAAGAAAAGCAATCCCAGCGACAGACACGACAATGGGCCTTAAAATAGATGTTGCTGTCCAGGAGAGAAACTTTTCTGGAGAGTTCACTTCCAAGTTTTTCTCAGTCCTCAGCAGCTGCCAAAACCACCATTCAGGTTTTAGAAACAATCAGGAAAAGTGAAAAGAATGAAAGACCAAGTATTATTTTGCCATCTGGACTGCTGGAAGGAGAGAGGGCAACTGCAAAGGAGGGTCCAAGGTGTGGAATGCAGATGAGGAAAAAAGGGTGATGAAGGGACAGAAGGGTGTTAGATGGACTCAACAAAGATGTATGTGAAAAAATGAAATGAGAGAGGGGTTCTAACAGCCTAAAGCCAAGGAGACAGACATTGAGATTATTAGCAAATGAAATTACACCGTTCCAGAGAAGTTCTTCATACGGGACCCGAAAACAAAACCGCTTGCTGCAGGATGCTGTGGCTTAGAGGGATCCAGAACAGCAATAGGGCAAATGAGAGATGAGTAATAAACCCTGACCTGTGGGCTCCTGGGAGCTCTGTGGGCTGATATAACCTCATTTTTAGTCATGTGGGTGATCAGATATCATTGTGGGACCTCCATCCCTGGAGATACTCCGAGCTCAGCTGGACCAGGCACTGCACAACCCCATGTGGGTGGCCCAGCTTTGCCCGGGGGGCTCAGGACACACAGATGTCACTCACTTCTGGCAATATTTGGTGTTTGGGGGCTTCTGTGACATGTGATCACGTGATACTCACACAGACCTCCACCCCAAAAGCCTCTCCAGCATCCCCTTTTATTCTCCTGAAATGCCACCACTATCTGAGTGACAGCATTCATTTATCTAAGAGACTGGCTGGCTTTCTGTCAACACTGCACACAAAATTATTGTTATTACATTATTTGGGGGGGGGGATGAGGCCTTAAACTCATTTACCTGGATCTTTCAGAGCCTGCAAAGGAGTTCAAGCTCTTCACATACACACACAAAAAACCCGTCCACTGAAAGCTACAGGGAGCAGCAGAATTTAGTCTTAAGACTGACATGGAAATAGATTAATTTTTTTTTCCCATTTCATATTCTAATTACAATTCTTCTCCCCCTACTATTTTCTGTTCTCATTACAGTCTTAAAATTGCTCTGCAAATTCTGTACCTTATTCTGCTCTTCCTACCATCTTTGTCATGGAAATGAGAAACAGAATGTATAAGCATGAAAATATTGCAGAGATCAAAATTCTGCTTAACCCTTTCTCGTGCGACTCCAAGAAGAAGCGAAAGCAGCACAGAGCAGCTCATCCTCCATCCATCCATCCATCCATCCATCCATCCATCCATCCATCCATCCATCCATCCTCCTCTTGTCCTCCCAGCTGCTGCACTGAGGAGAAGGATGCTCAGAGAAAGGGTGATTAATTTAAAGGCCAAAGTCACTCACGGTTACACCTCGCGGTGCATGGAGGAGGGGTTGGGGTTTCAGCTGAGCAGGTTTTGCTCCTGAGGGCAGATGTTGATCTAATACATTTTGACTGTGTTCAGATGATTGTGTTTAGTTTTAGCCTGGTGTAATAATGCTGCTGGGGAGAGCTGCTGCTGGTGCACTGAGCTGTCCTGCTGCACTGAGTGCTCAGCACATCTCCAGCCTTTTCCGTGGCACGGAGAGCTCACCAGAGCTGCAGCCAAAAACCAAATCCTGTCTGATTTCTCTCCGAGTCTGGGCATGGATACAGAAATCAGGCTGCTGGGAGGGTGAGCAGCACCCACTGCTCCCACCCAGGACCTCCCCAGCCCATTGCTGACCAGCACAATGCTGTTTTATTTTGCAGCGCTGCTGCTGCAAGGCTCAGGCATGTACATCACTTCCTTCTCGAAACCAAACAACAAGCACATCCAGAGCTGTTTATCACAGGTGCTCGAGGAGTTTATCTGCAAAAAAATACAAATACCAGGCTCTTGCTGAGCTGGTCTTTCACCCATCAGCAGCTGAGTGAGCAGGAGAGCTGAGGGAACCTGGTGAGGGGAGGGAGGAGGGTACAGGGATGCAGCACCATGCTGGCACTGGCCTGGTGTGTGTTAAATAAATACAATAAGTGCTAATGAGCAATAACTGCACTGCCTGCTCCTCCAGCAACACTTGTAATTCACAGCAAGCTGAGAGAGGCAGAAAACATGCAAAGATTCTGAAAGAAGCCACGGAGACTCTGTGCTAGAGCAGTGCCAGCGTCAGAGGCACAGAGAAACATTGTTTTCTGCAAGATAAAACCTCGGGGCTGAGATAAAAATACAGCTGATACGTGTGTGCCTGGGAAGCAGCTACCAGCCCGGCTCTGCTCTGGGAGGCTTTTATGGAGATGCTGATTTCCACAGCAGCCAGAGGAACCACTGGAGAGGGGCTCCACATGGCTCTGGAATAGCCACGGAGGCAAGGGAGCAGCTGGGAATGAAGAAACCTTAAGCAGGGGAGATTCCCCACCCTGTAATTGGTCCCCTCTGCCCACGGAGTGTGCAGCGCAGGCAGTGATGCTCAGCCACACACCTGAGGTGAATTCCTGGATGGAATCAAAGCAGTTCCTTGGGGCAGCTGCCAGCACCAGCAGTGGCTGGGTGACGCTGGGTTTGATGTACACGGAGCAGGAATGGGTTTGGAAATCTCTTCATTTGCCTTTTCTCCACTGCACAGCGAGTAAATAACGAAGTGAGGAACAAGAGAGAGGAAGGGATGCCTCAAAGCTGGGCACTTTTTGAAGAGCATGTATTTTGCTTCCAATCCCAATGCCTTGCTGGCAGCTGCACAGGTCAGCAGCCTGGATCCCAAGTACCTCCTAACTCACTCCAAAAATTCCTAAAATCACATGTACTATTCTAATTGATACTCACAAAGAAAAACAGTAGCTTTAATTCACCCCACAGCCCCTGCTCTTTCAGCACAGATTAAATATTACAAGGAAATTCTTTACTCAGAGGGTGGGCAGGCCCTGGCACAGGGTGCCCAGAGAAGCTGTGGCTGCCCCTGGATCCCTGGAAGTGTCCCAGGCCAGGCTGGACAGGGCTTGGAGCAACCTGGGACAGTGGAAGGTGTCCCTGCCCGTGGCAGGGAATGGAATGAGATGAGCTTTAAGGTCCTTTCCGACCCAAACCTCTTTTCAAGCAAGAATACATTTCTGCCCCTCCCCACCCCAGAATTCAAGACCTTGTATATTTTCTTCCCTTGCGAAGTATAAGAGAAACAAATAATTGATTTTTCAACACCATGGGGAACATTATGCAAAACTAGCTATTTGGGAGGAAAATAAAAAACCAGAGATCTTCCATGCCAGTCATTTAGAAAATAGTTTCCAACACATAGATATTTGGCACCAGCAAAAACCTGCTTTCTGTGGTTCTGCACTCCACTTTGTATGCAAATATCTTGCAGTGGTACTTAGAATGATTTGAAAAAAAGAAAAAAAGGGCTGACAAAGTGCAATCTAGTTCACAATGTTTGGACATGTTCCTGACTCAAAAAGAAAAAAAAAAAAAACCAAACCAAAAAACGAATGAAAAGGGAGGTCTTTAAAGACTAAATCAGACCCAACCCTAAACCAAGGATGATAGGAAGGCAGATTCTGAAATTGCAAGGTCAGGCTGGACAGAGCAAGCTGCTCCAGAGGAACCATGTGGTTCCATGTCCTTGAGAAGGGCAAAACCCTGGGAAGCAGTGGATGGAATGGTGTGGCCAGCAGGAGCAGGGCAGCGATCCTTCCCCTGTGCTCAGCACTGGCTGGGCAGCACCTCGAGTGCTGTGTCCAGTTCTGGGCCCCCCAATTTAGGAAGGACATGGAGGGGCTGGAGCGTGTCCAGAGAAGGGCAGCAAGGCTGGTGAGGCGTCTGGAACATAAGTCCTGTGAGGAGGGGCTGAGGGAGCTGAGGGTGTTTGTCCTAGAGGAAAGGAGGCTCAGAGGTGACCTTATCACTCTACAACACCCTGACTGGAGGGTGCAGCCAGGTGGGGATCGGGCTCTTCTCCTAGGAAAAGAGGACACAGCCTTAAGCTGCGCCAGAGGAAGTTTAGGCTGGACAACAAGAAAAAATTCTTCTCTGAAAGAGTGACTGGGCACTGGAATGGGCTGCCCAGGGAGGTGGTGGAGTCACCATCCCTGGATATGTTTAAAAAAATGCCTGGATGTGGCACTCAGTGCCATGGTTTTGATGCCTTTTTGGTATTACCTAAAAACAGAGTCCAGACAAAATTAAAAGAATAAAAAGCAGTTATATTTACTGAAGGGCCTTCAGGTATGTCTAGGGCAGAAAAAGCCTCCCAGGGGCTACACGCAAAATGGATCACAGGTCTCAGTTTTCACACACTTTTATAAGTTTGGTCCCTTTGGATATTGGGGGCTAATCTTCCAGTTACAGCTTCAGGTAATGAAGTCATTTACCCCAGGTTTGTTCCCCCAACTCAGTTTTGTTTACATCCCTCAGGGCCTGAGGCAGTGAGGTGTCCCTGATTCCCAGGCCTGGAGAGGAATTGTTGTGTCTGACCAAAATGGGGAAGCAGCAGCTCACACTGTGTGTGGAGTTTAGAGTTACACACTAAAGAACTGCAGGATTACAAAAAAAATGGGGAAAATAAAAGCTAAAATCCTAAGGCAACAGTTGATGAGGAGGTGTTGGGTCATAGGTTGGACTTGATGATCTCAAAGGTCTTTTCCAGCCTGGTTCATTCTGCGATCCTGTGATTCTCTGCAGCGGGTCAGGAGCAGGGCTGGGGAGGTGCAGACCTGTGGGATGCACAGGCTCCCATCACTGCTGGCAAGGCTGAGGCTGGAGCTGCACCACCCAAGCTGCAGACACAGCAGCAGGGCTGGAACTTCACACTCTGCAGAGCCGAGGCAGGCCCAGGCAGGGTTTTACAGAGGCTGGGCTCAGCAGCTTTCCCACGGGCCGTACCAGCACATCGGAAAGGTGCCTCCCCAGGCAGCACCACCACATCCTTGTGGCCCTGTTTCATGAAGTGCTGAGTTAGGCTGGTCACACAAAGCTGCTGAGCTGTGTTTCCAGGGCGCTGTGCACGTCACAGCCCCATCACCCTGCTGCCCTGGCCTTGGTTCACTCAGTCCACCTGGTGCACCCAAAGCTTCATTCCAAACCTCTACTATTAAATACAAAAAAAACCCCAACCATCTCCCCCAAGCACTTCTAATTTCAGCCTCTTTTCCTTTTTTTTTGCTACCTCTCTGTTCACTTTATTAAACTTTCCATCAGATTTTACTGCCCTCTAACTTTTTCATTAGGGCCAAAGGTATTCTGTGCTTACTGCAACCAAGCTGGCCTCAGGTTTACTTGTTCAGTATCTCCCTTAGTGCTGAAAATTGTCAACATCTTAGAAAGACAGTTAAAAACTCATTAAAATTAATGAAATTAATCCGAAAAAAGCACCTCTGATTATTAGTATTATGCCCCTGCCTCCCTGTAAATAATTGAATAAAGATATTATTATGACTATTACTATTATTATTACTATTATTAACCCTAACAAGAAGTTTAAAGCATGCTGATGAGAAAGAGAAAAGAGCAGCTTTGCCTGACTAATTAATGACTTAAATAAAAATAAACAAAGGGAGTCTTCCTGATTTTAGCAAAGTCCTGCCTTTTTCTAAACAGTTAAAAGCAAGACTGACAGCTTTATAGATAGGGAAATGGGCAGATAAGATAAACATGCACAATACAAACTTGTCCAAAGCTTTTACAGTCTTTCTCTGCACCACTTCCAGCTCATTAAATTACAGTATTACTATAGATTTGCAGCAAAATTATCTTTTATCTCGTCTTCTTTTAAAGCTATTTGGCGTTTGCTGGTATTTTCTATTATAAATCTAATTGCAGATTCCAAACAGACAAGGGCTCATTAAGCCTTAATTATGCACATGTTGTTTTCAATAAACATTTTCATTTGGACTGCTGTGAGCTGTAATTGTTCCGAAGGCACTGCAGCCTCCCATTACCCACTTCCCTGGGATGGCAAAAGCTACTTTCAAGTAGGTCAGGGCTGGACTGGAAAATCTGTTTGGAACCTGTGGAGTTTGGGTTGTGCTGCCCCGGTGGGAATGTTGGCAGGGAGTTTTGGGATGCCCACAGGGATGGCTCCCACCTGCACCCAGCCCTGTTGTGGGGTTAACCACAGATTCATGGAATGGTTTGGCCTGGGAGGCCTTTAAAGATCTTTTATTTCCAACACCCCCAGCTTGGGCAGGTGGAGGGGAGCAGGGAGGAGCCCTGGGCATGGGATGGGGAATGGGATTGGTGCTCACTCTTCACAGGGATTAAAGCCACAGGGGATGATGTGCCAATGACGCCTTAAGCTTTAGCTTTCATATTTTCAGATTCTGTGCTGCCCAGGGCTGCAGTTCTGAGCTCACATTCAGTGTCACTCAGCTCTGCACAGAGCAGGGAGACAAAACAAATCCTTTTCCTGCTGAAGACCAAGAGCAACTTTCAGCCCAACAGCACAAACAAGGGTGGCTGAAGGGAGGAACAAGAAGGATGGGACCTCACAACCTGGAGCTGGAATTGGACAATTAAACCCCAATATGCAAATGGACCAAAACTTATAAAAATGTAAGACCTCGTGACCCATCAGCTATTTTTGTAACCATTTTGGGTCCACTTTGGGTGCAGCCCTGGTCAGTCTCTGTCCTGTCCAAGGTGTATCCTAAAGGCCTTTCAATAAATATCTGCTTTATTCTCTAGCTCTGTTTCAGGTCAGCCTTCCCAAGGCATAACCAACAGCTTACCATTGGCTACAGTTGGCCAGCAAGACTTCTGCTTGGGAGTTCCTGCTGGGAACAGGCTGCCCAGGGCAAAGCTGGAGCACCATGGTTGGAAGTGTTAAAAACACAAGAGGTGGCATGGCCCAGAATGGCTTAGTGGTGGTACTCAGTGGAAAGTTGGATTTGATAATCTTGGAGGTCTTTTCCAACCTTAAAGATTCCATGATTTGAGCACCTCTGAGGATGCTGCCAGCTCAGCCCAGGATCTGCCAACAGCTGGGCTCCAGCCCAAGCCCAGGTCCTCTCACAGCATGGCCACAAGCACCACAGGGTAAAAACGTTCCAGCCCACCCCAAACCAAATGAGGGTGGTGGGGAGCCCTCTGCACTTCTTGTTGAAGCCCTGGTTCTGTTATGTTCTGTTTGCACTCTGAAATAAGTAACCCACAAGAAGAGCTGAGCTTTTATTAGCAGCTCAGTCTTCCTCCTAACAGCACGAAAGCTGCCTTTGCTCACACTCATGAGTTACCAGAGCAGGAAGGAGCTTCAGGATGACAACTTTGAGGTCCTGGATCCTTCCAGCCTCACCCACCCCTGTGGCTCCCAGGCTGCAGTGCCCAGGGCAGCAGAGTGTGGCTCTGCCCCACCCCAACACTCCAGTGAGGAGCCACCACACCCAAACCTCACCAGCCTCCCCCGAACCTCTTCAGGGGAGAAAAAGCTCCTAATAAATAATTTCCCATCTTATGAAGGGTTGGGGCTCCAAAGGCAGGCTGGAGGTGCTGGTTGCTGCTGGACCCAGGAGTTTGAAAGGTTTTGGCACCACTGGAAAGAGCACAATGTGAATACAGTGTTGCAACTTCTGCCCTAAATTCCTGCCAGCCAGGTATTCAACATTCTATGTCAGGACAGCAAGGGTTGTCAGAAAAGGCCTTGCTTCTTTAAGAAATTAGTATCCCCCTTCTCCAGGTTTCCTTCTCTCTTCTCAGTGTAGGACATGATGAATCCTGTCCTGAAGACTCACGTTGCACTTTCAGAAGGAAAATGTGTCAGAGTAAGCATGAAAACTTATGGCCTTGCCTTTGAAAAAGAGAAGTTTTCAAGCAATAATTTGACCCAGAAAGGTTTTCTAGGTCATTTTGACTTGGCATGTATATGCCTGACCCACTAAATCTACCACAATAAAATTACAGAGTTCGTTCCAGCCTGTCGGTGTCAAATCATTCATAAATGCAGATGCACTGTTTACCCAACTGCTATTCATGTATTCACAGGGAAGGTCTTGCCAGGCTCCTTCTGGGGGGAAGGATTTGCCCTGTTCAGCATTAGCTCACGCTGACAAAGGGAAAATGTAAAAGCTGCCCTGACAAGCTGAGCTCCCATCTTCCTCCCACAGCCCTCACCCTCGGATCACACAGGACTTATGGCTGTGCCACCCTTCCAGGGCTGGTGACACTCCCCAAACTGACCTGCTGTGGGTCTGCCATGGGCAGGGAACACCAAGGCCTGGCTGTTGTCACCTGTGTGGGTGCAGGCACTAATCAGCACAGTCACACTAATGAAGAAGCATTAATCCGTGCAGTACCCTGCTTGAGAAACCACAAAGGTGACACTGGAGCTGCCACCAGAATGGCCCCGAGGAGCCCAACATGGGCTTTACAAGGGAAGAATCTCATGTTCAGCCTGCCAGGACACACAGAGGAGCTGTGCTCAGTGCTGCTGGCTGCCAGTCACAATTACCAACGCCAAAGGGTTTTCTTAAATCCACTTTCTTAAATCCACTCTAATATTTATGAATTCTTATATATAATCCAAGCAATGCCTGTTAAAGGAACAATTGTGAGGGGTATTATGGAATATTGCTGTCCATGACTGTGTGGGCTGGGCTGTCAGAGCAGTCACCTGCATGGGCTTCATCCCCTCTCCAGAGGAGAAAACATCACCTGACGAGCCAAAGGGACTCCAGGGCCGGGTCCCTGCAAACAGCCTTCCCTCCCATGGGGCACTTCAAACCAGCACATGTGAGGGATGCTGTGGATGGACTTGCTGGCTCTGGTTTTCATCCACATAAGCAGTTTTATCCTTGGATCCTGGACCCGAGCACACCTGCAGCCAACACCTCCAAACAGGGGCTGCAAGGCCAGGTTGAAAGCCTAAGCAGATGGATACCCAGCCCCCTCCCAGGATGTCCACCCTATTTGTGCCAGCAGGGTAAAGCACCAGGGACTGCCCCATAACTGCTGTGTCCATGGACTGCCCCCTGCCCCATAACTGCTGTGTCCATGGACTGCCCCTATCCCATAACTGCTGTGTCCATGGACTGCCCCTATCCCATAACTGCTGTGTCCATGGACTGCCCCCTGCCCCATAACTGCTGTGTCCATGGACTGCCCCATAACTGCTGTGTCCATGGACTGCCCCCTGCCCCATAACTGCTGTGTCCATGGACTGTCCCCTGCCCTATAACTGCTGTGTCCATGGACTGCCCCCTGCCCCATAACTGCTGTGTCCATGGACTGTCCCTGCCCCATAACTGCTGTGTCCATGGACTGCCCCCTGCCCCATAACTGCTGTGTCCATGGACTGTCCCTGCCCCATAACTGCTGTGTCCATGGACTGCCCCTATCCCATAACTGCTGTGTCCATGGACTGCCCCCTGCCCCATAACTGCTGTGTCCATGGACTGCCCCCATCCCATAACTGCTGTGTCCATGGACTGCCCCCATCCCATAACTGCTGTGTCCATGGACTGCCCCCTGCCCTATAACTGCTGTGTCCATGGACTGTCCCTGCCCTATAACTGCTGTGTCCATGGACTGCCCCCATCCCATAACTGCTGTGTCCATGGACTGTCCCCTGCCCTATAACTGCTGTGTCCATGGCACTGTCCCACTGTCCCATAACTGATCCCCATGTTTCCAGAGAAAAGGACTCTCTGCTGAGATTTTCAGCATGCCTAAGTCAGACACATAAAAAAATCTCATTTAATGGGATAGCTAATTATAAGTACCTCACACTTTCTCCACAACCATTTAGTGGAGGAAAGTGATTTCCACCAGTACTCTGCATCCTGATTTGGGAAGTCACACAAGATTTCAGGCCCTCCAGTGAATATCTTCCATTTTGTATTTCAGCTGCACCTCTGTAAAGATACCTTTTTTCCTCACTTCCAAAATTTCCCTAACTGTTAACAGAAAGAATCCTCCTTGTTCTGCGAGCGAGCAGCAGGAATTAGACCAGTGCTGCATGTTACGTGGTAAAACAGCCCCAGACTCCGCTTTGGTTGAGCTCTTTTACATCAATGAACGTTTTCTTTATTCGAATTTGTATTATAGAGATTTAAGCATCCTGGAGAGATGAAAACACTTAATTTGTTACTGCCTGAGCCTAATCTTTTGTTTCCCTCTGTTGCCCTGTAACCTGTCCCTCTGTGATCCTCTAATGCTCCTCGTGCAACATCTTCCCCACCTGCTAATTACAGGCTCCATTGTGCCAGATAATTCAGCCCCAGCGAGGCTGCAGGGTGGTTCTGCATCTCCAAACCGTGTTTCGCTGCTGCCTTCAAAACCAGAGGAATTAATCACCTTCTCCAGTTGGTAAGTGGGACCAGACACTTGTGTGCTCATTGGAAAGGAAAACAACTCTGGTTCCTTTCAGCAAAACATAATGAATCTCCCAGAGAGCAGGAAGCTCGTAGTTTATATTTCTTGGAAAAGAGTGTATTAACATATTAAGTCTAAAAATATATCTATAAATCTTTGCAAGTCAGAGCGGAAACAAGAGGCAACGTGGCTGGCTCTGAAGGAGCTGCAAGTGCTGACACAGATGAGCCCCCAGCAAACACTTTCTGTGCAAATCACATTTACCTTTGCTGCCTGCCAGGGCTGCAGTTTAAGCCTGCTAGAGATACTTACTGCAGGCAGCCCAGAGACCATCATTTTGGTACATGACATCCATCCATCCATCCATCCATCCATCCATCCATCCATGCATCCATCACCTGAAAATCCCCCAACCCAGCACGACACCTGAGGGCATTTAATTATTCTCCTCTGAATTCAGGAATTAGGCTCCTGGGGGGTTTCTGCTCTCCCACCACTGCTGAGCCACGGTCCCATCAGCCAGTGAAAAGTTTGGCAGCAATCACATCCCTCTGCCCTTTTCTGAGGGTTCCCAGACAGGCTTTGTGATGATGTTGGGGGATATGGATTAGACCACCCACCCCAAACATTAGGAAAAGCATTTTATCACCAGCCTAAACTCCAGCTTATGTCGTGGCAAGAGCATCTTTAGCTTTGCCTCTCCAGCACAACAGTCCCAAAGGAGTCTATAAAATGCGACAGGCACAAAATCACCAGTGAAAGCAGCTGCTCTGAAAAAGAGCTCAGGGCTGGCAAATGCCACATCTGGCCCTAAGAGAGACTTGGAAAGCAAACCTGAAAACAGGGACAAGTGTGGCAGGGTGAGGGAGACTGGTGACAACAAAGCAGAGCCAGAGGAGCTGTAAGAGATCACGAGGGTCCCAAAGAACATCCTGGGGCCCACCCTCAGCGATGAGGCTTTTGAGAGAGCCAGTGTGTTGATGCTTTCCAAGGTTTCTTCTCAGAGCTCTCTATAAAGAAAATGTAAAGCTTTGAACCCACCTCCATTCGAGTTTCAGCCCATGGCAATAAAGGTGCATTTTCCACTGTTGTGGATGCTCTCAACTGAAATTTCAGTTCAATACAGCTGCTCTGTGAGGAGTTGACTTAAGCCTAAATTATTACCAGGCTGATCTCAACTGTGTGAAGAGTTCCCATACCAAGCTGAGCTTTGGTTTAACCAAACTGGGCTTTAGATGTGGGTGGCACTGAACACAGACCTGAGGCTGCTAAAGGCCTTGACAAAACTGAGCCTGGGACTTGTATTTTGAGTGGAAATAATTAACAACACACCAGCAGAAGTATTTAACCAGGTCTCCTGTTGCTCAATATCTTTATTAATGACCCGAAAACTAGGCTGCAGACTGAAACAAAGTTTGCAGATGAAAAGAACATTATTTAGGTTAATTACAAATGAAGAAGTCTTGGGAATTTCTGAGCCACCTAACCAAGCAGAAGGGAACATCAGAGCAGGAGAAACCCTGTGCTGACAAATCCAAAAGAGTCCATGCAGGAAGGAAGGGTCTGAAATCCTTCTGGACTTTAACAGGGGGTAAATTCACTGAGCAGTAAGTGGTAAGACCAACCACACCACGTCAGCTGCCCCATGCAAACCTCCACTGAAAGCACGGCAATATCAAAATGATAGAGTGCAAAAATAACAGGTGAGAAGAGAACACAGAAAATCCTGTAACGTTGTTATCCAAACTGTCAGCACACACTTGCTCCAGGTGCTGAATTCAGTTTCACTCCCTCCTTCTCAGCAGAGAGAGAGATGAGAAAACAAGGGAAGAAAGATGGGAAACCAAAGCCCTGGGGCGAGAGAGGACATTTGAAACACGGAGGTGTTTCATGGGAGAAAAAAGGAGAAGGCCTTGTTTTCTCAAAAGAGGAGGTGCAGAGACATATGACAACATATAAAATCAGTATTTTTGGCAAATCATTGCACGCAGGGATACAAGTCCCCAGCACAGAGGCTATTCCTGGGAGAGGGTCGCATCAGGAGCTGGTGGGATTCCCAGTGCCCCGGGAAAAACTGCTCTAATCTCGCCCCAAATGGGCTCATTTAGAAACGATCACGGTCCCCACATGTGAAATCCAGATAACTGTGTTTATCTCCAGCGCAGCCATGAATCACTTCGTGATGCTCCTGCAAGGAGCAAAGCCCGTGAGTTCACTGAAAGGAGGATCCCCCGTCCTGCCACTCCAGCCTCCTATCTCCAGTTTTGTAATGCAGATGCAGCTCCCACTGGGGGCTGGGTCAGAGCCAGAATTCATAGTGAAACAAATCAGGGCTCTGTACACTGAAAGCAGAATTTCAGGCTAAAAATATGCTCACATATCTTGAAGCACAGGGTAATACTTATAGGAAAACAAAAAGGGCCAAATTCACCTCTGGCTTTAGATTTCTATGAGCAGTTTCGCTCCGCCCACCTCAACAACCAAAAAAACCCCACAATGTTTTCAAGACAGTTTCATTTCAGAGCACTAAAATCACATTCTGAGCCAAGAGGCGTGAGAAACTCAAAAGCACCATAAAACCATCCCTGCCTCTGGTTGTTTTGGGGGTCTTTGTTTCCACGGTGGTTTCCTGAGCTTCAAGGAGACAAAGCTCTTTCTTCCCACCGAGTGATGGTGAACCTCACATGGGGGAGCAAAGCCTAACTAGGAGGGAGAGGACGAGATTCAGGTGCCCAGCAGGGACACACGAAATCCCACCACGAGATCCAAGCTCCTGGTGCCCAGCACCATCTGCTTCCCCCACCCCAGCTCTGGTGACAGAAAATGGAGCAGCACAGGGTGATATCACAGAACCCCAGAACGGCTTGGTTGAAAGGGACCTTAAAGTTCCTGTGTTCCCACCCCCTGCCATGGGCAGTGACACCTCCCACTGTCCCAGGGTGCTCCAAGCCCTGTCCAGCCTGGCCAATGGTCCTTGGAGACCAAGGAGCTGCTGGGCCAAGGTAATTTGTGCTTGCACCAACAATGCTCATGCAGGTTCACTCAGCAGGCCAGGGTGAGGAGCAAGGGCTGGGTCATGGCAAAGACAGAGAATGCAAAACAAAAATGCAGGGTTTAAATGGTTTGGCCAATTTTCCTTACCCTCCTTCCCATGAAGACAGGCTGAGAGTTGGGGTTTTCCAGGCTGAAAACAAGAGAAGGCTCTCAGGAGAGCTCAGAGCCCCTTCCAGGGCCTAAAGGGGCTCCAGAAGAGCTGGAGACGGACTAGGCACAAGGGATGGAGGGACAGGACACAGGGAATGGCTTCCCACTGCCAGAGGGCAGGGATGGGTGGGAGATTGGGAGGGAATTGTTCCCTGTGAGGGTGGGGAGGCCCTGGCACAGGGTGCCGGGAGAAGCTGTGGCTGCCCCTGGATCCCTGGAAGTGTCCAAGGCCAGGCTGGACAGGGCTTGGAGCAGCCTGGGACAGTGGAAGGTGTCCCTGCCCCTGGCAGGGGATTAAAACAAGATCTTTAATGTATCTTCTAACCCAAACCATGCCAGGACTCCTCCAAACAGGACAGCTCTTCCAGCATCACCCAAACACCTCACACCAAACAAACCCATCCCAGTGGATGGGCTGGCTCTTCCCACACGTGATTCCAGGAAAAACGAGGGGCAGGAGGAGACGAGCAGAGCAACCCAGTCCCACAGAGCCCAGGCTGCTGGTAGTCGCTGATTGCAGGCTGTGCAGGCAAACCCATTCCTGCACCCTGCAGTTGCAACAGGCTCCTGTGAGCTCCGTGTCCAACCTTCCATCAAGCAGCAACCTGAGTATTTTTAACAGACTCTTCTGTTTGAAGCTTAAATTTGTAAAACCCACCAAAAACAACGGCAACCACAAAAAAAAAAAAAACAAAACAAAGCACCGACACCCCAAGGAAGCAGCCTGGAGCTCAGAGACTGCTCAGCTCCACAGCAGGTGAAAGCAAAGCCCATGTTTCCAAAAAAACCCAAACCAGCCTCCTGTCATTCAAATGGTATTTGAAAGTGAATGAGCTGCCAACCAATCAACTCCCCATCAGGATTCAAAGAACAGTATATCCAAACCTCAGGGCTGTGGCCAAGTATGTGTTTGCAATGCAGGAACACTACAGCAGCAGCAGCAGAAGCCGTTTGCAAGAGTAAATGAGGTTATTTTGGCAGCAGAGCGGATGTAGCAAACAAGCCACTTTAACTGAATATGGTAAACAGAGATGGAGTGATTATAGGAAGAATGAATGTAATCGGGTTCCGAGTTGCTCTGAATTGCCTCGACTGACCACAACATCTGATAAAACCAATGGAAAAAGTTCTGGTTTCCTCTTGCATATAATTGATTATCTTACTGAGATCTACTGGTTTACACACACACACACACTCACAGCCCTCTGAAATTCAGTTACTTGGTGGTGCTGCCAGAAATAACCCAGAGCAGGAGCAGTTACATGGTATTTATTTTTGTCTGGGGTTACAAACTCCAGAAGTGAGAAAGGAGGCAAAGCCCTCTCCCAAAATAAGCACCTGGGAGGTTTGCCTTGAGGAGCTGAGGTGTAACTGCTCTGATCCACACTCAGCCAACACTGCTCCTTGCTTGCTTCTGAGACAGGGAGGTGGGGAACATGCTGAGTGCCATTAACCAGATCTACCTCAGGGCTAGATTTCTTCTTAAAAAAAGAAATGCTGGCTTTGATTTATTAAAAAAAGATAGAAAAGTGTCTTTGGAATTTCCCCAGTGCCATGAGCGGGCAAATAAAGATGATGGAACAGCCCTGTGCCCTGAGAGGGATGTGGGATACAGCCAGGGTGAGCAAGCTGTGATTCGGGATGGAGAGGGGACAGGAGCAATGGGCCATCCTCTGTCCTGGCTATTAGGCTCCTTTCACACAGCTGCCTCGGGCCAGAGGAGTTTTGCAAAGACCAGGTTGGATTTTTGCAGCATCCCATGGCTGCTACCACCTCCTGCCCCAGACACACTCACATCTCTTCGCCTTGGCTTCTGCCAGAAGTCATTCAAGAACAAAAAACAAACAAAAACAAGCAAAAGAAAACCCAAGAGGACCTGCAGTTTCTTCTTGCTGTGGTGACAGTGAATCCTGAAGCAGAAATGTGCCAAAAAGTCGGGCAGGGGGTGGCTGGGGCTCGGCAGGGTGCCGGGAAGCACGGCGAGCTCGCCTGCCGACAGCGGGAAGGAGCCAAATATCCACAAACAAGTTTCCTGTCTGAAATTAATTTACTTACTGAAACAGCACTCAGCAAAACCTGTGATTAATATTTTCCTCCCCAGGCTCCTAACATGACAAAACAATAATTAATGGAATACGAAACTGAACCTGAGTTACAGTAAGTGTAAAAATATTATTGTTTCTTTTATCTTCGCTTCTCTTTATCCCTCCCAGTGGTGGGAGACACCGAGCCCTGTGCTCTGCTTTCCAGGACAATGCTCTGCACTGGCAGGGACATGGGGCTGATTTTTTGGCACCTGTCCCTGGTTACCTGGCACTCAGCTGGACAGAGGAAACCCAGCTGGGAGCTCAGGAGGAGGGTGTAGGGAAAGGTGTAGGGGAAGCAGCATGGTGGGGAGCGAGCCCATCCCTTTTGGTCATGTCCATCCTTGTGGGATATGATTAAATGCAATGAAACAACCAGGAGGCAGCTGGAGGATTCAATCCTGAATGCCCTGTGCTGTGTTATTTTGCCCAATGATTTCAACACCCACCTTCCTTTAATCTATTCCCAGCTGTGGCACGGCACTCCCTGGCCCTGCTCGAGTCTCAGGCTGCCTCCATCCCAAAAGCACTCCTGGGCAAGCAGCCTGTGGTTTTTAAGGGATCACTCACAGCTGGAATAAACCAGCAGAAGAGGGTTTAAATAACAGCTTTAGTAGCACAAATTCCTCTCTGGAAAGCTGAGTGGGGACATGCTGGGAGAGGGTGCCAGGCCCAGGAGAGGGGGGCAAGGTGCCCACAGCAACTCCTGCCACGGTGGATGGCAAGGTTGGGATGATTTGTCCAAAACCCATCCTTTGGCCTTCTCAAGGCAGGGACACCTTCCATTAAATCTGGTTGCTCCAAGTTCAATCCAACCTGGCCTTGAACACTTCCGGGGATCCAGGGGCAGCTACAGCTTCTCTGGGCATCCTGTGCCAGGGCCTCACCACACTCTGCATAAAGAACTTCCTTATATCTAATCTAAATCTTCTTTTAAATCTAAAAATCTCAATATATTATCTAAATACAAGGTCACCTTGAATCCTGTTTACAGAGCAATTATTTAAATAAAGCAATTGTTAAAGTCCTCTGGTGGACTTTTATCAAATTTTGATTTTTGTCTGCATCTCTAAAGCACAAATTGATTGTGTTTCTGTGATTAGAGTACAGCTGTGAGGTTGAGCTAAAATACTGTGGAAATTATACTGTACACACATGCAAATTCACATACACAGACTTGACATTATATACTTACATATTTCTATGCACACATAGAGATAACACAAGAGCCCCACACATGTATTTATATGAACATTGAGCCTGGGAGCTCAGTTTACTCTCTTGGTGCTGTACCAGCCTGGCAGGCACAGGGCTGGGAAACCTGGAGCTGTGGGGCCAGGTGGGAGCTGCTCTGCACCCCATTTCCCCCCACTCCCCACAGCCACAGGCACCCAACTGTAAAACCACAAAGCCCAGCTCGAAGGCAGCAGAGCAGAGCCCCTGGCGTGGGAGTCAGCTCCAAACCCAGGGAAAGGGGAACTATTAGGGAAAATTGACTACATTTGTAAGAGTCTTGCAACTCCTCTTTTTTTTTTTACCCTTGTAGAGGTTTGGGACAAGCCCAGCCCAGGGTGAGTCACACAAATAAAGCACCTGCTGCTGCAGGCTGTGCTCTGTGGGGGCTGTGCCAGGCAGGGGACGTGTCACCGTGACGCCTTGTACCTCCACTAATGACTCTGAGATCAATGGCACGGAAGATGAAGAAGAAAGTGATTTAATTTTCAGATCAACGGGTTACACAAGTACACAAAGCATTTCCTGTCAAAGAAACGTGCTACCTTGATTCCTTCCATCCTTCAGCTGAGGGAGCAGCAGAATGCTGTTGCATTGCCCATTTTTCATTCCTGCACTCTTCCTGAGACCCTGGGATGTGGAAGACCCCACTAGACTTTCATTTTATGTAGAAAAGACACAAAACTGATGGGATATTTCCCTTTTTAGTAGGGCACTTTGGTTGCCCTGATAAATAATTGCCCAGGTTTGCAAAACACTCGGAACACAAAGCAAGAGGAAGACTAAAGTCTTTAAGAAAAACAAACCCCAAAGCAACTAAATCTTGGCACGTGGGTCACAGGGACTGTAAGGAGCAAACCTAAAGGTAAGATGGATATAGAAAAAAAGTGGAACTAGGGCAAGTGGAGAGCCCAGGAGAAGAGCTGGGTGATGAGCTGGAGAGAGGGCTTCACTCCCTGCCCCTCACAGGACCTGCTCTAACTCACCTGCAGGATAGGGAACAGCCAGGTGAGGAACACATTTTCCCACCACTTTGAGTTCATTATCTGAGAGCTTTCTGGAAGCCTCATCCAGGAACTGATTCAGTTGAAAAAGTCAGGTTCAGCACCCAAGCCTTCCAGTCAGCACCGACTTCTACTCAGCATTGGGCTGGGAGATTTTTTGAGCTTGGTAATTAAAACCCACTTAAAAGAGTTTCCTCCATCCTCAAGAGCCTCGTGATTTACTGTAGCTCCTACTTGAACTCATACATGTCTTGTATTTCCAGACATTAGGTAATGAGGTTTTTGTGGTCCACAGAGCTTTCTCACCAATCCTCTTGAGTTTGCAGCCAGCAGCAATGACTACACACACAAACACTGAGAGAAAAGTCCTCAGGATTTGCCATTAGATACTCCAGAAACTGTCAGATCACACACAGACCTTACCCCAGTCTATCTTAACAGCTAAGGTCAGAGTGATCCAGGCACAACAGGTTGATGTCCTGGTGGAGCCCAGCTGTGTGAACTGTGTTGGCCTCGCTTCTCACTGACCCCTAAATCTGACAGAGATGTGGCAGACCCCACCAAGCCCCAGGATGTGATGGGCTACCCAAAGTGCCTGTTGAGGGTCACAAGGAGCTGGGAAGTAGCATTTCACAGGATTCCTCTCCAGCAACACAGCTGTGCCTGACAGGACCATTGTTTCAGTGTGGACTCACAAGGAAGAACAGAAACTCATCTATTCCACTCCCACCTACAGCTGCTTCTTCTCAGAGAGCATCTAATTCTTGAAAAAAGCACGTAAAACTCAAACCTTTCTTCAAGTCTAGCAGGTGACAAAAGAGGAGACCACAGACACAAAAAAGCAGGGTGACACTTGCAAGTATCTGTTGATGCCAAAGGCTGGAATCCAGCTTGACCAACGTTTCATGAACACTTGGTGAACACTTGGTTCCCACAGATTCCTTCACAAACCCCTGGGAACTGGAATCTGACAGAGGGAGATAACTGGGCTGTTTTGGTCATGCCAAAATGGCACTGAACTTCCTGCATCTGAACCCATGGCACTGGAATCCAACAGGGAACAGGCCACACCATCCCACACACAGCTTGAGCTCCTTCAGTTTTCCACTGGGAATAGGAAGGATCTAGGTTTTGAAAGTATTAAAAATTTAAGCTTTGCTCAGGTCAGGAAGCACAAGCAGAGCTCAAATACATAGGGAGGAGCTTGGAATTAAAGGAGCTTCCAAAAGTCTGGTGTCAACAAACTCAAACCTCCATGGACAAAGAGGAGTTAATTTACAGAATTATCATAGAATAGCTGGGCTGGAAAGGACCCTAAATATAATCTCATTCCAACCATGCCATGGACAGAGACACCTTCCACTAGACCAAGTTGTTCCAAGCCCTGTCCAACCTGGCCTTGGACACTTCCAAGGATGGAGCCAACGCCCTTGAGGAGCCACCAGGCCCATGGTGCCTCAGCTGGCACTGACAGCTCTCTGCTGCTCCCTTTCAGCTGGGTAAAGCAGCGTCACTCTTTGTTTTCCCTACCTGTTTATTGAAACAAAGCCTTTCCCCATCTCTCTGCTGGAGCAATACCCAAGCCACGGCTGTTCGGTGACAATGGGACCGTGGTGTCTGTGCCACCCCAGCTGTGATGCTCTAACCAGTATGGCCCATGGCAGGTGATAAATCAGGTGCCCTTTAACTCCCCAGCTGAGCTCTGCACACACCACACCACTGGAAGCACAAGCTACAACCAATATTTTTACTGACAGGTGATAAATCACATGCCCTTTAACTTGTGCGCACCAGTTGCAAATTTAGTTAATTAGAAATTCATGCTGACTTCTTCCCATGTATTATTTCCTGCCTGATTTACATGGGCTGTTGCTGTTGTTGTTGTTGGAATGCTTGCTAGGATTAAGGCTCTTGGAAGCCAGGGGAGCACAGATCTTTGCTGCAGAGCACCACGACCTCTAGTGCTGTGCAGCCTGGAGAAATTATTGGCAGCAGGAAGAGGAGCAGCAATGAAGAGGGGCCAAAATATTTTATGGGCAGCTGATGGGTCCCTGCCAGCACCATCGACAGGTATGGCTTGCACATGAAAACCCTGGGCTGCCCACTGGGAGCCTCCCCTGAAAACACAAAAAAAGAGCAGAAAAGTCTTCCTCCAGCCTGTAGAATTCTGCATTTTCACACATTGTGCTGCAAATAGATACAAAAGGCTCTTTTTTAACTGCCTCTGGAGGTTTCTGTCACCCCTGGGCAGCCTCTTGGAGCAGCACTGTGACACCCAGCAAGTCCCAGTGCTCTCCCATGGGATCAGGGAAGGGTTTCTGGGCAGTGCCCACTATGCTGGGAGCTGGTGAGGGAGACAGCCACCCACTCCAGCCACGCTGCCTTCCACCAGAATTTGTTATTCTCCTCATTTTGGCAAATTAAACCGACTCTTTTTTCCAACTATTTTGTTCGTATTTTTCTACGGACACTCTCATGCTACTGATTGTATTTTCAGCTCTGCTACAAAAGGGCATTTGTTAAAATATTCCATGACTGCAGAAGACTCATAACAGATTCAGAAACCCAGTGATAATCATAATAATTTTTTAGCACTTGTCTGCCAGACAGAATTATCAGCAAAAGCAGGGCCCTGTTATCTGCAGGAGCGGTATATGATACGTTCATTTCTTTTTTCTCCCCCCCTCTATAAACTTCAATTATTAATGATGGAAATTTTTCCTTGCCTATTCTTCCCTTGGTGGGAAAAACAGCCATTACTGACATTTGCCGATTTAAATCTAATCCTCCTCATCTGCATATAGACGAGGCTCTGTTTGACTCTGCCTATTGATCCAGCCAGGAAAAGGGACTCTATAACTTAATCTGATGTCAAAGGCTGATGTGTCCTGTAGGAAATCGGTGCTGTAGATCTCCCTGCTATAAATATGTCACCAGAATTAACTGGAAGCACTAATAGGTCACTCAATGAGCTCCACGGTGCACACAGGGCACACTGAGGCTGCTGTCTGGCAGCTTGTGATTGATGACACCAAAAATTAGCCAGAGCAGAGGGTTGTCAGCCAGCCCAAGGGACAAGGGACTAGCTGGCATGCTTTGTTCTCCTGCATGTGCTGGGCCCCAACCCAGCCCTGTCACTTCTGAAACATTTAACACACTTTACATGAAAAGAAAAAAAAAATCCTATTATAACGATAAAACAATAGAAAATAAGCAGGATCTCTTCCAACTCTTCCTTCCTGCAGTTTGTCCCACTGCAGCACTGCCTTTGGTGAGCAGATAGAGCCGAGGGAGAAATTCTGGTGTCCTATTGCAGGCAAAGAACCCCATGGAGGATGGCAGGGATGGCATCACGACCTGGAAATGCAGCTCCGCATGCTCTGGGGATCAAAGTGATCCCAGCTTGCTCACTCTGGGCTGGTTTCAGCACACCAGGCTCCAGCCAAAACACCCTAAACCAGGAAAAATCCTTTCCTGTTTAGCTGTGTCTCTTCTTCACTCACAGTTTATCATGCAGTTGTGGAAAGGTTTGGGTTGGAAGAGACCTTAAAGATCACCTCGTTCCACCCCTGCCATGGGCAGGGACATCTTCCACTATCCCAGGTTGCTCCAAGCTCCACTGGCCTGTCCCACATGAAAACCACCACGCCAGGGATGGACAAGGATGGACATGAGCCCCTCAGCATTGGGACTAATGACAGGGAAAATTAAACAGGAGTCAACTTCTGGGTGATAGCTCAGGTGGTCTTGCTCTCACTGGCACCCTGAAAAGCAGCAGTCTTTGTCCCAAAATTGCTCATGTTTCTCATGGGGATGCAGGGCAAGACCACTGGGCTCACGCACAGAGCTGCCAACTTCCTTCACACATGAATGGGCCTCACACATGAATAAAGCCCTGGAACAGCATCTGACCCAGCCCTGGTCAACTGCCACCCCCATGCACGAGGAGCAGCCTGGAATGTTCTCCCATCCAGCTACAGCTTTGTTCTCTGGCCAAGAGGCAGCTTGGACCAAATGGCCCTCATTTTCCTGTACTGAGGAGCTGAGACAGTGCCACGTGGTGTCACCAAAGATGCAGGAGGAGAGGCTGTTCTCCAAAGGCACACACCATCCCACATGTCCTGGTGGAGTCACAAGCCTGATCCATCTCCACTTGTATTCACAAAACCCAAAGCCAAACAGAAAACCTCCGAGAGTCCACAGGCTGCCATGTCCAAAGCCAGCGTGATGCTTCCAGCAGCCCTGGGTGAGAAGGGCTCTTGTCAGGGTTGTTTTTATGGCTATAAATTATTTATGCTGGATGCCTGCAAAATGGTGATGCTGAATAAGTCACTCCTCCAGCCAGCTGAGGGCAAAGTTGTCTTCAGAGGGGACCTTACAGGACTTCTCCAGGTCATGAGCTGAGCCTCCTGATGTAAAGTAAACAAACCAAAGACAGATTCAAGAGATATCAGAGGACAACACTTGTTCAGATTTAAAACCTGACCTAAAACAGTCAGCTGGAACAGTGAACATATCAAAACAGAATCCAGACTTGTATTTACTGTAATCTCACCCATTTTCATTGAATCACAGGATGGTTTGGGTTGGAAGGGACCTCAAAGCTCATCTGGTTCCACCCTCCTGCCATGGGCAGGGACACCTTCCACTAGACCAGGTTGCTCCAAGCCCTGTTCAAGCTGGCTTTGAACAATTCCAGGGATGGAGCAGCCACAGCTGCTCTGGGCAACCTGTGCCAGGGCCAACATCTAATCTAAATCTCTCCTCTTTTAGTTTAAAACCACTCCCCAGCTCTCCTCTGGCAATCCATCATCCCTAATATGAGGGGCGGGGATTATCCTGGCGCTGTAGTTAATGTGGGAGCCAGGTGTTCCCTAATCCCCGACCACAGAGAATATTATAATTGTTAGCACTGTAACGAGCACAGGTGCTTTTACCAGGCGGAGAACATTAACAGGCTCACCTCAAGCAGGGGAGCAGGCAGCGTTTCCAAACAGCAACTGGATTCACCCTCATTATTTACCTGAACAGATGTTCGCTGTGATACTTTCCGGATCCTGGGGCTGGGTATTTGTCAGCATTAATGGGATTTCCAGGAGCTAGTTTGCTTTAGGAGCTTGTTCCCTCATTCCAATTGTAAGCGTCACTGTTTTGTGGTGTGTGTTGCCTCTTTCGCTCACGATTATCTTCCCAGGTTTTCACTTTTCCCTGGGTCACTGAGTGCAGATCCATTCTAATTACTGTCATTTTAGCTTTTGTGCTGCACGCTGTCACACCAGGACCTGGGCTGCATAAATAATGCATGTGCTCTTTGTAGGCTTTGCTAACCGAGACAGAGCCCTGCTCGTCCTGCCACGAGCTCACCTGAGGCCCAGCCCAGGGAGGATCCAGCACTGGGCTCCCCCTCACATGGCTTTTAGCATCATTTCATTCATCTCTGCTCACACAGCGATGCCCTCCTTCCACTGCCACTCCTGGGGTGGATGCTGATGTGCCTGCCCGAGGGGATGTCGTTATCCTAACGGGGCTGGCAGGGCAGCGATCGCTCCAAGGGTTTGTTAAATTAACAGGATCATGGCAAACGCCTCATGCCCGATGGAAAGGCTTAAATCAACAGTGAAACGCTGCCCAGCTGGGGGGTGCTGCCCTCTGAGTCCCACGCTGCCACAAACAGGAGGATCAAAGCTAGTTGTCTTTAAACCCCCAGACCCTCTGTCTTTGGGGAGCCACTGCCCTTCCCTGCCAGATCTCACACTGCTCTTGCCATCGGAAGAGGCAGGTGGCACAGGATGTGACAGAAGGGCAGGATAACAATCTGCAAGTGGTGACTTCAAGTGGTTGGGGTGTGTGGTGGCCAGAACAATGAGGGTGCTGCACCCTGGGCCCTCTCACAGGGTGCATCCTTCCCACTGAGAGAGAGAGAACATAAGAATGTGACTGCACACTGACGATGTGGTTCTGCACCACGGGCTGCAGGGGCACAGAGCTCGTGCCAGGGCTCTCACCAGAACGTCCCAGCAGGGTACAGGGAACCACAGTGTGTCCCAGGGACAGGGCAAGGGCTGGCACAGGTAGCTTTGAGCGAGGAGGATGAGTTGGTTTTGGGTGAGGGGACCAGAGTTGTGTCAGCCTGACACAGATCTCTGCGGCTGTGAGGAAGGTGGGACTCACCACAAGGCAGGATGGTCAAATATTGGGTGACCATGACACAATTTAATGGCCTTATTCCTCCTAAATATCTTTCACTTTCTGTTTTCTGTAATAAATAGTATTTCCATTAATAGAAGTTCATGGGGCCAGCACATGCAGCCACTGCTCCCAGGGGTGGCAGGATGCCCCAAGTGGGACCTGCCACAGCTGTCAGGGCTGACCCCACACCTGAGCTGGCCAGGGGAAATAGCCACGACCCAGCTCGGGACACATGGCAGCAACGCCTCTGACCAAACCAGGCAGGGCTGCAGAGCCCTCAAAGTTTAAAAATTACATTATTGAGTCAATTGCCAATTGACTTATTAATGAGACAACTATTTTTTCCACTCTCCTTTGCAGGAAGGGACTTTGCTCTCCCCTCTCCTGGTGCAGCCCAGGACAGCTGACAGCATGCAGAGCAAGGCTGAGGCTGCTTGTTCAAGCTGGCTCCGAGGTGCTTGGTGCAAACCCTCGAAGGAGCAAGCATTCGTTTGCTCAGCTGTGCACAGGCCCCACGAAAACCAATAAATAACCACGGCAAACTGCCTGCAAACATCCAGCAGGCTGCAAGGCACACTGAGCTGCTCCTCAAACAATACCTCCAGGGCGTCGCATTCAGTGGAACACAAAGGCATCGACACCCAGCCTGTGAACAGCCAGGAGGGCCAGAGGCACAGGAATCTCACCCAGGATCCAGGCTTGGCCAGTCCTGCTGGCACAGGGAGCCAGGGTAGCTCAGCACATCCTTCAGCTGACATCTGCCACCGCGCTGACGCACAAGGACTCTGCCTTGCATCACGAGAGTGGCTGCAAACCTCTAAGAACAAGCTATTTTCAGAGGCCTCATAATTCACACAAATCTTATCTAAAAGGCTTTGTCTTCATATCTTTATGAGAAATGTTCTCCTGCTTATCTGATAAGACGTAGCTGGGTTTCTTTGTAAGGAGACGCCAATGACAGTGGGGGCTGGCATTTCTTTGGGTGAGGGCAGAGTCAGCACAACACACTGCACACAGCCCAGGGCTGAGCTGGCCTCGGGGACAGGGCAGGATAGAGAGGTCCCCACGCTGTGGGGACAGGCCCACCTTCAGAGCTGAGCTCCCTGGCCCTGCTCACCCCCACCAAGCCAACCACCAGCTCCTCCCTGAGCCCATTTCAATGCCAGCCACAAATTATGATCAACACTGAGCACGTCCCCCGCAGAACAATGCAGAAACCACAACCAAGTGCTAGAAATATTCAACTGTGAGCCTGTGTTCCATCAGTTGCTAGCAATACAGTTTTAAAATGAATGAGAAGAGGTTTAGATTACATATAAGGAAGAAATTCTTTACTCAGAGAGTGAGGAGGCCCTGGCACAGGGTGCCCGGGGAAAGCTGTGGCTGCCCCTGGATCCCTGGAAGTGTTCAAAGCCAGGTGGGATAGGGCTTGGAGAACCCTGGGACAGTGGAAGGTGTCCCTGCCCAGGACAGCGGGGTGGAACCAAATGTTCTTCAAGGTTCTTTCCAGCCCAAGTCATTCTGTGATTCTCTGATTACCAGATTCAAAGGTTTAGACAGGACTTAGGCATTTTTAATCCAAGGTTTATTAAGCTGGTAGTTGGGTATAGTGACTTTGAGACTGTGCAAGGAAGACAAGAACTAAAAACCAGCTGGAATTTCACTCCCCAAAAGCTGCTAATCCCCTTTCTCAACAAGGTCTAGGTTTGCAAGCAGGTAAACATTTGTTGCATTTCCTTTGCTTCCAGTAAAGAGCATCACCTTGCTATCATCATTTAATAGCAGAATATTGAAGGGAGCAAGTGTCTCCCATTTCCCAACCAGATCTTTCTCCCTGCCCCAGCATTTACTCTCCATACCCACATGCCAACTTAGCCAAGCAGTCCCATCAGTCTAGTTTCAGAGAATCCTGCACTGTAGGATCTGCTGCCGCTGGTCAGGCCAATGAGTTCAACCCCTTTTCTTTGAAAGAACCCTTGTTTTGGGAAAGCTTAAAAAAGCCCAAACTCCCCATATCAGAAGATGTCTGGATAACGACAAACCCACATATTGCCTAGAACTGCAAAGGGCTGGAACAATCTGGGGATCAGCTCTGACAAGCCCTCGCTGGGTTTTAGCAATCCCTGGGCAGCACAGCCCATGAGTGACAAGGAACAGGAATAGCGTGTCCAAAGGAACATAGAAATGAAGAAAAAAAACCCTATGAAGCAGAAGTGTTCACTGTAACAACTGAAACCAAACCCCATACTCGTGGATCAGTTACTGGTTGTCCCCTTGAGCTGAGCACAGGTCTGCCTCTCCTTAGTACTAAGAGTGAGTGAACATTTATTTAACTCTTAGCAGACGTTTAGTTGTGGCAGGTATGTGGTGATTTAACCCCAGAGAACAACTCAGCAGCAGGAAGCTGCCACCCGTGGGATGGGGAGGAGGATCAGAAAGAAGTAAAACCCATGGGTTGAGATAAGAACAGTTTAATAATTGAAATGAAGGAAAATTTAATGGCAATAATAATAATAATTGTAATGAACAGGAGAGAGAGAGAAAGGAATGAATCCCAAGAATGACAACAAGTGATGCCCAACATAGTCCTTTGTCACCTGCTGAACCACCTTCCCAGTGCAACTGGTCCCTCCTGGCCAACTTCCTCCCAGTTTCTATACTGGGCATGATGGCCCGTGGCCTGGAATATCCCCCTGGCCAGTGTGGGTCACTTGTCCTGGCCATTCTGCCTGCTGCTCACTGGCAGAGACTGGGAAACTGCAAAGCCCTTAATTTAGGTAAGCACTGCTTAGCAACAACTACAACATCAGTGTGTTATCAGCATTACGGGCACACCAAACCCAAAACACAGCACTGTTTTGTGCTACTAAGAAGAAAATTAACTCTATCCCAGGCAAAACCAGGACACAGAGGAAGGAGTGGACCTTGAGCACACCCACAGGAGGGCAACGAGGCTGGTGAGGGGCTTGGAGCACAAGCCCTGTGAGGAACGACTGAGGGAGCTGGGGTTGTTCAGCCTGGAGAAAAGGAGACTCAGGGGTGACCTTATCACTCTCTACAACTCCCTGAAAGGTGGCTGTGCAAAGGTGGGGTTGGTCTCTTTCTCCAGGCAGCGCTGACAGAACGAGAGGACACAGTCTCAGGCTGCGCCAAGCGAAATATAGGCTGGATGTTAGGAAAAAGATTTTACTGAAAGAGTGATGAAGTACTGGAATTGTCTGCCCTGGGAGGTGGTGGAGTCACCATTCCTGGATGTGTTTAAAGACTGGATGTGGCACTTGGTGCCATGGTTTAGTTGAGGTGTTAGGGCTGGATTGGACTCGATGATCTTGGGGGTCTCTTCCAACCTCGTGATTCTGTGATTCTGTGGTTCTGTGATTCTGCCCATGTGGAGGTCTTGACTCCCACTGGCACTCGGGAATCCCAGTGCAGCTGACTGGGCACTGCAGCCTTCAGCCCTCACCCTGCAGCTCATGTTGCTGCCATCAGTCAGAGCTAACAGCAAATCCACCTGCACTGCTGCAGAAAGGCTTTTAGAGTCATTTAATGTCCTGCCTGGAGGTCACATCCAGACCTGGCACGTGCACGTGGATTTGGGGCACACTCGCTTGTGCCCGGTATGAACACAGCTGCGAATGGCAGAAGCTGGGAGCAGCAGAGTTACAAACTGGCCAGAAAAAAAATTTCAGCCTTTCTTCATGAAGGGAAAATAGAAAAAAAAAATATAGAAAAGAAACCCAGCAGAAATGGTTCATCAGATAGTTATAGGTATCTAGAAACAGAAACCACAGCCACTTCAAGCTTGTGCACAGTGAAATTCTGGGGCACTCACCTCCTGTTTTTGTTTCAATTAAGACAAAAGCAGGGTTTATTTTCAGATCTGCATTAAAAATAAAACACCAAAGGCCAAGCTGCTGAGCCCTGCACTGGGTGGGCAGGGAACAGCCACCCAGTGAGCTTGACTGATCTCACTGGAGGCCACCCTGCTGTCTGCAACTTTTCCACAGCTCCTCAAGACCCCATCCAATCTTGCATTTGGCACAGCAAGGTCCCATCTCCACTGCCAGAGGAAACTTTCCACCTTCACACCTGTCTTGTCTGGTTTTCTTCCCTTCATTCCTGATTTCACCATGTTCACACTGATGTTGCTCAATACTCCACAAAACAGGTCCAGAGGCATCAGGGTTTGTTGTTTCTAGGGAAGGGAGAGGGATCATCCAACATATTTATTACTTACAGAAGGACACAGAAATGGGATGGAGCAAGGTCCTACCTGCCCAACCTGCCACGTGCAATGTAGAGGAGAAACTCTCTGCTTGCAGGTTCCAGGTTGGTTATTAAATACTCAGCATCCCTGTCCAATACAAAAGCACTTTGCACACGCTGTGCTCCACCTTTAGTTACAGCTGGGGAAGCCTCAGCCTGCTGGGGCAGAAAATCAGAACTGGCAGGAAGAGCAGGCAGGAAGAAAAGGCAGAAGAGGGTTGAGCAAGAGCACAAAAGCAGCAATATATTGAGTCTAAAAGGAAATTAATGCAGCTTCTGGTCCCAGCCCCATGCGTCTCCCTTCACAGGAGCGGGTCCTACAGGGCTGCAAAGCAGCTCATTCCCCCAGCCCAGCTGCAAACAGGTGATGCTGCAACACAGGCACCTGTGCCAGCCCCTGTGCCACAGGCAGGCCCCCAGGCTGGGGCTCAGCCTGTGCCCACCACGTGCCATGGGCTGCCATCACACTGCAGTCTCCTCCTGGAAGGATCCAGGCAGGCCAGGAGCTGCTCTGCTCTTCGGAGCCCATTGGTTTTTAGGCCATCTTTTAATTTTTTTTTTTTTTTACAGTTTGATGACATCAGCAGAGACAAGAAGAGCTGGAACACACTGCATTTTGGGGCATTTGAAGACCATGTGGTGACCTCAGCTGCTGGGATATCCAGTGCAGTGGCACAGGTTGGCACATGCTGCTGAACACCCCAAATCATCACAGACACCTGGCTGCATCTGCCACCCTGCCCATCTGTCCATGGGCAACCAGACCCGTCAGAAACCAGCCTGAACTTCTGGCAAAGGCAAGCACTTAACAGAGTTATCCTGAGCTGCACCAAAACCCAGTTATATTCAAATTCCCCAAGCTCAGACTCTCCATCTTGACCTTGGTTGATTTTTAAATCGCCATGTGACCCTTTCCGTACCTCCCACCTGAAAAATAACGAGAGGCAGGGCCGGCCAGAGCAGAGAGCTTTCCTTCCTCCTCCCCATCAATATTTTATCACAGCAAACACCTGCCACGAAAACAAGCCCTAGGAGAAACAGGAGGTTCGTGGAACTGCCTCAACAGCGGCACAGACACCACAGGAAACAAAACAACCTGTGCACAGAGAAGAGCAGAGCCCACAGAGCAAATATTTGTGTGCTCCAGGGATGGGACAAATTCTGCTTTTGCGTGCAGGGGGGTGTGACTGCTCTGTCCCCACCAGTTTCAGCTATAGCTTCTGCAAAGGGCCACGCAGGCAAGGCAAATCCTTGTCCAGATATGCTCAGGTTTGGGGGTTTCACTGTGGTCAAAGGCAGGAAAGGGATTCCCTGCATGGAGTCACCAGTTCACGGGTTTGGCAGCAGGAATGTCCCTGTGAAAGCACTGGCGTTGACAGCCAGATGGTGTTGGGGACAAGGGACATCAAAGAATAAGAAACAAGGGGAATTCTTCAAGTTTTCCTAAGGAGGATTCAGACTCAGCTTGCAAGAGCTGATCAGGCCCCCCGGCCCAGGTACAAAGCAATCATCACCCTTCCTTTTTGTTTTAACCTTCGGAGAACAGAGCCAAGACCAAAATACACCCACTGCTCCCAGCTTCTGCAGAATCAGGAGCCGCATGGGGAACATCCTGACTCCTGAGTTTCATCCATGAGACAAGCACTGCTCGACGCCAGTGCTCCCGGGGTGACACCTCCAGGGAAGCACCATTTGTTTATTACACAGCACGCAGGGATGGCAGCAATTGCAGGTTATTATTTCTATTGGAGATGTGATTTCAGGCTGTGAGAAAATTTTAGGCTCCACAAGCCTGAAATAACTCCCTAGGCCAAATTTAAAGCTGGTAACAGGCAGAACTATCATAGTCACTTGTCATTTTATTTAAGGCCTGCACGACCCCCTGACCTACACAGGCTCTGGAGCTGCCAGCCCAGGAACTGAAAGCAGAGCTGTCAGAGAGGCCAGGCCCCTTCTCACAGGATTGGTTTTGTCTCAGTATGGATTTTAAGGCACTTCTCACAGCCACAGCTCCCCTGAGGGGGACACCAAGATGCTCCAAGAGCTGGAGCCAGGCTGGGAGACCTGGGGTGCTCACCTGAAAAAGGCTCTGGGGAGACCTCAGAACCCCTTCCAGTGCTTAAAGGGGCTCCAAGAGAGCTAGAGAGAGATTTTGGACAAGGGATGGAGGGACAGCAGAGAGGAAATGGCTTCCCCCTGCCAGAGGGTCAATTTAGATATTAGAAAAGTTTTTTACAATGAGGGTAGTAAAACACTGGTTCCCTAGAGAGAACAAAGATGCGCCAAGTGTTCAAGGCCAGATTGGATGGAGCTCAAAGCAGCTTGATCTGGTGGAGGATGCCCATGGCAGCGGTTGGACTAGGTGACCTTTAAAGGCCCCTTCCAGGGCCAAGCACTGTGTGATTCTTTGGGGAAATGCACATCCCTGCCCGTCGCTGGGGCGGGATCCTGCACAGTGCCTCACTTAGTGGCAATAATCCCTGCGGTCTCTGTGCCTTTCCCATGCCAGCTATCCACCTTGATGGCTCCCCCAGACCAGCAGCATATCTGGTGTATGCTGGAAAAAAAACCCCAAAACTTTAACAAAGTTATACTGAAGGATGTGACAAACAGATCGAGTTCTGTAGATTCATTACACACTTAGCAGTGCTGGTAGGAGGCTGAAACACCACAGCATGTTTTGGGCAGAAACCTGTCCTTTCCTGGAAGCTGGAATTTTGCATCTGCCAGGACACAGCCTTGTCACTGGAGCCATTTCTGCTCAGTCCTGAGGAGGCTGCAGGCAAGGACTGACACACCGGGACACCCATGGCTCACATGGGAGGCTCTTCTTGGGCCCATCATGGAGATAAGAAACGTCCCTCTTGGTTTACAGTGTTTATTTCAGCTTCTCTATCAAAATAAAACCGAACATGAAGCTGTGGTCATCAACTGCAGCAAGTTCACCTGCAGTAGGAATTGTCCCCATGTCTGTGACACCCACCCACCCCTGGCTGCTTGCAAGGACAGACCCTTCTCCCTGAGCTCTCTCTCCTGTGCAGTGTGGGGACAAGGCTAAATATTACTGCACAGGAAATATTGAGAAATCCAGTCTCTTTAGTGAAGTGATCCTTCCTAAGCACGAAAACCACACGCCCATGATTGATGGAGTGGCTCCCCTTTCACACAGCCAGCTCGTGCAGACAATCCCAAAAGCCAGAAGCAGAGTGAGCACGTACAGCTGCCCGCAGAGACAAGGGTTAACAATCTTATCTGGGGTCACCAGAAGAAATTCCAAGTAAAACCCACAGCACGCAGATTTCCTGCTTTCTAACCCAGTGCCCTATTTATACCTCTCTTTCTTCACAATGCCAGTGACAGCTTTTTCCTCACTCACAGGCATGTTTCCTGCTTTCTGAATTGTGACTTTCATTTGTAGCTCATTTCCATAACCTCCGAAATAGAGTTTCAGTGGAAGTGTTAAATGTACTGATAAATTCTTCATGAATCTTAAAGTTATTGGCAGAGAGAATGGGGGCAATTTACCCTGTACCAGTCAATTGAAAATTATATATTTCAAAACCCTCTAATGGAAGGCAGCAAGGTTTAACTCTGACTGATGAAGTAACGCCTTCCTGAGGACGAGGCCAATAACAGAGCCCATTTCCAAAATGCAAAGTCCCCAGTGTGATGGCAAACAGGCTCATCAGTGCACAGTGACCTTCACAGTCCTCAGTTTTTATGGCAGAGCACAGGGACAAGCTCTGTGATCACGTGCAGGGCAGCGCCCAAACAGCCCTGGGTGTTCCCTTCCCCATCCCCTGGGGCTCATCCTGCCGCGGGGGCAGCAGGGACAGCCAGGGCATTCTGCCCCTTTGCTGCTCCCACAGGAGGCTCCACCTCGAGGGCTGCACCCACCAGGAAAGGCCCCAGGGTCAGAAGGACCTGGAGGTGCTGGAATGAGTTCAGAGGGGGCCATTGAGATGCTCCAGGGGCTGGAGCCCCTCTGCTCTGAGCCAGCCTGGGAGAGCTGGGGGTGCTCACCTGGAGAAGAGATGGATCCAGGGAGAACTCAGAGCCCCTACCAGGGCCTCAAGGGGCTCCAGGAGAGCTGGAGAGGGACTGGAGACAAGGGATGGAGAGATAGGACACAGGGAATGGCTTCCCACTGCCAGAGGGCAGGGATGGATGGGACATTGGGAAGGAATTCCTGGCTGGGAGGGTGGGGAGGCCCTGGCACAGGGTGCCCAGAGAAGCTGTGGCTGCCCCTGGATCCCTGGAAGTGCCCAAGGCCAGGTTGGACAGGCAGGGTCACCTTCCACAACCTGGGCTAGTGGAAGGTGTCCCTGCCTATGGTTGGGGTGGAATGAGGTGAGCCTTAAGGTCCTTTTCAACCCAAACCATTCTGTGACTCTGTATTTCCATCTGATCAGGCTGCACTTTGATTAACAAAGCATCTTCTGTGTGCTCTTTGCCAGGAGCATGGCATGGTCCAGCTGCTGTCACTCCTCTGGTTTCTCTATTTTAAAAAGTATGAGAGAAAAAGGGGAAAAAAAAAAAAGAGGAAGAGAGAAAAAACAGTCTCATCTGATCCTTATCCCTGCCAAAGCAGGAGCATCTTCAAAACCACTGGTTGAACAAGTTGCACTAAATAATTAGGACACATGGGGGGACTAAAAGTAAAGAAAGACTAAAACACAGATTTGCTGCAATGTTTCCACTTCACTGGAGTCAGAAACAAGACACAAGGTGCCTATTCTGTACAACCAGATGTGGCTGTGACTGAACAAAACAGTACGGACAGGAGGCAAGCACAGAAAGAAAACCCACAAAAGTCATCGTGACTTATGTGAGAATCTGAAGGTCAGACATGAAGAGAGCAAAGCCAGGGGTGGAGCTGCCTTGCAGGACTGCTGGGGATGCTGTGGGGTATGAGGGCTCAGCCTGAGCAGTGGGGAAGGTGAGGGGGTCAGATCCACTAGCAGGAAAAGCCTCCAGCTGGGAAACCCCCCCAGACTGCAGCCCACCTTCCCTGGAGGGTTTGCAAGAGGGAGAAACCAGGGACTGAGGTGTCTGAAATGAGACCAAGTGCCAGAGCAGCCTTTAGGAGCAGCCCAGGGCAGGCTGACAGACACGAGGGGACTGTGCCACCCCCTCCATCACACTGGATGCACTCACTCGGAATCACCCCAGGGCAGCACAGCCCCCACAACAAAAGCCACAAGCACAAGGTGCCTGTGATCAGAAGAGGTGCCACGTGTGACACGTCCCCTGACACAGCAAGCCCAGAGCAAGGGGCACAGACACGGCTGCAAGGTCCCCACCCTTCCTAGAAAGCCTTCAGAGGTGCCAAACCCGAGCACACTCATCACAGCCAGGTGTCACTGCGTTAAAATAGCGTTAATTCCAAAATGGAGCTAAAAACATGGATATTAAACAGAGGAACGAGGGAACAGGACTGGACAGGCCAACAGGCACCTGATCCCAGCAGAGCTGCTCCCAGCTCCTGCTCTCCCTCAGAAACACACACAGATCCCTGGCCCATATAAAATATTTGTGCATCCTACATAATTTAGAATCCTATTAAATAACTTGACTCCCCTATTTTTCATAGCAGCAAATTCCATGAATTTTGCATGGAATAAAAATTTAGCAATCATAGCAGTTGCTAATTTCTGTGCTGTGCTCAGAGCAGCCTTTCACTTACCCATAATGATTTTTAAACATTATCCTGCTGTTTCCTTTTTTCTATGCCTGGCATTGAAGAGCTCTGCGAACTATTTGAATTGCGCTGCTCTGAAAAAAAAAAAAATCCTGTAGGGGAGGAAAAATTAAATTCAATCATCACTCTACCCTCTGTGAACTGTGAAAGTCTTGGGAACATGAAAAGGTGCTTTCGAAAGGATGTTAAGCATTCAAAAGATTAGACAGCAATGTGCAATTAAATGTGTTCCACAACCCTTTGTCAGAGTATCCAAAACCTCACTTCTGCATGAACTTCAAATCCTCCCACTGGGAGCTTGTTCAAGTGGTTTACTTTAAACCTGTACTTTAGATATTCCATACCTTTCACTTTTATAATTCTTCAGCATATGCTAACACTGGCAGAGTTAATAGTAACTGACTAATTTTAAACCCTGTGATTACTGGAGCTGATTTATATAGTAGCTTCACTTCACAATACTGCGAATCAGGCACGCGGTAATTGCCAAGTTCAATTTTAGCTCTGTCACACTGAAGCATTAGTTTTTATGCCTCAGCTGTTGCCTCCTCCATGCTATAGAGGTAAGTTGATAATGCAGTAGGTTTTGCTGTTAAATATCATAATATTGTGATACCCCGTGTCAGATTCTTGCAAGCTTTGTGAGCTATGCATCTCCTATTAACTAAATACTTTTATTAAGGGAACGGTTTGAAAAGGTTCCTATTCTAATTTAGCTCAGAACACTGAATACTGGAAAGAGGGGCGACTGCAACGATTTAATTCACCACCAAAATTGACTTGGTGGAGAGAAGCACTCATCATCATCATCATCATCATCATCATCATCGTCAAGGAGCTGTGATAGGAAATGTGAGGGGATTAAACTAAAGCCAGTGAACACAAACTTTCCAGCTGAGGCTCCTTACCCTGACCCAGGCCACAACCTCCTGGCACATGTAGGAGCAGAGCCAGGAGCTGTTTCACTCCTCAAAACCAGGAGCTTTAGGGCTGCAGGTCCATGTCCAACAGTAAGGGGCCTCTTGACCAAAGGATGGGCATCCCAGGGAGACCTTCCTCCCCATCACTTTGGGTGCTGCTGGCAGGGCTCAGGGAGCCTGGTGGCACCAGCAGGGAGGAAAAGATGGAGATGGGAACACCAGAGAAACTTTGCTAAGAAGACATGGGACTCCCCAGCTCAGGGATGAGCTGCACGTGCAAGAGGAATGAGGCTGTGCTGCTGCCTCACAGCTGAACCAACACACAGAGCTGGACATTACCAGGAATCTCTTAATAGCACTTAAACCCACCCATCTCTTTGGCTTCATGCTAGATTTTCTTTGAGTTCTTTTTTCCTTTATTTTGTTGGTTTGTTTTTTTTTTCATTAATAAAGTCTGCTCATATCAAATTTAACAAATGTGGGTAGACTGGAACAACTTTCCTTCCCATTCACACATTCCTTGGTGCTCAGGATCAATGAAGGTGGGAACACGAGCTGGAGCCCCAAAGTACCAGAGAAGGCCCTTAAGGACAAGACCCAGGGCTGGGGATGGGTCTGGGCACAGGAGTGGGGTCTCTGCTCTGGTCCACGGCTGATCTTTGCAATCCTTTGTATGGAAAGAGCACAAATACAACAGAGAAGTCTCAGTGCCCAGCCTGGAGCTTGCTCCTGTTGGACAATCTGCACTGATCTCAACCCCTTCCTCCCCTCCACGGCTCCCTCATCCCCAGGCAGAAGCAGAGACACCAATCCAAGCCAACACCCTTGGGGGCTCCAGAGACCCTCCTCTGATGCCACCCCTCAGCAGTCACTTGGCCACTCACTGGGGAAATTCCCTCTGTCAGCACCACCCTCCCCTCATAACCCAGGGTTTTATGGGCACAGGACAGCAGTGCAATCCATGATAGTCACTAACGACACGGATCTTAGTCCAGCTCTGCAGTTCATTGCTTAGGAACTCAGCAAAACCCATGGGGACAGAGGTGACCAGTCCAGTGGCCACCTCTCCCATTAATCCTCTCACCACTGGAGCGAGGCAAGAGCCTGGAAATAGGTGAGTTCCTCTTTTACTATGTCTTCCCAGAGTTTTCCAAAAGGAAAAGAACCAGACAACACTCTAAACAGGGAGCACCCTGGCAACCTGGAGAGCTGGAACTCCATTCCATCGTGGCTCAGAGCAGTGTCCAGGGCTCCCACAGCACAGGCAGCATCCTGATCCCTGCAGCCCTTTGTGTGAGAAGGAGGGACACCTTACACACAGAGAAAGGGGAAGGAAAAATGTGGGAATTTTGCCAAGTGTGTGGTCACTGGGAGGAAGGAATAGGATTGATGAATTTTTCAGCTTTGATGATTTTGGTAAAACCAAAGCCACGTGCCTCAGAATGCTCCAGGAACCCACTGCACAAATTAATCAACCACAGTGCCCAGGGATTCAGAGGTGGAATTGACTCTTTAGGGTCTGAAGTCACATATTTTGCAATCCACCAGGGATATCTGACCAGTCCCATTTGCTCCTCCCAAGGTCAGTGCTGCTGGCAGGCAGCAGCTTGGTGCAAACCACTGGTGGCTGCATCAGCCCCTGTGCAGCGCAGCTGGAGGATGCTGATGGCCTCGATGTTCTCAGAGGTCTTCTGGAGCTAGAGCTGAGCTTAAACCACACTTTCTCACCTGCATCACCCCTGTTCTTACGATTATCTAATGACTGCCCAGAGTGCAAACTCCCCAGCAAAGCAGAGGGAGAGGCCACAGCCCAGCTGCAATCTCAGCAAGCCCATGGCTGGGATTTCCCTGGCAGCAGGACAGGGAGGAGCAGAAACTGGTAAAGCAGAACTCACAGTGCTGAGATTCTCCTGAAAAACAACCCTAGAAAGAAATTCCCTGGTAGCAGTATGATTTCCCTCTCCCTTACACACCCACATATCCACACTCTTTGTCCACCTTAGCCATATTTTTTAGGAACCATCCTTTCCTACGTGCCCAGCAGGACATTTTTCAGCTGCGGCCTCAAAACTCTGCTGGGCCACATGACACTGCAGTAGTACTCAACACACCAGGTCCTGAGTTTAAACAGAGCTTTGTACCCACAGGAGCCACAACGGAAGCCAGCAGAGCTCATCGATATCCTCTGCTCATGCAGAGCTGGGAGATTCCACAGCCACCAGTGCACATCTGCCTGCACAGCAGTTGGGGAGGTTTGCATCCTCTGGGCACATCCTTGCCAGAATAAATGGTTTGGGTTGGAAGGGACCTTAAAGCCCATCCAGTTTCACTCCTCTACCATGGGCAGGGACCTCCCACTGTCCCAGGCTGCTCCAAGCCCCAACCTGGCCTTGAACACATCCAGGGATGGGGCAGCCACTGCTTCTCTGGGCACCCTGTGCCAGTGTTTTACCACTGTCATTATAAAAAAAATACCCCAAACCCCAACAAACAAAGCAAAACAATCAAACAAACAACACAAAAACAAACAAAAAACAAAACACCAAAAAACCAAACACAGCCCCCCCAAAAGACCACCCCAAAAAAACAAAACCAAAAAACCTCTTTCCTGATATCCAGTTTAAACTGACCCTCTTTTAGTTTAAAACCATCACCCCTTGTCCTGAAGCAACAGGCCCTGCCTGAAAAGTTTGTCCCTATCTTTATTGGCCCCCTTTAAGAACTGAATGTGGAAGAGCTGGAGCTTGCACAGCATTTTATCACCCAAATTCATGGCTTGACACTAGCTACGAGCTCTGTTTTGCTTTGGAACGGAAAGGGGGCATTGCCACAACCAACACTGGGATGTTGCATCCTGAGGGAAGCTGTGGGACAAAGCTGCAGAGTCCAGAGCTGCCCCAGCAGCACATCCCACCCGGCCCTGCACAGAAAACACCTCCTGCTCACAGTGGGGAGCTAATCCCTCCAGCAGGATATCAGAGTCATCCCCACCCACATTTTATAATTTGTAGATAACAAACTAAATGCAACATTAAGCTTAAAATAAAAGCATTGACACCTTTGCACAGAGAGATCTTGGCTTCTCTTTTTAATGCGTTTAGCTGCTTTTTATGAAAACGTCCTCGTTATTTTATGTGAAAGGAAAAGAGGCAAGCAGGTGGTCCTGGTGTGTCATGTGGCCCCCAGCAGGTTGTTATGTGACTAAACTGAACGTTTAGATCTGAGCAGCTGCTTGCAGTGGGCATGGGGAGAGCAGAGCCCCCAGAGGCTGTTCCCCTAATTCCTGTGTCACACACAATCATCCCAGAATGGTTCGGGTTGGAAGAAACTTAAAACTCCGCTCATCCCACCTCCTGCCATGGGCAGGGACACCTTCCACCATCCCAGGGTGATCCAATCCCTGTCCAACCGGGCCTGGGACACTTCCAGGGATCCAGGGGCAGACACATCATTGGATACTGCTAGAAAACCAAACTGTGCTCAGTTTTCAGCAGCCCCAGCTCACACCTCGTGTGCCCCTGCAGCTCTGGGAGCAGCCTCTGGACACGGGTGCAGAGGAGCCTCTGGTGCTCGTGCAAGGCACCTCACACAGCCCAGAGCTGCTAGTGCAATTCCTGACACACCCAGCACTGCAGTGAGAACTTCCCTACTGCTTCCCTTTCTCCCATCACAGCTAGGAAAAAAGAAAACCAAGAAATCCCCCCAAACTGCAAGGATCTGTTGGTGTTCAGATGAGAAAATAAAAGATATTTCACCCAAGTCGGTTCACTCATGTGCTGACACACGGAGAAGCTTTATTTAAAGCACTGAAAAGCCCCTTGGCCCCCTCCTCACGCTGCCCCTGCCCCCCAGTTTCTGATGTAAGTGTGAAATCAGTTTGTTGGGGTGAGATGCTGCATCACTGAGGTGAGTGAAGGGAGGAGGGAAGACGAGGAGCAGGAAGAATTACATCAAGAACTGGCCCCCAGAGACCTGTGTGATGCACATCCCCACATCACACTGGCAGCTCCCAGCATCCAGCCCCACTGGGGTTTATTTGCTCCAGAGCAGGAATTCATTTTGCACTCAACTAATGTAAGCCCAAAGTGCTTTCAAACAATACTCCTCTAATAGAGACATTACAAAAGCCATTATTTTCCTGTTTAGAGTCAAACTAAGCAAATACAAAGGGAACTTTATTTTAAACAGACTACTATCATCACAAACAACGGATACCAAATATTCTTTTCTAATACACAAGGAATTTAACTTTCATTTTTGCTCTTCTTGAAGGAGTCAAGAATACCAGCTTGGCAAACACCAGCTTGTGCAGCAACACGATAAAGAAACTGGAAAACACTTCCCTCCAAATCCTCTTCCTTAATGAGAGTTAAGAAAGGTCTGTTTAATAATACATTTAATTTCAAGCTTTCTTTCCTCCTACTTTCTAGAAACTCATACATTCCAATGACACACTAAAAAAAAAATCTTGCTTTCAAAATTATTTTCAAATTGTTCCCAGTTATGTTCTTGAAAGTATTCCCAGTTGTCTGTGACATTATCAGGCTTCCTACCCACCCCAGCAACATCCTTAAGGACTGGGAGGGGGCTGTGTTTGCTGCTATCGCTGCATAAATCCAAAGCAGCTCAGAGGAAGCAGATTTGCTCCACAGGGAACAAGGCTGATCCTGGTATCCTCCACGCCACAGCTCTGCTTGCTCAGCCCATCTCTGACTTCAGCCCTGTTTTACAGAGCCTGCAGCTCCAGGTCACACCCAGCATCAGCCACCTGGCACCCTTACCTGCATCCAGGTGATTTCTAAATGGCAGTTTTGCTAAGCAGCACAGAGATACCTGCAAAGCTGCTGTCCCAAAGTTACCACTCTTTCCATGCAGGGAAACTCAGAGCGGAGGTGGGCACAGGGGGACGAAATGCTGAGGTGACCAAACCATGCCCTCTAGAACGAGCAGTCTCAGGGGAAGACTCCAGACAGGGCAGCAGGTGGGAGCTCTTCACCCAAACCACCCAAGTGGCTTTGCAAAGAGCTTTTTCCCCTCTGCCTTGCCATGGATGCCACAGGCAGTGCAGAGCTCTGGCAGCAAAGCCCTGTCTTGGTTTATAGAGCTCTTCCAGGCTGGAGGCTCCACCAGTGCCCTCCTGCCCTCCCAGAAGATCTTCTTGTGCCTCAAGAACTTCATCTGACCACGGGCAAAACAGAGCAGTGAAGATTATTCCTCCCCCCACCAGGACAGTCACTCATTGCTGATGCTGAGCCTAGTTCCAGGTATATTCTTGGAGCTGGAATCCTCTCCTGCAGCCCCAGCACGTGCTGCTGATGCCAGCCCCAGCACTGCTCCTCAGTCCAAATGGCAACACTGCAGGTTTCAGTGCTGAGGACAATCTTCTGGATGCTGGGACATCCTCTGGAGTCCCACCATCCCTGTTCCCATGCTGTAGGATGCATGAAGGACCAGAGGCTGCCAGAACATCCTCTTTACCTGCAGTGCCGCCACAGAACCCAAACAGTGCCAGAACAGCAAGGCAGCTTTGGCTGGATGTAGCCCCTGAGCCCCAGTCCACAGCTGAGTCCGTTCCATGTCATCCCCAGTTTGAGAAATGGCACTTTTTGGTGGGAACTCGAGTGCCACATGGAAACAGCGTCCTCCAGAGGCAGGCTGGTTGTTGCAGAGCATCTCACAGCTGTGCTGCACTACAGCAGGAGCATCGGGCCAGACTCCCCCAGCCAAGGAACCAGCCTGGGCATCCTCTAATTCTGTGGCCGTGAGGATTAACTGGACACTGCAATCGTTGTAGATGCACAGCAACCTTAAGCCTTCATCAGCCTTACAAAGGCTAATACATTATCCTTTCTGCTCCAAAAACAAGCTCTGCCTTCATTTACACCTTCACCGGCTCAAAGGAGGTTTCAGAGGTAAAACCTGGACAAATTTTATCAATGAGTTCAAATCTTGAGCTAAATCAGAAGGAGGAATGGATTTACCCTAATCCCCTCCAAACATTCATCAACATCACCTGCCAGCTCAGCAGGATTTAATCTTTTTAATCTCTCAAAAGCAGTGGAGTGGATGGGGAAGAGCTTGGGCACACAGCAATGGTGGCGATCTCTCTCTCTCTCTCTCTTTTATTTTTTTTTAAAGAATCCTTGGCTGCCAAATCACCTGAAGCAGCACTTGAAAATTCATTAGGGTTTTGCTAATATCACTGTCCAGGTAAATAACTGATTTGGAGAGAACACTGCCTGGCTGAGCAGAGGGGGCGGAAGCCTTGGACGGAACACGGTGTCTCCATGAAGATGCTCCAGGAGCTCCAATTCCATCAGCAAGCACAGGGACTGCTCCGGCAGGCTCTGCCCTGTCCGAGGGCAGGGATGGGGTGGGGGATGCACCAAGTGGCGGCAGAACTCTCCCACGGCATCCACCAAGCCTGCTGCAAACCCGTGTGCCGGCGGTGCAGCTCCGCTCCGCAGGTACCGCGCCCTACAGACGGCTCCAATCCCGGCCCCGGGCGCCTCCCAGGGAGCTTCCCTGCCTCCCGCTGGAGCTGCCAGCGACAGCGGCGATGCTGGCTCAGATGGCCGGGGTTGTCGTGGCCAGTGCCACCGCAGCCCGTGTCTCAGCAGCCCACGGGACCCCTGGCACGGCGCGGGGCTGATGGCAGCGGAGCCGGCGCGGGGGCGAATCCGCTCCAGCGCCTTTGGGAGCCCCCGGATCGCAGCGTTAGCGTGTGATTCGAGGTTTACATAACACCGCCGAGCGCTTTTGGCAGAGACAATTGGTATTAGCAAGGAAAAGGAAGCATCAGGAGCAGCCGGCAGAGCAAAGAGACACCTCTCGCAGCAGCCCCCGGGCTAGGGAGAAAATAAATAACAAATGCAACAGAAGCAACACTTGGACAGCAGAGAGGGAGAGGGGAAGCCTCTGCAGAGGGAAACCGAGCATGAATAGAGGCTGAGAAGAGCTGGGAATTAAACTTCCCGTTGTCACCTCCTCCCCAGCCCCGTGGGACGGAGCTTTGCACTTCACCGAGGCGCTCCAGTCACGCCTGCCACACTCAGCCGTGACCAGGGAAAGCTGAGCCTCACGGGGCTCCAGGGCTGTGAGCGATGAGCAGCTCTCACTAACCGGGGCTCAGAGGAGCCCAGGCAGTGTCCCTAGGCATGGAGCTCACTGGCCAGCCTGCCCTGCAGAGCTGGCTCCATCACAGCACCCTGCAGCGCACCCCGCTCCAAAACCTTCAGCCACACAAACTTCTTCATTTTTAACTCAACTCGGCCTGGTGTTGCCTGTTTCACTCTGGGAGGTTATGTTTATCGCAGAATATTCCGTGCTGGAAGTGACCCATAAGGATCATCAAAGTCCAGCTCCTGGCCTGGCATGGGACAGCCCCAAGAATCCCAAAGCAAATCCAGAAAAAGCCCCAAAGATGGCCGGATCACCTCGCTGCCCTCATTAGTGGTTCCACAATGGCCAAAGGGATGAGGCCTTGAGTTTCAGGTGGCCCAGCTGTCCTGCTGTGTGTCCCACACTGCCACCAGACAATGAGAGAATCCTAAAAGTGGAAAAACACCTCCAAGATCATCGAGTCCAACCATCAACTCAGCGCTGCCAAGGCCATCATTAAATCGTGCCCCCAAGCAGCACACCTCTGTGTTTTTGGGAGCACATGCCCACACCCAGAGGGCAGCACAGCAACCACCAGCCCAATCTCACAGCTTCTGAGGACATCTGGTCCCTCGGCACCGTGGCCTGGTGTCCCAGTGATGGGAAGAGCCCCAGCAGCTCTGCAGGAGCCTGGGGGTCGTGCTGGATCTGTGCTGAGCAGGGAAGCAGCCTGTTCTCCAGACCTTTTTGTGCCAAGCAGAGCATCCCTTCCCAGCTGGCACTGTCCCCATGCTCATGGCACGATGACAGTGACACCAGCCCCGGATCCAGCACCAGGCTCTTCCTGCCTCTGAGCCATCCAAGATTTCCAGCTCTGGCGGCAAATGAGAAGCCCCAGTTGAGCTTCAGAACATCCTAAGACAACTCCTCAAAACAAGAGGATGTTAAAATCTACATTTCCCAGAGAATGCAAGCAGTGCTTCCCTGAAAATGGGAACTATCTGTGGCTTCACGTGCAGCTTCTGGAGGGCAGCTCTGGATAGCAGGACTTAAAATCAAACTTAATCAGGAAAGTTTTTCCATGATAAACTTGGATTTGCCTGTGCTACAAGGATCCTGGTTTAGAATCCAATTTGGGTTGGAAGGGACTTAAAGATCATCTCCCTGCCATGCACAGCACAGGAAGGTGAAGGAGTGGGACAAGAGGATGATCATTTTGTGCAGGGCTGCCCTTGATTCCAGCTCTTCACTAATTTCCTCTCCGTCTTGCACATTGTGACCTTTCCAGGAAGAAACTAAATTTTAAAGAGATATAATAAATAAATGAATAACAGCAATGCATGCAGGGAAAGGATGCCAGAGCCAGCTCGGGAGCCTGCAATCCAGATCCCTGCTCCCAGGACATATCCTAAATCTCAGTCAATACCACATGTTTTCCAAGGAACGAGGCGTTTCACATTTTATTAATTCTCACTAAAGCCCTTTTTATTGCAAACTTTCTATTTAGCATTTGATTGCAGCCACCACCACAGAGTCTCTCACTGTATTAGAGCAGAAAATCTATTGATATTTTTCTTTCCTGCCATCTCAATCCCAGAAGGTGCTATTGAAATTAGTTCAAATACACTTCCAGAGGTCTCTTCCAGCCTGAGCTACTTTATGATTTTTAACGTGTATTTGTTTCTTTGGTGCTCTCACACAAATTTGGTACCTCACTTCCACAGGTGACTGAAGCTCCATGTTGTTATTCCCATCAGGATTTGGCCTCTCCTGAAAAGAAGGCTAAATATGCCAAACAACTCACTTAAAGACCTGCAAGTACATGAAGCTAAAAAGACCATTTCAATATTTTTCACCACTTCAAAGCCCAACTCTTAAATGGTAAACCCAACTTAATAGAGTGTTCAAAACCCCAGCATTCTGGTCTGATTTAAATCAAATGGTTAAATACACCACATGTTTGGCACAGCCAGAACTATCTGCTTTGCAAACAGATGGCCACCCACTATTAATTTGCCACCTTGACATAGAAATGCAGGTTGTCAATTAATTAAAAAACAAATGCCGGCAGTCTTCAGTTCACACTGTGACCTGCAGCCTTTTCTCTTAAGTGAAGAGAAAAAAAAATTAAAAAAAATATATAAAGCTACCACCTACTAATGCAAACTCTCGGCACGTAATAAATGCTGGTCTCAGCTTGAACAGATTTATCAAGTTTAAACCACGGTGTCACCAACATCCGTCTGGGCTAGAGGAGCCCAGACCATAATTCCAGTGTCAGTCCCTAAATATCCCTGGATTGAAGGCTGACCTCACTGTCTGGCTGCAGGGCTGGACCCACGGCACTCACTGGAAGGTTTTTCTTCAAGAGCTGTTTGATCTTCAATCAACAACGCTTATCAGTGCTAAAGTCTGCCAGCCATTCCCCAAAAGTTTGATATTTTTAACAGCACATTCTTCTTCTCCTTTGAATGCTATTTAGAGACAAGATAATGCACCAGGGGAAAAGTTGCCTCCCTGGGCTGAGCGTGAACAAACAGAGCAGGATCTGATGGGGGAGGAATATTTTCCATTGCTACAAGCCCCAGTTTCTGTTCTTTATGTCCCATCCCCCCCCCCCCCCCATTCTGCTTTTTCTTCTTCATATGATAATCTAAGGGGTTTTTGGGCCATTGCATAAGCTGAAACAAACCAAGATAATTCAGTTAGAATTCACTAAGGTTTTCATGTATTTCATTTTCATGCTGACAAAGTTCCTCTTCTTTTTGTTGAGGACTCCAGGGTACACTGCCCCTCTTCCGACAGTAGGGACTACAGATCTAATTCCCTAAAAATACACCATTCTTCCACTGCAGGCACAATGTTCTGAGATGGCTTGATGTATAAAACCCCTCTGTTCAAAGAAGCACCCAAGAAAACTAAGAAACAGTGAAAGGATCTGTTATTTAATGACAAAAAAGAAATAAAAATGTTAGGGTTTAGTAACTGTAAGTGATTCAACAAAGTCATGGAATGGTTTGGCTTGGATCTTGTCCCACTCCCTGCCGTGGGCAGGGACACCTTCCACTAGTCCAGGCTGCTCCAAGCCCTGTCTAACCTGGCCTTGGACACTTCCAGGGATCCAGGGACAGCCACAACTTCTCTGGGCACCCTGTGCCAGGGCAGAAGGATTCCTTCCAGTCTCCCATCCATCCCTGCCCTCTGGGAGCGTGACACCATTCCCTGTGTCCTGTCCCTCCATCCCTTGTCCCCAGTCCCTCTGCAGCTCTCCTGGAGCCCCTTCAGGCCCTGCCAGGGGCTCTGAGCTCTCCCTGGAGCTTCTCCTCTCCAGGTGAACAGCCCCAGCTCTCCCAGCCTGGCTGAGCTGAGCCCTTGGAAGACCTCCATGGCCTTCTCTGGACTTGCAGCAGCTCCATGTCCCTCTGATGTTGGGGGCCTTCAGCAGCCCACCCTGTGCCCCCCCACAGCACCACAGAGCTCCCTGGGGGCATCTTCCCCCGTGCACAAAGGAGACGTGATGGTGGGCTGGAATCAAAGAGCTCATCCTTGACCAAGGGCTTGGCTCTCAGGGGAGGAAGGAGCTCAGCCTGCCCTGCTGGAACAGGACTGAGCTCCACCAGCTCCCCACACGTGCCAGCACCACATGAGGCCAAGTTCTCTATCACAATCCCCTCTCCTTCCCAGCATCATCCTTCACATAAAACTTGCATTTGAGGGTTTTTAAAAGGTTTGACAACTCCTAAAGAGCCGACAAAGCCCCACCACCTTCCCAGGGAGATGTTCAGGGAGAAATGGCTGGGTGAACCTGGCTGGAAAGCTGAAACTTCCTTCACAGGTATAAATGTGGACATCCACATTTTTGGAAGAGAGAAACCTTTCAGATATCCCAGGCTCTGCTTGCACTTCTGCACAGCCCTGGATCTCCTGCAATGGATACTCAGTGCTCAGGGTGGCTCAAATTATTCCTAATATAACCCCCACGTGTCTAGGGGGCCCTGAACTGAGCTGGTGCTTCTGGAGAGGGAGACCTAGGCCAGTTCCTGGAGAGGATAACAGGCAGAGCCATGACACAGCTCTTATCTCCCAGCCTTGGCCACTGGCAAGAACTGAGATGGAGAGGAAGATGATGTTTTTTCTAAAGTGGAGAGGAAAAAGCGCCGTGCACATGCAGACATCAGGGAAGAAAGGGGATGGGGCCTCCCCAATGAGCCCAGATGGGGATGGAAACTCTGACTCACCGGTAGGTTTTGTGGGAAGAGAAACCTGCTAATGTGATCCAGCTGATCCCATAAAAAACATGCTCCTTGCCCCTGGGGAGTGGAACAGGATCCATGGGGTGGGGGGGAAAATACAGCCCGGGTGACAGTGAGGATGGTGGCACGTGCCAGGGCTCATCCTCCACCTCCCCTGAGCCCCACAGTGCCAGGGCTGTCCCAACCCTTCTCCTCCAGGCTGAGGGTTATTCAGCCTGGAGGAGAAGTGGAGAAGAATTATGGTGCTCATTGGGAGCAGAGCTGAAACAGGTTCTGCCACCTGCCCCACAGGTCCTGATACTGTCACCCCCTTTCCTGGCACCTGCTAAGTCACGAGATCCTTAGAGACCCAGGGAAAAAGGCAGCATGAGAGCCAGGGGCTGAGCCCTCAAACCAACAGAAATAAATTAAACCTTCCACATTTTAAACACTGGCAAAATTCAACCTCCTGTGTCCAGGTCCAGCCCAGAATGAGAGGTCAAGAAGCTGCCTCGGACCAAGGCTGGGCTGGTTTCTGCAGATCAGGTTCCTCTGCAGCCACGTGCAGCCACCAACACCAACCAGCGCTCCAATAACCTCTCCACAAGAACAATCCCTGGCTCAGGCCCCCGTGCAACACTTCCCTCCCAGTTCCCTTCAGCACGGAGCTGAGCTGCAATCTCACAGTCGTCAGGAAGAGATTTAATTATATCTGCAGAGGTCAAGCAATCCATGCAAAAGATGGGGGCGGCGGGGAAAGCTTCTGTGGCACAAGGCAAGGATTCTGCCTGCAGCACCGCGGCAGCCAGGGCCGTTTCTCAGGGAAGAAATGGCATCCATCAGAACAAAACCTCCAGAGGGAAACAATAGGAAAAGGTGGGGGGGAAGGCAGACAATTAAGATATTTAAAACTGGTCATACAGCTGCGAAATCAGGTGATTTAATGCTGTTTTCTATCATTTGTAATTTTTTTTCTGTTCTTTAAAGAGTGGTGTGATCAGTGCTTGTTCCAGTAAGTTTTGTTGGGAGATTTCTTCCTGCTGAAGCCGAGCTTTGTATCCCCAAGCAGACACTATAATTACATATATTATGTATAATATATCATATATTACACGTAATATAATTTATATCATATATTAGATAAGAGCTGATTTATGTACACCACGGAATATAATATATGCCATCTATAATTTATGTGTAATATTATAGAACATATATTATGCATTATTTAATTATATTAAAATGAGTGTAAAATCACAAAGGTGGAACATTAGAGCTCAAACCTCCAATTAGGAATTAATAGTTTGAAAGCTCTAATCACACTAACACTTCAGCCTGACTTGAGGAATACTGAATAAGATCTCAAGAGGAGGCAGAGGTGCTGCTACATGACAGTTCAGACAGAAGCCTCGCACTCGCCGGATGGAAAATTGTCAGGAAAAACACATTAGCAACACAATAACTTATTTTTAATGTGGAGCTGTTAGGAAAACACAATTATATGCTTCATTTATACTGCAAGATATAACCCAACGTATGGTAAAAGCATTTAGAGCTCGTTTTGTAAAAAAAAAAACAACAGAGGAGTACAAAGGTAATAGGGGAAAATTGCACCTCGAGGGGAAAACGCTCCCCCCTCCCAGTGGGGCCAGTCTGTGGTGGTGGAGCATCCTCAGCTCCTGCTCCTTGTATCCAGCAGGAAAGAGATGCAAAGTGAAGGCAGCATGAAAATAGAGATTTTTCTGCAAATATTGCAGAGATATCACAGTGGTAACAACGACCCCCAGGAAAGGAGCTGGCAGCGCCCATCCTTACAAGAAGGAGAAGATGGAAGATCTCTGCAAGGTTCCAGGTGCTTTCCCCCTGCCCTGGCACGAGGATCAGCCGTGCACCCTCCAAGTTACAGGATGCTCTGGTCTGTACAAGAAAATACAGTTTATTAACAATGTTTTCTCTGTTGTGGATGCACAAACTGATCCTGGTGCCTGCTGCAGGCTCGGGGGTCCAGGGCCGAGCTGTTCATGGATTTACCCTGCAGCTATGGTGGTGTAACACCCACAGGCTTTGGAACACTGATCCAGGGGACAATCATTGATTCGAAGAATCATAAATAAATCAGAGAAACTTGTACAGTTTTGATTCTGAATTTTTTGTCTCTTGATGTGTCCTCTGCTACAAGGACTCCCACGGATCAGGCCCTTGACAAGGTTATTCAGAAGCAGCCCAAACAAACATGTGGTTACACACAAGTCAGGCCGGTCTTCAAAACATCTCCCACTGTTCCCAAAACAACCAGATTAAAGCCTCCCCTCCGTGCATGCAGAGGGAACAACATTTTCTATGAATGGATGGACATTCATTATTTAGCTCCCAAGCCCTGACTTAAAGCCCAAGGCAAAAAATGGAGCTTCAAACACTTTCTGCTGTGCAACCCATCAAAGACCACTCTGGAGAACGCAGGGTTGTCCCACTGAGTAGCTCAACCACTTTTCAGAGGAAGCCCTTGCCCATATTCAGGGCCTAAAAGACAAAAAAAAAAAAAAAAAAGTAAAAAAAAATCTACATTTGCAAATCAACAGGAGCTGCCTGCCAAATGAGAATGAAATGGGCCCCAAATAAAAAATCTGCTGGACTTTGTTCTCCATCCAAAATCCTCCATCTCCAAAGAAAGATTTATGCTACTTCAAAACAGAGTTGGCTTCGGAAGTAGGAAGGGAAATAATGTATTTTATCTTCCAGAATGGCAAAGCAGTGCTGGAACAAGGAAAAAGGGAGCATGTTTACCACTGCAATGTACAATTTATTGTAAAAGTCAAAACAGAACATTTCACAGAAATGCATTTGCTACATCGACTCGGGCTCGTAGCAGCTCAGGTCATGTTTCTGAAGGGTTCTTAAAAGAAGAAGAGAGCATTGGTTGCAGATTAATACCCATCACATGACTAATAGATCTTAATAGTGTATTGGCAAAACAGTTTTTGTCAATATATCAGCCTAAAAGGAAAGAGAGAAGCTGTGGAGAGGCAAAGCTGCACGATCCTACAAGGAAAATTGGGAAAAGGTTTGATGGTGCTGATGAATCTTACAGAAATCCTGCAGGGTTAATAACAGGACCCCCAGCACAGGAGTTCCCAAGGACCACGGGCACTCCCAGGGTCTCACAGCAGTGTGGATTTGGTATTCCCAGGCTGGGTCCTCCTCCTCATCAATCCCCATCAGTTCCACTGGCTGGAAATCGGGCATTGTGCTAAACCCAGTCTGACCATCGTAACACCAGAAGCGAGCTGGAAGAATTTATATTTAAATTTATTTCTGCAGGAAGAATAGAGATGATAATTCACTCCCCCAAAGATGCCCCTGGGAGCAGGATCACTCCTTGTGCATCACAGCATCCCTGCACACCCTGCATGAAAGAGCACAGGGTATCGTGCTCTGGCAGGATTCCTGTCACTGGCCTCCCTTGCCAAGGCAATTTTGCTTGGGCAGAGAAAGAAAAACTCCCTCCTGAGCTTCATGGACCCACATACACAATTTAGGATCTAGGAAAAACCCTTCCATGCTACTGCATTAGCCAGCACACCAGATCCTGTCACTAAAGCTCTGCGAAGAGCAGAGCCTCGTGTTACTAAAATGCACATTTTTTACCGTATCGTGGTTTACTTCTTGTGAAATACAGCTGCAGAATCTCCCTCAAGCTCAAGAGGGAAAAATCCCCACATTTTCTCAAAGCAATTGGAGGGGTGGGAAAATGCCCCACCAGGGCGCACTCCCCTAAGTGCTGCAGGAACATACTGCTCTCACTCAACACCGGCACCACACACAAGCAGCTCAAAACCCTCTAAAAGCTTTCCTGGCAAGTGAGCAGGAAGGGGTCTGCAGCAGGTACCAACGCTGCAGAAAAATGGCCAGAAGGAACAGAAAAAAGGATTTAGACCCAAATTTAAACAAGGAATCCAAACCAGAGGTGAGTGTTTCCTTTAGCAGTGCTCAGGTGGCCGATGACAGGGATGGGTGTCACAGTTTGGATGAGGGCTCCTCACACTTTCAGCTGAACCTCCCCAAGTCCCTTGTGGCCACTGTGCAGACACCAGAGGTGTTCCTGCTGTCCCAGGGATGGAGCAGGTCCTGGATCCAGCCCACAGGATGGAGGGGCCAGCACTACAGAGTGGGAAATGCTCGCTGCAGCTTGTCTTCTCAGATGGCTCCCTATCATCCCCCACACCTTGGGCTGAGCACTCTGCAGCCCTAAAAGTCCTGCCAAGGAGCATCAGGCGGGGAGCAGCAGCTTCCTGGGCACCAAGAAGTTGGGGGCTGGCTCCTCTTCCCAGCTGCCATAGCAGGCTGCTCCATGCAGGATCACCAGTGACAGGGACTGGTTTACACAGGGAGCCCTTTTCCTCGGCTTTGATATATCCTGATTCATCAGAACTCCTCACCAAACACAGCAGCAGCAGGGAGAGCTCCTTCGCACCCTGCCTGATGGGGCAGGAAGACTCTTGTTATCCACTTGTGAATGTCCAGCTCCTCACCACCTTCTCCATCCCTCCCAGTGGCCAGCCCTTCCAGGGAAAACAAGGATGCTGTGGGAGTAGTCAAAGAAAAGGTGCAAAATTCCCCCGTTCCGGGGAGGCCTGGGCTGAACACACGCTCCCATTTCATTATCCCTCTAAACATCCCTCGTCCTTTCAGAAACAGGAATGCTGATGTGCTATAGGCCCCTGCGTAGCTGCAAAGAGGAATTGTGGCTGACTGCAGCGAGCAGGCAAGACCGGAGACCTCCCGGTAACAATATCATGTCCAGTAAGTGCACAAAACAATTTCATTAACATTTCAGGCTGCTCTGGGCTAAGGCAGCTCACGGCGATGGCAGAGCTCTGCCGTGCTCCCAGGGAGTTATTTATGCACAGTGACACTGCACAGCCCAGCTTTGTTGCCTCCCCCTAAAGAAAGAAAGAAAGAAATGATGGGGAAAAAAACAAAAATAAAAAAAAAAAAATCCTGAACAAAACAAGCCTATTAAATCAAAGGGCTCCACAGAGCGTCTCCATAAACTCAGCAAAGCAGGAGGACAGCAAAGAGCCTGTAAGTGCTCCTGGCCCTGATCCTTCCCAGAGATGGATTTTATCCGGGATATCTGCATGCCACAGTGGGAGAATTGTGATTTTTCCAGTCCACCCCACCCTCCTCTGTAGCTTTTATAAGTGAGAATGCTTTGAGGCAGACACTGTCTCAGCCCAGCCCTGGGCTGAGCCACCAGCACTGCACAGGAGCAATGGGGTTGGGATTGGTGTGAGGTTCTGGAGTTTCCCAGAGTATCCCAAGTGGCTCCAGGAAGCAGGAGAACTCTTGTTCCGTGGCAGGCACAAGAGAACAGCACGCTGCTGGTGATTCTCGGCTGGATCCACCCCGCACCTGCCGGAGTTATGCGAAGGAAAAGCAGCAGGAGACACCTCCTCCCGCTCCACTCCGGGCCACGGTTTGATGCTGAAGTTACAGCCGTGATACCTGCAGTCTGTCAGGGAAACAGAGTCAGCCCATTCCATCCCTGGCTTCATTCCAGCGGCCTCATGCCACAGACAAACGTGCGCGGCTGTGCATAAGCAAATGTCATTTGATAACTCAGAAAAGAAGAGAAGGGGTGGGGGGAAGCGCCCTGAATATCGGCAAAGGGTAAGTCACTTCCTTTCTTCTGCCTCTGCCTTAAGATCCTCGGTAGCAGTGACAACAGCAGCATCTGGTGGCAGTGGTCAGCACCTGGGGTGCTCCTCTCCGGTGTCCCATCCACCCCGGCCAGCGCCAGCGCCCATCGCACTGGCTCGCCCGCCGGGGCTGAGCCCGCTGCACCCCCAGAAGAGTCGATTTCCCGCAGCCTCCCGGCCGCAGCGGCAGCGAGGACCCGCGGATCAATTGCGACCGCCTAATCCGGGACTAATCTCAGGGATTCAGGCCACGGATGAGCTGACGACGAGGGGCCCCGCGCCCCAAGGCTCGGGCGGGCGCTGCCGGGGGACACGGGACCACGCAGCCCCGAGACACTGCGAGCCCCAGCTCCCGCACAAAACACTGCGAGGCAAAGTAGATGGTGTTGGCATCCAACAACTTCTTGGTAAAAGCGAGTTCCGAAAGCCAGCAGGATTTGGGGGCAGCCGCAGTTGCCAGTGGCTCACGCTCACATGATCCCAGATTTCTGCTTTCACACACCACGGGCTGATGTTTCAGCAGGACAAATGTTCTGCTCCCAGGTGATCCGGCTCTCGTTAGTGTTTTAAGACTGTGTTTAGTGTTTTAAGAGCAACGGCAATGATAATGAAACACTTTGAAGCCAGCGGTACGCAGATACAAGTGAAAACAACGAAAGTTGTTTCCTTTCGGTACAATCCGGCATCTCAAAATAAACGAGAACTGTTAGGCTTGCTACGACTTAATAAAAAGAGATAAATAACCCAATGACAGAGAAACAGTAAAATACATCTCTTGATACACAAAAATTAATTTGCCGTGTCTGGGAAGCCACACACATTTCCCTCTGCTTGTGTTTTAAGAGTTTGATCCCAAAGTATCACAACAGTGAGGTGAACCGAGAGTATCCTGAGCTGCTGTACCGACGCAGTAGAGCACTTTCTCCTTTTATTAACTTTTTTCAACGCAATTACCCGAATTTGGCCCGGAAGGCAGCAAGGATTACGTCTGGGATGATCCCCCTCGCTCCAAAGGGATCTGGATCCCAAGGCTTTGTAGCTGAAACATCAGCGCTGTTTACCCACAGCGAGCAAGGCGACACTCGCAGAGAACTCCTTATCCCTGAAGTAGCATCTATCCCCTTCGCTTCGCCTTCGCTAGGATGAGGGAAATTTCCTACGGCACCTCCGCGCTCTCAAATATCCGCGGCGCATCCCTCTCCCGTTACAAGTGCAGGGTGCTTCGCCTCGCAGCTGCAGCGAGCGGGGAAAATGTGGGTGAGGGAGGTCTCGCCGCCGTGCTGGGGCTCTGGGGGCACACGGACACCCCCAGGCCGGAGCTGGGTGTCCCCTCCGCGGGAGCGCGGCAGGCAGGTGGGGGACGGAGCCGAGGGATGGGGACAGGCCGGACCCCGCTCGGGAGGAGCCGAGAGCCGGCCCGGCGGCTCCGCAGCTCGCGAAGAAGGTGCAGAACAACAACACGGCGAAGAACAACAGGGAAAAAAGTGCCCGACAACAACCGCAACAACAACTCCCCACACACACCGCGCGTCGCCCCGGGCCGAGCGCTCCCGGAGCGGAGGAGGTTAAGCCAAGCCGGCACGGACACACGGACACACGGACACGGCGCTCCGCTCCCGGCCCGCCCCGCCGAGCAGCGCCCGGGCTCGGGCTCCCCCCGCCCGCTGCGGGCGGCCCGACGGCTCCCCCCGCTCCGCTTCCAGACCACTTTCAAAATTCCCTCCCGCAGCAGCCGGCGCCGCCGGCACTTTCCTTCCCCGCGCCCGCGGAGCGGCGGCGGGACGCGCCGAGCCCGGGCACCCCCCGCGCCCCCGGTACCTTGTTGCAGTGATAATAATCCAGCGGCCCGAGGCAAGTGGGGTCCGCGCCGGGCAGCGAGCCCACGGCGGGGGGGGCGGAGGGGTAGAACCGAACGTCCATGCCGGGGCTGCGGGCGGCGGCAGGCGGGGGCTCCAGCGGGCATGGACCCGGCTGCGGCGGCGGCGGTGCCTCTGGCGCGGGGAGAGGGCGGGGAGAGGGCGGGCGGCGGCGCAGGGGGGGCGGGCGGCGGCCCCCGGCCCGCCCCGCTCCGCACCGCCCCGCGCCGGGGCCGCTATTGTTCGCGGCGGGGCCGGGCGGCTCCTCCCGCGGCCGCCGCCGCCGGGGGCTCGGGCACCGCGGGCAGAGCCGCTGGAGCAGCCCGCCGCGCTCCCCGGCCCCCGTCCCCGGCCGCCCCGGCGAGGGGAAGGCGGCAACAGCCTCCCCACCGCTTCCCGCTGGGGACCCCGTGACATCTTCCGTGCCCCACAGCCCGCACCGTGCCCCGTGTGCCCTCTCCCGACGCGGGACGGTGCCCAGCAGCTTCATTTCCCTCTGGTGCCCACCCGCTGAGGAAGGACGCTCTCCAGCGCGCTGATCAACCCTCTGTAGGACCACTGTAGGATCCCCAAATAGGTCCCCCGTTTAGAACCCCTACCGGGTTCTAACCCTTCTTATTTCTGGAAGGCCTGTCCTTCCCCAGGCGCTCCCCCAGCATGAGGAGAACAGCCAGGCTCAGCCGCTGCACCTGGCGTTTGGCTTCCTGCTCCCCAGGGCACGGAGACCCCCATTCTCCCCCCACCTCGCCTTCCCACACACCCCAGTCTTTATAGATCCCGCTGCTGGAAGGCAGCTCCATCCATGACCACCCTCCCGGCCATCCGGCTCCCACGAGCCGGGACTTCCAGGGCACAGCAGCACGGAAAACCCAAATGTGTCCGTGGGGAGGGAGGATGCTCGGAGTGAACAGGCTGGGCGTGCAGAGTTCCCCCTGCCTGCCCTGCTGCCGCAGGCTCTGCGCTCTCCTTTTCTAGCGGCTCCCAACAGATCCCTCTGGAAAAGCAGCCCACTGGGAGAGGATATTATATACAGAGCGGTTTTGCAGCACGTTATCCCATCCCCAGATCGAGGGAAACACTTGAAAGTTGCAACAACCGGTCCAAACGCTGGCAAAGAGCTGGGACAGGGCTGGTAGAGTCAGTTTGCTGGCAAATCTCCAAGAGAAATTGCCTTTTTTTTTCTTCCCCCTTTTTTTAATTTTTTTTTTTTCCTTAGAGAAAACCCTCCCGACTGACTCCAAAGGCTTATTTCCAACATGCACCCTTCAGGACCCACTGGAGCTGGACAACTGAGCTAAATAAATGCTGAGTTCTTCCTCCAGCGTCTTTCATTGCAAGAGTGGGGCCAATTCCTGCCAAATTCAGGGCGGGGGGAGGCGGGCTGGGTTTTCGAGGGAATGCCAGCTCCAAGAATCAAGTGATTATGTAAAAATCGTAGCTCTCATTTAAATTAAAAACAAGCTTTCAGCCCTCGTGGTGGTGGAAAAAATTGATTTAAGGATAAAAATTGTCTTGGGCACAAAAACCTACTTCACATTTATTATTATTTTTCAAACTGTGTGATTTTTCTGGAGAGCCAGCATCGATCCTTCTGCATTTAGCAGCGAAGCAGGTTGGCTTCAGTTCTCCGCCAGGGAAGCTGCTCCGAGGGCTCCCAGTCAAAGGCATAATAGAGATGTCTAATATTTTGCATTAAAACTTTGAATATCAGAGCTCCACTGATCTGTGCCCTCCCTGATTTACAAACCCCCTGAAAGGACTGGTTTTCCTGTCTCCCTGTTTCAACAAATACTGAACTGACATGTCAGATTATTAGAGCTTCATTGTTTTTGTAAAACCTTCTCAAGCAGAGTGAGTGGTATATTACGAAGTATAAATAATTAAAACTAAACGAGAGATGTCAAAATAATGGAACAAAGTGTATTTTATGATGCATTATTCTGGCTTGTTTATCCACAAAATTCAGTAATTAGTAAGGAGCCTCTGAGTCATTAGCAAGGTTTGACTGTATTATTATCTTTATTAATTATCATAATTATTATATTTCTTATATTGTGGAGTCATTGCTAACGGCTTTGCAGTTAAGGCAGAATTGACTTTCCCACTAAAAGCAGGATTTAATTTTGTTGTTTCCTACAAAAATGAGCACATTTCGTCACCAAACATGCAGCATCTCCCCAGCAGATACAACCCGATTTATTTGCAGTGCCTGAGTCACCCCATTGCTCCCTTTCAGACCCTCTCAAAGCTCATTTTTTCCACAGTGAAGCCCCATTTTCTCGGATTTACACCACTCAGCCCTGTCAAACTTTGCACGTTCATCTGCCTCTGTTAGACCTTGAGCAGACACTGATCTGAGGCACCAGTATCACAAAGCTTTATTGCTATTAATAGCCAGAATGCTTTTATATATATATATATATATATATATATATGTATACATATGTATATGTTTTTATTTATATATATGCCAAGGGAAGCCGGCAGAGGGGATGATCCTCATCAGAGCAATGTTCTCACAGCTCACCTCGTGTCTCCAGTGCTTCTCCTCCTCAGAGTGTCAGAAGAAGACAACCTAGAGGAGCTGAACCTCCCCCCTGGCCAGGGCCTGGGCAGCCACGGGTGCCTCCAGTCTCCATCCATGCTTCTCTGCCCATGCATCAGCAGCTCCTGCCCCTTCCCAGCCTCACCATGTGTCCAGGGAGCCTCCAACTTGTGCCTGCTGCTGAATCCTCCTTCAGCCTGCTTCTCCCCGTGTTTCAGTGTGTTTTGTCCCTGTGGCACTTTGCTGTCGAGCAAATGTGGGTCTGCCAGGGGACGCAGATTTGTGTGAACTCCTGCTCTCCTCCAGCACTTCTCCATATAGGATCAACTGTGCACCATGGAGGTGGTCCCAGGGCTGCAGCACATCTGCTCTGGAGCCAGGCTGGGAGAGCTGGAGGAGAGAAGGCTCCAGGGAGACTTTAAAGCTCACTCCAGTGCTGAAGGGAGCCTGTAAGAAAGGTTGGGACAGCCTTGTTATCAGGGTTTGCTGTGATACCCGAAGTCAAGACTGGGTTTTGCCCAGTTGTCCACAGGAGTGGTCTGGGGCGGCTGAAGGGAACCAGCAATACCACTGGAGCTGCAGGAGCCCCATCAGGGCTGAGCCAGACAGCCAAGCAGACTACAAACACCAGGACCTTTTCCTTCCTTGTCCCAGCTGAGTCCCCCAAACCCCAGAATGTTTGCAGTTACTTTGGCCGGGCAGCTGAAAGAGGAGCTCCCAACATGACAACTCACATTTCATGCCTAACGTTAGCCTGCAACAGAAACAGCAGAGTGTGATTATCTCAGCAATCCCATTTAAGCCACACGGACTCCTCACAAAGAAGGGAAAACTCTACAGTGAGTATTTCTAAATATTAGGCTAAACCTGAACAATCATCATTTCAAAGGCACCTTTCAGAAGCAGGAAAAAAACCTCCAAATCTATCAGTTTCATTATTTGTATCAGTGTAGTCCTCCTCCTCTCAACAAACCATCTAAAAAGCCTGCTGAAACCATTTTTAAAATAATTTAGCACAGTGCAGTTTATTACTTTAAAATACTGATATGATTTTCCCCACTGTATTATGCAGCTATATTTTGACATTTTAGTCTTATCCCCAGTTTTTGTCTGAGATTGATTTAATTCAGAGCTACACTCCTCATTCCCACTTGGAAGTAGAGGGATCTCTAAATATTCAGTAGTTTCAGTGGTCATAAAAAATGCTGAACAAATGGATAAAGCCAATTGCCAATAAACACAATGCAAATGTGTACATTTAAATGCAGTGAAATTGGATTAATTAAATCCACATTGCATCTGGATTTACATGTAATACAAAACAAAATTAAACGCAGCTCAAGAGCTTCCTGTGACTTTAAAATGGGGCTGATTGAAAACATCTTCGTTTACCTGTGCGGGCTCTGGGTCAGGAACTGTGCTGGTAAATAGAAACATTCACAATCCAGATAAGCTAGACCTGACCCACAAATCAAGGTTATGAATTTGGCATTTCGTGTCGTTTAAAATCTAATGTAAAATTGCATCCCTCTGCTAACAAAACAGATGGTATTAGGCCTTCTTTTTGGCATTGGCTTTTGGTACCTGTCCAAAAAATCTTCTTGACATCCTTTAAATGCAGCTATTTAACCACCTGTCACTTTGCTTTAGATGCCCATTGAATTTCTGACAGGAAAAACATTATTTTGTCTACACGTTATTTCGTGACACAAGAAACGTAGCACATATACAGCAAAGTTTACACATTGTGTGAAAATCTCTTTGAAAAAAACGAAGAGAGTTGTTGCATGCTACTAAGGCAATTACTCCATAATTAATGTCATTGATAGGATAAAACATTCCAGAAACCCAAATAAAACAAAACAAAACAAGCTCAAACATGACGGGGAAGTATTAAGGACACTCACAATGTCAACTGACAATTTTCTTCTGCCCGAGTGAAAACATCTCACCTTTGGTCAAACACCAACCTGGCTGATGCATATAAGCAAATAATTCCCCCCCCCCCCCCCCCCCCCCCAAAAATCTTCATTAGCAGGACTATACTAAGGACAAAAGGTCTGTAAAATATATCAGCAAGTTTCTTCTCATATTCAAGATGATCCAAGTGCTTGGATACCTTGATGCACCAAACCTTGGAACCACTTATCATAGAATCATGGAATAGTTTGGGTTGGAAAAGACCTTTGAGAGCATCTCACCCCCTGACATGGACAGGGATACCTTCCATCATCCCAGGTTGTCCAAGCCCCAGCCTGGCCTTGGACACTCCCAGGGATGGGGCAACCACAGATTCTTTGGGCAACCTTCCTCCTGACCTTCAGGATCTTCTCAAAGGTCACATGTATTTGCTTCTGCTCCTCAGAGGTTTCAACACAAGAGACAAGGGAGAACTTTGTCCTTAACCTCACCTCCTTAAACCCATACCCAGAGCCACTCCTGATTTTTCAAAGCATCAAAACCTTCGAGATGTGTAGAAAATGAATTTACTTGCCAGCAGCAGCCTTGGGAGACAGCTGCAGGTGGCTTCCTTGAGAACCCCGACCTCGGGCTCTGTGCTCACATGTGTCCTGAGTTTGCATTTGACTTTGGCCATTATTTGCCTGTTTGGCTGCCTGGGATCCTCATCTCCCAGGGAAGTGAAACAGCTTCCCTCCTTTCTCGTCCTGCTCCGTAGGAAAGACTCTGAATGGTTTGTGTCTGTTTAAACCTGACCTGGCCTGGGATGGTCCTGAGAAGTTGGGGCAGCAAGAAAGGGGTGGCTGCAGAGGAGAGAGGAGCTTGTGCTCTGGGGAGGAGGGAGGACCCAGGATTGTTTGGAGATGAAGGCTGGACCCATCTGGGGGAATTTTGGGACAGCATTGCCCCAGTTCTCTCCTTGGCACTCTGAGCACTGGCACACCATGCTGCTGTTCAGAATTCTGCCAGGAAAACATAAACTTTCCACAGGCAAATTGTAAGCCAAGAATGGGAATGGGTGCCCAGGGGCAGAAATGCATCTTACACAGAGTTTGCAAGGTGTGCCCCAAAGCCAAACAGAAGGATTGCAGGAACAGAGAGGTGAGTGAGCACTGTCACCCTTTGGGGAAGATGCCATGGGATAGCCCAGGAGTTCGGGTCAAGAGCAGCAATCCAGCCCAGATCCAGTCCCTTCAGCAAGGCAGACATGCCAAGGTCCACATGCCCTCCTTGATCACCTATTTGCCCCATGGAGGTGTTTTTACTTTGTGAAAAATCAGTAAATTCACATTTATGTTCACACCTGGCTTCCCATTTTCTGCCCATGTGGAGGGGGCGGGAGCTGCAATCCGCCCCAGATCCATCCTCAGCCAGGCAAACTTGGAGCCACTCCATTTCCCAATTGTGGGACACATAGTGAATGAGGTTTCTGTTAACTAAGTGCTACAAAAAACATTCGAAATAATTTGTCAGGGTCTTGTGCCACTTGTATAATAGAGGAAATTAATCCCAGGTGCCTCCCCGGCCACTGGCAAAAGAATTACACCAGAGATGAATTTAGCTTCATATCTTTAATTTTACTGTGCAGTCGCCGAGAAGAAGTATTGCTTTTGATTTCAAGGATGTCACATACTGTGACCAAGTTTAACAGTTTCTTCAGTTTTTTCCTCCTGGAGTAAAGGAGTCATTTCTTATAACCACGCTCTGAGTGAGTGTCTCAGGCTCGCGCTCGGAAAGTGAAGCAATTGAATCATCTCGTTGGTTCATTTTGAGGGGTGAAGCTCCCCTCCTCTACCCAGAAAATTAATCTTTCTCAGAGCAGCTCCCAGACTCCTCAATGCAGAAGAGAGTGGCTTTTGTTTTATAAATGATCTCCTGAGGTTGCAACAGTTGGGTTTTCTCTAAACTTACTCAATATTTCCACAGTGCAAGAGAGCTCCCATGCTCACCCTCAGCCCAGGGAGAAGATTGGTGGCTGATCTTCAAAATTAATCCTTTTTTTCTTTTTTTTAAGCTAGTTCCCCATGGCTCGGCTTTGCCAAGGTGACAAGAAAAAATACCTATTGTGAGATTTGCCAATTGATCTAGGATTAAATGTCAAAATGCATTTTAGCTCAGTTTCATCGCTGTGGTTTTTTCTTGTTTCCAAGTCTCCGCTGTTGCTTTCACCCAACAAATCATCACTGGGCATTTTGGGGCAGGGTGGGAATTTCCCAGGGTAACCTCTGAGCTGAAGTACAGCAAATGTACTACACTTTAAAAATGGTTTTGCATGTATTCCCACACATGAAGACAAGCTGCACCCCTGCTCGGCAACCCAGAACACACCGCCTCAAGGATCAAGGCTAAAATTACATCCTAGCTTCCACTTGCTGTATATATATATATATATTATACAGTCCTAGTGACGGAAAGTTACCTTTTTAAAAACAAAAATGTTAATGAACCTGGAGATTATCAGAGGTTTTCAGCTCTTTCAGCCTGACCTGGGATGACTTCTCCTTCCTCAGATGGTTTGTCATCATCCTTGCAGGGCTAATGGAGTGAGGGAGAGGAGAGGCTCGACACAGGTCTGACATTAGGCGTTTGTAATGGCATTGCTAAAGCATTTCAGGGGCTGAAGTTTTGAACATGAAAAGGAACTCTGACTCCCCGGGCTTTTGGCAGCCTTCCTCCAGGGTTTCAGCTGCCCATGGAAATGCTGGTCGGTGTTATTAGCTGAGCCGGACAAATAATGGATTTTCATTTCAATGGCAGAACTAAAGACTCCGGCATTGCCAGGGAGGGTGCGGGGAATCATCACGGGTTAACCCCAAAACGTCCCCTGTCTGACACACAACTTCCAGCTCAGTGTCAGGTTACTTCCTGCTCTCTCTCATGAGATAATTACATTGCTGAGGAGACAGAGACCTTTTTTCCAAGTGGAAGCTGAAAATGTGAAATGAGATATTTTGAATATTTTCAATTTTTTTTGCCCCACCCCTCTTTCTCTACAGAAAGAAGTTGCAAAATGAATACAAATCACAAGCTGGCTAACCTCGGCAAGTTCAGATTTCACTAAAGAAGTGCCTCCTCCCATCAGTGTTGCAGGATGAGCTTTGTCTGCTTCAGGCCCAGCTGAAGAGACCTCAGTCCCCAGCTCTGGGCACCTGGTGAAATACAGCCCACACAACCCTTTCAGTGTCTACTCCTGTTTTTCTTCCCCTACTCACTGTTGCTGCCCTTACTGCCCTCTTCTCTCTCTTGCCTTTTACTTCTCCCTCCTCTCCTTGGTCTTCCAGGCTGCAGTTGCACCTTGGCCAGCTTCTCTATGTTATTATACAAGACCTCCCCCCCAAACAGAAGCAGCAAACAAAGTTTCTTTCTGAGTTTCCTAAATTCTACATGTTTCTTAGGAAACTTGTACAATGCTTGTACAGCTTCCTCCAAGATGGATTTTTGTTTTGACTCTTAATAAACTGCATCCCAGATTCTGCCTTTTAATCACTATTTTCCTCCACATGGTTAAAAAAGGCAAGGAGCCCATCCCTGAGCAAGGCAAAGAGCCTGGAATCAGCTGGGCGGTGCAGGCTGAGCCCCTGAGAGCCTCCTTTGGATCAAACAAATATACAACTTTCAGAAAGCCAAACCTCACCACTCAGCAGCTCTTGTTCTGGCAACTTCAGCTTCCAGAAGAGTTTGCTCTGGCAGCATGGGCTTTGTTTCTGGGAGAAGTTAGGCTATGGATGATGAAAATCAGAGTTTTAGAGGGAAATTAAGTTTAATGTCAATGAGCAATGGATCCCATTCAGCAGCACGTGTGTTTCACACACAGAAACACCCAAACTCCATCCGTACTGAGCTCTGAAACATCCAACATTCCCTGTCCCAGAACTGCTGGAGGACTTCCCACATGAAGGCTTCATTCCCAAAAGCCAGCTGTGTCCTGCTGTGAGCAGCAGGCTCAGGGAGCTGGTTCTCCCTTTCTACTCCACTGTCAGGACACCCTGCCTGTAACACTGCATCCGGAAGGACGTGGGGCTGCTGGAGTGGGTCGGGGAGGGTCACAGGAGAACCACAAAGGTGCTCCAAGGGCTCTGGAGCCAGGCTGGGAGAGCTGGAGGTGTTCACCCAGAGAAGAGAAGGATCCACAGAGACCTCAGAGCCCCTTCCTGGGCCTAAAGGGGCTCCAGGAGAGCTGGAGAGGGACTTTGGGCAGGGCCTGGAGTGACAGGACAAAGGGGAAAGGCTTCCCACTAATAAAGTTTAAGGTTAGATGAAAGATTGGAAAGAATTCCTTCCCTGTGAGGTTGGTGGGGCCTGGCACAGGGTGCCCAGAGAAGCTGTGGCTGCCCCTGGATCCCTGGAAGTGTCCAAGGCCAGGTTGGACAGGACTTGGAGCACCCTGGGATAGTGGAAGGTGTCCCTGCCCATGGCTGAAATTGAATCATCTTCAGTGTCTCTTTCAACACAAACCGCTCTCTGATTCCCATCCTGATACTCCCAGGGTAATTTCAGGGGTTTCCACATGACAGCGACACAGCTGCCACTCACCCTGTCACCAGGCAGGGCATCAAGGCTCCAGGGGGACGTGTCTCTCATTCTCTGCAACAAAATGCCAGCAAAACAAAACACTGGCCATGATCTGAGGAAAGGGATTCTCTACAAAATAAATTTTAATCAGGGGGGTTTTTTTTGTTTGTTTGTTTTTTTGTTTGGTTTTTTTTTTAGTGGATTAAATCCAGTTGAAGAGAAAGGGACAAAAATGCAGAACTCATTTTCCTGTGGGTGCTTATTCAGCCCTGGCTGAGGGGCTGTGGGCTGGCTGAGCCCCCTGTCTGGCTGGGCTGTGTCCTGGGCCGTGGCAGCCCCAGCACCGTGATGCAGAGCAGAGCCCACATCTCCGGAAATTCATGTTTTCCCCTGAAAGGGGAGAGTCTCGAGATTTCAAGCAAACCTTTGCCAGCTGACTGTGCAACTAAAGAAAACACTGATGTAATTCAACGAACAATGAGGAACCCAAACTTAGCACAATGATCGTTCTGGCTTTGTTTTCGGTTTCAGCAGCTCTGCACAACATTGATTACATTCACAGGGGCCACGTTTGCAGAAAGCAAGGTCTGCAAGGCAGGGCATTCTCCACTTGTGGGAAGAACACAGCCCTGCTCCACCTGAATGCAGGCATGAGCAGACTTCAGCAAGGTGAACCCCACCTGCATGAATGAAATCATGTTTGGGGGTGTGAGCTCTGCTTATTCCCCCTGACTGAGCAAACTGGCTGAGTGGAAGGTGTCCCTGCCCGTGGCAGAGGGTTGAAGGAGATGGTCTTTAATGGCCTTTCCAACCCAAACCATCCTGGGATTTCATGATTCTTCACAAATGCAGCTCCAACAATGGTGAACCCCAAAGATGTTCCAGCAGTACCCTCAGCACACAGGTTCTCACATTCCTCAGAGGGAGAGAGCCCTGGGCAGGAGAAAATGCATCCCTGGGGCATTTTCAGGAATAAAACACTTTGTTTCAGCACCGCTGACCATGACTGCAGACCCTGGCCAGTAAATCCAGGCTAAACATGAGTGAATGAAGAAACTCAGTCTGAATTTAGGAAAACACGTTTGGGTTTTTTGCTTTGCAAAGAAATGTTTTTCTCTGTCAGCTTTTAAATAGGGGCTAAAACTGATAACATATCTTTAAATAACAATGGAATCTCTGCATGAGTTTCTTTTCCCTGCCTGCTAAAACAGGGCTCCCAGTCTGGCCAGCTATGAATTGTGCTATTTCAGGTGCTTGTATCAATATTAAAGACATGGCATAAGAGGATGTGAGAATGATGGAAAAAAACACCCCTATTTTTTTAAAAAAATATTTAATTCCAGAGATTATTTACCCCTCAAATAATCTTTCCCTGCCTGTCTGCTGAATGCAAGTTTGAGATCACTGGGAGAGGAAAACACACTCACACTGTGGGCTCTGAGCCAGAGTCATGGACTAGAAGCAGGTTGTCTTGTGGAGATAAATAATTTGTCTGGAGATGGGAAACAAAGACAGGGAAAAAAAGGGTGGCATCACCTGAGCAAGAGGTGTCCAGTGGAATCCAACAGGAATGTGGGCTGGGGTCTGTGCCGGCATCACCAGTCCGGAAAGGAGATCAATTAACACAAAAAAAAAGTTTGCACACAGGTCAAAGTATCCAGGTGTTTCCCTAGACCAGCTTTGCTGCTGGAGGAGAAGTGCTGTGGGACAGCCACCCAAATAACCCAGCAAGATGCAGCAGCAGAGGGAATTCAGAGACAAGAAATGCCACACACTGCAAATGGGAGCACAACAACTCCAGCCCTGAGACAGGCTGTGGCTGCTTGTGCCACAAAGATCTCAGTTCTCCAAAACCCTCATCAGCTCAGCAATCAGGGATGGTCAGAAATGTAACATGAATGCCAGAGTTCGTGGGATGAGACACTGAACAGAAAAAGTCATTTTGCCAGTGCATAAATTCCTGCTGCACCATCTTTGTAAATATTGCAGGCAGCCCTAATGTTCCCTTTCAGAAAGGATACTGGAGAACCAGAAAATTCATAGAGACAGGTTTAAAGCATCAGAGTTGTGAGCTGCTTCCATAGGAGCAGCTCCTGAATAGGATAGGTAGGTACACAAGAATTTTTGCTTGGAGATGAGACTATTGAGGGAGTTCTGACACAGGCTCCTAAAATCATGAGCAGCATGGAGAAAGATGCTCAGGAACAATTATTTTGTTAACTCTTGTAATGGAAAAAAACAGTAGGCATCAGCAGCATTAAATTATCCAAATGTAAGTAGTTGTCCACCCCATAGGAAATTAAATCATGACACTCAGTGCCACGCTGGGGGAGCAAATGTGCAGGTGGGTTTGGAAGGGACAAGTTCTTGAGAGCAACTAGTTGGACCTGAATACATGACATCAGGAAGTCTCTATATCCAGATTTTCCTAAATCTAAGACAACACCCTTGTGAGATGTCATTTAATACAAACTCTGTTTCTTTTCCACTTTCCTGAAGCAGTCATTGTTGGAGGTGGGATATTAGGCTATTTGGATAGCTAGAAATCATTCATTTAATGTTTTCTTTAAAATAATGAAACCAACAGGGAGAATTTTGCTGATATGGTCCCTGACCTCAGAAAGTGAACACAAGGTGATCAACTTCAGCAAGCTCTGGCTTCAATATGACAAGAAAACATACTGAGTGATGAATGTGGGAAAGTACTATAAAAACTACAAATTTTACTGTTATTAATGAATTCTGCAATGGCTCATTAATAACTGAGAACTATTTGCATCAGAGCTGATCCAAAAACATATAAAAATATTTATGCTCTGGGTTGGTTCACCAAGCAAGAAGATCATGAAGCAGCATTGCAGCCACACAGATCAGGCCAAACCCCCAGAACAGGGTTTTCCCTACACAAATCACTCCTGCAAACACTGGCCCAAAGGTCTCTCCTGGGCAGCAGCTGGGATATCCTGGGCCAGCTGGGAGCAGGGTTTGTGTGGCTTTGCAGTCCTGCCTTCACACCTCGCACGCTGTTGGGTGGCCCTGGGGTCAGAGCCTTGGCCGGGGACAGAGATGTCACCAAGGTTCAGGTTCTGCTCCAAACTGAGCCTGCCCTCTCTAAACCAGCACATTTCACAGTCACAGAATGGTTTGGGTTGGATGCTCAAAGCTCATTCCAACCCCCTGCCACAGACACCTTCCACCCGTCCAGGGCGCTCAAAGCCTCATCGCTTGGCCTTGAGTTGGTACTTTTGTTTTACTCTATCAATCATATCTTAATTAAAAAAACAGCAAACAAGGTCATTCCCCTTATTTATTGAGTGACAAGTGACAGATTTGTATTGAAGCAGGCACTGCTCAAGGTGTAAGTTCTTTGTTCAGGGCAGATCAGCACTGTTCTGTGCTAATCCCAAGTGATCTGCCTTTGGAGGAAAGGGCTTAGAAAGCTCAGGCAAGGCAAGACCTCAGAAAGTTAAACCATTCAGGAACCTACAGGTAATTTCCTGACTGTGAGCGTTCACTATCAGAAAAAAAAATTAATAAAAATAATGACATCTAAATTATAGCTCTGCTATTAAGAGCACAGTTTGGTGTTGCTTCCAGTCTTTGAGGCACAGAACAAATGGGGAGAGAAGCAGAAGCTGCGTGAATCCCTCTGGTTTTACATTTGCAGAGCTGTGGATCTGAGGCGAGACTTAAGCTGGGCATGTGGAGAGATGCAGAAATCTTTAGATTTGCATATACAATATTGAGATCATGAGAATGTCACATTTAAATGCAAAACTCACGTGTCTCATGAATAAATCATGAATGGTGGCAAGACTGATTTCTTCTCTTTTTTTTTTTTCCCTCCCTCCAATTGTCACCCCCCTCCCACTGATCTGCAAAGCAGACAATTCCTCCTTCCCTTCCCAAGGAAACACAGAGAGAGATGAGACTCAATAAGAAGCTGAAAGCTCTACCAAAACAAAAAACATGTGCCTGTGTTTCTTGTTTATACTTGGCTAGGAAGTAAAGAGGCATCATTTCCTCTCTCTCTCTCTCTCTCTCTCTCTCTCTCTTTTTTTCCCCCCTTCCTCTTTCTCAAGAGATACCTCAATGCCATGGCAACAGCCTTCAACCCTTCTCTTGTATGACACAAGCAGATTTGGAAAAGGTTAGCTGTGTGTTGTAATCAAACCCAGGCAGGTCAATCATGTAAAGAGATGACTTCCCATGCGCCGTGGAATAATGAATGAATAGATCACATAGGTCTTCCTTCCTTCCCCTCCTTCTCTTCCTCACCATGTGAAGTGCCAGCAGATTAGCATTTTGTCTCTGGCGAATAAAATTGAAGTGAACAATTCCCAAAGGTTACTAGAAAACACGGAGCGTGGCGGAAACGGAGGTGAACTGATGGTTATAAGCCCTAAACCCAAAAGTCACCCAAGTGGACCAGCCCCTCCTGGTGTCATTAAAGGGTAGAGAGGATTTATGTACAAAACGCAACAAATAAGACCCATCAGTGCTGTGAAATATAACCCCCCTCAAACTAAACGGGGCTTGCTGCCTGTGTATCATTTTCAGTCTTGAGATATCACCCCCAATTTCACGCTTTGAAAGCAACAATTCAGATCTCATTAACATCAGGCTGGGCCTGGGTTTGGAGCTCTGAATGACACTTCTTAAAAATCAGACATTTAGGATTCATCTAAATGTGAGAAATGTATTGATTCTGACAAAATTTGCTTGAGAAAAGGTTTCTCTGATCAGCAGTGAAAATTTGGATCAAAGAGAGGAACACACAGCATGAGTTTTGTTGGGCGAGGACAGTCACTGGATTATGGGACAAGGGGGCTCTTGAGGTACGGTTCCACCCATGTCTCCTGTGCAAGCACCTCCACATAGGAAATAAGCCTCCAGTGACTCTGTGACTTCACACCTCATTTTCCACCCCAGCAGCTGAAAGTCCTGACATTCCACCCTCCTTGATTTACCTCTCCTGAATATGAAGTTCCATGGGAAAAGCTGCAGCCACAGGTCCTACACCAGCAACCCCACAATCCTTCATGCATCTGCTCTGTCCATCACATGGGTCCAAGTTCCTGGTCAGACACCTGACCTAAGGTGTTCCATACTTTATTAGGGAAGATATGATTTTTCTGGGGTCTGAGGGTTTGTCTGTGCCTACCTCAGCTTTGCTAAACCCCAAAATGTTGGAGTTGATAAAGACCTTTGTGCTGCTTTGAAAGCAAACTGCGGGGGGGAATAATGAACCCACACAAATACCTTGAGAGAGATTTCAGGTCAGTGTTACAATTTAATAGAAAGATTACAACAGATGCAGCAATACAGAAAAACTGGCTTGAGCCCACAAATTCAGAGTACAACCCTGTTGGTGGGGGTGATGATCACAGTCCTATCAAATGGTGAAAGGATGGTTGGAGTTGAAAGCAGTGATTCTGTGGAAGGTCTGCTCCTCCTCGGGATCCTTCCAGTGCAATGTGGTGATGCCCATCATAGTTTGTAGCTGGACATCCCTTGATGGAAATTCTTTAGTGGTTGTAGCCATAGACAAGTGGCCGCAAGCCTTTCAGAGATCAAGAAGAATTTGGAAAATGCCCTCAGGCACTTAGTGGGAATCTTGGGGTTTTCCTGTGCAGGGCCAGGGGTTGGACTCATTGATCCTCGTGTGTCAATTCCAGCTCAGGATATTCCATGGTTTTGCGTGGGCAGGATCCGTGGGACTATCAGTGGCAGGCTGTGTTTTGGCATGGTCCTGCTGCAATCCAAACAGGCCCAGGGAGAACTCCAGCTGCTGCAGAGGTTCTGTGGCTGTTGAAGAAGGAACAATAGCCCAGAGGCACTGGGTCAGTCTCTGGCTCTTTGAAAGCTCTAATTCCACATTAGTGTCCATTAGGGAATGGAGAGACAGGGTGAAGGAAAGTGGAACCCCCGGACCATCACTCCCTCCTTGGGTTAACACTTCCCTGATGATGTTAAGGATGCAGCAAACTCAATATTTGATATTAATCCATGTATCCTACCCTGTAGGCCCAGCTCATGGCTGGTGTGTGTACACACTGTCAGGGATGCTTTGCTTCATCCCCAAAATTAAGTAAAGCAGTCAGAGCATAAACAGAGCAGACCTTCCACCCTCTGGTTCTATCAGAACACACACATTTAACTAAATCTGTGTTATGAACCTACATTTTCCTATGATTTTTCTTTGGCACTCCCCAGCTGGTGATGCTATTGACTTTTGTGAAACTATTCCAGGCCATACCAATCAAAAAAAAAAACCAAACAAACAAACCCAAACAACAAACAAACAAAACAGCAACAAAACCAAAACCAAAACCAAAACCAAAACCAAACCAAACCAAACCAAACCAAACCAAAACAAAAACAAAACAAAACAACCAAAAAAAACCCAAATCCCAAAACTATGCTGGGCCCATTCATTCCAATAGACAAGACAATTTCCTCTGAACCCTCGGGCAGACCTTTTTGGATACCTGGAAGCACCCCCAGCCTTTACTCCAATGCAAACTGCACTAAAAGACCATGGAATTTGCAAAGACAAGTGCTCAAGGCCACTCCTGCATCCTTTTTCCATCTCTTTTTGTCAGTGTGTCTGAAAAAAACCCCAAGTGCCAGTTTTTAAGACAGGGAATCTTTAAGTACCTTAAAAATAGTCTTAGAACAAACCCAGCTACCAATTAAACCTAAGTTCACCTACAGCTTTCTCACCCACTGGAAGTTTCCTAGACCTACTTTTGATTGAATTTTTAATTACAAAGCTGGGTTTGATCTCTGGATGTTCACTACTATAGAAAGACAATGCTTAGAAGTGGAAACTTAGAATGAAGCAGGAGGGTTAGAAAAGTATGAGCTCTTATTTCAGGAGAAGGCCTTTTAGCTAATATGCTTTGTTCAATATGCAGTAGGAAAGGATCTATAAAAATGGCAATATTAACCAATCCTTGAAATTGAAATCCATGAATTTATTTTGAAACAGCTTATCTTTCAGCACTGGATCCGAGTTCCGTGTCAGAAAAAAATTTTATCATTTCCCCTCAGCAAAGGATAAGAATGGAGAGAGTAAGAGGGATTAGGATGAAACCATTGCAGGCTTGATAATGGCAGAGAGGTTTTTAAAGATTGACTTTGAAGTGAAAAATTAAGAATACCTTTAGAAAAAATATTCTTTCTTATTCAGAAACAGAGTATTTCTAAGAGGCATCAAATGTAAACAACAGAAATAGCTGCATGCCTGAGTGTCATCTATCCCCAGGAACCTGAAAGCTGACTTCATTTTTCTTTATTTGCATCCTGAAACTAATGGAGGCAAAGTGGGATTGCTTCCTACTGAGGAAACCTAGGCACCAAATGACTTGTGCTTGTGCTCCTGTCCCATCCCGTTCCTGTCCCATCTCCAGCAGCCAGTGGCATCTCCTCCTGAGCATCCTTTTCAAAGAGATTATTATGGGAAATAATTGACAGTTGATTTTAGCCCAACTGCCACAGCGTGACCCAAGTATCAGCCCAAGCCAGGCCACAGGAGGAAGAGTTTTCCACCACTGAGCAAAGCTCCAAAGCTGCCTGGTACCAGGTGGGCACTGAAGTCACTTCTGTTACCCTGGTATGGCCAGAGGCCATTTGGACATGAACCAAACTAGAGGGTTTGGCTGGACACAAGGACAACCTCAGCTGTAGAATTTCTCTGACTGGACACCCCAACCACATGGATTTTGTTTTTATTCTCTAACTAGATGCCCCAAATTCCTTAATCAGGAGAACTTTTGCTGCTCTTGAATTACCTGCAAACAGTACTAATTGTTCAGTAGTAGCCTGATGTGTGGCTGCTGGTAACAGCAGAGAGCTGTGCATGCTGGCTGCAGGAATTCTTCCAACCCCAACACTTCAGGGAATAAACATTCCTGATATCCTTCAGAGGCCTCTTCCCTTCCATGAGGGAAAAGGCTTTTCCCTTCCATGGCCTTTAAACTGAACAAGTTGTCTCCTCAGCTCTCTACTCCCAAACTTACTGCTCCATCTCCTAATTTTTTTTCTTTTTTAAATGACACATAGCAGCCTGATTTTCTCTTCTCTGGACCAGGTATTACCACCTGACCTCGAACCCAGAAGATGTAAAAGAGTCCCAAAACAACAGATAATCAGTAGCTTACACCAACCTGGTATCCAAGAGAAGGAACCACACACACCTGACAAAGCTGGAGAACCAGCCCCTCTAATACTTTGTATTTTTTTTCTTTATTTTTTAGGGGATGGAGCCTTTTAAAAACACCTTATTCCCCCATGTGGACTCTGCTAAAATCCTTGTTTTCAGACTCTGCCTGGGCCTGGCTGTTCAGTACCCACCCAGTGCTCCCCAGCAGCGGCTGAGTCAGGGCTCACAGGTGAAAGTTTCGAGTAATCCACCCATAAAAGCCCCTAAATACCTTTCTTGCTGTTTGCTTCCTGTTCCTCTCTGTGCTTCATCATCCATCACCTCTTCACCTCAGTTTGGGGCTTTTAGGAACAGCTCTATGCAATGAATAGTTTAGCCCCTTGTAGATAATTAAAAAGATTTCATTTAAGCTGTGTTGCTTTCTCATTTTTAGCCCCACTTGGCACCAACAGCTGCTCCCTTTGGCTGGAGGGAGCAGGGCTGGGCAAGGGCAGTATCAAAGTCAGGCACAGGAAAGCATTTCAATATTCTTAATTTTAAGGTTGTAATTCAATCATGGTGATTTCAGAAAACTATCATGAACATTAAGTATTGTATAGGGTTGTTATCCTGAATAAGAGACGTGACAGGCATGACACAGGAGAAGATTTTGTTTCTAGCAATGTTATAAATAAATTTAAATAGATATTTTTATATCTGAACATATGAATAAAATACAAATAAATTTATAAAACAAATTAAATAAACAGATGTAAAGAAATACATAGAACCCTTTGTTTCTAGCACTATGGTTAAATAACAAACACCTCTTGAACTGACCAGCCATGCTCTTAGGCACAGTGTAGGAGTCCTCTTCCATTGAGGTTTGGCCTTTCCCATAGCTGAAGCTGGATTTAATTTATTTTCCCAAATTTTAACATTCCAAATCGCTGTTCAGCTATAGAAGTAATGATTATGTGGAAGCATAAGGTATTTTGAGACCTCCTAGCAGATGCTCTGCTGTTATTTCCCATCCACCTACGGCACTGAAGCCTCTAAGGCATTAATGAGCACTGTCTCCAAAGGGGAATTACGAGCAGCCATGTGGGAAGGAAACAATTTCCTAGGCTTGATCCCTCAATAAATGCAAAGCTCATCCTTGGTATCTGCCCCTCCCTTCGGGTTGGCATCACTCCCTTCTCATTTCTCCAGGATCACTACATTAGAGACAGAGGAGAAGATCCAAACTGGAAGTCTTGGTTTAAATATTCAAGTCTAGGCCCCATGAGCAGGATTTCCAGCCCAGTTAAGGACAGCAGGAACCACACACACCAAAAAAGCCACAGAGACTCATTCTGCAGTGAGCTCTTCTTGTACCCACTGCTGTGGATGGAGATGTTTAGATGTTTGTGTTCCTCTCCAGTTCCTTGACTTGTTTAGCAAACTGGTTTTCCCATGGTTTCACCAACCAGGGCATCCTTGTGGGACCAGCACTGTCATGACTTGTGGGCACAGGAGGGTGAGAGCAGCTTTGGTCACAGCTGAGATCGTATAAAGGTGTCATTCCCTCCTGTGGCTGCTTCTGTGTAGTTCTGCAGTCACTGGTGAGGAATCTGGGTCCCTCCTCAGCATACAACTGCATTTTAATTGAATTAAGCTCTGTCACAGCAATCCAGCCATCCTATCACCAAACTCTAGTCCTGTCCTGAAAGAGCTCTCCAAGTCACGCTCCCAAGTGAAAAGGACAAAAATTAATTTCTCCCTCATTTCCAGGCTGAAAAGTTTTGAAACTTGATGTTTTTTCAGCAGCGATTTTCTACATTCAAAACTTGCTGGCAGTAAGGAGGCAGATGAAGAGCGGGGCATGGCTGTTCACCCACAGGCAGGCCCTCTTTCCTTCCTCCAACTCTTTTTGCTTCCTGAAGGCTCTCAGAAGGTCTCATTTCTACCTTTTATTTGCACCTTTTCCATTGATTTCAGTATATCAATCTCTCCTGAGCAGGAGCTCCAGAGCAGCAGCTGCAGTAAACAAGGCCAGGCTGGTGGAGCAACCTGGCCTGGTGGAAGGTGTCCCTCCCCACGGCAGGGGTGCAACAAGATGATTCTTTTAAGCTCCTGAGTGTCACCTCCCCAGTGAGTGACTGGCACTCCTCGGAGGTCACAAACACCGTGTGTGAGAGCTGGGAGGAGCCACAAGGCTTTTGGGGTGACCTCTCCATGGGCATATCTCTTCTCTCTGCTCAGAGGTGTTGTGGCACCCCAGTGTGACAGTTCTGGCTTCTTTTTTCCCTGCCAGGGTTGGGATTAATACACGGGAGTCACAGTTTGTGTCTGGACTTGGATGTTTATTGTTTCTTATCTATTTACAGACTCACCAGCCGTGAGCTCTAACTAGCAAGTTAGAGAAACGAGGTAAAATGGAGCACCTCTAACTCTTTGCAAGGTTATTTAAGCAATAATCACCCAATAATGAGGTGACGCCTCTATTATTTGTACTTTTGACCCAATAATGACCACCCAAGGCCTGCAATGTAGACCTTTCTCACCCAATTACAGAAAACCACCCAAACCCATGAAGAAGAAGGAGGAAGAAGGTGAAGAAGGACCCAGACAATGCCCAGAGTCCTCCATCTTGACTCACATGTGTTACTATATACTAAAATCTTGAATTCCAGGTTTTTCACCCTGTGAGATCACACAATACTATTCGAACGACAGCCCCACAACCCCAGTGCCATCGCACAACCTCGAGAGCATGTCCCAAGGCCTCAAGTCAAATGTGGTGCTTGCTTGAGGGTCAGCACCTTTTAGCACAGAAAGGCTGAGATTTTCAGCCTTCAGGGCTCCAACACCCCAGGACCATTGTCCCCTCAGCTGTGGCTGAGCCAAGGGGTCTGTGCTGCCCTCGGGAGCCTCGGGTCACCCTGAGCCCACAGAGCCAGGGCAGCTCCATCACCCTGGGGCTGACAGACAAACACACCAGGCTGCGTTTCCCTTCCAGCTGGAGAAAGTGCCCAGATCCACCCCCCTCCTGCTCGCCCACAGAAATGAGGCAATTGGGATTTATCTCCTTTTTAGTGTACTTTCTGCCGAGGAATTCAATCTGATTATCCCAGAGCTTTGGCCTACCACTCCTAACCTGGATCCTTGGCCTTCTTCTTTCGTGAAAGGCTGCTTTTAGCTCTTTGGCCTACTTTTAACCCTCAAAGATAATCCCTCTGCAGCACTTGGAGAATTGCCAGCAGGATTAAAATCTGCTGGGGTTATTTACTCGCCTAATGAAATGCAATATACCCAAGTATATCAGGTCTAATTAACACCCTGTCCACAACATCTCTCCTTAGCTTCGATGATTATTAAAAAAAAAAATTAAAATAAAAAATCCACGCTCCCCCAGCCACCCTGGCCATTAGAGAGGAAATTAATTTCAGTAGGGTTTGGGGTTGGATTTTTTTTTTCAGTTTTATTACTGCAAATAGATCTCTTCCTAAACTTCATGCTGGCTCACTCCTCTAAGATGAATTGTTGCCAGGAGTTGTCTGACACTTCTTAGTTTTATTTAGGTTTGGCTGAAATGGGATGTGGGTGATGAGTGGAAACTCAGCCCACCCTTGGGCTACAAAAAGAAGGGGGCAGAGGCAGGGGAGTGGAGGTGGGCAATCCCCAGGAAGGGCTCCCGAGGACATTTGGGAGGAGGGAAATCAGGTTCTGCCTGAGCACTGAACCTGCCTATTACAGCATTTCCTGGACAAGAGCCCACAGGGACAGGACAAGGGGGAATGGGCCCACACTGCCAGAGGACAGGGCTAGATGGGATGTTGGGATGGAATTCCTGGCTGGGAGGATGGGCAGGCCCTGGCACAGGATGCCCAGAGAAGCCGTGGCTGCCCCTGGATCCCTGGAAGTGTCCAAGGCCAGGCTGGACAGGGCTTGGAGCACCCTGGAACAGTGGAAGGTGTTCCAGCCCACAGCACGGGATGGAACAAAATGATTTTTTAAGGTCCCTTCCAACCCAAACCATTCTGGGATGATGCTGTGCATACACCTGGCAAGGGAGCAGTGACACCAGAGTGGGGCACTGAAGTCAGAAGAAAGGAATTCCCTGTTAGCTGAGGAAAAAAGCATGTTTGAGGAGGTCTGGCAGATGTAGATATCAGGGCTGGCTTTGGTTTCCAGTGCTTCTCAGCGGGCCTTGCTGCATGGTTTTTGTGGGTGAAAGGAGTCTGACACAAGGATTCTGGAACAGGACTCCAAGGTTGCTTTACAAAGTCTGGAAAGCCTGTTTCAACTTTTCACTGTCACAGCTGCTGGTGAAACACTAATATATTTGTAATTCAGAAGAGAATAACTCCAAATAAGCACTGCAGCCTCACAGAAGCCCTCATCTGTGCTAGATTACGTCAAGGGCTCTTGAATTAAACAAATCTGAAGTTTCTAGGCCAAGCCATTTCTGAGCTATGACATGAAAAAGCATTAGGAGATGCTTCAAACACTCTGAATTACACTTATTTTCCCTAAGACCCATGTCTCAGAAATGGATTGTCTGATACGCCTCAGGTTTTGCCAAAAACATTCCTCTCCTGGCTTTCCACCACATCTGCGCAGTCTGAGGATGTGTCCAGGTTTTTTGTAGGGCTCCAACAGCAGGGCCAAACCCAGACATTGGGAAGCTCATTTTAACAGGGAGAACAGAGAAAGCCAATCTTTATGTAATCCCTTTGCAGACCCCCAGCACTGAGCCAGCAGTTTCTCATGCCCTGAATGCCATGCCAGCTTTTTCCACAGCATTTTGATAGTTATCTCTTTGTCATATGACAGATACCCCAGGTTTCGGTTGGATTTCAGGGAAAGGTTCTTCCCCAGAGGTGCTGGCAGTGCCCAGGCTCCCCAGGGAATAGGCATGGCCCTGAGACTGCCAGAGCTCCAGGAGCTGCCAGGGATGCCCAGGGTGGGGTTGTTGGGGTGTCTGTGCAGGGACAGGGGCTGGGCTGGGTGATCCTGTGAGTCCCTCCCAGCTCAGGAGATTCCAGGATTTTATGAAATAATAACTGCATGCACCGAAGTGTTCTCCTTTCAATCTGCTCCCCTCAGACTAAGCAGAGGTTAAAATAATTCTATAAAGATGTGGGGAGGAGTTAATGAATTCAACCCTACCCACAGGAAGATGTCACCACCCAGACTGGCAGGTAATAGAGAATTATTTCATTATATACATGGGTAACTCTTCCTTTGCTCTGCAATCCCTGAAGCCAAGGATGGGGTACAGATTCAAGCCAGGCCTGCATCAGGTGGATGGAGAGGATTCACCCTGTGTCTCTAAGATCTCCCCACCTCTGCTAGACACAGACAGAACTGGGCAAACTGCTTGTGCAAAACTTGTCTGGTAACACTCATCCCTCTTGCTGAAAAAAACCAGAGGTGAAGTGATGGCAGACACTTGGCTTCAAGCAGGGCCCTGTCTTGGGCAGCAGAAGTTGCTCCCCATCCTGCCTGCTGGCAGCAGGATTTGAGGCTACTCAGCATTTGGGGAAAGCAGATACCTTTGTTGTTCTGGAAGAAGAGGATGTTGCTGCTAAGATGCCTGAAGGAGAATCTGCACCCCCCATTTCTGATGAGCTCCCTCCCGGGGAGTGTTTAGGGAGGTAGGTGAAAGCAGAGACATCACTATATTACCCATGTTCCCTTACATTTACATCTTTTCCATTAGTGAACTGCTGGAAGAGGCCCAAAATCTGATGCCACAGAGGAAAACAGTGACAAACAGAGAAAAAGTCTTGCTGGGTTGATCCATCTCAGCACAAAGCAGGGCACACTCCATATTTGTCCCTCATGCTGGGTGTGCTCCGTGCCTTCGCACCAACTGTGATGGAGCTAGACTGATTCCTTGAAAAAAACAGCCGTTGGAGGCTGAGAAAGAGAAGGAATGGTGCTCCAAAAGAGTTGTTTCTCTGCTTATGATTTTCAGCTCCTGTCTAATCCAGAATACGTAGGAGACAGATGGAAAAGCAGGTGCCTAAAGAGGAGCTGGAAGAGACTCCCATGGCTGAGGGAGAGCAGCTCCATCCCTTGGGAGGTGTCAGCAGGACCTTTGCACTCTTTGGGCTGGAGCAGCAAGGGAGGATGAAGAGTCCCCTGCAGAGGCCCTGGGCTCATTTCTGGGTGGTCCTCCCTGAGAGCTCCTGGTGTCCATCTGCAAGTGGTCTCCAGGCTGGGACAGGTGCCCAGAGCCCTGGGGGCACCAGCAGGTCCCTGAGAAGATTGTGCCAAGGTGGGCACCAACGGAAGCCTGAAACGAGGAGGGGAGAAGTTGTAACTAAATTTGAAAGGTGCCTTTTTGGACAAGGTCTCTCAGTGTAGTCCTGCAGCTTCACCTGGACTCACTGCAGGCAAATCCACTGCCAAGGACTGCGTGGAAAGGGTTTTGGGGTCTGTGTGGGAGATGGGTTTTGCTGAGTATCCGTTTGCACTAGAGGGGCCTGCAGAGCCAATTCCCCAGAGTAAGGCTGTGTGTGCACCAGCAGCATCTCCCTCTGATGCTTTAAGTTTCAGCTTTCATGTATTTCAGGTTCTGTGCTGCCCAGGGGTGCAGTTCTGAGCTCACATTCAGTGTCACTCAGCTCTGCACAGAGCAGGGACACAAAACAAATCCTTTTCCTGCTGGAGACTAAGAGCAACTTTCAGCCCCAAAAGCACAAACAAGGGTGGGCTGAAGGGGGGAACAAGGATGGGACCTCACAGCCTGGAGCTGGAATTGGACAATTAAACTCCAGTATGGAAATGCACCAAAACATAAAAATGTAAGATCTTGTGACCTGTCAGCCATTTTGTGACGATTTTGGGTCCACCTTGGGTGTAGCCCTGGTCAGGCTCTGTCCTGCCCAAGGTGGATCCTGGAGACTTTTCAATAAATATCTACTTTACCCTCTAGCTCTTCCAGTCTCTGTTTCGCGTTGGCCTTCCCAAGGCATCACCTCCTGCCCTGCAGCAAGATGAACCAGCCTTGGGAGCCTTTCTTGGCGCTTTCATCCACATCCCTGCAGACCCGGGAGCCCCCCAGCCTCCTCCGCAGCTCCACAGCTCCTCCCCAAGCCTTGGAGTGCTGTGAGAAATCTGGGCTGATGTCCCTCAGCACCTCCTGGGGCAAGAGTGTGCCCAGGATGAGAAAGAGGAGCCAAAGGACACAGTGAGGAAGAGGAGCTGGGCAGAAATGGTGGCCAGAGAGACCAAGGGAAGGCTGAGACACCCCAGCACAACCCCCTGTGCTTGGCTCAGGGTGACAAGCCCGTGCCAAGCTCTGGCAGGGGCCACACAGTTGGATGCCATGGTTATTTAACTGAACTTCAGCCTGGCTATTTATGGACAGGAATCATGCCCAGGATCCAGGCTCCTCAAGGGTTTGAGTGCTCTTTGGGAATCTTCCAGGAAATGTCAGAAAATTCTGATTAGGCAAAATCAAGGCTTTTTTCCATGGGAGCCTACCGGGCTGTTCAGCTGCGGCACGTGAGGAATCTCTGATGGAAAGCAGAGACAGGCAGAGGCAGGGAGGGAGCTGCCTGCAGGACAGGAGCTCCTCCAGGCCAGGGAACACTCCAGCTTGGGAGCAGTGATCCTTTTGGTCCCCTGGGAACAGTTTCCACTGGCTTCCATGATGTTCAACCCCATCCCTGGGAGCAGTTGTCCATAAAAGCTCCATCAGGGAGGTGTGTTTGAGGATCACACCATTAGAGAACTTCTCCCAGCTCCCACTGGACCTGCTGCAGGAGGCAAGGAGGAGAAAATTATATATGAGAACAAACTAATAAATCCAGCTTGCTGTGAATGTTCGGGGAAAGCTGCAGCTAGAGGAGGTGGCACAAAAGTCCCCTCCATCGCAACCCTGAGGAGTCAGAAACTGGGAGCTTTATCTCTCCAAACTGGGCCTCTGCCTTACAAAAACAATCCATGAGTATTTAACTGTATCTCAGTGTGAAAAAAGGATGGGAAGGGGCTTGAAATTTTCCTTCCAAATTTTGACGACCATATTTTAAACCTTTTCTCTGCAATGCTGAGATTCAGGTGGTTTTCTATTTGTTTGGGGTTTTTTTTGTTTGTTTGGGGACTTTTTGGGGTTTTTTTTTTTTTTTTGATTGGTGACTGACACTGCTGGGCAGGGCCCAGCTCCAGGAGCCACAACTTCCAAAGCACTCCTGTGATGAAAAAAACAGCAACACCAGTGGAGATTGTCAGCATTCACAGACCCAAAGAAGGATTTCACTTGAGAGCCAACTTCCAAACGAACAGTGAGTGAGGTGTATAAACAAGGTGCCTGTGAAAAACCTTGTGGAGGGGAAGGATTTACTTTGTTCTTTGCCTGTTAAATACTTCCTTCAAATCCATCTGTCCCAAAATTGGGGAGGAGGGTGGTAGGGAGCTTGGCTGGGTTGAGATCTCAGTGCAGGCTGAGGTAGCTGCACCATCAGTAGAGAGGAGGAGCTGTCAGGGGCAACATCTCCTGGATGTGGGATCTTCCACCCTTAGGGAATCCTTGGTATTTAATACTAGGGTCTCATCTTATGGTAAGATTTGATGTAGGATGATCAGAGCCTGACCTCTTTGCAGGCTGAGGTCTCTCCTGGAGACAGCCTCTCTGGATCTGTTCTCATTTCAGCTTCAGCTGGGCCCAGCAAGGGGAAAGAGGCCAACAGGGAACGCTATCTCCAGCCCTCACTAGGTGGGCGCCAAATCTCACGAACAAGTACGGCCTCAAGCTTAAAATGCAACATTCAGGGAGGGAGATACGAAGTTGTAATCAGCTGGGATTTGCTTACTGCCTATATGGTCAGTTAATCCCAGAGTGGTTTGGGTTGGGAGGGACATTAAAGCTCATCTCACTCCACCCCCTGCCATGCCACTATCCCAGGGTGCTGCAAACCCCATCCAAATTGGCCTTGGACACTTCAGGGATGGGGCAGCCACAGCTTCTCTGAGCACCCTTTGCCAGTGTTTTACCACTCTCACTGGAAAAAAAAAAAAAAATCCTTCCTTATATCCAGTTTAAATTGACCCTCTTTTAGCTTAAAACCATTACCCCTTGTCATACTTCAACAGCCCCTGCCAAAAAAATTGTCCCCATCTTTCTTACAAAACCCCCACAAGTACTTCATCCTTTAATCCTGCTGAAATCAATGGGAATGCCCCTCTGCAAAATTGCGCTCAGAAAGAACATTTTGCCATGAATTTCAGCAGGGCAGGGCGTGCTGAAGGGCAGCCTCCCAACAGAGGAAGAATCCCGGGCTGCCAGAGCCCTGCCCCGTACCCACATGAGCTGCTCTACCCCCGGCTCCTTCCCAGGTACAGATAATTACCTTCCCCTAATTGCCATCTCCTGGTCATTAGCTGTGTGAGCTGTTTACCCCAAAACACGAAGGCAGGGTAGGAGTGCTTCATCCTAGGAGAGGGTTAATCTCCCGCTGGATGCAGGATGCCCTCATGGGAATGGAATGTGTAGTGTTGGTAAGTGGTTGTGCCCCAGAAGCCTTTGAGAGCCCACTGACTACTGCATGCTAACGATTGGTATTATTAAAGAACAATTGATGGCCTGTAACCAAACAACAGAAACTAATTACTGGAAAACTTTTATTGTCCTTTAATTACTGGGCCTCTTTGTCAATTAGCAGAAGAGAGAGGGAGAGGGAAGAGAGAGAGAGAGAGAGAGAGACTCGTTTTATAGCAACAATAAATTTTCCAAAACTACGGTCATCAGTAGCTGCAGAGGCGAGTCTATTAACACACAATATTAAGGCCTGATATTTACTCTGGCTGCTAAATGTAGGTGCTTCTCTCCCGAAAAAGTGCAGAGCTGTAGGAATACTAATCAGGGGGCTCTGGCTGCCTGGCATGACAGCTCTCACTTCCCAAGGAATTTTAGCCCTTGACCAAAGGTTTCTTTCTCCAAGGCTCCTCCAGCAAACTGGCCCCGTGCCCATCAGGGAGGATGGAAACTCGGGGAGGCTCAGGGTGGGAGGTACACAGGGCTAGGCACTCCAGGGACAAGGATTCAAGCTCCTGCTTGTTCCTGCAGTGTCCTGTGGGTGCAGGTGTGTGTGGGACCCACCACCCCGTTGGGGTTCGGCTGCATGTACCCATCTGTATGCTCTGCTCCTTGGTCCTGGCTCACCAGCACTGTCCAAAAATAGTTTATTCAACTTCTATTTTTTTTTTTTATCTTTTCTCATCTGCTGCCAAATAAATTATTTCTGGGCATATTGTCACAAGTAGTTAACCTTCTCTGAGGAGCTCTCTGAACTACAGTTACCCCCTGAAATGAATCACCATCTTTTTTCTGTCACTTGGCAAAGAGCGCTCACCAATATAATCTTTTCCTAGTCGACTTTCTCTGATTAACTAGTTAGTGCCTCAGCCAAAGGAAGTGGTCTGGGCACCACCACTCCTCCCATAGCACGTGGGGCTGGGCTTCACATCCCAAATGGTCCTTCCAGTTTCCTTTTCCCACCAGGGAGATGTGAGAGCAGAGAGAGGCACCCGGCCCAACAGCACTTTGCTCAGGGATGAGATGCTTAGTGAGACACAGTCATTGCCAGACTCCTAAAAGCTTCAGCCATGATGACTTTCATTTGGGATGGACTTTTATTTGGGATGGCCCTTCCCCTCAGCAAGAGGATCTGGATATCCTTGAGCATTCAGGAGCTTCACAAGTTTATATGTCATCTCTGTGGGCAGAGGCAGAGACAGAGCTTATTGGAAGGAGTTTAATCCCTCCTTGGAGTACCTGCTTTTAAAAGTCCCTTGCGAAAGAGCAAAGTACCAACGTTTTTATCAGAAAACAAACATCATTTCCCTTGCTGTTGGCAAACACCGGAGACGCCGGATTTTCCCGAGCGTTGGCTGTGCCCACCCTGGCAGCCCCTGCTCAGCACACCCACGGCAGGGACTCGTGGCTGAGGCGGGATAAACGCTGGGGAAGTAGCTTAGAAATTTGTCACAGCCTGTCTTACTTTATGTGGCTTGAATAGACTCGGGGTTTGTGCTATCAGAGGGAATCCGGAGTAGCTCCTGCAGGTGACCTTAATAGCGACAGTAATCTGTGCTCGTTTGACACATCTTTCCCTGTGTGATGATGCAGGGGAATAGCTAATCCTATAAAAAGCGAGCCAAGCTACACGGGATTTCTGGAGTTTACCCACAGGACCTTTTTATTCCATTTATCTCCCAAATTTCTCTCCTTTCCCCTCTTCAGCCAGCGCGAACAGAGGAGAACGGCACGCCTCTGTCCTCACAGGTGGTTTACAAACAACGTGTACCTGGGGCTGCACACCCAGGGATCCTCTGGAGACAGGAAGGAGCCATAAACTCTGGGATGAGGCCCTTGGCAGGGCTCCCACAGGCGTTATCACGGAGCAGGGCAGGATGTGGGATCAAAGCAGCACCTGCTGCAGAGCCATCGAGTAACGGAGCCCAGGCACCGCCCACGGGGACAGGTGGCTTTGCCTTCCCCCACCTTTGCCCCTTCTTTTTTTCCTTCTCTATGCACTTTTTTTTTTATTATTTTTCCCCCTATTATTTTTCATTTTCTACTACTCACACAACCCCCTTTCTCCTCCTGCTTTGCAACTTTTCTTCTCTCTCTGAAAAATAGGAGGGAGAGTGTAGTATCTCCCTTTGTCCTAATTTCCTGGTAGAATGGATTTCAGAGCTCCTGTTCCTAAGAATTTCTGTCTCTGTGTTACACACGCACCTGGTCTTGACAGGGAGGTGCACTGCAAGGGTGAGTGACCTTAAACAAGTAGGGAAGTCCTTACAGCAGCGCGTATTCTCAGGAAATTGTACAAATAATGGTATCTAAAGTCAGGTTTCTGCCAGGATAGGTGTTTCAGTGGAAAACTGTTATGGCAGACTCTTGAAAGCTGGGAGGAAAAGCAAGAAAAAACAAATGTGGAGAGAGCCAGGGTTACACAGTCACTGAAATTGTGTTTTGCCTTCGCCCACCTCGTAACCTTTTGCTCCCCAACTCCTCCTTCAAGGCCTGGGTCTTGTCAGTGCTCAGAGAAGGGGTCTCTAGGAAAAGCCCGGAGCCCTTTCTTTTGGGGAAAAAGCCTCATTGCTCTGGGCAGATCTGAAGCAGCCTGACAGAAAGAGCTGTAATGATAAAGCAGCCTCAAAGGCCAAGGCATCCCATCCCCAGGGCCACTGCTGTCTACCTCAGAGAGCTGTCTGCAGGTCCTGCTGCTGCCAGGGGGTTCCTGAGCAAACCTGGGCTTGCTCTGTCCTCTCAGCTTTGCTACTCCTGCCTTCCATCCAGCCTTTCCCAGGAATGCCTGTCAGAGCCCTGTCTCCAGAAGCAGCAGAGGGGGAAGATAAGGCACAGAGGTGCAGCTTTTTCCACAGCGTGCTGGGGGATCCCATTCCAGCCCTTTCATCGTTGGGAGTGTGGCACTGCCCATCTCAGCTCCTGAAGGTTTCATTTTCAACCCATGCTCCCACCAGGTATTCATCCCAGACATGTGGTCATGCCTCATGGGGGAGTTACTTCTAGAGACAAGGATTTGGGAGACCTGGGATCTGTTTTCCCACATTTTCTAAGGAAAGGGGCATGAGCCAGGCTCTGTTCCCTGGCAGGGGACTGTAACCCTTGCTCATATGTCCCAGCTGGTGAGTCTGTAGGAGCAAACCTCTGCTTCTCTCCAGAAGCACAGCTGAGAGCCTGACCTGTGGTTTGAGCACAGGAAGAGACACAAAGAGGCTCAAACCTCAGTTCTCAAACACTGTGGTTGGGTGGTGCTTGCTTTTAGTGCATCTAAAATACAGACAAGGCACTGCCAGGAGATGGGTGGACACAGGAGAGACCATCCCTGTCAGGCGACAAGCAATTACAAAAACGAATCCCCTCCCTCTGGGGCTCTTCCTGAGGGGTTTTCTAGAAGTTCTGGCACTGAGCACCAATATCAATCACATCCCCCGTCCTGGCCACCTCTGCCGGCAGCAGAGCTCAGCACCAGAGGTGAGATCCGCACCTTCCCTGTCACACGTCCCCTGCTCTCACAGCGGGGACGTGTGAACTTCACGGCTCTCTCTGACCCACTTCAACACAGCTGGTTCTCTCAGAGAGCAGCAGGAGCGATTTCCTCCCACAGAGCTGCCCTGGCTCCCCTTGGGAAAGGATCAAACTGCCTTGGGGGTCTGTATTCCCCTCTGGGAGTGGCTGGAAGGAGGGCAGAGCTGTGAGGAGCGTGTGAGACACGCAAGGGAAGCAAAGAGGCCCCTGCTCCACTCGGGGGCTGTTGTCAGGATGTTCCCCCTTCTTTGACATTTTAGAAACCCCATCTCTCAGAGAGACGCGTGATGGGGAGATATTTGGGTTTTGCTTCTGAAACCCTGAGATTTTATGCTTTGTCGTGACTTTTCTCTGGAAATGAGAACAGGTCCCAAACCCAGGCTCAAAAACCAGAAGGAAAATAAGAAGGAGTTCCAATTAAAAGTGAAAACCTTGTGACAGTTTGGCTGGTTTCGTGGTTTGGGAACTTCAGAAGTTTTTTAACATTTGGGGTTGGCAATACTTTTAAATTACAAGGAATAAGTTGCCTTTTCATAGAGTCATCTGGAGGATCCCAGTTGGCTTCACCAGCTAAACCATCATCACAGTGACCTGGCCACTTGGAAGTGGAAGGTGAGGCTGGCAGAGAAGGCCCGAGGTTCCCAAAGAACCTTTACCAAGGGAATGGGACCTTCTCCAAGCACACCCGGCCAGGACTTGGCTTTCACAATCACTGCACACTGCGAAATGCCAGCACAGATCCCAGCACCAGGGACACTGGGGTGGCAGCAGGGACTTTGCAGCCTGGGTCTGTCTTCCTTCCTGCTCCCTCAATAACTGTTTCCAAACCAGTCCGTTGCTGTTTTGCCTGGATAAAGAGGATATTCCATGTTTTCTCAGGCAGGCAGCAGACTCCTAGCAGCAGGCTTGATTTTTAGGCAAATCTGTCCCGTGTTGTCACTGAGTCAGAGTGGGAAAGCCGGGAGATGGTTCATATGCAGGGATACGGATGGTGCATCTTCTGGAGATCATTTTCAATGCAAACAAACACATTATTGTGTTATTATGCAATAATGAACATGATTTACTGGGTCTATTTTTATAAAATTAAATCATTAACTAATGAGACCATAATTGAATCTTAATTTTCGCTGATGTTTTTTAACTACAGAAAATTGCCAGAAACACACAAAATTCTTCCTTTGCCATGGTTAAATGATTCAGAGCCTGGGTGGCTCCCCCATGCCAACCTGAGGTCAGTAATTCCATGACACATCCTTTCTACCACATCCAAGGACATGAGAAATCTCTCCAGAAAGTGGGAAAGCACAGATGCTCACGACTTCTCACAAGAAACATGTTTCAGACCAGCCACCGAAGGACTTTTCAAAGAAATACATCAGACCTGGGCAAGGAAGAGCCACCCAGTGCCAGCTCCCAGCACTGAAGAGCCCTGGTCCAGGCTCTGGAGCGTTTTGAGATGCTGGCTGATATTAATCCATCCAGCAGCAAGGTTCCTCATTTGAACCAGGCTGGTTTGCTCCTGGAATCCCATATGGAACACAATGGTACAATAGACCTGCAGTATATAATTATCATGCTGTATCTGCTTTCATATCATGGGTATTTTTAGATGTGTCAGTTTGAAATCTAGGATTTAGTGCATGGAGTCTAATGGATTGTTCTTTCTTTCCCCCTCTTTTAATGTCAACTCTCAATATGCATGAAGCAGACATAAAAGCACTTTTGTGCAGGTGCTGTGAATCTCTCAGCACGGATGACAAGGGGAGATGGTTTTCTAGATTCATTGAGCTTCAGAGGAGACAGAACTCGATGATCCAGCCTGAGCTCCTGCACAGAGACAGCTCAGGTTTCCCCCACAGCCCCTCCATGAGCCCAGCAGCTCTGCACATCCCAGGAAAGGCACAATGGGTCTCCCTCCTCCAGGGGTGGCTTGGTCCTCCCATGTGGGGCCACACTCAGGGCCCAGAAAGGAGCAGAGGGGGAAGTCACTCCAGTTCTGTGCAGCCCTTTGAGAGCTCAGTTCTGCCCAGCTCAAATTTGTCAGCATCACAAAGGGAGCCAGAGCAGGCAGGTCCAAGCTCCTCTGCGAGGGGACCTGAAATCCTCCACCTGCCTGAAGCTGGATTTGGCCTCAGAGGCTGAAATGCTGATTTTCTCCAGACTATAGGCACGTACTCCTGTCTGGAGGGCGAAATATTGGCTTGGACCTGGCTCAGGGCCAGGTGGGTCCATCCCTGCTCCCACCAAAGGCACGGAGAGTTCGCAGCATCCCCCAGAAATGAGGCACCCAAAGGCCTCCTCATCCCTCAGAGGCTCTGTGGGGAGCTGCAGCAGGGGGACAGGCTGGGGACCAGCCCTCCCTGCAGCTGTGGGCTGTCATGGTGGGATGCATGGAGGAGAAGGAGATGAGGTGGTGTTTGATCAAGGGACCCCAAGGGCTAAAGGAAAAAAAAAATTGGAGCATGTTATCCTCTAACTTTTAATTTCGTAAACTGGCATTGCTGTAGCACAGTTCTGGACATGCTCTACCCCACTAGGCACTGACCACTGAGGCGTTTTGGCAGACACATGAGAATCCCTTGTTTTGGCAACTGACTCTCTAATAGCCCAGGTGTCTGAGTTGTGCTGAGGCCACTGGTTATATTTTGCACCACTGCCCCTGGGCCCTGCACACGGCTCCGGAGAGACCTACAGAGGTCTAGAACACAGACACGGGTCCACTGGGCTCACAGAGACATCCAAACCCCTTAAGATGTTGTGCAGTTGGGTTAACACACCTTTCCTGTCAGCAGAGCTCCCCTGTGCCCAGCACAGGCTCCACAAACACAACCCCAGGGCAGGTTCATCCCAGAGATCCCAGGAGGCTCGGCATGGCTCACTCCCAGGGCCAGGCAACCAACCCAGATCAATTCACCCTGACCCAGCATTGCCACCTGGTTATTTTGCTGCTGGTTTATTGTTTCTCAGTACAAACTTCAAGTAAGAATCACAGAGGCTTCTTTAAATCTGGGTTTGTTTTGGTTTTTTTTTAAACTAACTCAATATCAGCACGGCATCAGAGTAAATAAAGGGGCAGCTCTGACTGCAATTGTAGTACACTGGCACACTGGCAATTTTTGATTGTGTGAATGATGCTCTGGGACTGTAGGAGAGGCATAACTGAGACAAAAAGAAAATCCTTCTGCTTATTTAAGCTGTCACTACCATAGAACAGAAGCCCTTGTGGAAACCAACAATTCATGGGAGCAGATTTTCAAAGTCCCCCTGTTCAGGCGTTTCTGCCCAAGGTAAACAACTCAGTTCTGGTAGTTAACCCCACCCTGTTTGAGGTTGAAGAGAAGCATTTTGTTCCAGTATGTGGTATTTACTCAACAGCTGTTATCAAGTTATTAAGAGATCCCCCTTGCACCACCCACAGCTGCGTGCTGGATGTGTCACCACGGGTCCCACAGCAGGACCAGCCCTGCAGACAGGAGAGCACACAAGTAAAGAACAAGGCAGTCAAAAGATAAGGGGGAGATGGGGGACAGCAAAAATGTCTATTTTCAGGAAGGCATCAAATTGTGAGGAAATAAATTCAAGAATTATAGAATCACAGAGTGGTCTGAGTTGGAAGGGACCTTAAATACCATGGGCAGGGACACCCAGGCTGCTCCAAGCCCCATCTAAGATGGCCTTGGACACTTCCAGGGATCCAGGGGCAGCCCCAGCTTCTCTGGGGACCCTTGCCAGGGCCTCCCCACCCTCACAGAGAAGTAAAATCTGTCTGTGTCAGGTTTTGTGTGCTGGACCAGCAGACAGCACTGAAGTGGATCTGACACTTCCCAGCTTTGACCCAAAGAGCACTCGGGTGACATTGTGCTCCAGCACACCTGGAAAAAGCTTATCTGAAGGGTACTGGAGCTCAGGCAAGTGCAGACAGTCCCATGAGGTCCTCCTGTGGTGCCCTCCATGGTGGCAGGCAGGGACATCTCTGGGGCAGCACGTTGCCCAGGGCACTGGGTTTGGCAGGACCACATTGTTCAGCTGCTGTGTGGAAGGGAAGGCAGGTCCCAAAGCCACCCCTCTGCCCCTGGGGTCTGCCCCAGCCCTGGCCCTCACCCCTCAGAGCCCTCCAGGCTCCTGCTGGGGCTGCCAGGAGCAGAGATGTAGCACCAGAGGTACCACGTTGTGGGTGATGCCAAGGGCATTCTTTAGGGGAGATAACAATAGCAGTTGGTCTATTTTTAATTCGGTTCCTTGACAGAACATTTAGCCGTTCCTGTTAGAGAAGGATTTTGTAATGGGTTCCTATCATGTCAATTTGGAAAGTGTTCCAGCCTCCCACTACTGAGAAGTGTAAAACTATTGGCAACATATGGCATCCCCGTGGAGCTATTTAATTGTACAAAGGGCTGCCAAAAGATAAAAAGGGATTCAGGAAAAAAAAGAAAAAACAACCAACCAACACAACTACTACAGCTCTGTTCTTCCCCTTTCAGCATCTACCAGCAAAACAGCTTGTTACATTTCCTAAATCCTCTCTCAAACAAAGCTGGGCTGCTGCTTCCGTGCTTAATAAGCCGGGGACTCTCATGGTGTAACCAGGGATTTGACTCCAACCCAAGTTCCCAGTGGCTGAATTTTGACACCAGTTGGTGGTGGCTGCCCAGAGGGGGACCCTGGCCCACAGCCCCAGGGCTTGTCGTAGGGCTCAGCCTTGGGGACGGGGAGTTTGTGGGGCAGGAAGAGCCATGGGCAGGGTGGGAGTGCACGTGGAGCCTGGAGGGGGCAGGAAGAGTTCTGGAGCAGCTGAGGGGGCCCCTGGTGTGTCTGCATCCCAAACTAGACCCCAAGGGCAACCTCCAGAGGCTGTTTATCAGGGCCTGTGGATATGTTGCTGTGGAACTCGCTGTCATGCAAACAGCACAACAGATCTCAAGGGTCCCATGGAGCTACATCAATTTTTATGGTAATTTTTAGGAGAGTCTGAAGGGTTTTCTTCAGAGCAGCTGGCAAAAATCAGCTTCTGAATGTCTGACTGGCCTTCAGGCGCTGCCTCACTGGGTGTGGGCATGGCCTTGTTTCACCCTTGCACCCCATGCTGGGCAAAAATGATTCTGGTTTGAGGACCTCTGGCCAAGAGAGCCACCAACACCACCCCTGGGCACGTGGAACCTTCACCTGCACCTACACATCCCTGCTCCAGGCACATGCACAACACCCTTCCAGGGTGCAGGCAAAGTAGAGCATGCGACAGAACTCTCTTTATTTGCTTTTTCAGCTCACTCCCCAAAAGAAACCTCCACACCTTGGGGACACTCTGGAGGTGTTGGGATCCTCACATTCACAACTGATGCCTGGCCTGGGGAAACTCCTCTCCTGCCCCATGGAAACTTCATCAACAGAGAGGACAAACCATCCTTGTGAAGGATGTGAGGGGACTTGAGGCCAAAACAACCCCCAGGGAAACAGGCAGCAAGAGAGCTTGTTGTGTCAGAGACTGGAGAGCTGCAAAAAATTTGTGGCAAAAAATGCGTGTTGAAATGCCAGTGAAGGGAAGGAAAGGCATGAAAACTCCAAGGAATCTCCATTATTCATCTTGAACGGTACAAACCCCACACAGCCCTGGCATGTTTGTGGGTAGAAAGGCCAAAGCTCCATCAGGGTTTTGTAAGGAGACACAACAGGGGGTTAACTGGAAGAATAAGGAGGAAAATAAAAAGCAAAACAACACACAAGGCAGGGAAGGTGTCAGCCAAGATCTCTTCAGATTCTTGAGAGAGAAGAGGTGGAACAGAAACCAAAAATATCCAGTCTGTCACTAAAACCGCCCCTGTGCTGAAAACCTGGAGAGGCACAGACTGCACAGCTCTGTGGGAGGAGCTCCAGGTTTCCATCCTCACCACACAGGCAGTGCAGGAGCAGGAAGGCTGGATCACCTGGATCCTCCTTTGGATGAGGGGGGAAAAAGCGTTCTAATGGATTTTCAGAAAATCTTTTGACCCCATTTCTCAACGTCAATTTTGACCAATAATTTTCTCATCTTGCAGGTGTCAGACTAAGGTTGTGATGAGTCCTCATCCCCACCCCTGCCAGGAGCAGCCTCCTGCTGTCCTGAGGGTCTCTAGGGACAGTGCAGCTGTGACCATTCTTGTCCTCCCCTCCAGTGGAGTGACTGGAAAACCCCACAGGGAAGGCACCTCTCTTCCCCATGGAATAGCTAAACAGATCTTTAGCCTGCTTTCTGCTTTCCAGCCAGCATTTCCTGGCAATAAAGGAAGGAAAAGCCTGACAGAGATGTAAGATCTAAATCCCAGAGTCTTTCCTATCCTGAGCCTAAGTCACGGAGGTGATTTGGGAAAGTTCTCCTGTGATCCCAGCACAGACGTGGGGTTTGGCCTCTGTGGGAGGAAGAAGCCTGAGTGCATCACTCCACTAAGGGCTGTTCAGCTCCCCACTGGATGCATTATTTATAGCAGGACCTGCAGTAAATTACTGTGTGATGAGCTCTCAGATGGAGCCTTTGCGTTGGCTCAGTCCCATGGATGCAGCCTGCAGAAAATCCCACACAAAGGGGTGTCACAGGCTCCACCAACAGCACCCACAAAACTTCCCTGTGCTCCTAAGGTCATTCTCTGGTAGTTTTGGCATGAACTGGAGCAAAAGGCGGCATTGTCAAGGCAAATCTAGTCTTTATTAGTGCATGTAGGATTTAATCAGAAAAAGCTTTTATTGCATGGCAAATAATCACATCTGGAGGGTCTGATAGGGAAAAATCACTGCCTAAAATCATGTTTTTGGTTAATCAGAGGAATTCCAAATGCTGACTGAACTCACTTTCTTTTCCTAAGTTGGGCTGGACCTCATTAATACAGGAATTGTTTCACTGTGAAGGAAGTAAACAGTTGAAACAGAAACTAGAACTTTTTCTTGACCAAATGCACTTAAAGAACTCCTCTCTGTCCTCGTTCCCTTTTGCAGCAGAGCTGACTCGTTGTTCCAGAGGCAGAGATTTATGAGGTTGTCCTAACAGCTCTATGTCATGGGTTGGACTCAGCATTTGGGAAACCCACAGTGGGATCTGCAGGATGTGTCTGGCAGGAAGCAGCAGCAGGGCATCCTCAGGACCATCAGCAGTGCTGGGGTTGGACTGGGCCCCCAGAACGGTTCCTCAGTGAGGATCCCCCACAAGGAAAATCAAGAGCTGGGGAATCTCTGGGCACCAGAGATGGAGTTCATGTGTTTCTCTGTTTATACAACCCTCCCCTGCCTTCCAGCAATCCCTTTCTGCTGCTCCCATGGGCTCCCCTGTGGGCCTGATATTCCTGGGCCTGAGAGATTTTAGCGTGCTAGCAGCTGCTAACTTTTTCCCAAGGAAAAATTTCTCAAGAAAGCTTTTTCTCAGAGCAATCTTGGAAAACAACTCTGCTTTCTCAAAAGAATCTTTCCCCAAGTGGTGCTTTGCTGTTTCTCTAGTTTAACCAAGGGGATCAGAGAGGTGTCGTTCCTATTCACCAACCATGTAAAGTCTGTATCAGAACACCTTATAAAAAGTGGTAATAATTAGACAATAAAGCTTTTTTTCTGTGTTCTTTGCATTCTGAAATATTTGGAGTCTCTCATCTTTCTTTTGTGTCCTACAAGGACACTCCCCTTGTCCCTGAGCTGCCTGCTCCCACCCATCCCAATCAGACACCCACTGGAATTCCCTCTTCTCTTGGTTTCCTCCCCAGCTCTGCTCCCCTGGCTCTCTGTGACACAAAGGGACTCCTGTCCCTCCTGGAACATCTACAAAGTGTTGGGGACAGCAGAATCCTGAGCCTCCTGAGGGAACACAGGACTGGGTTGGGCATGAGGTGCTGGGTTAGCTCAAGGAAAAGCCAGAGCTGGGTCCAGGTTCATGTGGCCCTAAACTCAGGGATATCATGCTTTCTTCTTTTTAATGAGAATGGTTTTGAAAATGGTTTCGTCTCAGTATAAATTGGGAAAGTCTCTGACATCTCAACACTTTTCATTAGGATGAGAAAGGCTTTCCACTGGACACTAAAAATGAGTGAATCCTGCTGTCTCTCCCTAGCCTTAATACTTCAGTGAAATAATGAATCTCATTAAAACCAAACCAAATCAAACCAACCAACCAAAAACAAAACTCAAAAAAAACCAAACAACCCAAACCAGGTGAGAAACACTCAAACAAAAGAGAGGATGAGGATGGCTGGTGTAGGATGCCCCATTTTGCTGCAGAATACCTTCGTGTGGATCAAGATCATCCAGGCTCTCTTCTCTAACACCCCCCCCCAAAAAAAACCTGCTTTTTCTTTGTTTGGTCAGGCTATTTAGAACCCATCCAGAGACACCACACTTGCAGGCACCTGAGGAATTTTCAAGTAGAAGAAATGCAGAGGACAAACCTCTGCTTTTGGTAGAGGGGTTTTTTTTAGTCAGATCTAAATTGCAGTATCAGTAACCTGAGCTCTTTTAAATAATACTCCAACCACAGGAACCACGTGTGCAGGGGAAAAGGTTGCTGATTTCTCAGAAAAGTTTCTTGTTTTGGTTTTTATTTTATTGTTGCCATAAGATTTTGCTGTTGGGTGAGCAGGGGAACGAGGTTGCTCTCATTGTTAGAAAACAAGAACAGAAGAAGGGAATCTGACAGCTTTTTCTTCAGCTACCCAGTGATGTTAAAAGTAGTGTTTAGAGTGTTCCCAGAGGGAGAGGGACCGTGGTCACCGGCAGACCCTGCAAACAGAGGTTATTCCATCAAATTTATGGCAGATGTTCCTGATGCTGGAGAAGAAAAGGATCCAGGGACTCCCCAGACCTTCCAGAGCCTCATGGGCTCCAGGAGAGCTGGAGTGGGACTGGGGACAAGGGATGGAGGGACAGGACAAGAGAGAATGGCTTCCCACTGACAGAGGGCAAGGATGGATGGGATATTGGGCAGGAATTGTTCCCTGGGAGGGTGGGGAGGCCCTGGCACAGGGTGCCCAGAGAAGCTGTGGCTGCCCCTGGATCCCTGGAAGTCCAAGGCCAGGCTGGACAGGGCTTGGAGCAGCCTGGGAGAGCGGAAGGTGTCCCTGCTCATGGCAGGAGTGGGATGAGAACCTGAAAGGGATAGAGGACGTGTTGGATCAGCAAACTCCCTCAGAGTGCAGAGACTGCAAGACTAAAATGGGACTTGCCAAAACTCAAGCTGAGTTATGAAAAAATCCTAGGTCACACAGACCTAAGGAAGCAAGATGGATGAAATAAAAAACAAAAGTAGTTGCAGAAAAAATAAAAAATCCTAAGTGAGTTCTTTGCTTCAGTTTTCAATAAAGAGGCTGCTGCAGGACACAAGGGCACAGGGACGATCACTAATGGGCATGAGATTTATAAAAATGGAAATTTCAGCATCCAAGGTGAAAGCAAAACTGGAAGAGCTTTAATGCACTGAAGCCAGGGGGAACAAATAATCCAACCCAGTCTCCTAAAAGAACTGGCACACGAAACCATGAGTCCACTCTCCAGGATTTTCAATACATAAGTCAAGCAGAAAAAATGACAAGCCCAGTTCTCCAGTTTTAAAAGAGAAATAATGGATCCAGGCAACTAGAGACATCGACGGTATGCAAAGCTCAGAATAAATTTGCAAGGAAAGAATAATTAAAGACCCGAAGGTAAATGGAAAATCGGATCAAATATAACAAATAAAACACTTGGATGATCCTGACGAGGGAAGTAATAGAAGCAGAATGAAATGTAACAATACAAAGTGCAGAGCTGTGCACACTGGGAGTAATAACACGAATTTCTGCTCAGAGCTGGGGTCTCATCACTTGGAAATGACAGGACGGGAGAGAAAGTTGTTTCCACTCATCTGTCGCAGGGGATGGGGAGCTGCCAGCATGGTGCAGCTCAGGAAAAGGCTTTTCCCAGGTTTTTTCCACTAGGAATGGGTGAGTGTGAGTAGTGCACCCCTGCCCAGGTGTGACCACAGCCAGGAGCTCTGCAGAGCTCTCGCCACTTAAAGAACAGCAATGGAAGGGGCAGGGAAAGGCTCTGGAAGGGGCTGAGCTCATCTGCCAGGAGAGAGGGAGGGTTGGCTGGTGCAGGAGGAGCAAACAATGACCAAAAGAAACCTGAGTGTAATGAGAGAAGGGGAAATAAACAGAGAGGAGGAAGAAAACTACTTAAGCTAAAGGACTATCTTGGAACAAGAACAAATGCAGCATGCAGGCCATGAAAGCATTTGGGAAGTTATGAGAAGATTTTTAATAGAAGAGCAGTAATGATCTGGAAAAGTCTCCTGAAGACGAGGGGAAGGAGGAAACTAAACCTTGGCTTGGAGAAGAGATGGAGACATTCCTGGTGGGCTGTGTGGAGTGGGTGCTGGAGGCCTTTTCTCATCCTCTGGTTGGGGAGGGGGATGTGAAAGGAGGGAATGGGCAGGTGTGGCTCAGCATTCCTGCAGCACAGCCAGACTTAGCTGGTTGCTTCACCTGGAGGTGCAGCGATGATGGTCACCACTCAAGTGCCTCTGGTGTCCCTGAACGTTCAACCTTCCCCATGATTCTCTTGGGAAAATCACCTGGTTTGTGGTGATTTATTATTCCTTTGCCACCAGAGAAATGTTTTGGGTGTTAGTGTTGATGTTTGTACAGACAAAATAAAACTGAAAGTGAGAAGGTGGAGAAAATTAGAGCTGCCAGTAGAGTTTCATCTGGGAGAGACAAGAAAGCCAGATCTGGGCAATATTTACCTGGAAGAGGCAGATCTCGGAAAGTCCATTCTAACCCCCACAAGCACCTGCTTTCACCCCAGGTATTGATGCTTGGCTGTGGTGTTTCCAGAAGGCAGCTGGTGCTTCAGCAGAGGAGATTCCTCATCACATATTGGATAAAATGTCAGTTCTTTGCAGAAGGGCTTTGCTTTGAGACTGGACATCAACCCGTGAGCTTTCTCTGTGTGAATATTAGCTCAGCTTTCTCCCACGTCCATGGCTCAGAGGCTGCTCCATTGACAAAGAGCTGTAATCCTCAGGGTGCCCAGCTGTGTCCAGCAGTGCAGGGCCCATGGCAGCTCCTGGTGGCAAGAGGGTTTATTGTGCAGGGATGAGCTGGGAGACAGGTTCAGCTCTCACTTGCCCTTCCCTTGCTCTGGCTGCCTGGTGCTCTTTCCATTCCAAATCCACCTCTGAGGCACGGGAGGGTTTGCTGATGCTGCTGCTGGAGCAGCAGGCAGAGCAGAACCTGGAGTTTTGAGTATCACTGGAAACACTGATCAGCTGAGGTGGGGACACCATGGCTGGACAGGCAGGATGAACCCCCTGGAGTGTTCCCATGGGCTGAAGGCACGTCCACATTCCATCTGTCAGTTGCTGGCCTGTGAAATCAGAAAGTGCTGTTCTCCATCATGACTGGAGCAACTATTTAAATTCACTTGGATCACAGAGTAATTTTTCCACTCTGTTAAAGGTTTCTCTCGCAAGTGCCACTCCATGTCTCTTGATTTGATTTCCTTGTACCTTTTTTAATCCATTTTTAATAGGTTTCCAGATTTTTAATAGCTTTAGAGATTTCTTTTCTCCTTCATGTCTATGTTGTTGATTGTAAGACTGGCTTTTGGATGTCTCCTTTCTTTGATACCTCGCTTGCCTGGGTCGTCTTTGCACTTATCCTTTAAACGTATTCGCAATGTACTTGGTTTACTTCATTGAGCATTTTTGAAAGCATTGCCTTTGCTTTTCCTCTCAACTCTGTTATCTGAATACATCTTAGGTAATTAATCAGCTCCCATTGATCTGAACATAAATTTCCAGATTTTTCAGACATTCATTACATGTGCTGAATAGAAGTGAGAGGGGCTGGATGAGAGAATTCATACCTGACAAACAGCCCATCCAGATCTGAGCTGTTCCTTCTCCTTGTGCTCTTCTCATTGAGTAGTTCAGGGTGGGGAGGGGGGAGTGATGTTTTTCAGACAGCTGTGAGTGAGAGGCAAAAGCTCAGAATATAAATTCACTCTCTTAAGGGCTCTTCTTTCCAGTTCCTCTGGATCAGCAGCCATTTCTGAATTTGATACAACCAGGATTAGCTGGTCCTGAGAGCTGCTGCCTCATTGTGAGCCCACCTTCTGTTCAATACACCTGGACCTCAAAGCACAGTGTGGCCACGGGAAGCCGGACTGGGTGATCCCCAGCTCCTCTCTCCCTGCTTGCTGTGAGCACCAGTCACCTCCTCTCACCCTGAAACCCAGGCCAGGGCTCTTCATCTGTGCCCTGAGAACTGAGGACAGGCAGTAAAAGACAACTATAGGTCCAAATTGCAGAACATACGTGGAGAGGCAGGAAATCATGCCACAGCTTTGTCTCCACGTGTCCACTGCCGTGGGGGAGGAAGGTGCCGAGGCAGAAAGACATGGATGTGATTCACATTAACATGAGGGGCTCAACGACCACCTGGGTGATCTCAAGGGCCCTGGTGTGAGTTTTTCATTGAGTTATATCAAGCTGCATAACATTATCCTCCTTGCCAATATATCCAGTACTCCTAGAGATGGAGGATTTCCTCAGAACTGGATTGAAAAGCAGCCCCAGTCCTCACATGCCTGAACCAGCTGCTGCCACCTTTGCCCCAACCACAATCACCCACCCAATGACACTGAATTCAGAAAGGCCACTCCTCTGTCACTGGAACTTCACAGAGCAGCTCCCAAGTAGTGAAGGCTTGTTAGGGGAACATTTCCTGCATATTTAAAGAGCTTTGAGCCCTGTATGCACGTACCTCATTGGGCTTCACTGCCAAAAGTGCAATTAATGGGTTTTGTGCTGCAGTGCAGGGCAGGAATAGCATTGCCTCCCTCTTTGTGCTCTGTGTGGTCTCCTGCTGCGAAGAAGGAGGAAAGTATTGGTAAGCAGAATGAAAAAAAGTATGAATTACACATCTTAGTGAGTGGCCGTGGATGATGAAGGCCGTGGGCAGGGCATGGATCAGATCAACTCATCCTGCAACAATTCATCCTCATCTCCCTGGCAAATCACAGTGGAAGGTGTTTGTGATGCAAAGAGCTGAGGTTGATCAAATCCTCCCTCTCTCTGGATATGTTTATATGGTGGCTCATTAGGTCATCCCCACACTTTGATTTCAGCTGGGAGATTTTCAGAGCAAGCCACAAACCAGCTGGAAAGAAGGGTGTTGAAACTACATCGGAATTAAAACCTAATTACTTCTGCTAGGGAAACACAGTTCTGGGTCAAACAGAGCAGAGCAGTCCAGGATGGCCAGGACCATGTTTCAGAAGGATAATTTTTTCAATCTTTAGTTATTATTAACTGTACCTCTTATTCATCCTGTCTCTTGATCCTTTCTCCCGAAGCATGGAATTTGCTCATGCAGTACAACTGTCTATCAGAAATCACTGTTGCAAACTGATTTCCAGTTGTCAGGCCCAAAGATATTTTTATTTTAGTCAAATAGTCTGTTCCACTAATTCAGTCAGCTCACCCACAAGTTTAACAACTGCTCCAAAGAATGTGCATGTGAATATGATTTGCTGGTGTTCCTGCTTTTTGAGATGGGCTATGCCTGGTGTGTGCATGAGAATGATTTAATATTTAAAGGGACTGAAGAGGATTTGAAGAATCTTCATAGCTGAGGAAGTTTGCGAAAAATCTTCTTTCTGGTTTAAAATGGATTAGAAATATGGATTCTGTTTATTGCTGCAGACTCAGTTTCTCAGTGCTCAAGGCAGCCTAGGGAAAAATTTTATTTCATCATGCAGTATGGATCTAATCCTACAAGGTCTCAAATAACCAGGAAAAAGCCACTGGAAATAGCAGGATGGCTCCTGTGCATGGCGATAACGTGGTTGAACAGGCATTGGGGTGCAGAGACTGGACTGTTCAACTCTTAAAATCAAACCACAGCTGTGAGCTGGGGGGTCAGGACCTAAAGGCAGCTTGTGAGTGGCTCTTGCCTTGTGCCCATCTCCAGCCCAGCCTCACACAGAGGAGTCATTCCTGCCCTCTGCAGAGTGCCCAGAGAGCTCCTGTCCCTCTGCACAGGTCTGTGAGACACAACCCCACCACTGTCACTGCACCGTGGGTGTCCATCCGTGTCCAGCACAGGCAAAGACGTCTCTGCTGCTGCCTGTGTCCCTCTGGGCTCAGCACCCCGGGCTGCTCTGGGGCCCTGGGACGGCCACTGCTTCTGCTGTGCCATCAGGGGATGTGATCCTGCCCCTGTGCCCAGCCCTGGGGACACCTCTGGGTGCCGTGTCCAGCCCTGGGGACACCTCTGGGTGCCGTGTCCAGCCCTGGGGACACCTCTGGGTGCTGTGCCCAGTCCTGGGGACACCTCTGGGTGCCGTGTCCAGCCCTGGGGACACCTCTGGGTGCTGTGCCCAGTCCTGGGGGCACCTCTGGGTGCCGTGCCCAGTCCTGGGGGCACCTCTGGGTGCTGTGCCCAGACCTGGGGGCACCTCTGGGTGCTGTGCCCAGACCTGGGGGCACCTCTGGGTGCTGTGCCCAGTCCTGGGGGCACCTCTGGGTGCCGTGTCCAGCCCTGGGGACGCCTCTGGGTGCCGTGCCGAGCCCTGGGGGCACCTCTGCCCTGGGGGCACCTCTGCCCTGAGGGCACCTCTGGGTGCTGTGCCCAGCCCTGGATCCTCAGCACAGCAGGGACAGGAGGGCCTGGAGCATCTCCGTGCCCAGGAAAGGCTGAGGGAGCTGGGGCTGCTCAGCCTGGAGAGGAGCCCCAGTGAGAGGGGCCCTCAGCCCTGGGTGTCCCTGTGTGCCCCCATGTCTGTCCCTGTGTGTCCCTGTGTGTCCCCATGTCTGTCCCTGTGTCCCCATGTCTGTCCCTGTGTGTCCCCATGTCTGTCCCTCTGTCTGTCCCTGTGTGTCCCCACGTCTGTCCCCATGTCTGTCCCTGTGTGTCCCCATGTCTGTCCCTGTGTGTCCCTGTGTGCAGGGAGGGCAGGGCAGCCCCAGGCTCTGCTCCAGGCCCAGCAATGGCCCCAGAGCCCCGGGCAGGGCTGAGCCCAGCAATTCCCCTGCACAGGGGCACAACTCCTGCCCTGGGCAGTGCCCAGCCCTGAGCAGAGCCCAGAGAGGCTGTGGGGGCTCCTCCCCGGGGATGTTTCAGAGCCCTCTGCATTCAATCCTGTGCCCTGTGCTCTGGGATGGCCCTGCCTGAGCAGGGAGGTGGCACCAGATGAGCCCCTGTGGTCCCTTCCAGCCTGAACCATCCTGGGATTTTGTGCTGAGTGTGGAAGGAGCTGAGCATCCCTCTGCACCACACTGGTGTCCCCTTGGCCATCCCTTAGGAAGTCCCTTTTTCTCTGGCTCATGCAGACTCCTATTCCCTGGTCTCCATGTCCTCTAATCAGCTTAGCAAAAGCCCTCCACTGCATATGGTCGGATTGCAATTTTTGAATACTTGTAGCATGGGCAAATCAAACCCAATTTCCTGCAATACAAAGCCCTGCACTGCTCCCCAATGAGGGCTATTTTCCTGCCAAATTGCATCTTTCAAACCACAGCCAATTCAGCTGTAAAGCTGCCAAGAAAAAAAGGTCAGAAAGACTTAAAAAAAAGAAGATATTTTCCTTTTAACTGTATTCAAAAGTAGATCTCCTAATTCTGCACAAACTTTCAAAACAAGGGCGAAATCACTGTGGGATAGGTGCTGATTATAGACACTTTCAGACCAGAGGACAACATTCTGCAAGCTTATTAATAGGACCTGAGAATAGCAATTTCTAATGTGGCCAGTGCTGGAAACACTTTCCATCTACCCTGGTCCCTATGAAGCTCCACTCCAGTGAAGGCAGTGGAATTATGCAGATTTGGGACCTTCCTTAATGGAGTTATCACTGCTGCTTGTACAATGTTTTATATACATCAGTTTTACTTGAAGTATTTGACCATGGGTATTTGCTTAGCCACAGACTTTATGAGATAAAAATGCAATAAATGGGAAGACGGGAAAACCATCCCTCCGTTCCTGTACAGGAGAAAAAGACTGGACTGGGAGGTGATTGGAAGAAACAATATAATATGTAGAAAGAGCAGAGTAATGGAAGATTTTAAGTGCCCAGGCAGAGAGTAGAGGGCATTAGGGAGAGAATGCTAGCTGGAAGCTTGTTTATGGAATTGGTATAAGATTGGATTGTAGCTTGGTGCGTGGAGCAGCTGAAAAGGAAGAGAGCTACGTGAGCTGTATTAAGTGCTGCACCACGTGGAAGGCGTTTGAAGACAAGCTGTACTCCGAGGAAAATGCTCTGCCAAACATCCATGTCCACCGTGGTAGGTTCAGGATAAGGGAGGATTCTGAAGCAGGAAACTTGGAGAAGTCTCATTGTCTGCTGACAGGTGCTCAAACAGCCAGCACAGAAAGCCAGCACTGAGTTCAGGGTCAGATGAAACAGTATGTAAAGTTTTATAATCCAAATCCTCTAACACCTGCAAACACCCAAATCAAACACATCTCATGGGTGTGAAAGCAACCCAAGGGCAATCAGGGGTCAGGGCAGGTGAGGGAAGAGCCTCTCCTCCTACAGAAAATGTGAAGTTTATTGTTGGCTGAGGTGAGGGGGAAAAAGACTTGTGAAAACACTGAAGGCAGCAACAGAAGCAGACAAGGCGATGGAGGAATCCATGTGGAAAGGGGTGAGACACAAAGTCCGTGCTGCTGCCTGAGATCTGCTGCTGCACAGGGAGGGATTTTCACGCAAAAATCACAAAATTCCCTCCCCACAAAAGGTATGCATTTTGCAAAGGAAGAAGCCTGGGGAAGTGGGATTAAAATGGTTCAGCACAGTGCGTGAGCAGGTCATTAGTGCTGTTAAAGGAAGACAAGGAGCCTGGATTGCTGAAGGACATTGCTGGATCCCAGGGCCAGTGGCAAGGGGGAGGGAAGAACCTCCAACTCTGGAAGAGGTTTTGGGGCAGTTCCCTCTCTGTCAGCTGCTGTTTTGGCACTAAGAGTGCGCAGGGCTGAGGGCTGCTGTCCTGAGCTCATTTGTGGAAGGTCAGTGTGGGAAACACCAGGAGCAGATGTGGCACTTGGGGTCATGGGATAGTCGTGGCCTTGGCAGTGCTGGTTAATGGTTGGACTCAATGACTTTGGAGGTCTTTTCCAGCCTAGATAATTCTATGAATAATCCCCCCTGTGTAGGAGGGGGTCTGACCTTATGGCAGAGATTACAATCTTGAGTCGAGGCCGGAAAACAGGGACTTCTCCCAGGCACTGGTGGAAAGTTTTCACTTGGGGCTGTCTCCCCCCCCAGCTCCTGCTGTTCTGAGCTGGGGAGGTGACAGCAGTGGGTTTACAGTGCTGAGGGACCTGGGCATGAGCATCCAAGCACAGAGGCCTCTAGCAGTGTGGCCCTCCAGGACCTTGCTTGATTTCCTGTCTTCCTTGTTCCTTTTCTTAGCTCACAAATTTTGTTTGCTCTTTGACAGCTTCTGCACACCACACCAGGCAGATGTTCCCATTACATTTCACAGCGATGATGAGCTTTTATTGGGCAGTTGCAGTCAATTTAGAACCCATAAATGGACATGAACAGTCCAGATTGTCCCTTCCAATTCCCATTACTTTGCCTTTTATGCAAACTCGTTCAGTCACCTCACTGCCCCATCGTGGAACTCGTGGAATTTCCTACCCGAGCTTTCAAGGCTTGATCATTTCACGTAGTTTCATATTTATCCTCAAATTTTCTTTTCACTGCTCGTACACTGAGACGAATGCTCAGGCATCCAGGCTATTAATAAATACACTTGATAACAATGGTCCTCGTGTGAGCCATTAAGACTCTGCAGTATTAATAGCCTTTCCTTTTGGAGAAGGACTATTTATCCTTCCCCTTTTCCTTTCTTCAGGCTGGAGCTGATCGAATCGTTCATTGTGAGTAATCTCCTTGGAGAATATAGTTCTTATTTCTCTACGAAAATCATTCATTAATTCATCCTCTGAACTTTATGCTGAGATTCTTCCCTTTTGCTTTCACTCTTTGCTCCTAATTACTCACTTGGTCTTGGCTCACCTCTGTGCTGTAGCACGGATGCTCCAATGTGTCTGGATGCTGAGATGACTAAGCAAGGAGTGACAGGCAGCCAAAAGCCAAAATATTATTTCTTCTGTGACTGAATCAGCCTTTAGCAAAGTTATAAAACCCGAGAAGCCCTTGAACTTTCTTTGAATGGCCAAGTTGTCTTTTTGTCATGAGAGGCCATCTTGATGACTCTGGTGGCAAATCCATGGGTGCTCTCAGCCTTCCCCATTTCCAAACCACAGCAGCCACCCCCCCTTGGACATGGAAGCCTCTTGGGCAATTTCCTTGTAATTGCAAGCACATTTTTGGGTGAGAGTCACCATTAAACGAGAGTCCAGCGCTGCTGGGTGAGAGTGACCTCAGAAACCAATTTTACCCTTTTTGCCCCCATTTCTTTACACTTTTTTCACTTCCCACAGCTGGGTTGAGCCAGGAGCACCTTGACACCTCTGAGCATTCAAGCCTAGAAATCACTATTCAGAAGTGAGCACATGTTTCTGTTCATTTCCTTGCTGCTCCACAGCCACCCCTCCCAAACCCCACACTGACCATGCTGTCTGCCTGCTCCTTGGGAAAGTCCATCTGCTGCTTCTCACATTAGCTCTGCTGATTATTGAGCATGTTTTATGGGCAGGGGCTGGATAAAATCTGTCCCTAGCACACAGATAGACCTGAGAGCTCCAGATCTGCTGCAGCTCATTTCTTTACCCGTGCAACTCAGAGCACCAGTTGGTGAGAATTCCTTTGCAATCAATAAACTATAATTTCCCAAACTGCCAAAAAAGCAAGGTTAAGAGCATCTTCTATTCACTGGGACTGATGCTGTCTGAGCCCTCACAAGGGAAATTACTAATAAAGAGATAACCTTAATTAATGGCAGAGTAAGCACTGGACTTACAGGCTCAAATTCCTGCAGCTTTTCAGCTCACATTCATGTAAATTATTATATGTCTTGGCACATGGATGGTGGTTTGGGACGATCAGCATCTTGAGTTAAAGAGCCTTTAGGCTCCCAAAGCTGACAATTTAGGCCACAGCTCTCAGAAAAAACAATGGACGTGGCAGTGTTGACTCAGCAGCAACTGAGCTCAGCACTTGTGGCCCCAAATTATATTACAAGACAACCCAACACCTGTGGAAAAGAAAGGAAAATCTCCTAGAGATTCCAGTGGGATGTAACCTAAACATTTATTAGCCAGCATCCTCCCATGTAGATCCACCAAATGAAGTCTGTCCCAATTAATTAGAAATGTGTGTCATCAAATTATCATCATTGTTATTACTATTATTATTATTATTATTGTTGTTGTTGTTGTTGTTGTTGTTAGGAATTTGATTAAAAGACAGCACCTCCAAAACTTAAAATTTAATCATAAACCAATGGAAAATAAAATAGAGGGTGCAGAAAGAGGAGGGAATACAACCAAACAGCCTGATTTTATTGCTCACTGTGATAGATGGTGCCTTTAATGCACCCAGGACCTGTGGGTGCCTGAAAGGAAAGTCTTCAGGATGGGTTGCAGAATGATATTGAGGTGTTTTTGAGGATATTTCTGAAGACAATTACATGAAACAGAGAGGTCAAGTTAATTGTGGTTCTCAAGGTCCTCCTTTCTCTGCCAGCTGAGGATGTTCTCACTGGGTTGGATGTGCCCAAACTCTGCACCTCACAGAAAAATGAGATCTCAGGCAAGACCATCCAAGGCAGAGAGCTGGGTGTGCTGTGTGGGTGTGGAAGGAAAGGCCGGGCTGCTCTTAGTGGGCAAAGAATGGCCAAAGTTGGCATCCCCATGGATACCCTGGGGCAGGAGGCAGAGTCCTGACCAATGTAAGGAAAGGGGAGTTACGGAGCCAGGAGAAAAATCCCAACAAGGAAAAGCAAGCAGAGAAGATCTGAAGGAGATGAACTTGTTCCACCCTGACAAGAGAGGGCTGTGATTCAGCCAGGAGATATAAAGGTGTCCTGCATCAGAAGGAGGAGGGGGTTTGGGTTGCTGAGTGTTTTATCCTGATCAGAAATGTTTCCATCAAGATCCCCTTCTCATCAACCCCAGTCTCCAGCACAAACATCCATAACTCTCAATCCCAGTCAGCCCTGGACCTCTCTGCACAAAAGGTTCTCATTCAGGCCAGAGAGTCATGTGAAAGACTTTGGAGAATTTTGAGAGATTTAAAATGTGGAATCCACTTTTCTCTGGGCTTAAAAATCCCATTTTTTGTAATAAAAAGACTTTATGCAGTCCTTCTAACCTTGCACTTCCAGGGGCACCAAGTGTAGCTGGATCATTTTAGAATAAGAAAAGCAAAGACAAGAGTGAACAGGAGCTGACTTACTATTTAAAGAATTTAATTTTCGTTTTGAGGAAAAGTGTAAGTCTAAATTTGCTGTTATGTAACAAACTGCATTTAAAAGCAATTGCTTTTGAAAATACACTATTGAACTTTGAAATGACTGTGATAATGCAGCTTTAGTCTGTGAATGCTCCAGTCTGGGAGGAAGTACAACAGCAGCCTTTGATGAGGACATGAATTTGTTATGACAGGCTAATTTTACAAATCCAAGGCTGCCTTACGGCAGAATTATAAAGATATAGATTAAAAAAAAAACCCAAAGGCCCGAGAAGCAAGAAATGTATCATGTTGCTGGCTGAGAAAATGTTCTCGCACAGTCAACTCCCACAGCTCAATTCAAGGTAGCATCCAGCCGCCTTTGATAGCTCAGGGAGCAAAATATTGCGAATATTGGGCATGTTTAGACTGATTGGTGACTTCAGCTGTTTGATCCGTGCCCGTGTGTGTGTCTGAGAGTCCTGTGATAGGAACTGCCTCACGTAAACAGCCAGAGACACATCTTGGGGAACAAGCAATGAGGAAAAACCAAATCAATTCAGCAGCCCTCCCCACCCCCCAAATAAAACCTGAAACAATGGAAATCCTGCCTGGAACCTTTGTGCGACCCGGCTGTGCCTGAGGGGAGCTGACACAGTGAGTCAACATCAGGCCCGTGTCAGTGGTCTCTTGGAAATAATCTCATTGCAGATATCCCCACCAATCCTCCACAGGGAGGGCGGGAAGGATCTTCTGGATGGGGCTGGCAGAGGTGTCTGCTGGAGATGGAGGAAATCAGCGGGTGGAGGAGAGCGTTTGGAACCCCAGCTTGGAGATCCAGGGAGAAGAGGGGGTCCGGGAGAAAGGGGCAGTGGGGACCTGGGTTGAGAGGTCTGTGCAGGAATGGAAGAGAAGCCTGGTGGCACAGCTGGGGGGTGTCCACGCCTTAGCCAGAGTCATCAGCAAACAGGAACAGCCTTCCAGCACCTGAAGGGAACCTACAGGAAGGCTGGAGAGGGACTTGTTGCAAGAGCAAGCAGTGATGGGACAACAGAGAGTGGTTTAAGGTGAAATGGGGGAGATTCACCTTGGATATTGGGAAGAAATTCTTCCCTGGGAGGGTGGGGAGGCGCTGGCACAGGGTGCCCAGAGAAGCTGTGGCTCCCCTGGATCCCTGGAAGTGTCCAAGGCCAGGTTGGACAGGGCTTGGAGCAGCCTGGGACAGTGGAAGGTGTCCCTGCCCATGGCAGTGGTGGCACTGGACGAGCTTTGAAGTCTCTTCTAGGGCACTATGAACTGTGGGAAGCACATGGGAGGGAGAAGAAATCATGTGGTGGGGCTATTCTGGGATGCTGCTCACTCCTATGAAACTCTTGTGACCAAGGACTCACAGAAACACCGCCTGCAATGTTTGAGGAAAAGGCAAACAGAGCTTTGGGGATAAGGAAATCCCCTATGGACAGATGCCAAGATGCACTCGAGCCTTTGCCACTGATTTTGTGTGGTGCTGTATCAGGCAGTGGCCAGAGGAGCCTGGTTTGTGCTCCTGACAAACCCTGTGAGGCTCCAACACTCTGCCCAGGGAGCTCCTCCAGCAGCTCACATCTCAGTGTCACTGTGTAAATCTCTGCAGCCTGTCACTGATGGAAGGGTCGATGTGACAGGTGTCACCCATAAATCCCATTTAAATACATCTATTACCACACACTGTATCACTCACAGTCACCCATGGACTGTCTCTTTGGAGTCAGGCATCAGACAGGGATGATTTAGGGCCATTTCACTGGTGCGATGGGATTAGCTGGATCTTGCAGCTGTTAGGATGTCATGCCCAGCACTGGCCTCAGAAGGGATGAGGGAGAGCAGGCAGAGACAGCTCCAACTGCAGCTTTCCAGCAGCCTTTCCCACACAGCCTGGAGCTGCTTCAAACTCAGACTTTAAAACTGACTGCAGAGACTTCAAAACCCACTTCCCATGGGAATGCGTGCAAGAGTCCTGCAGGTGCCTTAAGTTTTAGAGCCAATGAGACCTTTCTCTGGTTTCCTGTCAACATTTCCACCTTGGCAAGTGGAGTTCACATAGCTTTACACACACACACATGTGCACACAAAGTTCTGCCTGAGACACAGACAGAGTGAAGTTTTTTGCCATTCAGCAGGTGGGGGTTTTTTCTAGTTTCTCCTCCAAAAGGAGCAGCAGCTTGAGAGATCAACCTGCTCCAAATAGAAAATTGATGTCTCATTTAATTCAGAATAACGTGAGAACATCTGTAAAATAAACAGGGCAATTTAGACAGGCAAATGCTTGTTGGGAGACGTCAGTGCTGGCTGCTGTTCCAGCCTGTGCTAGACAGGAACCGTGCTGACAGCAGAGGCTGGGACACACCCCAGGTGAACAACTCTTTTTGGTATTGTTGAGTAAAAGGAGGAGAGGTGCTCACATATCCTGTGTGTGAGCAGTGTCTGGCAGGAGCAGGTCAAAGAAAGAAGAGCTGAGACAGTCCCAGGGCCGCAGAGACACCAGGGACTTCCTGGCTCCGACAAGAAGCTTCTGCTCTGAGCACTCTGCTTCAGTCCCAACACCAGGAGAGCCTCACTCCCCTGTAGTGACTTTTCTCACTATCCACAGAAACATTCCATCCTTTTCACCATGATGGCCTTGACAAAAGCTCTGGCACTGGGGTCGATGAAGAGCATTTGTACGTGGGGGAGCAGTTAGATGCAGTAGGGCCTGAATTAGGATTGGGTCCAAACAGCAGCAAAGTCAGCCAGAGATGATCTGAGGTTCATGGGTGCAGCTCTGCCTTCATTTTCCAGAAAGGGCAGGAGAAGGAAGAGCCATCACTGCTCCTCTTTGTCCGTGGTGCTGCTGGGAAGGGATCAGCTCACTTAGGAGCAGGAGGAGATGAGAGGGAATGCCAGGGAAGTGCAGGAGGAGAGGGCGTGGGTGAAGCTAGGAGCTGGAGCACTGTCACTTTTAATGTGCAGGGTGATTATGTGCTGGCAGCTGTTTGCAGATTAGAGACTGAGGACTTGGTCAGGGATAATTGTCTCTCTCTGGAATTAGGAGATTTTTCTCTCTTTTGGCAGGGAAAGAAGAGCTGGGCAGCGCCCAGAATCCAGACCTGAAGCCCCAGGAGGGGAGGCCGGTGGTATCTCTTTCCCCCACCCCAGTGAGGGATGAGTCCTGTCCTCAAACCAGCCCAGAAGGATTGGATTACAATCCATGGATTAAAGCAGTGTCCTAGGATGTCCTTAGCTCCTTAGCCCAGTGTGGAGTAACTGGCTTCCAGGCAGCACCCCGCAGGATCCAGTGCTGGGTGTTTTCCAGCCTATATAAAATGTTCTGAAAACTTGATATTGGGATGATCTGCTGCAAAGGTCACACACATGCAACAGCCAGTGAGGGGTGAGGGCAAGAAGCAGCATTTCCAAAACTGCACCCAAAGGCTGTTTCTTCATCTCCCCTGAGATGGAAAAATAAGCCTGCTCTCTGAAGCTAAAAACTTGTATTAGCAACAATATCTGACTTTTCAAAATAAAATATTCGGCTGCAAAAAATGTTTCTTGGAAGAAGTGCCATTGCCTTCAGTTCTGCCAGCAATGCAAACTGGCACAGAAATCATGGCACACAGAGAGCAACCAGCCCTTGCAAAAACCCCACCCTGGCCCCACAGGTGGTGTGGAACTGTGGAATAGGATCTTCCCAGCCTAAGAGTTTGAAGTTTATCAGCTCATCTGTTGCCAAAAGAAGTGACTAGAAGGGACGTTTCAAGTATGCGCTCATAGAAGGTTATGGGTGCTTGATGATCCATCTTCTGCTTTAATTAAAGGAGGTTAAATTGATTTTCAGGGAATGCCCAGGGTGGCTGCAATTGTTTTCCAGTGCTGAGGCTGCAGTGTGAGAGTGGCAGTGGTGGCCACCTACACGTGACCTCTTTCACTCATCTCTTCCTGGTATGAAAACATAAATTATACAAAGGTTGTAATGAGGTGATCTCCTCACAGAGGGGAGGACAGCCTGGGCCAACTATTGAAGTCCTCATACAAAAGAAGAAAAAAAGTGTTCGTGGCAAAATGTACTGCACCAGGGAGTCTAAAACCTTCCTCAGGCTGGCTTGAAAAGGCTCGTGGTGAATCCAGGCTTGCTCCAAGTGGCCTTTCTCTTGGTGCAGGATGATCACAGGAATTTGGGAACACGACAGTGCCTGTTGGAATATCATTATGGATGTTACTGCACTGTACTGCTTTGAAAGGCAAAGCCCTCAGTGGCTTAAACTGAGAGTCAGGCAGGATGGTCAGATAGCCCAGAGTGGTGCCACCAGAGCTTCTGTGACAAGGGACAGTGGCCAGAAAAGTGATCTGTCCCTCTTCTCTCTCTTCTGTGAGGCACTTCAACGCAAAGTTCTTATATTGTGGGAATTTTTTTCCACTAAAAGCAAAGGAGGTGCTTGGGATGGGTACCCTGAAACCAGGAATGGATCAGGGAGAGCAGAGGGGAGCAGGTGGCTTGGTGGGAGCTTGTCCTTGTGTCCTCATCCCCCCATGTCCCACGAGTGCCAAGCGCTCACCAGGAGCAGTGTGCTCCATAGGCAGCAGCAGCAGCATTCCAGGCACCCGACTCCAAACTGGGTTAAAAATTATTCTGCGGTCAGGAAAATTAATGTCTCGGAAAAATAAACAGGATTTTCCGAAGTGAGTGGGATAATCATAAATTAGACTCAAATGGCAAGTGTTTCTGCGAGCACTGCGTGACACACTGAGCCAGCCCTCGGGGATTTCTGCCTTCCCCAGGCAGCAGTTCAGCTGCCTGCTGCTCCCTGCCTGCCCTGCCTGCCCTCACAGACCTGCACAGGACACCCCAGCCCTGCCAGCCGCAATTTCCCTACATTTTAAAGGTGAGGGAGCAAGCCTCAGTGCAAGCTGTGGTGTGTCCTGCACATGGCAAAGTCAAAGGGTTCAGCAGGTTTTATCATCCCAGAATCCAGAGCTTGCCTATTGGATGCCCAAGGACTGAGCTGAAGGGGTAAGAGGAGCAGTGGGCTGTGTGAGCCGACCCCGAATCAGGCACCTGGTCACACGAATTTACCTTTCAGCAAAAACCCCAAGGAGCAGGGCTTGAAGGGACATTGTTGCAGTGCATCCCCGCAGCCCAGCAGGTGTTCCCATATTAGGAAAAGAGTTTAAGCCTCACCCCTGAACTTTTAAGGAAGGAGAACCAGAAACTTCTCTGCTCTACTCACCATAATTGGCCCAGTGCCAGGACAAAGGCACCCCTTTGGTCCTTGAGCTGTTCCTCAAGGAATGTAGGTATTTTCTATTGGGCAGAGTGCCAAAAAAACCCTCCTAGATCTTTGTATACTTAAGAGAGAGCACTGAGATTCTCAGGGCTTTTTGGGGTGTCTTAAGAGGTGTAAGGGCCTCCTTGCACTGTGCACGGCTTTTACTCTTTTGTTCTGTATATCTTGTTATTTTTGCTTTAATTAAAACTTTTTTGCTTTTTCAAAACACCTCCAATTAACTGTCTCACTAATTATTCTTAAGCCATTTCCGGGAGGCTGCTGCCATCCCTCAGAGCTTGATACACCTTTGTGGGGCTGATAACACGCTGGCCTCACACAGCTACGTATCAGGACCTCACAAAGTTAACCCCAAACAATATTACCTTCACATTTTGTTTTTTCTGACAGGAACCTAAAAAAACCTATTTCTTTTAAAGTTCAGTAATGGACCCTCCCATTCACATCCTCTCCCTCTCTCCCCAGCCCTGCTGAGTGATCCACTCCAGTGCTTCACTATCCTTGGAGTCAAAAGCCATTTTTCCTTCATTCTTGCCTGCATTCCTGACCCTTCCCAGCACGACATCAGCCCTTTGAGTTTTGGCCTCTCCTCCACCAGAGTCGGTTACGTTTCCCTTTACAACTCTTCACTTGAGGACACTCACCCTATTTTTCCTCTCCTTAGACAGGTTTAATCAGCTGCAGGTTTGTGGCTCCCCAACAGTCCAGAAAACTGTAGAAAATGGTCTAAAAATAATAGGGAAAAGCCACTTGTAAAAGCCCTTTCCTTGTTTGGGATCCATTCCCACGCGGATGACAAGTTGTTGTGAGCGCTGACATGTAGGCGGAATTGGCAATGCCTAATGAAAATGCTTTTAATTACCACACTCAAGTTATGATTTTGTAAAACAATAACATTTTGCTTGTCTGAAAGCTGAGTGTTTATTATTCTCCAACTGTCAAATATTAGTCTGAGTACAAGCAACAACCCTTGGATTTCTCTCAAAAGGCTTGGGTGATCTTTTGCTAGCAAAAGACGAGGGGATACAGATGCAGAGCAAATAATCTCTGTTTTCACACTTTTCCCAGAGGTTTGGGGGGTTTTTTTGTTGTTGTTTTTGGGTTGGTTTTTTTGGTTTTTGTTTGTTTGTTTGTTTGTTTTTTTGTTTTTTTGTTTTTTTTTTAAATCTGTCTATTCCAGGGTTCCAATCTGAGCTCTCTTTTAGGTCCCTTCTCTCCTGGACTTTTCTGAACAACATAGGACACTTGGGGAACCCCCAGCACTGGGGAACTCCTCTTGCTTTTCCCAGATAATCTCCTGTTGTGCATCCCATCTACTTTTGTTTGTTTGCAGCAGCACCAAACCTCTCTCCCTTTGAAATCCACTGTTTCTGTAGTTCTTTCCTCTCGTTTACCTCTCATTTGCTATAAAATACAGGGCTAAGGGGCACTGGAAAAGCCAAATTTTGCTTTTTGCGGTCTGCAGAAATGATATTTTGCATCTTTTTCAACCTAAAAGGCCACCACTTTTCTCCCCAGTCTTTTGGAGCTGATTGATTGGAACAGAAACAGCCCCAAAACTTTGACAGATGGATGAATGGAAGTGCTGAGCCCGTGCTGTCAGTGAGGACCAGGGTCAATGTTGCAGCCTTATGGTATTGAAGTCCTGGGATTTTTCCTTTTCTGGTGCAAACACTCCCCTGGAAGGGGCCTTTCCACACAGGTCAGGAAATTTGGCGGTGGGTATGAAGCAATCACAGTCCCAAGGCTGACAGAGCTCCAGGTGCATTTGGACAATGCTCTCTGACACAGGGTGGGATTTTTGGGGTGTCTGTGCAGGGCCAGGAGCTGGAGTGGATGAGCCCTCTGGGTCCCTTTCCTCTGAGGATATCCCATGATTTTATAATGGGCCAGCCAAGAAAGCCAAGGAGTTCAATTCCAGTCCCAAACTGGAGAATTTGACTTATTTCCTTCCTTCGAGCAAATCAGATCTGTGATGACCCAGAAACACGGCAAGAGACAGCAAGAACATTGCCACTTCGGAGTTTTTCTCTCCCACAAATGCATGGGAGGAACACTGCTGGAAAATAATCTGGGAAAAATTAGCACAGGACATTATGCATGGCACTGTCTGATCTCAGAGGGGGAAGGGTTTGGGAGAAGGGAAGAGTTTGCATTTGTGAAGCTGCTGGGGGTGCTGGAAAACCCATGTGATTTACAAATTCCTCTCAGGTTCAGTTAAATAAGCTTATGGCTTCTTTGGAGCCTGACATGAAATGTTCTGTCAGGAAGGCATGGATGTGTTTTCTGCCTGTCACACACACACGGACACAAAGGAGCTGCTTGTTTGCAGCATTTTCTCTGCATTTTGGTGTGTGACTTGTGAGTTGTAGAGAAGAAATGGTACTTAATTCTTTTCCTTCTATCCTTTCTACCAGGACAGCAGGAAACTCTGGGAGACTACGTCTGCAGACACTATATACTGCAGAAGTGACCTAAATTACTATTAATTGTAGTGGCAGGGCTAAATAGCTGTCCTCAGTGTGTTTACAACTGGAGAGACAAACAGTTTGTTCTCAAGATAATGACAAACCACTTATATTTGGTCTACAAAAGGACTGTTTGTTCCCTAAATACCTGCACCAGGAGCTGTGTTTGTGAAGGAAAAACAAAATGTCTTCATGAGCAGTGCCCTGCCGGGAGCTGCCCTCTCTGGGATGCTGGCTCTGCTCACCCAGCTCTTGTCAAAGCGAAAAAAACCACCCCGATTCAGTTTTATGCCAAGGAATGGGGACTTGGGAGCAAGCCCTGATCAGGTAAGAGATGTAAATATGCAAATAGAAAGCCACTTGGCTTGTTGGGGATTTCTGACATTGCCACAAATTTCTCAAGGCCTGTTACCCACCAAACCCATCCTGATGCAGGGTTCAGCTGTCTCTGAGCTGTTGGCATCCCTGCAGGGGAGGTTGGGTAGAAACTACAGCTGCCCTGAGTGGTGCCATTCACTAGCCAACACCTGTTTTCATCTCTGATGGCCTCTGAAAAATGTCCCCAAATTAATTGTTCGAGAGATGCCCATTGAATCAAGAACTTCAGAAAGCCAGAAGGAAGAATGGCTGAGACATCACCATCTCACCTAAAATTTCATCTGATCTGGAAACTCAGCTTCTATCCTGTCGTCAGGGTGTCAATAGAATTAAATTATTTTAAAATGTTTTCAGACCGTTCCTACAGATGTGTCTTTCAGAAAATGTTGTTTCTCTTTGGTTTTAAGGGTAGCTTGTGACCCAAATGCTGATACATCCTGCCTTTGCTGAAAACTCCAGTGTGTGTCCGTGTCCCACCTTTCCTGGATTGTCACTGGACACAAGAAAACCAGGTTACAGAAAGAAAGAAGTACATCTTTAAAGACTTAAAACTGAATTCACTATCAGCTGTCTGTGTGTATCTCTCAGGCTTGTATCAGAGACTGGGAAATTTACAGCAGCAGCTCTGATTAGATGGAATGAAATAATGCCACAGAGATGGAAGTGAGGACAGGAAATCTTTGCCAGTGTGGTTCAGAACTTCCTGCTGCCTGTGTGAATGCACCTGCATGGACTCCACTGCAGATGGACCCACTTTCATCTCTCCAACACGTCAGACACCGCTCAGGGTCATGTTTTAATGCCTTGCCTACATGTGGGGCTGCCTGGTAGGTGAACATCTACAGCAGAGTTCAGGCTGCCAGCTTCCAGAATTCCTGGCAACCCTTTTTTCCCTGCTGAATGGCTTGGTTGTGCCTAGCTGGCCCATTCCTCGTTGTCAGGGGCACATTCCACACAGTCTGGGAGGAGCTGGAAACTCTTCTTCCGGGCTTGGGACTTGACATTCAGCTGAACTGTCACCTGCAAGATGAAGTGGAAGTCACAGGGTGTGACAGTCTCCGAGTGGGAAGATGCACAGGGTGTGACGGTCTCTGTCATCCCCAGAGCTCCAGGGAGCTGGGACAGGGACAAGGAGCAACGAGCTCCTTGTTCAAGAAGCTGGGACGTGGGAGATGCACTGGCACAAGCAGCAGGATGGTCTGTGAGAGAAACAGCTCCTGTTCCCTGGATCTCACTGCTCCCAGCAAGGCTCTGCATTTCCCCTGTTCAGCGCAGAAACAGGAGGAGATTCTTCACCCAGATTCACACATGGGGTGATCCATGAAGACAATATTATCAACCACCAGGCAAAGCTGCTCTGCTGAGCTCTATAAATAAACAGCTTCCTCACAGCCTCGTACGCCAGGCTGCTGGAGATTATTTCTGCCAGAGGTCTTCAGTGCTTCCTTAGCATTAATTTTCTTTCTGAGAGTGATTCACCTTGAACAGCGAATGTTTTCTCGAGTGTCTTGTTCTGATCAGTGCTCCCCCTGACCTTATAATCTGCGGCTCTGTTAATGCCTTAATGGCACCTGGTTATCCCCACACAGCAGGACAGGGCTGGATCCACGTGCAGTCCAGGATTATGAGTCTTCTGGGCTTCCTGGGAAACCCTTGCTGCTGTTTGTAGAACAGTGGGATTTCTTTTTTCCTTACTGCAAAGTACAGGCTTACAGACCCCTCACTACTGCCTGTAAAAAAACCCCCCTCAGTCAGACCCAGCTCTTCAGAACTTCTATTTTGTTTCCTTTTTTTTTCCTCCTTTCTAAAAATACCTCTTCAGCAGGAAGCAGCTTTGCTTTTCTCCATTCTGCTGGTCTGTCCACATTCATCCTTCATGAGGCTTTTCAGGTGCATTTCTTTGAAACCAGCAAAAATTTAGTACAACCACCTTTTGCATTCCTAACAACAACCTTCCCAGGAAAGAAGGGCTGAACTTACTCATGCTGCTATTTCTGCTTGGATTGGCTTTCCAAAGCAGACTGCAGTAGCCCAGCTCACTGGAGTTTTCCAGCAGAGCTACTGCAGTATTTAGGTCCCAAGCTGTAACCCTCTAATGAGCACCCAATATGAATCTAGGACCCTTCCTTTCATTTCCTGTTTTCTTCAAGAATTTCAGGTACCTTGAACGTGAAAGCCTTTCAAGTTCATAGCTGTTACTGAGAAGAAATGCAAAGCACTGAGTAAGACTAGCTGAGTTTATAATTTCTCTATGTGTCTTTGTCATTTGTTTTCCTGAGCCCTGTTTTCGCTGTGGTCAAAAGGAAACCTTGAACCAGTTTCTTTTTTTTCTAAAGAGCAGAGACTTGCTGGCCTTGCAGACCCACATTTACCTTGCACACTCAACTTTTGCAGTATTTGCCCAGCCTTCCTGGCACCCAGCAGCAGGAGCCAGGAGCAGTTTGTAGGGAAAAAGAAGGAAGAGCTGCAGGAATCACTCCCAGGGCTGGGTGGGTAATTGTGGTGTCAGATGTTCTCCAGGACTCGGTGAGATCCCTCCCCAGGACTGTGCAGCTGTGTGCGTTCAACAAACCCCTGTGATAACTCCCTGGGATTGGAGAACATTCCTACATTGCAGCATTTTCAGGGAAACTCTGAATATCTCTGGCATTCAGAGTCACACTCACTCAGGGAAAAGTGCAAATGCATATTATATGGAGAATTGTAACACCATAATTTTTTTTTTTTTTGACTGTTGCAAAAGGAGTGAAGTCATATTTGGCAAAGATATTCACTGGTCATATGCAATTACAACTACTGAAATTGTAAAGGTTTTCTGTGCATTTTCCAGGAGATAATAAAAAAAAATGCTTTGGAGAGGGACTTTGGACAAGGGCATGGAGTGACAGGACAAGAGAGAATGGCTTTACAGTGCCAGAGGACAGGGATAGATGGGATACTGGGAAGAAATTCTTCCCTGGGAGGGTGGGGAGGCCCTGGCACAGGGTGCTCAGAGCAGCTGTGGCTGCCCCTGGATCCCTGGAAGTGTCCAAGGACAGGCTGGACAGGGCTTGGAGCACCCTGGGCTAGTGGGAGGTGTCCGTGCCCATGGCAGAAGAGGGATTAAGATGATCTTTAATGCCCTTTCCAGCCCAAACTATTCTGCGATTCTGTGTTCCTATGTCTCCACCTCATCCTCCCCACTAATGGTGCTTCACTCTGCAAAAACAGGTGGGATTAAATCTGAAATTTACAGTCAAAATCTGAACTGGGGAATTCTGGTGTTTATGGAGCACAGGCCATCCTGCTCTCACTGCCTCCCAAGCCCCCTCAGCTTGAAATTTCCAGTCCCTGCCACATTCTGTGGCAGGCCAGACACAAGTGCAGATAACATGAAGTGGCACAGTGCATCGTCTACTGGTCAGGAGTAGGAGGAATTGATTTCTGACTAATAAAGAAAATTCATTACCCAGATTGAATGAGTCAGAAGGGAATGAAGGCTGGTGTAAAGAGGGAGGCTGGACTCATGCACTCTGTTATTTCAGGCTTGCTTGGTTGCAGAGAAGGTCTGTCTGTGCAGCATCTCCATCTGCCCAGCCTTGGCCCGTGTCCTGTGGCACCATTTCAGCTCAGAAACTGCTGCTGCTCTTCAGGGGGAGAGGCCTTTGGTGGAGGCAGGACTTGAGCACAATTTGTTCTCCCTTTGGCAAACTACCACCATTTTAACACCCCCATCCCTCCACAGGGCTGGAAGAAGGGGGTATGGCAGTGGCCAGGCAGAGCCAGCACACACAGAGGACAGGGACAGGCAGGAAGAGCTGAATCCTCAGGGACAGAGCAGTGCTGGGGACAAATGCCTGTTGCTCCTCTGCTCCAGAGCAAAGTAGCAAGGCATGCACTCAGATGAGGCCAGGTCCTGATCCAAGGAGCTGCCACCATGCCTGGATTTAGCTCCTGGTGAGGCTTTACTTCCCCAACCACCTTGCTGTGCTCAGTGCCTGGGCTGGAGAACAAGACCAGGCTGCCAAGCCAGAGGGACAACAGAGCTGGGATTGGGGTGTCCAGGGCCAAGAGTAACCCTGGGATTTGTGCAGATCAGCTCTTCATGCTCCCTGCAGCCCTGCACTTCTCAGGGCCCCCTCTGTGGGAGGCAGGAGGAGCAGAAGGGTCGTGTGGGAGGGAGAAGAGGCTGCAGTCAGCACCATGGGCTCAGTGGCACTTGTGGGCAGCGCCGTGTCATCCACGTGTCTTGTCACCTCTGACCTGGGCAGGAGAGGTTCATTTTTGTCAAGAGGCCATGGGATTTTTTAACAGAACCCTCCTTTTCATCCCACTGAAGGCTCTCTCCTTGGAGGCATCTTCCCTGTCCCTCACTGCTGTTTGTGCCAGGACTGACAGCATCTTCCATGGCAGGGAATGATATCTGAGTTAGGAGCCTCATTGTTTAGTCTTACAGCTGTCAATTAATCCCACATTTTTTGCTATTCAGACTAGCTGTGGGTAGCAACATTTCCTGCTGCAGTGAAAATTTGTTGTGAATAAGAGCTGGAAGGGGAACTACATTAATATTTGACAGCAGTTAGTGCTGAGGGAGGCTTTGCACTTCACAACCTGAGACCCAGAGGGGTTTCTCAAGCCAGCAGTAGTTTAATACCATTTAAACAAGCTTTTGCCACATGCAGCCCAGCTGGGGACTGCTGCTGGCCCAGGCACACTTGTGCCATCCCCAGCTTGGCTGAGCTTCCCGTCTTGGGCTTGTCCTTCAGAGCAGAGATTTCTGGTCATTGGGAGAATAAAAGCAGCTGATCACAGAATCCTTGAAACACAGAGTGGTTTGTGTGGGAAAGGATGGTAAAGGTCATCTCAATCCCTCTTCTCTATGGGCAGGGACACCTTCCACTGTCCCAGGCTGCTCCAAGCCCTGTCCAACCTGGCCTGGGACACTTCCAGGGATCCAGGGGCAGCCACAGCTGCTCTGGGAACCCTGTGCCAGGGCCTCCCCACCCTCACAGGGAACAATTTCCTCCCTAATATGCAACCTAACCCTGCCCTTTGGCAGTGTAAAGCTGTGAATTCTTGTCTGTCACTCCATCCCTTGTCCCAAGTCCCTCTCCAGCTCTCTTGGAGCCTCTTTAGGCACTGGAAGGGGCTCTAAGTTTTCCCCTTCACCTTGTTCTCTCCAGACTGATCACGCCCAGCTCCCCCAGTCTGGCTCCATAGCAGTGGGTGGAGCCTTGGATCATGGATCATGGATCGTGTTTGTGGCCCCTTCTGAGCTCACACCAGTGGGTTCATGCCTTTCTTCTGTTGAGGATCCCAGTGAACAAAAAAATGCCCAACTTTGGGTCCTGGTGGCCCAGCACAGGCACTCACAGCCATCAGTACATCTGCCTTGTCTTTCCACAGCTGCACCAGCCTTGCAGGTCCCTCCTCACTGACATCCTGAGCAGCCAGAAAGTCCCTGTGCCAGCAGTGCTCCATGGCACAGAGAGCCATGACTGAAGCCACCCAGCAGTGCTGCAACCAGTAAATATCAGGGGAAAAAAAATCTTTGTGGGGAAAATGGAATGCTCTTTTTGGCAAAAAGAGAGATGCTAATTTCAAATCTTTCTTCATTTTTTTTTACAATGTTTTCAATAAAACTACATCAGCTTCGAATCAAGAAAGAGATGTGTTTCGTATTTTGCAGCGTTTGGAGATGGTTACATAACCATAATGAGCCTGAACGCGTTCCGTGTTTTCAGATGCCTGCAATTTTTTTCACCCAAATTAGGCTTTCTCAAAAAGTGCTCCCCAGTGGGGTTGCCAACACAGCAGTGTTAATGTTGGGAGAAAATGCACTAAATCCACCTGCAAGCTCCATGAACAGGGTGGTGACCCCCTGAACACCCAGAGGGACGAAGCCAAACCAGCACTGAGCCTGCACTTAGCAGGTCCTTGAGGCAGCAAAGGTTGTAGGGCAATGCTTGCCCACAGTTCCCCCCACTCCAGCAATACTCCAGCCCGCTTTTCCATGGAAAACTGTCTCCCAGAGGCTCCCGTGGCTGTTATGGAGAAGCAGAGCCTTGTGCTGCCTCCCCAGCCCTTGCCAGGCGTCCCCACCACCTCCCCGCCCTCAAAGCGGGCAGCCTAGGGGGTGCAGACAGTGTGTGTGTGAACCCACAGCCCTCCCACATCCCTGCTCCTCTTTGCACAGATAACAGCTCCCCAGGAAGGACCTTGGGAGACAGGGCACAGATTTATTTGGTCTTTCAGCTGCGAGAGGCTGCTGGCTGCTGTGTGCTCTTTGATAAACTCCGGGATGCAGAGAGACGCAAGTTTGCACAAGGCCCTGCCAGCAGCTGACACAGATGCTGCCTGGCACGGCACCAGGGAGCTGTGACACTCATTTGATCATATGTTTATCCACATGTCCCTCACATACTGATAGGCACAGCGATAGCCCCTGGGCCTGCCCTCACAAAGCACGAGCAGCTGAATTTCTGTGCTGCATGTGAAGTTTAGAAATGATGGCACAACGGTTTTCAAAGGCCTCTCCGCGTGCCGTAGGAACCTTCCAAATGTTGCTGGCACCCAAGACATGGAGCTTACAGAACAGGTTTTGTCTTGCTGTGCCAGAAATCGTGGCAAGACTGCACTTCGTGACTCCCTAGTCCAGATCTGCCCCACAGAATTTCTCCCTGCTTGGCCAAGCTTTTTTTACCCAGACAGTCTTCAAGCCCTCCTGGCTGAGAGCTCTCAGTCTGAAGTAACCCCATCGCGGTGGTCCTTCAGCCCCATGGCCTGAAAACAAGACAGCAGTGACCTTGTGGGTTCAGAGGGACTTCTCCCACCTCCTCAGGAGTGGTGGCACTGGCTGCAGAGAGCCCTCTGCCCTGTGACTCCACTCTGTCAAACTTTGGTCCCTCTTATTGCTTTAACTCTGTCCTCACCATCCACTTCCCCTATCCATCTGCAGACACAGCCCATCCCAGCATCCTGCCAGCAGGGCTGGAGCTGGGCAAGAGCCCCCAGGGGTGCTCAGGGTTGCAGTTTGCAGCTCTGCTTTCCCTGGCATCGTGTTCTCCCAGAGCCAACACGTGCTGTGCCTCTGTATCAATTGCATGACCAGCTTCATTTTGTACTGCTTATGAATTATTGCTGGCCCCTGTGGCTCTTGTCAGCGCTTCCCCCGTCTCACAGAGACATTGATTCATACACCCATGAATGTTCCCAGGCTTAATTAAACTCCTGCTCCCTTCCTGACATTCTTCTGCGTGTGCACAGAGGTGGCTGATCAGCTTTGGGTGGGCTGGGGATGTTCCCACCTCCCTTGCTTTGGGCCTCCTCCGTGCTCAGACCCCATCAAATTTCAGAAGTCTCCACTCCACCTTGAAATGCATCCATCATGTTTCTTGCTTTGCAGTCCAGTGTGTTAAATTCTGTTCCCCTTGGCTCTCTTGTCCACCCAAGCCCACGTGTGGCCCTGTTGTCCAGGCTCCAGCCACGCTGGCCTTTCATCCCTGGGCAGGATTATTCTCCAGCTCTCTTCCACCAGCCATAAAAAGCACTACATCACCAGCAAACCTGAGATCAAAACTGACAAGTAAGCTTTTTAGATGAGCCTGTTCTGCTGTATGTAATTAATGTGTCTTGTTTTCTTCATTTATATTTTATTTATATGCTTTTATGTATTGTGAGAACCTCTGAGAGGGCTTTCTTTTTATGAATTACGCTTTGTAAAACAGGAGAACTGATGCTGATGAAATAGTTATTATCAGCTAAAGGCTGCACTCCCAGATTGTGCCTCCCTTCCAACTGGCAATCTGTCACTCTTCCAAACGTGACCGACAGACAGACAGCCAGGCAGCTCCCAGGAAGGAGCCAGGAGGAGGAGGAGAGAGCAGGGATTGTGATGAAGGTGATTAAAAATAGAGAAAGATTCCTTTGCCACAAATCACAGTGAGAAGTTTCAGAGAAGAAAATAGCCAACCTAAAAGATATTGCCTGAGGGGGCTTTTACTGATTTTAGACTGTGTTGCTCAGATCAGTTCACTCCAGTGAGTGTCTGTACCAGTTTTTTTTAGGATGGAAGAAATAATTGCCAGCATGGGGGCTGGAAGGAGGATTTTTTATTTTTAATTTAGTCTCCCTAAAAAGTCTTTCTTCATTTAAATCTTGGAAGCAGGAGTGTATGTGAGGGAGAAGTTGATTGAAAATGGATCATTTAGAGCTTAGCTCCCATCTTTGTGTTGATTAAGTGTTTGCCAAGCTACTGCCCCAAAGGGAATTTCGATGTTTTTTTTATAATAAATCCCTGAAAAACAAGTTTCACTGGGACCACTGAGATGGCAATCAAAGCTTGAGTGCTGGAGTCAGGAGCACGGAGGCTCCTGTACATTATTCACTCAAAGAAAACAGGAAACAGCTCTACAGTTCAGCAGCATCCTTCCTGCTAAATATGAGGATTAAGTGGGACAAATGTTCTCCCCCCAAAAAATCAAGAATGCAAGAGGAATCCCTGCCCACCTGGGTGCTGGGGAGCAGGAGTTGAGGCTGGGCTGTGCTGCGGGTGCTCTCTGGAGCCTTTGGGGTGAGAGTACAGTGTAAAGAGTGGGTTCCACCCACCCTCCACAAGCATTCATGCAGTTCTCCACGGCATCAGAGAATCCCAGAATGGTTTGGGTGGGAAGGGACTTTAAAGACCATCTAGTCTTGTGATGGTTCTGCGCTCTTTTTCCCTGCCAGGATTGAGATTAATACACGGGAGTCAAAGTTTGTGTTCAGACTTGGATGTTTATTGTTTCTTAACTATTTACAGTCTCACAAGCCCTGAGCTCTAACTAGCAAGTTAGAGAAATGAGGTTAAATGGAGAACTTCTCTATCTCTAACAGGTCTTTTCAAGGACAACCTGTTCAATTATGAAATGCCGCCTAAATTATTTCCACTTTAAACCAAATAACTAATTACTTGAAGTCTGCAATGCAGATTTCATCAACCAATTACAGAAAACCACCCAAACCCATGAAGAAGAAGAAGGTGAAGAAGGACCCAGACAATGCCCAAAGGCCCCCATCCTGACTCACATATATTATTATTACTACATACTAAAACCTCAAATTCTCACTTTCCAGAATTCCAACAAGTCCAACCTCCCACTTTCCACTATTCCAGGCTGCTCCAAGCCCCGTCCAGCTGGTCTTGAACACTCCCAGGGATGGAACATCCATGAGCAGCCCAAAGTGTCTGGAAGTGCAGCCAAGCTGTCCCAAAGTACTGAGACAGCCCAAGGCAGGGGAATGGTGAGAGACCTCTGGGAACAGCCCGGGGAAGATGTGTGTGCTGTGACTGAGGCTGAAACACCTCAGATTTTGGCACGGATTTGTTTATTTGGTGCCCTTTACCACACATCTTCTGATCAGGCTCCTCACGAGTCATTTGGATCCTCTGATACCCCATCACCATCACTGACTTGAGTAATGCTCTAAATGTCACTCCTGGGACAGGAAATGCAGCCCTTTTGATACTCTTGCTTCTGTCCTGATGATTCACATTGACATTTACATGACCAAGCAGAGGGGAGGAAGCTGCTGAGCACATCACCGAGCCTGTGGAAGTCTTCACAGTAACAGGATTCAAACCAGCAGAGCTCCCAGAACTCTCAGGAAACACCCTCACAAAGGCAGAAGAGCTTGAGCAGGCTGTAGAAACCTACATCCACCCCCCAGCTCTCTGGAGGATGAGCTCCATGCCCATCCTGAACTCTCCTTTTTGGAGGATGCTGAGTGCATGTACCTGAAGAAACATGCTGAGTGCATGTCCAGGACCATGAACACCAAGCTGTTCGTGGGGTGTGAAAGATCATAAAAGGAGGTTTATCATCTGGACTGTCATTTCCCTTTTTTAGGATGTTTTTCACTTATCATTTCAGGACTGTACGTAAAGGCAGGTAATGTCCCTGGATGGAGATCTCTTCAAGAGACAGAGTCAGGGAGGTTAACTCATCACCTAAAGGCCACTGAGAAATAATCTAGCCTCACTATTCTCATTACATAAAGTTTCAATTATAAACCAAATTATTTTCTGTCTCCACTGCAGCTCCTGGGCACTCATGGAAAAACCTGCAGCTCAGGGTGAACCCTTTATAAAGACAGTGAAGCAGAGTCACAAAGCCCGTGTTTCCAGGTTGTGATAGAGCCTGGGGAGGGACAAGGCTCTGCAGAGTCCTGCCCTGAGGGCCATGGCCTCATGTTCTGAGCTGGGCCCTTGTCCTTGGTGCCAGCACTGGCTGTCCCCCTGTTTTGGGGATGTTTCTGCAGTGTTTGCTTGGCTTCCTGCATGTACCCCTTGTGATGCTATTTTGGGTAGTTTCTGTGAGACAGGTTATTCCCACAGGCTTTACAACATCAGCAAAGCCTCCCATCAACCCGAATTACCAACTTCTTGGTGGAATTCTGTGCTGTGTAAATCAGGACGTGTAAATACACAAAGATTTCACATTACATGTGTTGTGTGTGCGCTGGAGGACACTCCCCAAGGATCTCCATGCTTAGAAACTTTTCAAAACTTGACTGGATATGACCATAAACAACTTCACCCAACTTTCAGATGGGTCCCGCTCTGAGCTGTGAGTGACACAGAACACTTTCAGGAAGCCTTTCCAAACTAGATTATTTTGTAACATGTATTTGAAGTGACCCACAAAGGAGCTATAGGTAGACAAAGGGATCCAGGTTGGTTCCAAATATCTTTTAGGGGAATATTGCTGGAAACTGATGGACTTTCTACCCATGACCCTGGGAGAAAGTGTTATTGGGACAAATCCCATTGTTCAATCACTGTTCACTGCCTTTCCAACGAATTATTGGTAAGGTTCCTGGGTTCCAGCACAAACTGAAGGAATGGTGGAAAAACCAGCCCTGCCAGGCAGCAGAGGAGAATCTGCAACTGCTACCAGCAAGGGGGGAACCACTGGTACCAGTGCTTGTTTCCCAGATTCTGTGGCACCAGTGCAGTTGTCCCCACAGCTGCCTCTGGGACTCTAGGGCTAGGGATCACCTGGGGGTGTTGTGCCCCTGCTTTTCCTTGCCCACATCTGTCACACATCTGTGTGCATAGTACCTAATTCCACATGTATGTGGGTACAGAATCTTGGGCTTCTGCTGTTCAGAAAATGAAAGCCCTCAGGGAGAGAAGGGTGAGCTCATCCAGCCCTCAGGAAAGCCTGATGTTCAAAGGTTTTATGGAACTGGATTCACAAGAAGGTTTCAAGCAGCTCCAGTAGCATTTTGGGGCACAAACTCAAATTACAGCTTCTAAAAATCCTAAAATTCCTTTCAATTCCCCCCACATGCTCACTGAGCTTGAGACTGAGGGTGCAGTGGAGACTCCCTGCCCACCTGGAGGCCTTGGGGCTGCCTCCTCTCAGGATGGGGCCAGGCCCATGGCTTAGGTGCTGTCCTTGGAGGATGGACCTCGACACTCAGTGGAGAAGCCTTCATGATCCTGGAGCCATGGACACGCTTCTTCAGAGGGTGTGCTACCCCTGCAGACCTCTCCCCAGTACCTCCTGCCACTTCAGCAGCTCCTGGTTGTCTCTTTGCTGGCCCCATGCTCCCCTTGGGGCTGCTGAGGGCTCCTCATGAGGTGTCCAGCAGCACTAAAATGTAATTACTGCATCTCTGAGTCCTGCTGAATTTTGGGCCCTGTCTCCACTCCCAGCTCTATATTTAGCACCTTGAGCCATCCCAAACACATCAGTTCCTGAGCCATCTGCACCAGTTGCTCCAAAATAATGCAATGGAATGGCAAATGGTGCTGTGCTCCAGCAAGAGGAATGCTTTTGGCACATTGTAAAGAGTCCTCCTTCTTCTGCTCACTTTTTTATTTATTTTGCTCCAAAAGAAGGATCCAAAGATACAGAGAGCTTTGGTTCAGGCAGCAGCCCCAGCAATTGTATTTGTCAATATGTGGAGAGTGCCTGAAAGTGATGTATTTGCAACATATATGGTCCATTGCCTGATTAACTCAGAATGAAAACCACCCAAGCTTCACACTGAAATCAGTTAGCAATACAATATCTCCAAAGATTGTGCAATTACTTTTATTTTTTTCTGAATGGCTGCCAATAACTGCAACTTTCACAGAAGATAAAGATCTTTTCTGCTTCATTATTTCTGAGATGGCACATTAGGATCAAATGTAGCATCCTATTAAATAAAACTCCAGGAACACTATATATAGCACCGTGGCAAATGTGGTCTGCAAAGCAGCATTGATCAGATCAGCACAGCAGCCTGTTTGCATGTTGAACAGTTAAAATATTCCTGCTATTAAAATTTATCCTCTTCTTGGTAAACCTGTATGTACACGTTGCATATTGTACTCACACAACTGCTGCTCCGTGAGCACGACGTTCTGCAGCCTCCTCTAACCTTTGTCGGGGGAGAGGTTGTGCCTTATTTACCTCAGCCAGCAGACTCTTGGGATGCACCTTCAATCCTCATGGACCTTCAAAAATCCAAATTCCCCAGCCCTCAAGGCAGAGCTGAGGGGAGATGTTGGAACCCTGTAGGCTGAAAATTTCAGGCTTTCTGTTCTAAAGGGCACTGACCCTCAAGCAACCACCACATTTGACCTGAGGCCGTGGAACAGGCTTCCAGAATTAAATGATAGCACTGGGGTTGTGGGTGTGTGGTTTGAATAGCAGAGTGTGATATCACAGGGTGAAAAACTTAGATTTAAGATTTTAGTATGCAGCAATACATGGGAGTCAAGATGGAGGAGTTTGGGCATTGCCCGAGTCCTTCTTCACCTTCTTCTTTTCTTCTTCTTCGTGGGTTTGGGTGGTTTTCTGTAATTGGTTGTTGGAGTCTGCATTGCAGACTTCAAGTAATTAGTTATTAAGTTTAAAATAAAAATAGTTTAGGTGGCATTTCATAATTGGATGGATTGTCCTTTAAAAGACCTTGTAGAGATGGAGAAGTTCTCTGTTTTACCTCATTTCTCTAACTTGCTAGTTTAAGCTCACACCTCGTGAGTCTGTAAATAGACAAAAAATAATAAACATCCAACTCTGAACTCAAAACTATGACTCCTGAGTATTAATCCCAACCTTAGTGGAGAGAAATAAGCCAGAACTGTCACAGGGAGAGGGTGTGGTTTTTTGGTAGCTGGTCAAGCTGAGGTCCTCCCATCCTCAGGGGCATGTCAAGAACACAAAGGACTGTTACCATGGGGATTTTGGCAAAGAGGAATTAATGGTCACCTGAGGACAGTGGGTGAGAGCCGAGGTTTGAGTGACAGCCTAATCTTTCTCAGGACAGTCATGGCCAACGAGTCACATCCCTGTGCAAAGCTCCCAGCTTCAACACCCAATTGCTGTTCTTGTACAAGACCAGAGCCCAAATCTGCCCCAGGTTTTGGCTGATGGGAGTTCACATTTCCTTCAGGTGGGTTCCTGAAAGGACCCTGAGTTCACACACGGCAGCGCTGAGGCAGCAGCTGGAGCTGCTCCCGTCCCTCAGTGCTGGGAGTCAGGGAGGGATCCTCCAGGAGACGGGACAGCAGCTCTCTCTCATTCAGGCACAGAAAGCAGCTCATGCAGAGTGCAGGCCACTCTTCCAGGATTGTGCTTCCCTGGCACGACCCAGGGGAATGGCACAGCCCAGGACAGAGCCGTGTCCTGGCCCCAGCTCCCCTCCCAGCAGAGCCCGGCACCCCTGGCTGGCACTGTGGGATTCTTGCATTCAGTTCTCAAGGGGCAAGTTTTGAAAATGCAGAAAACCCCTCTGAAATGATATTCCAGTGCATTCACAAATTAAGTGGAGGCACATTTGACTGGATGGGCATTTACATATAAATTGCCATCTAATTGCACTAATTGCACACGTTCACAGATGCGCTATCGCACAGACAGGGTTTGCACATGGATATCAGGTGTCTGCTTTGCTTTGTACCAAAGATGGCTTTAAATCAATATGAATTATTGGTTCCTCTCTTGCCAGACCATGGCTTAGATCAACCACTGTCCCAGTCAGGGCTAGGAAGACCTTTTGAAGTGATTTTCCAGCTCCTGTTCTGAGTCATCCTGATTTCATACCCTCAGGCTTGCAAGCCTTTCCTTCCTTTCCAGGTCATAAATACTCTTCTTGTCTCAGGGAAACATTTGGTGCTGTTAGGTACTAAGGATACAGTGTAAAAATCAGATATCTTGGCATTTTACTTCTATATTGAAAACTGATCAAATAGTAAAAATGAATCTTGGATGAAGAAAATTTTAAAAGATAGTAAGTAGAAGTTAATGTACTTCAATAACATCTTTTTTGTAGACTCGTTACCTCTTTATTTACCCTTCAAGATATTTGCTTCTGGTTTATAGCACAATATGTATTGAGGAGAGACATAAACTGGGCAGGGAAATGCCATTGAAATGAGAAAATAGAAAGTTAATGGTGAAACTAGAGTAGGCTAAATTAATTTACTGATTATATGACCATATCCCATCAGTAAGACATGAATTATTTTGTTTACAGTCTTCAGGTTGTTGCCTGGCTCTGCTACCCTTCACTGTTTTCAATTTAAACTGCAGTGATTGTAAAGAGAAGAGAAAATAAACCAAATGTTCCCATTCCACTTATAAATTTTATGTTTATAATCTTGTAGCCATCCATGGAAACCATGCCTGTTATTCAAGTGCCTCGCCTCCCCAAGCTGAGCATAATTATTACTGATACATCTGGATGTTTAACTACCTACTACAGACTCTTGAATTCCTTCCAGATATAAAATATCCATTAATACAGGAGTGGAGAAGAGTGGAGTCACAGGGGGAAGAAGAGAGGGGAGGGTTTATGTCTATTACTTCAATTCTCAGAGGATTTATGCCTTGCTTAGCACCACAGGGAGTAAAACACTATTACCTAAGCCGCTGTCATTCAGATAAAAGGACGCAACGTGCCTCTTTCCACTTTGTTTTCAAAGAATCCTTCGTGCACAGTGGGACAGATCCACTCTAGCTTGGTGTCCTCAGAAGATGGAAATACCCTCCCATGGTGGAACCATCCCCCAGCCCAGAGGCATCACTGGGTCATGGTTTTTAAAGCCCTTTGGGTTGGGCTTTCACTCAAAACCCACATTATTTTGTAGCCAATGGATCCACCTGTAAAAACGGGGTTTGGGTTTGATTCCATGCAATGTTTCTTGCTCTGATGTCAGCTCCTGAGGGAAGTCCCAAAGGAGCAGGTAGGTTTGTGAGAAGCCCAGCAAGCATCAAAATAGTTGGTATGAAGAAAAGGGCTCAGCTTTGAGCAGTGCCACCAAAGATATTGGTCTCTGAGTAAAAGGTGCGTGTCTTAGCTGAGGGAAGAGCCAGCATTTGAGGAACATCCCTAAATCCCTGCTCTGGGGGCTGTGTCCTCAGGGGTACAACATCCTCCTCCCTCACTCCTGAAGGCAACACTGAAACACCATTTAGGAATTTTAGCTGTTTTGCAAAGATAGTTCTGCCACACAGCATTTCCCCACCGTATCAGCTCCATTAAGGCTCTGGCCCAGACTTATTGATTACTCTCTAATCTGTGCCCTATTAAATTCACACATCCGTCTCACAATTACATGCGTGGCATCAGTCACTCTCCAGCGATGCCCCATTAGTCCCTATTAGGAAGAACACAGTGGTAGTTGTGTTGCTGCTGCCTCATTACCCTCAGGATGTACCTGATCCATGGCACACTGGGCTGGCTCTGGTCCAGGGAGAACCTTCCCCACAAAAAGCCGGGGCTGACTCCTCGCCTGACACCTGGCACTCGAATCGTGATTTTCAAATGTTCCGTGTGTGAGAAACACTTAAGTACAGAGAGTGTCAGATCCTTTTCTGTGAAACTATTATTTGCCTCCAGATAGAATGGGAAACAACTTGTCTCTGATCATAGCAGTTACTTATAAGCTGCCAGACTGGAGGGATAAGTGAGATAAATTAAACTGTGAGCGCTCGCTTTCCAAGAACAGCTCACTCTATTTGCTCAGGCGTTTAAGTACACACACAGCTTTTAGCCTGTAATCAAAGCACGGAGCTCAACCAAAAGGATCATATTTAGTGCACCAGATCAAAGAGGAGGGAGCTCAGAGCCAGTGCAGTCCTTCCAGGTGTTCCAGCCCTCTTCCACAACCTCTGCTCTCAGGAGCCTGCAGGCAGCTGCCCCTTGCTGCAAACAGGGCAGGACATAACCACACCCAGGGACAGAACAGAGCAACCAAAACCTTACTCCTTCACCACCTCCACAGCCCCATAAAACCCTCATTTGCAGAGCATGCAACTGGTATTTTTCTATCTTCTGTGCCCATTCCTCTGGTGGCACCACGAGCGGAGCTTCTGCAGTGCCTCCCACAGCTCTGCCATCCCTCTCCCCACAAATGTGTTTGGAGTGCTCGTGGCTGCCAGATGGAATTTCACATTCCACACATTAAGGGGACCAGATGAGCACAAGAGGCTGCATAGGCCGTGCATTGTGCTTCCTATTCTTGTGGATTCCCTCTCACGGAGGAAGTGGCCTGGAATGGGAAGCCCCATCTGTCACTGAGATACTTGTTGAAATTTAATGTTCTGATTGGGTTTTTTTATATTTTTTTCCAAGATTGGAAACGTTTTGGTCCCTTCAGCTCTGCCATTAGCTCTAGTCACACAGTGGAGGTACAGAAAAAGCATAAGGATATTTGGTTTATTACATTTACCAAAAAGGATGATATTTTGTTACTAGTAGGTAGAATTTTAAGAGGTTCAATATAATCACTTTGGAAATACCTGGAAAACTTTCATATAGGAGAAATTTATGCGCTTTTGACTGGATCTCCTGTGGCTTTAGTTTTTAACTGAGGTTCTCAGATACGCCTGTGAAAGATACCCAAAGAAAAGCCAAGTGGGCATGATCTTAAGCTAAGAAATGGAGGGATGTGAAGCTGAGTGTTTAGACCCAAAGGAGATTGAAGATTCACAAAGAGGATGGGAAGACAGGAGTGTCAGCAGACTTCTCTCAGCAAGCAGCAAAGCTAATGGGAACATTAAAAATATGATTATGTCAAGTTTGGATCAAAACTGCACGCTGTGTGATCCCAAGTCATTTCTGAAGATGCTCTGGAGCCAGAACTCCAACATCTGAGGTCATCCTGAATTCATTTTTTTCCTTAGTTTTGGTTTGATTTCAATGAGGGAAAATTACTATGAGCAGAAGGACAACACCACCACAGCTGTGACTGGAAATCCTGCTGGTAGGATTTGGTGAGGGTAAAATATCATGTGTGAACCAAATCTGGCCATCCAGCCCAAACCCTTGTACCAGGCATTGCACCATCTGCTCAAGGGTGTGCTTCCGTTTCTGCTAGGTGTCCGTGGCCAGCCAACATCGCGCTTGGCTGACTTACAACTGAGAACTCATTTTGCAGTGATGATGATGATCAGCATCTTCTCCTGACTCACCAGCACAAAACCAAAACCCCAGTGAGTGAGGAAAGGTTACCTCCGTGACACAGCAGCCTCTGAAAGCCAAGGCAAGGCTGTCACCACCCACCTGTGGGTTCTGGGGCAGTCCCCAAGTGGTGAGAGGCTGCTGAGCTGTGCAGTCACTCCTCTTGGGTGGGCAGAGCTTGTTGTGCACTTCAGGCAGGCTGACCTCACGCCCTGACGGAGCTCCTCCTGCAGATGGGACAGCACTGCCACTGTGTGAGACCTTTCAGCACGTCCTGACAATGCTGTCACCTCTGCCACCCTGTCCCCTCTGCCATGCCTGCGCCCTGCTGGTCTCAAACTCCCTCTGCAGAGTCTGGCACTGCAGGAAGGTGTTGGTGCCATGTAGGACAAGCCTGCCCAGAACAGGAATGCCACTGGATGGAGAATCCCCTCCACCTCTTTCCTTTCTCTCTCCCAGTGCTTCCTCCATCGTGATTCTCTTGAAATAGGTCTGGGCACCTGGAACAGCATTCTTGTGTCTTAATCTGTGTGGAATGGCGCTCCACTTCCTCCTTGAACATCCTATAATTTCCTTTTCTTTGAGGACTCTCAGGCACCCTCTGTTCCCACAAGGATGCTGGCATGGCCCTGCTGTCTGCTTTCCTTCTTTCTTCCCTCTTTTCCTGTGAGCTCTTCCCTACAGCTCAGCTGGAGGGACAATTCCCAAAGCACAGCCAGGGTGATCATTTCTGGCTCTGTCAGCATCAAGTGATCATGGCTCATGCTCCAGATGAGTGGGTTTAAAATACCATGGGATTTAAAAATAGTAAAAAAAAAAAAAAATCTCTCTTGGTGTCAGGCTGTCCAAGGATGATGTTTTCAGAACCCTTTGGGTGGGTGGAACTACAAAAAGAAATCATGAGCTGATAACACCTGAGCAGCACTCTGGGAATGAGAAGGACCCACCCTGCCCTGAGAACGAAGAGCACTGTCTTCTGCCTGACTCTTACACTTCCCTGTGGTGCATCCCTTAGCTTGGAAAGGAAAAATCAAGCAGGAGATCCCACATCCATGTGTTTTCTGCAGCTTGGAATTCACAGGACAATTGTCTCGGTCTGAGTGATGTTTGATGGTGTATCATGAGTCCCTCGAGGGCTGGTGAGTCTGCTCCTAATCCCAGGTGAGCTGATGTGGATACCAGGCACAGGATGTCCCATCAGATCAACCTCCAGTGGGAGCAGCAGGGTGTGACCTTTCCCAGCTGCCTTATTCCTGTGTCCCAAACCTGTGCTGAAGGAAACCCCAGGCTGGGCTCAAGCCTGAAGAGTCCCTCGTTTTCCAGGGAGGAGTGAAAAGTGCATCAGCTCTGGCAAATGCTGTTTGCAGGCACTTGTGACTTTCCAGTAAGTCAGGATTTCTGTGGCTGAAAGTCTGCTCTGTGGAGGAGCCTATTTCATATTCCTAATGCACCCACACCTATTTTTGATTAATACTTTCATCTCAAACCAATACTGAAACCCCCTATTAATTTCTGAGGCCCGTGTGCACTGTTTGGGGCTGGTGTTAACTTATTAGCGGTTTATAGTGAAGTGGAAATGGGTGTGTGGGAAGTGAGTATTGTATTACCAAATGACCTTTTACTCCGTGCCTGGGCTCAGCTCAGTGTCTCAAGGGCTGCTGAACAATGCTTCAAAACCCTTTGGCAGGGAGGGGGGATTATGGTGTGCTCTGCATTACTGGAGTGATCCTACCTGGTCTGGAACACTTCCAGGGATGGGCACCCTGTGCCAGGGCCTCACCAGCCTCACAGGGAGATACTCCTCATGGATATCTAACCCAAATTTCCCCTCTTTCAGTTTGAACTCCTTGTCCTAGCACTACAGTTCCTGGTGAAAAGTCTTTCTTTGACTTCCTTGGAGGTACCTCTCAGATACTGAAAGGTGCTGTGAGGTCTCCTGAGCAGCCCCAGCTGTCCCAGCCTGTCTTCATTTCTGTTCTTGTTGGCTTTCTCCCACGCTTACAACTAACACTGTCCCCCACCACAACCCAGAAACAATTTCAATCCGCTTTCTTCTGAAGTAGTTGATTTAATCACTCATTGAACGCATATTTCCTACTCTTAAAATCTATTTTCTCCCTTTTAACTAGTTTATTTAATGACAGAATTCCATTCCTCAAAGCTTCCGTGAAGGAAATGCTGGTGGTGGAGGGAGATTTCAAAATAAACCCAAATCTGCTTCCCAGACTGAAGTGGTGATGAAATGATCTTAAAATGCACTTGTTGCCTCTGAGAGTTTGAGGTCTCAGCTCAGCTGCTGGGCAGGGAAGGAAGTTCCCTAGGGCAGGGAACTCAAGGTGTGCATCCAGCCCCAACTGCTCCTCTGAAGCCTTGAGCTCACTCTCCCCGCTCTAAAGCTGTATTTGAGGGGTGGAACCAGATTGTAGTAATATATTTGTATAATTTAGGTTATTTTGTGTACAAGTCAAACAGTTTATAAGTATTTTATCAAACTACTTGTAGTTATCGCTATCAGAACTCTGAAGAATTCATTAAAGTTATTAAGACGAAAACAAAATTAAAATAAGAACGAAAAATTTATGAAACTAACTACTAAAAATTCAGAACTTCAATAAAAGAAACACAATGTAATAATAGATTTTTAACCAAGTAAATGTCCTGAAGGGTGAGTTATAAACACGTAAACAAGGCGAGGGAACAAATCAAATAATGCCTGATCACGTGAACAAACAGCCTGAAATGTATAACTACAGCTTAATGTAAACAATAAATAACTTCTACTCAATCATATTAATTGTGTTTCCAATTATCCCAATCTCCTACACCAGATGATCTTCAAGGTCCCTTCCAGCACAAACCATTCTGAGATTCAGTGATTTCCAAGTTCTCCTAACCCTGCCATCATCAACGTTCATGCTCTGATGTTCACCTAGAGAAACTCTGGTGCCCTGAGCATCTGGAAACCTGCACAGGCACTGCACAAGGTCCCAGGGCACTGAGGAAAACGCCTCGGGATCCAGTTTCCAGAGAGAGACATGCAGGGATAATGAGATGAAGCGAGGGAGGGAATGGGAAGAGGACACTGATTTTCCAGGCTGTCGCTGCTGTAGGTTTTCCACCCAGGAGGGAGCAGAGGCACCGGCAGCTCATCTCTGTGGTTTGTGGCACATCTTCCTGTGTGACAAGGCTGCTGTGCCCGTGGGTGAGCTGGATCTGCTGGGCAAGGTCCTGCAGGAACAGGGACAGGGTGGCCATGCGAGGAGTCATGAGGAGCACAGACTAGGGGAAACTTTGTCCTTCTGGGAGAAGCAATGGCAGAGTTTGATGAAAATCTGCCAGATTTTCAAGCTCTGTGGTGGGATCTGTGCATGGCTTATTAGTGACTTTTCCATTTGCAGCCAACACAGTGATACTTTCTTGAGTCTGTGTGGGCTACTGGCCTGCGTTATTATTTTCCACTGTCTTTTCTCACTCACGTTTTTAAGCCTTTAGTTCCTTTTATGTACTTGAGAAAAGAGTCCCACACAAATGTCTCAGAGGCTTGCAAAAAAAAAATTCAAACCCCTATTGTCTTTAAAGGTGCCTTTTTGGGGATTTTTCTTGTGCTTTCTCAGTAGTTTGGGAAAAAATGTTTTTGACATTCTGAAAAATGCTTAGGAAGATTTTATAGATGCAAATCATGGTTATGGGAGTTAACCCAAGACAACTCTCCACCTTTCCAGAGCCCCTTGTTGCGGTGATTTGTTCCATTGTGCAGTCAGACAGGCACAGACAATCCAAAGGGAGACTCTTTTTCACCCCTTTCAGTGTTGGAGTGAAATGGACTTTTTGGAGTGCTGGACCTCCCGGCTTGAGGGAGTTTTTAATTCTATTGTGGGCCTTCAAAACACTCAAGTTTTCACCTGTTCATTGCTCTTCTCTTTCCTGACCTCCTTATCTATTTCAGTCCAAGGCTCTGTAGATTTTTTGTTTTCACAGATTTTGGAGAAAAGTTGGAATGGGAGGCTCTACCACCTCAGGTCCCATCACTCACCCTGGAGCTTCAGATTCCTACACAATTCCAGGGCTCCTTGGCAGGCAGATCACAGCACCGGCTTAAAAGTCAAAATCTCAAATATTGTGAATGTGAAGCTCACTTTGGACTAGTTACAGCACTAAAAGTATTTTACAGGTCTATTTTAGACTTCTTAATAAAAACCTTGATGATTACAGGACTTCTAAAATTTGGAATCAAACCTTTTATGTGAGGACAATATTTCCTTCAATGAAGTTCCCGTGCACAAGATACACCAAAGCAGATCCTTAGACTCGACAAAGTTAATTTTTTACCATTAAAATATTTTTTGAGAAATATTTTTGCTGTAAGTGGAGCCAAGAAGCAAAACCTTATCCTTCCAAATTAGAAAGTCAGAAGAAGACAAAAGAGAGTAGCAGGACTTAGTTCTCATGTTAGTCACTCAGCACCTTCATGAAGAGAGGGAAACCAACACCTTCCAGGACTGTTCTGGTGTTATAATAATTGCACACAGTAGGATGGGATGTTCAGGTTTTTTCTGAAATTTAATTGAACTTCTGACTTCTGCCTCTAATCTACAACCTCCTCTTAGTGGTTCCAATCCTGTTCTTTCTTGTTTATGAAAGTTTTCCAGACCAGGGAGAAGCTGGGTGATCCCAGAGCAGGCAGGAGCTCAGGCTGGTTGCCAGCCACTGTCAGTGTCCTTATTCCAGGACAGAGTGGAAGGATGGTTTTTATGAGCATAAAAAAAATCTATGGAAATAACAAAACAAAACAAAGACAAAGAACAAACAAATTAACAAAAACAAAACAAACAAACCGAACCAAAACAAACAAACAAACAAAACCCAAACCAAAACCAACCCAGACTTTTTTCTCCAGGTCATGACCTGCATAAAAAACTTTTTCTCTGTGTTTTACACTCAATAGGTAATTTCACAGTGTCTGTCTCAGGCAGAGCTGTCTGATATGAGCTGTTACACTGCTGCCTTCAGCTGCTGGAGGCTCTCACCCCACCTATAAGTCTGCAGGTATTGATTGACTTCAGGATGATTTCTAATAACTGGACAATAACCTCCACCCTGTGCCCAATGGGCTGGAGCCAGATGATCTTTAAGGTCCCCTCCAGCCCAATCCATTCTACAGCCCTCCCACCTGCAGAGGCAGGACTGGGACTGTGCTGTGACTCTGAATTTGCCAGGGCGGAAAAGCTGCCAGAGAGGAGCCTCTGTGGGCAGGGGGAGAAGGACGAGTCAATCTCAGTTTGGTGGCAGGGACAGCTGGCAGTAGTCTGGCCAGTTCCAGTCCTTCCATCATATTCCTGGAGGAATCTTGCTGATCAGACCTGCAGGTCACACCCAGCCTGGTGAACTGGTGAGTAGCACAGAGCCAGTCCCACACTGCCACTGGAGACACTGGTGTCACCTGGAAAACAGGGCCTAATCAAAAGGGAAAGGAAGGAAATAATTTTAATCCAGCCTAATGCAAAGTTGGATTAGGAAAAAAGAGCCTGGGGAAGGGGAGCTCCAAGCAGGATCTACCCACAGCCAAAGCTCTTTGAGGGATGGTGGAGCACATGAACATGAACTGCTGCAGCACATGGGATTTCTCTGACAGGGGATGGAGGAGAGAGGGAGAGAGAGAATGCTGTCTTGCCTCTCCTCCCAGCACTCCCTGAAACTCGTGCAGCCAAACTGCGGAGCTCAGGCATCCATACATTCAGTCAGCTGTTGGAATATCCAGCCAAATAAATCATAACAGAGCAAGAAAAATATCTTGAAATGAGACATTTATAAAAGTCAAAGAAAAGAATAAAAATTAAGCTGGGATAGAAATGTCTGATACTAAAGAGCTTACACTCCTGCCAAGGAAAGGCAGAGCAAGAAAAGGCTGGAAGGTAAATGTGAATATTTTCCGCTCAGAAACAAGGCACACGCTTTTGGGACAGGTGACAGTTAACAGCACTGGGACAAATCCATAAAGGAAGAGGCAAACCTTCTACTTTTGGTATCTTTAGGTGGGGCCTGGAATCCTTTGTAGCAGCCACGCAGGACCCCCCAGGAGTCTGCAGGAATCGGGCAGAGTTAGCTGCGCTGGAATAGCTCAGCCTGCTGTCATGGAGATAACCACTGCTACCCCAGCAGCCGGACTTGGGAAGGCTTCCAGCTTGGCAAGATGGTGTGGGGGCTGCTCTTCCCGTGATTTACACCTTCCAGGCTGCCCATGACAGCTGATGGCAGAGACATTCAGAGGGGGTGCAAGGAATGGTGGGATCCTCCATCCGGAGCCTCAGCCCCGGGATGTGCAGTGCAGGTCAGAGAGGAACAGGGTGTTTATGAACCAACACTTTCCCCGCTCCCTCAGATGAAAACGAGTGAGGCAAGAACAAGATAAAGAAAGAGAAGGGTAAAAGAACCAGGCACAGGAGTGGTGGAGAAAAGCAAGGACTGAAAGGGAGAGGAGCAAGGCAGGGAGCAGGAGGGCAGCCAGCTCAGGGCCAGGGCAGCAGCGTGGCACCAGAGCTGTCCGCTGGTGACAGGGGCACCAATTGGTGTGAGGTGCCAGCACCAGTACGGGTGGCTTTTGCAGAGCTGCCCGGGCTGCCACAGGAGCGATTTCCCCATCCCTGGCCCCGGGAGGTTTCCCGTGCCAGCCCTGGGGCCAGGCGGGAGACAGGGGCTGAATCAGCCTCCCACACCTCGGGGTGAGGACGAGGTGGGCTGGGTGAGAACGGAGCCCTGTCAGTGCTGGGACTGCAAATCACTCTTTCGAGTTTTCATTTCCTCGTAGACACGGGCTGCCCTGCTCAGAAATGAAACTTAGTGCCAGCGCTTTCTGAGATGTGAGGAGCCACAATGACAGGTCATAGGATGCAGGGACAGGATGGCTGCTGGATGGAGTGTGCACAAAGCAGACACAGCCCTGGGCAACACGTGGGGCTGGCTGAGCCCCCACTCTGCTCGGAAGGAGAGGGTAAATGTAGGTGAGACATTTACAAGTGCAGAGGAGGGGTCCAGGAAGGCAGCGAGGTGACGAGAGAAGGGAAAGAGCTTCCCTCCTGCTGGCTCTGCAGAAAGCAGCGCTGGAGGGGATGAGGCTGTTCTCACTTTGGAGCTGTTACGGGCTTGGAGCAGCTTTCACAAGCCCTGGAGCATCCCATGTGTACTTCTCTCTGTGCCTCAGGCTGCTGCCCTGGGCAAGTGTCTGTTTGCCTGTGCTCCAGCAGAGCGGACGTGTCATCTCCCATCCCTTACCTGGAGATGCAGCTTCTTGCTCTGCTTTGTTCCAAGGCAAGGAACAGCCTTAGCCCTGATAAAAATTACATTGCAAGGCTCCTTTTCCATAAGCAACTCCCGTGCATCAAAGATTGTGTTCGTCACACAGCTGGAGCTGAATGTGGAGACCCTGAGCCAGAGCAGAGCCAGGCAGGGGTTCAGCCAGCACAGACTGCCCTCACATAGTCTGTCTCATTTCCACAATCAGCAGGAAAAGGAAGCAGAGACTTCCAACTTCTACCTAGGGATAGAGAGGGAGGTCAGTCAGGCTTGGCTGGATAACTCAGTGCCCGTTGTGAGGATCTGGATGGAGCTGTTTCCTGGTGGGGTGGCAAAGAGCTAAATCTTCATCCCTTAATCGACTGAGGAAAGACCATGGATATTTCTCATCAAGGAGAATGACTTCTTCTGTAATGCAAAGGAAATGTCTCTATTCCATGTTTGTGCAGTGGTCCAACAACAGAGCATTTAAAACACAAACCTGAGTGAGCACTGCACCAACCCAGAGGAACCTGGAGACCTCAGACAGCCTCAACAGGAGCTCTTGCTCCCAGTCAAAAACTATTGGGATAAATTTGGGATAACTTGCTCACAGAAGCAACTGACTTGCTCAAGTGGAGCAAGAGGACAAAAGTAGAAAGCATGAATGAAAAACAAGCTGAAATGCCCATCTCATCCCCAAAACCTCCCAAAGAGCTCTGTGCTGCCTGTTAAGAGTCAGACAAAGTGTCGTGTCAGTTGCTGTGCACCAACTTCAAGCTGGTTTCAATCTCCCTTGCACCCATTTTCATTCAGAAAGGAACAGAGACTAAAATGTTTGTCCAAATGACTTCAAGGGTTCTTTAGAGGATTAAACAAATCTAGTCTTCAAAAATGAGCATTTTAATTGTAGAGCCACGAGACAGGCTGAGGTATGGTGCTCAGTGATGCTTCATAAATCTTACCAATTTGTACAGTTAGCTTAAAACGAAAGTGGTAATTAAAAGCAAAGGAACAGCTAGTCCGTTCCAGACTAAATGGCTAGATTAAATATTACCCTGGATCTGATTATTAATGTGCAGGAGAGCTGTTTAGTGGCTGGGTATTTGTTCAGCAGGTTTTATTAATAGCCCCACGGCAAACATTTCCCGTAAGGCAGGATCCTCGCACCAAAGCCGAGCGTGGAAAGTTGTGCGCTTTTCCTCCGCTGGTTTCACCCTGCCTGGTAATTTCCACAGATTTTATGCCTTTTTTTGCTCTCAGGTTTAGTCAGTGTGACCCTGGCTGTTGGCAGGGCTGGGTTTTTCACCGCCCCATTCCCAGCACCGCAGAGCCCCAAAACAACTGATTTACTTTTTCCCCCTGCGTCACTGGAAGGTCCCATTCCCCGTGACGCACGATCCTCGATTTCTAGAGAAAGCAACTCCAAGGTGGAGTTGACAGAGCCCATGGCCACCCACCATCAGCAGGCAGGAGCTGTGACCCCCAAGGTGTGAAACCCCAAACGAGAAGCACCACAAAGGCTCCAGGCAAGGAGGAAGAGTGAGGAGGGCAGAGGGCTGCTTGCCTCCATGCAGCTTGGGTGAGTTCAGTTTCAGTAACCTCAGAGTCAGCATCTCAGATGTCAGTAGTTTCCACTCAGAGCTCGGGCCAACGCAGCGAGGGACTGGCATATTAATAGGGGTTAAAAACTGTGCTCAGTTGATGGAAAAGTCCCATTGAACAGAAAATTGAGCCAGGTGAATTTTCACACCAGCCAGCCTGCGCTTCTCAAGTAGAATGCCGGAACAGGGCTTGCCCAAGAAAAGGCAGGCAGCTGATTTGGGTTTGGCTCCTGCAGTGGCTGGAAAGGCTTAAACACCCCATGGATCCTGCAGAGCTGGGGTGTGCTGCTGGAGCACTCAGTGGCACTGGAGGAGCACCTTGTTACTGCATCACCACGACTTAGATAGAATCATCAAATTCTTTATTTCCTGTTTCTCCTTTTTTCTTTGTCTTCAGCAGAGATTCCTTCTCCCTTTCTTTACTTCTAATCCCACAGGGAAAGGAGCTGGAATCCTTCTTCCAGCACATATATTTGGGGTTGTTTTTTTTTTCCTGTGAAACCTCTGAAAAACCAATGCTGACAACAATATTAATGCAGGATTCCAGGGATGAATGTTATTGATGGTGACACAGATGTGTGGGAAGAACACAGTCCAACCAGAGTGTCCCAGATTGAGACTGTGAGGTGTGCCATGGCTGGATTCATACCACCCTTCTTTTTTTAAAGTTAAAAGCATCTCTTTGCTTGATTTGCCTTGTTATCAGTTGAGATTAATCCAGAGCCCACCTCTCACTCCTAGTCCTGCAGGAATCCAGGTTGCCTGCAATGTCAGGCAAATCTAATAAATAATTTGGATGGAGTCATTGCATTTAGTCAAACAAATAACTTCATTCAAAGGGCAGAATGGATTTTGTCAAAAGCCTTTTTTCATTATGTCAGAATGAAGAAAAAATCGTGCAGCCCTTTCACTCTGTCACCACAAAGGCATTTGTTCAAGCTTCTGGCTTTGCCTGATGTAAAAAATGTAGTTGTCAAGACCCACACAGTGAATTGCTCTTCCCCACCCTGTCAGCACGAACACACTCCTGCACAGGGATGGAGGGACACGAGTCCTGTCACTCCACAGAGACACTGCTTGGATGGGCTGTGTGTGGAGAACAGTGGGTGGTCCGTGAGGAAGAGGAAGCAGCATTCCAGTTCTCCTAGACTTGTTTGTGTCCCTTCCCTGTGCCCAGGTCACCTCCCCAGCGTCCTGGGACATGTTCTGCAGACAGGATGCAACACCCTGAGAGCCCTGAAGAAATTCAGACAACCCAGACCGTTCTGAAAAATCCCTTCCCACATCACTGAAATCTCTTCACTTATTTAAGTGTTTAAGCATCAAAAATACGTGGGAGCAAAAACAGGGAAAGGGGAAATATGGGCATTTTAGGCTTATCTTCATTATACTTGTTAAAAGTAATGAAACAAAATACTAGAACCTAGGGGCAAAATGCTGGGTACTGCAAGCTCGTTGAATTCCAGCCAAAATGAGAGACTAAGAGAGTGTTCAGAGCAGAGTCATGGGCTGGATCTCCTGAGTGTGTTCTCAGACAAGGTGGAGCCACCCACGGGCACGATCTCAGAATCAGAGAATGGTTTGGGTTGGAAGGGACCTTGAAGATCATCTCATTCCAACCCTCTGCCACAGGCAAGGACACCTTCCACTTGCCCACTCCTGGAGGGATGTGTGTTGCAATTTGCCACATCAGTCTCCATATTCACTGCAATCCGTAGCCACACTCCCACCCTGACATTCCAAGCCAGCTGCCCCCCAGAGGTCTCCCAGTTTGGATGTTAGAGGTGCCCAGCTAAGCTCTGCCAGTCACAGGGATGGGGCAGTCACCATGCAGTTCCCCTGGCAGAGAATGTTGTACCCAGAGGTACACCACATCCACCAAAGCTTGTCTACCTTACTGCAATGCATTCCTCCGACAGAAAAGATGCTCCACACAAAGCAGTAGCCTAATCAGGCAGCTGACTCATAGCTGCTGGGGAGAAGAGAGAGAAGACATCAATACAAGAGGCTATTTTTGTATTTTGAGTGGTGCTCTGTTGCCGTTGGGCACACAGAGAGCTCTGCTCTGCTCGACTCATTCCTGTATTGCATCAGCTCAAGTTCGTGTTTACACTATTCTTCCACCTTGCCTGAGCTCCAACACCTTCATCCCTCTCTGTCCTCTCCCTTCCCACACCTCAGAGCAGCCTCAGCCAGCTGTCCCTTTCCTCTCCATCCTTCCCCAGACCCACCCTGGCGCAGCTCAGTGCTGAGCCCTCCATGCTGCAGGAGGTTGGAGCAGTGGCTCTGCAGAGGGGGCACGACTGTGACTCCTGCACACTCACGTCTCCCAAAACAGTGTGGATGGGAGTAGGGACTGCTCCTCAGGCTGGGAATGTGGTATGTCACTTCCCTGTGGGAGCCCAGGGGGTGGCAGACCCACAGAGCCCCACATCCAGGCTGGGATCCATCCAGGAGAATGGCAAAGCAGGGGTTTATTCAGACGTAGCAAAAGAATAATGAGTTCATTAGATACCAATTGATTGATAAAGAGGGATTTATTGAAAGGTCTAATGTGTGTAGCCAAAATTAGTTTGCCATGTAATTAACTAAAAATGACTTAAGCAATGCATTCTTAATTATTATCTTAGTACAGCCAACTTGTAAGAAATTTCAAGCATTTAATTGGCATTTGATAGAATAGCTATAGCAAGCTAATTAGGTACCAAATTATGGAATGCGCTAATTGATATTTAATAAGTATGTCAATTGGTATCTAACTAGCCAATATGTTATAGCTATCTTGGAATGTGTCAATTAAGTGCCTAAAGATCTCTTTCAAGTAGATTATAAATGTAATCTATTAAGGATGTAATTTGCAACATTTTTTGATTATGGATTGTAACTTGCTTGCTTCCTGAATATGTTATTGCTATTCACAGGCTCATTCACACAATGTAATGTGCAGCATTTTGCCTACTTGAGCAACTTTGACAACTGATGTTTTCCTGGGCTCTACTCCCCTCTTACTCTGGTGTAAAGAGATTTCCACTCTCTTCACGTGTTCCAGAAGGGGACATCTGAAATACACACTAGCGCAAGAGCCACGGATAAATTTGTCAGAGATTGTCTTGGTTTAGTGGCAGTTGCAGTCTACCCACAGTATTTTGGTTATTTCGAGGGGTGGCACAGTCCAAACTCTTTGATGTGTGCCCCTGTTCAGATAATCACAGAATGGTTTGGCTTGGAAGGGACATTAAAGCTAATCCCATCTCACCCCCTGCCATGGGCAGGGACACCTTCCACTGTCCCAGGCTGCTCCAAGCCCTGTCCAGCCTGGCCTTGGACACTTCCAGGGATCCAGGGGAAGCCACAGCTTCTCTGGGCACCCTGTGCCAGGGTCCCCCCACACTTGCGGAGAAGAATCTCTTCCTAAAATCTGATGTAAACCTACTCCTTTCCAGTTGAAAAAAAGTCCTCCTCAGGAAAATCAGAGGGATGCTTTTACAGCCAGAGCCATTGCACAAGTCTGAGCCAAGGGAGAGTTTTTCTCTCCCAAGTTTGTTCATTTAAATATCAAAAATTGCTGCTCTCAGGACAAGAACTAGAGGGGATAGTGTATGAGGAGTAGCTTAACCTAAAGGGTGAGATGTCCTCAGTGCCCCTTGGCGGGCTGTCATCACATTTGGGGATGTCAGGCTGGCTCCCTTAGCCCCTAACAGGATTTACCTGTTCTTGGATGCCCCAGTCAGCCTGAATCCCCTGGGAATTTCACTGAAGAGTTAATTTAAGGCGCAGTGATGACCGTGCTTATTTTCTCTTGATTTCTTTGATACAAGTTGCCATTTACTCCTCGCCTCTGGAGGTTTTCTCCCTAAAGCAATGCTCCCGTTTCTTTGTATCATGTGTAAGTATAAGGTTGGTGTTGTGAGAGGTGCAGCACACAACATTAGCGCCGTAGCGATCTGAGCACTTTATCTTCATGAGTAAAGTACCCAGCTGCTCTTGAATTCAACTGAAAAAAAAATATGCTGCCACTCGTAAGAGCAATACATTTTCAGTTACTAATAACAACTGTTGTCATGGAAACAGCCGGTCCAGCATGAATGTAAGGATTTGCTTTCAGGTCAGTGCTGTATTAGTCAGCAGCCTTTCAAAACCACATCTCCCCAGCACACAAGTCTCCTGTCCAATTTACTCTTTTGCAGCACTTTTTCTCCATTGTAAATTACTCCAAATTAATTACATTTTATGACAATTGTGCGCGGCTCCTTTTCAACTCCACTCGCTGCATAATTACTTGGAAAAGCTTTAGGGAGGCCGAAAGAAAATTTCATAGCTGCATCCAGGTTTGGGAGTTCTGGAGGTTTTTTGTTGTTGTTGTTTTTTTTTTTTTCTCCAAAAGAACAGTAAGAGTAGAATAGGCTGAATTATCATTATAATCATTAATGATAATTGAGCATCAGGCACTTGGGATTTTTCCAGGTTCTGGACCATTTTTGGGGTCTGTGGATTGGCTGGAAGGGGCAGTGCAGGGGGTGCAGGCAGCTGGGGAAGGGTGTGCAGGTTTCCTCTGCTCTACAGCTCATTTTGAGCTCTTGGGGTGGATGAAGGTGAAAGGAATCTGCCCCTCTCCGGCCCTGTGGCTGATTTCTGAGATTTCCATCAACCCCATGGACAATGAGCTGGAAGAAGCTGATGTCCTTCAGCTCCCAGCTGACCACATCACAGCCCCAAAAGGCTCCTTCCCCACTGGGGAAGCAATGCCAAAGGAGACTGGCTGTGGGTTTTTTTATCAGAGGAATCTCCAGGCTGGAACTGGGGTCCCAGGAGGCACAACAGGACCATTCCTCCTGGCTTTCCTAAGTGCCCAACACCCAGAGTTCCTGGTGGTGCCAGCAGGAGGAAGGAGGGTTTCACCCCTTTGTGCAGCCTGATTTGATTCTCCATTAAATGCCTTGCCTCCCCCTCCAGAGAGAAGCAGCCCCATTCCAAGTGTGGGCACGCCAAGCCTGTGAGACCCTGCTCCTTCTCACGTACCTCTCAAAGCTCCCTCCCACACAGACATATCCCTGCTGTTTCCTCAGAGGAAGAATAAAAATGTGCTTTTAATGTCGACCATTCTGGGACAAAACTTGTTGGGAAAATATCCCCAGACAAAGGGGCTGATGCTACTCCCAAACATAACTGGTGGCTGTGGTGCAGATTTTTCCTGCAGTGAGGAGCAGAGTTTAATTCTTTTTTCCTTCACAATCCTGGTCCATCCGGCTTCTTTCCTTGCAGAATTGCTGCTATCCCTGTCCATGTGCATTTTCCTTCTTGTTGGTACTTTTAGTTTTCTCCACATTTTCTTTCCTATCTATCATATTTCTTTTTAATATCATAGCCTGAAAATCAAATTAAACCACTGTATCCTTTCTTCCAGGAATGGACAGATAGCCCTGGCTGGAGGGTGAAGTCCTTGGCTTGCTGTGGGGATAACTGCAAGGATACAGAAAAATAAGGAAGGGATTTGTGGTTTGGGAAGGTTTTCTGACAAGAAAGGCAGAATACATTTTTGGAGGAAGGATTGATTTCAGGGAGCTGCAGATTTCAGCATCTTGTGGTGCTTTGGGACATTTTGGGAGCTTTCCTTGGTGGGATTCCCTATGGTGGGGACACATCCCTGCCTTGGAGCCTCACTGGAGAGCAGGTGGGGAGGAATAAAGATGAAAGCCCTCAAGAGCCTCAGTCAGAGGATTCCTGGCATGCAGTCAAACTTCTCCAAAGGCACAGCTGGAGTGGAGGGCAGGATTTTGAGTCAAAAGCTGCAGAGGGAGGATGGGCTCTGACCTTCAGGGTCAGGATGCTGCCAAGAGAGTGGGGAGAAGAAGGGCTGGAGGAAGCTGATCTCAGAGCAAAGGGAGCTTGTTGAACACCTCTGTAGCTGCACCTCATGGTGTGCCCCGGGCCTGCCTCCTTCCCACCCAACCCAGCAAGGCTGAACAGCAGGCACAGTTTGTTTAACCTTGAATCAGTCCTGATAATGATAACGGAAAGGGAAGGAGCCTGGCAGAGATTGCTGAAGAAATGTTTGATTTCTGCTTTCACTCCAAGTCCTGCTCAGCCAGGTGGAACACACAGTCTCACTGTTTTCCTTTTAACCTGGCCCTGACTGATTTATTCACAGATGCTTCAAGGGGCTGAGGTGCTGCTTCTGCATCCCAGGACACGGACAGTGCATTGTTCCCAAAATCAGGCTGAGCACTTTGTGGCTTGGGGCAGCTGGGTCAGATTTGGTTTGATGCTGTTCAAATGATGTGAACCACAAAAAGTCCTTCTGGTTTAAAGGGTCCCCTCTGCTCTCAGCAGTCATCCCCCCCCACTCGGAATGAATCACCCATCCCAAGGAAATGTGGGTGGCTGGAGTTGCCCAGAGATTTTAATGAGAGCATTTCAAGCTTGCACACAAAGCCTTTGCCCAAAGCTGAGATGCACAACCCACCAGGGAGGTGTCTGCCACCCTGGCCAGAGGCCATCACAGCCCCCAGCCCAGCCAGAGCTCTCCCTCCTGCTCCTCACAGTTTTTCCTTTCTCTGCACTGGTAGCCCAAGCTTTTCAGATTGCCTGCTAGCTAAAATAAGTAAATGTAGGGTGAAGGTTTCAATGCTCAAACTGTAACATTTCCTTCTCTGGTCAGATCTCCAGCAGATGCTGTGGTGACAGAGGCCTGGGGGTCTCTCTGCGCCCGTGTACTAAGAGGAAATGAGCTGGATCAGCACCTGCTCACAAGATGCTTGGACACATCCACAGGATGGAAAAGGGTTTAACCTGTAGCTTTTCCTCCTGATGCATCAGCCTGGGCAGGAATGAAGGTGCCAACCTAAACTTTGGGCTCTTTGTGCTGATGGCAGATTGTGCCAACAGGGACCTCGTGTCCTGGCTCAGCACAGCTCCATAAACTACACTCAGCCTATTCTGTGCTCCTTCTTGTGAAAGCCATCAGAGATCCAGCCAGCTTAAACTTCTGCAGGCTTTGGACCACCCTGCAGAGGTGATTCTGGTGATCTTTGGTACAGTGTAAAATAAAAATCTTAAAAATGCTTTGGGAACATTTTGGGGGGGGAAAAAAAAAAAAAAAAAAGCATGGGAAATACTAGACATAATCCCATTCTGGAATTACAAAGCCCAGATCCAGAAGGCCATCTAGATAACTGTGAAGACTTCCCAAAGCTCTGGGTGAGATCCCCAGAGCACTGGATTACCCTGTAAATTGAAAAGAGCCAGTGTCTTGGTTTGGAAGGACAGGTGTCTGCCAGGGAAAGCTGGAGCCTCCCTTGGAATGGAGAATGTAAACCCCCTCCCTCTGAATTATTATAATTTCACAATTAAAGGGCTTCCAGACAAAGATATGGGAATAGGAATAACAGTTCTGTACTAGGAATATCAAAAATACAAATGTAGTAGTACAAAAAAAGCAAACAAACAAAAAAAAGAAAACACGAGCCAGAACACAGCCTGACAGCCTGTTGCTCAGGGTGTTGGTGTCAGTCCAATCAAGTCCTCCTGCAGTGACAGATGTGGTTCTGTCGGAGCAATGATCCTGGAGAAGGGTGCAGTTTTCCTCTGAAGGTCCAGTGGGGCTGAGATGGGTCTGGTCTCCCTCTGGGATCCAGTGCACACAGGCTGTGCTGGTGTTCTGAATGCCAGGTTTGATCCAGGCAGGAATGCTGGGCTCCTCCCCCTGTGTGGAGCATCTCCCAGTGGGATGATGGAATTGTATCAGCCCTGCAGTGAGCCTGGATGGCCCATGGACAGCAGATATCCCCTGGAGGGAGGATGGGTCCTGGCAGAGATAAAGAACCCTGCCCCAGCTGGTTTTAAGAGCTGCTCGTTAACAGAAGACACCCGCCCCCTCCCCAGAGCCGCGTGCCTGTGGGGCCAGCAGTGCTCCAAGGCAGCAGGGCAGGACCCTGGCTGCTCTCACCCACTCCAGGGATGACCTCCCATGTTTATTGCCAGTTTGGGACCCCAAACACCATAGCTCTGGTGAAGAAAAACATTTTCAGCCTCCTGGAACTTGCTGCATCTTTGAAACCCCTTTGCCAGGCCATGGAGTCATGGATAGAGGCTGGTCCCAGGAGCTATTTAGTAAATAAAATATGGAGATTTAGAAATCCCTGCTCACTCCTGTATTACTTATTGTTTGCTCATAGGACTCAGGCCTTTGTCAGCCATCCATAAAACATTCTGATATGAAGTGTTGGAAACCAAAGCTCTGAAAAGACCTCTCCTAGAGCTGTGTAAGACCCATTTCAGGCTGTCCAAAATCTTTACATAGACTAGTAAAAAGCAGGAGAAAAAATTCGCCTAGAAAATACAACCAGCATGCCTCCCCCTCAGCCAGGAGACCTGTATCTAACAAGAGAGGCATATTAAGAACCTAAAAATACAACATGAGCATGACAGTAATAATATAACAAATAAATCAATAAAACTAATACTAGTAATAAATATAACAAATAATAAAACAAATTTAATAAGAGCATGAGAGCCATCCCAAAAGGGCTGGGATACCCAAGTGCCCCAACAGGCTCAGCCAGACCTGCCCTTGTCACGTCCCAGCTGTGCCTCTGTGCCTTTCCTGCCGAGGTATCCCTCATGCTGGGGAAGACACAGATTTTATTCATAGCCCACAGCTTCCTACCTTTTTTTTATTATTCTGTTATGCCCCCTGAGAAGTGTGTCCTGTACAGGCTGCAGATGAAGTTTTGCTCTTACCAATACATGGTGCGTTGAAAAACAAGATGACAACAAATGGAGAGCTGAAAGAAGTCTGCCTCTTATATAATGTACAGAGTGTGCTGATATAAATGAGTCTTCAAAATTATAATGTCCTTCTCTCCCAGGCCTGCTCTGCCATGAAGTTGGATTTCTGGAGCCAAAGTTCCATTTGCAGCTCATTGTGTATGCTGGAGTTTTTCCCTTTTCCCTATTTTTGAATTTGTTTTCAGGCTGTAATGGGCCCCTTTCTGGTTCTTCCTCATATTCTTTGAATTGTTTTACAGGAGTGAAATGGAGGTTTTTGATATATTGAATATATTTAATATTTTAATGCTGAGAATTTGCAGGACAGAGCAGAGACTGCCTCTTGCGATAAGAGACATTATTATTGTTGTGAAGAATTCCTTTAAGATTCCATCTTAATCATTCTCCTATTGAAATGGAAGAATAAAGTAATAAATGGTCTGAATAGACTTGATTAAAAAGAATAATTATATTCTTCATGTGGGTTAAATATATAAACTCTTTGTGGTTTTGCATTCTTCCAGCATTTGCCTGGTAGAATGAGCTGTTCTCTTCAATAAGGAGGGAAGGAGAGAGTCCTCTTGGCAAGGAAGTTTGGATCCTCAGTGGCCCCTCACCTGAAGCCAAGCTCTGCCCATGTTTTTCTGCCCTCCTTTGGGGCCAGATTTCTGCCAAAAGTCTTCTCTGACTCCTGGGAGATGCTCCACATCCTTTGGGATCTTCCCTCTTTCCCCTCCCTCTCTGGCGCACCCCCAGTGGGCCCAGAGGCCTGTTGTGGGATGTGCTCCAAGGAGGACACAGCCATGGTGCTCCTGGCTCCCTGGGGAGAACACACTCAGGAATTTGGGCAAAAAGGACAAGTTTCCCACTGGCAAAGGCAGTTCCTTTCATTCTCTGCTATGACAGTTAATTCCCATTCGCAAAGGCAAAGGACTAGTTTCTTATTGGCAAATTGGCAAGGCTCCCTTGTCGATGTCAGCAAGGTGCAGAGGGAGCAAACTTTGGGGCACTCACCTGTGCACCCTCTGCCAGGCACAGCCTCTCCCTGTCCCCTGGAAGGGATGGGGAAAAGCCTTTTATTCCTGCTGGACTCGTGGGATGTGACATCATTCTGCACCTTGACTTAGGAGGGAATTCAGCCCATTGTGTCAAACCAAGTGTTTCAAGGTGTTTCTCACCAGCACCCTGGAATTCACGGAGGAGGATGCTCCAAGTGAAACATCCTCCCCTGACTGCAGTGGTGCGAGCACCGTGCTGAGGTGGGAGCCCTGCTGCCTGGCAGGGCTTCCTTCTGCCCCCCAATTCCCCCTGAGGGCATTCCCAACCTCAGCTCCCCACCATGGGGACAGACCCCGGGCCAAAATCCACATGCCATTGAATGCACACTCCCTGAAGGATGCTGCTCTTCTGGAACTCACCTTCACCTCAAAAAAAATCTCCTTTTTAACCCTTGCAGTGCTGGGTCTCATAGGTCCACCCTCTCCTTAGGTGCTTGAAAACTTTTCTTAGGGAAGAAGACTTTGCTTCCAACCCACATTTTCCTTTCCCCTCACGTCAGAGAGCGGCTGCCTGCTTCCCCCTTCCCCTGCAGATGTGATCATGGATGCTATACTACTAAGGCTTCATTATTTTTACAAAAATGTACTCCAGTACAGTAAGAAATGTTATAAATAATTAAAGAAACACTAGAGTTGTCAAAATAAATGAACAAAGTACACTTTGAGATGCATGCTCTTGGCTTATTTGGGGTTTGTTCATTTGGCAGCTGAATTTCAGAATTCAGTCCCTGGAAATACCCAGCAGAAATGCAACCAGTGAGGTTCAGCCATCCACCAACAAGGAACCTTTGTGTTTCTCCCAGAGTCATCTAGGAACAGGGCTGGACATCAAATATCATGGATAATACATCAAGCTCCAGTCCCCCTCTTGGCCTTTCCAGGGAAAGCCAGGACCCAAAACACATCCAACCATGCGTCCAGAAGTTAGCAAGACCACTTGTATGGCCTGCTTTGTGTGATGCTAACGTTCCAAGTGAATGCCTCATTGCTCTGCACAATAAACCTTCTTCTCTCCATTCAGTGCTCTTTTCCAGAAGGTCTTCTTTGTCTCCATGACGACAAATAAATTGCTTCTTGTTCACTGAGATCTGCTAAAAAGCTCGTTATTAAGCTAATGTGCCCAGGGTGACAACGCAGCAGAGGAAGACAGTCCTGCTCCAGCAAAGGATGCTTTTCTTCTTGGTTTCCCATGTGGACACCACTTCTCTGGGCTCTCAGGACGCCGTTGCTCTCATTTGCTGTCAGAGATGCTTCAAAAAATCGAAGACATTTGAGAGAGGAGGAGGAAAAAACTCTTCAGTGTGAGCCAAAGACACTGATAATTGTCTGCCTGCCCTTTCCATCTGCCTCTCTGCCTACTGTTGTACTCCTTCCAAGCACACTGAAACTCCCATCCCGGGGTTTGGGCTCGCCTGCGGCACATGGGGATCCAGGTGGTGTCCCCAGAGCTGGGGTGGCACCAGTGTCCTGCTCCCTGTCACCTCCAGGGTCCTGCCCAGGGGACAGGCCAGTGTGGGCAGGTGACATGGAATGAAGGGATGGCTGGGGTGCTGCCAGGCTCTGAGCAGGCTGTGCTCTGGGTTCTCCAGGTCTCCAGGACTTTGCCTTGGAGAAGCCACTGTGTGATTCCGCAGGATCCTCAGGAAAACCCCCCAGGAGCTGCTGGTGGCTTCTCGTGGGTTGCCAACACCATTTAACATTTCAGCATCTGCCTGCTCCGTTCCCCGCCACAGCACTTTTTTACCATTTCTTGCTCTCCCCACAATCCAAAGTGCTAAAAGGTCCCGTGAGAGTAAACGGCGAGAGCTTTCATGTGGTTACTGTCACTAGGGAAACCACTTCCTTGTGATTCACATGTTCTCTGAGCCTCTCTTCGTTTCCCTCTGCATTCAGGAAGGTAATATTGTGCTGGTACACGTCGGGGGATGGGGCAGGGAACAGGCAGAGGCAGCAGGAAAATGGATGAACATGCAGTTGATTGCAGGGTTTTGGAGAAAAAAAAAACCCAACATCATTGTGCCAGGGTACGGTAGAGCTTATCATTAGGAGAGGATAAGTATTTAGGACTAGTAAATAAAAACCCCAAATTGACTCAATGTGACAGTCCCTCCAGAAAAAAAAAATATATATATATATATACACATATATTAAAAAAAAAATAAAAGGCCTTTTCTCCCTTTCTGGTATTATTTTTCTTTTTCCTTTGACCTATACACAAAAGAGCTCGTCGATAAGACAGATAGACAAATTACCACCATTTGTCTTCTCTTCAAGTGGAAGAGCCTGGTGGGAAGTGCCCTCTGCCCACCCAGGTAAGTGGGGCAGGAGAGGGAGGTTTGCCCAGCAGGGCAGGGAGGGGCAGAGACACAGGGCTGGGGGGTGGGACAGGGCTGGTGGAACCAGCTGGGGTGAGAGACAACAGCCAGGGAGCAGAAACACAGGGTTTGGAGAACACCCCAAAGCTCACACAGAATCACAAAATGGTTTGAGTTGGAAGGAACCTTCCAGACCATCTTGTTCCACCCCCAGCCATGGGCAGGGGCACCTCCCACTAGCCCAGGTGGCTCCAACCCCTGTCCAGCCTGGCCTTGGACACTTCCAGGGATCCAGGGGCAGCCACAGCTTCTCTGGGCACCCTGTGCCAGGGCCTCCCCACCCTCACAGGGGAAAATTCCTTCCCAATATCTGACCCAAATCTACCCTCCTTTGGCTTAATGCCATTTTTCCTGGGCCTGTCACCACCAGTCCTTGTTCCAAGTCTGTTTCCATGTCTTGGAGCCCCTTTAGGCACTGGAAGGGGCTCTAAGCTCTCCCTGGAGCCTTCTTTTCTCCAGGCTGAACAGCCGCATCTCTCTCAGTCTGGTTTCATGTACTGGAAATTTGGAGCCCAGGAACACAGAAGAAATCTGAAAGCCCTTGGTTATTCCATGTACCTCAGCCTCCAGACTGTGGCCGGGTTAGAGGGCTGGAGAAATGGATGCTTCCTTTAAACACAAATAAACACACTTATTCTTGCTTAAAGAAAAAAAATAGTATCCTTTGCATTAACAGAAAAAAAATTAATGAATATTATTTTCGACCTAGCCCCAGTTTTCCTTTTATATTAGTTTTTGAAAAACATTTCTTCATCCAGAAGAACATGATGATTTAGGGGAAGTAGAAGAACTAAACCTCTGAACACAGAAAGGCTGCAGTGAGCCCTTAGCTCAGTCAGTTCCTGGTGTGTTCCAAGCAGGAGAGAAGACACCAGGTCTTTGGAAGGGTTCCCATGCAGAGCTGGGGTGGGAACGTCCATCCTGGAGCTTCATCCACCTGTCTTCCTGCTCTATCCCTCACCTCCCTTTGCACCACCTCGCTGAAATCACATCTGTGCCGGCTCAATTTGCTGCCCCACAAATTGAGTTAATATTCCAATCCCTTTTATAGCCATGCAAGGTGGGTGCTTAAATCAAATGAAGATGAATATATTTGCTGACATATAATTGTTTTCTTTAGTAATTGCACTCGGGTCTCTTTATATCTCATCGTTAATGCTGGGCGAGGATTGTTTGTGAAATGTCTCATTGTTTCTGATGAATCCTATGAAAAGTGACATCCCTGATTATTTTGCCACTCAGGAGATTACACCAGGCTCTACTGCTAAGCAGTATTGATAGACCCTGGGCTGTCTTTTACTGTTTAGTTGCTGCTGATAAATCAGAACTTGGTTTCTTCTCCACGTGCTGAATCTTTTATCACATGCAAACGTGAGAAAAGAGCTTTTGGGCAGCTTCCCAGGGGTGTCATATGAGGGAGTGGAGATGCTGGTGCTGCTCCAACATGGGGCTTGAGGAGAGGGTCCTGAACACCTTCAGGTGTTGGGAGTAAGATGTGACCACCCATGGTGGCAGCAGGACGTGGCTCCCTGCTCTCTCATGGAATGCCAAGCTCTTCTGCTGGTGCTGGGAGGCAAAGGGCTTGGCAGAAGCATGGCCTGATCTCAAAAGGGAGATCCCAGCACCTGCCAAGGATGCACTTACAGCTGCCCGACCTGAAAGGCTGTGAGCAGGAGGTGACAGAAAAGTGATGTATTCCACACCTGAGAGATCCCTTTCCCGTGACAAACCCACAGCCAAAGGGAAGGCAGGGGCAGGGAGGTGTGAGGGGTAGGAGGTCATGATGTGCCTCATCCCAGGGGACAGGGACATGCTCCCTCCAGCCCTGGTGGCGTGGAGCCTCCCATCTGTGCCACTCCTGGTGCCGAGGTGCAGCATGCAAGGACAGCGTCCCATGGGACAGGTGGGAAATATCCCTGGTCCCAAAAAGCTCAGCCCCAGCCCAAAGCCAAGCTGGGAGAAGGGAGGCGTTCAGGGGCCAGGAATCTCAGGCTGGAGCATTCCCAGTGCTCCCAGACACACTGGGGCTGGGGCAGCCCTGGGGCCACCAGGGATGGCAGCGGCTCCAGTCACCCCTGGGGGTTGCCCAAAACCCTCAATCATCCCCCGGGGATGCCCCTAAACCCCAGGGCCTGCAGGAGAAGGTGAGAGATCAAAGAAGGAGAGTGAGAAGAGGCACACACACACGCCTCTGCATCCCCCCCAGCCTAATTGAGCTAATTAATTTAGCGAAGATACAGCGCTCTGTAATTTGCCTAATTCAGTGAGAAGAGAGGCAGCAGCCAGTCCTGATCCCCAGGAGCCGCCCCTGGTCCTGCCAGGGGTTCAGCACCCCGGGGCAGCTGTGGAGCCCTCACCAGCCACACCAGTGCTGGCCACGGGCTCAGCACCAGCAGCATGTGAGCCCTGAGGAGCTGCAGCTAAAAACCCCATAAACATTCCCCATGGCTGCATTTCCCAACAGGAATGGAGTGACTCCAAACCGAGCCCCTGACTGCCAGGAGCAGTGAAACCTCCTCTGCTCTGGCTTGTTTATTCTCTCCTTGTTAGGGTCCCCTTCCCTCTGTGGTGAGAAATCCCTGGATAAGGGGTTTTTCACAGATTCCCCTCTTCCAGTGGCCGCTTTCCTTCCTTTTCTTGCTTTTCCCTCTCTCTCTCTTAATGAAGATGTTGTGTGCTCGTCGCTGAAGTGGTTCTGGATACGGATGAAGATGTGGAAAATGCCATAATAGGAGACTGAAGTGAGCAGGGAACTGCAGGTTGATGAGGAACCATCAGAGCCCCTCCTGCCACCGGCCCCAGTGCAGGCACGGGAGGGACTTCTACGCTGAAATGGAATGCAAAATAAAAATTGCATCGAGCTGAGGTCATTTCTTGCATGATGTATCTTGGGAAAAGAGGGGTTTCTCTTCTTTCCCTGAGACACTCAGAAATTCAAAATAAAAGCTTTCCATTGAGGTGAGCAGCACGGCAGAGCAGCACAGGCAGGAGCCGAGAGCGCTGTTAATTTTGCCTTGATTTTTTTTCCTCCCTATCTGGCAATCTTTAGGAAGAAAAAAAAAATCTTGACATTTTTGTTTCCTTATTTGTTTGTCTTCTCAATATGTCAGGAAAGAGACAAGATTATAACACAGTCCCTGCTAGCAGCAGACATATATTTACCATCCAAACAGGTTTTCCCCTTTTAATGTAAGCTATTAGCCCAAGTTACTGCTATAAATGTAGCAAACCCCATCTATTTTAATCAGCTTGTTTATGAGCATCTTTCCATTCCCAAATTGCACAGGAGCTCTCCTGCTAAATACCCCCTTTTTTTTTTTTCAGGTAAGATAATTTCTGGGACAAAATGTCAGGGAGCTCAACACATCCCTTCAATTACTGCTGTACAGATTTTCTCTGAGCTATTGGACAATAAGTAGCTTTCAGGGAAGCATTAAGTAGATTTGCCCTCAAGGGTTTGCATTTCAGTGGAGTGACAGTTATTTTTGTAAATACAAAATAAATTTAAAAAAATAGAAAAGAGGAAAGAAAAGAAGGAAAAAGGGAGGCTGGGAAGGCTGGGAGCCTTCCCCCAGCTTCAAGAAAATAGACAGACACAGGCTAGACAACTGCTTATTATCTGAGAACCTTGAATCAGATAGGAAAACCAGAGTTTCTAATGTCTTCAAATGTCACAGCATTATGATTTATACCAGAACACAGTGTACCATGCTTCATTACAGAGAAAAAAATAAAGAAAAATTGAATTACCGAACTAATGTCTTCCCCCCCCAACCTTTTTTTTTTCAGACTACTCTAAGGACATAAAATCCATCATTAGTTGTTTTTAAGCTTGTCTCTAATGATGAAAAAAATAATGGGGCATGAAACTCAGACTTAACAAAACAAAAATACAAAACACAGCATTTTACAGACTTTACGTAAACATAATGTGACAATGCACTTCCTTTCATTCTCTGCTATGACAGTTAATTCCAGACCAGGAAAACTGTCAAAAATGTTTAGTTCTGCTTGGGTTGAGTTAATTACAGGCCCTGGGGCTGTGTTGACTTTCTCCTGCTAATGGCACTGTGCTACAGGTAAAAATCCATTTGCAAGAATGTTTTCAGAGCTACAGATCTAATTTACTGAATATCAAATATTTATGCCATTGCAATTAAAGTGACAACGTTCCACCCCTCTTCAGCATACAAGCTCGGGCGTTTTAATAGAATTTATTATACAGTAAACATTTGGTAAAAAGTTTTGCCGGAGCTTATAATGTGAAAGCTTTGAATATTTTATTGATTTTATTTCTTTTGCACTCTATCCCTATCAATGCTGGGACATTATGAACTTCTGCAGCGCACGAAAGATCATTTTTTACTGCCAGAGGAGCTCACAGATAAAGGCTGGCACTGAGGGATGGAGCTGTGTTGTCACTGTCACACGAGGAGGAAGAGAAGGGACAGCAGCAGGGAGGGACAAAGTGCCAGGCCAAATCTGCCAAGGCAGGAGTTGGAGCAGAAAGGGAATGAATTTTCCTCGTTGGATTAATGGCTGAGGGGGTTCTTCCTGGTTTATTTCCACGATCAGACCCATCAGCACGGGGAGCCCAGAGTCACCCCTGCCAGACCTGTGTGTGCAGAGGGAGCAGAGAGGGTTAATGAGCACCTTGGCAGCCCGGGAGCCTTAATGAGCCTCTCCTGATGTGGGTGATGCTGGAGGGGATCCAGGGGAGGAGAGGGGTTTGCTTTTCCTCTGCTGGTTTGGGTTTTGAGAGCAGAGATCAGGCTGTGCATTCTGCACTTTGCGCAGCTCCCTGTCTCCATCCTCACCCTCACCAGGACAACATTTGCCCAATGTTTGGCTCTGTTCACTACAAACCTTGTAGGTAACTTTTTTTTCTTTTCTTTTTTTTTTCATCTGAAGGATCTGACAAACCCGCTCAGGCTCATTTGCTTCTGCTGAAGGTATTTTTATTTGCAGGGAGAAAATCAACAAACAAAAAATATTGTTCCTGAGCACGTGTTTTAAAAAGCCACGTTTGGGCGAGATCCTAAACACTTTCTGCAAAGAAAAGGGCTCTGCAAAAGGGAGGTAAAGAGGGTGAGGAGCCACTAAAATTGCCTGTTCTGCCTTAGGGACAGCATCCAGGCTTGCCCTGGTGAGTGGCCCTCAGCTGCTAGATTCAGGAACAGAAAATTGTAGAATTCTGGAACTGTAGAATGATTTGGGTTGGAAAGGATATTAAAGATCACCCAGTCCTACCCTCTGCCAAGGACAGGGACACCTTCCACAAGACCAGGAGCTCCAAGCTCCATCCAACCTGGATTTGAACACTTCCAAGAGAGATCACCCTGCCCTGTCCATCCCCTCAGTGACTTGTTGTCCATAAATTTGTGCCAACCCCTCCTGACCCTGCTGGCACCACCTCCTTGGGACAGCCAGCTCCAACAGAACCACAGAATCACTGGGTTGGAAGAGACCTCCACGATCATCGAGTCCAACCCAGCCCCAACACCTCAACTAACCCATGGCACCGAGTGCCACACCCAGTCTTTTCTTAAACACATCCAGGAATGGTGACACCACCACCTCCCTGGGTAGACCATTCCGGTACTTTATCACTCTTTCTGTAAAAATCTTTTTCCTGATATCCAGCCTATATTTCCCTTGGTGCAGCCTGAGACTGTGTCCTCTCATTCTGTCAGTTGCTGCTTGGAGAAAGAGACCAACCCCCACCTGAGCACAGCCACCTTTCAGGGAATTGTAGGGAGTGATAAGGTCACCTCTGAGTCTCCTTTTCTCCAGGCTGAACAATCCCAGCTCCCTCAGCCATTCCCAACAATCTGCTGGGAAAAGCAGTTCTCTGACTCAGTTTCAAACCAATCCCCCACCAGCTTTACTGAACCCCCTCGGGCTGCTCTGCAGCCTCTTGCGCTCTGCACAGCTCTGGTGTCCTTTCCCCTCATTTTTAGGCAGTTCCCTTCCTGCAGACAAGCACACAGCTGATGGAGTGGTTCACCTTGCTGCCCTCACTGCCAAGCCTGACCAAGGACAGGGGCAGCACCTGCATCAAGAATAACCCGGACCAGCATTACCCCTCACAGGCTGTGAAGCTGGTCCTTCTGGGACACAGATTTCATGATACACAGAAGGGCAGTCTGTAGGGCAGTCACTGACCTGGGCCCTGTGTGAGTAGCTGACATTTCTCACCATCATCACCTGGCCTAAGTTTGCAGCTTTGCTCATCCCATTTAACCTTCCCCCACCACTGCTCTCAGGGGAGAATCACCCTGCAGATCATTTTTGTTATTAGACCTTGGGTTTGTCACCTACAGGGACCCGCTCGGGCTCCTCTTTCCACTTGGTATTTTAATTATGCTCTTCCTCCTATTGTCACACATCCTGCCACCCTGCCACCATCCTGCTGTGTTCCCAGCAGGGCTGGAGCACCACCTTCAGGGATTGTCCTCCTCCCCAGGGCTCCTGGATGCCCATGGAGCTGGGATCAGTGGTGATTCCAAGCAAGTGGCCTCATTCACCTCCCTCATCCATGGTAATTGTTGTGTCCAACTGATCCTTTTGGAGGTGCACTGGGCTATATCCACTAAAACAGCCCAACAGGCCACCTGATGTTGGAACCCTGGAAGCTGAGAATTTCAGCCTTCCTGTTCTGACAGGCACTGACCCTCAAGAAAACATTGCATTTGACCTGAGGCTGTGGAGAAGGCTTCTGAAATTGAGTGATAGCACTGGGGTTGTGAGTGTGTCATTTGAATAGAAGTGTGTGATATCACAGGGTGGAGAAACTTGGAGTTTAAGGTTTTAGTATATAGTAATATATATAAAGCAAGATGGAGGATTTAGGGCATAGGCTAAGTTCTTCTTTCACCTTCTTCTTCATGGGTTTGGGTGGTGTACTGTAATTGGATAGAATAATTCACATTGTGGGCCACGAGTGTTTGGGTATTGGGTTAAAAGTAAAAATAATTTTGGTGTCCTTTCACAATGGGACAATTTGGGCTTAAAAGGCCTTGGAAAGAGATAGAGATGGAGCCATTTTTCACCTTGTTAGTTAGAATTCACAACTCGTGAGACTGTACTTTAGATAAGAATTAATAAACATCTGAGTCCGAACACAAAAACTACGTCTCTCGAGCATTTAATCCCGGCTCTAACAGAAGAAATGAAGATAAAAACCCCCCAGCCTGAACCAAGCACTCTTCCTCCAGCTGTTCCCAGTCCCCAGGATAAATATGCCCCAGGATCCCTTTGGACTGTGCCACCCCTCGTGTGGCTCCGCCAAGGTTAAGGTGCAGATCACCTGTCCTGTCCTGGGTCCTCACCTCCTGCCTCTGCCCCGTCTCTCCTCCGGGCACCATCATCTCCCCATCACACCAACACTCCTGGCCCCTGTCTGCCCACCAGTTTGGGGATCACCCTCAGTATCCCCGGGGGTGCTGCTGCAGCAGTCCTGGAAATCAGCCCCTGCCAAGCAGCCTGTGTTACAGCTCCCAGAGCAGCCTTTGTGCTCCTGCCTACACCACGGGTACCAACATGGACCACAAGAGCAGTCAGTAATTACCTGGATTTGTCCTGTCCTGTCCCCTCTGTGCCCAGCAGATAAATGCTCAGCACACACACCAGCTCAGCACACTTGCCCCATCCCGGCAAGTGTCCCAGGCCAGGCTGGATGGGGCTCTGAGCAACCTGATCTAGTGCAAACTGCCCCTGCCCATGGCAGGGAGGTGGGACAAGATAAGTTTTAAGGTCTCTTCCAACCCAAACCATTCCATCATTCCATGAATAATTGCATTTCCCAATATCACCACTCAGGTCTTCTTGTCTGAGGGAATTTTCTGCTGTGGGAGCATTTTTGATGTGAGAAGACCCTGGAGGGGATCTCAGCTACCTGAAATCCTCCCCTGCCATTGATTTCCTTCTTCTCCAGGTCTTACATCTCTCCCCATGAGAGCCAGGCCTGCTGTGTGACATCCCTGCAGGTCTCCCCTGAGCCACCCCATTAAACCTCTCCCTTGGCAGGAGGAAACAAGTGCAGGACAGAGGGAGGTCACCAGGAGTGTTGTGCAATAAATTGAGTAGTCCCTGCTCCTGGGGAGCACCCACCTGCCTCTTGGGCTTAAATGAACTTTGAGTCTCTCCAAAGGACGGGTTAAAATCACTCTCATGCAACTCTGCCCTCATGAAGGCAGCTAGGTGAGAAATACCCAGCAGCAGCAGAGCAGCCCACAGCCCCCTGCTCTGCAGCCCCTGGAGCTCAGGCTCTGCTGTGACCTGGCTATTCCACTGCTGCCTTTATCCTGCCCTGGCTCCAGGCAGGCTCTGTCCCTCAGCCCATGCCCAGGGCCACCTTCAGACTCACAGAGACAGGACAAGAAGAAAGCCAAGTGGATGGGACAACTCTCCTGTGCTGAGTGGAGAAAGAAGAGAGAAGGAAGGTGACAGGGCAGTGTGGCATTGCAGGGGCTACAGCCAGGGGTGAGGTGTTCTGTCTGCCAAATCCAGCAGCAGGAGCAGGATGCTCCCTGAGCTCACAGCTCCCTCCTGGAGCAGGCCAGTTAATGAGGAAGGTCACTGCCATCCCAAAGCCAAGGCTGTGCCAGGGGTGTTCAGCCTGAAGAGTCAGAATTTAGGCTCAGCTTTCTAACCATGAGACAAGAAGAGGACAAGAGCTAGGGTGTATTTGGAATACTGGGATCAGGAAAGGTTCTTCCCCAGAGGTGCTGGCACTGCCCAGGCTCCCCAGGGAATGGTTCCGGCCCCGAGGCTGCCAGAGCTCCAGGAGCGTTTGGACAGCGCTGCCAGGGATGCCCAGGGTGGGGATGTTGGGGTGTCTGTGCAGGGACAGGAGCTGCACTGGGTGATCCTGTGGGTCCCTCCCAGCTCAGGGTACCCCCTGATCCCATCGTTCTGTGTCCCCCAGGATGGGATCACCTTTGTGCCTGCCTCCAGCTGTCCTGCTGGAGCAGCTGGGATGGAGGGGGGGCACACAGACACCTGCAGGGGGACAGGGAGTGGACAGCAGTGCCACAGACAGCCCAACCAAGTCCTCACAGAGGTCAGCACACCAGCTCAGTGTCTGCTGGCCAGGGGCAAGGTCCCCTCGGGTGCTCAGGGTGTGCCCAGCCCTGTCCTGCCAGGGCCCTGCAGTGCCCACCACGGGCATCCCTGTGCTCTGCCAGCCCTCCCAGCCACTTGACCTTCAGCCTCCTGCCTCTCTGCACAGCCAACACAGGCACTAATCACTTCAAACCCCAGCTACTGTCATGTCTTATTGCTTAAACACCAGCTCTGCCAGCTGCACATTTACATCCTCAGCATTGACTCAGCTAATGTAGCTGTCATTTAAGCACCAGTGATCTGCCAGAAATAATACTGGGTGCTGCAGCTATCGAGGGGCCAGGCTCAGGGCTTTTGCTTGCAGGGAGCTCTCCCTGGATGCCCCAAGGTGAGCTGGTGGCAGCTCCCACTGATGGACATTTACAGGATGCAGGCGAGCAGCTGGTCCACAGCCCCTGCAGCCCTCCTGGGAAGGACTGAAGGTGCACCCAAAGAGATGTGGGATGAGTTCCTCTTGGAGGGGTTGCCAGGGGTCAGGGTTGAGGTGAGTATGGTAGGATCCCTGGGATGGGATGTGAGCAGAGGCAGAATTCCTGATGGACAATTCCTGGAGGGGAAAGCTGCTCTGATCTGAAGGTAGCTGGCTGTTCAAAGCTGCTGTGGAAGCTGCTCCAAACATAGGCTGCTCCAACATAGCACTCACAGGAATTTGTTCTCTCCATCCCACCCCTCTCCTCTCCCTCCACAGCGTCTAGAATTGGCTGAACAGAGCTGAGGCAGAGGAGAGACAGGCAGGATTTCCAGGAGGATCCCATCCTGGAAAAGGGCCTCTGCATGGACTCAAGCTCCCTCTGCAGAGCTCAGGAGCTACTCCCAAACCTGCCCCAGAGCTCAGGCACCCTCCTCCCAAGCTTTGTCATCTCTGACCGTCTCATTACACCCTGGGGGCTAGAGCCACACAGCGGTGGGACAAAGGAGATCTCTGAGAGCACACCTGGAGGTACCATGGCCTCAAGGACATCCCCTGCAGCACGGATCAGAGCTCTCTGAGACTCTGCCCTCCCTGGCATCACTGCCTGGTCCCTGAGCTGCAGGGCTGGGCCTGGAGGCTCCTCCCGAGCTGCTGCCAAGGGAAGAGCTCATGTTCTGCCTTTGTCACTGACTTGTTTCCATGAAAGTTTAATGCACCTCCTCTCTCTCCCCAGCAGTGAGATGCCTCCTGTGTCCCTGCACGGCACAGTAGCCAGGCTGGGGAGGGTGAATCCAGCCTTGCCTTCTGCAGCCCCTGGGTCAAAGCAGCGCAGTGGAGATCAGGGCAAAGATCTTTGGCTCAATCCTCCCCACAGGTGAGGGGTGTGTGCGTGTAACAAGGAAGTCCAGCGCTGGTACTTCAATAATGGGGGCCAGGGCTCAGGGGAGCTGGTCCGAGGCCTTACCGAGCTTCAGGAAGCAGTTGGACAAAATGAAATCTTTCATTCGTCAGTAAATGTCACTGTGTGAAGTGCAATTAATGGATTTACCAGGGCTGGATGTAGCCCAAACTGAAATATAGGCACTCAGGGAGCGGGCTGGGAGCAGTGTCCTCCACACCACTAATTATAAGGTCACTGCCAGAGCGCCGGGAACTCCGCTCGGGCCCCGCCTTGGGGGAAATCTTGCCAGCTTGGAAATGTTCTCCAGCAAAATCCTGGCTTCTCATGGCAGGGGAGCAGAGTGTGAGTGGTGCAGGCAGGCCTGGAGCAGGGAGGTGGTGCAGGGCTGTGGAATGTGGATGTGGAATCACCCAGCCTGGCAGCAGGGAGGCCAGCGTGGGCAGGAGTGGGGATGTCTGCACTTGGCTTTGAATTCTGTCCCCATCTGGGAGTTTTTCTGCTGGTGCCTCCATGGATGTGCTGATCCCACAGGTGCCCTGACCTGCAGGTGATGGGTGATGAAGGGGGATTATGGATAATAAATCTCTGAGCTGGCTGCCAGGCTTGGGAGAGATGCCCCCTCATTCCCTCCATGCCCACAGCATCCTGCCATGCTCAGCCACGTCCCCACTGTCCCTCCTCTCCACTTCACCAAAGTTCCTCAGGCAGAAAGTGATGAATATTAGCACAAAAGTGTTTTCCTCCCCAGAAGAAGGAGCCTGGCTGCACGGGGCTGGTCTCACTGGCTCCCAAAAATCTCCCTGTGACCAAATACATTTCCACTTCTGTCCTGAAGTGATTAAGATCGACCCCTTGCAGCTGAAGGAGCTTCATATGTGAAAATGAATATTGTGCAGAGAGCCAGGCAGTTTCTCTCCTCAAGATTATCCTTCAGACTAAATATCCTTGCATTCAGGATGTCCAGCAGGTCTCACGCTGGTTTTTCAGGTGCCACCAGAGCTTCCAGCTGTTTAAAGGGCAGCCCGGGAGGGCAGGTAGCCCTTCTCCTGGGACAGGCATCCTCACGTCTGCAGCTGGAGAATTTATTCAGCCAGGACATATCTAACTCCCATTGAGCCCCAGCAGGAATGGATCTCCAGTTATTCTGCTGTGAAAATAATAAATAATGGCCAAAAAAAGCCTGGCAATGGGCAAGAGACAGACACAAGCACGAGTCTCCTGTAAACCTGCCCCAATCCTGATGAGGATGTGGATTCTCTGCAGCATATTTCAGAAAACCCCAAGCCCATTATGAGGAACAATCAGCAGCAGATTTTAATAGATGCATTTTGCACTCAGCTGTCACCATCTGTGTTTCCCCATTAGAAATGCAGAATGAATGAGCTGCACAATTACAGCTGAGAGGGTTTGGGAGGCCCAGCAGAGCTCAGAGTGCAGCCACCCCTCCTCTCCTCCTCCTGGGGAAATCCTGGCCCCCCCAGCACGGCCAGTTGCAGCTGGGGCAGTGCTTGGGCAGGCTCTGCCCCCTCCCCATGGACCAGGAGGGTGTCCCAGGCATGGGGAATCATCCTGCCTGTCCTGGCCAGAGCTGTGCAGGCTGTGGGGACCCCGGGTTGGGGCACAGGGGACCCCCGCCCCAGTTTGTCACCCGGAAATGGTACACGATGGCATAAAACACTTCCAAGGGATGCGTCTCAAGCTGGGAGTGCTGCCTGAGTGCCTCAGACCTCACAGGGTTCCTGTGCAGGCTCCCACAGGCTGGTGAAGCCACAAAGCAGGAATTGAGGCTTCCCAGAGGGAGCTGTGCCGTTCCCCCCAGGCTTTCCCTGCCTCCAGGGGGGTCTGGAGGGCACCACGCATGGTCACCCCTGGGCATCCAGAGCTGCACTGGGCTGCCAGGGGAGGGTGGGACGTGTGGGGCTGCTCAGGCTCTGCCTGGGGTGGGTGGAGAGAGGAGTGGCAGAACCAAGGAATATCCTGTGTATCACAAGGTTCAAGTCCAACTCTGTACTCTGCACAGGGCACCCCAACAAATCCCAGCCTGTGGGGCACAGGACCAGCCCCCAAACTAGCCCCAAAGCACGGCCAGAGGGAGGAGAGGGGAAGCAGCTGTGGTTGGAGATGCCGTGACACAAAGTCGTTCCATCCCCACGGGATTCTGCCCAGGAGCTCGGCGAGGAGAGGAGAGGGCCCAAGCTGCAGGAACCTGGCAGGACATGGGAACCCACGAGCTGGCAGGATAATTACTTTTTTAATCAAGTCTTTTCAAAACATCTAATTTTATTACTTTATTCTTCCATTTCAATAGCAGAACGATTAAGATGGAATCTTAAAGGAATTCTTCACAACAGTAATAATGTCTCTTATCGCAAGAGGCAGTCTCTGTCTGCTCTGTCCTGCAAATTCACAGCATTTGAATATTAAATATATTCAACATATCAAAAAAAATCCGTTTCAGTCCAGAAAAATAATAAAGATGAGGGAAAAAAAAAAACCACATGCAGCAGAATTTTTTCCCCTCTTTCTGCTGAAAAAAAAATTAAAATTAAATAGCTCCCAATTCTTTTCCCCCTCCAAACTGCTTTCTCCAGCAGGGAGGCAGGAGAGACCCCCTGCTGCTGCCAGGCCAGGCACTGCCTCAGCTGGAAAATGAACCTTTCCAGAGCTCTGATCCTGCAGAACCCACCCAGGATGTGCTGCTTGGTTTGGAGGAGTGAGCTGGGCTGGTGGCTCCCAGTGTGGTGGCTTAGGAAAACATCTCCATCACATTCTGAGGCTGATGCAGGGAGGGAGATGCCAGCCCTGGTCCCCATCACAGTTTTGGGATGCAGGGAGGGGCATGCCCGCCCTGCTTTGGGACCCCAGCTGGACTGCTGTTGCCAGGTCAATGCTTGATTTGATCACAAGAAGAGACAGTGTCATCTAAATCTGGGGGTCATCAGCGTGGCCCTGAGTAATGCAGGCTGTGTTTGCATCCTTCCTTTTCCCAGGAGAGCACACAGTGAAAGATAAGTCATGGTGCAAGTGGACAGGGGAGGGGAGTGACAGTGGCAGGAATGTGTTTGCAGTGTGATTTTGGGTTGTTTGTGACAGGTCAGACCTCAACTTACCTTTCAGAGCTCGGGCTGGAAAAGGAAAAACCCAAAAGCTTTGTTTTGAGAAAGTGCCCACGGAAATAAGATAAAATGTTGGAAATAAACACAGATGACCCTGAGCTACTGTCTCATTCCAAAAGCATGCATGTAATTTCCTAACTTGTTTTGCTTTCTAAAGGAAAGAGGTAAAAACAAATCCTACTGTGTCAAACATCCTTTGGATGATTTCCCTTTCTGCCCTGATTCTGTCGGGATCTGCAGCAGGAGCTGCTGTGTGACAATCCCAGGTCCTCCCTGGGACAAATCCCACGTCTCCCTCACCTGGCACCTGCAGTGAAAGGAGATGGGAAACAGCACCAGAGTGATCAGCTTCCCCTGTTTTTAATTGTCCATGTAATGATTACAGTTTCTTTATAACAGCCATAAATAGATAATTATCTTTCCTTACAGTGATTCCCTCAATTTTCTCTCCATGCCCACCCCAGTGGCTCCTGCTGTCTCACAGGTTCCTCTTTGGGAAGTGCTTCAGAGGTGGCTGGGTCCTCTCCTGGGCTTTTCCTCCAGCTCCATGCCAATCCCAGGGAAGCTGGGCACTGCTCTCCCAGCATCCATCCTGCAGGCCAGTTCTGCTTTTGGTACCCACCACTGGCAGGCTGCCTCCAGGAGCCAGGTCTGGTACCAACATCCTCTCGTGAGACCAAGGACCAGCCCTCATCCCCTGGGAGAACCAGCTGCAGAAGTCTGATGGACAGTTTCATCCCAAGCCTCAGTGAAATGTGATGGGAAACAGCATCTGAGTGAACAGCAAGGATCTGGACAGTTGTCCCTGTGATTTCCCACCCCGGGTCACTCCTGGCCTGGGGAATGTCCCTGCATCAGCCCCTGCCAGCACCACCCAGGACACTGCTCCCTGCAGGTCTGGCAAACAAACCCCACCCAGGGCCTTTTCCAAAGCACAGGAGCATCCAGCTGTTCCTAATTAACCTGGATTGAGGGTCTGAGGCCCTGGAAGGGTGAGGGACAACACAGGTGTTGGACTGCAGGAGCAATCCTCAGGAAAACCGAGTTTATTGCTGTGGTGTCCCACAGACATGTTAAGCTGGAGGAATTTGCCTGGCTTTTCTGTGCCTCACTTTGCCCATGAGCAGAATGGCATTTTCAGTTATCCCTGAGGTAAATTTCCCTGGATGGCCTGCAAAAGCAGCTCTGGGGACCACGGGGGTTCACATCTGTTTGCCATCAGTCTCCAGAACCCTTCCCCACACACATCATGAACTTTCAGGTCAGGATGCTCTGGTAAGAGCCACCCCTCTTCCAGCAGGTAACACAGCAAGCTGCCTACAACAGCATTTTGGCTTTGAGGGGAGCCCTGGGTTTGCATCAGTTAGCCAATGACAATTCTCTAATGGTTTCCCCTCAATACACCTTCAGATGAGGGATTTTAAATTGATGTCTGTCCCTAATGGACTTTCCTCAGTCTCCTCTCACATGAGCTGCCTGAGCTGCTGGTTAGAGATGAAAATCTACTCGAGCCTGCCCAGCAGCAGTTCATCAATGACAGTTGTTTCATCAGTTGATGTGAACCCACTTAAAATAAATTCTAATTAAACCAGAAACTGAAATCACACATTTTTTTGGAACGCTCCTATGCTGGTGGCATGCTCTGCTCTGCCCTGCCCCTTCCAGACCTGTTATTACTCAGTCCCTCGCCTTGTCTCTGCTGATGTATCAGACAACAACAAATAAATAGTGTTTTCATTAAAGTCTTTGCCAATCCACCAGCAGATTGAATTATTTGTCCCTCAAGGTGCACGTGAATGAGAGGGAGAAGACAGAAAAGGGAAGACAGCAGTGTGCTGCGACTTGACCAAGCTGGAGCCGGGGTCCTTCCTCTCTTTTCCATGTTGGGGTGCCTGGAAAAGGGATTTAAAGGAATGGGGACCCTCTGGAGCTGCCTGCAGTGGCGAGGGGCAGCCAGGTGGGTGTTTGGTGCTGGCACCATCCCTGTGCCCAGGGAGGGGTTGGAAGCTCCTGAGGACTTGTTGCCTGGAGCCAAATCTTAGATTCTATTTTAAAAATAGAAAGGCTTGGGGCAGTACAGTAAGTACAAATACAAAAAGGTCAAACCTCCAGGAGGAAAATCAGGTTTTGTCATTCAGCTGGGCAGGTGTCCCCAGTCCCCAGGAGATGCTGCAGGGATTGGACTGGGGGCCACTTCCATGCAACACACCCAAGTATCTGCCACCATCAGGAATTCCCTGGGGCAGGCTGCCGAGGGAAGGGGTGGAGTTGATGCCTTGGGAAGGCTGACCTGGAACAGAGCCTGGACAGAGCCAGGGGATAAAGTAGATATTTATTGAAAAGCCTTTAGGATACACCTTGGGCAGGACAGGGCCTGGCCAGGGCTACACCCAAGGTGGACTTAGAATGGTCACAAAGTGGCTGATCTGTCATGAGGTCTCACACTTTTATAAGTTTTGGTCCATTTGCATATTGGAGTTTAATTGTGCAACTACAGTTTCAGTTTCTTGTTCCTCCCTTCAGCCACTATTGTTGGTACATTTGGGCCTGAAAGTTGTCCTTGGTCTTCAGTAGGAAAAGGATTTGTTTTGCCTCCCTACTCTGTGAAGAGAGCTCACTAGCACTTAATATGAGGCTCAGAACTGCAGCCCTGGGCAGCACAGAACCTGAAATACATGAAAGCTGAAACTCAAGGCACCAGAGTCACTGTCCCTGCAAGTGTTCAAATATCAGGTAGATATGGGACTTCCTGACATGGGTTAGTGGTGGGCTTGGCCGTGCTGGGTCAGTGGTTGGACTTGATGTTGGAGGTCTTTTCCAAGCTTAATGATCCTGGGATTCCAAATTCCCTGCTGTGTTTGTGCCACACGAGTGAAAGGCAGCGCTGGAGTCTGCAATTTGTGCAAAGAGTTGGGCACCTCTGCAGTGGTGGTGGGATGTCACCAAAGGGGCTCAGGATGTGCCTGCTGCCTATCCCAGACCCAAACTGCCCTCCCCGGGACCCCCCAGCCCTATCCCATTTGGGATGCACCGGCTGCCCCAGGAGCAGTTACAGCCAGTGACTTGGTGGCCACAGGGTGTCACACAGAGTTCAGCTGACAGGTCACAGGGAAAACAATCAGTGCTGACAGAGTGGTGGCACCAGTGCAGGGATGGCACTGGGGGTCCCCACTCCTGTCTCCTCCCTGCCCCACCATCCCCACTCCCCCTGTCCCTTCACTTCCATGCCAGTTTGTCTTGGTTTGGAAAGACAGGGGTCTGCCAGGGAAAGCCAGAGCCCCCCTTAGAATGAAGAATGTAAACCCCCTCCCTCTGAATTATTATAATTTTGCAATTAAGGGGCTTTCAGGCAAAGATATGGGAATAGGAATAACAGTTCTTTACTAGGAATATTAAAAATAAAAATGTAGTAGTTCCAAAAAAAACCAAACCAAAACAAAAAAAACCCAACCCCTCCCCAAAAAGAAACCCAAACCCCTTCCCCCCAAAAAACCCAAAACAAAAACAAAACAAAACAAAAACAAAAAAGTCCCCCCCAAAAAACCCCAAAACACCAAGTAAACAACAACAACAAAAAAATCCTAGAAACACTGACAGAGTCAGAATAAGACCTGACACCCTGTTGGTCAGGGTGTTGGGAGCAGTCCAAATAAATCCTCCTGCAGTGACAGATGTGGTTCTGTTGGAGCAGAGATGATCCTGTAGAAGGGTCCAGTGGTGCTGAGATGAGTCTGGACTTCCTCTGGGAATCCAGTGCACACAGGCTGTGCTGGTGTTCTGAATGCCAGGTTTGATCCAGGCAGGAATGCTGGGCTCCTCCCCCTGTGTGGAGCATCTCCCAGTGGGATGATGGAATTGTATCAGCCCTGCAGTGAGCCTGGATGGCCCATGGACAGCAGATATCCCCTGGAGGGAGGATGGGTCCTGGCAGAGATAAAGAATCCTGCCCCAGCTGGTTTAACAGCTGCCCATTAACAGGAGACACCCACCCCCGCCCCCCCCAGAGTTATGAGACAAAGAAAAACAGCTCTTCTACTGGTTTCAACAGATTGTGAATAGAATACATCTTGCATTGCAACCCAAGACACAGTCCCAAGCCCCTCACTCCATCCCTGCTCCATGCAGTGCTGCACCAAGGAGCTGGGACAGCATCTTGCCACCAACATATATTTTGTTAGGCTCAGTTCCCACAACACATGATTTCAGAAATGCAAATGGGCCTGCCTGCAGATTTTCAGGCAGGTGCCAGGGAAGGAGAGGGAGAGAGATGGAGAGGGATGCTCTGATTTTATCAAAATCAGTTTTCCTGCCCAGGGGAGGATGGAAAGCAGCTACTCAGTCTCAGGAAGACGATTCAATTTAAACCACAGGATCATGTTGTAGCTACTTCTTATTTACCAGACTGGAAAGTTACATTAAGAAGTTATCACTTATCTTGCAGGGGAACAGATTAAGAGTGAAGGACCATTCCCTGGTTTGCATAGAGCTACACTTCCCAGGTTACTAAAAAGACAATTGATGTAGCAGTTCGGGAAGAAATATGATTTTCATTATGATACGCAGGCATCAGGGATTGTATTCTAATGGTCCCCTGTCACCAGTGAAGAGCAAAATGGCCTGTGACCACTGTAATGGAAAAAAGCTTTCTGTGCTGTTTTGCAAAGCATGGAGGGAACTTGGTGTTTGGGGCTGGGGTTTTTGGTTTTTGGCTCGTAACCTCCTGGTGCAGCATTAAAGGGAACAGCATCTGCCTTTTCTAAATAAAGAATTCGGGGCCCCACGGTGAGAAAGTTTCTCCCCGCTCATAGCAGAATATTTATATTTGAAGTGAACTTTTATCTGTGAGGTAAAACACAGGCTGCATTTTCAGTGGGGGGGTCTCCCACACCCTCCTCACACCTCTTTGGGCAGCTGAAATAGGAAGATTGTATGGAGCTCTCTCATGGTACAAACCTTTTTTGGGGTCCATTCAAGGTTTTTGGAGCCAATGGGCTTCAGGCTGTAGGAAAGCACACAAGAGCAAAAAACACTGGTTGGGATTTAACCTGCAGAACCTGTTTGATTCACAGGGATTGCAGTCAAGCTGTGTGAGCACCATTACCAGCCCCAGATCCTCCACTGTCCCTTTTCTCTTATACTCCCACAATGTTCAGTTACTAAATAGAGGGGGAAAGTGTGAGTGAACACTTCACCAAAAGCAGAGCTGTGCTTCATCACAAAGTGGGATCTTCCATCCCAATATTCCTGCCTCATTGGCTGGGAACCAGAACCAGGAGCAGAGAGATGGCTCACCCCACCCATGTGAACCAAGAGCAAGATGGGAATATCGGCTATTTCACACAAATTATTCAGGAGTTATTCCCAGAGGGAGAAAAGGAAAAAAAAAAAAACACATTTGTGAATTATAGAAACTCTTAATAATTGATAAATTAAAGGATTTCACTTGTAGTTTCAGTGCAACAAGGAGGATGGGGAGGATGTAGCAGTAAGTGATGTTATTTTTTCTCTCCTGTTTAATTACTTGACTGCTGTAAAAAAACCGAACCAAGTTTCAAAGGGAACTCAAATTCCCCCATCACTAAACAGCACAGAGCCCTTCCCATCCTGTGAACTTGCAGACAGCTGGGCTGAGCAGCTTTCCTTTAAACCCACCTAAGTTAAAGACAAACAATTTAGGTCCATTGATCTGGAGCTGCGGAGCCTCCTGTTTAAACTGGGGGAGATGGAAGGAGCATAAAGCGAGTGCATAGGATTTTCTTTGCATTGCTTAGATTAAAGGACATGAGGATGAGTGGTTTGTGTGATGATCAAAAGATTCAACACACTCTGCACCTGTCACAGGTATGAGCTCAATTCCTTATGGATAAAAACAGAGTGGAGCTGGCAGAGCATGAGACATTTACAGGAAGGGATGCACAGGGAGTATATTTAAAGTAGGCTGCATGAATATAGGATTAAATGTTAGTATTGGATGATAAAATGTTAATTTTGCTTAATTAGGCTGTTTCTAGCATGGAGTTCCTGTTGATAAGAGCACTCCCTACCAGATAAAGAGGGTGATAGGGAATTGTCTTCATAGAAATATGAGGAAGTTTCTTAATAGGGATTTGGGAAAAAACAAAACCAATAAATGGTTGATCTGATTAATGTTTGCAGCTAGGCCCCATTGCCTGGGTGCAATTGGGATGGAGAAAATGGGAAACTCACCTAAATTTGCTGTTTAACTCTTCCTCCAGAGGGTCTGACTTGCCCATGGGAATGTGGAGTCTCTCCAGTTTCACTGCTCCTAAAACTGGACTGGAAATCTGGAGACTGCTGGGACATGAAGAAGGCTGACCTGCCCTCCCCAGGTGCATTTCCATGATCAGAGACTGCTATTCCATGAAAGCTGAATTCAGCTGGAGAGATTGCATGTTCCTTTAGACCCTCTTTTACAGTTTTTACCAATTCAACCAGCTCCTGGCCCAGCAGCCACCTGCAGAGGCCAAGCAGCTCTTTGATGCTCAGGTTTTCCCACTGTTGTATCTCCAAGAAGCCTCCAACTGAGGAATGATCCATGCAGGGAAGGGAGGATCCTAAGCAAAGGATGCTGCTGCTGGGAGGGAAGATCAAGCTGGGTGATGCACACCAGATCCACCACTCTTGCCACAGGGCTTTAGCTGCCATCTGCCAGAATTTGGCACAGCTGGAGCCTGAAATCTTCACAGATTCCTTCTTCAGGGAAAAACATCATGAGGAGTCAGCCTCTATGAAAAGGATTGCTCTGTTAAGTCATCTCCTAATGCTAAATTTCCACCTCTCCAGGCTCACGGCAAATTAAATAAATAAATTCAGCATAACCATTAGGCAATTAAACAATGCCTGGATCAAGATGGAAACCAGCAGGATGCCAAGGAACAGGCAGTTGGGTGATGCTGGTTTGGTGAAACATTGAATTTTGCACCAATTCCTTCTCATTGCATGTGTCACATCAGTGTCCCTGGGCTGCCGTATCCCTGGTCCCCACGTGCATCAAAAGGCACAAGCAGAGAGGAGAAAAAACAGCTGACAAGGTGCAGGTGCAGTGCTTTGCTCTCAGACTTTGCCCACTGGTTTCCTTTTCCACCCAAGGACACTAAAATCAGCTCCAAAGATTTTTTTTGTTTCTCTAGGAATTAACTCCTTAACTTTCAAATCCTTTATTGGACTGAAAACCCATCTTAAGAACAGGGAGATTCAAGGAGGAAGGTGCAGGAAGGGGCTGCATGGACAACAGGCAGGAGACAGAGGTCTCCAGCTGGCCTGAATCCCCTGGATGAGGCAGTGCAGATGTGCCCCCTGTGCTTTCACCTGCATGGACCATTCCATGTCATTGCCATACTGTGCTGTGTGAGCCAGGGGAACCTGCAGGCAAGACCACACTTGGACTTTCAAATTATCCAAGCTGTCCAGAAGAGTCAATGCCTCAGTGACAGCTTTTGGAAAACCCAGCACCAGCCTTGGCGGAGGCTGTGGGTGTTAAGAACTCCAACTCTATGACCAGAGATCTGAAGTACCTCAAGAAACCAAAGAGTTTGTCCTGAACGTCACTTGTCCCTCCAAGTATCTGCCAAGCTGGGTCTAAATCCCCTCTGGCAGCCAGTCAGCTTTTGTACCCCTGGTTTGTACCCCTGGTTTGTACCCCTGGTTTGTACCTCTGGTTTGATCATTGCTGCTTCCACTGAGCCAGCCCCATCCAGCCTGGCCTTGGACACTTGCAGGGATTCAGGGGCAGCCACAGCTTGTCTGGGCACCCTGTGGCAGGGCTTCCCCATCCTCACAGGGGATAATTCCTTCTGCATATCTAATTAAATTTCCCCTCTTTCAGTTGGAATTGTTCTGATTTTAGCAAGTGCTTCACTGAAGAAACAAATTCCAAGCAGGGGTTCTTCCTCTGGCTGCTCACTGATGCTCAACCCCAACTTAGAGCACGTGACAATCTGACCAAGTGTCCCACCTTCCCAACACTCAATGTCCCAGGCCAGGCTGGATGGGGCTTGGAGCAACCTGGTCCAGTGCAAGGTGTCCCTGCCATGGCAGGGGGTGGAATGAGACCATCTTTAAGGTCCCTTCTCCCCCAAGACATCCTGTGACACAGAAAGAGCCACCAAGAGTGACACTGAGCTGGCAGGTGGGCAGGTACCATACGTACCCCTCACTCATCCTTGGGAAATAAAGCCATCCCAGTGCTGGGCTTGGAAAGGGTTATTCTTCATAGAGGAAAAAGAATATTTAAGACTGCAAAACTTCTTTTGACAGGGTTGTCTTTTAATTACCCTGTGGAATGATAAAATCCCAGCACTGAAAATGTGTCTTTACAAATCTCTAGCTGGAGTAATTAGTCCCGTGCCTGGCTCTCCTGAGAGATTATTGCTGCCTTCTTTTCAGATTACTTACCCAAATAGAAGTGGAATCATTGCTATGTTTGACAGTGAGATATAAAATATCAGATAAAGCTGCTAAAATACTGTTTCACACACTGTGTTTCTGCAGAGTAAGGAAGCATCTGCTCTCTCAGTATCAGCAGCAGAGCTGAGCAGAAAATTCACAGCTGAGGGCTGAGAAGATGAATCTCACTTCATTTTTTTTTCCCTTTTTTTTTTCTGTTCCTGGTCATTCCTAGAAAGATCCAAGTAATCAAGGACTGAGTTGTTATTCAAATACTGAATAATATTTGCACCTGTGTCCATTTCAAGGCTTGAATGTGTTGGTGGGGTTTTGGGTGAGCCCCTCTTCTGGTCTGAGGAACTCAGCCAGAATATTTGTGTGATAAAGACAAAGGGGTAGCACTGAACCCCTCAAAATCCAGGTCTTGTGACACAGGCAGAGATTTCGGGTGCAAACCTCTGTAAAGTCTCGGTGCAGGGGTACTCACAGGGGATGCAAACACAGGTAACATTCCTCCTGTTAACATCTTTAATGGATACACTCAGAAGGAAGTTTCTCAGTAGATATGGCACAGATCTGCAGTGAAATTTGCCTCAGAGAAGTTACAGCTGCTATTTATTACTTTCTAGGGAAAGAAAAAAAAATCTTTCTTTGGGAATTAAAGCGCTTCCTACATTATGTCAGGCTGCTGAGCTCACAGTGCTCAAAAATGCATTAGTGACAATCCTCATCAGGGGCTGTGCTATTGTGCAGATCGCACCCTGGTTATTTCCTTCTTTTCTCACCCACAGGGCAGCTTTATGCCCGTGGAAGGCTGTTCCCCAGGCTGGTGTAGGTGATGTTCTGGCTGCAGGGGCAGGGTGTGCACTCTCCAGGCAGCAGCTCCCTCAGGGAAGGAGCATCCCAGCCTTGTCTCTTCAATAGTCTGTTTCCTGCCATCTCAAATAAATGTTTTCGTGTCGTTCTCACTCCTCCCAAGGCAGCTTTTGTGTCTCACTGACTTCTGGTGTAACTCAGCATCACAATGCAGACATTCCCTGGGTCACCAGAGACAAGGAGAGCACAGGCAGCTCAGTAGGATGAGGAACCACCAACTATCCCATGTCCATGGAAATTAAAACCATCATAATGCCTTCCAAGAACAAAATTCATGGGTCAAAAGTCTGCTCTGAAAGTCTCTAGTCCAGCCCACACACTCAAGTAGGTCCAGCTGCAGCAAGTTTGTCAGGACTTTCCTCACTGGAGTCCAAAATATCCCTGGAACCAGAGACCCCACCAGTTTCTCTGAGCCTCAGCTTCAGTGTTTCACCACCATGGGGTGACATAATGACATTTACAACTAAGCAGAACTTCCCTGGTGCCTCTCATCCTCCCACTGTGTGCCTTTGGGAAGAGCCTGACCCACCTTCCATGCACCTTCTCAGCTGTCAGCACTGAACACTGTGCTCACTCTCCCTGGGCTGAACAGACCCAGCTCTGCCCCTCAGCCTCTCCCCACCTGTCCCCTGTTCCAGCTTTGGACACCTCAGCATCCCTCACCAGCCCCTCTCCTGTCCAAGGGCAGCACTTCCCTTGTCCTGGGGAATCCCAAACCGGGCCCAACATGAAGCACAGCTGTTTTCCCACACTGGGTGTCGGACCAGGGCTGTGTGGGTGAAAACCAGGGATGCTGACCAGGTGAGCCTCCAACACCTGACTGGCCCTGGACCTGCTCCTGGCACCAGAGACTGCCCCAGCACTCCCCCAGCCCTTCCTGGTGCTTCCCACAGCCTGGAGGAGGGGAACACAACCGTGTGAAAAAGGCTGGAGCTCCTCCATGCAGCTGTGCTCTGCTGGGATGCTCCTGCAGCTCCTCTCAGAGCCCACGCTGGGACGGGCAGAGACCACACAAGCCAGTCCCATGGTTTTGCTGCATTACGGATCGTGGTCCCAAGGATCTGCCCACCCCTCCGCCCTGGCACCCATGTCCCCAGCACTGCTGCAGAGCCCCAGGCAAGGTCACCCACGGGGCCAAGCTGCATTATTGGTGATAATTGGGGGCAGGCACTAATTCCAGCCGGCATGGAGGCGAGAGCACAAGCTGCTTCCCTTTATTGCATTTGATTACACTTTTTTGTTTTTGCATGATTCCCTGCAGTAAGTAGCTGATAATTAACAGCGGATGAATAGCATCTCTGCCACTCTGCACATTAAGTTTTCTCACAACAAATGAAAACATAATTGCCATTACACTGCGCCCTTATCAGAGCGAACACGCCGCTGGTGGGATGAGGGAGATTTGTTGATAGGAACAACTTCCATGGCTTCTTAGGGATGAGAACAAAACGCTGGTGGCTGAGGAGCTGAAGCTGCTGGGCATGCTGATCCAGCTTCCTGCAGCATCTCCTGGCAGCCCTCCCCACGGGCTCACTGCCAGGAACAGCTCATGGGCTCTGCAGCAGAGGAATCTGAGAATCACAGAATGGTTTAGGTTGGAGGGACCTTAAAGCCCATCTCATCCCACCCTCTGCCATGGGCAGGGACACCTTCCACCACCGCAAGCTGCTCCAAGCCCAGTCCAGCCTGGCTTTGGACACTTCCAGGGATCCACAGCTTCTCTGGGCATCCTGTGCCAGGGCCCCACCACCCTTCACCTTCTGCTGCTGCTTCTGCTACGAAGCCTTATTGGAAAGGCTGGTCTGGTATTTCTCCTTTCTTTTTTTTCCCTTTTTAATTTTTTATCCTCCTTCAGTAGATTCAGGTAAAATAGAGACTCTTCAACCACATCAGCATTGCTCTGCCCAAATCTTGAGTCTTTCCATTTGTACAGTGATAGTTTGCCCCCAGAGGGAACAACATGGAGGATCTCTCCATGCTTGGCCGGTTGACTCCTGTAAAAGTCCCAGTTTCACAGTCACTGTCATGATGCTGGTGTAATATAACAGACAAAATGTTTAGGGAGGGTATAATTGCTAGTTGCTTCACGAGCTGCCTCCCAGCATCTTACCTGGACTCTTTGAATGTGAATTCTCATCACAGGACAGGAGAAATAATGACTTACTGAGGACAGGCCGTGTCCTGGCTATAATTCCAAAGCAAACAGGAGCACAGAGCACAGGCAAGGCAAAAAATGCTGAACTACACTGATGGGTTTCAGGAAGGAGCTTCCTCCACCCATGTGCTGGGTGTAATTAGCACTCATTAAAGCTACTTATTATACAGATACTCCCAGAGGCCCTGCCAGGATTTCTGCTGGGCACTGAGCAAATCCATGGAGAGAAACTCCCTGCTCCCAAGCCTCAATATCTGAAAAGCAAATCTCTCAAGGGCAAGGAATTCAATCAGCTCTGAGGTGCAGATTGATCCCCTCACCCAAGTGATGCACAGTGGAGTTTCCTGCATATATAGAGGGCAGGACTGGCTGTCACAGGGGCTCCTCTGCTCCAGTTCTCCTCCATAAAGAATGATGGAATCACTGGTTGGAAAACACCTCCAAGATCATCAAGTCCAAGCTGTGACTGATCCCCACCTTGTCACCCAGACCAGAGCACTGAAGGTCTCTTGAACACCCAACAGACTGATCACTTGGCCAGGTATTTTCCTACATCCAGGCTAAAAGGTACTCCTTTTCCCAAGGAATATACATCCAATACACATCCCAAACTGAGCTCTGATAGCCCCCCTTGGAGGAGTGATGCTGGAGGCCCCACGTGAATGGGGCACCCCTGTCCCACCACCCTCCAGGTGAGCCCCCATCATCACACTCTGCATCCAGGGGCTCCCTGACCCTGGGCACCTGGACATCCAGAAAAACAACTATTTAACCTTTTGGAAGCTTTGTTGGAATCCTGTTGCCATCTCCCAAACAACTTCAGCTGCAGGCATATCTACTCACAGGTTTTAGAAAAGTTAGATTAGAAACAAACAGAGAGTTACAGAAATGAACCAGTTTCTCATCTTGTTACTCCAGGGTGGCTGTACTTACTCAGGGACGCCCTGCGTAACTACACCAGCCCTGGAGTTACAACCACTCTGTCTGTGGACAGCTCTTGCCAGTCCCTCCCAAAGCTCATTTCATTTTCATTTATCAACCACAAGCAACGAGCTGGAATCCAAATAAAACAGGAATGAAAACCACTCCTCCCAAAGGGATTTACAGCCTTTAAAACATTTAAAACAGGCTTTCCAAAACGTTCCCAGGGCTTAGAGCTGGACAGTTTGCTCCTCACACAAACTTTAGTGGTGAACACGCTGTTTTCAGAGTGCCCACAGGCCATGGAGCAGCAAAGGGAGAGGAGGATCTTTGGTGACACTGTCAGATGATGTAGGAACACACCCTGTCCCCTTCAATTTGCATGTGGATGTCACCACACAGCAGTGATGTAACAGTATTAGGATATGTCACAATAAAGTACTTATTCTAATTGAAAAAATAGCCTCCTGTGTTTTTTGACTACTTCAGGAGTACCTAAAAAGCCAGAAGTGAACAAGAAGACATCCAAGATCTTTTGAAAATGAAGAATTCTCTTGATAAACACATCTCTTAATGAAATACAAGCAATTAAACTAAAAGCCCTATCGAATACTGCTTGTCACTCCACACATCGACATTTAATTGAATTTTTTTTTTTCCATCCCCTGGTCCTTTTTCCCTGATAAACAAATTCATTCACAATGGATCAGGTTTCACTAACCCAGAAACCAGATGATAGTCAATCAACTAATTGACACAACAAAGACTTTTATATGAAAAAAAAATTGTCTAATTAAAGCTGAAATGAAATTTAACGACACACAGACGTCTTATAGTAATGAACAGTCTTCTTGTATTAATTACTTGGGGTTTAACCCTTTCCCTTCTGGTCACTGAAATCATGACTAGGATGGTGGAGGCAGAGGCAGTGCTGACGCTGCTGTGCTCATCCAAGAGCTTGCAGAGTTCCTGATGGAGCAGGGGGCACCTGGATGACCCAAAGTCTCCTTGGCTGCTCTGGGTTACATCAGTTAAGTGCCACTGTCACCTGTTTTTCTTCTTCCCTGCCTGCCCCATGGCGCTCAAACTTGTGAGAGTCTCAGACAGATGACAGAGAGTGTCCCAAGATGGAGGATGGATGGATGGATGGATGGATGGATGGATGGATGGATGGATGGATGGATGGAGGGATGGATGGATGGATGGATGGATGGATGGATGGATGGATGGAGGGATGGATGGAGGGATGGAGGGATGGATGGATGGATGGATGGATGGATGGATGGATGGATGGATGGATGGAGGAATGGATGGATGGATGGATGGATGGATGGATGGATGGATGGATGGAGGGATGGATGGATGGATGGATGGATGGATGGATGGATGGATGGGTGGATGGAGGGACGGATGATGAATGGAGGAGGGATGGATGGACAGATGGGCATCCATCTACCTTCTCTTTTTTCTCTCACTGCAAGGTGTCAGAAGCCCTTGGGAACTTCATTCTGGCCCAGCACCACAAAAAATACACTCACAGAGTGACCCCAATCCCAGCCCTGCCTTCAGTGAGAGCTCTGCTGAACATTTTGGCGGGACAACAGAGCCCAGCCCCTCACTCAAAATTTACCAAATCGTTGAAAACACTTGAGATTTTATCTCATGCTTCAGAGCTTTCCTGAATAAAATTGAGCTTGAGTATGTGATTAAAGTTCAGTGGGGACTGAATATTTTATTGAATCAGGGCTTTGGTCTACCACAAACCAGAGACAACTCAAGAGAGAAACTGAAAACCTCTCAGTGTCTAAAGCAAAATATTCAACTGAACACGTAGAGGGAAGCACAGCAGATACTACATCCCTAAAGGACCTCAAATCTTAAATATATTTGTAAAAACATGGAATCATAGATTGCCTTGAGCTGGAAGGGATCATTGAGTCCAGCTCCTGTCCCTGCACAGACACCCCAACAACCCCACCCTGGGCATCCCTGGCAGCGCTGTCCAAACGCTCCTGGAGCTCTGGCAGCCTCGGGGCCGGGACCGTTCCCTGGGGAGCCTGGGCAGTGCCAGCACCTCTGGGGGAAGAATCTTTCCCTGATCTCCAGCCTGAGCCTCCCTGGCCCAGCTGCAGCCATTGCCCGGGTCCTGTCCCTGGACACAGCGCAGAGATCAGTGCCTGTCCCTCAGGCACCCTCCCTGGTGAGATCTGACCTCAGTCTCCTCCAGCTGAACAAAACAAGTGGAGAGGTCAGGGAGAGACCCTTGGAGCTGCTGCAGTGACTGAGTTGGGGCAGTGGCCCATGTCCCTCAGCAGGAGGAGAGCTTCAGCTACACATCCACGGTGCTCCCATCCTGGGTGCTCCCATGATATGTGGAACCAGCCCCGATCAAAGCAAGGTGGAAAAACATCCCCAAAATAATGAGCAGACATTTGTGAAAAAGCCAAATAGAAGGGAGAGAGAACAGCTCAGCAGAGGAATAAGAGAGAAGTTTTAAAACTGCCTAATTGTTCGTGCAAGCTGAACCCAGGGTGTCAAGTGCCTTTTCCCTTTCAGCTCCTCCTGCACACAGCGCTCCGGCCCTTGCTGCTGCTCTTGGCTCTCTCATCAAGAAGTAGCTATTATTTTCACAATCATTTTCTAGTGCACTTTACACCACTAACAGAGCAAGCTGTTGTGAATGGTCATTTTGCTTCCAGGCAAGTTTGGACACAAACACCACCGAGCTCTTTCACCAGCTGAAAACACCCTGGGCTTCTCTCCCTGCCCGAGGGTTTGGAGCCTGCCAAGTGCCCAGGGCAATCCTGAGCCACGCTGCTCCCTGGGCCATGCCGCTGCTCTGAGGACTCATTTATGCTAAACAAAAGCTAATGGAGCACAGAATAAAGAGGAAAGGGGAATTAGCAGCTCTGACAGACTCCTTCAGGTAATTATGGTTTTTCTATCTAAAAATTACAACTGCTCTGGAAATGCCACTTTATTCTACTGATGTGTTTGGGATAAGTGTGAATGGAGAAGAGGTTGTTCTGCAGAGGAAAGCTTTGTCTTCCAACAGATTTGTCAAAGGTGAAATTGCTGCAGAATTGCTTGTAACCAGGAAGAAATCAGCTTCTGGTCATTGCTGAACCCAAGGGATTTAAAGATACAAGAGCACACAGCTGGAACAGCTGGATGAAATCCTTCCTCATCATCCCAAAGAAGAGGACCCCCATCTCCACTCACCAAGGAGCTCAAAGCCAGGTAGCCAGGATGGGAGGTAACTTGGAAAAGCCTGAGGCTGCTGGAGAGGACAAAGAGACAATGCACGAGAATCTCCCCAGAAAGTCTTTTCCACAGAGCCCTCAGTGATGGAAACAGCTTGTCCTGATCCCTGAGTGCTGCCAGCCTTCTCCCCAACACCTCAGTCCACCAAAACACCCTCCCCAACAGAGGTTCCTGAGCCCAACCCTCACTCCACAAAGGCTGAGAAGCTGTGGTGGCACTGGGACATGTCAGGAGAGGGCTGTGACAGGGCCCCATGCCACCAAGCAGGCAGACATGACAACTGTGGGAGCACAGTGGGACCAAAGAGCCCTCCAAAACATGACAGGAGTGTCTGCAGCACCTGCAGAAACCCCTTCCCAGACCCTCAGGAGTCATTCCCGGCTCCTGTGGAAGAAGGAACATGGTGAGAGAGGCTGCAGGGCTTGTCTGCAGTGCAGCTGAATTTTCCCTGATATATTTAGACATATTTCTTGACATTCCCAGAGATGGCAGCCTGACAAATGCAAGTACTCCAAGGGTTAAGGGCTTTTAAATGTCTTGGGAGTTATTTGTAAAGCTATTACTTCTGAGTTTGTTAATAAATCAGGATTTAATACACCTGAGTTACATTATCTCCCTGTTCTAATGTATAAATCCTGTCACTAAACCTTCAGGCCCAAGTGCTGTGTGCTTTTAGTCTTAGCTTTAGCTACCTGGTTTCTAAAACGTTGGATTGTTTCACAAGTCAAGAGATGGATTTTTAAATCCTTCACATCTCTCAGCAAGTATACAAATCTGTGTCTGGAGTTACAAATCCGATCAGAAGGTTTGTAAATCCTACAAAAGATTTATTTGAAAAAGTTTTCATTTACAAATTCTTGCTTTGCCTCTGGGACATGTAAGTGACTTATTTGCCAAGGAGGATTCGGCAGCCCTGGGTTAGATTGAGAAATCCTTCCCTCCGCTTGTCACACACAGCACTGGATAAATCCTCATCCAGCCAGTCTGTTGCTGTCTCCCAAATGAAGTTTGGGGTTTGCAGGGAGCTCCAGAAAAGTCACTGGAGATGTATGGAGGCTCTGGAGGGGTGTCAGCCTCCAGGGTCAGGCACAGTCTTGGGATTCCTGGGCTCTGCAGACTCCTCCTTTCCCCACTGCTCTAAGACAGAACCACAGCTCACAGGAAAGGCTCCAAAGGGAGAGACCTTGGGAGTGATGCACCTGCCCTAGGTGTGAACATGAGGATCACCAGCACCCTCAGGAGTTCGGCTGGAGGAGGTCAGTGAGGGGTAGAAGCACTGCAGCCAGGTGCTATCCCCACGTGTCCTAGGCTTTTTCCTCCTGGAGAAGGATCTCATGGGATGTGAGCAGCCACAGGAACACCTGGCACTGCTAAGCAGGGGCTGACACCCACCAGTGAGGGCTCTGAGTGCCCCAGTGTGGGCAGTCACAGCACAGGATCCGGGCACAGCCAGCACTGCCTGAGCAGGATCCCATCCCAGACCATTCCCACACCCAGCCGGACCCAGCAAAGACAGACCTCTTGAGATGCAATGCAGGATGTAACCAAAATATGTATTCTATTGCCAGCTGTTGAAACTGGTTGGGGAGGTGTTTTCTTTATCTCTTCTATGAGCCATTCCTCGTAACTCCAGGGGGGCGGGCGTGGGGGCCTTCTGTTAATGGGCGGCTGTTAAACCAGGTGGGGCAGGGTTCTTTATCTCTTCCAGGACCCATCCTCCCTCCAGGGGATATCTGCTGTCCATGGGCCATCCAGGCTCACTGCAGGGCTGATACAATCCCATCATCCCACTGGGAGATGCTCCACCCAGGGGGAGGAGCCCAGCATTCCTGCCTGGATCAAACCTGGCATTCAGAACACCAGCACAGCCTGTCTGCACTGGATTCCCAGAGGGAGACCAGACCCATCTCAGCCCCACTGGACCGTCAGAGGAAAACTGCGCCCTTCTGCAGGATCATTGCTCCAACAGAACCACATCTGTCACTGCAGGAGGACTTGATTGGGCTGCTCCCAACACCCTGAGCAACAGGCTGTCAGGCTGTGTTCTGACTTTGTTTCTTTTTTTGTTTGTTTGTTTGCTTTTTTTGTACTACTACGTTTGTATTTTTGATATTCCTAGTACAGAACTGTTATTCCTATTCCCATATCTTCGCCTGAGAGCCCATTAATTTCAAAATGATAATAATTCAGAGGGAGGGGGTTTACATTCTCCATTCCAAGGGAAGCTCTGGCTTTCCCTGGCAGGCACCTGTCTTTCCAAACCAAGACACCAGTCCCCCCACCACACACTCAGGTCTCCCCTCAGGAACTCAGGCTTCCAGTATGTTTGCTTCCTGCCAGGAAGAGGTCATCATGCTGGAAAAACAAGGATGGATGTGGGTGTAGAGGGAAGGCAGATGAGCTGCAGCACTCACCTGGTGATGCCGCAAGCCCACTCTGACTACAGAGTGAAACCTTGAGCACCTCTCGCTCTACACGTGAGAGAGTTTCCATGCCTCTGTCACCTCTGTAGGCACTGCCATGGCCAGTATGGAATAGAGTAGTTAAAGAAATTGGGAAGATCAGTTTGGGTTACATCAAATATTTGACCTTTTTTATCTTTTTTTTTTTTTCTGCTTTGCTTTCTGGTTTCAGGCCCTTCCATTCACTTTAGAAAATTTTACTGAGAAATGGACCTCTGAGGACATGGAGGCAAATACAAAATGAGATAAAAAAAAAAAATCAGGGAGGTTTTATCAAAAGTAGAGCACATAAAACTAATTTAATATCATTTTAATAGAAAAATGGAGAGGAGCAGAGGAGCTAATCTGTCTAGGTTTAAACAAAATATTGCATACAGAGCCTGATGGGAAATCAGTCTTTCAATAGAGATTCTTCCCAGAATCTCCATGGAATGAGTTACAGGAGTTACAAAGGGGATGTGGGTCCAGCTGAAGGGAAGGCTGTGCAGAATGAAGTTACCAGCCAGGAGAGCAGAGCCAAAAGGAGCTGCTCAGGGACCTGCCTGGGGGTCTTCATGCAAAACTCAGGTGTGTGCTTATGAAATGGGGGAGATTATGAAGGTAGAAGTTATTGCCAGTGCTGAAGGAGTCTGGATTGCCAAACTAAAAAAGTGGAAATGGATCCCAAAACAAAACATGGTCTGGCCACAACGACTTCTGCCTTGCTTGCTTGTCCTGGGCTAACCCCATGAGTAGATTGGGGCTCAGGAATGCCATTTGCCCAGGAAGAGAAAGACCAGAGGGGTTTTCCCTGCAGGACGGGTAGTGGTCTGGTGTCCAGATGATGAGACACCAGCCGTGCCAAGGGCAGCCAGTGCTGCTCTGTCCCTCTCTCCCACTGGGCTTTGGGCTGATCTGGGAGGTGGCCGGGGCTGCACAGACCAGGCTGGGCATGTGGGGCTGGAGCTCAACCTGGCTGGAGATCAGAGAATCTGAGAATCATGGAATGGGTTGGGTGGGAAGGGAAAAGCGCATCCCACCCCCTGGGCAGGGACTCCTTCCACTGTCCCAGGGTGCTCCAACCCCATCCAACCTGGCCTTGGACACTGCCAGGGATCCAGGGGCAGCCACAGCTTCTCTGGGCACCCTGTGCCAGGGCCTGCCCACCCTCCCAGGGAACAATTCTATCTTCATCTCTAATCTTAATGTTCTCTCTGCCAGTTTGAAGCCATCCCCCCTTGTCCTGGCACTCCAGGTGAATGCTTTCTCCATCTTTCTTGTAGCTCCTTCAGGTACCAGAGGTGGTTGAGAGAAGATGGTTACACCACCCTTCTCTGACCTCCAAGTCCCAAAGACACGGCTCTGAGCCACAGGAGAGTGCATCCAGCCATCCCAGGGATCCTGGAGGTGCAGATTCCCCGGAGAGCTGGCTCCCTGTGCCCTGGGCTGGGGGTGTGTTTGAACACAGCAGCAAATAGACACCATCCCCCCCTTGTTCCACAGCAATAAAGGTGGGCTAATATGATATGGCACTTCTTAATTATTAGATCACCAACATCAAATAAAAGACATATTGAACCTTCCAGGAACGGATGCAGCTTTAAACTTTACCTTTAAATTAAAATTTAAAAAATCCCCAAAGCTGGTTCAGTTCTGCTTCTCTGCGTGTCTGAAAATCAGAAATGGCTTTGCCATCTCATACTGCTTCTGTTTGTCCATTCTTCCTGTCTCTGTTTTCATGTTTTCATTTTTCTATGGCTATGTGGAACACATTTCTCAGTTAAGTACTTGCTTTTGAGAGTTGTTGCCATAACAACCGTTTCATTCCACGATATGCACACTATCTCTGAAATACAGAATTTCTCCTTAAAGGAGCATGTGCCACACACATCAAAGAGGAATATGGACTCATTATTTTTACATTATTTTGTGGGCAAATAGATGTTTTCCAATACATTTTTTTTTCTTTTCTAACTCGGTTTTCTTGTTCAGTGAAACTATAGGTTTTTTAAGCATTCCTATCTCATAGTATAATTTTTTGCCTGAAACCCAGAATATTAGAAGACAAGAATCTTTATTGTACTTTCTTTTCTCCAAAGGTCTGAGAGAACTCTGCTGCAGTTAATGCATTTAAAACCCATGTTATTAGACAGAAAAATTATGTAAATAAAATCCATTAAAAATGCATAGTTCTTGAAGTAAAACCTCAATTTTCCTGCATGAATTGATGGTGGAAGTAGGGAAAGGGCCAAAAATAGGTTGCTTCATTTTTAAGTATCTTGTTTTTGGTGGTCTCTGCAAGAAGCATTATGTATGCAACTGAACAGTGAGTTTTTCCAAAAAAATGCCCTACAAAACTATTCTATTTCTGAAAGGTCAGAAAAACAGAGTTCGGAATGAGATGATCTTTAAGGTCCCTTCCAACCCAGGCCATTCTGTGCCTCCATGTGCTGCTCAAACAGGAGTCCTGTGGTTTGCTCACCACAGAGGTGCAAAGCCATGAGCACCAGAGTGAATTTGGATTTATACATTGATTTCTAGGATCCTCAGGAAAGTCAAGCTTTGCACTGCAAACCCCGGGAGATCACAGCCATGAGAGCTCCAGGCCAGGGTGGATGGAGCCATGAACATCCTGCTCTGGTGGCAGACTGTCCACGGCAAGGGGGTGGAACGAGATGGGCTTGAAGTTCCCTTCCAAATCGTTCTGTGATTCTGGGATGGAGGAGGCTGTTCCTTCCAACCCCACACCCCATGACCTGCACTGCTTCCCCCACCACGGGTGACGGACACGGCCTGGCACCGCAATGTCACCATGCTCCTGCTGCATCAGTGCCAGAGCCGTCCCAGCCCTCCTGTCCCCGCACAGGAGCTGTCACATCCCTCCTGTTCCCGCACAGGAGCCGTCCCAGCCCTCCTGTCCCTGCACAGGAGCCATCCCAGCCCTCCTGTCCCTGCACAGGAGCCGTCAGGGCCCATCGCCGTCTCGCCGCGGTGACCCCGTGTCCCGCAGCATCACTGTCACGGGCAGCAGTGACACCCCTGCCCCGCCACACACCCACGGCACGGTGACACCCCAGGGCCACGTCAGCGTCAGCCCTTGTCACAGCCCCTCGCCGTGACAGGGCCATCAGCCTGCATTACCATCAGGAGGGGGAGGCTGGGGGACCCAAGAGCACGGAGCCGGCAATATTCCCGGGATCCCAAAGCCATTTAGGCTCTCTCCTCCACCAAAATCTCCCCCCAGCCACCAGCATAGCCTGCTCCCAGCCTTGGAGCAGCCAGGAGATGCAGGCTGGGAGCAGGATCTGCATCTGCAGTTCACACCACTGCATGTTTTAGCTCACGTTTACGGGCTGAGAACCGCAGGAGTGGAAGGATGTGGCAGCTAAAAATGGTGCCAGGACAGGAGCTCCTCAGCAGCTCGGAAAAGTGCTCGAAATGTGCCTTGCTCTGCAAGTGGTGGGTGCTGGGGAGGGGAGGGCAGCCAGAAAACACCTTTATTTCTGACATTGCCTGGTCCTGCTTCCAGCTCTGAGAGGAAAAGGTCCATGAATTGCTGTCCCATGCCCTGGGGAAGAAGTTGGACCAATCGTTCACTTGTGGCCTCTGCTTCCAAAACCAGCTCTGGACAGCAGTGCTGGATTTTACACAAATCATGGAGTGAGAAGAGACATGGGGGGGATGTCAGAACTCCAGGTCAGTTCTGAAGACTGGGGGAGAGCAAAATTTAAGCTCCAGGACCACAAAAATGCAGAGTAGCTGCAGCAGGAGTGTTCCCTATGCAAAATATTTCCCATGCATCAGCACAGGTGTTCTGCACCCCACACATGACTGGGGACAGATCAACCCCGTCAGTTCTGTCATGAAGCATCCCAAGGGGTTTGTGTGGTCCCTGAATGAGAGAGAGGATGGGAACCTCTCCTCCAGGAATCAGGGAACCCTCTTAGTCCCCAGGATGTGCAGAAGGTCCCATAGACACAAATGTCTGAGTCCATCAGGTAACTGGCAGTAGAAGTGTTGAGGGAGCAGAGGATGGAGGCAGAGAAAATCCAGTCATTTATCAGAAAACACAGCTTTTTAAGGGCCATACCACAGCTCACTCTGACCTGCAGCTTCTGCCAGAATCTTCTACATCACCCACAGCATCTCTCTGACTATCTGTGGACTGGAGGCCTCTGTAAGAGCCACTCGAGATCTCTGCAATGGATACAGGACAAGAGTGATGGATGTACTCTGTGAAATCAAACCTCCAGCAGGAGCTGGCTGCTGGTCCTGAGTGAGCCCCAGTGCCGCAGGCAGATCCTTCCCTGTGGCATCTTGTCCCAGGACCAGCCTCCTCCATGAGCACTGTCCACTCTCCCTGGGTGCCCTTGAGCACTCTGGCAGTCTCCAGCCCTCTGGAGGCACAGCCACGTCCTCTAGCAGCCTGGGACAGAGCCACTGCCTCCAGCAGCTCCCCGAGAGCTGCTTTGAACCCAGAACATCCCATTGATTTATTAATGAAGGGTGCTCACAAACACATGCTGGTGAGCTCCATGAAACAGCCTTTAGCTTGTGCTGATTACTCATGTTTTACATCAGCCTGATGTTTTCTAGATGCATTTCAATCAATACAATGGCCTTTTTAGCACACATTACCGCTCGTCTTTGGTTAACCAACCATCACATTTCTTCTCAAGTGCCCATTTGCATCAAACTGACCCCAAAGATGCACCAGCCCTCCTTTGACTGCCACCTGAGCTGACGAAAACGTTCCCATTTAGGTTTCAAAAATGCCTTGCACGCTCAAGCTTCCTTGCTGAGTGCTTCAGACAAGATGTTGGATGTGTTGTGTCATTCATGTCAGAGTTATTCTCCACACAACTATCCTCAAAACGGCAGCATGAATATTCAACTCACTCTTTTTTCCCCCAGACTCAACGTTTGCCTACACTACGCTTTGGGGTCAAGGCAGCTCAAAGAGGCAAATGGCAGCAGTCAGCTGAGAACAGGGGAAATATTTTGGCTGAGCACGTGTGGAGTTGTGCACTGATGTGGTTTCATCCCTCCTAGTACTCATGGTGGCCATTTCCAGGTCAGCTCAAATTTGGCCCCCAGAGCTGCTCTCATCTGCTTTGCTCAGCACCAGACAACCTCTGCTCCTGGATGCCATCCAAAGTTTTCATTGGGAAGCAATGGTTGTGGTATCTGAGTGACCTTTAGAAAAATAGTAGCAATAGAGAGATTTTTAAATTCTTTTTATGTTGGATCCTGTCTTTGAATATCCAGCAATCCTTAGGGTTTGCCATTCCAGTAGTATGTGGCAAATGGCTCTGCTCCTAAAGCAGCATAATTGTCCTTTTGATCACCATTCCAGTTAGTCCAGTCAAACCCAACCATCCTTGCCACCAACTCTGTCCTTAATGCTCCAGCTGCACTTTTATTGTTTGGGTCATCCTGGCCAAACCTGCAATTCCACATTTCCCTGGAAAGGCACAGAGGATTTTGCCTGTTTTAAAGGCCCATTCCTCGTTGGTAGTAAAACACACACTGTTAAATAACACAGCTGCTGTCTTCATTTGTTCAGGAGTGAAGAGAAATCAAACAGGGAAGGGAGGGGGAAGGGACCTTCTTGCGCTGACTCCACAGGCAGACCACAGACAAGCTTCCCAAGTCCAGTGTGTCCTTATTTAGATGCTGACTTTGGTGAATTCCTCTGGGCGTGCCCCAGCCACTGCTGAGAGCTCGTTGGCATTTATTTAGACACCGAGCATGACAGTGACAACAGGCCAAGGACAGTGCCATTCCTGCCTGGCCCTCCCACCTCCCACACTTCCTTCCCCACCAGCCACAAAGGCCACCCAAGCCCAGGGTGATTTTGCCACCAGCTGGGACACCTGGACCCTCCACATCCAGGTGCCTTTGAGCCTTGCTGGACAGAATGCCGTAGAACACAGGGAATGAGTGGAAGGGTGCTTTGGCAGCAGGATGTCTGACAGCCCCAGGCAGATGTGGTGCTTTCAGGCAGAACCTGTGCCACCACACCTTCAGAAGAGGAGCGGGTGCAACCTTAGGAACCAGTTAGACATGGGCAAGTGCCAGAGCACCATGGGCACCAACCAGTGAGTGCTTTCATCTCTGGTTTGTGGGAAGCCCATGCTGGACAGTGATCACTGCAGTTATCTCCCCTTCACAACGTCGTCTGGAATAGCAGGGGTTGTGTGATCCAGATCCAGCCACGCTCCAGTGCTGCCCCGCTGGGGAGGTGTTTGCCTTGTTTCCTGGAGTGCTTTGTTCTTCCTCATGCTCAACATTTGCCCTGGACTCAAAAACATGTTTCACACCAAACAGCCCAGAAAGCTCCTGCAGCCAGCCAACTTTTCCAGGTATCAGCATTCCCATCACTCAAATCCCCTGTAAAGACCCAGAGTTGCTCTGTCTTTGAGATCTACACAAACACACACCACTGCAGCTCCAGAGGAGCCCTGGAGCTCCAGAAACACAGGCACAGACTAGATATCTAAACACAGATATGTTCTGCCACAGAAACGGGATAGCTGAGAATTTCTAATGGATGCAGTGGGACCGATGGGAGACCCTCTCCCTCTTGACACTCTGAGGCACCATAGATTTCTGTCTTAAGGCACTTTATTCACAAACCCCTGCTTTCTTTTTGGCTTCCAGTGAGAATGTTTGAATGGGTGGTCCAGGATCTGTGGAACACCTGCACCCCACATGTGGTGGGTGCTGTGTACAAAGACCACAGGGTAGGAGTGCGGTCAAAAACTGGCCTGAGCTATGAGTGGTTTGAAAAAATATCATAGAAAACTTCGGCAACAGAAATATTCCTGCAAGTAACCTGGACTGACAGGATGAGGGTGTATTAGGGGACTATTGATTGGCCCATGAAGGACTCTGCTCCTTGCCATGAGCCCAAGGGGAGTTTCACTTCTGGCATGGCTGTTTCCAAAGTCCAGTGTAACAATGGACTGATGAGAAACTTTCTGGCCTCCTGCACTGTAAAAGCTGAGAACTGCAACAAAAAGGGAGAGGAGAAGGTGGGACAAAAAACCAACTGTGAGTATCAGTGTGTGGGACTGGGCAGGGAACTTGACTGCTACTTTTACCAGGAGTTACCAGCTCATCTAACATTTCTGAGCCAAAAAGAACTTTCTGAAAGCAGCAAAAGTGGATCTAGTTCATCATCTTGTCTCCAGCTTGTTGCTCTTCCCTGATATGAGGGAGGAGACCCTCACCTTCTCATGGACAATAGAGAGGCTGTGTTAATTATGCCTTTATTCCATGAAGACAGTGAAAAGCAAATCCAAGTCCAAATCCTAGGTGGGCGCTCAGCCTGGGGAAAACTCCCTGATCCCGCTGCTCCAGACTGGAGCTGTCACTGCATTCTGGTCAGCTGCTCCCTGTGGTTCCTGTACTGAGGTGGCTGTTCCCAACTGGCCTTTGCTCCTGGATTTGCTCTGGTCTCCGCATGGGCTCTAGTTTCATTTCCTTGGTCAGTGCTGGACGATGCTCCGTGCTGTGACAGAAATAGCTCTGCATCAGCAGTTCCTCCCTGCTGCCCTCAGCTCTGTTCTCCCGGCCAGGCAGCCCAGGAGAGGGGCTGGGGGGCTCCAGGGGAGACAAGAGAGGGTCAGAGACACTGCCTGTGCTGCAGAGCCCAGAACACAACACATCTCTTCTTTCTAGAGGCAGCACGTCAAGCCAAATTGAAGATACTACATGTAATTGCAGTTTGCTTTAGCAAAACACACTCCCAGCTGTCTGCGAGAGACATTTAAGCACTGAGTGCTCCCGATCCAAATATTAGCACATTTGTGGGATTACAGCTGCAGCCCATCCCTGATGGAAGCTTTGCACTGGCTTCAGTGGGCACCCAGGGCTGGGAGCTGGATCAGGGACATGCAGTGCCCAGGGCAGGTTAACCCCTTCTGCAGACACCAGGGGAACAGCATGGCAGCATTGTCCCTCCAAGAGGAACAGGATGGCCAGGAAGGCCACCCCAAGCCAGGAGCATTTGCCATCAGCCTGAGCACCATGGAAACTATTGGCTTTAGCAGGAAGGACCTGGTCAGCAAACCAGGAGCTCCTACAGCACCAACCAGAGGCTTTGTCATATTGAGATGAAATGGGAATATAAGGTGGGCAGCAGGAAGCTTGAGTAATTTCCCAGAATGAGATCTATCAGGTTCTGGAATAATCCCTCCAGGGAAATGGTGGCAGGTCCACACCTTTGGAAATTTAAATTAAATTAAACACAAGTCAGTGGAGAGGAATGTATTTGCAGTGCCTTTTCCAGTGTGATGGAGACAGGGAGTGTGCAGGAGGATAGTGAAGGAAACCCATGGTCCAGATTTGCAGCAGACTGCCAGAAATCGAGAGGGAAGAGGAGGGGGATAGCTGATGGATGGCAGTGCTGGGATGCAGCTCTGTCTCCTGAGGGCAAGGGCAGTTCTGTGGGACACAGCAGCTGTGCACAGTGACACTGCTGAACCACTGACCTGGCGGGTATGGACCCACCAGGGAGGATAAGCTGTGGGCACTGGGAAACAGAAAATACTGGAGACATCCACACCTGCATGGTGGTCTGAAGTGGGATGGGGAGAGAGAAGGAGATGAGACTTTGATAAAGGGAGGGAAGTGCTGAGGGAAAGGGGAGATGGTGGTGAGAACAGGAAGAGGGCCCTGAGAGTGATCACTCTGATCACTCACCCAGCCATGGTGATCTCCAGACAGGCAATGCCGGCACCAGCAACGGGCCCAAAGGAGCTGGAAACTTCCTGAATTCTGCCCAGGCCTGCCATCCTGGGAAAAGCAGGTTCCGGGAATGAGGTCCTTTTACCATCCAGTAAAACCCTCTCCTTGCTGTCTTCTGGGACTCTGTGCCCAGGAGGGGCAGAGCCAAGGGACCAGCCATGGCTGATGCTGCTTCTTCATATTCTCCTCTTCTCTTCCCATTTTTCTTGGAGAGGGAGAGTGCAAAGCCATCAAGATGAGAATTGCTGAACTTTCAAACTTTTAGGGGCTTAATGCAACCTGTTTCACCTGCTGAACATGTAGCCTGAATCTATGTTTCCAACCATAGTGAAGAATTTACTTTGGCATTGGTTTTTTGTTGAAAATAAAACTGAACTGAGGGCAGGATGTTGTCCTTAACTAGTTTGAGATGACTAATTATTAAACTCATTTTCTAAAGGTTACCGTATACAGAAAAGCAATTATACAGAGATTAAAACAAGTTCAGAAACCTGATTCATTCTGAAACTATGGTAAACCCAAATCTTGTACTATTTCTGATTTTTAATGACCTCAGGAACATTTTATTTAACTTAGATGTCAAAAGCAATCCTGAAATGAGAGATTAAATGTATTTCGTGCTTTTCTTTCCTTTTTTTTTTTTTTTCCTTCCCCCTACATAGCACAGTGCACAAATTTCCAGTGCTAATTCTGTTAGTGGATAGGCTGGCAGGAAAGCTGTGCATGGAGAGAGGATCCTGGTTAACCCCTGGCTGGCTGCACTCCTTTGAGACACTCTTGGCTGGGGAATGGGCGCCTTGGGATGCAGCCCCATAATCCCCACCCTCCATCAGAGCTGTGCTTTGGGGTGTGGGGGTGAGAGCAAAGAGGGTCTAATAATGTTGTTTCTCCTCAGGGCTGCTCTCCACTTGTTCTGGCCCTGACACAGTGACCCCGAATCCTCCCCTGGAGGCTTTTGCTCATGTGGATTATCTGTAAAAAAAAAGAAAAAAAAAAATCGTTTGTTTGGTTTTGTCAGCTCCTCTGATCCCAGTCCCTCAGGGGCATCCTGCCCCAGGGTGCTGGCACTGAGCAGTACCAAATCTTGGGTCTTCTCTGCCAGTAGCTGCTCTGGGGCATGGGGCAAGGGGAAAATGCCCATTTTTAAGTAAGCAGAAGAACTCCCCTGACCTGAGGACAGGTCAACCTGAGATACTGTATACACATGTACCATTTTTGCTTTTGTGGTGTCTGCCTCTGACCACTGAGATGGACCCTCCATCCCAGTCCTTGGGGACATTCCTGGGACTTTAACATCAGTCAGGTCATATTGAAGTAAATCTCAGCTCATCCAAGTTGTGAATATGAGTGCAAGAGGCAGAAAGAATACATTTTGGAAAGATTCTGGGAAAAATATCACCTTGCTTTTGTTTCTTGTCTTAATTTGTTCCATAGGGGGGGAAAATGAGTAAAAGGGACTTAGGACTGAGCATTTGGGTTTGGCCTTCTGACAGAACATGAAGTTGTACTCCTGGACATCCCTGTTTCCCTCATGCTGGCCAAAGACAGAAGTTGTTACCCACAGGAGCAACGCCGGTCTCATTTTCTGTCTCCTAAAGATAAAGGGAGCCAAGCAATAAACAAGGTTTTTAAAAACACCAACTGCAGGTGAAGAGTTCCCAAAATACAGCTGTACTATCAAGGAGCTCATACAGCAAAACACTCCCCCCTCACTGCCCTTCAGAGGCCAGTGCCACCCTCCCCGGCTCATCCCCCTCTCTGCCCTCATCCCCCATTGCGGAAGAGGCACCCCACATGGATCTGGGAATGGCAAATTTGGGCTAAATGCACCGATTTTGGGCAGAGTTTGAAAGCTGCATGTTCCATTTTGGCATGCACTAACCAAAGTCTCTGCTGTTATCGCGTCGAAACCACCTCGTATGGAGAGAGGAGTCTCAATTTGCTGCTGCTGCTGCTCACATTAAGGGGAAAACTTGTGTGAAACAACATGAAACACTCTATCTTCAGTTCAACCAGGCGTTGCAGTGGGCTTCCCTTTTTCCTCAGGAACTGATTTCACTTTTCAGGGCCATCCAAACCTCGCTGTTTGCAGCCACAGAGGGTTTGTTAGCCCAGCTCCAGCCCGGGGCTCTGGGCTGCACCAGCCTGGTGTCCAGGTGGCAGTGGCACAGGCACAGGAAGCTATGAGACCTGCTCTGCACCACAGCGTCCCACCTGTCCCCAAGGACACCCAGTGGGTGTGCCTGCCTGGCTCTGCAGGGCTGGAGAAGAGGTCCCATGCCCAAGCCATGACAGCACAGCAGGATTTTCCAAGGTTTTCCAGGATTACGCAGTGCTCATAGCTGGAAGAGTTTACCCATCCCTCCGAGGACAGCCACCTGCCCTGCCCTGGCCACCATCTGCTGTGCGACAGGGCTTCATCCCGCAGGAAACACGGTCCTCCCGATGGCTGGGGATCAGTGCACCGGCAGCTTAATTCAAGGTGCACACTGGCCTCTAGTGGGCACAGGCAAATCCTCTGTGATGGCAACTCCGGGGCTGTCACAGCAATGGAGCACAGCACAAATGATATTAGTTCCTTAAAAATATATATATAAAAATAAATATTACATATATACACGCTCATATATGCCTGTTCGTGCTTTATATAGACACACACATATGTCTGGTTTTTAATGTATTTCTATACACACAAATATCTATTTGCCTATGCATTTATGTATACACACATATACACGACTTGTTATTCTATGGATGTCATACCTAGCCCGGTGCTGCCTTGCACTGGATTTCTCTCTCATCTCAAACTTCATGAGCTTCTGTATTGTCCCTTTCTAGCAGAACCAAACCAGCTCCCTGTGAAGCTGAGCCATGGAATTAAAATCCAGCGGCTTGGTGGTGCTTTGGGGAATCTATGGACACCACACATTGACTGATGGCTCCTGCTGGGTTCAAATGGGCTGGAATCCAGAAAGAAGAGTGACAAAACTGGGGGGGAAAGTCGTCTTGAGGCTTTGGGATCAAAACCAGCTCCTCTATGAAAATTCTGGTGGGAGAAAAGTTGGTTTGGGCACACAGGGCAGGTGGACCTTTGGTCCATCAGAGGTGTCTGACCAAGCAGATCCCAAAAGTGGGAGCTCTACTGAGCTTGAGGAGGAAGGACATCCTGACTGGGCTCCAAGGGAAAGCCAAAGGCCTGGACTTGTTTCTCCTGAAATAAGTAGTACATGAGTGGATTTGCTTGGTTCAGTGGCAGATCTGAGGGGGAGCACAGGCAGATCCCACCCTGCCTGTGGAACCTCCTGCTGTGCTCAGGTGAGGAGAGCAGGGCAAGCTGCCCGTGAGGCCCACTGGGAAGGAAGAAATTCCCAAGATCCAGCCTTGGGGAATCTGATTGCCCAACAGCTGACAGAGCCCCATCTCAGGGCTGGAAGGATAATTTGGTTTAAAAGGGATCCTTGAAAGTCTTCTAGGGCAGCCTCCAGAGACCTCTCTCTGCTGATAGATCCAGCACTGATGATGGTTGTATTTGTTAATGGAGATGGGCCTTTAAGCTATTCAATCCCTGGGCCAGGACACAGAATCTCCTGGAGAGCCAGGACAGGGGCAAGAGCCCCCCAGCACTGCCCTCTGCTCTGCTGAGCTTCATTAGCTCCTGCCCTCCTGCTCAACCTCCAAAGGATTGCCTCCTTCCCAAGGGGACCTGATCCTTCATTCCTCTTCCCTTCCAGATCCCAGGGCATAACAAATGTGCCACACTTTCAAATACGTTTTTTTGCCTCCCCCAGCCCTCTCACTGGGTAGGTGCCACCTTCAGCACCCATCTGACCTGCCCCAGTTACCCTCACTGGGAGGTGCTCAGCTGGGATGGGTGTCCTGGCTGAGCCCGCCTGGAGCTGCTGGGGCAGCTCTGCAGAGCATCAGGGCACAAACATCAGATCCACCACCGCTGAGCGAGTGGGGAAAGGGCCACAGACAGCCCCAAAACCCTGCTGGTCCTTACTTCTCCAGGCTGCTCTGGCCATCAGTGCATTTGTGCCACTTGATCCATAGACAGCGTGACACGGGGCAGCCCCCACAGGGAGGAAAGGAGCCACTCATGAGCTAAGGAATCACAGCAGCTATCAAACAGCCACCTTATCTGCTAGGCATGGGAAAGGGGAGATGTACTGACTGAAGGATGACAGAAAAAAGGAAAGAGTGAAGAAAGAAGGAGGAGAAAGAGAGAGGAGAGGAGAGGAGAGGAGAGGAGAGGAGAGGAGAGGAGAGGAGAGGAGAGGAGAGGAGAGGAGAGGAGAGGAGAGGAGAGGAGAGGAGAGGAGAGGAGAGGAGAGGAGAGGAGAGGAGAGGAGAGGAGAGGAGAGGAGAGGAGAGGAGAGGAGAGGAGAGGAGAGGAGAGGAGAGGAGAGGAGAGGAGAGGAGAGGAGAGGAGAGGAGAGGAGAGGAGAGGAGAGGAGAGGAGAGGAGAGGAGAGGAGAGGAGAGGAGAGGAGAGGAGAGGAGAGGAGAGGAGAGGAGAGGAGAGGAGAGGAGAGGAGAGGAGAGGAGAGGAGAGGAGAGGAGAGGAGAGGAGAGGAGAGGAGAGGAGAGGAGAGGAGAGGAGAGGAGAGGAGAGGAGAGGAGGAAAGAGATGGGAAAAGAATTCCAAATGGTGCTTAGAGGTATATAGACATCCATATTTCTCGCACTTATGGATCCTTCGGGTTTCCTCTGGTTGTCTTCCTTTAAACCACATCCATATCACTTTGTGCTTTTCCCTGCAAACACCAGGACACAAAGGTGATACAGAATAAAAACTGAATCTTTGTAGTGCATGTCAGCTCTGAGACTTTAGCTGGTTCACAAACCAGCTGTACTTCAGATGAACTGAAGATTTCCCCACCTGAGAGTTTTGTACAAAAACATTCACAAAGCTCCACTGGAAGAACTTTTTCTAACTGTATAGATGATTTTTTGGCACAAGTGGAGCTTCAGGAGTTTCAGCTATAAGCAAAATATTGGTCCCAGGTGATACATCAGACAGTGATCTGCAAAACTGCTGCAAACCTCCTAAAAGGCCACAAGAGACAGCAGATAAAAATCTGTGGGTGTCTATTATCTGATGACTAATAAATGTTGATCAAAATGTCTGTAATTCTCACAGTGAGAATACGCACTGGCAAACTCAGATGTTGCTCAGCTCAACACAAAGGTCTCCTTCCCACCACCCCGGTGGGGGAACCATGCAAGGAGGGCTGTGGGATTTACTGGAAGGGTTGGATTGTCAGAGAATCGTGGAACCATTTAGGTTGGAAAGGCCTCTAAGATCATCCAGTCCAACCATTCCCCCAGAATCGCCAAGGCCACCACCAACCCATGTCCCCAAGGGCCACATCCACAGGGCTTTTGAACCCCTGAAGGGATGGGGACTCCACCACGGTCCAGAGCAGTGCTTGACAACCCTTGCTGTGCAGAAATTTGTCCTAATCTCCAATACAAACCTCTCCTATCTTAAGGCTATTTCCTCTCACCTTATCCCTTGTTCCCTGGGTCACCTGGCTGTCCCCTCCTGGCAGGGAGTTGTGCAGAGCCAGGAGGTCCCCCCTGAGCCTCCTTTTCTCCAGGCTGAGCCCCTTTCCCAGCTCCCTCAGCCTCTCCCCCTATGTTTGTTTAACAAAAATAATTGTCTTTCAATAGTTTTGTTTCAATGGTGCATTTCGTATTACAGCTCATGCTGACAAGGACCAGAAGAGTCACCCAAGACTTGGAGATGCCGCCAGGAGGCAAAACACCACGAGATCAACCATTCCCACTTGGTCCTCCCTTCTCCCTGTTGTGGGAATCCTGGTAGGAACTTCCCACCTTCAAGTCTTTGGGCAAGTTTACTTGAAATTAGTCATGAGCTCTAAAAGCTGCGTGGGACTCACAACCAGATGGCAGAAAGACAGAAAGGCAGAAAGGCAGAAAGACAGAAAGGCAGCAAACATGATCCATGACATGGATCATGACCCCAGGCTCTAACCCCACCAGTGGGGAGGAGAGGACAGCAGAACAAGGCCAGACAGGGAGATCCATCAGGAAATGTACCTGATTGCTCAGAGAAGCTGTGGATGACCCATCCCTGGGACCACTCAAGATCAGGTTGGACGTGGCTCTGAGCAACCTGGTCCAGTTGAAGATGTTCCTGCCCACTGCAGGATGAGTTTTTATGTCCCTTCAAACCTAAATCAGTCTGGGATTCTGTGAAATAAGAAAGGCTCTGAAAAAACAAAGGAATTCCAGGCTTCCTTCAGAAACAGCTCCAGGATCTCCAGGGCAGGGAAGGGGCTGGAGCAAACTTAGACAAACATGGAGAAATAAGATTTTCTCTGGACCCTTCATCCTACAGGATGAGAAGCCAAAGCAGAGGGGCAGAGTGAAAGGATCACCAAGGACAACCTGATCCCAGCATTAATTCCCTCTCTAACACAAGAAGCAAACCTGAGGTCCCTATCACGTTGCTGCTGTAAATATTTCTGCTTAGCAGCCAACATCAAAATGAACACAAGTTCTCCTTTCAGGCCCAGCAAGGACAGGGTTTTTCCCCCCACCGAATAGAACAAAAAACAAAATCAGGGAATGTTTTGACTCCCTTTGTAACATTTTGACTTCCACTGAAGAAACTCCCTTGGGTGCCTGGACATTATTTACCATTGAAAATGGTTTTTGTGCCTTTGTAGTTTGAGTTCTCCCAGGCAGGTGCCATCTCAAAATAAAAGTGGGAAAATTCTGTTTTGGAGCTTTTCAATTGATTTTTTTCTTCTTTTTTCTTTTTTTGTCAACTACCAAGTGAAACATTTTGTTCAAAAAAAAAAAAGCCTAAACAAAATATTTTGACATTTTCAAAATGTTCTCTTGTTCCCTTTAGCCAAAACACGTTGCTATATTCAAAGCAAATTCACAGATCACTTCAACCCTTCCAAAATGCTCTGGGTTTTCTGAACTGCACATTAATGGAGAGATAATCCTGCAGCCACAGAGGCTGAGCGAGGGGCAGGGAGCATGAGGGGAACTGAGATGGGCTTTGAGGAGTCAGAGAGGGAAAAATGAGGGAGGCAACAGCTTGGGGGTGCCAGGAGGAGGTGGGAGAAGCTGGGAGAGGATGAGCAGCTCACAGAGAGGGAAGGAGTCAGAGGGCTGAGCAGCTCCATGGCTGTGGGTGACGAGGTTCATGAGGTGGCTTAGGGGCAGAGAAACCTGCCCAAAACAGGGCCAGACACAGCTTTTGTGCCCACCACCTGTGCTACAGCTGCTGCAGGGAAGGGGAAGACCCATCCCTGCTCCCTACCAGGCCGTGCAGACACTCAGATGTGCCCCCAGGCTGAGAGCCCCTTCCTCCTGACACCCCAAAACTCCTGCAGAAGAGCTCTGCTCACAGCTTTTCCCTGCGGAGAAACAGGAGGAAAAACGAAATACCCACATCTGAAAGGCTCCAGTGATTCTGTTTACTGGCAGCCCTGCCCTGCTGCTGCCCAGAGACTGTGTCAGTGGAAAGAACCCAGCCACCAGCAGCACGGGGAGCTGCTCCCACCTCTCCCTGCTGGAGCTGGTCCAGGGTGGAAGGGGCCCTGGGATGCCGTGGGAGAGGGATGCAGAGGGATGGGCACCATGCACTCCGTGTCCTCCTCCTCTCCAGGCTGGCCAGGACTGGGGGCGTCACTTGGGCTGGACATTCCCTGCAGAAGCGCTCTCCAGCCCTCAGGGCTGGCGGAGCTGTGGGGCAGCTGCTGTGGGGCTCAGCTACCCCTGCCAGCCAGGAGAGGAGGCAAACCCAGCGCCTGGATTCAGGAGAGAGGCAGCTGCAGAGCATGTGCCCTTCTGGGTGCCATCCGAGCCTGTTTCCATGGCAAAGAGAGAAGCAGGGAACGTGCTATCGGCACCATCAGCCATGGGCTGACGCCTCGTTATGCCCGTATTTCCTGTTATTTCAGCAGAGTTACACGCGGATTCACGGCTGAATCACGGGGTTCATGACCTTTGCAGGTACTCGGGTGCTGGGGACACTGTGGGCGGCTGCTATAATTAGTGACTAATTTGGTGAATTCAGCAGCACAAGGTTCCCATCACCCTGGCACGGCAGGTGCCAGCAGGCCAGGAGCAGGCCTCGTGGCAGCTTGGTCGCAATCCCACACGGGTGGCCCTGGTTTGCAGCACAGCTGTAAAAAAAGGATGGGAAGGTGCTGTAGGACCCGTGTCCAGACCCACAACAGACATCCCGAGCTCTATCCCCATCCCACGGAGCTGTCCCGCCCCAACACACAGCATGCAGTGATGACGGTCTGTAGACTCACACATCATCCATGTGTCCCCCAAAAAACAGCCCGTGATGGAGAAACCCCTGTGCCTGCAGCAGCAGGAAAAACAGGAATGCTGAGAGGAAGGCAAAAAAATGGAGTTTGAGGGAAACTGTGGAAGGATGGGGTTTGTTTGATGTTTTCAGCATCACACCAGTGGAAGGTGTTCTGGGAGCTCAGCACAGGGGCCTGGCCTCATCCCAGGGTGCCTAATGAAGGTGACCCAAACTGGGAGCAGCAAAGCAAAGATTTGGAGAATTCTGGTGAGATGTCTCAGTCTGAAGGCAATTCCAGGCTGGCCAAGCTAGATAACAGCTCTGCTCTTAGCCTTCTTCTGGTACTGGTCAGGAGCCAAGCCATGACCAGGTGGGACATTCTCAGAAGCTTTAAAGGGACCCACATTTTAAAAAAAGCAGAGCAGCCCTCCACCCCTACCCTCCACCACCTCTCCGGAGCTGCCTGGGACCATTGGTGTCTTCCTCATAACCCAGCATGGTGTGGGGTCTTCTGGGCAGGACTCGGCATCTCCCCACCTTGACCATGCTGCTACAAGGCCAGTTTTCCCAGCAGAAGTTTTGGCCCAGCAGTTTATCCTCCCATCAGCAGCACAAAGCTGCACAGATGGAGGATTTCAAGGGGAAATTATTTAGATAAGAGATTATCAGGTATACCTCGATGTCAGCTGAGCTTATGGGCTTAATGCAGAATGATGAATCACCCATCCAAACACATATTATTTTCCCTGGAGGCATTGTCCTGTGAAATTTATTTCCCACTGAAGGGCCTTGTAAATAATTTGTAGCAAATAAACCACGGTAGTTCCAACCCTACATGTTCTAAAATCTGGACTCGTGTCTGAAGACTGGCCTAAAAGCTGTGGGGTCTTTCCCTTCTACCAGTTTCAGGAGATGGACTTTTCTCTGCTTTCTGGCCTTTTTCTGCTCGCCCACCCATTTTCCAAACTGCCCTCTCCACTCCTCACTCCTGGCTGTGTGTTCTGCATTCATTTCTCCATTCCCGTGGTGCTGGAGGACACAATTTACCCAAAAGCATTTGCAAGCCCAGGCATTGAATCACTCCCAGCAGCAGCAGCAAGAGCTGCTGGTGGGGTTTGGAAGGCAGGGATTTTGCCTGATGGGGAACAGTGCACAGAAGCACACATTCCATGGCAGCTCTCTGCCACTGGCTTTCTCCAATCAGCAGTGGATTTGCTGGGGTTGTCCAGGACAGGCTGTGTTGTCTCTTTGGCTCAAGCCATTTTTTGAGGCTCTGTGGGGTGATTTTGGCAATGATTCCATTCTCCGTTCTCCACTCCAGAGAGTGGATGCAGAGAGACTTGTGTCCCAAGCATGGCTGAAGGATAGCAGACAGGTTCCTCGCTGGGGTGTTCTCCACCCTCTGCCTGGGGACAATCCTGACCACTGGCTCCTTTCCCACTGCTCCATCTCACCCCAGCTTGATGCTCTCCTCTCTTTCTGCCTCTTGGAGCTTCATTTGGAGTTAGGCATTCATTGAGTTGGACTTGATGATCCCTGTATGTCCCTTCCAACTCAGGGTATTCTGGTTCCATGATTTCTGAGCACCTTTTCTTGGTGTCCTTTTCAGCCATCCTTCCCAGCAGAGGAATCCTCACTCCCACCTTTTGGAACAACCATGAACCTGATGGCCAGAAATCAGCCTGGGCCTCCACTGCCCTCCAGTGCAGCAGATCCTTTGGCCACCTCCACAAACAGCTTACAACTTTTTGGGGCATCAACATCCACCTCTCCTTGAAACAAGCTGGTGGAGGAGACCCTCTCCAGAGCAACTCTCTCTGGAGCAATGGTTGTGACAGGAGATGTAACAGGAAATGGCTCACAGCAGGACCAGGGCCCCTTGCAACCAGCCTCAGGGCCTGAGGAGTTTTCTGAAATACTGAAGATCATGGGTGCTGCAACAGCAGATTTTCACCTTTCAGTGGACATTAGGGGGGAATAATTTGTGCTGAGCAAATTCTGCAGCAGTTGCTGCCCCATATCTGATCATCTCCCGCGATAGGAGCTCGGCCCTATCTGATCCAGCAGTTATTGAAAACTCAGCTGAGTGTGACTGGGATCATTTTTCAGGGTTTTCATGTTGCTCTTTAACCACGGTGAAAATTAAAGAGCCAACAGTGGAACGGGAGAAAGCGCTGTACTTTCACTATGACACTTTCTGGTAATGAGATATTTATTAATGTTCATTTCTTCTGAAAGGAAACAAACCAAACCCAATCCCTTATCTCTCTCTCGGTGTTTAAGTTATGAGTAACACGGGAAGCTTTTAGGCCATGAGACAGCAAATACACCCTGCTTGGGAGCCTGTGGGTGTAGGAGATGCAGTGATAAAGCCAAGATAGATCAAATCACTCCCATTTACCTAGAGCTTTTTGCAACTCTTGAAATGAAGGAGGGATTGAAAGATGCTTTGTCTTTTTTATGAGAAAAGCAGCTGTGATTTAGCAGTTTAATCACTTTTGTCACAAAGAAATGCAAAACAAAGCCCATCACCAGGATAGACTTTTTTTTTTTTTTTTCAAAGCTGTGTTTTGTTTCCTATCAGTAAGAAATGATTTTAAATGCTAATGGTGGGCTGAGATAGACACATAGGAAGCAAAGTCATTGCTTATACAGCAGCCAGGCACAGATCAGCTCTCTGAAGCTGCCATCCCACTAAGGGCTTAGCAATGGCGTTCATGGTCAAACTGCAGATTTGGGGTGCTCAGCAGGTTGCCACAGGCAGCTGGCTGACCTGGGGGTGATTTGGAACTAGCCACATAACCAGGAGCTGCCTTAGCACCTTGCAGGGTTTGGCTCACAGGTTTTTGCCTTCAGGTGACTTCTGAACAACCTTATTGAACCTGCAGCAGGGCAGGCCTGGCTGCTGCAGCTCCCCCACGCTCACACCTGGCACTCACCACCCGGGTTCTGTCAGCCCCGGCTCCCTCCCACGCTCCGGACTTGCAAACTCCTCACTGCTCCACACACGGGCCCTGGGCTGCGAGGAGATGAGTTTCTTAAGAAGAAGTAATTATTTCCTTTGTCATTATGATCACGCTCATGTGATTTATTAGCAGGGATGGAAACTTCACAGAGTTCTGCCAAGGAAGCTGTGGGTCTCACCAAACCCTGCTGGCACTGCTCCCACCCCAATCGCAGCTCCCTTTGCCAGGTGATTTCCCAGCTGCCCAGCCCCAGCTCCTCACAAGAATCACAGAATGGTTTGGGTTGGAGGGAACCTTCCAGACCATCATGTTCCAAGCCCCTGTCATGGGCAGGGACACCTTCCACAGCCCAGGTTGCTCCAAGTCCCATCCTACCTGGCCTTGGACACTTTCAGTGATGGGAAGTACTTTGGGATCTTTGTCTTATACCTTCCTATTCCCTCTTCCTCACTGCAGCCCAGCTCTCCCAGTACTTGGGAATGAGGGGGAAATGCAGGAGAATCCATTTCCCAGCCTTGGTTGGTGTAGATGGGAGATGCAAAACAACCCCTGACCTCCATTTGGGCTGTCTGCTAGATGAGATTTCTCCAAAAGTTTGTGGTAAAGCAAGATTTAGGGTACATTATCCCCAAAGCAAAATGGCCATCTGTTCCCAGGCCCCAAACCCTTGCTAAGCCTTCCCAAAGAAAGGGCCACTACATCGTGATGATTCTGTGATACATCTTATGGTTTTACACCTTAAAAATGGTAATCAAAGGATCCAAAGCTCACATGCTGCTGCCAACCTGGACAAGAGGGGTTATACAAGATTTGGAAGCTTTGTTTCCTCAGGAGCCGTTTTTAATTTCCTATTTGCTGGCTTTGATGTATGACTGCATTTCCCAGTGTCAGGCTGTGGCAGTGCAGGAAAAAGGTCTTGTGCTGGAGAGCACAAGGGGTGATGGCTTCCCACTGCCAGAGGGCAGGGTTAGATGGGATTTCAGGGAGAAGTCCTTCCCTGTGAGGGTGGTGAGGCCCTGGCACAGGGTGCCCAGAGAAGCTGTGGCTGCCCCTGGATCCCTGGCAGTGTCCAAGGCCAGGCTGGACAGGGGTTGGAGCCACCTGGGATAGTGGAAGGTGTCCCTGCCCATGGCAGGGAGTGGAACCAGATGGGCTTTAATGTCTCTTCCAACCCAAACCATTCTGTGATTCTAAGACTCAAGACAAAGCCTGGAAAGGAAAAAGTCTACATGGAGCTATGGAGAAGCACTTCTTCTGAGTGAGCTCTGGGGCTTCGCAACCCGGACACTCACTGAGTAGGTCAACAGCCTCCAAATCACTCAGGCAGAGGCACTGCATGGTTGGTCTTATGGAGAAAAGTCTTCCCACATGGCCTGCACCAGCATCCCAGCCAGGAGACACATGGTGTTCCCATGTCCTACCATGGCTGCACATCCATCCCAGCCCCTGAGGTGGGGAAAAATACAGGCAGGAGCCAGTAAATGAGCATTTGCCCTCCTTAATGATACAAATGGGGAGTGGTGAGTGGAGACTGGGAGACTCACACTTCAGGGAGGGGTGGATGGGAGGGAGTCTCCCAGAGGATGTGGGGAAACACCACACAAGGAACACCAGCTCCCAGCTGGCTCTGGAAAAGAAGACAGCAAGGGTGAGAAGGCAAGAGCCAGCTTGGCCAGGAAGGACAGGTCCTGCTTCTCATGAGAACCTTCAGAAAGCCACGTTTCCACCGCAGCCCTGAGAGTGGGAACGTGTTTGCAGCCACAGCCAGCACTGCAGAGCGGGGTGACTGCTCCTCACTCGCCTCTGGAGCACAGGCACCTCTGATCTCGGGGGCAGTGCCGGCATTTCCAACACCACAGCAGTGACAGACAGCAGTTGTGAGATGAGCTGGCCCTTCACCTCGCAGCCCTGGCTGCACCTCTGCTGGCAGCACGGCTGGAGGCCACGGGGTGCTTCTGGGGCAAACTGGGCAGTTCAGGTGACACCAGCAGACCCTAAAAAGCCACAGCTCCAGCCCCTGTGAGGGGGCAAACCTCAGGCTGGGCTGCTGCACCTCTCGGCTGGTGCTCCGCATCCACCCCACAGGCCCCACACCAGGCAGCACGGGCACTCATGTCCATGATGATCTCGTGCCATCCCAACATTACTTAAAACTTCAAGACATGTGGCAGTGCCTGGAGAAGGCACTGATGTACCATGAACCTGCACTGCTTTGGCCAGTGGCTCCCAGGAGTTTTCTTTGGTTCCCTAAACCCAGTGACCAGATCCAAGGGACTGGCATGAAGCTGTGGGATTAGGGTGGATTTCAGGGAAAGGTTCTTCCCCAGAGGTGCTGGCACTGCCCAGGCTCCCTAGGGAATGGTTCCGGCCCCGAGGCTGCCAGAGCTCCAGGAGCCTTTGGACAGCGCTGCCAGGGATGCCCAGGGTGGGGTTGTTGGGGTGTCTGTGCAGGGACAGGGGCTGGGCTGGGTGATCCTGTGGGTCCCTCCCAGCTCAGGATATTCTCTAATTCTGTGATTCTATCTCAGTCCAGGTGATGCCATCCAGTTAAAGATCTCAGCTGTCATGTCACTAACAAAAATGAAATTTGAAAAGATCTTGGGCCCTTTAAGTCTCTGAAACAAGGAGGAAAACAGACAGAGCTCAAAAGTTTTAGAGCCTTATAATTTTGCAGCCCATGTCCTGACCACTGTGCCCTGCTGGGCCCTCAAACCTAACACAGGGATCATTTATCATCTGCTGCACAGACTAGTGAGGACGCTTGCAGAGGACAATTTGAGCTTTCCTTGACTGCAGGTTAAAAGATTTCTCCCTAATCTGCAAAAGAAATCTCTCAGAGTGTTTTTCATTGGATTTTTTTTCTATTTTCAGAAAGCAGAGGGAAGTTCCACAATTTCCAAAAGGTCATATTTTCCCCTTTCAGCTATGAAAGCAGCTCTTTCAGCCGTATGCATGTGCAAAAATTCAGAAAGTGTGTGTTGGTACAAGGTATTACCCACAAAGACTTGTTTGATTAAAACATAGATAAGCATAATCTGAATTTTAACTAGCTTTCACTAGATTCACTACATTTTTGACTGTATGATACATGAAGATGTTCTCCAAGATGCTTTTAAATACGCAAGCACGGTCCTGTAAACTTCTAACCCATTTCTATTGTTAACCTTCATTGAGTTTTATTACACCACCAACAAAAAATCCCAATAAAAAACCCCACCAGAAAAAAAAAAAAAAAAAAAAAAAAAAAAAAAAAAAACCAAAAAAAACAAGAAAGTGGAAAAGACAGGAAATAAGCCCAAACAACCAGGTCTCAAAATGAGTAAAATTCAACTCAGACTTGTTGGCAAGAATCCTGTTGAACTTGGTCCCAAAGCTGCAGGGCATTGTTGTGGTAGGGTGGTACCTTGTTATTGTTATTTGCCTCTTGGTGCTCATCCAATTTACGAGAAATCTCAACTGCAAAGCTGAGGTGCACAAGCCACAGCTCTGAGATGTTTGACGTGGAAAAGCAGGTGTGATGCAGGCTGTAATGGGGGCTCGTGAGGCTACAGCTGATCAGTGATAAATTATGTACAACTTTGAAATGCATTTTATCCTCAAAACACTGTAGGAAAGATACAAGAGAAGGTGCAGTGCCCCCAGTGACTGTGGCATCCTCTACCCACCCTGAGCCGCAGATAAGGGTGCCATGATTGGGGGCTGGATGTCCCTTTGGATCACTGCTGGTTTCTTCTTTGCACATCACTAAAAAAAAAAAAAGGGGGGGGGGTTGGGTTCAGGAGTTGGCTTTGTCCTGCACTCAGTCACTCAGTGGACATCAGCCTTCAGAGCTCAGAAGCTCTGCTGTCACACTGATGAACAGGAACCTGTTTTAGCAGAGCTGAGAGGTCACTGCAGGGAGTTTTGCACTGCCAGCCTGTCATTTTCCCATCTGGGAGCCTGTCCTTTTGGAATCCACTGCCACCGTGTCACCTCACTGCCTCAGAGGAGCTCCACAGCTGGAGTGGTGACTGGTGCTTCATAACACACATTTTGTCTGGCATGAAAACGGAGCCAGCACTCACCTGCAAGGCTCTCTAGAAGGCTCTAAATAACATTAGCAGAGAAAAAAAATAAATATCATAGATATAAATATCATCTTCAAATAAGAGAACAAAGAGCCCTCCAGCCCACTGACATTTGAGTGTTCAGACAGCAGCAGCAGAGCTGCCATGAAAACTGTCCTCTCATGACATGGACACTACTGGACCACTTGCAGCAATTGTTAATAAAGACACACAGATTTCCTTTAAAATTATTTCTGTGTTGGCAGCTGTGTCAGCTGCAGCACTGTGGTCATTCCTGTGCCCGCAGCCAGTACCAGAACGGGATTTTTCCTGGGAGGAGAGGAGAGCAGAGTACCAAGGAACCACAAAATCTCAGGATAGATCGGGTTGGAAAAGACCACAGGGACACATCTGGTGCCACCTCCCTGCTCAGGCAGGGCCATCCCAGAGCACAGGGCACAGGATTGAATGCAGAGGGCTCTGGAACATCCCCGGGGAGGAGCCCCCACAGCCTCTCTGGGCTCTGCTCAGGGCTGGGCACTGCCCAGGGCAGGAGTTGTGCCCCTGTGCAGGGGAATTGCTGGGCTCAGCCCTGCCCGGGGCTCTGGGGCCATTGCTGGGCCTGGAGCAGAGCCTGGGGCTGCCCTGCCCTCCCTGCACACAGGGACACACAGGGACAGACATGGGGACACACAGGGACAGACAGGGGGACAGACGTGGGGACACACGGGGACACACAGGGACACACAGGGACAGACAGGGGGACAGACGTGGGGACACACAGGGACAGACAGGGGGACACACATGGGGACACACAGGGACACACAGGGACAGACATGGGGACACACAGGGACACACGGGGACACCCAGGGCTGAGGGCCCCTCTCATTGGGGCTCCTCTCCAGGCTGAGCAGCCCCAGCTCCCTCAGCCTTTCCCGGGCACGGAGATGCTCCAGGCCCTTCCTCAGCTCCAGGAGCACCTGCCCCTGCTGTGCTGAGGATCCAGGGCTGGGCACAGCACCCAAAGGTGTCCCCAGGGCTGGGCACAGCACCCAAAGGTGTCCCCAGGGCTGGACACAGCACCCAGAGATGTCCCCAGGGCTGGGCACAGCACCCAGAGGTGCCCCCAGGGCTGGACACGGCACCCAGAGATGTCCCCAGGGCTGGACACGGCACCCAGAGGTGCCCCCAGGACTGGGCACAGCACCCAGAGGTGCCCCCAGGACTGGGCACAGCACCCAGAGGTGTCCCCAGGGCTGGGCACAGCACCCAGAGGTGTCCCCAGGGCTGGACACGGCACCCAGAGGTGTCCCCAGGGCTGGGCACAGGGGCAGGATCACATCCCCTGATGGCACAGCAGAAGCAGTGGCTGTCCCAGGGCCCCAGAGCAGCCCGGGGTGCTGAGCCCAGAGGGACACAGGCAGCAGCAGAGACGTCTTTGCCTGTGCTGGACATGGATGGACACCCACGGTGCAGTGACAGTGGTGGGGTTGTGTCTCACAGCCCTGTGCAGAGGGACAGGAGCTCTCTGGGCACACGGAGCAGGCACACAGGGGTTGCAAAGCTGCCTCAAAACAGTTCTGGTTGACTGTGTAGGGAGCAGGTGGTTAGTCACCAAATCCTGCTCTGAAAAGCCACTGCCAGTGAAAACATTCTTGATTTTTATCAATAATCCCAAACTAACAATTGAAAACTGAAAGTTTTGCTTTTAAAGCAAAGTTGCCATTGTTTCAGTTCTTGACAAACCACTAAACATTTGCCAGAGAGGTTTCAACAAAAACACCTTGGCTAGCACTTCATTTTCTGGTTGGAATATCTGTCCAGGCTGCCCCAGATGTGGCCAGTGTGGGGTTGGGTCTCCCCGTCAAAAGTTGTCCTTGTCCACAGCTTTTACCAGGATGCAAAAGGGGACATCAAAATGTCCCTGTGGTCCTCCTGGGAGAGGAGAGGAGAGGAGAGGAGAGGAGAGGAGAGGAGAGGAGAGGAGAGGAGAGGAGAGGAGAGGAGAGGAGAGGAGAGGAGAGGAGAGGAGAGGAGAGGAGAGGAGAGGAGAGGAGAGGAGAGGAGAGGAGAGGAGAGGAGAGGAGAGGAGAGGAGAGGAGAGGAGAGGAGAGGAGAGGAGAGGAGAGGAGAGGAGAGGAGAGGAGAGGTCCCCACCATCTCCTTTCACACTGCAGGAGGGGAAGAACAGCTCTGTGAGGATGAGTGCCAGGACAGGGTCAGGAGCCACCTGCTCACCTGCAGAGTGAAGCTTTTAAGGAAATCATCTTGCTGCTGGAATGCTTCTCATCAATCATGGATGAGACACTGAAAATGCCATTATGAAGATCCCCAGGAAAGGAGGCCAGGACCTCAGCAGGAGGAGGTTATTCAGTGTGTGTGTGTGCAGAGAAGGGGATGTAAGTTTTGAAGGCACTGAGTGCCAACAGCATGGACAAAAAAAAGCAGGTGTTTATTGCAGAAAACCCAGCTGGGAATTCTCTCCCAGGCAATTGATGAAGAGGTGACAGAGCCTGGGCTGCATTTTGGCTGGATTTCATTGTCCAGATCATCACACCTTTTGCAGGGAGGAGTGAGGTATGGCCAGCACATGAATCCCACCCAAATCCTGCCAGGACCTGGCACTGGTGCTCCTAAGGTGGCTCAGGCTCCTGTGAGCCAGCCCAGCTGAGCAGGAGTCCCCATGGGAGATGTCACCAAAACCAGCTGGGCTGGGGCTTCCCTCTGATTTGCCTTCCCACTCCAAACCACTCCCTTCCCTGGCCCCATAGGCTGGTCATTTCCAGTAATGACCATTTCCAAAGATCATTTGTGCTGTTTTCATGGGAATTTCTACATTGCAACATTGGCAATGGTCAAATATCAAAGTAATTTTCACAGAGAACAATGTCTTTCAGGGTTTTTCAGATAAGTACCCCGAGCAGGTTGAAACAGCACTACCAAGGAGTAGCTTACTCTTTACCCTTGCCCCAAAATCAGTCTGGGGACAGAGGCAGCCATCAGGGTTGTCACCCACATGCCTTAATAAGTGACATACAGTGTGTTGCAGCTGTAATCACGGAATCTTAGGATGGTTTGGGTTGGAATTGACCATAAAGTTCCCCTTGTTCCATGGGCAGGGACACCTTCCACTAGACCAGGTTGCTCCAACCTGGCCTTGGACAGTTCCAGGGATGAGGCAGCCACAGCTTCTCTGGACAGCCTGTGCTCCAGGTGGTGTTAGGTTGTTTTAAAAGGCAAACCCAAGGTGAATGCTGGAAAAGTGCCTCCTCAGATGTGCTCTGGTGCATCTCTATGCTGTTCACACCACACCACAGAACAGGGCCAGTTTGTGTCACTCTGGCTGCCATGTAAACCCCAGCCTGAGCCCTGACTGTCCCAAAGTGGCTGCTGGTGGCGTCCCTCTTCCTCCCCTGTCCCCCCTCAAAACCTCAGGACAAAACTCCCTTTTCCCAAATGCCAGGGAAATCTCCCAGCAACTCCAAACCACCTCCCCCGGTCCTGCAGTGCAGAGTCAGACACTCCTGCACAGAGTCCTTGTCTGCAGCAGAGAAACAAACTCACCCCTGCCCTGCCCTTTGCCCAGCAGCAGCAGATCCTTGTTCACTGACAAGTTGCAGTGAATTTATTTCACATGACCATAAACCAGGGAATAAAATGTCTCTGCCACCTGTGTTTCCAGAGAGCCATGGGAATTTTTTCTCATGGCTTCTCTCCAGCTGTAAACTCAGTCCTTTGTATCAAACCCAGCCTTTCTAACCCAACTCAGCCCTTCTTACCACACTCACCATGCTCACGTGAAAGGTGAGGGATTCTCCCCGACACAACAACCATTTTCAATGTCAAAGACCAAATTCTGTTTGAGCTGGAACCACTAACCAAACTTCCTACCCCTTTCCCACTAGTGTAAGGCTAAATAACCCTTCTTGTCCATTTTTTTTCTTTGCAAGCCCACCAAAAAAAGCAAATTATGCACTAGGAGCCTGTGCAGACCCTCCTGACCATCGTGGTGCAAGGGGCTGAGAGCAGATAGACCCTCAATTCTCCCCTGAGGATCTGCCCCTGGACTGGGAGGACATGATGGATTTATATCACAGAAATTCTGCAGGTCCCCTCTCTGCCTGCAGGCACCACTCACCTGAACACCTCCAAATCTGCTGGGTAAAAAAAAAATATCAAAGCCACATTCCCCAGGGGAAAATTTTGTCTTGGATAAAGAAAATGAAGCCTCATTCACACAAGTGGGGCAGTTTTGGACTTTATTGGTGTCAGGTAATGTGGGTGCCACAAGTCCCCACAATAAAAACCAAGACACATTGATGCTAACTCAGTTTTATTTTTGCTTTCTCGCTTGTCAAGATCCCAACAGCGAGCTAAACTTGCACAAAAACTCAAAGTCTATACGAAGCCACAGTTCTTTGTGAACACCGTGCAAAAACTTCTGTGTGATCCATCTGGAAGAGACCTGGGGCAGGAGCATGGCTTCAAGTCACCCAAAAGAAGGCCAGAAACCAGCCAGCCCATCAGTTTTCTGTGTTTTCTGTCTGACTATATTTTTCTCCTTTATTATGTTAGTCAGGTGCTAAACAAATAAAATCAATTCTGAACTTATAAAAAGCAATTGGAAATGTCTAGTCTTTTATAGTGAAATCTCAACTTAAGCAGCCCACAGCACCTGGAGAAAAATCAATCATCATTTCCATCCTGCTACGTGTGCTACTAAAATTAAGACTTGATGTTCAGCTGCAAAGGAAAATTATTTCAAGAGAACCACCTTAGCAACAGTTTTCAGTGTTCATAAACCTCCTGTTTACGGTTCTTCTCATGGCAGACAGACTCCTACATCCCACCATGAATTATAAATATTAACAAGGGATCCTGATTTACATAGAGTTTCCATCTTAATGGCCATCAAAACTGCAAGCAGGGCAGCAGCACCACTTATGGTAATAGCAAGTAGTAAACATGTCCTCAGCCTAAAGAGGTCATAAACCAGTGCTCAACGCCCCTGTAATTGCAGCCTCTCCCACATCCAAACCAAAGTTCAGATGATTTTGCCAGTAGCCTTGCCATAAAGACAGAAATGGAATGAGGCATCTGAAGAAGCACTTAACTCTGATGCAGCCTAAATATTTCAGCAACGTGCTCTGCCCATTTGGAAACACCACTCCCTGCATCTTCCTTGATTTACTGCAGCCCAGCCTATGTAACTCGTATGCTATAATGTGCAAACCACATTAATGTCTCCCAGAATGTGCCACAGCCACCGTGACAACCATTCCTGCCTCCAAATAACCTCCAGCCCACCAGCTCTATTTATTAATGAGCACACAGGTGATTTCCACGGCACCAGCTGGCAGCTGCTGTTTCTCCAACGCGCAGGGGCTGTGCAGCAGTCCGGGCTGCCTGAGCACAGCGCTGTCCCCTCCAGCCCACCTGGCTTCCCACAGACTTTTCTCAGCCCGTCCGTGGAGGGGTTTGTGGTGGCCACAGGAGTCACCTGGCTCAGGTGGGGTTTGTAACCAACCTGCGCCTCTCAGGAGGTGCCTGGGAGGACGCAGCGCCATCTGCCCCTAAATCCACCCGCAGGGTGCTTGGCTGCCTAAAGACACGGTAAGGAGGGTGAACACCACTGCACCAAACCCAGGGTTTTTTTTTTTAGTTTTTCCCAACCAGTTGGGATCCAGCTGGCTCTCCCAGCCGTTGCTTTCTTGCCCATCACCCCCTGGATTCAATCCCACTTACACCACCCTCTGTTCATCCCCTCTTTTGTCTTTGATCAGTGCAATTAGCAGCCGTGACGTTGCCTCCCCGAGCCCACCCCCCCTCATGGCAGCGCATTCCCACCTTCCCGGCTCTCCCCGGTGCCGGGATGGGGACACTGCTCCTCCCTCTGGTGCCAGGAGGGGACACGGCACGGCTCTGCCTCTGTCCAGTCCTGCTTTTCTCGCATCTGTTTCAAAAAGATTGCAGTCAACTTTGAGAACTGAATAAGTGGCTTCGATAGGGAAATTACTGTTCCAGTGTACAGCAAACAGCAGTGCTCTAGAACACTGTTAAATCACAGCCTGGAAAATGAACTTTAATAAAAAGTATTCCAGTAATGTATTGTGACAGCTTTTAGTGAAATCAGCTCCAGCAGTTTGATTCTCCCAGGAACACGGTGAGACACTCCCGCAGCCTTGAGGCACGGCATCGGCAAGCAGACACTTTTCTGATAAATGGCCCCAGAAACCCAAATTACAGCTGCGGCCAATGAACGGTGTGTTGGAAACCTCTCGGTGGCTTTTTGTGCGGCCATCGTGCTGGTACCTGGGCGTGCACTGACACCTAGTGGGATGGCCTCAGGCTGGGAGCACAGGGGAAAACTGGGTTATTTTCTTAAAGAGTATCAACAGCCAGCCCCTCTTGATGCTAAATCTCGGTGTCCATGGTGGGGTGGTTAGAACTGAGTGATCTTTGGGGTCTTTCCCAAAGAAAATCATTCTGTGAGTCTATAGCTGCTGTGAGATGACAGTGTTGGGTTATTCGAGCCCCTTCCTCTCCTGCAATCCAAGTGTTCTGGTTTAGATTTCAAAAGTTGCACCTCTGCCATCTAAAGGGTTAATTCATCACTCCTCTGGTTTCTGCTCTCCCTGCCTCGGTCACTCCCTCCTCATTTATGGGCATGGGTGGGAGGAACAGCAGGGATTTGGTGTGGATAATCCAAGTCTAAAAATGCAGGTGCAGGGAGAGCTCAGCCAATGGCTGTGATGTTGAAATTCACCGCGCTGGTTAAACTGCAGGGTGCCAAAATCAGCGTGACCATGCTGGGAATGCAGGCTGGGGAACTTTTCCTGGTGTGAGCCACAGCTCACACGGAATCCCAGAACAGGTTGGGCCGGAGAGACCCTACGGCTCCTCTCATCCCACCCCGTGCCATGGGCAGGAACACCTTCCACTGTCCCAGGGTGCTCCAAGCCCCGTCCAGCCTGGCCTGGGACACTTCCATGGATGGGGCATCCCATACCCACGGCTTGTCGGGGAAGTTATGGACAGCCCCGGGGACTCAGTGCCCCGGTGTCCTGGATCCACCTCTGCCCGAGACAGGGGACACAGCACATTTGTAGCCCAGTCCCGGTGCAGGAGGGTGGCACCACTGCAGGACTCCCATGCACGGGCTCCAAAGCAGCTCCTGCTGCATCACACGAACCTCACCCGGAGCTGGGTTTGAGTTACGAGGAGAAACAGCGTGAGGAAGGTTTGTCAGGAGAGATGCTTACAGCGCAGCAACCTCCCAATCGCTTCACGAATGTTCTGGCCCATTTCCAGCCCCTGTTCCCGACAGGAACCGCACAGGAGCGACGCCAGGCACCACGGCCTCGTCCCACACGGCACCGGCACCTTCCCGGCTGCCAACACCTCACTTCTACGGGAGCGTCACAGCACTCGTTTTCCTTATTTTGGGGCTTGAGAGCAGCACCTAAAGCTGCTCCGCCCCTGCCCTGCCCGCTCAGGCTCTTTCCTGCCATCAACACGGCTAGTTACAGCCTCCGGAGAGGTACCGCAGGAGCCTCCCGCCTCTCTGCCCGCAGTGCCGGGGGTAATTCCCGCAGCCACGGCCCCACCGAGGCGGCTGCGACACCCCAAAGCCACCAATAGCCCCCGCTCGCCCCGCGCCCCCGCACCGCCCCGGATGCCGGCGCCCAGCGCTTCCGCCAGCGCCTGCGCCGAGCGCTCGCCGCTCCCATTGGCTGGAGGGGGGAGGAGGGACGGGGCCGGGAGGAGCGGAGACTCTTCCATTGGCTGGCAGGCGGGGCGGGGCTACAGACCTCTTCAATTGGCTGGTAGGGGCAGAGGAGAGGGGTTGGATATCTCTCCCATTGGCTGGAGGGCGGGGTGGGGCGGGGCCAAGGGAGGCGAACGCCGCTGCCATTGGCTGGATGGGGAGGAGGGGCGGGGCCAGGGCTGAGGCGGCGCTGAGGCGGCGCTGAGGGCGCTCGGGGAAGGGGAGCGAGTCCCGGTGAGGGACCGGCGGAGGGACGCCGCCATGCAGGGCCCCGGCGCGGCCATGCAGCGCTTCCTCGGCCCGCTGCTGTGCCTCTGCGCGCTGCGGCTCCCGGCGGGCAGCGGCGCGGCCGCCCGCGGGCTGGACGTGGCTTCCTACCGGTGAGTACGGAGCGGGCGGTGCGGGGCCCAGGCGGTCCGGGGCTGAGCGCGCCGTGCTTGTGCCGCAGGGAGCGGGTGCGTGCCATGTTCTACCACGCCTACGAGCACTACCTGGAGAGCGCCTTCCCTTACGACGAGCTGCGGCCGCTGACGTGCGACGGGCAGGACACCTGGGGCAGGTAAGGGCTGGCCGCGGGGCGGGGATGGGCCGTCCCCTCCGCCGGGTCTCACCTCGCTTCTCCCCTCCGCAGCTTCTCCCTGACCCTGATCGACGCCCTGGACACGCTGCTGGTGAGTAGGAGCCAGCCCCGAGGGCCCACAGCCTGCTCGAGGCCTCTGTGTGCCACCTGTACACCTGGATTTTATGCGGTGGTGCCAGAAGTCAGTTATTCATTGACCTAAGAATTTTCCTTTGCATCACCTCTGGGAGGGGTGGCAGAGCTCACCTTTCCTGACACCCTCTGGAGGAAAGACCTAAAGTGTGTGAAAGAAGCTTTTTGAAACGAGATTAAGCTACCAGTCAGTTTTTTAGTAATATCTGTAGTTAATGATTTCACAGCATAGTAAAACCGAATTAGTGCTCTTTGTTCTTCCATGAACTCTAAGCCGGATTCTCTGTTTCCCTGCAGATCTTGGGAAATGTTTCCGAGTTCCAGCGAGTTGTCAACGTACTGCAGGAGGGGGTGGACTTCGATATTGATGTCAACGCCTCTGTCTTTGAAACAAACATTCGAGGTGAGGTGGGGTTTGTGTTGGCTTTCCTTCCTCTCTGAGTCTCAGAGGTGGTGGTGAGGAGGTGGTCAGAGGGAATTTGGGATGCAGAGTAAGAGGACTCATAAACAGAGAGAAAAACCTCAAACAAGCGTCACTTCCTTTCAGTCTTTGCACATCCCTTTTCGCTTCCTGTCTCAACAAAAGCAGAAGTAGATGTGGCACTTTCAGTATTCTGGTGTGAGGTTTTCAGCTTTGGAATAAATTACTTTTTTCACCGAAAGCATACAGATTTTTATGCTTTGGTCTTTTGCATATACTCTCTTGGAGTAGAGGTTATCAATTTCTAGGATTTTTTTTTTCTTTTTTTTTTTTTTTCTTTTTTTTTTCTTTTTTTTTTCTTTTTTTTGTCTTCAAAATCATGAAGGTCTTTGGAGTCTTGCACCTTGAATGCCTGACTGCTTCAGTGCCATCCAGCTAAAAGACACTGTCAGGTCACAAAGCTGTTAGTTATGCTTTTGTGGTTTGTCCTGCCAAATATTTCTGTGCCAATTTTTGCAGCAGTGTAATTTCTCTGTGGTTGTTATGTGACCATAGACAAGCCTGTGAAATATCAAATATTAGCTAATATAGCTGTATTAGCTATATAAGTAATAGCTAACAGCTAAATATAGCTAATGACTCATAGCTGCTGTCACACAGAAATTCTTGACTCTTCCTACGAAAAAGAAATATATCATAGAATCTGAGAATGATTTGGGTGGGAAGGGACCTGAAAAATATTCCATTCCACCCCTGCCATGGGCAGGGACATCTTTCACTGTCCCAGAGTCCTCCAAGTCTTGTCCAGCCTGGCCTTGGACACTTCCGGGGATCCAGGGGCAGCCACAGCTTCTCTGGGCCCCCTGTGCCAGGGCCTCCCCACCCTCACAGGGGAGAATTTCTTACCAAGATCCCCTCTAACCCTTCCCTCTGTCAATTTGAGGCCATCATCCCTCGTCCTGTCACTCCACACATTTCTGCTGCCCTGCAAACAAGCAGCAAGAAACAAATCCCTCTTCTTCTGTGGATTTGCCTTCGCCTCATTCCTCCCCCCACGGTGTAATGATTGTGCTGTGTCCTTGCAGTGGTGGGAGGGCTCCTCTCTGCTCACCTGCTCTCCAGGAAGGCTGGGCTGGAAGTGGAAGCAGGCTGGCCCTGCTCGGGCCCTCTCCTGAGGATGGCTGAGGAAGCCGCTCGCAAACTGCTGCCAGGTGAGCCCCTGTCTGGTGTGGGTCACTGTGCTGGGCTCAGCAGCTGCCTGCTGCCTGTCATGGGAGAGGCACTGCTGCATGAGCCAGCTCCAGAAGCAGTCCTGTGCTCCCTGAGCTCCAAGCCCAGTGCTCCAAGTTTGATTTGTAGGGAGGATGTTGTTGTATGTGTGCATGCCAAGTGCTGTGTGTGCTTAGCACATCAGTGTGCTTGTTGCTTGTTGAGGGGAAATATATTTAATAGAAATGGTAAATAAAGGCTGTGAGACAGCAGCTTGTAAAGACAAGCAGAGGCTGCCTGATGTGCTGTTTGTGGGCTGCAGCTGGGCTGTGTGCCCTCGTGGCATGGCACTATTCCCCTGTGTGCAGCCATGGAGTGATCACAGCCTCACTGTTTGCTGGCCACTGTGTCTAGTGACCACCTTGCTTGGGCTGTAAAAAAATGTGGGGCTGCAGTCTGCTGCTGTGGCAAGGTGGGAGAGATCCCCAGGACCTTCCCAGGACTGTGTGTTCCTTGGGACACCTCTCTGAGCCTCCCAGGATCACACTCCACTTCTCATTTTGTTCTCTGCAGTTCCTGCAGACCCTCTTCCTGCCCGTGTGCAGTGGGATGTGAGGCCTGTTTGCTTGAGAGTCTGTTAAACACAACACTGAGCACCCTGTGACCCCAAAATTCTGTGTCTCAGCTTTCCAGACCCCAACTGGGATGCCCTATGGCACAGTGAACCTGCTGCATGGAGTAAACCCTGGGGAGACCCCAGTCACCTGTACTGCTGGAATTGGCACCTTTATAGTGGAGTTTGCCACCCTAAGCCACCTCACTGGTGACCCCGTGTTCGAGGATGTCGCCAGGAAGGCTTTGAAGGCCCTGTGGAAAAACCGCTCGGACATTGGGCTGGTGAGTGAGGAATGGACTCGGAGTGTGCTGGGCTGCTTTTTGTGGAGCTTTGTGGATGCAATTCTAAATAAAAAAACATCAACAGAGAGGCGATGGAGTTGGATAAACAGCCACAGTGCTCCTAACAGGGCTGAAGGCTCGTGTTTGACATTGTTCCTGAGCACCTGCAGCATCCCCATCCCTGAAGTGCTGCAGCAGCCCAACATTATCCCATTGTTCTGGCCCACACCAGATGTGGCTGGGAGACAAATGTCTCCTGCGGGGTGCTGCAGCTCTTGTGACAGCAGCTGGAGCGGATTAAATGAAAGGTCTGTCTGATGCCTGGTGGGACAAAGGCCTACGGAAGAGAACAAGAGCATGGCAAGTGCACTGAGATATTTGCAGCCTGTGCAGCTCTGGGGTTCAGCAATATCCAGAGCTGGCGGTGTTATCTCCATGTTCACTGTCTCCTGCTCTTTTCTATTGCTGCTTTTTTGACCTCTGTGAAGTGTTGGTGTTGCATATATGAAGTGAAACAGAATTATTTATGTCCTGTGTTTATTGCCACAAATTATCCATAGGCTGTGTGAAGAAATGTTTCCCTTTGTTTGCTCTGGGATTTGTTTATTTTTGATTTATACCCCAAATCCTCAGTCACTGCTGGCTTTTTTCCTGTTTGCTAAGAAGAACATGATTGTGTATTTAATTCTGCATCAGCTGGGTTTGTTCACAGGCTGAAGAGTGCCAGCATCTATGTAAATATTAACACAGCAGCTCTTGTGCCTTTGACATTCTTGGCCTCTGTGTCTGTCTCTGCAGCTCTCCATCTTTCTGTATTCTTTTGTAAGATCAGAATTAGGAGCAGACACTTCATGTTGGAATTGTGCATTTTTACAGTAGCATTATAACGTGTTGTTTTGGCCAGTGAAGTGTTGATATTGGAAGCATAAAATGTTCATTCTATATATAAAATACAGTATCAGCATGTAAATTGTATTTTCGGCAGTTTGTATTTCTCTGATGCTGATAAATATGTCCTGGTTGGAATGTGTATTCACATTGTGTATGTGTGAAACTGATGGTCTAAAGAAAAGGACCAGGATTTCTTGTGTCACTTCAAGCCCCTCTCTCCTTGTCCTTCCCTCCCTCCAGGTGGGGAACCACATTGATGTGGTCACTGCCAAGTGGGTGGCCCAGGATGCTGGGATTGGGGCAGGGGTGGACTCCTACTTCGAGTACCTGGTCAAAGGAGCCATCCTCCTGCAGGACAAGGAGCTGATGTCCATGTTTTTAGGTGAGTGTTTGTTTCCTGTGGGAAGGGGCCCAGCACCTGTGCCAGGAGGAGATGAAGGATCTAATGGGGCACGTTCACAACTGTTCTGAAGGCTTTGCTGAAATACTTCTGAACAGCCTGTGATAAGAGAGTTATCAAAGTGTGCAACCCTGAGAAGTCATTGAACATGGCTCAAGTGAAGAAGGGGCTTCTCTCATTCTTAAAAATAAGCTTTTTTTTTTTTTTTCTTTTTGTTACAGATGGCTTACCTACCCATCTGTTTCTTTACAGAATATAACAAAGCTATCAAAAATTACACCAAGTTTGATGACTGGTACCTGTGGGTTCAGATGTACAAAGGAACAGTGTCCATGCCTGTGTTCCAGTCCCTGGAGGCCTATTGGCCAGGCCTGCAGGTAAGAGCTGTCATACCAGCAGCATCTGGTGATTCTGTTCATCTGTCAGGGGCTGGTCTTCAAGAAGAAAGTTACAAATATAACCCTCATTTGTTCAGGTTTAAAAGTTTGGTTTGTTCTCTGGTGAAATGTGCAGTAGCCTGAGCCTATAGAAGATGATGTTGAAGAAAATGTTGGTTTTGTCTACAGTCTCTCATTTAGCATGACGGGAGGGCACTTTTGTTGTAGCAAGCTCCTGTGACAGTGGTCCCATAATCCAAATGGGAATGCAAGGAAAAAGAAACACACACTCCTTTTTCTGTCTCCTCACAAATGTTTTATTTGTTTGAATTTCTTTCTGTTAAGAGCTTTACTTTGTCATCAGTCTTCATGATGGGACTGAGACTTTGTTCTCCTAACTAAGAGATTGGATGCTGTGATTGACTAAACATTTGACTGAAGAAACACAACCTTCTTTAAAAAAAAAAATCAACCTTCATATTATTTCAGGTGTGGGAATGTGACCGACCAGAAAAGCAGCATTTTCAGTCTTACCTGTTGCCCCAGTTCAGTTACACCCCTCAGACCTGCTGAAATACCCATTTCTGTCGCTGGGTATTTCTTTGCCTAGAGCTCAGCAGTGTTACCGTATCAGTTCCTGGGCTGGTTTTCCCTCACTGCCATGTTTCTTTGCTGTTTCCTGTCTCTCAGAGCCTCATTGGGGATGTGGATAATGCCATGCGCACCTTTCTCAACTATTACACGGTCTGGAAGCAGTTTGGGGGCCTGCCCGAGTTCTACAACATTCCCCAGGGATACACAGTGGACAAGAGGGAAGGATATCCCCTCAGGCCTGGTAAACAGAACTGAAATTGAAAGGGACATGAACTCCTGCATTAGCTCTGGGCGGGAGATCAAATGTTAGTAACACCACAATTCCCTCCCCAGTTTTGCTCTGACTCAGTTCCTGCATGGATTTGAGCAGGGATTCTCAGAGTTAAAGCTGCACATTTTGTTTTCCCCCACTCACAAAGACAGGAAGGAAACAGGAAGCAAACCATAGTGTTACTATAGAAAGGTGGCCTGGTAACGAATTTTGTTCATGGTGTGGGATTTGTCATGTCCAAGTGTTAGATTGTGTGGCATGGGGTGCTTCAGTCATGGGAAATGTTAAAGGGACTGCTTGTGTCCTTTAAATTCAGGAAGTGAAAGTGAGTGTGAATAGACTGTTCCAGTTCTGCATCTAGGAGGGATTCTGTGTTGTCTGTGATACTGTAAGGAAATTATCTTTCTTTTTTTCTCATTTTTTACAACTCTGACCAAAAAAAAAAAAAAAACTTAACCTGATTAGTGGGTCCATAAATATAAATGAGAATAATTAACTTCCTCTTGGTCTGAGTGTTCAGGTGACATCCACACTGGACAAATCTACCAAAAATACTCATCACCCCTAACTATCAAAGGTGTTAAAGACCTGTTTCTTTAGTAAGTAAACACACCATGGTGCTTACATTTTCTGTATAGAGTGTTTCCACTGTATTGTTTAAAAACTGTATTTTGAGGATTGAATTTCTTGTTTGTAATCCTTTCCAGAAACATTTTTTTTAACTTTGACAACTGAGTATTAATCTTTTTGTCTCTTGCTTCTCTCCCACTCGCTGAATGTGGGAGGGAGCATTAGTCACTCTTACCTGAGCTGCTGCAGGCTGCTTAGAGGGAATTTCTTTGTAGCACATTCTTAGGAAAAGGAAAATCTGTGCTTGGAGCCAGGCAAGCCAGGCTGTTCACCTGATTATGCTGAAGTATTTTTAAATTAGTTCAAGGACTGGCTCATGTTGGCTGTGTGTATGGTTTGCTCATGTCTGTGCTGGCCGTGCTGGGGTGTTTTGCAGAGCTGATTGAGAGCGCCATGTACCTGTACCGGGCCACGAGAGACCCCACACTGCTGGAGCTGGGCAGAGACGCCGTGGAGTCCATAGAGAAAATCAGCAAGGTGGACTGTGGCTTTGCAACTGTGAGTGCTCAATCATCTCCCATGGCAGCTGAAGGGCTGCTAAAAGTCAGCTTTCAGAAGGTGTTCTCATGAGCGATGTTTTGCCATTGAGTCAAGCAATCATTTTGGGGAAAACGTGACTTTTTTCCAACAAGCCTTTTGTATTTCTCTGTGAAGCTGCTCTGATAATTGCTGGTCATGTTTCTGGTCATAGCTTCCTCACAGTGGGCCAAGTTCCATCATGGCCTGTTGCCCCAGGGCCCAAAACATGGGGAAGCACCAGAAGTCTCTCCTGCATTTCTAGTAGGTGTTGCAACTGAGCAGGAAGGCTCTTGTGCAGGCTCCTCCTGCCAGGTGTGTGATTCTGCTTTCCCACTATGCCTTGAAAATCTAATCAAATGCACAAGAAGTGCAGGGAGTGATTTCTATAAAGTTATTTAATAGAGGATTTCAAACATGCTATCAAGCTCTATTTTACGAAAAACTCTTCAAAAATACTGGCAGTAAGTAGGTAAAAACCTGATGATTTTTTTTCTTTAGTGGGGAAATGATGGGAAGCTCTTCTCCTTGCCCAGACTGAACTGAGGATGAGTTTAATGTTAGGAAGAAATTCTTTGCTGTGAGGGTGGGGAGGCCCTGGCACAGGGTGCCCAGAGCAGCTGTGGCTGCCCTGGATCCCTGGCAGTGTCCAAAGCCAGGTTGGACAGGGCTTGGAGCACCCTGGGACAGTGGAAGGTGTCCCTGCCCATGGCAGGGGGGTGGACTGAGATGGCCTTTAAGGTCTCTTCCAACCCAAACCATCCTGTGATAAGACACAGGGTGAGTTGGTGTCATACTGTGCTATTTCACTGAAATGAATTCCAAGCTGGTTTTACTTTTCTCCCTAAATTCATAACTTACAGAATTCAATGTAACTGTAACCCACTCTGTTTCTTCTCTTGTAGATCAAAGACTTGAGAGACCACAGGCTGGACAATCGCATGGAATCCTTCTTCTTGGCTGAAACAATCAAATACCTGTACCTGCTGTTTGACCCAGACAACTTCATCCACAACGACGGCTCAGACTTTGACGTGGTGGTGACGCCGTTCGGGGAGTGTGTCCTCAGTGCCGGCGGCTACATCTTCAACACCGAGGCCCACCCCATCGACCCCGCCGCCCTGCACTGCTGCAGGAGGCGCAAACACGAGCAGTGGGAGGTGCAGGACTTGATGAGGGAGTTCTACTCACGGAAGAAAACCAAGAAATTCACTTTAAAAAGAGCTCCTGACCGTGGGGAAGGGGAAAATGCAAAAGACCCTCAAGATGCCTCTTCGGAGAAAGCTGGAGAGAAGAGAAGCTCTAAGAAAAGCTCACACTCCCTCCTGAGCTGCCCCAGTCAGTCTTTTAACTCCAAGCTTGCAGTACTGGGACAGGTCTTCCTAGATAACACCTGATCCTCTTTGTATCATCAGTTTAAGTTATTGAACTCGTTTCAGATTCTGGGAATATATATTTTTATAGTTTCATAATGGAAAGTGTGGTACCTCACAATGTGAATTCTATTATGAAGTGAAACAACTTCCCATTAAATTCTGCTCCTGCTCCTTTCATGACTCAGATACCAGCTGTTCATGCTGTCGAGCTGGTGATCTCAAAGCAGTTGGTTGCAGTTGCAGTTGAATATCAAACAGGTGTCCAGGAAAAGAAAGGTCAACATGTTAAATATACCTTTTTTTACTGCATTTTGTGACTTTTACAGGCTTACAGAAAGACCCCAGCTTACTTTGTTCTATAAAAATGAGCCTGAGTTTCTCATCATAAGGGGAAAAGCAGGAATTACTGCAACTTCAGCTCTCTGCATGCTCGATCTTTTTTTCTCTGGCCACTTTATAAACATGCAGTTCCTCTTGAAAGATTGCTGCCCAGCGGAGAAAACCTATTTATTTTGAGGTGAAGGCTCAGATTTGTAGCTCTGGCAGTTCTCTTGGGCTTGGAGGATGGCATGGCAGGAGAGGAGCACTTGGAACATGGGAAAGTGCTCAGTCCCCGTTTCAGATCATTGTGGCTCAGCACTTCCTGCCTGAAAACCACTCTAGTAAATGTCCAGCTGGAGGGTGGACTGGGAGATGTTGGATTGATTCCACAGTCTGCTTGCTTTCTTTTTCAAGAATCTAACAAGCTTATCTCTTATTTCCCCATTTCCTTCCTCTTTCTAACTTCCCTTTGGGCCCCACGTATTTCCCTGTACCACGGTCAGTGCAGCCACCCCCGGGCTGCCCCAGCTGAGCTGAACGGGAGCCAGGCATAAGGCTTGTCTGCAAGGGGACTCAGCCCAGGCTGAAACTGCAGCTCTGAAACAGATGTTCACGAACCTCTCGGTGTTCAGCTGAGCAGCACATCCAAACCTTTAAATACATTATTCGTGTCTTTGCACCAGGTGTGTGCAGTGACCAGAAAAGGAGGAGTCACTGTGACCAAGAGGTTTTCTTTCTACAGGAAAAACAAAAAGGGGGGCAGAAAAGTGATGGACTTTCTTCAAGCCTGCTGAAAAAATGAGGAGTCTGCAGCAAGCTACACATAAGTTACAGTTATTTGAGTGGGGTAGAGGTACAGGATAAATAAATCCCTGTGAAATACTTAAATACAACTGGACCAGTGCCCACTCTGTGCTGCTCTGTGGTTGCCTTGAGAATATTTTTTTGTTGTTGTTTTGACCTGTACTGTGCTGTAAAGTTAAATAAAATTTCCATTTTATCCTTCGGGGTAGAAATCCTGTTGCAGTTGTGAATGAGCTGTGGTAAGAGACACTTGCAGTGTTGGCCAGGCATATTGAAAGGACTGGTAAGCTACAGACCTTCTAGTTGTGTCCTGCTTTCCCATGGCAGCTGGGACAGTGCAGGAATTCTGCACTGACAAAGCCCTTGCAGCCCTTCTGAGAGAGGAGCACCCAAAACCAGGCATTGTTGGACAACGATGAAGCTCTTGTTAGTGGCTCCTTGTTGTCACCGTAGGTTATCTTTTTATTTTCCAGCTGTTCACATCTCACATGCTCTTCATCGCTTCATCTGCAGAAAACAAACCCCAGGCCTTCTCCAACAGCTTTGCTCAGTGCTGGGTGAGGTCCCGGAACTCTGCATTCTCCCAGCTGTGAGGCAGAGGAAAACAATGGGACAGGAGGCAGATCTCCAGCTCATTAGATCCCTCCTGACCAGGGCATTTTGGTACCCTCATCCAGGAGCTTCCAGCAGCAGAACCGAGGGGCTGTAGGCTCAGGAGATGAGGTGGTTGGAGCTGAGAGAACTCATCTGCCCGTGGCTACTGTGAGTAATTAGATGGATCTTGATTAGATTCCCCGATTTGTCTGTGTTGGAAGGCATCCACGCGGATGATCGAGTCCAAGTCACTGGCCCAGAGAGGAACTGAAACTTTGGTATTATGACCAACTGAGCTAATCTCAGATTAGTGCTGTGGGCTGGTGGCTCAGAACAACACACAACAGCCTCAACTATCCCTTACCCAGTGTCGTTCCATCTTACAAAGCCTTTAACAGAAACGAACTGCGATCGGAGTTCTCGGTGAGCTTTTCTTTAAACGGAAAACGATGTGGGCTGGGGCCTTGCTGAGGGAAATAAAGGTATTCTAGTGGACATAGAGACATCCCGGTGGAAATAAGGTATCCTAGTGGACACAGAGGCATCCCGATGGAAATGAAGGCATCCCGGTGGAGATGAAGGCAGCAGGCGGGGCCGGCGGGACAGCTCCGCCGCGGCAGCAGCGCCCAGAGGCGCGGCCCGCCCGCTCCCCCTCAGCGGGCCCCTTCCGGCCGCCATGTTGCCGCGCGGCGCTGCGGCTGCGCGGGGCGGGCGGCCGGGGGAGGATCGCTGTTTGTGTCCCCAGCGCGGAGGCCATGGCGGCCGTGGCGGGGGGCGGCCCGGGGCCCGGCACCGCCGCCGCCACCGGCGGGGCCCGCGCCGCCACCACCAACATCCTGGCGCAGCTGCGGCACGGCCAGCTCAGCGGCCGCGGCTTGACCCGCGGGGCGCAGGTAAGGCGCGGCGGGGCCGCCCCGCGGCGCCTGGGCCGGGCGGGGGAAGCGGGGAGGGCCGCGGGGATCGGGGCCGGGGCTGCGGCGCCTCCCGGCCGGGCCTCTGGCGGAGCTGCGGAGAGCGCGGCCGGCCCGGCGGGGCCCGCTCGGGGAGAAGGGCCGCTCCCAGCCCGGGCTCGGCGCTGCGGGGCTCCCCGGAGGCGCTCGGGCCTTGGCCCGGCGCTGGAGGGGCGGCACGGGGGGTCCCGCCGCCTTGGGGCTCCGTGTGCCGCCCGGCCGGCCCCAGCCGCGCTCCGGGAGCTCCGAGGGGCAGCACGGGCGTCCGCCCAGCCCTTCTCCGCCTCTCGGGTCGGTGTGGCCTTCCCCGCAAAGAAAGGAAGCTCTGCCTGGGACTGTAACAATGCAGCGTCGAAATTTAAACGTATTTCCTGGACAAAGGCAGCCTCGTGGTGTTAGGGCTTAGGAGACATTTTAGCTCTGTAACGCAGGTGGTTTTATGAGGAACTGCTCCAGGTCTGTTTCTTATTTGTCATCTTTCCCAGTTGATGATGCTGGGAAATACCAAGGAATGAAATCAGCTCCTTCCTTACCCCGGGCCTGTGCCTGTCGTGCGCTGATGTTGGCTTTTTTTTGAGAAGCTCTTAATTTCTTTTTCCGGAGAATAATTGGCATTTTTCTTGCGGATTAAATGCAGAGTGGGGCAAAGACTTGGAAAATGAAGCATGAGATAAAGGTCTTGCATTCGGCTGCTGATTTATTGAGCTGAAGTGTGGAATAGAAAATGGCATTTCTCTAATTTAATAATGCAGACAACAGCATTTTCCTTCATAAACAAAGATTTTGAGTAATTATTAAGAGAAGATTTGTTTCATGCCTTTTCGGGACTACCTAAAAACAGGGGCCAGACAGAATTAAGGGAATAAAAAGCAGTTTTATTTGTTGAAGCACCTTCAGGTACATCCAGGGCAGACAAAGCCCCCCAGGGGCTGCACCCAAGAATGGACCACGGGTCACAGGTTTTCACACTTTTACAAGTTTGCTCCAATTACATCTTCAGGTAATGAAGTCATTTACCCCAAGTTTGCTCCCCCCAACTCACTTTTGTTTCCATCTCTCAAGGTCTGAGGGAGTGAGGGGTCCTTGATTCCCAGGCCTGGAGAGGAATTGTTGTGTCTGACCAAAACGGGGAAGCAATAGCTAACACTCTGTATGGAATTTAGAGTTATACACGATAAAGAATTACAGGATTCCAAATATATGAAAAACATAAAAGCCAAAGTCCTAAGGCATCATGTTCATCATGAATGCCTGTGCCTTGTTCTGTAGCAGAGAGGTAAAAAAGCAGGTGGTTTTTTTCAGCTCTTTTGTCCTTATTTTGCTGCTTCCTCAGCTGCAAGTTTGGTTCATCCTTAAGAAGAGCCAGTAATTTGCACGTATATAAACCTGGATTGACTCTTTTCCTTGGGGTTGCTTTAGGAGTGGATTTCCTACAGCACGTGGACAGACTTTGTTTCACTGCCTTACCTTGTCCACCTCTGCACTCTTCTTTCATGCACCTCCTCAGCCACTGCAATTTCAGTCAGGTAAACCTGTTCCAAACTTAGGCACCTCTGTTGTCTGCTGGTGCTTCCACCTCTGGGCTTTGCCTGAAAAATTCGGTGCTACTGTTTTCATTTTGGGCTTTTAAGCTTTTGTAGCAGTCAAGGAAACTCCTGTTGGTTGCATACACCTTATAATGCCCAAGGTTGAGGTGGGGTTTTGGTGCTGGGGTTTTGTTTTGCTTTACTTGAAAAATTTTGGCATCCTTGTGCTGCCCTGGGCGTTAAAGCTTGGGCACACAGAGCTCCCAGCACTTGATAAATGCTGTATGAGGATATTGTAAATCACCTTGGATAAGAGCACGGAGGGACAGGAGAAGGGGATTGGCTTCTCACTGCCAGAGGACAGGGTTAGATGGGATATTGGGATGGAATTCTTCTCTGGGAGGGTGGGCAGGCCCTGGCACAGGGTGCCCAGAGAAGCTGTGGCTGCCCCTGGATCCCTGGAAGTGTCCAAGGCCAGGCTGGACATTGGGGCTTGGAGCAGCCTGGGACAGTGGAAAGGACTGAATGAGCTTTAAGGTCCCTCCCAATCCAAACCATTCTGTGATTCACTTAAGCCAAGGCAGGGGGAATAACAACTCCCTGAATGATTCTGAACTTTTAAAATTTTGTGTCTCTGTACTTTCACCTTGAATCAGTTTTTTGTTTGTAGACGATCTAAATATAAACCGCTTTGATGTAACTTTTAAAGAAGCACTAGGCAGTTTTGGCTGGGTTTTTATTTTTTGTTGTTGTTTGTTTGTTTAAAGTTCTATATTTTAACAAAACATTTGCTGTTTTCATGCAATTGACTCCTCAATGGCAGAGGGGAAGCCCTTGCTTACATTTCTCAACTGATTTGCTCCTGCAGAGCCTGAGAGCAGGTCAGGTTGCTGTGTTGGGGGTGTAGAGCAAGTCATGAGAGTGTCCTTGAAGCTCTTTCTCGCTGTGTTTTGGAAGGAAGTTTTGGGTCATGTGCTGCCTGGACTGCACTGCTGGTGTCCTGTGAGGAGGGGAATCCCTTCTCAAGATGTTCATTCGGGGAGATTGGGGTACACAGTTCGAGGCTGGGGTGCCTGCCATGAGCAGCAGTGGCATTTCACCCTGAACAAAGCTTTGTGTACTATTCTTAGGTGATCTCAAGATCCATTTTTGTATGAGGAAAGCAGGGGCTTAGCTGTGAGCTGGGAAGGATCACTGTGGACAGGCCTGCACCTGAAAGTTCATCACTCTGATTCTGCAGGGACACAAAAGCATTTTTGACAGCAACAGCCCCCTGAATATCTGGCAGTTTGGAGGTCAGCTGAGGCTCTGAAATCTGTGTATTCCTGCTGTGCTCACCTACCCAGAGCCCTTGGCTTCCTTGCCAGTTGGTGTCTTGATTTATTATTAATAATAAGTTATTCAGAGAACGGCAACAGAGCTGGGGGGTCAGTCATATGAGAAGGGGCTGAGGGAGCTGGGAGAGGGGCTCAGCCTGGAGAAAAGGAGCCTCAGGGGGAGCTTGGGCTCTCCACAACTCCCTGACAGGAGGGGACAGCCAGGTGAGGGCTTGGCTCTGCTCCCAGGGAACAGGACGAGAGGAAACAGCCCCAAGCTGTGCCGGGGGAGGTTCAGGTTGGACAACAGGAGAAATTTCTTCCTGGAAAGGATGGTTCAGGCATTGTCAGGGGCTGCCCAGGGAGGTGGTGGAGTCCCCATCCCTGGAGATGTCCAGGAAACAACTGGATGTGGCCTCAGTGCTCTGGGCTGGCTGATGAGGTGGGGATCAGTCACAGGCTGGACTCTATGGTCGTGGAGGTCTTTTCCAATCTAAATGATTCTGTGATCAGAAGTTGATTAGCTAAAGCAGATTTCAGTAGGTACTGCCATTATTTGTTCCTGTATCCCTTGTATCCATATTGCTGCCATCAGCTGCTGCCCTGCACGCAAAGCTCAGTGTTGGTGTCAGATTGCATAACCTTGGATCAGGGTTTGCCCTGCCCTGAGCACAGAGCCACTGCAAAGGGCTTTGCAGGTGCTGGTGAGCCAGCAGCAGAGCAGCTTTCCAAAAGTGACACATTTCCAGTAAGGAGGAATGTTGGTTGTGAGGGGCCTGGTGTGTTGTCCTTCTTGGGGCACAGCTGTGCCGTGGATCACAGGCTCTGGGACAAGTTTTGTGCTGCTGTTCCTTGAAAGCCAAGAATGCTCTGGCTCAGCTGATCAAGAAGGTACACACCTCATCTGCTGCAAGCCAGCTGTGAACAGCATGGATATGGCATTTAGGTGCAGCTCGGGGAATCCTTGTAGACAGAGCAGTGTAATAATGGACTGACCAGGGATTTATTGAAGTGCTCCTGGTGCAGTCCCAAGAGCTGCTCTCACCCTGACAGGATTGCCAAGGCTTAGCTGTAACAGTCAGAATGGAAAAAAGGAGTCCATTTTTCCAGCTGTATTTCATGCTTGGCTATCCCTAGGAGCAGACACTTCCTTTAGCGGGATAGTCCTTATCCACTCTAAAAAAAGCTCTATGGAAAGAAAACATTTTCTTCCTCAGACATCCAGGTTTCCATCTCTTGCCATTGCAGGTTATCAGCAGGAGTAGCTTCCTAACCGTCAGTAAAGATTTTAGTTTTAAGTCAGCTTTTTGTTTCCTCCTTACAAACAAAGCACCAGCAAAACAACATTCAGTGAATATAATCCACTTGAGTAGCTCTAATTGTGTGGGTGTTAGCAGGCTTAGGCCTCTTCAGGGGAGGACAGTGAGGGAGTGTTGGAAAGCCTGGACGTGCTTTTGTTATGTAACAGGACCAGAGCTCTGTCGTGCACTGGAAATGCTCAGGAAGCGGCTGCGTTACACTTAAGCTGTGTTGTCTTAATTTTCTTTTTCGTGTGGCTGAAGATGAGTGAGAAGAAAAAGGTGGATGTGATACTCCTTATCCCTCTGCTTTTTCTTAGATAGCCCTACAGATTTTTGTTTTCTTTTAAAATGAATTAAAGAAGAAACTTAGGAAGTTCCAAGGAAAAGAAAGCAAAATCTTAGTTAATTTTAATATAATTATACTTATTAGTTGATTTATTTTTGATTTCTGTTTTTCTCTGAGAGTAAGGTCAGCAAAGGAAACATTAGTAGCTCTGTTCTGATCTGGTAGATCCTCTAGTGGGTTTGGAGAATTTGGTGGTGTCAGAGGTCTGTGTTGGAATTGTCCTGCTCTGGGAAGTGCTGTGGGGACTCGAGATTCAGGAGACCTGTTCCTTGTCTTGGTAGACCAGCTCTCCTTCCAGTTGTGGTGAGCAGAGCTGTAGTCTGGGAGCTATGGGCGTGGTTAGGCCTGGCTGGAAGCTGTGGCATGTTTGATCCCAGGACAGGGTGTCCCTGGGTTCATGCCTGGGTTTTGGCTTGGCAGGAGAAGGGCTGGGGAGGATGGAGAAACAGGGAATCAATCCAGCTGAGGGAATCTTGATCTGTGCTTGAAGAATCAAGGAACTGGAAAGATGCTGGACATAATTGCTCCTACATGAATTTCTCCCAGCAGAGTTTCCTTTTAGGATTAATATCTCTGCCCTGTTTGTGATCAGAGCTCAGCTGGTGACTGACCACAGTGTGTTCTGCCCCGGAGCTGCAGGGCTGCGGTTCTCAGCTTCTCCCTTGGAATGCTTTCCAGCATTGCTGCATGGGCCAGCAGCTGTGTTCCTGCAGAAGCTGTTGTGTTAAGACCAAAACTTGCAGGGTCATTTTCCTTGCTTAGAGGCTTTTGTGGGAAAAGTTGTGTGAGGAAGGACACAGCTTATCCAAGCTGATGGATGTTTGTTAGTGACTGGAAAGGAAAATGCCATACAGAGCTGGGATGGTGGGGCACTCCCCAAAATCCTGAATAATCATTCTCCTGGCAGTCTGTCAGAGATGACTTCTTAGGTTATTACTGCTGAGAGGAAAATTAAACATTTAATTGCACAGTTATTAGTTTCCTGAGTTTTTTTAAAGGTACAGCTTAAAAGACTTGAAGGAAAGGGTATGGAAAAGCTTCAATTTTATTAAAAATACATAGAGACCATGTGCTTGCATCTCTTTGTCAAGATCCATCATCTTGTGTCTGTTTCCTTTTAAACTTTCAAGACATTTGAATATATACTTCAGAAGTGCTCATGGAAAATCCCGGGAATGGAAATTCTGCTTTTCTTAACAGCTCTTCCAGTCTTAATGGATGGTTGCAATGAGAAATTGAATTTAAAACACCTTCTCAGTGATGTGTCATAGCTGTGAAGTCTGTCACAGCAGGAACCCTTCAGTGCTGTGAAGGATGCCTGGACACCTGAGTCACTGGTTTGGCTTTCTGAAAGATGACAGCAAACGCCCTCCTGTAGTGAGCACTCAGCAAGACAGTGAAATGTTTGAAGGGTAAAATGTGAACTAGAGACACAATTTTATCAGGAAACTGTTTACCCTTCCCTGGAGAGCAAAGGCAGGATGAGCTGCTGGTATTTCTGCTGCTGTCACCACTGCTGGGCCTTTGGTTTGTTGGCAGTTTTGGGAAGACACGGAGAGGTGTCACTGACCACAGCTCAGCACAGGGGTGGAGACAAGCTTAGGAAAATCAGAGATTTGCTTTGTAGGGCAGGGAAAATTGTCACGGTGCGGGAACAGAGGTGGGGGGAAAAATCCTCTCTGGAAGAGGAAGGGATTTGGGAGCAACTTGAGCTCCAGGAGTTCTCAGGGCAGTAAGAAAACGTTTAGGCAATGCTGGTAGCACAATGCTGAGCGCTTGCCAGGGCGTGGACACAGCAGGAGGGAAGAGCTGCTCCTGTGCTGCTGGAGTGGCTGTGCCTGGAGGACGAGCAAAGGGGAGGGGGACAAGTGAAAGGGAGACTAGACTGATCAAGGGATGGATTTAGGCAAATATTAGCATATCACTTAATGAAAATGCAAGTATTATTCATCATTATTTATTGACGATCGTGCAAATCAATGCTGTCAGGGGGGGTTTAGGCTGGGTATCAGGGAAAGGTTCTTCCCCAGAGGTGCTGGCACTGCCCAGGCTCCCCAGGGAATGGGCACGGCCCCGAGGCTGCCAGAGCTCCAGGAGTGCTTGGATAGCTCTGCCAGGGATGCCCAGGGTGGGATTTTGGGGTGTCTATGCAGGGCCAGGGGCTGGGCTTGACAGTCCTTCTGTGTCCCTTCCAAGTCATTTTTGGAAGGATTTAAAAGACACTAAGATTAGAAGGAAATTTCAGATAAATACTTAGAGTTGTGTGCAGTGTCTTTTTTCAGCCCTTTGTATACTGTCAAGGAAAATTATGCACAAAAGTTATTGAAACTGTATTGTCAGAAAGTGTTCCTATGGTAGCTATCAGTCTTTGGAGTAATCTCCTGGGAAATCCTGAGCTCCAGTTCCCTGGGAGTCTTTAAAGGGAAAACCACTCAGTCTGTTCTACCTTGCAGTCATGGCTGGGCTGGTGACACATTTTTTATCTCTGAATTTAAATCCTCTCCAAGGTCTCTGATTGCCCTTCCAGCAAATCCGTGGAGGACGTGGAGGTTCCTGGTGAGGTGGTGATCACCTGGCTGGGGAACAGCATTCAGGTGTAAAACCAGGATTGTACAGACAGCTTTGGGCTGGGACACAGCCTGGCAGCTCAGGATGAGCTGGTGTGTGCCTCTGTGTTGTCAGGGATCTGCCTGGAGCAGAGGAGAGCCCCAGTGTGCTGTCCTCAGGTTTCTCTGTGAGCCAGAACTGGGATGTGTTACAGCAATCTGGGAAGTGACCGTGTACAGTCCTGGTGTTTGTACCAGGTTGCTTTGCTGGACCTGGCTCTTACAGAGGTTTCTGTGCTGCTGCTCTTGTTTTCCCCAGAAGTGACCCTGACTCTGTTGTGTTCTAACAGCAGTAAGGTGTGACAATTTCAAACCCAGCTGGCAGCACTTGGGGAGGTCCTGACTTTTATAGGATACCTCTTCCAGCTGGGCTGCTACAGCCTCTACTTGCTAGATTATACCACCTTTTCAAGTTCTGTTGCAAGATTTCAGGTATTTTATCCAGAGTTTTTCAGTGAATGAAGAAAATCAGTGTTGGATTGCACTTTTTGTGCTTGAATGAGACCAAAAAATTCCACAGAGGAAAGGAGCCCCAAAAGACCGGTGCTGATTTTGATGACTATTCAGTAAAATTTCCCCAAAAAGAAAAGGATTTTTGCTTATAAATGAAAAGCATTGACTAGCTGCTGTTATGGAAAACAGGAGATGCAGTTTTTAACCAAAAGGGCTGTGAAGAAAGACAGCTCCACAAAGTCTGATTGAATTTTAATCCCTTCCCAGAATCCAAAATCTTTGCATTGGCAAATACCACCCGGCCACAATGGAAATATCCAGATCCGGGGTAGCCTCAAATACAGAGCAGGGACCACAAGTCAGAGCTTGCAGTGAAACCAAAGATGTGTTAAATCAAGAGAAAGAAAACTTTTTTTTTTTTTTTTTGAAAGCACTTAAATGATGAGGAGGTTAAGGAAACATTTGCTTCACTCTTTCAGAATTTCAGCTCTGAAAGTTTCCTGTGGCTGCCTCTTGGAGCCTGGGGCAGGGAGAGGCAACCCTGCTAGTACAGAAATGGAGATGGCTCCGATGGATCCTGCCCCAAACCAAGAAGCATACATGTGATTAACAATGTGGTGTTAAACCCAACACAAGGTTTTAATGTTAATTAAAGGGTTTGGCACTTTCCTGAGAGCATTTAAGTGCTGAATTCTGCTCTGTGCTGCTGGAACCTGAGACTGCAGTCTGTGCACGTCATCCCTGCCTGTGGTATCTTCCACATCAGCTGGAGCTGGAGCCTTGGACTCTTTCCCTGGCATTTTGCTCTGTGTTCTTTGCACTTTGCCCAGCAATTAATCCTCTTTCCTCCCACTGCCTGTGGGTTTGTCCTCCTCCCACACCTGGGATGGGGCAGTGGTAGAGCTCCTTTGGCTCCCTCTGTGCTTGGTATCTCAAGGGGAAATGGAATCTGTGACTTCCAAGGAGCTGACCCAGAGCCCAAATGATGAGAAGTCATTTTGGCTTTCTGGTTTGGTCCTCTGTTGTTTCACCTGCTTGGAAGGAAACCGTTTCATTCTCCAGCAGTGCTGGTTGATTCCTCTGATTCAGAAATCAAAAAGCAGGGAGAAGGTAAAAACTGGAGAGAATTTTGTGCCCCAGGTGTGCTTATGCTGCTTCAATCACTGCTTGTAGAAAGAAAACTTAGTACTTCAAGACCCTTGAAGTTCTTATTTACCTAAAAAATTAGGTATTTCATCAGAAAAGAATTGTAAGTCCTTGAGAATTTTACAAAGAGGGTGAGGACCCAAGTTAGCTACATTGCCAGGCTGAGTTCTCAGCTTGAATCAGTTTTCTGGTCTTCCTGTGTAACAAGCAGAGAAAAGGGTTAAATTCTCAGTCAGAAGTTGGATTATATTTACATATAATTGTCTAATCAGGAATTGAATGGCCCTTTGGAATTGTGCACTGAGATGAATCTGAGGTTGATGTCTTGGCTGAAAGAATGAGAAGTGAGATTTAAGGAGGTGGGAGGGAAATGTCACTAAACTACAGAAAGGTGCAGAATGAGAACAACGCAGGGGTGCGGGCCTGGCACTAAGAGCAAACCCATGAATGTGTCAGGGCAGGGTCAGGCTGGATTTCAGGGAAAGGTTCTTGGCCAGAGTTGCTGGCACTGCCGAGGCTCCCCAGGGAATGGTCCCGGCCCCGAGGCTGCCAGAGCTCCAGGAGCCTTTGGACAGCGCTGCCAGGGATGCCCAGGGTGGGGTTGTTGGGGTGTCTGTGCAGGGACGGGAGCTGGGTGATCCTGTGGGTCCCTCTCAGCTCTGGATTTTCTGTTTTCTAACAGCACCTTGGGGTGCTGACCAGAGAGGATTGGAGTTTTCTATTTGGAGGGCACATAAAACATTTATAAACCCGGCCAAAAATCCTTCTGGAACTGTTGTCTGCTTTACCTTCTCCTGTGCGCAAGGATAAGTCCCTGTGTTGGGGTTGGTGTAGTTACCTCTCAGCTATCAGAGAAGAAAGGAGTTAAGGTTTGGTCAGCATTGACTGGATGGTGGATTTTAGTTGAATGTCCTAAGCTCCTCCTTGACAAATCTCCTGGTGTTAACCTGGAAGGCTTCAAAATACCTTTTGTGAATTTAAAGCAGAATATTTTAGTCTTGTGCTACTACTTTTATTTTTTAGGTGTTAAACACAGTGATGGATATTAAGTTTTTTCTTTTACTTAAGGGAAAAAGGAGGAACATTGAAGAAAGTTTGGACAGCTCATGTAGCAAGTGCCAAGTGTTCTTTTTTGTGGTTGCAGCCTGTTTCTCAGGATAATGCTAGCCTTGTTCTGCTGATTTAGTTGGTGATCTCCATTTGCAACCAGCCCAAGACTACAGAGGGAATTTTCTCTCTATCTTTGATATATTCCTGCTTGTAAATTTCATGGTTTGGGTTATTGCTGTGACCAATAATAACTGCAGGGACTTGGCTGAGGAAATACTCCTTTCTGGCTGAATGCATCAAGTAATGAAGCCTTTCCATCCTCAGCAATCTACATCTTAGACCAGTGTAATTTGAGATAGTGTCAGGGCACCCATTTCCTCCTTCACTGACCTGTCAATTGGAGTCCTGCTAATGGAATTGTTCAGAGGCTAATGTGTTCCCATTTAAAAATACACAATCAATATAAAAGTACAGCATGAGATGATGTACTCTAAATGACATCTGCTTTAAGCCCTGTGCTGCTTAAGATCCTTTGCATCTGTAAAGTTCTGCAGCTCCCTGTCCTGGATAAATTGCTGCATGGAAAAAGGTACTGGATTTTGTAAGCTCTTTTTCCAGGAAGGTGAGGGGGTTATTTTCCTGGTTATGAAGCACTGGACACATGGCAATCACATTGTATCTTTGTTGCAGATCACAGAGGCCTTGTTGAAGGAGAGAGATAAACAGGCAAAGTGGAATGGGATCCCCCTGCTGTTGCAGAAGCTGTATGAGCACAGCCACCCAAACAGCGACTTCTCCCAGTGCCAAAGCATCCTAAAGGTACTGCCTGCACCCTTTCTCCTAAAGCCGGAGATAATGTTGTTGTGGCTTTCTTTAAAGTCTACTGTGATCATGCTCTATTAATTTTTTAAGCTGTCTGCATGATGGTATCTGTCCAAAATTGGCTGGTAAGAGCTGGGGATGCAGGTAGTGATTAGTCCACAGATAACAGGAGACAACTGTGTTTATACTGATGAACAGGGTTTAGTTTTTTTTGAGCCATCTCTTTATTTTTTCCCTACATGCAGGAAATTTCTCCACTCCTTTCGATGGAAGCCATGGTTTATGTCACAGAAGACAGAAAAGCTGCTCAAGAGTCCAGTTTTCCAAACACATACACCTTTGACTTGTTTGGAGGAGTCGATGTAAGTGTGTTTTTTCAGTATCAAAAGCTCTGCATGATAATCATCCCATTGAAAAATCTCTTCAGTGAGGTCTTTGAAGCTTCTAAGTACAAGCTACAGAATGACTATACCAATTTGATGTCAAGCATTAGAATTGGGCCACTTTCTGTTAATCAAAATAGGAAAAGGGTGTGTTTTTCAAGGTATTACATCCAAAGTGAGGTGTTTTGTTCTTATATGATATAGAATACTTGGCTAATTCTTTAGTCAGTCTGTTTTTACCCTAAAAAAGATGAGACCTTTAGTTCTGTATGAAGACAGTTTCAAATGATTCCTGGTTGTGAGATAAAACACAATTGGCATTGGGGCAGTGAGAATTTCACTTAACACTGGGGAATTTATGGCAGTTTAAGCATACCAGGTCTCTGTCTTAACCAGGTTGTCTGTGGTTATTGCTTCATCTGTGGCAAAGTTTTTGAGCAGAACTGTAATGTTTCTGTGGACATTCTGGCCATTTATCATTTTGTTTATTTGCTGTAATTCTACACTGCACAAATACCCATTTGCTCAGTTTTTTGGTGCCCGACTCTGGCTTGGCTTTCATTAGAAATGTATGATTTCTATTTTCCAGTGAACTAATTGATACTCCTTTTCATTTAGTTTAACTAAACAGATTTTGCTATTAATTTCTTGTCACACTTAGCTTGCTTTCACTTAAAGCTGCTGTTTATGTTGTTTTGAAATGAGAACTGGTTTAGTTGCTGCTGTCAGTTGAGGGCAGAAGCCTTCAGCTACCCAAGCAAATGAGAACACCATGAAAATGTTTTGAATTTCCCTTGTTTTTAAAGGGAAATAGTGGTACTTCTGTAGAAATTATTTTAACATACTGCACAGTATCTGTATGTGTTGGGGACAAGGTTTGGTTTGGTTGGTCGGGGCTTGAGTTTTTTTTTTCCCCTTGGGCTGGAGATGGTGAATATCAGATCCACTGTATTTACCTGGTGCTATGGTCAGAGATTTGGCCAGTAGAGGTGGGCTTATGGGGTTAAAGGCAATGATGGAAGCCAGTGCTCTGTGTTTTCAAATATCCTGCTGTAGGATTTGAAGGGGAAGGAGTTTGATCTGCTGATGCAGTGTGTGCCATGTGCTGATTTTATGTTGCAATATTTTGAGCTGTGGAACCTGAGTCACTTTGAAGGACAGAGTTTGCAGGGTACTCTCCAGGCTACAATGTGTTCCAGTTAAACTGTTTTTTTATTCTGATTGCCTTTACATGGAGGAGGAACAAAACCAGCTCTGTGGCTCCTCCCCTTATATGAATCCGTGTAAAATAACACCTGAGAGTGCAAATACATAAACCTCATGGATTTTATACCTGATTGTAACCCCATCCCAAGAAACACAATCTTATAATTCCCTTTCTGCTCCTTCTGCCTCTGGTGAGAGGCAGAAAACCCAAGAAAAACCCATAAACCCCAAACTCTGAGGTGTGCATTCTCCTCCCAAAACACAAGCCATTAATATGAGATCTGTAACACTGCAGTCATTCTTTCTCTACCCTATTAATGCTACAGCTGCTACTACAAATACTGCTAGAAAATGTATATTCCTCTTAAAAGGAAGGATATTTATGCCTATTTATTTATTTATCAGTGTTTTAATGTAACCTCCAATGATGTCAGGTGGTTTCCTCTGTGTCTGGATCAGTAGTTCATCAAAAGAAGGGTAACATTAAGATGGGACCAATAGATCTAGCTCTAAACTCTTAAGTATTTTGTGAGTTGGCACTGACTGGGTGATGCCTGCATTGCTGTTAACAATTCTAAACTGAATTTTAAAACCAGCAGCATTTTCAGGGGTTCTTGCAGAAGTCATCAGTTCCTTCTGTTTCAACTTTAATTTTTAAATTAAGTGCTGTTTTTTTCAAATATTTTAAGCTGAACCAGTGGTACAGACTAGAGCAACTAAAGATCAGTTCCACATCAGTCAGAACCACAGACCTGATCTTGAAAAGCTGATTATTGCATTCCTTAAGTAGAAATATAAATGTTAATATACATACAGGGTCCTGTACACAAGCAGTGGCTTTTTGGTGCTGAGATGAAATCTGGAGCTGCTAAATTCTGTCTGGACCTGAAATGTTTTTGAAGCCCCACAAGATTTAGGGAAAGCCTTTGCAAAATTTGCATCTCTTTGCAGAATATTGCTAAAGATTTCTTATTTTGGGAGGTGTGTGATAACCATCCTTGATGTTATCTGGAGGCATGTGAAATTACATTCCTTGCAAGCTCAAATTCTTTAATACTTATCAGTGGGAGACTGTTTTGTACAGCCCTTACTGTTTCTTCAGGGTAAATACAGCTATTGTTTGTCAATGTGATTTTGACACCAGTTGGGGGTTTGATTGTAGAGCCTTCATTATTCACCTCTGTGACTTGAGCAGACATAGGTTTGGGTTTGTCACTGACAAATTAATTGGTTATTTGCATCTCAGTGATTGTTCCCTTAATTCTTCATCTTATTTTTACAGCTTTTAGTAGAAATTCTCATGAGACCAACTCTTATTACACAGAAAAAGAAGCAGAAAAGTAAGTAAATAGGTGGTTTCTCTCTTTTTCTTTTCCCCAATTTTGTCTGTTGCAGACAGAAATCGTTCTATTTTTCTGTTTTTCTCTTTCCATCCCAGCAATTTCCTGTTGATTCATTTAGGAGTGAATCATTGGTTTCTTTGTTCTCTGTGGTACTGATTGGTGCTGGGATTTGGGAGAGTCACCTGTTTCTGGCACAGTTCCGGAGATTCACGCACTCAGCACAGCACACTTGACTCAAAGCTCTAAATCTGCAATCAGTGGAAACTCTTATTGTTCCTGTGGCTACAGCTACAGTGCAAAATTATTAATAATAAGCCACAAAGCATTGTTTATGTAATGGGAGCTACAGAGATTGTGAGATGAGCAGCTCAGGAAAACAGCACGCTTTTTGTTACGTGACTGCTCATTTCCACATTGCTGTAAGGAGAGGGGGTGCAGTGGCTTCAACTCAACTTTCCTACTGGAACAGCTTGGCTGCAGTGTTTTCATTTCCCCTGTTTGGGATTCTGCTGGTTCCCTGAGCCCTGCTGAGGGAAGGGAATGTCATGTTGTACCCTGTGCCCTCCAGCCAGGGAACTTCAAAGGTGAAGTGACTTGAACTGGAGCTTTAAGCAATTGAAGGTCTGTACTGAAAACATATTTTAAATATTAAAATGCTGCAGTAAAGCAGATTGAAAGTTTTTCTATGAAGTCCAGGTGCTGAGAAAACAAGCCCGAGTTTCCAGTGGAGAAAACTGCATGAACTGTCATTTCTTTCCCCCTACAAAAACAATTTAGCATGTGACCAGGTCGGGTGTAGAGTGTTTCTTGTGGCTTCTATCCCATAAGGCATTTGCATGTATGCTGTGAGCTGGCAGCCTGCAATTGTCACCCATCCCATAGCTCTCCATGTCCCTCCCACGGCCCCTGGAGTTCCTTGGCAGGGAATGGCTGACTGTCTCCTCTCTCCTTTGCAGTAAGTGATGACCTCATCAAGGACTGTTTAAGCATACTGTACAACACGTGTATATGTGTAAGTACAACTCTTCTGGTCACTTTTTACTTGTGCTACTTGATAAGACAACAGACACATTCTTTGAAGTGTAATTTAAACTTACTCTGAAGCTTTACATTAGAATTCCTTCAGTTAAATACAGATCACTCTGTATTTTGATGTGTTGCTCAAATAATTTGTTTTCTGAGCTGCATTGTCAATCTTAAGTTCCCTTGTTTGGATCTTTCTGTCTCTGTGTTTCCATAGGAAAGCTGTGCCAGCCTTTGTTATGTTCCAGCTTAAAATCTGAAGCTGGGAGTGCATGCCTGTTAAGCCCAGCTACAGCTGGTCTTGTTCAGAATTGGGGCTGGCAAAGGGTTTTAAATTTGATCCTGCCACTCCATGTGCTGGATTTTAGTTCAGATCAGTGCAAAGGAAGGTGCTGGGTTAAAGGCCTCTGGAAATACCTCGTCATTAAAACCCTGAAGCTGAAGGCAAAGGCCTCAGATTATGCATGCAGGGAACATCCTCAGGATTGTTTACTTCATCACACACCTCATTATGCCATAACCTAGGGAACATTGTTTAACAAAAATTAAAAAAGGAGCCAGTTAGTGGCTTGGAGCTCTTCCAAAAACATCAGTCTAATCTCCAGAGTCTGAGTCTTGGTAGATCATGTCTCACTGATAAGGATCTGTGTACACATGGGAGGGGGAAGAGAGGGAACACTTTTCTCCTTGGCTTGGATGATTTATTTTTTTAGCTGCAGGTAAAGCAACTTTTGCAAACTGAGAATAGCACAATATGCTAAAAAACAAGTTTGCAATTCCTAGACTAGCTGCTCTGTTTTAATTCACTTTGGTGTTACTTGCTGGGATTGGATGAGAAGTGTCCAGGATCACAGAAATGGTCTGTGGGCAATATTAGCTGCTTTTATGCTTATCTGTAAATATTGGGGAGTTATCTTTGCTAGTCTGGTTCTGTGAGCACTGAGAATATGTCAGTCATGGATAAGACACAGTTTTTCAAGCAGTGAGGATGTAGTTGTGAGTTCCAGGAAAGCCTTACTGTTCTTTCAGCAGAGCTCAGAGCATGAAAGGCACCCTTAAACTTGGGTTTTCATGCCTCAGCCTGACTTTGGGGTTCCTCACCCCGTCCGTTTAGGGCAGCGCTTGACCCGGGTCGCTCAGACCGAGCAGTGCTGAGCGTTTAGGAGCTGCTGTGTGTGCAGACCATGGCATGGAGCTGGTCACAGCTTGTATGGCAGAGCAGAGCCAGGCCCCTGTGGTGTGTGCCCAGGCAGGCAGGGTTGCCTTTACATTTCAGACTGGGAAACAACTGCCTTGAGGTGAAACCTCTCATCCCGGCAGTGGAGCCTCTCATCCCGGCGCCACATTGACTTCAAACAAGGACTGGGGCTGGTTTTGGTTGCCACAAACACATTTCCTGGTTTCAGGAGCAGCTGGCTCAGCACCGCATCCTCTGTAGGGCTGTCCTGCATGTGCTGTGCCGTGTAGCTGCTCGGGTGGGCTCTCACTGCCTCTTTGTGCGCTCATTTGCAGACGGAAGGAGTCACAAGGCGGCTGGCAGAGAGAAACGACTTTGTGTTGTTCCTGTTTACACTGATGACAAACAAAAAGACATTCCTGCAAACTGCAACGCTGATTGAAGATATCCTGGGAGTTAAAAAGGTTGGTTACTGCTTTCTTAATATCATTTGTATGGCCCAGTAGAGGAGAGACAGCTATTTCTTTGAAGAGTTGCTGAGGATACTCCTCAAAGCTGCCGTTCTCACTTCTTGTAGCTTATTTGAAACCTGCCTGTTCATAGTGATAATTAACTTCAATCACTTCTCATAAAGAAGCCAAACTATTCATGTGGTGTCATACTTGCAGTGCTTTTACCCAGTTCAGACAGTGATGGGAGCTGTGTCCCTATGATCTGAGTACCTGACTGTCATTAAAGAACAGCCAGGATTACAAGTGAAGAAGATGAACCTCATATAAATTCAGTTTTCATCCTTGCCTGCTGATTGTATTTCACAGACTTTGCTTGTCTTCCTTACATCTGGGAGGCTTCCTGTGTATTCCTGGGCATTTGTCACCTCTGAGAAGTTGTAGGCTGGGGACACAGGGCACTTAAATCTTCTGCACCAACCTGGTTATTGAAGTTATTTACCCAGAATCATTGCAGCTCAGTGCCCTGATGTGACGCAAGTAAAATACTCGAGGTGTTACCTTGGGAAAACCTGGATTGGAAAGGCTCTGTGTACATTTTATGGAGAAGGCCAGGAATCTGTAACCTGATACTTTATTATTTAGAATAAGATTGAGGTTTGTGTCCTTCCTGAAATAGGAAAACAAGCTTAGTTTATCTGAAAAAAAGTGTTGGTTTTGGGGTTTTTTTTTTTCTGAAAGCTGTTTTCAACATCTTTTTGTTAAAAAAAAACTGATGAAAAGACTGAGAAATAATGGAGAAGTCCTTACCTGTGAGTGTCAAAGAAAAGACAGGATTGGAAAATAAAATTGAAACTTCTGATACCTAAACATAATTTATGTATTAAGTGAGGTTGTGGTTTTGTGAGTTTTTTAGTTTAAAAAGACCCCCAAATTTCTTGTAAATATAAAAACAGTAGTTAAAATATGGATGTCCGTACTTTTGAAATTGCTAAGCCTGACAACAGTTGTAAACGTCAGCTAACACTGGAATAACCCAGAGAGCTCCCCAGGGAGGATCTGCCTGTGTTCACTTATTGACCATCACATGTGACTGAGCTGGTGTTGCCTCCTGCAGGAAATGATCCAGCTGGATGATATTCCCAACCTGGCAAGCCTGGTGTCCAGCTTTGACCAGCAGCAGCTGGCCAACTTCTGCAGGATCCTGGCTGTCACCATCTCAGAGCTTGACACGGGCAGTGATGACAAGCACACACTTCTGGCCAAAAATGCCCAGCAGAAAAAAAACTTGGGCCCTTCCCGAGCTGAAATTAATCAAGGTAATTGTTGTGCTGTGAACAAATCAGAATAATCTCAGCAATGTATAAAGTTTTCCTCTTCTCAGTGTCACACAGTGTTATGTTTCTGAAAGGTGGTGAAAGTGTTGTGTCTTAAAAAGCATTTTTCTTGATTCTCTCCCCTCAGATTGTTTCCTGGAAACAATGTTTGCTGTCAGTGAAACTTTTTAGCTTTTGGTTTCATGTGGTGTTGCTAATTAGATGGGTTAATTTCTGTCATTTCAGCACTCTCGGAGTGGCTTGAAATAATTGGATTTGTTTTCTGGGCCTCAGCCACATCCATGGACTTCCCATTAGCAGCTCTCTAATAGGAGAGATGTCCTCCATAAAATATGAATTCCTGAACTAAAACTGCCTGCAGTGTGGTTGCTGTTGGAGCAGTTCCTTCTGTGATTTTATCTGATGTTGTCCTGAACATGATATCTTGTCTTGATCAGAAAGAGAAGTGTGTTTAATATTAATTATGTTGCCCAGTGTTACCAAACCAGGCTTGGAAATCTGTGGGGCTGATCTCAGCCTAAACTTTGGGCACAGTGCAGCTTTCCTTATTTTGCTGAGTACTTCTCAGTGCAGAAGTCTTGCCTAGAAGGAGGATGAGTAGGAACTGAAAAAGGTAAAGTACCATCAGATGTAGAATCTGCTGTTTTCAGCTCTTACTGTGCTGAAAAGCTTTTGGGCTTCTGGAGCAGGTATTTGTGTAGGCCCATGCCAAGCAAATGTTTAGCTAATCATTTTTTATGGGCACAGTCAGAGACTGATTATAAGGCTGTACAGGAGCCTGTTCTTTCAGAGATGCAATTCTCTCATGTAATGTTCATGGCCAAATTCTTTGTCCTTTTCTCCTTGCCCCTGCAAGTGGGAAATGAAGCTTTAGCCGTGTATCTTTAATAAACAGGTCCTGTAATTAAGTTATTCTTGAGGGCAAAATGCACCTCCCCAAACATTTTGCAGAGCAGTGACTTCTGTCCTTGCACTGCTCTTTCTAAGGGTGCAGTTCCACAGTTAAAACTCTCACACCTGCGGCTGCTGTGGTGTGTTCTCACCTGTTTTGGTCTATGAGGAGATAATTCAGAGCCTAGTACTTGAAAAGCTCAGCTTCCGTCCCCACTGCTGCCAGGTGCCAGTTCAGTCACTAAACACCACAGGAGGGAAAATCAAGGAGAAAAAGGGAGGTGGAGCTGCCCTTTGCAAAGGCTGCTGCTGTATTTCTGCCAGCTTAGTTTTCAGCCAGATCAGTTCCTTGCTGAGACTGGAGAGCAACACTGAATTATTCCTGGGGTATGGATGCTCTTTTCCAGTCCTTAAGAGGAGAGTGCACTGAATTCTTCCATCTTTAGATCTTCTCAATGATCTTTTTAACCATACACTTCTGTATTCCTAAAGCAGATATGCTGGTACCTTGTTGTGATTTTAAATTGTAATAAAATTACTTCTCTTTCTATTTTTTTTTCCAGCTACACTTCTGAATATTCCAGGCTTCATTGAGCGGTTGTGCAAACTGGCCACACGGAAAGTGTCTGAAACAACAGGGACTTCCAGCTTCCTGCAGGAGCTGGAGGAGTGGTACACCTGGCTGGACAATGCCTTGGTTCTGGATGCACTGATGAGAGTGGCAAATGAAGAGGCAGAGCAGAGCAGCACAGGTACCCGTCCTGCATCCCTCCACCCACCAGCAGCTGATGCATGTCTTGACCTTTCTCAGGGTTTGACACGTGTTGCTTTTTCTTTCATCTGGACCTGATTCCCCTTTTCTTGCATGGAGATCTCACATAGCAACATTTAGGTCTGACTCCCATTCAGTTCTCATGTAACACTGATTTTTTTAACTGAATTAAAATGAGCCAAAGGAGAGATCCTCCATCAGTGTGTGCCATTTGCATGCCTAGTTAACACTGCAGTGCTGTGCACCCTCAGCCCTAACCTCCTCTGAAGTGGTTAAAATAATCCTGAGGTAAGTGGCTTTGCCAGCATTTTCTCTAAAACTTTGGCTCATGACTTTAGATTGAAATGCTTCACACCAAGCAAGTGGACCTTTCTTAAAAAGGAAGGGTAGTTCCAGCTAAATTAAAGAAGTTAGTTGGAAAAAATAATTGTTCCAGTGGAAGTGTTAGTACAACCATAGGAAAATGCTTTGGAGCACATGTGTGGTTTGTTTCTTCACCCTTCGGTATGACAAAAATGCAGTGTATGTCTGGAAGAACTCAAAGTCCTTCATACTCCTATTTCTGCTCTTAGCAGGGTAATTCTCTCTAAGGTTATGAAATTTATTTAACTATGGCCTAAGAATACTGGTACTGAGCTATGAAATGAAAGTAGATTTAATAGTAAGTGCTTCTGATAATCTCCCATCTGCTTTTATTACCTTTCTGCCGTGCCCTGGTGCTGTAGTCTATTAATTCATTCAGGTGAGCCTACTTATTTTAGGGAGATGCTGCCATTTAGTTTGTAATAGAAAAATAATTTTAAAAATCTGATTTTATCTCCTCTAAATTCTCAGCTGTATTTTTTTCTCTAGCATGTAATTCAAATTAGTTATTTGCTATACATCACTATTTTTAGTTAAGAAGAAAATTCCAGCAGGTGTGCTGCTCCTGCATCTGCAGTGTTCAGTGTAAAAGTAACAACTGTAACAAATCCTTTCCTATTGAAGCTGCCTCAGTCTCACATCTTTGCTGTCTTTTTCAGAGTCTTCAGATGAGAGTGGACTGGCCAACACCTCCACAAGGACACAGCTGCCCCAGTCCATGAAGATCATGCATGAGATCATGTACAAGCTGGAGGTGCTCTATGTTCTCTGTGTGCTGCTCATGGGCAGGCAGAGGAATCAGGTGAGCCCCAGTGGATGCTCACACTCAGTTGGTGTCTCTTAAAACCTGAGTGCTCATGAAAGAGGTCATGGTGATGCCTTGGGAAGGCTGACCTGAAACAGAGACTGCAGAGCTGGAGAATAGAGTAGATATTTATTGAAAGGCCTTTAGGATACACCTTGGGCAGGACAGGGCCTGACCAGGGCTACACCCAGGGTGGACTAAGAATGGTCACAAAATGGCCAAATGGTCACGAGGTCTCACACTTTTATAAGTCTTGGTCCATTTGCGTGTTGGGGTTTAATTGTCCAATTACAGCTTCAGAGTGTGAGGTCCCATCCTTCTTGTTCCTCCCTTCAATCACCCTTGTTTGTGCTTTTGGGCCTGAAAGTTGTCCTTGGTCTCCAGCAGGAAAAGGATTTTTTTTGTCCCCCTGCTCTGTGAAGAGAGCTCACTAGAACTTAATGTGAGGCTCAGAACTGCACCTCTGGGCAGCACAGAATGTGAAAATATGAAAGCTAAAGCTTAAGGCATCAATGGACACAGGAATGCCAGAGCAAAGCTCAAGGTACAAAGCTGGGCAGTCCCATCCTGGCAGCCCTGCCCAGAAAACAGGCTGTGTTTCACTGGGAACAGCTGGGGCAGGGCTGGTCACACACTGCTCTGCACTGCTCTGCTCTGTTGCAGGAGGGATGCAGGAGGATGCCTCCTGTGGGAGGAAGTGTGTGGGTACCTGGGTGCTGCAGGAGCTGCTGCAGTCAGGTGTTCTCCCCCTCCTGCTGCCCAGTTTGGATGGAGCCCCTTCAGGCCTTACCCTTCTTTGGCTGCTTTCACTTTTGGAAACTCTGGATGATTTTTGCAGCATATTGCCATGACTTGGCAAAGTGTGAGCATGCTGTTACACTCCCAGCTGGGAAGATACATTTCAGTGCTGTCTGCACTGGTCACTGCCTGGAAATCGCACTCATTTGTTCCTTTGCCTTTCTTCCTTCTGAAAAAAAAAAAAAAAAAAGAGTTCCCTGCCTCACACAGGCTTATGAAGAACCAGTCACTGCAGCTCGGCTGGGGTTTGATTTAAATGGGTCAGAAGCAGGTTGTGAAGGGAAAAGCAAAGCAGTCCTTGTTCCCAGTTTTGGCAGTCTGCTCAGCTCAGTATTCAGATGTCCTGGGCACTGGGAGGCCCAAACTGGTGTGGGTTATTGAAAGGCTGTTGTATTAGGCAGGAGAGTCTGTGTTGTGGGCAGGGGTTGGAGCACATTTGTCCTGGAGTATTTTGTTCTCTGGTAGTAACCTCCCAGGATATCAGTCACAAACAGCCCCCAGGGCAATCTCCTACATCTCTTAATCTGAATACAGGTGCAGTTGTGGCTCAGCCCCAAACATAACTGACCTGTTCCCTCTGAAACTGCAGCAGAGTTTGTGGATTTCCCATCCCTGGAAGTGTTCAGGGCTGGGGCTTGGAGCAGCCTAGTCTGGTGAAAGTGTCCCTGCCCATGGAGGGGAATGAGATGGGCTTTATTTAACATCCCTTCCATCCCAAACCATCCTGGGATTTTGTGATTCTAAGAAGACACTTGGCATTAAAAGAAGCAGATTCTGCATAAGAGGAAGCAGAGGGACCCAATAATTCTTGCAGAAACCACAGTCACTGCCATAAACAACTCCTAATCATGTTGTTATTCCTTTTAGAAGTGCTGCTTCTGTTAGGCCTGAAATAAAATGTAAACAAAGCCCAAAACGTAACTGAAACTACCAGAACATGGATCTATTAGGCGGACTTTTTCTTTGCCATTGTATCAAGGCAGATAATTCATCCCTGCCCGAGTTCCCCACAAGAATGCAGGTTTATAGATGCTGCAGAAGCTGTTTGCTGCCTGCACTCATCCTGCTGCTGCTGGAGGGAGCTGGAGATGCTGGATTCCTTCCCTCCCTGGGTCACTTCTGCTGTGTTCCTGTCAGATGTGACAAGGCAAAAAATCTGCTGAAGCAGCTAGCTTTGAAGATGAATTTATGTTTTAATTTCCTGGGAACACAACTCTTATCCTTCATCTGCTACTTCTGCCCCTGTGCAGATGGGGAAACTAAGGATAAAAGTGGCCTGCAGTTCACTTCTTCCCAGGATTGATTCAGGACTGGAGTTGAATTTTTGAAGGATTTGAGTTACTGCATTCCCAGACATTTCTTTTCCAGAGCTAGGTTGTTTTTGTTTGTTTGTTTGTTTTAGAGGGTTTTTTAGTTTGTTTGGGTTTTGTTTGTTTGTTTCCAAGGGAATTGGTTTGGGGTTTTTTTGTCCTTTTATTTTGTGAAGTCCTCTGCCTTTAAAACACATGCTCCATCCTTCATTCCTTAATCTGCATAAGACTTGTGTGGCAGATGTGAATCCCCTGCCTTTCCTGAGAGCCAGGCAGAGGAAGGACTGGAGCTGAGCTGTTCTCCATGGGAAGCTCTGGAATGCAGGCACAGCAGTGTGCAACAGCACCCTCAGACAAGCATTTCAGCTGCTTTTTGGTGTCTCTTTTCTGTGAAGGAGTAAAAGCACAGGATCTGTGGTACCAGTCTGAGCAGGCAAAGGACTTGCTGGTTTTAGATTGGATTCATTTTGCATAGAATTTTATTAAGGGCATCACAAACCTGCTTCAGTCTGCTGTAATAATTGACATAATGGTCTGGCATTTGCTTGAAGCAAGGTGCAGCCTCCCAAACTCAACTTGTCCCCAAATGAATCTCCGAATCCTTGGTTTAATCTTGATTGCTGGCTAATTTGCATAAATTGATAACTGTGGTAGCAGTGACTTGGCTCCTGCTGTTGCCATGTTGAGGATGATCTCGCCCTTGGGAATAAGTGGTGTTTCTCTGCAGATCTGGGCCTTTGCTGCCTTCTCATTATGGTCACACCCTAAATTACTCTCCTTATATATTTTTCTAGGCTGTCATGCATGTATGTGTTGTGGTGAAGAGCCATCAACTGATTTCCTTGCTCCTGCTGTAGGGAGCCACACTCTAGACACAAACTCAGCAGAGACAGTTTTAGTTGAGAAAGCAACAGAGTAATTCCTGTGAAGCTGAATGGCAGCACAAAAAAGCCAGAGTAGCTTGAAGGTTGAATAATAGAGCAGGGATTGTCTGGCATCCTCAGGCAGAGTAATTATAATAGTTTGGGCTCTGGGAGAGGGAGTGATGCAGAGGCAGTGACGTGACTGAGGAGCTCAGTCAGGTGAGAATTCAGAGCTGAGCAAACTAAACTGCTCAGGTTTGAAATCTGAGTCATTTGGAAAGGAGCAGATTCAGGAGTTAAAACTGAGTGTGGAGAGTTCTTCCTTTAGAGGTTGAGGCTCTTGTAGGCAGCTCATGCTTGGCTTCCTCCTGTTGTGTCTGTGCCGTGGAGGGACGGGCACTACAGGGAGCACTGCTCAGAGAGATTCCTCAGAGCTGCTTTTGTGACTAAACCGGAGTGTCCAAGAGTGTTTCAAAATAATGGAGCAGCAGAGGACTCTGAGCTCAGCAATCTCAGGGCAGCATGGGTGGGGTGGGAGGAGCTCTCTCAGGAACTGGAAGTTCCTGAGGTGTGTATTTGAGGTGTCTGGCAGCAGGAATAATTTCCATAAAGGTGGGACAGCCAAGAAGAGTGCAAAAAGCCATCAGCTGTGCTGCAAGCTAGAACTAAAACCTGTGAAACAGCGTAAGCTTCAGATATTTTGATTCATTCAGGTATTTGCGTTAATAGAACAAAGTAGATTGATCTGCTTGAAATGCTGCTGGTTACAGTTCTGGATCTGGGGACAACCTGGGGTGTTTTTAAGTGATTTTGTTTGTTGATTTTGAGGAACACGTCCATTACTTGGGCACTTAATTTTTGCAGAATGTTGGACATTCCAGTCACATGGTTTTCATTTGTAACCAGATCCCAGGGAACAATGCTTGTCCTAAGCCTACAGCTGATAAGAATCCCACTTTCGATTTCCCTCAATCATCATCTTCTAAATTTCTTACATCAAAACTATCCCAGCTTAGACTGAAGGTGTTAAACAGCTGTTCACACCAAAATTAGTAGCTTTTTTATATGAATAAAAGAGATGTACCAGGCAGACTGATAAATGAACCTGAGCAATTTGACTTTTTTTTTCCTCTGGAGTTCAGCTTCTCTTTAACCTGAAGGAGTAGTGTGGTGTGGTTGTGTTACTGCTGGACTCTGCTCAGGACTCCTGCCCAGGTCACCTGGACAAAACCAATATTGATGGGGTTTGTTGTCATCAGAGGCCTGCCTGAGCTGCAGCGCTGTGTCTGGAGAGGGAAAGGTTGCTCAGGGGGTTGAGTGACTGCAGAATATCCCCAGCACAGCTGTTTGCTGTAGATGTATTTTCAGTGTGCTGAAAGCCCTGATGCCCAAAGCTGCTTCCAGAGACACAGTGATCAATTGAAGCACTGGTGAAGCTTTATCCCAAAATGTCTGTTTTCTATCCATGTCCACCAAATGGAAGCTGCTGCACTGTGGTTAACACAAACACTTGCTGGTTGAGACAAGAATTCACATCCTTTTGTCAGAGAATGACATCGTTGTGCCCATCTGTTTCCAGACTACATGAAATCTGTCTTTGAGGCTGGTGCAGACGTGTTTGTACCTCTCTTGTTCCCCAGGTTCATAAAATGATAGCAGAGTTCAGGCTCATTCCTGGCCTCAACAACCTGTTTGACAAACTCATCTGGAGGAAGCACTCAGCCTCAGCCCTGGTTCTGCATGGACACAACCAGAACTGTGACTGCAGCCCGGTGAGAAACTTTGGGAATTCTGGAGGGGATTTTTGTCCTGGCACACGGTTCTGAGGAGCTGTGCTGAGTAACTGGCTGTTGGTGTAACCAGTGACTTGAGATGTGGTAGCATTCAGATTTTGGGGGATTATTGATTTCACTGAAGTCTATCCTCAGCTCATGCTAGCAATTTAGCAGGGCCAATGTTGCCTCTCCCCTCTCTCCTAGTTTGTTTGTTGATTTTAAGGAATATGTTCAGTTTGGGAACTGAGAAAGAAGTAAATTTCTGGACCCTGGAGGCCAGTGGTAGAAGACAACCAAACATCAAAGAAATGATACCTAGGAGAGGCACAGAGTACAAATTATGCCACAGTCAGGTTTAGAGGGGGGTTTGGGTATTTGTGCTGGACTCCTTATATTTTTTATTTTTCCAAACCTAGACATTCTGAATTGATCAGTACAATTCTAAGGTTTTTTACCTTTGCAGTGAGAAGGAATTTTTTTACCTGATATGTGCATAGGCTTGGAGGCAATTTCCACTTCTGTTTTGGGAGTGGAGCCTCTCCATTTATTCAAGTCACTTGCTCTGCTGTCCAAAGGGGTTTGATTTGGAAAGGTTTTCCATTCAGCTGTTTCGTGCCAGCTTAGTAACTAATGATAGCCAAAAATACTAAAGCAATAATGTTTTTTTAACCTTTCTTGTCTCCTTTTAGGACATTACTTTAAAGATACAATTCTTGAGGCTTCTTCAGAGCTTCAGTGACCACCATGAGTGAGTATGAGAAGCTGTGGTGGGTTGTGGCTTGGTGCTGTTTGCCTGGTGGTGGTTCCAGGTGTCCCTAAACTTCATATTCCTTTCAGCTCTTGCTGGAACAGCCCAAGAATTTGCTCTGTGGTGGACATGTCTGAATGTGTCTGGTGTGGTTAGACCCAGCCCATTTTGTCTTGTGTTGAGATGAGCTAAAATATGTACAGGATGAGTTAACACTTTCTGGCTGAAGGAATAATGAGGCATCTTTCCTCTTTTTTGCCTTCTACTGAGAGCTGACAGTGAGCCAGGGAAATAGGAAGAAAGCTTCTGTCTGCCTTCAGAAGGCACCCTTAGGAAATCTTGCTGGAATAGTTGAAGGGGTGGTACAGTTAGTTTGGGGTTGTTCAATGCTGCGCTGCTGTTACAGAGATGTTTGTGACCTGTGGAATTGCAGCCTGCATTCCCTCAGTGTCCTGTTGCTCTGGTTCAGTCCTGGGAGATGGTGTCCTCTTCCTTACAAACCTCTGTGTAAATATTGGAATATTGGCTTTGAGAATGGTGAGCTGCTGGACACAGACCGGGTGGGAATGCTGACCTGTTGTAAATCCTTCATGCAAGACATTGTTTGCCTGGGAATCACTCCAGGTTTTCCAATAAAAAATCTCTACAGATGAGGTTACTACTTAAGTGGCTGCTACAAAGATCTCGGGCTTGTTTGAGCAGAAAACAGCTGCCAGCTGTAACATTTGAGCAAGTGGAATGTGTGGAATCTGTTTGGGGGTTTAAATAATTACATGATCTTTCTGTGAAATCACAGATAAGCTGAGTTAACTGAGGACAAGATGAGAGCAAAGAACTTGTATGCTGATATTAATTCAGTGAAATTGTGTCCAAACCAGACTTGCAGAGCTGTTCATTGCAGGGAGAGAAGGGCTCTGTTCTCATTGCAGAAAGGTGTTCAGTCCACATCAAAGGAAGCTTTACACAGGAGCCTCACTGAGCACTAACCTGATGACAGTGTTGGAAGCAAGAAGGAGCCTCACACTCATCACTGCATCTGCTGCTCCCTGAGCTTTCCTGAAAAGGAATCTTTGCTGTCTGATTTTGAACACTTAGAAGCAGAAAGACTCTCAGGGAGCACACAGCTATGGGGCACAGGGAGCCCCTGGATTACATTTCTACCTGCCAAATTTATTCTGCATTTCGTTCACTTTACAGACAAAGTAATTTATTTTCATTATGAAAAGTTCAGTATGTGATACAAAATTCACATACATTCCTGGAGTTTATATCCATTTTTATTTGTATCTTTACATTTCATGATGTTTTAAAATATCTCCAGGGTAAAGTTTGTTCAGATAATAAAATGCCAGGATGACTTGAGTCTTTTTTTTCCAGTTTCTGCTTTCTTTCTTAGAAAGAGATTTATTACTTAAAAAGAGCAATCACTCTAAGGTGGAGAAAAACTTCAGGAAGCTGTGAAAAAGTTTGCTATTTAATATTTATTTTCATCTGAAATTCAGCAAAATATTTCTGAGATTTTTATTTTTTTCAATGAGCATTACCAGAGGAAAATATTTACAAACCATGAGATCCCAAACAAGTCAGTAAAGAACCATCATCTCAAAGCTGCTCAGCGTTGGAAGTGGCATTTGGTAAATTTTGGAGGATGTTTTTCCAAGCTGCAGCTGGCTGGCCTGGTACAGGGAGCAGAGTGGGAATGGTGTGAAGAGCAGCCAGGAGAAAGCAGCTTGCCCAGTCCTGCAGCCCTTGCAGGCAGGCCCGTGGCTCTGCTTTTCATGGAATTGCATTTTTGCCTCTTGAATTGATCCTGTTTTTCTCCCCTCTTCCCCCACTGTCTTGCTCTAGGAACAAGTATCTCCTTCTGAACAGCCAGGAGCTGAATGAGCTGAGTGCAATCTCCCATAAAGCCAACATCCCTGAGGTGGATGCTGTTGTCAACACCGACAGGTGAGAGGGGACTGAGGGTGTAGGTCAGCAATTTAACAGTTTGGGAAGCACTTAGACTGGAAGTTTGACATCAGCTGTTTTGTTTGACCTCTGTTTGTCCACCACTCGTTGATTTCAGTGACTCCTTTCAGTGGGAGGTGTCCAGGTTTGTGGAATGTTGATGGTCATTAGCAAATCTCAGATGTGCTCATGCTCAGAATAAGGTGCTTTAAAAACAAAAGCAACTGTAAAACCCCTAAAAAAAGGGGTTTGAGTTCATGGCTCAGACTTCACTGTGATGTGCTGGGTCTGCCTGTCTGGCTTTTCCTCAGGTCAGGCACTGCAGACAGACCTGGACAGTAAACTGTGATCCCTCAAATCCTTAATTGCTCCTGCTAATAAATCTTAGTTCTGGCATCCAGGAGCAGTGTGTGCACACATAAATGTCCATTTCCAGGCTGTGTGAACCCATTCAAGTGTTTGCTCAGAGTGTTTTAGGAGCAGGTAATAACCAGAATAAGCTAAATTAGATGAACATGTTAAACCACTTGCAGAATCTCTTGTTACATTTGAGTATCTGTTAGATGGACTGTTTTGATCTAATAATCTCTTCAACACACTATTCTGGTGTATAAACCTCAGCAGATGGAAGGTTGTTTGCAGAATTTAGTTTGTCAGAATACTCCCAGGGTATCAGCAGAGACTTGGTTGGAACAGAGCAGATTTGCCTCCCTCCTAAAGGGAATCTCTAAGAGGATTTCTAGATTACAGTTATTATCATAATACGGTGTTTAATAGGGAAGAACTCAGGTTTTTTTTCACCCTTAGCATTTAGTTTTCATGTTGCTTTTCTTGATCTGTGAGATCAAGGCATTGCTTCTGTATGAGTTTAATGCAGGTGGATACTGCACTGAAGGTGCTGTTTAATACAAGTAGGATTGCAGTTGTACAGCCTCTATGCTTTTACTACAACCTCATGTAGCATCCAGCCTTCCATACTCTGCTCTGCCTCCTAAATGGAATTTAGGCTTTCCTTTACATTTTTTTGGGGGGAGAAAAAAAGGGGGTTATTTCATTCCTAAGCTCAAAGGTAGTGCTTTTTTCCTTATCTCTTCATTCACACAAGGTGTGAATTGGTGTTTCTGAAATTATTAAAATCTGAAATCATCGAAACTTTTTCTTTTGGATTTACTTGGAAGTCGTGTTGCAGCTACTGCAGATATTTACCAGGGGCAGTGAGGAGAACTCTTCTGCTGGTAAAACTAGCACAATATTTGTACTGTGTACTTCAATACTGAGATTCTGATCATCAGAAGCTCTGGATCAGTGACTGGATTCAGTGCTCAGTGTGTGTGCTCAGCCCTTCCACTCAGCTGTCATTGCTCTGTCTGCTACAGGAGCCTTGTCTGTGATGGGAAGAGAGGATTGTTGACCAGACTACTTCAGGTCATGAAGAAGGAACCAGCAGAATCCTCCTTCAGGTGGGTTCACCTTGCCTCTGATGAGCTGTTTGAGACTCCTTGGCTGTAGCTTTGGTTTCATCCAGCTTAGAGCAGCTGAGATTGTTGGAGAACAAACTGTGGAAAGGTCTGGCTTTGTTGTGCTGTGGTGGCAGTGCAGGTGTGAAGAAATCACAGCCAGTGATTTTCTGCAGGATCAACAGGTCTCACTCCAGCTTCAGAGTGGAATGACACAGATCAGGAAATTGGATTTAAATTACAGTTGTGATCAAGTACTTCCCTTGCCCCAAAACTAACACCTCCTTTCTTCTCTTTCTCAGGTTTTGGCAAGCAAGGGCAGTTGAAAGTTTTCTGCGAGGCACCACCTCCTATGCAGACCAGATGTTCCTCCTCAAGAGAGGACTCCTGGAGGTAAATAAGTTTATGTCAGGTATCCTCCATAGCCATCAATAAGGATTTATCTGCAGGGAACCAAAAGTGGATAAAAATGTAGTGTTAAATATTATGCTGGGTTTAAAACTCAGTGGGGAAATGAAGGCCACTCAAGCTGCCCCCTTGCAGTAATGGGGAAATAAACACTCAGGAAGGTAAGTCAGGATCACAGTTTACTGGAGAAATCACAATAGATGCAACAACAATAATAAATGAAAAACTGCCCCTTATTCCTGTGTAACTATGACAAATACTGGGAACACTTACAAGAAATACCTGCAAATTCTGCTTGGGGCAGCCAGATGCAGCCATTTGTAAAACCAGCATCACTGGCAAGTTATTTTAACAGGAGACTCATCTGAATTGTTGTCTTCAGTTTGGTGTTATGACATTCAGTACCCCTAGAACTTGCAGATAAATGCTTTAAAAACTGATTAAATCAGAGTCTGTTGTGCTGCTGGCTTGGACTAAGCTGTGGCAATAACATGTTTTCCTCCCTTGCCAGCATATTCTCTACTGCATTGTTGATAGTGAGTGCAAGTCACGGGATGTGCTTCAGAGTTACTTTGACCTTCTGGGAGAGCTGATGAAATTCAATATTGATGCATTCAAGAGGTTCAACAAGTACATCAACACAGATGAGAAGGTAAATATTTGTAAAAGCTGCCCCCTGTGGCCCAAATTACACCGCAGCACTAAAACTAGGATTCGTTTAGTTTTGATGTGGTTTTCGAGCTTGGGGGCACAGTAAACATTAAGGGGTGAACTGCCAAAGGCCCTCAGTGTTTTCAGCAGTGCTCCAGCTGTCCTGAGTCAGTGAGTGCTGAGCTGGTCAGCAAACGCTGCCCTGTTCCATGGTCAGGGAGGTCTAAGGTCAGGCTCAAGGGTAGCAGAACATTTCCTGTGAAGTCGCCAGATCTGCGGTTCAGTGATAGTTGTGGACATTGAGACAGCTCCAAAAAATCTTTTACTGGAGCTTCCACTGGAAATTCCTTCATGACTAAGGCTTAAAATAGTTGATACTGGAAACATACATAGATATTTGATGTTACTTGAACTTAGAGACATTTTAAGAAGCCATGGCTTATGTAATTAACTATAAAATTGAGCTGTACATCAATGAACAGCGCTATGCAAAGTGGTTTCATGCTCTTGTGCACTTTGGACACATAACATCAGCTGGTGGGTAGGTTCTGAATGGCCTTACACTCTTGCTTTTGTTACTGTAATTTCTCTCGTTGTTAGGTCTGGTAGACCTTGGAGAAGGGATGTGTAAATGTATTTAAAAGAAAACTGTATTAATTTTGTTTTTTTTCTCTAGTAAATTAACTTGAACTTTCTAGAGAATGTCTTTATATTTCCCTTGTGCTTCCTGTTTATTGATCTCTGACTGGGTTTAGTTCTCATTCTGTGTGACTCCCTCACTGTATTCCTCCCTAGCTGTCTGGTTGTACAAAATCAGTGTAGGAAAACATGGAGCTGCAGGAATTCTCTCTTTCAAAACAAATAGTGTATGAAATCTCACTTTTATTGGAGTGACATAGCTTCAGAAGAGATTTTAGGGATGCCAGGATGGCATTTTTCCATTCCATAGTGTTTTTAAGGGAACCTTTGGTCAGCCTTCAGTGCCAGTGTTGGATTGGGCTGGGTGAGGGAGGGGGTGGGAGTGCTGTCTCCTCTTACCTCGTTAGAGATAACAAACAGGTAATGACACTGAGTATTAATATATTTAAATCTGTTAAACTCAACACTAAAAAGTGTTTCTGTTCAGTTCCAGATATTTTTAAATCAGATCAACAGCTCTCTGGTGGACTCAAACATGCTGGTTCGCTGCATCACGCTGTCCCTGGACCGGTTTGAGAATCAGTCTGATGCTAAAGGTGAACAGGAAGCAATGGGGTGGGGCTGGGGGGTGTTCAGTGGTGAGAATGGTTAATGGAAATCTGGCCTTTGACAGTTTGGGGGTTTAGACAAGGGAAATGCCACCCTGAAAGTTTGAGCAGCAGTTCTTACTGCCCCGGTGCTTGGATCAGCATGAGTGCACCTCCAGCAGCTGGTGATTCTGTTTCTCCTCTTGCTGCAGTTGCAGAAGTCCTGTCCGAGTGCCGCCTGTTGTCCTACATGTCCCAGATGTCCATGAGGATGTCCTTCCTCTTCCGTCTCATTAATATTATCCATGTACAGACACTCACACAGGTAAAGAGCTGGCAGGGACCTTGCAGATGCCTTTGGGACTGGAGTGGTGAGCAGGGCTGGGGGCAGGGAGGAGCCTGGTTTCCCTGGAGGATACCCATGTCCCTTTTTCCTTGCTGTGTGCAGGAACACTTCCACTCTGTGCTTTCCACAGGCTTGTCTTAGAGGGACATGCATACAACAGGTATCTTGGTATTGAGATTTTTTTGCTGTGTCATATTTACTTCCAGGAAAATGTCAGTTGTTTGAACACAAGTTTAGTTATCCTAATGCTGGCCCGAAGGAAAGAAAAGCTCCCTTTTTATCTGCGCACCTTGCAACAGATGGAATACACAGAAAAATACCCTGGCTTCATCCTGAACAACTTCCACAGTCTCCTGCGATTCTGGCAGCAGCATTACCTCAACAAGGATAAAGACAGCACCTGCTTAGAAAATGTAGGTGACTCTCTTAGCATGGCAGGAGTCAATCACAGCAACATCTGTCAGCCAGTCCCCTGGCAAAAATGGGAGGTTGGGAAGGGAAAGAAGGGAGGAAGTTCTGCCCCCAGTGTAACTCCTGTGGTGCTTTTCACAGCCCAGAGTCAGCCTGCCACAAGGCAGGTGCTGGGCTTCCCTGTAAACACAGCCTGAGGTCTGTGCACACACAAGTGAGACTTGCCTGTGCTGAGTGGGGTGGAGAGGCAGGGCTGGCAGGATGGCCAGGAAGGGGGAGGCAGTACAGAATCCAGTGCCCAGATTAGTTAGCACCTTAGCCAGACTGTTCCCTCTTCCTGGTGTGGCAAACACCAGAATCTAATGTAGCTGCTGGAAGCCAAGGGAGCAGCCTGCAGGTTTCTGTGCCAGAGCTGGTCTGTCCTCAGTCACTTGTGGGTAGAAAGAACCAATTATCCAGTTATGTGGGTGACACATGGCCTGGTGTTGGGCTGCTGGGGTGGCCTTTGGCTTTGGGGGAATAATGCAGGAACGATGTGAGCAGGGAGTGTGCTGGTTTTTGTGTCATCTTGGGAGTGGGAACTACTTCCAGCATTGGCTTATTGGTGGCACCACAGGGTCCCAGTTTGTGTTTGGCTGGACAGCAAAGGAGAGGTTTGGGATTATGGCTGTACCGGCCCAGGTGGGGTGGGGTAGCCCTGTGCTGCTCTCAGCAGCTGCCAGAGGCACTGGGAGTCCTTGTGTGCGTCTGGAGAGTGGGCAGCTGCTTGTAGAGGGTGTAGCTGTTCAACGCCCAGCCCTGCTGCTGGGCCCCAGGGAGGGAGGGCACAATGGGGAACCCAAAGTGTTGGTCACACTGTGGGGCTGGGCAGCTCAGGCTGAACAGGAAGAGCTTTGGGGGGTGTTTGCTGCTGTGGCCTCCACTGACCCCCGTGTTGTCTGTGCCCGCAGAGCTCCTGTATTAGTTTTACCTACTGGAAAGAGACTGTTTCGATACTGCTCAGTCCGGACCGGACGTCCCCCTGTGCCATAGTCAGCTACATCGACGAGGCTTACATGGACATTGACAGAGACTTCTCCGAGGAGTAATTCCCGCCTCCAGCCTGTGACGGACAGCTGGGAGGGTCCCTCGCAGCCCGGGGATTTTCAGGGATACGCTGTGTAGTGTGTGTGTGCAGCTGGGAGCTGCGGAGCGTCGTCCCACCCCCGCCCCTGCCGGCCCCCAGCTCTGACCTCTGACACTCGGACGGCTCTCTGGGCAACACATTCAGGGATGTATCTTCCAGTTGTTCTGGGATAAAAATAATCACCTGCACAAACCAGCCTGTATTATTTTTTTCCTCTCTCCCAGTCCGGCGGGGCTGGCAGAAGGGGTTTTGCCGACATGAGGGTTCTCTGTATGTGCCAGCTGAGGTGTGGCTCTCTCAGGGCTGCCAGGACGAGCAAGTCGAAAAGCACAGCAATTGCCCTCCAAGTGTGAGGTCCAAGGAGCCCATCTGAGCAGGACCCCACCACCAGCCACGTGCAGAGCCACCACGAGGACTCCCTGCAGGTGTAACTCTTCCGCTGGGCTTTGGAATCAGGGCTTTGGGGTTGGTTAGAGCATGAGTGTGAGTGCGTGTGTGTGCTTTTCATTCCTGAGAGCCCCAGCTCCAGTCACCTCTTTACCATCGCCTTTTGGATCATTTGGTACTAAATCTATCTGTGCATTAGGAGAGAACCTCTGCTGCTGCTGTCCTTCCCGCAGCTCCTTCCCAGCAGGAGGCGTTTTGCAGCGCTGGAGAACAGAGACATTTCAGCAGTGGTGGAATTGCAACAGGGGTTGGCTTTTTCACGGAGCACTAGCATTAAAATGTACTAATTTTTTAAACTTGCGGCTTGTCCCTTCTTGGGTAACTAATCTGGTTTTAAAATCCTTTTCAGGACCATTGCTCTTGATGTTAACCTGCTATGCCTGGAAGTCTTATGTCAGTCTCTGCTTTCAGTCCTTAATATCAACACACACATTAATCTTGAAAGTGCAATATTTACTGGAGATGTCCGTTTTTTTTTCCTGGATCTGTTTTAATCAGAATGTGTTAAATGCTGGGAATAAACACTCCTGGTTGAAAGTAACTTTGTAGGGTATGTTGGGAAAGGGGGAATGGGGTGTTGGCAGCCTTGATTGCCAAGCCTGCACATGCCCTGCCTGCTCACCAACACCATGTTGCTCCAACACATTCAGATACCCAGGAATGAGATACACTACTCTTAAGCCACTACATTTAAGTCAGAGACATGTCTTGCAGCTACAGCTAAAAGAAACCAGTTTTGAAACACCCATCTGAATATTTTTAACATTTTCTAATTTATTTGACCAGATGACTTCAGCTCTGTCCAGGCTCCGAAGGGGTGAGGACGTCCCAGAGCTGCACCCTTTTGTCTCCTCGTTGCCAGCAGCATGGAACCCACCCTGAGGCTCCCTGTGCTGGGGCTGGAGGACTGGAGGAGGTTCCAGCCCCAGGGGCAGGACTTGTCTCTGAACATGTCCCTTCTCCTTTCGCTTCTCCCACACCTCAGTGTCCTGCTGTGGGCTCTGACAGGGTGGTCAGGGCTGCTGAGCTTGTGCATAAAGCTGGAGCCTTGCAGGAGCTCCTGGTGTCCCTCCCTGGGAGCTGCATCCCCCTCTGGTGAGGATACCCTGGGAAGCTTCTTGCCGTGGCAGCTTCACCTCTGATCCTCACCAGGTCACCCCCACCCGGCCCCTCCCTCCCCTCAGCTCATTTCTTTCTCATCTGTACCTTTTTTGTTCTTGGGTATTTGTGTTTTTGGTGTATCTTTGCTTCTTCTTAACTGTAATAGATGTACACTTAAAATAAATGCTTCAAATTAAAAGGCTTTAAGTTAAGGGATGCCTTTTCCACAGTGTAGTTAATTGGTGCAGCCCTGCTTGCTGCTGTAACCCTGCAGTCTCACTCCCCTCTCTGTGTTTTAAAGACAGTTTGGGGCCAGCTGCCTCTGGCCTTGCCCCATGGGCCTGGGGGAAGCTGAGTTGAGCCCACACCATCCGTGGGGGACCTCCCAGGCCTGGGAGCACAGGCTGGGTTTTGCTTTTGGGCTGATGGTGCAGAGAAGGGCACAGGGAAGAAACGCCTGGCAGCTCCTCCAGGGGTGGAGCGTGCTGGGCTCCAGGGAACAGGCTCTGCCCCAGTGCACAGAGGGTCACAGGCACATCCCAGCTGAGGCCGCATTCCTTTGGTATGTCTATCCATGCCAGATACTTCAAGAATCTCATGGTGAGAGGGACCAGACCCATGGAGGTGGCAGCAGGCTCTGGGCTGGGATGAGAGGGAGCTGGGACCCCTGGCACTAACAAATACCTCTGGAAGTCTGCACTGTCCCCATGGATTGATGATTGAGGTTCGTGCTGCCCTGATTAATGCCTATTTGCTAACTGCAAATAAACATACTAAATGGAAACTATTAAAGAAATCTATTTTAAAAAAATGAGTGGAGATGTCTTTCTTTCCAGTGCCTTTCCCCAAGCCACAACCCCCTCCAGGGCTGTATTAGGGGGCTTTATGATCTCAGGAGTAGTGGCTGAGGTCTGTTGTGCCTCGTGCCTCAGCTCTGGGCCCCCTGCAGTTAGAGATGTGTTTTGGTGGGGAGGTACGAGGAAAGGGCTCTTTTCCCAAAACTTGTCCCAAGCCAGGGCCATAGAGCTGGGGGAGGGAGGACTGGCCTTCTCTCCTGCCTGTGCCTCCCTGTGAGAAACGTTCCCCAAGACCCCAGGGGCAGAGGCCAAGGCCCTGGTTACCCGGTGACACACAACAGAGCCAGTCCTGCCAGGTGTACATTTATTCATGCAGCGCAAAGCTGACAGTGACTGTTTCAGCCACTTTCCTCCAACCTACAGCAGAAGCTGTAGGGATAGCAGCAGCAGCAGCAGCTGTAGGGATCCCAGCAGCTGGAATAGGGCAGGGCAGCCAGGCTCCTAATGCTGGAAGAAATCCCCAAAGGGCTTTAGTAAGGGGGGATCCAGAGGCAGGGAGCACTCTGCCACACTTCAGCATCATCGGTGGCAGGTGAGGCAGCAGGCCACAGCAGGATCGCTGTGGTCACTCCACTGGCCCCAGGGCTGCCAGGAGCCCCCGCCCGCCTCCCCAAGCTCCCACCCAGGAGCGGGGTCCCACCTTGGAGATGATGTCCCTGGTGCGGGCGCGCAGTTTGTTGACCTGGGTCTCGGCGATGTCGGCACGCTCCTCGGCGTCGTCCAGCTCGTGCCGCACCTTGCGGAACTTCACCAGGTTGGAGTTGGCCTGCTGCTCCTGGGCAGGGAGAGGGCAGGGCTGGGTGCATGGGGCACGGGGAATAGCAGGCTCCGAGCTCCCCATAGGGCTCTCGTGGCCCCTGGCAGCCATGGCAGGCAGTCCCAGGGAGGGACAGCCCTGTCCCCTGTCCCAGAGCAGGGATGGGCACTTACGGCCTCCTCAAACTGGCGCTTGTAGCTCTTGACCTTGCTCTGCAGCTTGTCAATCAGGTCCTGCATCCGAGCCAGGTTCTTCCGATCTTCCTCAGCCTGCAAATGCCCCAGCTCCCTTAGCCAGACCCAGCAGCCCCTCACCTCCACCTTTATCAGAGTCCCAGTGGTGCCAGCTCACACACACTAAACTGCCCCACCAACCCGGCCCTGTGTCACAGCACCTGTCCCATGGTCCCCTCCTTGTGTCCCATCACCCAGCTCAGGAGGTGTGGGCAGAAGGACCCAGAGCAGGGAGAGGATGCTGTGACAGGGAGAAGCTTGTGCAGTTGTTGTCATTCCCCACACAGAGCCCGGAATAAGCCCAGGCTGGGCTGAGCTTGGTGGATGGATTCTTGGGTAACACGAGGCCAAGCAAAGAGAATTGTGCCAGGGGCTGCTGGATCGGAGCTGGACCTGTGTCCAGAGCTGCTGTACCTGGTAGCTCAGCTCCTTGATCCTGCGCTCGTACTTGCGAATGCCCTTCTGGGCCTCTGCCATCTTCTTCTGCTCCGCATCCAGCTCTCCCTCCAGCTCCCGCACCTGCAGGGCCACAGACTGGCTCGGCACTTGGCTCCCAAGCACCAGTGCCAGCCCAGCTAAAGCCAAGACACTTTCCCAGCTCAGAGAAGCCACAGCAGAGGCTAAAACCATCCTGAGCTGTGCCCAGCCTGGCAGGCCCTTGGGGACTGTCCCCTGGTCCCCCAGAGGCACCACCTGTCCTCAGAGGGATGGGGCAGAGTCTGGTGCCACAGGGACTGGGGCAGACCCCGGCATCGGCTCCTGAAGAACACAGCCAGGGATCTGCCCCTACTTTCTCACCCTGGCCTCCAGCTTCTGGATCTGCTTCCTGCCCCCCTTGAGAGCAATCTGCTCTGCCTCGTCCAGGCGCGTCTGCAGGTCCTTGATGGTCTGCTCCATGTTCTTCTTCATGCGTTCCAGGTGTGCGCACGTGTCCTGCTCCTTCTTCAGCTCCTCTGCCATCACGGCAGCCTGTGAGGCCACGAGCAGGGGAACATCAGCTCAAGGCCAGGCAGCCCTGCCAGACCAGGGGCTCAGTGGAGATGTCGTGAGACCCTCCCCAACCCCACAGCACAGTCCCCACCACTCTCTTACATCCATGATGGCCTTCTTTGCCTTCTCCTCGGCGTTGCGACACTCCTGCACCGCATTGTCCACCTCGCTGCTCATCTGGGAGATGTCTGCCTCCAGCTTCTTCTTTTGGTTGATCAGACCCGTGTTCTGCACACAGAGCAGGTTCAGTGTGACCAGGGCTGGTCATTCACCACTGCTGAATGGACAGGCTCCTGGCTGTCCCACCAGTGCGGACACAGGCCTCGGCAGTGCCTCACCTGGGACTGGAGCAGGGTGACCCTCTCGGTGGCCTCCAGCAGCTCCTGCTCTGCCAGCTTCCTGCTCCTCTCTGCCTGCTCCAGCGCTGCCCGCAGCTCCTCCACCTCGGCCACCAGCAGGTTGTTGTGGCGCTCCAGGGCACCCGCCTGCTCCTTCAGGTCGTCGTTGTGGCGCTGGGTGTCATCCAGCTCGATCTGCAGCTCCTGTGGGGCAGCGTGGGGTCAGCGGGGACAGCCAGGAGCCAGGCTGGTAGCAGGGACAGCACCGAATCTGTCCCAACCTTGATCTGGGCCTGGAGCTGGCGGCCCAGCGTCTGGAACTCGATGGCCTGGCGGTTGGCGTGGTTCAGCTGGATCTCCATCTCGTTCAGGTCCCCCTCCATCTTCTTCCTCAGCCGCACGGCCTCGTTCTTGGCCCGGGCCTCTGCGTCGATCGAGGCCTGCATGGAGTCCATGGCGCGCTGGTGGTTGCGCCTGCAGGAGAGGCCACACATCAGCCCCGTCCCCTGGGGACACCAGCCTGCGGTAGCCCTTCCAAGGCCACGGCCCAGCCTTGTCCCCTCACCCCACACACCTCATGTTCTCAAACTCCTCGTCCTTCTCTGCCAGCTTCCTGTCCATGTCAGCCTTGATCTGGTTCAGCTCCAGCTGGATGCGCAGGGTCTTGCTCTCCTCGTGTTCCAAGGCTCCCTAGAGACAGCTCAGCCATGGGAAGGCGGCTCCTGGGAAGGGGCTCTCCCCGGCCACCCACCGCGCCCTGGCCTTGTCACCCAGCCCTTTGCTAGGGGGACAGAGCAGGTGGAGCCGACCCAGTGCCTGCAGGGGTCACAGGACCCCCATGTTATGAATCAGGGGTGGTGACTGGCTCATGCAAATGAGAAAGGGCTGCTGAGTATGGTGGGGCGTTCTGTTGGGGTTTACCGTCCTTTTGGGTTTTTTTTTGTTGTTCCAGTATAGTCCTGAACCCTTTTCTGTTCTCCCTCCAATCCTCCCCTCCTCTCCTGTGGTTCCTGCCTGGCAGCTGTGACTTATGTGGGTGTAAAAATGTGGGAGGGGAGGGAGGATTTTTTGTCCCTGGTGAGAGGCCGCAGGAGTTGGGGACACTTGTGGCTAGGAGGCCGGGCAGGGGAACATGGCACTGCCAATCAGGACACGAGAAGGGCTCCACCAATCAGAAGGCACGGGAGGACTGATTGACAGGCCTTGGGAGGAGCCAAGTATCCATATATGGGCAAAGCTGTAGGCTGTGGGCGGGGCCATGAGGCCATATAAGGACTGATTATGAATATTCATGAGCTAATGCACCCTCAGGGGATAAAAGGCAGAGACACCATCTTGTGAGTGGAGCTTGTGGTGGACAGAGGTTCTATGAGGCTGCTGGCTCTGTCCCCCCTTGGCTTTGTAATTTTAATGGGTTCAAATTAAATTTGATTTACTCATTCCCACCCATGTTTTGAATCGTTTATAGCACCCATCAATGGGATTCCCAGGGGTCACAGCCTGGCTCAGGACTGTCACCCCCCAGCAACATCAGACCAGAGCTGCAGGGGGTGCCAGTGGCTCCTGGGGGCAGCAGGAACACATGGGAAGCAAAGACTCACCTCAGCCTCCTCCAGAGCTGCCTGGATATCGCTCTTCTCGCTCTCAAGCATTTTCTTCACCTTCTCCAGCTCATGGATGGTTTTGCCTCCCAGACTGATCTGGTCAGTCAAATCAGCAATTTCCTCTGCCAGGGACAGAAGGAGCTTGGTCAGGAAGGAGTTTGTGGGGCCAGCCCTGTGCAAGTGACATCCCCATCCCCCTGCCCAGGCTCAGCTGATGTCCCCCAGGCCCTCAAGAGAGCAGCCAAGGCTCTGCTTGGGGACATTTCTGCAGTCTGGGAGAGAGCACAGAAGAGGCATTAAGGAGCTGGGGAGAGCTGTTTGTCCAACAGCAACACCCCCAAGGCAGTGTCATGCCACAGCCATGGCACTCGGCAGTGCCATTTGGGGACAGGAGCCATTTGGGGACAGGAGCCAAGCGGCTCTGCCTGTCCTCCCAGAGTGTCCCCAGCATGAGGGCAGGACACACACTGGCATCCCAGCAGGGCTGCTGCATCCCTCCAGTGGGTGGGCTGAGCAGCAAGGTCCCCTCCTGGCCAACAAGGGACCAAATCCCACGTGTCTGAGGACATGGAACAGGAGCCTGGCAGAGCCCCAGGGGAGTGCTTGAGCCCAGTCCTACCCTGCAGGTTCTTGTTCTCCCTCTTGAGGGTCTCCAGGTTGTCCAGGGACTCCTCATAGGCGTTCTTGAGCTTGAAGAGCTCCGTGCTCAGGCTGCGTGACTCCTTCTGTGACACCTCCAGCTCCACCTGGGTCTCCTCGTATTTCTGCTTCCACTCGGCCAGGATCCTGTCAAAGTTGCGCTGCTTCTTGTCCAGGGCGGCGCAGGCCGAGTTGGCGCGGTCCAGGTCCACCGAGAGGTCCTCAATCTCGGTCTGCAGGCGGTGCTTGGTCTTCTCCAGCGAGGAGCACTTGGCGTGGGCGGCCTCCACAGCCTCCTCTGCCTCCTGCAGCCGCGTGGCCAACTTCTTCCTGCCCATGGCACCAGGGTGAGCGTTCCCTGCCCCACTGCCATCCCGCCCCACAGCCTCCAATCCAGGCAGGGCCGTGCCGTGTCACCCCAGGTCTGGGAGAGCTCCATTGCTGAAAAAGAAAGCCGCCACCTACAAGGAACCAACTTGTGCCGACTTACTTGGCTTCCTCCAGCTCCTCAGTCCTCTGGATGGCATCAGTCTCGTACTTGGTTCTCCACTGGGCCACCTCGGCGTTGGCTTTGGACAAGTTCCTCTGGAGCTCGCTCTTGGCCTCCACCTCCTCCTCGTACTGCTCCCGCAGCAGGTCACAGTCGTGCCGGGAGGCTTGCAGGGCATGGGCCAGGGCATTCTTGCTCTGAGGAAGAGACAGCAGCAGGTGGCTCCAGGACACAGACCGTAGCACCAGGACTGGGAGCAGCAGCAGGGAACTTCTGTCCTTCCCAGGTGAAGAGCTGCCCTGTGTGCAGGGTATGTCCCACCTGCCCAGTCCAAGGGTCTGCCACAGTGTCACTCAGAGATCAGCCATGCCCTGAAACCTCACCTTGGTCTCTTCCTCCAGCTGCCTCTTGAGTTCCTCAATGCTCTGTGTGAACGAGACCTTGCCACGGCTCAGCTGGTTGATGAAGGACTCCTTCTCCTCCAGCTGCCGAGTAAGCTCCCCTGGGTTCAAACACGGCCAAAACTGCTGCTTCAGGGCTGTAGGGCTGCAATGTGCACTAGCCCACACTCCCCCAGAGCCTGTGGCCTCCAGCTGTCCCAGCTGTGTCCCCACCATGGCAAGCTGGGCCATGGGCAGATGTGCAACCAATTAAAGGCAAAGGGATGCCAGCAAGGAATCCCTCCTGAGGCACAACTAGTCTTTCCCTCCATGGGAGGAGGAGGACAGACTGCGTGGTTGAACCCCACTCCCCCAGCCAGACAGCCCAGAGTCAGAGCCCTCCTGAGGCAGCAGGGTGCCCCTGCCTTGTGCCCCACGCACCGTTCTCAGTCTGCAGCCGGCCCCGCTGGGCATTCACATCCGTCAGCTGCCGCTGCAGCTCGTCCACTTTGGCCTTGGCCTCGTTCAGCTGGTCCTCGTAGGTGCGGCACAGCTTCTCAGCATTGGCCTGCAGGCACCAAGCACAGCCTGGCTGAGCTCAGCTCTGGCCACAGAGCACGGGTCTCCCACCCTGGGACAGCCTGTCCTGCTCAGTGGATCCTATGGGCACACAAGGCAGAGAGCAGGAGCCAGCCAGAGCTCGCTGCTAAGCTAAGAGTGGCTCTCTGCAGTCAAGCCTCCCAGGAAATGTCTTCCCAGAGCCTCTGGACTTGACTAGGAGAAGTAAAACATCCTATAGTGACATAGGGACAAGCTATGGGTCAAACATGGACCTGGCCATGGCAAAGAGCTGTTTGAGACACCACCCCATGGACGTGGCTGTGCTGGTCACGCTGCACCCCGCTGCACTGATGTCCACAGGAGAGAACCAACCAGCCCCGTGGAGAACCATGACCTACCTTGTTCTTGGTGACGTACTCGACGTTGGAGGACAGGTCGTCAATCTCCATCTTCATCTCGCTCTTCTCCTTCTCCAGCTTCTGCTTGACGCGCTGCAGGCCGTCGATCTGCTCGCCCAGCTCGGCCACGCTGTCCGCGTGCTTCTTGCGCAGGGCGGCCGCCGTGGCCTCGTGCTGCAGCCTGGCCTCCTCCAGGTCCCGCCGCAGCTTCAGGAACTCCGCCTCCCTCTTCTTGCTGAGCTCCAGCTGCGTGGCCGTGGTGCCGCCCGCCTCCTCCAGCCGCTCGCTCAGCTCCTCCAGCTCCCGCGACACCTCCACCCGCTGCTTCTCCACCTTGGCCCTGGCCGCTCGCTCGGCCTCCAGCTCCTCCTCCAGCTCCTCAACGCGTCCCTGGACACACGGCAAAGGGCAGATGCGCCAGGCTCTGGGGGAAGCTCCAGCGTCTCTGCTCTCCACAGTGGGGCAGTATCTCTGATGATGATGAGAGGCAAGAGCCACCACCGGTCTTGGGCTGTTTTGGGAGGCAGGTGCTCCTTGGTAGCACGTTTGGAGCACCTGCTCTCCTCTCTCCCTGCCATCAGGATCCAGCTGGCATTAGTTTCTTTTAATGGGAACTTTCATGATTGGGGGGACCTGTCTCCAATAGGAAGAAGCCCAGTGTCCTAGATTTGGGGTTTCCGTTTGTTTTTTAGATTAAAGGTTTTATTTTGGACGGAGAACTACATCCTAGAAGCTCTTCCTCAGGCTGGTGACAGTGTTCACCTCAATTCTTTAATTTTCAACCTGCCATGTTTTGGCAGAGGGCTTGGATCCTGCTACCCATGCCAGTTTTTCCAAGGAGATGCCCCTGTGCTCAGAGAGGGACTGGCACATCTGATGTGCAGATTCCCCAGCACATCACGTCTAATGGAAATTTTGGACTCCCAGGATGTAAGAACAGTTCTTCCCACCATACCTGGACCTCCTTGATCTTTTTCTGCAGCTGGGCTTCCATCACCTGCCCATCTTCAATCCTTGAATTCAGCTGACTCATCTCAAAGTCTTTCCTGTACAGACAGAAGATAGAGTCTCTGGTCAGACAAACACTGTCCTGACAGGTCCTTGTGGCTCCTAAATTTCCCTGCACGCTTACACCCAGGCCAGAGGACGGACAAACCCACAATGGAAAGGGACTGCAGGGATAAGCAGCAGCTCATGGAAGGCTCACAGGAAGGGCTGAAGTAGCCAAATTGGCAAACAACTGGCTCTGAGAGTTACCCTCCGAGGTCCCAAGGTGCTCTCCAGTTCCCCAATGAGAACAGGACATGACTGAAGTCTGTTCTTGCAGCGGAGGCCCCAGCAGTGTGTCAGATCCTGCCAGGCAGGTCCCTCCCCTCCAGCCCCATGTACAAAGGAGGGTCTATTGTGCCCTGGTCTATGAGCCTGTCACAAGCTCCTCAGCCCCTCTGCAAAGTGAAAACCAAGGAAAACCAGGAAAACCAAGCCCTCATTGTGCACTGGTCACACAGCAGGGCCCAGAGCCACAGCCCAGCCACCCCTGCAGGGATCACACATCTGCTGGATTTAGAGGTGCAGGGCAAGCCCAGAGTCAAGGCACGTGCCACACACTCACTTCTTGAGCTTCTCATCCAGCTGCTGTTTGTCATTCTCCAGATCCATTACAGACTCCTGTGACAGCTTCAGGTCTCCCTCAAGCTTCCTCTTTGCTCTCTCCAGGTCCATGCGGACCTTCTTTTCTTGTTCAAGAGAACTTTCCAGCTGGAGAATGAAGAGAGGTGGGGTAGGGAGGGAAAGGACCTTCTGCAGCCTCACCCTTACCCATGTCCATTGCTGTGGGAACTTCACCAATCCCCTGGGAGCCAGAGGTGTTTCCCTGCTGGTCTCCAGTCCCATTCCCTCAGCCCAGGACTGCTGTCCATGAGGTACTCTACACCACCTCTTGTTTCAGGGGTAGTTTGTCAATGGGATTATTAATCAACTGGCCATATTATAGGGGGATCTGGTAACAATCCCACACTCCAGATCCCACTCAGGGACAGCCTTTCGGCTCTCCTGGCGATGTGACTCAAACTTCTTTTGCTTTATTCTCACTGGCCTATGACTCACATCATCCACGTGCTGCTCCAGTTTGGCCTTGGCTTTGGTCAGTGTGTTGACCTTGTCTTCCTCAGCCTGCAGGTCATCCAGGGCCTGCTGATGGGCCTCTTGTAGGGCTTTCTTCTCCTTTGTCAGCTTAGCAATGATCTCGTCCAGACCAGCCATCTCCTCAATCAGGTTTTTAACCTGGTTCAGTGAGGACAAAAGTAGAGAGCATCTTTTCAGAGGGAAGCAACCCCAGCAGCCTAGCCCTTGAAAGGCAAGAGTCCATCCATGGGCAACAGCAGCTGGGCTCCCCACCAGCAGCCAGCCCCTCTCCCCTTGGCCAGGCTGGCCCCACCAGGTTGGTTTTCCATGCCTCAAATCACCTGCCACAGCACAGAACCATTGTCCCACAGCTCTCTGGGCAATGAGGTGGGACACAGAGGGTTTTTCTCTCTCATACCCCCCTTTTACCACTGCCCTGCCCCAGTTCCCCCACACCAGCAGCCTTATCCCAGATGTTTCTCTGGTGTCCCCACAAGCACTCAGGTCCCAGGGCAGTGAGGCTGGACCCTGCAGGGGTTACCTTGTTCTCCGTGGCGTGTTTCTCCTTCTCCACCTTGGCCAGCGTGATCTCCAGATCATCAATGTCCTTCTTCAGTTCTGCACACTCATCCTCCAGCTTGCGTTTCTTGGCAGTGAGCTCTGAGCTCATCTCCTCCTCGTCCTCCACACGCTCCATCAGCTCCTTCACCTTGGCCTCCAGCTGGATCTTGGACTTGATGAGCAGATCACAGCGTTCCTCTGCGTCTGCCAGGTTGTCTTGCTCCTGGGAAAGGCACAGGAGAGCCAGTGCTCACCCTCTGCCCCAGGACTCTGCTCTCAGCCCTGCTGTCCTGGCCTTCTCCTTGTGGAAGGGGCAGAGCAAGCCTGAGGTACTCAGGTGTACCAAAAATACAGCTCCAGTAACTGCCCATCATCAAGGTTTGCAGGACAACCACTCACACTAACCAGGGCCAAAGAGAATTCAGTCTTTCCAGAGGAAGGACACACTGGCACAAAAAACAGCACAAAATTTGGCAAGCAAACGTTGCCATTCCCCTCCCACTCGCTTGTGAGGAGAACACTCTTCCAAGAGCCAGGGGATCACAGATCCCTGTGACAGCCCCAGGATGTGATGGTACTTCAGGTCTGCAGTCTTAGGTTGTACTTCAGACAGATTGTGGCAACGAGAGAGCTTCAGAACTGCAAGAGGCTGAAGGAGGGGTCTGGGACATTCTGCTCCTTCTTCTACCCACGGACCCTGCACTGTCTTAACAGCCCCAGAGAGAGGGTGAGGCACTCACTGCCTGCAGCTGGAGAGCCAGGTCGTTCTTCTCCTGGATCATGGAGACTTGCTTCTCTTCCAGCTCCTTCCTCTTAGCCTCAGACTTGTCCAGAGCCTCCTTCAGCTTCTGGAATTCCTCCTTCAGGTTGGACATTTCCTTCTCAGTCTGAGCAGACTTGAGTAAAGGCTTGATCTTGAAGAACAGCTTCATCCAGGACCAATTCTTGACAGCGTTGAAGGCACGGATGTTCCACTGGATGGTATAGAGGGCTTCCCTGGGGGAATACAAGCACAGTATCATCGGGGGTGGACATTCCCCATGTCCCATCCTGGCTTCTGCAGGCCTGGATGTGGCTGTATTCTCCACCAGATGGACAAATGGCAGAATGGTGACTGAATGGGACATGGTCTGCACACTGTAGTGGCCCTGCTGGGATGGGTGAGGTGGCCTGGATTTCAGCTCTCCTCACTCTGCCTCCCTCTGAATCTTCCAGTGGAAACCAGAGGCTCCCCACACCTACATCTCCCCTACCAGGGCCATGCCAGATCTCTTGCAAGTTTGCCTCCATCCCTCAGGACCAGTCACTGCCAGACACAGGCAAACACCACAGGTCAAACCCATGGACACAAGCAGAAGAGACAAGGAGACACAAGGTTCTGCCTTTTGCCCCCACAGCTCTACCTCCTGCTGATGATCTTCTGATACTCCACACGCATGAGGTACCCACGGATCCTGGCCTGGAGCATTGTCAGGACCTTGGCCAGACGTTCATCTCGCATCTCCTCCAGCAAGCCCAGCAAACCAGCCTTGAAAAACACCTGTGGGCAAGAGAGCGGAGTCACCAGCAGAAGGACAGAGGGCTCAGGGGTAACACAGCCTGCCAGGGAAACATGGAGGTGCACCCACACAGAGCACAGGGAACCAGACCTGCCCTGAGCACAGCATGCTCCCCAGCAGGGACAGGATGGTGTGGTGGGCGGGATGAGGTCAGGCAGCAGTGACCTGCTCAGAGCTGTTTTTTCTCTTCCCAGCCTGCACCTTCCTCTGCCCTCCTGCATCCCTTCAAGGGCCACACACACCCTGCAGAGTGCAGGGCTGTCGCCAGGCAGAGACAGGCACGGAGAATAACAGGAGGGGAAATTTCTCCCTCCCAAGGACCAGCTGCCCACTCTCACCTTGGTGTGACCAAACTTGTACTGTGCACGGTCCAGTTCCAGGGAGCTCAGCAGCTTCTCTGTGGCCTTCCTGCTGTCCACAAACTTGTCCTCTGGAATGGCTGCTGGATTGAGGATACGGTAGCTGCGGGGCAAAGCAGAAGGAGCCATGCAAGAGGAGACTGCGGCACCACCATCATCCCAGAGCCCCAGGAATGCCAGTTCCCACTGGAGCCATGGGGCCGCACCGAAGGCTGGAGCTGCATGTGAACCAGTTGCTCCAGGGCACAGGACTGCAGGCACCAGGGAGCCCTGGCAGATTTCAGTCCCTGAACATCAGGGAGACTGTGCAAGGAGGCCACTGGCCTCACTAGGCCTGGGCTAAGCAGCATGGATGGGTCCCTAAGGTGAGAACCTAAGATCCACCCCAAGGGCAGAGAGAAATCTGAGCCAGGATCAGAGAGGCCTGAGCTGATCCTCAGCTCCCCCTGCACCAGCCCTGCATTCAGCATCTCAGACATCCAGATCTCATCCCAAACTCTCCATGTCTGCAGCCCAGAGCCAGTAGCAGAGCTATCCCAAACTGGACAGGCACTGGGGGTGTGTGAGGGTTCAGACCAGCCCTGCACAAGCTGGGGAGCAGGTCAGAGCCAGGACAAGTCTGTCTGCCCTTGAAACACGTGCTGGGTGAGGAAGAAGAGGGGGTTACCGCTGCTTGAATTCCGCGTAGAGGATCCTGTTGGGGAATCCCTTGCGACAGATGCGGATCCCTTCCAGGACACCGTTACACCGCAGCTGGTGCAGCACCAGGAAGGAATCCATGGCTCCTGTGGGGGAGGACACACATGGGGCAGATGCTCGGCCCAAGACAGAGGAAATGGAGCTCCAGCCTGGGTCTGAACCCTGGGAACATCCCGTGGGTTGGACACGGGTGTTAGCCTGTCCTGCGGGTCTGTGCTGAGCACCAGTGCTGCAGCCTGGGCCTTGGATGGTGGAACTCGGCCTGGAAGACTCATCCATGCCTGCTGTTACACAAGTGCCAGGCTGCACGGCCAAAATGGGAGCCTGGCAAAGCTCATTCTCCCCAGCAGAGGAGATTGATCTGGGTCACAGGAGTGTGAACACTGAGATGGGGTCAGGGCTCAGTGGCAGCATGGAAAGGGTTGGGGAGAGGGTGGGTGCAGGAATCCCTGCCAGCTCCCACATGTGGCTGTGCCCAGGGGCACTGCCAGGCTGCTGCCCCAGCTGTCCCGTACCTGGGGTCTTTGTCTCGTTGGGGATGATGCAGCGGACAAAGTGGGGCTGGGTGGAGCGCAGGTTGGTCATCAGCTTGTTGAGATTCTCCTGCAGGGCAGACACAGGGGCTGAGGGGGACAGCTCTGCTTCCCTGCAATGCTTCTCTTTCTCTCCAGCCCCTTTCCCCCACAGGCGGGGAGGGAGCAGACCCTGAGAGCCCCTTACGGCATGAGGAAGGGGGAATTTCCCCCTGCTGTCCTGGCAGTGGACATCCACCCCTGGGGCAGGATCAGTGCCTCCTGCCAGGGTGGCAGAGGGCACTGGGCTCGCAGACAGGCCAAATGGCACTGGGCAGGTTTTGCTGTGCTACAAAAATTTCCTGTGCCAGATGCTTCCCAAGCATTTGTAGGTAAATTTTTGCTGCAGGGCAGAGCCAGGGGCAAGGGACTGAGCATATTCCTGGTACAGAGCTCTGTGCTCAGCACTCTGCAGTTCCAGCCCACATAGAGAATGTTAAGATATGCAGGATTTCCCCTCACCTCCACAGTGCTTCACCCCCTTTAGTCATGACAGGAGGCCCTGCTGAGCCAGACTGCACCTCCTTTTCTATCCAAGGCATCTCTACCCTTGATCTTTCCAGCTGCCTTCCCCTGCCTGTCCAGGACCAGCTCAGGGAAAGGAACACCTTCCCAGAGCTCCACAGCACCATGGGGCAACTCCTCACCACAGACACCTTTCCCCAGGGCCTGTGACTTGTCCAGAAGGAAGAAAGTCACATTTTTCCCTGAACAGGGGCTCTGTCACAGAGCTTCTTCAAGGTGAACTCCTTCTAAGTTGGAAGGAACCCACAGGGATCATCCAGCCCAGCTCCTGGCCCTGCACAGACACCCCAGCAGTAACACCCCATGCCTGGGAGCGTTGTCCAAACACTCTGGAGCTGTGGCAGCCTCAGGGCTGTGACCTTTGCCCTGTCACCACAAGGCTGCCATGGCACCCTCTGTGCTGCTCTCCAGTTAGGTGAGCTCTGGGCTGGACAAGTAACTCCTGTGGTGAGCATGGGATGGAGCTGTGTGACATCCTGAGCTGTAAAATGGGACAGGTCACCCCCCAGCCAGGGAGCTGCCTGCCCAGAGACCTGCAAGATCCTCCTCGATTTTCTTCTGCCCAAAGGTGGTCCTTCCCGCTGACAGGAGTGAGGAGAGAAGTAGCACAGACTTAAAGTGATGTTCATGTAATTAATTATCTAAACATCACTACAAGTCTTAACTGCCGCTCTCTCAAAGGCGCAGGGGCTGCCGCGAGCGTTGCGAGGGCAGGAGCAGCACCAGCCCAGCCCCAGGGGAGCTCTCCCAGCCTGGAGCCTCGTGTCCTGCCCTGGGGGCACAGGGACAGAGCTGGGGCTCTGCCAGGCACAGGCCCCTTGCCCAGGGATGAGAGGGAGCTGGGGGCTTGTGCCTAGTGGTGGTCCTTCAGGAGATCTCATGGTCCTTCAGGTGATCTCATGGTCCTTCAGGCCCCAGGGGGTGCAAGAAGCCAGGAGTCTTGGCAGGGAAGTGGGACTGCCAGTGGGACCCTCGGAGCATGTTTCCCTCATGGCCCTGGATGAGGGGCTGGCTCTCACCTTGTGCAGCTGCGACACTGTTTGGAAAGAAGCTGCCTTTTTACGTTTCTCCTTGCTCCCTGGCTTGTGAGGTTCCTCTGTTGGGTTGAAATATTGGTTACTTACATCAGCAAAACATCTGCCTGCCTTGAAGGAGTCAGGGGCACCCCAAAACACCCCCAAAATTCCCACAGCCCTTGCTGTCTCTAAAGCAGAAATGGTTGTGTCCTGCTGCAGGACAACGGCACCGACCACCAAAAACATCTCCCACAGCACCCAGCTCTGGGTGTTGATCCTCATCTCCTGGTAGCAAGACACCCCTTTCACACTCCCAAAGTCACAGGGCCACCACAACAACCCCACAGCCCCTCACAAGCCCTTAAACCAGCACCCACCTACTGAGGCCAGGGAAGATTTTAGGGATCAATGTGGCTTTTCCCTTTGCCTGGGCTGCCAGGAACAGGGATGCTGCACCAACAGCTGGGCATGGAGGAGAGGAGGGGAGAGACCAAGGTAAAAAACGGGGTGAGGGCATTCCTCACCTGAAGCAGAGCCCACATAGTTCTCATAGAGAGAGGCCAGGAGCTTGTTCTGGGATTTCTGGAAGACGGACACCACTGTCTCGTTCAGGGGGTCCTTGTTCTTGTCTAGCCACCCCACGATGTTGTAGGGCACCTGTGCCCGGAGAGGAAAGGTCAGGACAGCGCTGTCCCTGCCAGGGGAAGGGGTGGGGACTGGGAGGAGCAGGCAGGGACGTACCACCCCGGCGTAGTGCACCACCTCAAAGTGCGCCTCGTACTTCCGCTTCTTGTCCGGCCGCGGCTTCTGGAAGTTGGGAGACTTCCCGATGTGGTTGTCATAGAGCTTGGATTTGAAGGTCATGTCAGAGGCTTTGGGGAACATGCACTCCTCTTCCAGGATGGACAGGATTCCCATGGGCTGCAGGGAGAGGGGGAGAATAAGGAGGACTGAGCTCAGTGATGCCACATCGCATCCCAAAACGCGATTCTCTGTGCCACCGAGCACGGGCTTGACCTGGGAGATCCCATCCTAATCCAGGTGAAAGGCATTGGCCAGAGGGCCAAGCTGCCACTGGCATATTCCAGGCTGTCTCTAACCTCCCAGCCCCATGTGGGACTGGCCAAGCCTGCAAGACACGAGAGTTTGCCCTGGTCCAACAGATTGTTGAGAAGGAGGGATCCTCTCCAGGATTGCTTCTTTCCAAAAAAAAAAAAAAACAAACCAGTTTCCTTTATGCAATGGTGGAAATATTTTCTACAAGCTGCTCTGGATGAGTGAATGCTGAAGTTAGAGGCATTGATGGGCTGCAAGTGGGTAGGAAGAAAGGGGAAGAGATGATTGCTCTCTGGAGGAAAAGGCTGCACCAGGTTTTATGGCTCCCCAGTGGGTAGAAACAAAATTTCCATGTTTTTATAAAGTTAAATTTTGTGTCAAAAAGGTCTCAAGGGGCCGGAGGCTCTGAGCCGTAAGCGTGGGGGCAAAAAAAGTTGGGCACTTGCCACGGACTGGGGAGGGAATAATTTAATTTTGGTAGCAGAGAGCGTCCCTGTTGCAGCCTTTGCAAAAAACCACCCTCAGCAGCACCATTTCCATGCCCTGCCTCACACTCTACCTTCTCAATCAGGTCAATGCAGGCCTGCAGGTCCAGGCCAAAGTCAATGAAGACCCATTCGATGCCTTCCTTCTTGTATTCCTCCTGCTCCAGGACAAACATGTGGTGGTTGAAGAACTGTTGCAGTTTCTCGTTGGTGAAGTTGATGCACAGCTGCTCGAAGCTGTTGAACTGCAGGAACAAAACAGAGCTGAGTCAGACGGAGGAGCTCCAGAAGGGAAGGGATTGACTCCTGTGCTCCTTCCCTGGGTGTGAAGGGTGATGCCTGCCGGGCTCAGCTGTGTTGCTACCAGAGCAGGTAGCCAGCAATCACTAGAGATGTGCCCACAGCAGTGTTAAATCATTCCTTGAGAGCTGCCTGTTTGCTCCAGACACCTCAGTCCAGACAAGAGCTCCTTTTCTCATCAAGGCCAGCAGTTTCTTAGAGGAGACAGAGCTCTCAAACACCAGGGGACTGATCTGCCCCTACAACACTCCCCTGAACCCCTGCAGGGGCCTGCAGGACTCACATCAAAGATCTCGAAGCCTGCAATGTCCAGCACCCCGATGAAGAACTGCCTGGCCAGCTTGGTGTCCAGGGTCCTGTTGATCCGGGCCACCAGCCACTTGAACATGCGATCGTAGGTGGCCTTAGCCAGGGCCCCCACGGCATAGAGCACCTGCCAAGGCAAACCCAGAGCACACAGTGAGCTCCTCCCTGCTCCTGCAGGAGCCACAGGCTGACAGACAGCTCCTCCTGGCACACAAAGGATGGACAGACGGATCCAAGGTGTTCGTGGTTACAGTACAAGCTCCGAAATCAGTTTTACATTCCTCACAGGTGTGTTCCTGCCTACCTGGACTATCTTGCCTGCAAGGTCTTAGGATATAAATTCAGTTTAAAGTGACATTTTCAGAAGCCTTGTGCCTGGCAGGAGCTACAGCCCACTTTGGATAAGACACCAGCTCCTGAGGTCCTCTTGAACTGTGCTCGAGGCCTGGCTTGCGCTATTCAGGCCACGTCTGGGTTCCCAGCTGGGGTGTGGCTGGAATCTGACAAGACACCCGTTTGGTGCATTTGAGTCTTCTACGAGATCAACTTGGAGATCAAGTTGTTTAGATATCTAGGGTTTTCTAATTTTCAGGGCTGAACTCTCCACAGGAGTGTGACTGTGTCTGAAGCAGATCCATAGAACCTGGACCTCCTCTGGCTGGGATCCAACCCACATTTCAAAGACACTGCATTGAACCTCCAGCCTTGGCTGATGTGCAGAGCTATCAGCCAGCTCTGCCACCCATTTTCCATGCTCCTAAAAGCCAAGAACTGTGGTTACACCTTCTCCTGCTGCTTTTTTGCTACACCCAAGACAGTGTGAAACACCAGTGGCAACCCAGCGTGAGCAGGGGACACATGTCCTGCTGTCCTGTCACTCACCTGCTCCATGTTCTGACCTTTGGTCACGTACTCATTGCCCACTTTCACACGAGGATGGAGCAGCCCCTTGATGAGGTCAGCTGAGCTGATTCCCATGAGATAGGCAGCTTTGTCAGCACCTGGAAAGCAGCACAAAGGTGTGAGGAGCCCACAGGGAGGGTCTGGGAAGGGAAAAAGGAACCAAAATAAAAAATGACCTGCTCTTACGATGATCAGTACTAACCACATTAGGTTTTCCACCTGCTCCAGAGTCTCCTCCAGTGTCTAATGTGATTTTCCATCTTGGATAGTCTATGATGCTTTACAGTTTGAATGTCCTGCCTGAGAAGTTACTGTTTGGATGCCTGCTGCACCTTATCAAATGCTTAGCAGGTTTTAGTCTTCTTGATCTGGGATTCTCTATGCGTTTTCCAGTGGAGGTGTGAATTTCCACACAGTGAATTTGAATTGACCAGAAGAGAGGTGATTGTCTTTTCTAAACTCCTAATAGCACATTGTAGCTAGAAAATCCCCTCTGTAGGGAAATCACTGCCATATCAAAGCCTTAACTACCAGGTAGCAGCTAAAGCCTATGCTGCCACTCCTGAGGCAAAGAGAACTTTTCCTTCATGAATGTTAACATGACAAAGACTGATCCAGGCAGTCATTTCTGCTGGATCCCTGCTGAAACCTTCCAAGTATGTGCCAGGGCTCCCCCATCTCGCCCTTCCACATGCTGGAACGTCACCCTCTCCCTACAGGTTTGCTCTGCAGCCTGACTGTTCCTAGATCTGTGAATTGCATTGGATTTTGCTGTGCAACAAACCAGGAAAAGTGTCAGACAGCAATTGTGTCCTACTCTAACTGCTCTTCAGGAGGCTGTGAGCTGAGCAGGTCCAGCTCTCTGGATGCCCTGCCTGGAATGCTGCCCAGTGAAGTGCAAGAGAGGAGGAGCAGGAGGAGACTGGGGTGTGACACCCTGTGGTGCAGCTGAGACAAGTCTGATGCAGATGAGACCACCTTGCAGAGAGACTGTCCCAAATATTCCTGCTCAAGGACAAGCCCTTGGTGCACACCCAGCAGAGCCTAAGACAGTGTGGGGTGTTTGGGGTCAGGGTCACTGACCTCCAAGGCCAGGAGTGGGGAGTTATCCCAGCCTGGGCAGGTCTGGAGCACAGAGCCCCACTCACTTTCAGTGCCATCAGCCTCTGCCTGCTCCTCTCGCTGCTTCTGCTTGAACTTCATGTTCCCAAAGTGCATGATGGCCCCCACTATTTTATAGGAGCCGTATTTCTCATCGTTGCTGAAGCCCAGGATGTCCATGGCGTGCTGAGGAGACACAAAGCAGTAGAGATAGAACAAATTCACCACTGCTGGTGAGGGTTGGTTCCTTCTCCCACTGTCTCCTAAGGTACTCTCCCTGTCCTGGGGTGGGCAGGGTGTCCTCTCTGGTGGGCACCTAACCAAGGAATCCTGTCCACGGGCTTTGAATGTGCCTCCAGCTCCCACAAGACCTATAGGAAAGCAAAAGGACTGGCCTAGCATCCACAAAGAGGAGTTTTCCAAGCTGAGGGCTCAAGCTGATCTCTACAGCTCCCTGATAGGAGTGGGGAGTCAGGGGGGATTGGACTCTGCTCCCAGGGAGCAAGGGCCAGGATGGGAGGGAACAACCTCAAGCTGTGCTAGGAGAGGCTCAGGTTGCACATCAGGAGGAATTTCTTCACAGAAAAAGTTGTCAGGAATTGTCAGGGGCTGCCCAGGGCAGTGGTGGAAGCCCCATTCCTGGAGGTGTCCAAAGAAGGACTGGAGGTGGCACTCAGTGCTCTGGGCTGGGTGTCACGGTGGGGATAGATCACAGGTTGGGCTCAATGATCTTGGGGGTCTTTTCCAAATCTAATGACTCTGTGATCTTCATTCTCACGGGCACTACGGGAAGTGCTCATGTGCCACAGCCTTTTCCTGACTCAGGGAATTACTCTCCCTACCCTGCCTGGATTGGGCTCTTGTTGGAGATCAGGGTCACTCTGCCTCTCTTGTTAGGCTCACAACAACCACCAACAAACCAGAGGGAATTCCCAGCTAACTTAAAGAGGGACACACAGAAAAGCAGGACACATCCCCAGAGTTGCCCAGAGGGAGGCTGTGCCCTCCCCAGGCCCAGGGCTGTGCACGTACATCAGTGGCCATGAGCTCCTGGCCATCATCCAGGTTGTCCACCGTGGTCACCCCCTGGGAGCAGAAGTGGTAGTCGTAGGGGTTGAGGGACAGCAGCAGCATATCTGTAGGGGGATGACAGGCAGAGGTTGAGGCCAGCCTGGCAGGGACATCCCCGGGCAGAGGGACGGCCCTGCACACAGATGGAGCAGGAAGGATTCACCAGCCTCAACCAGAGGGCACCAGCTGGGAGAGGAGCTGGCTCTTCCAGCACAGGCAGGTCCACACATGGGTCCACCTCTTCTGTGCTTGCCTCCTGCTTGCTATCTTGGGATGTGGCCTGGCTGCAGACTGATTTAGAAGTGGCCACCATGCCCTTGTGACTCCAGATAAGATTACTGCTCTCTCAGACCTGCCTAATAAGGCACTGCTCAGCACCATGCTCAGGAGCCCTCAGCCAAGAGCTGACCACCCCAGGGGGCTGTGCCAGCCATCCTTCCGCGTGGGGAAAGGTTTCCCCAGTGTGATGGGGCACCGGGAGGCTGCTCAGAGCACAGAGCTGCCCCAAAAACTCAAATCAGGTGGGGCTGTCCTGGGAATCACATCTACACCAGTGCCTAGAGGGAGCTGTGCAGCTGTTTCCAAGCTCACCTGAAACAGGTCTTCTCAGTTGTTGAGCAGGCTGCAAAACACTTCCCTCTATCCCAAAATGAGTAAATTTTTTGGGATTTTTGACCACACTGAGGCCAGTGCTGTACCCACCACCCCACGAGGACTCTGTGCAAGGCAGCTTTGCAAAGCACACCTTGCAGATGGACCCTGGGTGGCCTCTGCTCCTACAAAGTGGAAGAAAGTGCTTTAGTCTGGCACCTCAGCCTGTGAGGATAATGGAGGCTGGGCTAGATGACCTCTTGAAATCCCTTCCACCCTGAATTATCCACCAATCCTATGATTCTGCACAGCTAGCAAAGCTGTTTCCAGGCCATCCTGCTCTAAGGGCTGTGCTGCACCTTTGGCTGCCTCACCTTGCAGCTCTGGTTTCTTCCCAGAGAGGATCTGGTAGAAGATGTGGTAGCTTCGCTCTTTGGGTTGCTGGAAAATCACTCTGGATTTTTCCAGAAGATCTAGAATGAAATAGGGCAGAGGGATCAGAGCAGGGCCTGTTCCTTCCCAGAGCTGAGCACAAATGGTGGGAGGAATTCCCTCCCCAGTGCAGCCACTCACAGATGTCAATGTCTGCAGAGGCCAGTTTCCCCGAGGGGCCAAAGTGGATCCGGATGAACTTGCCCTGAAAACACACACAGGATGTAAGTGCTGGCCTTGGCTACAGATGTACAGTTCTGAACAGCTCCGGGAAACTGAATTCATTTCCTGCTTTCGAGCTTCTGCTGATGCCAGGCAAATTACTGGGCTCTGTAAAGGGGTGAAGTTCTTTGGTTTGTAATGTGAAGAAGCTCAACGAGCATTGCCCAAGGGTTTAAATACCAGGCAGGCAGAAATTTCACTGACAGCAGATAAAGCCCTGTCCTCAGGTCTATTCTTACCACTGACCATTTCTGCAGGGCCCTGTGACACTGAGCCTGCCTGCAGCCCCTGCTCTGTGCTGGGCTCAGGGTCTCCCCCAGCAGTGCCCCCCTCCCCTCCAGGCACAGGAGCCACAGCAGAGCCAGGCTGGGCTCAGCAAAAACGGTGCTGCTTCCTGGAAGGTTCACACTTGTCTGTCCCAGAGCACTCCCGGCTGTGGTCACTGTCCCTCTCAGCTTTGCTCCTGCCAGGGATGTCTCTCCAGCCACAGTGACACCAGGGCCATTTGTGCTGGCCACCATTTGCTGCACTGACGGAACCAGAACTTGGCTCTGGCAGTCCAGTCCCACCAGGAAGGAGACCCAGCTGCCTGCTTCGTGCCTGTGGCTGCCAGTGCACAACCCCCCAGTGCCACCCACGGCGCAGGCAGCCCACACAAGCAGCCACAGCTCCCTGCCCCGCTGAGGCACTCACAAAACGCGAGGAGTTGTCGTTCCTTATGGTTTTGGCATTGCCAAAAGCTTCCATGGCTGGGTTGGCCTCGATGATTTGATCCTCGAGGGTGCCCTGGAGAGCAAAACCAAAGGATGTGTCAGTTCCCACACAGCCAGAGGGGATCTGTCACCACAGACACGGGGCAGTGCCAGCGGCTCCTTGCTGCACTCCTCAGCTGTCTGTGGGACCTGCTGCTCCCCAGGCATCTCCTTGTGTGCCCAGGCCATGCAGCTCAGTTTAGGGACCAGCACAGCTGGGGTTTGCAGCAGTGCCCTCTGTGGCCTTCTCCTCGCCTCAACTGGAGTCCCAGGCTGCTGTCCCCTCTGCACACAGCTGTCCTTACCCCCTTTCTTAGGAGCAACCAAGAGCAAGCTTGTATTGTCCCAACAGTCTGAATCATGTCAGGCTCCCTGACATCAGGCATTTCCTCTTCCACCAAACCAAAGTCTAGGAGAGCTCCCATCAGCAGCATATTGTGAAACAAGAGGTCCCTACACCAACAGCATGCTTTGCAGGGTCCCAGTGTGATGGGAATACACCACAAGTCCCAGTGGGCATGATCTGCTGGGAACACTGGGGCTCTCCTGAGCAAGCCCTGAGATAAATCCTCTCCTAACCTTGTTTTTCCCAAGTGTGTTCCTCTGTTCAAAAATAAAGAGACAGCATCTGCCCAATGCAGGTAAAGCAGGACAAGGATTTGAGGAGAGGAGCAAGAGACTGATGCTAAGGCACATGAAGGACGGTGGGATTTGACACCTGATAGAGAGTTTGATGGCACAGGCACCTGCAGGATTTCTCATGAGAGCTTTGCCCATGCTTTGACACATTACAGTCCGCAGGGCTTTCCTCAGGTGGGGAGCACCAGCTCTGGGCTGCCCAGCCAGAGCCAACCTCTCTTTCCAAAGCTGGAACCACAACTGCTCCCCACCTCTGCAGCTCCAGGCATGTGAGGGCAAAAGAGGCAGGGAGCAGCTGTGAATCACACAGTTCCCAACACACTATCACCTGAGCATCCCTTGATCTCTTATCTCTAAATTCAGCCAGGCCTGGGAGATTCCGTGAGGGCAGCCCCAAGACCCACAGGCTCAGCCCTGAGCTGCCTCACTCTCTTTGCCCAAGTGCTCACTTGTGTGATGACCCCCCAGCCAAGGGCGTGCACCAGCTAAAGGCTCAGAGAAATCAAGGGCCAAGGATGTGGGACTGAGCCCCTGGGGTGTTGGGAGCCCCAAGGGCTGAACCTTTGCTGGGTTTCCTTGGAGCAAACCCCTCAGGAATGTCCCCCAGGCAAGGGCATCAGCTGCCTGCAGCCGTGGGCAGCGCCAGTCCAGGGCTCTGCAAGTCTGGGCACCAGCAGGGCACGGGTCTGCAGCCAGAGCACAGGGCTGCACCCCTGTGGCAGAGGGTCTTCTCCTGCCCCTCAGCACCACCAGCCCCAGCTGGGCTTTGAGGCTGAGGAGGATCTTCAGGGTGTGAAGGCTTCCCCTCACCTTTGGAGGAGCCCACACCACTCCCAGGCAAACACTGGATAGAAATGAATGTTTGAAGAGTAAGTATCCCTTCAAGGAGAGGTTGGAGGCAGAAAGACACCAGGAGATGAAACAGCAAAACTTCCAGCTACGGGAAGGAGGGAGATACAAAGCCAAGTGGAGAACTAAGTACTACCAGGTGCTGCTCCCAGACCTAAGGCAGAGGCCCCACACGTCACCCCATCATAGTTCTGTGGTGCAGCAGAACTCTGTCCTCAGCATTAAAGAACCCACAACACTTACCCCAGTTTTAGTGGCAAGAGCTGCCTAGAGAAAGGAGAGAAAATTGTCTTTAGAAATCCAGAAAAGCCAGGCAAGAACCACAAGAAGCATGGTCAGAAAAGCAGGGCATGACCATTTAGTGCCAAAAAAAGTCCAAGGAAAAAAAAAAAACCTCAGAGGATTAAACTTTACAGGAGAGGCCAAAAAGTTGTTAAATAGATTAGCTCAAGAAAATAAAGAAATGCATCAAAAAGCAAGAACAGTTAAATTCAAACTCAAAGAAGAGGAAAGAAAATAATGCTGAAGAATTGCTTGTGTGATACCTAAAGCAGCCAGTTTGCTTGCACAAGGGGAAAGCAGGCTGGAGCCTCAAAGTATCCAGAAGAAATAAGCAATTGCAAGGGCAGCTCAAAAATAACCAGCACCAAAGAAAAGCAAGATTCAAAACAAGAGCAAGAAAAGCACAAGGTTGAAAAGGGTCAAAATTAACAAAAAGGAGGGAAAAAAAGGAGAAAATGCTGAAAAGCAAGGCTTAAAAGAGGCAAGGTAGGAAATGGAAGGTTTGCTTCATCCCTTTAATGCTCCTTAGGAAGATCACCGGGGTATTGAAGGAGGAAGAGAAGAGAACAACTAAAGCACCTCTTCCAGGCTGCACGGGTGCAGCCATATTAAAAAAAAAAAAAAACAAAAAAATCCATTTCCCCTTGAGCAGAATAATTTCAAGCCTTGCTTGTTCAAAAGTCAGGGAAAAGCCAAGCCCTGGGTGGGTCAGACCAAAACACGTTTCCAAACGCAAAATGTTGGGGAAGAAAAAGCAAGAACAAAGGGGAAGGAGGGAAAAAAATTTAAAAAAAAAAAAAAAAAAAAAATTAAGAAAGAAAGGAAGAAAACAAGAACTTGTTTCAAAAGAAGGTCTTACTAATTTCTTGCCCGGTGTGTCGCCCAAGGCTGCGACAATGGCAAAGTACTGAATGACCCGCTTGGTGTTTACAGTCTTACCAGCACCAGATTCTCCGCTTAGAGTAACAGAAATACACACAGATCAAGGGCATGAGGCAAAGAACAGGCACAACTCATCCCAGACACCCTGCCGGCCTGCGCCCCGCGACGGGAGGGAGAAGCAAAGCCTCAGAGGGATGGGGAGCTGGAGCTCTCAATGCCCCGGCCGGCGGGGGGTACGTGCTCGGCTTTGGGGCTCGCCTTTGGAGCGACAGCCAGCTCCAGGCTGTCCGTGCCCCCCCGGCTGCCAGCCCCGGCCGTGCCCGGCTCCCGGAGTGCCGCGGGGGCTCAGCTGCCCGCCGCGGACACGGCCGGGCCCCGGGGCTGCAGCTGTCCGGGATCAGCCCGGCACGGCTCAGCACGCCCGGCTTTCTTGGGGCATCTCGGAGATGGCAGCGGCGTCGTGCCGGCCTGGATGGTGCCCGCTGTGGGCTGCGGGGGGCCGGCGGGCCCCGCTGAGCTCATCCCTATAGTTAGTGAGCCGCTCTCCCATTGTAATCCCAGATGACAAAGAGCCGGGGGGAGCGGGCAGCGGAGCCGCCACCGGACACGCGCCAAGCATCGCTCCGCAGCCCCTGCCTTTCCTAATTAGGCCATGGCCCGGGCTAAAAATGTCCGCGGCTCCTGGCAGCGGCGAAGGGTCCTTTAGAGTCCTTTATATAGCCCTTATCTATATGTCACTTGAAATCAACCTGGCCTCCACCCTCCCACGTCACCCTCCTCCCCCGCCGCCGCCCCTCGGGCCAGCATCTCCCCGCGGCCTTGGCCTCCATCTCCGCTTTCCCCTCGCTGCCCGGAGGGTGCCGGTGGTCGGGGCGCCGCACGGCAGCTCCCGCAGCTGTCGGGGTGCGGGGGAGCCCGGCCCGCGCGGGGCTTTGTCACCTGGCACGGTGGCGGCGGCAGCCTGGGCGGGAAGGGCGACAGCTGGCCGGGACGGGGAGGGGACACTGCCGGGGAGGGGGGGCTCCTCTGGGCACAGGGTGCCCGTCCAGGGAGCACAGCACGGGGGTCTCTGCTCACAGCGGGGCCGGGCGGGGCGAGGGGATGGAGGGGCACTTACGTGATGAGCATGGACTGGTTCTCACGGTCTGGAAGAGAAGGAACCGGCGTTAGGGCAGCGCTGCCCCGACCTCAGCCCTGCCCCAGGAGCCCGGAGTCCTGAGTTTGGGGTCCCCCGGGGCAGGGCTTACTGCGCAGCATGTCGTTGTAGGCGTTGTCGGCGATGGAGTAGATGTGCGGCGGTGCCTCCGAGCGCCGCTTGCCCTTGTAGGCTGCCACCACGGGCGCCGTGTACACGGGCAGCCACTTGTAGGGGTTGATGGTGACACAGAAGAGCCCCGAGTAGGTCTGCAGGGGGGAAAGGGGTAGATGAGGCACGGGGGTGTCCCGGTGGCCCCTCACCTCCCCACCCCGCCGGTGCCCCGGGCTTACGTAGATCATCCAGTGGGAGTAGCGGCGCTTCAGGTTGTAGAGCACGGAGGGCTCGTTGAGGTGTGTCAGCATGGCCATGTCCTCAATCATGTCGAACTTGGGGGGGTTCATGGGCTGCACCTCGTCCTCCTTCACCACCCGTGTCTGTCGGAGGAGGGGGACACGTCAGAGGGAGCCCAGTCCTCACCCAACACCCCAAAACCTGCCAGGTGGAAGGACACCCTGGCAGTCCCATGCTGGGGACAGCCTTGGCCACGGTGCCTGCTGTCATCCTGGCAGGGCTGCCCCAGGTTTTGGGGTGACAGGCCCAGGGCAGCCCCAGCAGCACTCTGCCACAAAGCCCAGCTGGGACAAGCAAGCCCTGCTTGTTCCCTCCTCAGGGAGAGGGGTCTTGCTGAGCCTGGCAGAGGGGCCCAAACTGTTCCCCCACAATGTGCTTGACACCCCCATCCCGTGTTCTCCCTCCCAGCCTAAAAGCCCATGCCAACGCTGTCCTTTGCTCCAAGAGATCCCTGGTTATTTGGGCAAACAGCTGAAGCCTATTCCCCATCACTTAAAACTGGATTTATTTAATCCCACGAGACCAAGCACGGGGAAAATATCACGTTACGTATCTGGCCTGGACGGGTGAAGCTGGATTTAGCAAATGGTCTTGTTAATAAAGATTAAATTAAATCTTTCAGAGGTTTACCTCTTTTATGGGTGAAGATGAAGTGTGTGGTGTTAAAAGGCACCAGGTGTTAAAAGGAGGAGGGTACACAGAAGGATAAGGGAGGGCTTTATGTCCCTTGAAACTTTCTGCTGGAATGCTTACCCAGGGAAAGCTGATACAGTTTCTGATTTTGTAAATCCATGACAAATCATCAAAAAGGCAGTTTCAAGAGAAAACAGCAAAAGAAGGTTTGGAAACTGCTCTGTTCTCAGAATCTGAAGGTGTTCTGAATATCAGAATCAACTTTTAAAATTTATAACTCCTCTATGACAAATTTTACTTTGGAGAGGGCAAATCTCTTTACTTCCTTTCCAAAATTCAGACAAAAATATTTTCAAAGCCTTAACACTTTTCAAAGACGATGACTTTTGACTTTTTTCCCCCCCACATTTAGCAGGCACAAACCCTTAGTGCTATTCTGACTAGAGAAGAAATAGAAATAACAAAGTCTATCATCTACTGCCTGGTGAGGTCCTTGTTCTTTTTCCCAGTTTCCTACCAGTGTGAGTCTCTGCTCTGCAGTGAAGTTGCAGGGTCATGAGACTCCCAGAGCCAAGAAAGGAATATTAATTAAGCTCATTTGCAGCTAATTGCACTGGATATTATCTTGACAAATACCAGCTGGTCCTTGCTTGCCTTGCCGCGGAAAGCTGGAGCCTCACCACCAGCCATAGCCTGTCCTCCCAAGAGCTCACCCCACCGCAAATCTGGGCTGAAAGGAGCAGGAATTGGCCAATTGGCCCCTTACCTGTCGTTTCTGGCTCCGGGATGAGCCGGGCACCGGTTCAGCATCACAAAGGGCTGTGCTGGGGCTGCTTCCCCATGCAGGAGCGCTGCTGGGCCAGCCCCGCCGTGTCCCGCAGGACACCCCGGCTGTGACAGCAACCCCTCGGTGGGAGATGCTGAACTGGTGCCCCTCTTGGCAAGGAACTGGGCTACGTGTGCTGACACTGCCGTGTGTGTGCCCCCGGGGCACGACTATCAGCGGGACAGGGTTATCAGCAAGAGCTCATGGCTTCAGACGTGATCCTGTCACACGTATCCCCCCTCACACACACACTTGCTCTCCCTTGGAAAAGGAAAGGTATTTGCTTACTTCCTTATCTCTGGTTTCCACAGTGACTTTGCCACCAGAGCTTTCTTTTATTTCCGCTTCGATGTAGGCTTCTTTCTCATCTGGGATCCAAGCTCGCTTCTTTCCTGGAGGAGAAATGGAAGAAGGAAAGGAAAGGAAAGGAAAGGAAAGGAAAGGAAAGGAAAGGAAAGGAAAGGAAAGGAAAGGAAAGGAAAGGAAAGGAAAGGAAAGGAAAGGAAAGGAAAGGAAAGGAAAGGAAAGGAAAGGAAAGGAAAGGAAAGGAAAGGAAAGGAAAGGAAAGGAAAGGAAAGGAAAGGAAAGGAAAGGAAAGGAAAGGAAAGGAAAGGAAAGGAAAGGAAAGGGGAAAGGAGACATAATACAGGTTGAAATGTAGGACACCCTGTGAAATAGTCAACCAAAAGCCACATAAATGCAGTTTGATAATGTGGAAGGACAGTGATTATTCCTTCCTATGTTCTTGGTCATAAGACCTGGGGTTTCTTTGCCGCCTTCATGTTTGGCAGCTTTTTACTTTAGTGAAGTCAACTTCTAGCCTGACAGAAATCTGCTGCCTATGTGTGCCTGCACTCAGACCATTCATGAGAAGAGGACAGTGTGAGGAAATAAAACTCTTCTGCCAAACTGCAAGGAGCAAGTTGGGCCCTGGATCCTGAGCATGGCAAGCCATGGAAAAGCAGGGTGGCTGGGACAAAGAGGACACCTCCAAATGAAACAGCTGCAGAAGGCTTTGACACCAGTCCCTCAGCCCTACTGCCTTTCAGAGTCGGGGGAGATGAAGGATCACCTCCATCCACACCTCAGCAAACCAGGGGGAAGTCAAAACCCTGCTTTTCTCACTAGTGAGATCTTCTTGCCCTCCAGGGTACTGGGGGAATTGTGCAGTGCCTGTGGTGCCTTGAGGGGCAGGGAGGACTCCTGAGGGAGCCGTGGCAGAGGGGCAGGCTCGGGGACACACTCGGGGCTGTGCTGGGCAGCCCGGGGCTCTCACCATCGAACGGGACTGTCTGAAGCTTCAGCTGCTCCGTGTAGCTCTTCCGCAGGTATGGAGCTGCCTCCCCAAACTCGCTCATGTCCAGCAGCTTGTCCATCTCAGGGAGACTTGGCGGCAGCAAAGAGTGAAAGACACCTGAGCACGGAAAGGAGGGACGGAAAAGGGGTCAGTGCACGGGGAAAGCACCCGCCACTGGGTTGAGAACCAAGAGCAACACAGACACCAAACAAACTTTTAATTCTAGGGAGTGAGAGAAGACAGCGACAACACTGCTAGCTGATAAAAATTATATCGATGAGACAATTACTGAATAATTTCCCTTTTGCTGCTGTCATCCCCACACTGGAAGTCCCAGCTGGGTGAGTCGGAATCGTTTTGGTGTCAAAATCCACATTCCCACTTTAGGTGGGATTGTCAATAACATCCCTGTCCTTGATAAGCTCAGCTAAGACCTATCCCAGCTCTACAGACCCGCTGGAGCCCTGGTGCCCTGCACACAGACCCAGGGCTGCTGTGCTGGGTGGTACTGCAGGGAGATAAAAGCAAGGCTAGATGGATTATCCCTGGGAAGACCCCTCTAGGAGGCTGCTGTGGCAGCTGCTTGGAAAAGCGCTTTTATGACTGTGCTTCTTAATATCCATCTAATGCAGTGCCACCCTGCAGAGCTCTGGAACGGCGCAGCCATCACGAATGGAGCCACAACTTGGCAAAACACACAGTCCTCAGCAAAAATGCTCATGATCCAGGTCTGTCCCACCCTCCCCTGTGCTACCAGAGGCAGCCCCTGTCCTCTGGGACCAGCCACCCTGCAGGAGTGAAGCGGGTTAGTACAGGGGACACGCGTGCACACAGACATGCTCTGTATTACTGACCTTGGTGCTAGGACTGAGTGGCTCTGTGCATGCTGCAAAGCCCCTTTTTATTGTGTCTGTCAAGGTCAGAGTGGGAAAAGATATGTCAGAAATTCCCATGTGTCATGTCCACACAGCTCCATTGGTGCTGCTGTCCCACTGCCCGGACAGACACAAAAGGCAAACTTCACTTTTATCTCTCTGCAAATGCAGCCTGGTTATTTTTATTCCTGTATTGTCAGGCGAGTACAAAGGCAGAAGTGAGAGACTGCAGCTTGGGAAGGCAGCTCAGCTCTCCCAGCCTGCTCTGCCTGCTCCAGTGGGGAGCTGAGGAGTGAGAGCTCTGCCAGTTCCTCCTGCACCTGAGCTTCTGTTGCTCCTGCATCACACCATGCCAGGGGAGCTGCTGCTCGGTGGGATGTGTGTGGCCCCTGGCTTTTCCAGCTGGAACATCCCAACTTCTCACTCAGCTCTGGTTTAGCTTCTCCCAGACAGACTGTCTAGGAGGGGAAGGGCCCTGGGGCTTGATCCTCCAGGTTCTGCTGCCTGAACCCCTCACCTTGGCTTGGGAGCTTGTTTTACGACTAAGACAAGTTCAGAATCTCTCAACAGAGATGTTGCTGGGTTTCCTGCACACCATTTTACCCAGACAGCACCCAAAGGTGCTGTGTACAGCACGGTGATCACAGTTTGGAGCACACCTCCATCCTGGCAGCCCCACCATGGGGTGCCTGAGATGGGAACGGGACACCCTGGTGCCATACCAGCTCAAGAAAAAGCCATTTAGCTGCTGGCACCCAAAGTGCAGTGAGGTTTCTACCCTGGAGAACCAGGGCCCGTGGCTGCAGGGTGTGATATTCCTCATTCAGCACCTCTCACACCCCAGAGTAACTTGGGGCTGCTGTACCCTCCTGACAGTGGGGGAAACTGAGGCAGGGGTGGTTCAGGATCAGCTGTGCAGTGCTGTGCCCAGGCTGGATGTGGCACAGGCTCTGTCACAGCCAGAATAGCAGCACTGGAGGCTGCTTTGGGCGTGTGGCTTCAGCCTGGGCACACAGCCGAGGCTGCAGGGAGATTTTTGCAGCCCCAGCACCTGTCCTGAATCGGAGCCCCAGCCACAGTCAGTGTTCCCATCCAGCACACAGGTTTGCTGCTACACCCCCCCAGTCTGGGTTCCCAGTGCCATCATCTCTGCACCCCCCAGCAGAAAGGCCCCTGCCCTCCCACCCTGCTCTGGAGAGAAGTTTGGGAGATTCATGGGGTGGAGGAGGACTCCAGACCCATCCCCTGAGGGCTGAGCCCCAGCAGGGAGGATGCCTGGGCTCAGGGATGGGTTGATGTTGCCTTCACTGGCAGTGCAGTGCAATGTCAGTGCTTTGCATGGTGCCAGACTCCCCCAAGAACTGAAATGCTCCCATGGAGGGGAACCTGCAGCATGAACAAGGACTTTGGGTACGTCAGGATAAAATGGGGTGCAGGGCCCCATCTCCATGTCCCATATGGGCACTCCTCAGCAGGTTAGTGTTCAGGAGTGCAGGTCATCATCTGGATTTGTGAGCAGCTGGTGCAGAGCTGAACTCCACCAAAGTATCTACTGCAACCCCCCAGGGGAGACCACGGGGACACCACTCCTGAGGTCCCTCTTGACCATGGCATGCTCAGTCTTGCCAAGATGGCAGAGTTCCAGCGTCCTGAAGAGCCACAGGCTCTGGGGGACCACAGGTCCCTCTGAAGTTACCCTGAGGGTCTTCTGCCTCTCTGTCCTGGGCTCGGAGTCAGGTTTCCACCCACTCCCTGGAGGGACCCGAGGCTTTGGTGGGTCCTGTGCCAAGTACCTTTGCCACAAGCGCCCCGGCAGTGGGATGAGCCCTTGGCCCAGACCCACCAGCTGGCCCAGCCTCACACATTCTTCTCAGGGCATGTACTCGCCCCGCACTCTGCTCACCCCCTCCCCTGCCTTATCTTTAAAGAGATTTTATTTTCGGAGATTCCTCCTGCAGTTCCTTCTGTTCACCCTGGTTTCTCTCCCTCTTTGAAGAGGTTCCAGCAGGGTCCATCAAAGGCCAAGCAGATCTGTGGAAGGGGAAATGGGAATTGGTCACTCCAGCAGCTGCTGAAGGGTTCTTCCGCCAGGTTTGGGTGTTTTTGGCGCTGGTGTTTGTGATGTGGTTTTTCTGGATGGTGGGGAGCTCATCCCTGTATGGCTTTGCCCTGCTCAGGCAGGTGGGACAGGGCAGTAGGATCCTATGGACCTCCCACAAAATGCCATGGGCACAACGGGAAGCTCACGACTTCAGCCTGAGCAGAGGGGAGTTTCGTTAGGTGGCTCTTGCCCAGAGGGAACAGCCTGCCCAAACGATCCCACTCTCAGCAGTGAGATATCTCCCCTGACCACTGAGACAGCCCTGTTCTTCCCCCTGGGCTCTGTGCTTGGTGTCCCATGAGATGATGGAAAAGGATGGGGCTCCTCAGCCAAGCCCCCGAGGCTGGACAAGCCTCTCCCCGTGGGACAGGGCACCACCAGCACCAGACAGCAGAGCTGCCCCTTCAGTGAACATTTTGTGGTCAGACCAGCTCCTGCCCAGCCCTGGAGGGCCAGGAGGGTGCCAGGGGCTCAGCCACCCTCTCCAGAGAAATCCCCTGGCTGCTCCCTGACCCCCAGGAGGAATGTTTCCCATTAGCAGGCTCTGATAAGTGGCAGGAAGGAGAATTACTCTCCGTGTCGGGCAGCTTGCTAGAGGTTTCCACACTTAACATATCCCCACTATCAGCTCCCTGAAATGCACTGGAGGGAGGGGTGCAAAGGCGGCTGATTAGATAAAGACAATCTGCAGAGGGGCTATTTCAGGCATATTTCCATGGAGTGGGAATGTCTGCTTGCAGGGAGGCAGGAGGTGACAGGCCAGTGCTGCCAGACTGCTCACATCCCTCCAGCTCAGCCTGGCCCTGCAAGGCCCCCTCCAAGGCAACCCCCCCAGCCCTGTCCCACCAGGGTGACAGAGATAGCAGCCACCAGCCCAGCACAACCCCCTCGAAGTGAGCAGGAGATGGGGGCAGCAGCAGTGCTGGCATCCCACAGTTAAGGTGCTCCTGTGGGGTTTAGGATGGGGTTAGCACTGGATCCCCTCATCTCACTGCTCCCTGGGCACTTCCCACCGTGAGTGCTGCCTGGATGTCCCACCCTGGGGACAGTGCTGTCCTTTGGCGGGCAGTGCTGCCTCTCTAACCCTCCATGAAAACACAAAGCTGCTGCTGCCATGAGCACCTTCCTGCAGCGTTCCTGCCTCACCATGCATGAGCCCTGGGCAGCACAGGCATGTTGGGGGCTGACCCTGCACATAGGGAGCCTCCAAAATGAATACCAGGAATGAGAAAATTCCTGGAAGAGACATGGCATGAGAAATTGCTGTATAGAGTTAACACACAAGGTCACACGCAGGCATGGAGAGAGTGAGGTCACTGGAGAGTGGGAAAATTGGAGAGGTTTTGTTTGTTCTCCTTGAATTTTCCAGCTTGGGGTTCTGGGGGTTTTCTTCTGGGGATGGCCATGATGAAGCATCTGTGTAGGAATGAAAGTCGTACTGAACACTGCAAAATTACAGGAGGGTGTGAGCCTTCGGTGAGGTTTTGGCAATGCACTTCAAAACAGTGAGAGAAAAGAGAATCTTCCCCTGTTCATCTGAATACTTAATAGCACCTTAATTGCAGCTGGCCTGCCAGGACAGACCCTGGAACACGGCAGCCTTTGGAAATCATGACCAGCAGCTGCCTTGGAGGCTGCAAGGGAGGAGCAGAGGCTGATCAGAACCAGAGCTGGGCTGCAATTCTGACACTGTGTGGGCACAGTCTGCCCCTGCAGTGCCCCAGCTGCTCTGGTTTTGCACCAGTTTTCATCTGGTGCAAGATCTGGGAGCAGATTTGGGCGATTTTTGGAGGAGGTTGGGTGGATGTTGTCCTGCACATACACACCAAGCCCACACAACCCATTCCTGGGATGATCCCATCCCAGCCCCCTGCTATCTCCATCCCTCTTGCACCTTCTCCCTCACTCCTTGGGAAGTCTCCCCACTGCTCTGGGTCATCAACCCTCACAGGAGATCGAACTCAGCCCATGTCATGGCAGGGGACAGTTGTTCAGTGTGGAGTGAACACAGGCATGGGAGTTCCTTATGGGATCTGCTCAGCTTGGACCTTTCTCAAGACCCAGGAGGGAGGAATATTCCTGCATGTCCTCACATCACAGGATAGGAGAACTTCTCGCCTCACTATGGTACATCGGCCAAGACAGTCTTTTCTGTGTCAAAACTGCAGTGAATGTCTGGTTCCAGGTATCCAGTCTCTGGTCTGGACTGCAGACAACAGCTTTCCCCTGTAAGGCATCCCCTGTCCCTAAACAAGGCTCTGTGCCATGGCTTTTAGGCTCAGGATTTTCCTGAGCACCCCAGCACAGCAGCTGAGCTGGACACACACACACCCACACACACACACAGTCTGTGCTCCCACCTGCTTGGTGGCTGGTAAGTGTAATAACCCTCCCTAGAAGTCTGTGACACCCTCCTGAGCAGTGGAACAGGCACTGATCTCTGCTCCCTGTGACAGGCACAGGACCAGAGGAAATGCTGGAGCTGGGCCAGGGAGGGTCAGGCTGGACATCAGGGAAAGGTTCTTCCCCAGAGGTGCTGGCACTGCCCAGGCTCCCCAGGGAATGGTCCTGGCCCCGAGGCTGCCAGAGCTCCAGGAGCCTTTGGACAGCGCTGCCAGGGATGCCCAGGGTGGGGTTGTTGGGGTGTCTGTGCAGGGACAGGGGCTGGGCTTTGATGAGCCCAGTGTGTCCCATCCAGCTCGGGATATTATAAAAGCTCCCTGAGGAAGTGAAGCGCTGCTGTTGGTGGGGATCTGCTCCCAGGCCCAGCTGCTGTGTCCCTGCCCACCCAGCACCGGGGCTGTGCCTGCAGGGACCTGCTCCCTGCCGGCAGAACGGGATCCTCATCCCTGGCTGGCCCCAGCCCGCTGCTGCGGAGGCTTGGGCACAGCTCGGGGAAGCAAAGGTGCAGCCTGGCACGGCAGCTCCGCTCACCACCCCCGGTCCTGCTGCCCCTCTGGCAGCCGGGCTCGGGCTATTTATACCTCACTCCACGGCCACTGCACGGCACAGAAGGGTCTGGTGGAAAAGCCAAGGAAGTGAAATTACTTTGGGGAAGAAATGACACTACTCGCTTATAAATAAACCCGGGATTCATTGATCTTTTAGATGCTCCCTTGGCAGAGTCCGGTGTCACCGCTCCAGCAATGCAGACAATACTCGGGCATTGTTTTATTCTCAGTTACAGGGGAAAGGACAGCACCAGCTGCCGTTCTATCTTTAGCCCATGAGAGCACCCTTCAATTGTTCTTCACTTCAAACAATAGCCACACGTGGGGGAGAGGAAGATTGCTGGCTCTACCAGAGCATCGAAATACAGTCTTCGAGACAATAGAATTCTGTCACACCCTGGCTGAAGCTGGTGCTTTTACCGCAGGGAAGCCAGGGTTCCAGAGCTGTCTTGTTTTTCTTGTGGATGATGGTCCAGCAAGCGGTTTGGCTCCCCGAGGAGACCTCTGAACTGTCTTCCATGAAAACAGCCCTGTTGTTCTCTCTTTATGGGTCTGGTGCTGGGCACCACATCATCTCCTCCTGCCGTGTCTTTGGGGCTGCTCCATGGCAAACACTGGTTTCTGCACTGATGCCCAAATATCCTGAGCTGCCCAAAACCTCAGACCGGACTAAATCTGTTTCTCTGCAGCTGGAAATGCAAAAGAGAACCCAAAGAAGCTTTGGGGTTTTTTTTTCTCATTATAGGGTACCAGGGAAGCGAGTGTGCGAGTAATGAGCAGCTCCTTGGAGGCGTGGAGGGGCAGGCAGCGCCCAGCTCTGCACCCAGCGACAGCCGCGGGGTATCGAGTGCCCGTGCAAGGCTCGGCAGGCCTGTGGGCAAGCGAGCTGCTGCCTCTCTGTGCCCTCGGTGCTCGGCTGGGGCACCTGCGATGTGCCATGGGCATCCCGGGCGGGGATGCGGCTGTCCGGGGGATGTACCTGCTGCAGAGCTCCCGTGCTCGTGTCAGGCTGGGCTGAGAGAGGAGAGCAGGGTCACGGCACAACTATTCATTGCCCCCACCCCGCTGTGCCTGATGTTGTCTCGGGTTTCAATTGTCTGAGCGCAGGGCAGCCTTTGAAAGGGGATGCGACGGCCCAAAGCCACAAAGCCCATCTTTGAAGGCTCTTTAACAGGGAGATGAGAGGTTTACAAATACACAATGCTTTTCTTTATACTTTGCGGGGCTCTATTTTTAGCAAATAAAGATAATGGCCCAGTTGCTGTTGCTCATCTTTTGTTGCATGGAACATGCCAAATACTTACCATGTCTGCCATATTTTTTAATGATTCAATCTCCTCTGAGCTGCATTGCAGCTCTCTGACCCCGTGGCAGAGATTAGGAGCAATCTGCATGTACAAATCCTCCCCGGGCTACTGGATTACCCTGAAAAAAATCTCATTCTCCAGAGTGACTTGGGAAAACAGACAGAAAAGGCAAGTCACAACTCTCTATAAAATACTTCTATTTGGAGGAGGATACAATCATACCAGGAAATCCCAAGGAAAGGGTAGAGCTTTTTTCCCCAGTTTTTTTGCAATGAACTTGGACTTATTTTTGCAATGTTTTGCTTAGAAACCGAAGCTTTTTATGCCCTCTCTCAGAGCAAATATCAGGTAGGGGAGATGCAGGACCCTGAACAGGACGGAGGATTGAGAAGGGAAATGCTTCTTTTTGAGAAAACTCTGTCCTTCTGCACCCTTATGAAAATTTGTTCCTCACTTCTGGTGGGGTCTGAGCTGGGTCCTGGCCCGGGGCAGTTTTCCAGTGAGATAAAACTGGATTACCAGTTGCCAAATTCACAGCCTGGATCTGTATTAATTAAGGTGTGAATCCACAGTTACTGCCGGATGGGGCAGCAGGGAGGAAAGAGTAGGAGTCCTGTGCCCAGAAAACAAACAGGGTCGGTGTTTATAGGATCACAGAATGGTTTGGATTGGGAGGGACTTTAAAGTTCATGTCATTCCATGTCCCTGTCACTTCCATATCCATGTCCATGTCCCTTCCACTGTCCCAGGTTGCTCCAAGCCCTGTCCAGCCTGGCCTTGGACACTTCAAGGGATCCAGGGGCAGCCACAGCTTCTCTGGGCACCCTGTGCCAGGGCTTCAGCACCCTCACAGGGAAGAATTTCTTCCCAATATTCCATCCAACCCTGCCCTCTGGCAGTGGGAAGCCCATTCCTCTGGTTTTGTCACTCCAGAACCTTGTCCAAAGGTTCCAGCTTGTTCCAGCTCTCCTGGAGCCCCTTTAGGCACTGGAAGGGGCTTTGAGGTCTCCCCAGAGCCTTCTCCTGTCCAGTCTGAACACCCCCAGCTCTTCTAGCCTGGCTCCAGAGCAGAGGGGCTCCAGCCCTTGGAGACCTTTATGGGAGCTCCAAGCTCCCAGGAGAGCTGTAACTACAGAGCTTTATTTCTTCATAAGAACCGAGCTAAAAGCCTCAAAATGACCTGGATAACTCCTGGCACAGGTAGCAGGATAAAGAGCCTGTGATGAACTCTCTGTGGAGGTTGACCAAAGGCAAATGTAACAACAGGCTGTGTACAGCTTGCTGGGGGCACATCCCAGGGTCAGGGCTGCCTTTTCATCCTCCTCTTTGTACATCCCACTTCAAGGTGCCCTGCTGGGATTTCCCTTGCTGCCCCAGGGTGTCATCCTTAATCCACCCATAGCCTTGCTGCAGGTCAGGTGGGTCAGGAACTCTCCTGTACAGACAGGTTTGGGGCAAAGGGTGTTCTGTGGGGCTTAGCACTATGGGGCTTGGCACTAGTGCAGTGACAGACTTGGTCCTGCTTCTGCTGCTGCACAACAGCAACTCTTAGGACAGCTGGGACACTGATGCAAAGGTTAAAGTCACTGGCCCAAGGTCACCAGTGATCAGGTGAGGAAAGGACTCATAGGCAGGCAAGTGACACATCCTGTAGCTTTGGGACAGGGTTACCCAGGGAATGGGGAGGTCTCTATCCTGGGAGATTCTCAAGATGTGGCTAAATAAAGCCATGGCTGCTCAGTGCTTGTTCTAGGGATGCTCCTACTGAGAGCAGGAGGTTGGGTTAGAGACCAGACACATCCCTTACAGCAGGAAATGTCTGAGCTAATCCCTGCTGGTAGAGCAGACAGAAATCAATAAGTATCCAATGGCAGCACACTAGAGTCAATTAAATAATCTAAAATTTCTCTGTTTTGTGACTGCAGGATCTGAGCATCATACGTGGATTTACTCATCCCACTCCCAAAGCTGCACTGGTAAAAGCTGAAGTCCAAAGATGCAGATGTCAGGCTGGTGTCCAGCTGTTGTTCTGTTGGCTACACACAAGCATCACACACACGTCTCCTCACCAGCCATCGCTGGTTTCAAACATTCGTGACACAGTTCCAAAGGCTGTCACGGGCTGAGCAGAGTCACTGAGGGTCCTGCTTACACTCTCTCTCACGGTGGGGCACAGGGCATTTGTAAAGTCTTGTTGACGAAACTGCAGACCTGCTGTGGAAGCTGCGTGAGTGGCACGGCGGGCTGGGAGCGGAGCAGCGCCAGCAGGAGGTTTCGGTGCCGGAGCAGCCGGAGGTGCGGGGCTGTCCCGGGTGTGGATCCCGGTGGTGCGGGCGGGGCGGGGCGGAGGCTGCGGAGCGGGCAGAGCGCAGGAGGGCGCTGGGTGCGCATCCCTGAGCTCTGGCGGCCCATGTTGTGGGGGCTGCTCGGGAGGGGAGCGGGGCAGCGCAGCGGGCAGGACTGGCTCTGCCGCAGCCCCCGGAGCCTCCAGCGCCGGCCGAGCCGAGCCCCCGCTGCCCCGGGTGCTGCCGACCCCGCAGCGCGGCTGCTTTGGGCAGGGGCTGCTCCGTGCCTGCCCCAGGGATACTCCGGGAGCGCGGGGCACTGGGGGACGCTTGGCAAGGGGCTGAGTTCGGGCACCTGTTGGGCTTGTTGCGGAGTGGCAGCCCTGGTCCCCGCAGCCGCAGCGCCGGGATCCCGCAGCCCTGCCCCTGCCAGCATCGCATCCCGCCGGGACTCTGTGCAGGCACCCAGCGCTCCCACAGCGACCTTGCAGCCGCCTGCCGGCACCGGCACCCGCGGGGCCCAAAGCCCCGGCCCCTGCCCGGCACAGCCAGCGCTGCCCCCTCCAGGAGTCACCGAGAGGGGCCGGTGGCCGCCGCCAGCAGCAGGAACGGGTGCAGGGCAAGGATCCCCTCGCTTGGCTTTTGTCTCTTGGACAATCCGGGCACAGGGCAATGCAGAGCAGGGCGGGCAGCAAAGGCCGGAGCCTTTGAGGGCTCCAAGCCTTTAACACCGGCCCCTGCAGCTGCAAAACCTGCTTCTCAGATCCTGGCTCCAGCAATTCCCAAGGCCGTCAGAGCATGAAGGTGGATTTTGTGTCCCTGTGGCCTGATGCCGGCTCTCGGCCCAGGAGTGCCGGTGGCTCCAGCAGGAAGGGTGGCAGAAGGTTTCCTGCCTGCTCTGGTGGCATCGCTGCAGGGGCCGCTGCTGTCAGAGCCCCCTCTCTGCTGGGGACACCTTTGCTCTTGGGGACACCACTCTGCAGCAGCCCAGGAACACGAGCAGTGCCCAGTGCCGGGAGCGGCGTCAGTGGGACCCCACGTTCACGGGGACCCCCAGGCCAGGGGTGGCCGTGCCAGCACCCCTAGGGACCTCCAGCCCTGAGAGCCCTGAGCAACTGGACACCACGACTGTGCAAATGCTGCCTGTGCCCAAAGAAAATGCAAAGAAAGCTGGGGTGTGACAAACAAGGACAATTTATTTACCGAAAACAGCAGTAAAAACAATAAACTTATTTACATTATAAGAATCATTGTAACAACAATCTATAGAATGTATTTACAGAAGAGTCTAAGAAATAACAATCTTCAAAATGTATTTACATAAGGCCCAATGAAATAACAACCTTTGAAACATTTACATAATACATAATAACACATGTTACATATTAGCAATATTCATAACATATTTACAGGAAACTACCAAAGAACCACCTATAAAGCATATGTACGAAACAAAGATTTCCGCAGCCAGCATCTCCGTCAGTTCTGGAAGAGAAGGAAGCAGCATGGCCACTCCAGCCCGGCCCTGAGCGCTGTTCCCTGTGCCCCCAGGCTGGCACACACTGGCACAGCAGCACTCTGCCACCAGAACTGAGCCCAGCTGGGGCTGGGAGCCGGGCCCCAGGTGCTGGGACGGGGCTTGTGTGGCCCAAAGCAAGCACAGGGCAGGCCGGGGGTGGTGCTTGTGCCGCCACAATCCAGGGCCCCCCTGGGGCACCGTGTCCCTGAGCGGGGCCAACCAGCCCAGCCCCAGCCTGGCCGCAGGGAACCCACTCTGCCTGTGGGCAGGGCATGGCCAGCACCTGCCTGTCCTTCTGGTGGGATCAGTCTTCATCCCAGGATCATGTCTTCCACCTCATTGTCCTCATTCACCTCCATGTCCTCCATCTCTTCCTTCACATCGCTTTCCATCATCTCCTCCAGCTCTTCCACCTCACTGACCTCCAACTCCTCTAGTCTCTTCTACATCTACTTCCATGCTCTCTTCCCTAACCATATCCACTTCCATCTCCTCCTCAGTGTCTCTGGCTGCCTGAGTGAGGCAGCACAACCTCACAGTGCGGTCCCTGTCCCACACCAACCCCCACAGGGCTCCAGCCTGCCCAGGCAGTCGGGGGGTGCTCCCTCCCTGGAATGGCACTGTACCTTCACTGGGACAGGAGTGCACATCCTGCTGGGATTGGTGCTGAGATCCAGGCAGCAGGAACAGCTCAGAAGTGATGGGCATGTCAGGGAGCAGGTGACAAGCGACCACTGGTAGCAGGTGAAGGGTGTGCTGTGCTCGTTTCCAGCTCCTGCCAGTGCCACCTGGAACACTGTGGGAGCTGTGGTATCACCAGAATTCCAGGGCCGCTCTGCAGTGGTGGAATGGGATCATAGAATGATCAAATCCTTGAATGATTTCACTTGGAAGGACCCAAAGATCATCTCGTTCCAACCTGAGCAACCTTCCACCAGACCAGGTTGCTCAGGGCCCCATCAAAGCTGGCCTTGAATGCTCCCAGGGATGGGGCATCCATAGCCCCTCTGCACAGCCTATCCCAGGGCCCAACACCCTCACAATTTTCTCCCATCAACAAATCTAAACTTACTCTCTTTCAGTTTGAACCCATTCCCCCTTGTCCTGTCACTGCAGTTCCTCTCCAGCTCCACTGTAGCCCCTTCACACTCTGGGAAGGTGCTGGGAGGTCTTCACACAACCTTCTCGTCCTCAGCCTCAACAGCCCAAATTTCTCAGCCTTTCCTCATAGGGAAGTTCCCCTCAGGGACTTTGTGGCCTCCTCTGGAGCTCCAACAGCTCCATGTCCTTCTCCAATTGGGGCCCCAGAGCTGCAGGCAGCCCCGGGTGTGCTGAGAGGGGAGGAGAGGCAGGGTCCCCCCTCAGAGGCTGCCCACGCTGTGGGGTGAGCCTGGCACACGGCGGATTTCTGGGCTGCCAGTGCCAGGGCTGGCTCCTGTTGGGATGCAGATGTCAGGCTGGTGTCCAGCTCTTGCTCTCTTGGCTGCACACAAGCATCACGCCCCATCTCCTCACCAGCCACCCACAGCTTCCAACGTTCCTAGCACAGGTCACAAACCAACTCCAGCCCTGTTGCTTCTGTTGGAGCCTCACAGTTCTGTCCTAAATCAGCTGTCAAAATGCTCAAGTCATTGTGTTATTTCAGTGGACACACAAATGTTTGCCTTGCGATGACAACAAACCTTGCTTCTTTTTACACTGTTGTGTTGGAGGTACCAACACAGGGTTGTTCCACTTCACTGCACTTATTCAGAGGGCAGACAAAGTTAGGACTGACACTTCTTTTACATACTGAAACAAAAAAGTGGAAAGGACCTAAAAGTAGAAAGTAGCCCCGGTCAGCTCCTTCCCAGGCCTGCCGGCAGCGCGGCAAAGGCACGCGGGTGAGGAAGAGGGTTAGAAACGGAAAACATAAAGGTATTTCAAATTCCTTTCACTTCCTGAGGCAGGTCTGCATTTCCTCTGTCTTCCCCTGCCTGCCCAGGGTGAGCTGCAGCTCGCGGCAGGTGAGGCAGCTCCGGCAGGGTGGAGAGGTTCGCTCCCACGGAATGACGGGGTCGCTGAGGGCGGACAGGGCCTCTACGGGCACCGCGCCCGCCATTCCATCGCTCTGGGCTCCCGGCAGCCCCGGCCCCGAGCAGCCCCCGCATGTCGCGGTCGATTTCGGAGCTGCAGCCCCACAAAGCACCCCCGCGGCCCTCGTCGCCTTCTTGACGTCGCGACATGGCGTCACAGCCCCGGGCCACAGCCCGGCGCATGCGCGCTGCGCACCCCCGACGCGGCTCCTCCCCTTCCCGCCCCCTGTGCGCGGCATCGCCCACGAGGGGCTCTTCCCCGCTCTGATTGGTTACTCGAACTGCCAATCTGCATGAGGGGCGGGGCGAGGGGCGCGGCCCGTCCAATCACGGGGCGGTCCTCAGCGCCCGCAGCGAGCGGCCGGAGTGGGTCCGGGCGGCGGAACCGGGGGCGCCGGAACGGACCGGGGGACGGCGGTCAGTGAGGGGCTGGGAGCCGGGAGGGAACCGGGGTGCCTGGAGGGAGCCGGGGCGCTTGGAGGGAACGGGGCGCCTGGAGGGAACCGGGGCGCCTGGAGGGAACGGGGTCAGTGCGGTCTGGTGACCGCGGAGGGACAGGTAGCGTCGGAGAGGGCGAGGGCTCGGGGATCTGGAGTCCGGGGAGGGCCCGGGGGTCGTGGGTCAGTGAGGGCCTGGGGGCCGGAGAGGGACAGAGGGCTCGGGGGTCAGGGGACAGCGCTGTGCCGAGGGCTGGGGCTCAGGGAGCGGGGAGCGGGAACCGGGAAGCGGCCGGGGATCGCGGAGCAGGGTCGGGGGTCCAGGTGCACTGACGGTCTGGGGACCGGGGGCCGCCCAGGGGACAGGGAGCGGGGTCCAGGACACGGGGGCTGGGCACAGCCCGTGCCGGGGGGAGGGTGTGGGCCGGGCGGTGCCCCGCGCTGTGCCCTGACCCGCCGTGCCCTGACCCGCTGTGCCGTGCTGTGCCCGCAGCGCTGCCATGGCCGCGGCCTGGCGGGACGTGGTGCGGGACGCGGCGGCCGTGCGGGAGGCGGCGGCGGCGGCGGTGGACGCGGCGCTGCTGGCGGGGGTGCTGATGCGGACCGGGGAGCAGCCGCACGCCTCGGATGTGAGTGCGCAGCGCGGGGAGGAGCCGCTGCCGTGCCGGGGGTCCCCGAGCCCTCCGCACGGAGCGGCTCCCCAAGGGGCAGCCTTCGCCGTCCCTTCGCTGGGGCTGCAGCTCACAGCCCATCCCGATGATGAGCGCAGCTCCCCGAGGGACAGCCCTGCCGTACTGATCCCCTTTTCCAAGGAGAGAGATAGATCTGGGAAGGCTTAGGAAGTTGCCTGTTGTGGTGCTGGGAGTTGATCCCTTTCCGAGCCTCTCACCACCCATATGAACCTTTGAACCAGAGGAGAGTCTCACGGAGGGGCCTCTGCTTTTGGCATGTTCCCAGCTACAGTCAGCCTTTGTCCCATACCTGGGGTGAGGTGACAGGGGTGGAGGTGGCTCCTGTGTGGGATTTGCCTCTGGGCAGTCCCTGGTGGATGGCTGGGGTGGGAAGCTCAGCCTGTTGGAGCGGAATGCCGTGAGGGGTCTCAGAGGAAGGAGTATCCCTGTGCAGGAGGGCTGGGGCACCATTGGGGAAGGGGCCCTGAGGAGCCTGGGGGCAAGCTGGCAGGGGTACAAGGATGGAGATCTTCACCACAGCACTGCTCCTTGATGTCAGGTCAGGGCTCTGAGTGATCTCAAAGGGCAAGAGGAAGCCTGGGAGGAGAGGCCAAACACTCTGCCAGTGTCCCTGGTTTCATGTGAAAATCCAGGTGAATTGGTGACTTCTCTGTGGTGTAATATATGGACTTTGAGTAATATATGGACCCCCATATCTGAGATGTGGGATGAGCCAGGGCTCTGGAGTCACTGAGCAGGGATCAAAGGAACTAACTGACAGTCAGAACCCAGGACTGGCAAATTAACCTTTTCTCTGCCCCTGAGAAGCTCTGGAGACAGTGCTCTCCAGTTCAGGTAGGAGGCAGTCAGCCCAGCCCAGGCGCTGGAGCGGCAGTGCCCTGTGGGTGGTTCATAAAGAAGAAAGTTAGGAGTCAGCAGGGTCGAGGCCATGTGTCTGCCCAGCAGGGCTAGGGGTGGCTTCAGCCTTCAGACAAGCAGAGGAAGCAGCTCCTTGGCTCCTCTTCAGCTGCCCAGACCTGACTGCTATGCTGCATCCCTGCTTGCAGGTGGTGAATTATGCTCCCTTCACGCTGCTCCCCTCCGCAGTGCCCCGGGCCCTGTTTGAACAGGCCTACGCTGTGCAGCAGGATTTCAACCTGCTGGTGGATGCCATCAGTCAAAACAAGGAATTCCTGGAGAAAACTCTGGCCAGGTAATGTTTTTGCCTGTTGCATTTTAATGAAATATTTTAAATGTAAAGCCTTTATTACCCTTCTGGCATCCCTGCCTTTCTGAGGCCTTCTTGGGCCCCAGAAAGTGGGACATCTGGCCAAGACCTGGTTCCCTGCTATGATCTTCAACTTTGCTGCTTTTTCTGGCTTGTGAATTCGTACTTGTGAGCTTTTTGACCCCTGGGCCTTAAATACAAATCACTGGAGTCTTTGAGTCCTGGATTTAGGAGTCTCTTTTAGTCTTACTCTGCATCTTCCTGTGTGTGTCCAGTAACCACCAGCTCTGCTGCAGCAGTGATGGAAAGGGGGTGTTTGTTCTGTTTCCACACCCTCCCTCAGTCACCCCCGTCCTCTCTTTCCCAGCCACAAGCTCTGGGTGCAGGAGGGCTGTCCAGCTCTGGCTCCTGGGTTCTGCTGAGTTTGTCTTTGACTGGTGCCCTGGGCTGGAGTGACCATCCCTGACTTTGTCGCTTGTAGTTGTGGGGCTGATGCTTCCACAAATCCCTCTTCCCACTGCCTGTGCACGTGTTGTTGCCTCTGGCACTGGAACAGAGCAGAGGAAACTGTTTTCCAGCATCCTTTTGTTTTGTTAAAGCCTGACCCCTTGGAGCTGTTCCAATGCTTGTGCCTGTTCCAGAGCTGGCTGCAGCCAGAGCTTGTGGGGACATGTTTGTACCTGTGCACAAAGAATGCAGCACCTGGGGCTTGTGTGTGCTCAGGTGCCTGCCCTGTGCCAGGACAGCTCCCTGGAGGGGCTGCTCAGGGGTTTGGGGCCACAGTGTGTGGGATTTGGAGCGTGGCAGGACAGGGGGATTGGATGAGGCTTGTGAAGCTTCTCTGAACTGTGTGTGCAGGCACAGAGGGAGCTGTGGTTTCTTCCCTGAACCTGCAGAATTCTGCTGCCTTTCTTTGCCTTTACTTGTCCCATCTCTGCCCTGCCAGTGAGTCACCCCTGCACAGGAGGGCCTTTTGTGGAGTGGCTGTGCTTGGCAGACTGGGTTTGTGTTGTGGTTTTGCACTGAGCATTCATGGGGAGGTGTTTCAGCAGTGCCACAGCACCTGGTTGAGCCCCAGCCCTGCTCTTTGTGCTGCAGAATGCCCCTGCTCAGGGCTTTTTCTGCAGGAGAATTAATTTTCTTGTTCCTCTGTGGCACAGCAGGGGGCTGACGTGGTCTGTGTTTCTCTCTAGCACCATCAAGGTAGACGACTTCACAGCTCGACTCTTCAGAATCTACATGCAGGTTTTGGAGGAAGGCTTGGCTCAGGTACCGGGGCAGGGGATCCCAGTGGTCTGTGCCCCTTGGATTGTGGGGGGAGAACCTGGCAGCAAGCTTTGGCACTGTGGACTCTGAGCTGTCCCAGGCTGGTCACTCCCTGCTCTGCAATGTCTTGTCACAGCCCATGAGCTCAGGACCTTGCCCTGTTGAACAGCTGAGCTCTTTGGTTGGTGCTGCTGGAAACAGCCTGGCCTGGAGAGGGAGGATTTCATGTGGTTTGTCATCTGGGAGCCTCAGAGTGTGCAGGGACATGTGTCCTGTTGGGACCTGCACCAGCCAGGCCATCCCTGCAGAAGCTCCTTCACTCTCAGGAGTGTTGGGAACTCCTCTGGAGCTCGGAGAGGGCCCTGGGCAGGGGCAGAGCAGCCAGGTGTGTGACCTGCAGTGGTTTGTACCAAACTGAGGGTGACAGGACAAGAGGGAATGGCTTCAAACTGACACTGAACAGGTTTAGATGAAATATTAGGAAATTTTCTGTGCAGGTGGTGAGGTGCTGGCACAGGTTGCCCAGAGAAGCTGTGGCTGTCCCATCCCTGAAAATATTCAAGGCCGTATTGGACAGGGCTTGGAGCAACTTGGTCTAGTGGGAGGTGTCCCTGCCCACTGCAGGGGCTGGGATGAGGTGGTCTTTAAGGTTCCTTCCAACCCAAACCATCCTGGGATTCTCTGACTGGATCTGCCCCAGGAGGATTTTAAAGCAAGCTCATCAAAGGATTTGCAGTTAAAGGCAACAGGAGACCCCAGCTCCCCTCCCTGTGTTGCAGACTGTGTTTTTGGGCATCAACCGCTCGGATTACATGTTTGACTGTGGGCTGGATGGCACAGCAGCTCTGAGGCAGATAGAAATAAACACCATTGCTGCCAGCTTTGGTGGGCTCACCTCCCGCACCGCCGACGTCCACAGGTAAAGGAGCAGCCCTGGCACGGCAGCAGCTGCACTGCATGGCCCCTGTGCTCTCCCAGCTGCTCCCTTGGTCCAGCTGGGCATGGACATGGCATTTACAGCATTTCTGTTCCACAGGTTGGTGTTGAAAGTGCTGGGAAAGACTGAGGAGGCATCACACCTGCTGCCCAACAACCCAGCGAAGGGGCTGGCCTTGGGAATTGCCAAAGCCTGGGAGCTCTACGGGTCCCAGAGGTAAGGACAGAGGAGGAGAACATGAACAGGAGCGGTGCAGGGAGCCTGAATCACAGAGATGGTGATCCAGCTAGGAGCATGTGGAGTGTTTATGTGTTTAATGATGTCCTTGGTATCTCCTCCAGGGCTGTGGTGATGTTTCTGGTGGAGGATGTCCAGAGGAATATTTTTGATCAGCGTTGTGTAGAAAATGAGCTGTGGAACAGGTAAAGTTGGAATTTTCCTGGGATGGGAAAGGAAGGAGATGGTTCAGTTTCTGGTACGGAAAGCTGAGCAAACTGCTGACTGATCATAGGAAACATAGGATGGGTTCCTAAACAGGAAGGTTTTTGGGCTGTAGAGTTTCTCTGGCTCCATAGCCCAAAGCCCAAGGCTATTTGCGAAGGAACCTACAGATCCTCCTTGCTGCAGCCACTGCTTCCAGCCATGATTTGCAGCTCAGGTAACTGTGGGCAGCCTGATGACTCTTGCACTCCTGGCAGGAATATCCGTGTGGTGAGGAAGCGGTTCCGGGACGTGTTTGAGCAGGGCTCCCTGGATGCCAGCAGGAGGCTGTATATGTGAGTATGAGCCAAGGTGCGCATCCCTGCTGCCTCTGGGGCACACGGGGCTGCCTCTGGCAGCTTGCAGCCAAAGCTGAGTGTGAGTAGTGACTGTTGGAGAAAGCAGCTCTCTTCCATGCTCCAGGCTGCTGCTTCCTCTTGGTGCTGGGATGGTTTTGTGTTCACAGTGGTGAGATTTTGCAGGCACACATCAGCTGCAATCATAATCTCCCTCCTTCAGCCTTCATTGCTCTGTGGAATCTTTACCTCTTCCACAAAGGTCTGCTCTGAGCAGCCCTGGCTATCTGAGAGTCTTCCACAGAGCCATTTCCTGTTTACTGTTCACGTGCTGCTCTGCCAGTGGGAGCCGGGCGGGGTTGTTAGTGCTGGAGAAGGAAGCATTCCATGTCCTTTGGGAATCTCCTGGGTTTGAACTCACTCAGTGTCTTGCCTGCTCCCTGTGGAGACCAGGACGGGAGGATCACAGCCTCCCAGCTGGTCCCAAGTGTGACGTTTGTCCTATTTCCAGGTAATGTGCTGGGAGCTGTATGAACCATCTAAGGGAAGACGTGGTTTCAGGACAGTGGTTTTTCTGTAGTGAGGCTGATTTTTCCATGGTTTGACCTTTGGGGTCAGTGCTGTGTTTAATTAATGAATGTGTTTGTCATGGCTGGATAGTTGAAGGGAAAGTGTATCCCTTGTGCTTCCTCCTGAGCATCCTCCCCTGCTGGATGCCTCCTGTCTGCCTGCCAGCACTCCCAGACCAAGTGCACAGTTTTGATGCCAAAGCTTGGGTGTGTGGTGCTAGAGCTGTGCTGCCAGCCCAGCCCTGGCAGGGTGGTTTGCTGCCTCTCAGGTTGTTGAGTTGATGTCCTACCTTGAATTGCCACAGGAGAGGAACCCTGTTCCTTCCAGCTTCATGAATCACAGAATCACAGCGTTGTTAAGGTTGGAAAAGACCTCTGAGACTGAGTCCAACCTGTAACCCAGCACCACTGAACACGTCCCCAAGTGCCACAGCCTCACATCTTCAAGTCCCTCCTCTACCACCTATCTTAGTGCTTGACCACCCCTTCAGTGAAGAGATTTTCCCTGATCTCCAATCTAAACCTCCTGTGGTGTAACTTGAGGCTGGTTCCTCTTGTCCTGTCCCTGTTCCCTGGGAGCAGAGCCCGACCCCCCTGGCTGCTCCCTCCTGTCAGGGAGTTGTGCAGAGCCACAAGGTCCCCCCTGAGCTCCTTTTCTCCAGGCTGAGTCCCCCAGGCCAGCGTGGGGTAAAAGCTGTTAAAATGAGGTGCTTGCCTCTCTGCTGAGCTGGGTGTCAGAATTATTGAGCCTTTGGTTAGAGCAGAGGCTGGGTGTCAGCTCCCAGAGTCTTGGGACAGGCCAGGCTGTGGTTCAGGGGAGAAGAGCCAGGGCTTGGAGTGTTCAGCTTGCTGTGGCAGAGCCAGGCAGGAAGGGGAAGGCCAAGGGGAAGGGGCAGGGGGCTGGGATCCCCCCTTGGTGCTGGGATGGACCTGCCCTGGCTCTGAGCACTTCTGGTTTCCATTCCAGGGACGGCCAGGAGGTTGCAGTGGTGTATTACCGAGAGGGTTACGTGCCCCAGGTCTACGACCAGCAGGTCAGTACCCACCTCCCTGCCCCAGAAACCACCAGCTGGGCACTGCCCGGGGAGCTCAAAGTAATCCCGGGGCAGCTGCCCTGGCTGGGGTGGGGTCAGTCCTGCCCGGTGTGGCTGAGAGCATTGGGAAGCTCTGACTCCAGGGAGCAGGTGGGTGGCCCTGCAGTAAGAAAAATGAGTGGCTTTCTTCTCTGAGGGGTGATCCCCTAGTGCAGCACTGAACTGCTTCTGTGCAATAGGGGTTAACACAGGTAAGCGCCTGCTGAAAGGTTTCAGACTTGGTCTACAGGTCACTCTGTGCTCTCAGCACGATCAGGCTGCGGGTGGTAATAGCACAGAGCAGATCTTGCTGGTGTCTCGAGGTGGCAGCACTGGACAAGCTGGGGAAGGAGCACACAGTGGATTAATGTGACTGTGCTGCTCCCAGAGGTGGCGGGAAATTCATGCCTGCTTTTCTCCGGAGTGCTACTCCCACCCCCTGTCCCTGCTAGCAGGCAGGGAAGAGAAACCATATGTCGATAACTGCACAGAAAAGAGCAGAGCAAACCTTTTGTGTGTGTTGGTTTTTTTTTTTTCCCTCACGGGGTGGTTGCTCCTTCGCCGCCTCAGAACTGGGAGGCGCGGCTGCTGCTGGAGAGGTCGCGGGCAGTGAAGTGCCCCGACATTGCCACGCAGCTGGCGGGCACCAAGAAGGTGCAGCAGGAGCTCAGCCGGCCAGGGACACTGGAGAAGCTGCTGCCAGGCCACCCTGAGGCCACTGCTCGGATCAGAGCCACCTTTGCAGGACTCTACTCCCTGGATGAGGTGAGTAGGAGCGGGCCTGGAGCAGGGGTGGACATAAACACCTGTGCTCTTTGGTTGAGAAGAAGAGAGGACTTTGTTGTGGTCCTTGGGGAATTTGTTAATGCCTCTGCTCAGAGGGATCTGCTGAGGAGCCCCTGCTGCTCCCTGGTGCTTTGCTGTTCGCAGAATCATTTTGGTTGGAAAAGCCCTCCAAGTCAAACCTTTCCCCAAACACCACATTATCAATTAGACCATGGCACGTCCCATCATTCCTTGAACACCTCCAGGGATGGTGACTCCATCCAGCTCATTCCAGTGTGAAACCACCCTGTCCATGAAGAAATTATTCCTGATGTCCACCTGTTTCCATTCTTTCCTGCCAGGGTGAAGAGGGTGACAGAATAGCTGCCACAGCCATCGCTGACCCCGACCGCTTTGTGCTGAAGCCTCAGCGTGAGGGTGGAGGTATGAGCTGGGCTGTGGAGGTGTGAGCTGGGCTGGGCCCCTGGGGGTTCCCATTGTACTTTGTGCTGTGTTTGGGACAGGCAGTAGCCCTGTGCCACCTCCTGGTCGTGTGCTGAGGGATAAAGGGTGGCTTGAGACTACTCATAGCCATGAGAACTGCTCCTGCCACTGAGGCAGTGCTGCTCCTAGAGGAGCTCCCAAGGGCTTGGTGCTGGGTGTGGAGAGCCCAGGCAGCGCCTGGGAGAGGACAAAGGCTGGGTTATTTCAGCTGCCAGGGCCACGTAGCTGGGGCCAGGGGCTTCTGCTGTCCTGGAAGGGCTTGATGTGCTGGTTTTGTTTGCCAGGGAACAACCTCTATGGTGAAGAGCTCAGGGAGGTTCTGGAGAAGATCAAAGACAGCCCTGAGAGAACCTCCTACATCTTGATGGATAAGATCAAGCCCCAGCCAGCACTGAATTACTTGCTGAGGGCTCACAGTCCCCTCCAAGTGTCCGAGTGCATCTCTGAGCTCGGGATCTTTGGTGTCTATGTCAGGTGAGGAATGTGCTTTTGTTCCAGGGCAGTTCCCTGCTCCTGAAGTGGAGCAGGAGCATTTTGTCCTCTGTGCTGCCCAAGCACAGCCACAGGACAGATGTCTGGGGACGTGCAGGTGCAGGGGACAGATGTGACCATTCAGTCTGCGCCCCTGGCAGCAGCTCTGAGCACGTGTGCACACGCTGAGCTGTGCTCCGAACCTGCTGCCAAATGAGCTGTTGGAAAACCACAGGGCTCATGCTGGCAGTTACTGGTGTAATGGGATCTTGGGATCAATGTGTCTCATCCCTGGGATTTCTGGGAGCATTTCTTGGGTTCTGGATGCAGCCACATGTGTGGCTTTTCTGAAGCCCTGGTGATCTCTGAAATACGTGAAGGCCTAATCCCTGTTCAACCCTAACAGGAGCTGCTTTTGCTTAAAACCCTCACAGGCCACATTTCCATAGGGTATAAATGAAAGTCCTTGTCACACAGCTTTGGGAACAAAGGTGCTCTGGCAGCGTTCTGTCCCCGGCACTGCCGATTTGCAGAAGGGCCAGTGCAGCCACCAACATTAGCCCTGGGGCTCCGCCCTGCCCTGTGTGCTGCCCCAGGGAAATGCCACGGGCTCAGTGCTCTGCAGGGCTCAGTTTCCCTCTCCCCTGCAGGCAGGGCCAGGAGCTGGTGCTGAACCAGGCCGCCGGTCACCTCCTGCGCACCAAGGCCATCGAGCACGCGGACGGCGGCGTGGCCGCCGGGGTGGCCGTGCTGGACACGCCGTTCCTGGTGTGAGGAGCCACAGCCCCACCCTCCCCTCTGCTGCCCGAAGAGCTGATCTGCCCCAGGATTTCTCCCTAGGGTGCACTTGCCAAGGTCTGTCGTGCTGAAGGCTGTGAGGAGGGACTGTGTGATGCAGCTGCCCGAAGGTCCCGGGTGCCAGCCTCAGCTCCTTCTGGTGATTCCCCCTCCAGGAAGGAGGATTCCCGTGCTCTGCCTGCTCAGGGAGCCCTGCCCTGGGCACAGCCCAGCTGTGACTCCCAGGACTGCAGGGTTCTGGATGTTCCCTTGGGGCGTGGCCTGGGGGCAGGGGGCTGTAGAGCAAAGGGTCAATGTGCCACAACAGACCTTTGTGCTGCTCCCACTTCTGATGCTGCATGATTTCTGGAGGCATACACAGCCCAAGGAATGAGAGGAGAAAGGTGGATGGGCAAGTATCAGCTTTTTTCTTCATCCAGTGCCTCAGTGCTCTCCAGCTTAAAGAGAAGAGCCCAGCTCCACTCACCATGGCCCCTCCAGCCCTCCTTCCTCTGCTGCTGCTGTCCTGATTTCTGTTTCCCCTGAGGATCCTCAGGGTCCCTGCACCAGGCACAGCTGCCCTGGGTAATTTGCCCAGGGGTCTCTTGCTTGCTTTTGCTTTGCCCAATTCCTGTTTTATAGGACCGGGTGCTGATCCCAAACAGTGCCTCAGTGCAACACGGGGCAGGCAGCAGTGCAGGGTGCAGGGCAGGCTCCTGCTGCAGCCCAGTCCAACAGATCTCCACAGGCTGGTGTAAGAGTCCCTTGGAGATGGAGGCAGCTCCCCAGGCAGCTGTGAATTGGAGCCTTGTGCGTGTTGATAAATCCCAAATCCCCCTAGGTTTGTGCCAGTGCATCCCACTACAGATCAAACACTGAGCATCTTCGTGTCAGGGAGCCCTAGCCTTGGGAATGGTCCTGTTGAGACTGGGAGCTCTGTGGTGAGGAAGCAAAGGAATTGCAGGGGAGGTTGGGCAGCACAGCCCCAGCTTCAAGCATCTTCCTCTGGGACCAGCACCAGCAGGTGGGGAGACATGGCTCTCTCCAGGTTTTATGGATCAGTGGGAACAGCACAGCAGTGGAGGAGTGTGGGCTCCCCTGCTCAAGGTCTTCTGCCTCTTCCTCCAGCCCCCTTTCCTCCTCAGCCCTAAAAGCTGCACCTTTCTGGCAGCAAAGAGTCCAGGCAGCCTCAGCCCAGCCCTGTCAGTTACACAGAACCAGCACAGAGGCAAAATTCCTGCAGAATGGATGTGCTGAGTGGCAGAACCAGCACAAAGGCAGAATTCCTGCAGAATGGATGTGCTGAGTGACAGAAGCAGCACAAAGGCAGAATTCCTGCAGAATGGATGTGCTGAGTGACAGCCCTGCTGGCTCTTTGCTGCTGCGGCATCAATCACCAACCGGTCACTTGGGAAACTGCTCCATTCTTCAAGTGTGACTGAAACTGGGATTCCTGGGTGTTTTGTTGGGGGATTGATTACCCCAAGCCAGAGATTAAAAGGAATGTGCAATCTGACTGCTGTTTGTGCCAGGTTTGTCTGAGAGATCCATGGCTGTGCCTGGAAGGGTGGAGGTGAGGGAGCCCTGAGCTGTGCTGACAGCCCTGAGCCTCCTCACCCAGCTCCCTGGCGCTGGTGCTGCATGAGGGCATGGGTGACATGTGGGTGTCACACCTGTGCTTTCCACGAGCCTCAGAGCAGCACTGGCTGGAGACCAGGGAGAATTTGAGGCACAGGCTGAAGCCCTGGAGCCAGCAAAGACAGCCACAGTGAATCCCAGTCCATGGAATAACATCATGCTGGCAGGAACCTGCCCCATCCCAAAAGCTAATCCTGGTTTCTGGCACAGTCACTCCAACTGCACTGTGCACCCTGGACTCAACAGCACACAAGCACCTTCCACCCCCACACACTCCAAGCCTGTTTCCATTTTGTTTTCTTGAATTTTATTCCATTTTGCAATAAATTCTTGCTGTTTTCCAGCCAAAATTACATAGCTGACAGAGAATAACAGGAGGAACAATGATGCAGGAATCCTTGTCACCAAGGTGGCACAATCCAGTGGTACAGAGCTGTGGGGGCACATGGGACACAGGCAGGCACCGAGGTTATAGGTGACACAGGCGCTGTGCCAGTGAGAGCAGCAGGTAACAAGTGAGATTTGGGACTTGGCCAACAGCCTGGCAGAGCACCCCAACACCTGCCCTGAGCACCCCTACCCAGAGGCAGCTGCTCCTCCTTTCCAGCCCCAAGTCAGCTCAGGTTGCAGGTGATCCCTGTCCACTGGCACTCCCCAAAACAGCTGTTGCAGCAAGTTTTAAAGCCCATTTCTCCTTTGGTTTAAGTGCAAAATCAAACAGTTCACATGCAGGTTTCACAGACATTGCAAAGGAGGTATCAGCCCCAGCTCAGCCCTGGCTGGAGGTAAATGTCCTTCACTGGAGGAAGGATGGCTTTGGCAGGACCCTGGTGGTGGTCAGGCTCTTGGGGAAGAAGTTTGGGGACCTTTAGCTCTCATCATCCTTAAGCCATGTCGGATTTAAGCAAACGCTGACTTTAAACATCTCCCACCATTTTTTTCCTGATGAGGAAATGTGTAGGACTCCCACAGCCCTGCCTGCCTTGCTTTCTCTGCTGTAGCAGTGGTCGTGGTGCCTTGGGAGAGGTGCCGCTGCCTGGCTCCATTTCCCCTCCCTCCTTTGGTGTAACAGCTCCCAATCCTCCCCCAGGACACAAAAGGAGCATCCAGCTGCTCCAGCTCTGGTTCAGCTGGGAGCTGGTGGCAGCAGGGCTGCAGGAACCGGGGCTCCATGGAACATGTCTCACCAAGGCTTTTCCCTTCCTGGCTCCCTGCAGTGTCCATGGCCAGTGAAGGACCCTGGCCTGGGGACAACGCAGCAGCTGGCACAATGCAGTGAGGAAGCAGTAGATCTTGGTATCAAATTGCCCCAAAGAACCTGTTTAAAGCCCAGAGCTCCCTGGAGCCTTGCCCCACTCCCCTGGAGGCTCCGGGAAGCTGTGTTAGCAGCAGGACAGTGGATGTGCAGTGATGATGTGGCTGCTGCAGTGCTCCTGCAGCTTGCAGCACTCCAAGGACAAAAGGAAGCTCAGCTGCTCTGTGGGCAGTGGCAGATGCACCTCCCAAGCCTGCCTGCATTGAGTAACTCCAGCATCACTTCCCCTCCAACCCCCAAAGCTCCTTCCCACTGTGCACAAGGTGCCAGGGCCCCTCCAGGACATAAAGTAAATTAACACCCTCTCCCCACCCCCCCCAATTAAATTAAAATCAAGAACGAGGTGCTGAAAAGGGAGGAGGATGAATCTCTCTGTGATCAGGCTGACCCTCAGATGTGTGACATCCATCTGGAACACGACAGACACCTCATCCAGGGCATGGACACGGCCTCTCCAGAGCCAGACTCTCCTCGTTCCTACGATTGGTACATTCAATTCAACAGGTGAAGGTTTCCTTCCTGGGCAGGCAGTGGCTGTTGGAGGGACCTGCTCATCAGGTGCCACTGCCACTGTTCTTCTCAGCAGGGACAGCTCCTGCTGCTACTGCTTAGTTTCACATCTGCTGTTGAAAAGCTGTTGGATGATGCCCGGGTCTGCCAAGGTAGAGATGTCCCCCAGATCTTGGTCATTTTTGGCAATTTTCCTTAATATCCGTCTGGTGATCTTTCCTGTAATGACAGCCAAGAAAGGGAAGTAGGAGAATTCCAGAATGGTCTGGGTTGGAAGGGACCTTAAAGATCATCTCTTTCCACCCCCTGCCATGGGCAGGGACACCTTCCAGTATCCCAGGCTGCTCCAAGCCCCATCCAACCTGGCCTTGGACACTTCCAGGGATCCAGGGGCAGCCACAGCTTCTCTGGGCACCCTGTGCCAGGGCTTCCCCACCCTCACAGGGAACAATTCCTTCCTTATGTCTATTTAATCTACACCTGCCCTCCACCAGTTTAAAACCATCACCCCTTGTCCTTCATTATCTGTCCATATAAAGAAGTCAGGATCTCTTCAGCATCCTTAGCAGAAGTGGGAAGTACCAGAGCTGTGCATCCTGCTCACCCTGAACTTGCACCTCCCCTGACCTGAGCAGCCCTGGACAAGCAGTGCAGGGCTGATCAACTTCCACTGGCAGGAAGTGTCCAGTCCTCCCCGGCACCATCCCTGGAACTCACCTGAGCGGGTTTTGGGCAGGCTGGGGGCGTACTGGATGTAATCAGGTGTCGCTATGGGCCCGATTTTTTCTCTGACTGCAAAAAAAGAGAAATTTTCATTGTAGATACGAGGAGAAGCCTCACATCCCTTCCAGTCAGGACAGAAGGTTAAGACCCAGAGCCCAGCTCCTGGGACACCTTGCAGGGCAGTGCCAGGGGCTGCTGCACCTGAGCCTCCACACAGTGGGAGGGGACAGCAAGACCTGCAACGCCAACAGGGCCATAAGCACATCTCCCCAGCAGTGAGAGCACTCATTTTTTCAATCCCTCCATCTTCCAGAGACCTCCCTAATGGCTACAACCAACACCATGACCATTCTGACAGAGCAAGGACTGATTCACTCTTTAGTTTCTCCAGAGAAGCTGCTGCCATGGGTCTGTTTCATGTATTCAATGCTGCAGTTTGCAGTGAAACAGGCCCTTGGCAGTGGAGCACAAACACGCAGAGCACCACCCTAAAGAAACCCCGTGATCCTCCCAGGATGTCCCAGTCTGCCAGGGAGAGCCCTGCTGCAAACAAAAGCCCAGTCCCTCACGGGGCTGTCAGCTCCCACGAGGCAGACATGGCATCACATGAGCAGCCAAAGGCCAGGAGAACTAATTTTAGTCTTTGTCAGCCGTGCTCTGTAATCAAGAGGCACCTTGTGGCTGTTGACCACGCTGCATTCCCCAGACCACAGGCAAGCACCCAAGCCCTTAACCCCTCCATCACCTCTCCTCCCCTTGCCTGCTCCCCAGCATTTGGCTGTTGCTACCTTGTTTTTTGAGCTCATCTGTGAGGTTCTTGGTGAACTCGTGGCCCTCTCTCAGGGTCACAAAGCAGTAGAGGCACTCGCCCTTCAGGGGGTGGGGGTGGCTGACCACGGCGGCCTCGGCCACCGCCGCGTGCTCCACCAGGGCCGACTCCACCTCCGCCGTGCTCAGCAAGTGGCCTGGAAACAAGGGGGAGGAAAAGCTTTACAGACCTGCAGGAAGAGGCCTGAGGCTGTAAAAGGCCCTAAACTACAGATTTGAGAGCTTCAGTTTGATGTGCTTGGAGAGTGAAACTCATTTCCGCAGTGCTCTGGAAGCTGCCAGGCGTCACTCACCTGCAGCAGCCACCTCCTCTGGCTGTTCCCCCTCCCACCTTTAGGCTTCTTTCTCAAACTGATCATGAACAGTTCACAGTGATGCCCTTCCAAAGCACAGGCTGAGGAGGAGCTGGATTTGGCATTTCCCACATGGTCAGCTGCAAAGTGCAGAGGAAGAGGTTGGATCTGCAGGGTCCAGGCTCCAGCCCAGTGCTGTGGGCAGGGGCAGTGACAGTCCACCTCTTGGGGCAGGGGCACAACACAGTCCTGCACACCTCTGCTCCTCTACCTCTGCTATTCCACCCCAGCACTGCCGTCACAGAAAGCCACAGGAACGTGGTCAGCTCCCAGAATGATCAGTTGGTGGAGGATCAGGCACTGCTGGTCAGGTGAAAGGATCTAGTTTGATTCAGGGGCAAGTAAAGCAGCACCTCAGAGCCAGCAGCACATACCTGGAGGATACAGGCTTCAGGAAAGGAGGGAGGGAACTATTAAATAGAGTATATGGAAAATGATGGGCTGAGAAGCAGCTGAATCTCAAAGACTCAGTCAAGAGAGGTGGGAGAACCTTCAGAGCTCTGAGCAGCTTGATCCAGCTTGGAGGTGAGCCCTCTATGGAGCAGCAGGTTGGATTAGCAACTTCATGATCCTGCCCAAACTCTGTGATACCCTGTGGCCCCAAATCCTTCAGCAGAGATGCCCTGGCTGGTTACAGAAGGCTCCTTCCCTCCAAGGCTTTGTCTCCAGGGAAAATGGTGCAGGAAGTCACCAAGTCACAGGCTTGTGTGTCCCTGAAATAACCCTGACCCAGCAACTGGATCCACTTTGAGGACAGGTTGCTGGGCAAACTTAAAGATGCAGAACTGTCTCCATAAAGCAAGTGGCTTTTGAAATGGATGCAGAAGTGTCACAAAGCAAGGTGTCAGAAAGCACATTGATCCCCACTGAAGACAAAACTCCTTCTTACCAGAAACATTCAGCATGTCATCAATTCGCCCTGTGATCCAGTAATAACCATCTTTATCTCTTCTGCAACCTAAAAATAGCCAGAAATGAGTGTGAGGCAGCAGTGCCAGCCTTCAGAGCAACTGATAAGGGATTCTGAGGGCAGGACAGGGCAAGGTTCCCACTGCTGTCCCCAGCCCCTGTGACCACAGCAGCCTGGACCCCCTTACCATCACCGGTCACGTAGTACCCAGGGAACTTCTTGAAGTAAATGGTTTCAAACTGCTGGTGCTTTCTGTAGAGTGTGCGCATGATCCCTGGCCAGGGCTGCTTAAACACCTGGGGGTGACAAACACACAGCTGGGGCAGTGCCAGCCAAACCAATAACCCAGTCTGCACCACAGGGAGAGAGATGAGTAGCACTCAGACACTTGCTGCTAGCACTGATCCACTGGGAAAGTCTCACCAGCTCTGGCCAGGGGGAAGGAGCTTGGCTGAGCAGTTGTTCCCATCCTCCTGCCTTGCCCACATGTGCATTTAGTGATCAGCTGTAAAAGCTCCCACGAAGTTATGGCCTTGGAGGGAGTTCCCACCACCCAAGGGGGTTCCTTGTGTGGACCAGAGATAGTGGAGGTAGAATCACAAATTTTTTAAGGTTGGAAAAGACCTTTATCAAGTCCAACTGTTAACCACTAAACCATGTCCTCAAGTGTCACTTCCACACATTTTTTGAATACTTCCAGGGATGGTGACTCTACCCTTTCCCTAGGCCAAAAGATGTGAGTATTCTACCAGGGATGTCTCAGGGCTCACAGGGAATGGACAAACGGAGGATGGGGAAGGTCAGCCCTTCCTTACCAGGTAACCTTCTGCTTCTCCTTCCAGCTCTTCTCCCGACTCGCTCAGGATGGCAGGGACCACACCAAAAAAGGGGAATGTCTGCCATGAGGACAGGGAGAAAGGAGAGATGGAGGTGAATCCCTGCATTAGACCCCCATTACGCAGAGGGAGTGGGAGGCAGGGCAAGGGCAGCTTTGGAGAGCTGTGGTACACGGTGCCCATGAGAGCGGCTGCACAGGGCCTGCGATTTTGGGTGGTTGTCACCTCCACATGTGCATCACTGTCCCCCCACCCTCGGGCAGGCTGCAACCACCCAGCCATGGCACAGGCAGGGCCCTGCTGAAGCTCCTGGGGAGGAGAACACAAGTACTCACAGCAGAGCCTGGCTTCATGGGGGTGGCAGCAGGAAGGGGTGTCAGCATGTGGCCTCCCTGCAAAGAGAGGCAAAACCCAGTGAGTTTGGGCCATGCCAGCCCATGCCACAGCTGTGCCATCAGCTCTGGGAACAGCACATCCCAGTCAGCGCTGCCCAGGGCAGGTATGGAGATGGGAGCTGGGAAGGATATGGCAGTGGGTGGGGAATCTGGGCACAAAGCTTTGGAGCTGCTGGGGGAGAGAAAGAGGGGCAGGAGAGCAGTGTCCAGAGCAGAGTTTGGAGGAGACCCTTTGGAGAGGAAGGTTTCCCCTTGGAGCCTGTTTTGAGTTCCAGGATAGGAAGAGAAGGGGCACATCAGAGTTTCCTGGGCAGGCCAAACAAGTAGCCCCCACAGACCCCAAACCCCACTATGGGAAACCTGCAAAGAGGCCCTGCAGGGAGCACAAGGGACAGAGAGGTGCCAGGGCCACCCAGCAAGGACTCACCGTCTCAGTCTGCCAGAAAGTGTCCACAATGGGACACCTCTCCTCCCCCACCACACGGTAGTACCACAGCCAGGCCTCGGGGTTGATGGGCTCACCCACGGTCCCCAGCACCTTCAGTGTCTTCCTGCTGTGCCTGCAGAGAGGAGGGGGCTGGCAGGGGCTCAGCAGGCTATGGAGCTGTGAGCCTGCTGCACCTGGGCAGAAACCTGAGCCTGCAGGAACCCCTGGGCTACCCAAAATGGACTTTCCAGGTACAGTTCACAGCTTTCTCAACACTCTTCCACAGAGGAAGAGGGGAGTCCTGGGCCATTTTGGCACCTCCCACTCAACTCTGATGTGCAAAGCCAACATCTTCAAGGCACTGGGACTGGCACTCACTTTTTGACAGGCTCCTCGCCGTACTTCATCAGCAGCCGGATGGCCGTGGGTGCTGTGTAGAACTTGGTCACCTTGTACTTGTCAATGATGCTCCACATTCTGCCAACATCTGGGTAGGTGGGGACACCTTCAAACTGAGCAGGAGACAGAGCAGTGACACGGCTGCTCCTCACTGCTCCCCACCTGCAGCACCTGCCCAAGCAAGAGGAGCCAAACAGCAGCTGAACCCCAGCATCTCCTTAGAGGGGACAGTGAAACCAGCCCAGGTCAAGGACACCCCTCACTGGGCAGATGTCATCCCCCCTCATCCTAGCAGATGTCCCCTGACACCCCCTTACAGCACAAGCATTTGAGTGCCCACCACAGCGACACAGTCCCACCAGCCCAAATGACCCTGCCCACATGGCAAAGGGCAAGAGGTCCTAACACTGTGACAGAATCACAACCCAAAGCACCAAGAACTCCCTACAGGCCTCTCCCAACATAACAGTGATTTTCCTGCTGGCATTTCCCTGGGGATTCCTGGGCACAGGTCTCTGGCTCCCTGATCTGTTACACTGCTAAGAGAGATACAGGCACAGGAGTAAAACAAGAACTTGTCAAATCAGCATCAGCAGGGAAAACATCACTCCCTGATCGAGTTTTTCCATTAAGACAGAGCAGTCCTGGCTCCATTGGTACACAAGGCTTGTACTTTTATGGGAAAGAAACGGGAGCATTTTTAAAAATTCACCAGCCAAAAGCCACAGTCAGACTTCTGCCTTGAGCAGTCACCGTGCCCACCCTGGAGAGCACCACCCTTCCTCACAGAGCCCTGCACACCATCACGGAGCAATGCAGGGATGCAGCTCAGCACCACCTTCTCCCTTTTGCTGGAGTGAAAGGGCCCCCAGGCACACAGCACTCACCAGCACGCTGGTGGCCCCGTTGGCCAGGGGGCCGTAGGTGAGGTAGGAATGGCCCGTTATCCACCCGATGTCGGCCGTGCACCAGTACACATCCTCAGGTTGGTAATCAAACACGTATTTAAAGGAGGTGGCAGCAAAAATCATGTACCCACCCACGGTGTGCAGCACACCCTGCGAGGAGAAGGCACAGGAATGTCAGGGTGAGCTCCCACTATCACACGCACCCTGCCAGGCCCAGCTGAGCATCACTGAGCTCCAACAGCGGCTGAGCAGGAACAACCAGCACAGCCCCTTTCTAAGACCTCTGTGGCTCCTCTTCCTGCTGGGGCCTCCCAACTGCCCCTTCCCCAGTTGCCCCAGCTGAGGGGTTCCTGTGGCTCAGTCTGTCCTGTGCAGGGAGCTGGGAGCACACCTTGGGTTTTCCAGTGGAGCCGCTCGTGTAGAGGATGAAGAGCTCGTCCTCGGCGTCGCACCACTCGGGCTCACACTCTGTGCTGGCACCATGCACCAGCTCATGCCACCACATGTCCATGGCTGGGTCCCAGGGGGTCTGAGGAAGGCACAAGATTGGAAATAGGCTTGTCCAAAAACAAGAGAGGGGGATGAGGAGCGCAGTCCAAACCTTTCCCCCCTCATGGGCCATCGAGGGGGATGTTCACAGCACAGCCTGCTGCAAACCATGCACCAGAGCTGCAGCTCCCACTCCCAAAGCTCCTTTTAACAGCCCACAGCCACAAGGAAAACCTTTAAACACGGTCTGGCTGCAAGACCTGAAGCAGAGTGTCCAGGCCACAGGTAACGGCGATGAATCCCCATCATCAGGCTGGCAGCAGCTGCTCCCACAGTCAGGCTCCTCCTGCCCTGTGGAGCTGCCCCGAGCTGCAGTCCCACAGCAAAGCAGCAAGCACAGCCACACGTCCCCCAGCCACCTGTCCCACACACCTTGTGGGGACCCTGATGGCAGCACGGCTCGAGACAAACAGCAGCACTGTAGGCTCACACTGCTTGGCCCTGCAGGCCCCAAAAAAATCTGTTCTCTGGGTTTTTAGGTAGTAACCACCCTGGTAAGAAGTGACTGCACCAATGCAGAGTCATCCAGCACTGGCTGACTGAAGATGCCAGAACTGTGACAGAGCCACCAAGCCTGTGGCTGATGGGCAGAGGTCACCCTGAGGGTTGTTCTGGCTGCCCACCTCTCCAGGGTGGTGGCACAGTGCAGAACAAGACTTAACTTCCCCTGACCTTCTCACCTTTCCTCAGAGAAGCTTGGGGGAAGCTGGGAGGGGAACATGCCCCAGCCTCAGACCTCCACTTCCCACATCTCTGTGAGGACAGGCACCTGACCCAGAGCCCTGTACATCTCGTCCTCACAAAGCCAGAGTCTCCACAGCTCCCTCAGCTGGGGTGCAGAGAGCGCAGCCACACCGTGACTGCTGCCCTGAAGATGGTCATGAGACAGCTGGAGGCACCAGGACCCCACAGCCCGGCACACAGCTCCCTCACATGTGGTGCTACAGACACCAGCTGCTTGACAGTTTGGCACAACTGAGTCCACTTGGAAAGCTTTCATGGGCCCCCAGGGCTCCTGGTTTTACCTGGCAAAGCACTTTCCACAATTCTGTCCCACCAGCAAGCTCCCAGCAAGGCTCCAGGTAAACAAGCCCAAGGCTATCCATCCCTCCTTGAAGGATCCCTGATTTAGCACGCAGCCTCCAGTGCGCCAGGGAGGAGGTCAGACCCATGGCACTGTGTTTCTCTGGGGGTCCGAAGGCCACAGCTCCTTGGATGAGGCAGGCAGAGTCCACACGCTGCGTCTGGAGATCCAGGACTGCTGCAGGTGACCCCTGCCAGCCTCCCCACAAAGGGAGGTGCACTGTGAGAGCTGCTTTAGAAAGGCAGAGAGCCAAAGCCTGACCTGGATGCCGACACCGCATCCCAGTGGCTCCGCACTGCCCCACAGCACGCTGGCCTGTGCCGGGCTCAGGATGTGGGTCTGTTTCTGGAAGCACTGGTGGCACTGCATTCACCCCACGCCGTGGGCAGCTCGGCCAAGCTGGGTGGGGTCTGTCACTGACATGCAGCTGCTGGCACCACGGTTAGGAGGGCACGTGTGGCTGGGCAGCCAGAGCAGTTAAGGGAGGTGGGGAGCTGCATGGGAAGCAGAGGGGAGGTGCCAAAAACAGGAAGGCATTGCTGTGTGTAAATACCTTGGGATGGAGTCTCTGTGAGCTTTCAGTCTTTTTTTCCTGTTAAAAATCCACAAAGAGGGTGTGAAATCTGGGAAGCAGAGGATCCACACCGGGCTTTGCAGGCAGGGAGCTGGAAGCCCACAGGCCCACATGTTGGGAAATCACCCTGGCAGGCTGGAAAAAGCTCAGATGCAGGGCCAGACCAGGAGATACCCTCTGAGCAGAAGCCTGCCCATGTCCATCACCTTCCCTGGGTACCAGCTGCCTCCAGGGCAGGTCCCCAAGGCCACCCCCTGCACATGGCTGGCTGGGAACAGAGGCACAGAGCCAGCCCACAGACCATCCAAGAGCTTCACACAAACCAATGGGCAGCAAAAACTCATCCATGAGGGAAAGAATCCTCAATGAAGTGTCCAAACAAGGAGAGCAGAGAGAACCAAAGGGTAAGAGACACCCTCCAGCCTCCCCCCAGGACATTCTGCACAAAAACCTCACCTCACCTACTGGAACTAGCACAGGGGACAGGCTGCCCTGCAATCACTCTGCCAGGGAAACCTCACACAGGAAGGCTGGTCTGCTCCAGTTTTCCCAATCCTTTGCATCTACCTTGCCCTCACAAGAGAAAGGGCAGAGCAAGCCGAGGAACATGGCCAGGCTGTCAAACAAAGAGCAGCACCCCAATAAAATTAACACAGTTGAATGAGGGAATATATCTTGAAGGTAGAGAATCTGCTGGACTTCTTGTTCCAGGGATGTGCACAAACTATTCCTCCTGAAAGCAGAGTCTCCTGAAAGCTCAAATACTCCCAAACACAACCCATTTCTGAGCCAGCAGCAGCCTGAGGGTAACTCAGAGCAAATAATCACCCAACACAGAGGGAGAGAAGACAATGTCGCAAGATTTGGAGCTGTGGGGTAGTTGACAGTGGAGCAGGTAAGGGCTGGGCACAGCAGGGCTGCTCAGCAGCCTCAGGAGCTCAGCAGGCAGCCACAGCTCCACGGCACTTTCTCCTCCTTCCACCCCCATCTCACCACATGTCTCTGGCTCACATCTTTTCATCTGCTTTCAGTTGCAAAGGAAAGCCCCAGCCTGAGAGCTGAGAGAGTCCCTGTGGCAGCTGCACAGACCCTGCACTGCTCTCAGCAGAGGATTGCTGCCCTGTCATGGGGCTGCACTGAGCTCATGCCATGAGCACGCATCTCCTGGGTTTTCTCTCCTGCTGCCACTGTCACAGTTACAGTGCAGTACAGCATTGGTCTTAGCACAAAAGGGGAGACAGACAAAGGTTTAGGAAGGAAAAGCCTTGTACTGGGTAGAGAAAAATAGGCATCTTGTCCCTAGTGGCTTTGGAAGATGTACCCAGGGGTCCTGTGGGCTGGAAGGAAGCAGCAGGGAGAGGAGCTTGGTAAGGAAAAGGAACCATTTCTCAGACCATTCACATGGCAATGTCAGCAAGGTGGGGTGAAAACAGGAACAGGAGTCAGAACAGGAGCGTTCAGGGAGTCACTGCAGTGGTTTTGCACTGATCAATTTGCTGGTCTCAGGCCCATGGCAATAAAACCCCCCTCTCATCCCACCAGGAACACACCTGCACTTCCTGGCACAGCCTTTTCAGAGGAGGAGACTTGCTGCAGGTCCCATCCACTGCTATCTCTTCCCTGCCCAGGTGCTTCACCACGATGCACTTTTTCAAAGAGGATCCCCTGTAAAAGGCAGGAGCTGTCACACTGGGCTGCTTAGCGGCTGAGCCAGCCCTTCCTGGGATTCACAGGCAGCACTGGAGGCAGGGCAGGGGCCTGGAGCTCCTTTTGTTGAGCTGAAGCATTTGCTGCCATGCAAACTGCAGGTACCCAAGGACACCAACCACAGGAACAGCTCGGAGAGCAGCAGCAGTCTGTGCACAGCTTACTGGGGATTTATCAGGTATGATTCCTGGGGAGAAAGGGGGGGTCCCACAAGTCTCTCTCCCAGGATACTGCTGTAGAGATTCCTTACAAATCCCAAATTTGCCTGCCTGTGACCAGGAACAAGCCCTCCTACCAGGAGATGTTAGTGGCTGCTCCAACCCCTAGGCATGACTAACTGTCTCAGAGGCTTCCAAAGGCTGATTATACATCAAGGAAAGGCGTAGGTGTTTGCCCCCTCATGAGGGCAAAGACAGCCTACAAAACACTGACAGAATGATCTTATTTCCCTTCAACACTGTTCAGGGTATCAACACAGCCTCCACCAGTTAATTCCCAGCTTCAGGATCACTTCTGTCCTCCCAGGTGCCTATTTTTACAGACATAAAGACTTATGTTTTCTTAAAGAGTGTGAATTTCTAATGTGCAGACTATCTGCCCTGAATTTCCATGTTTGATCTAACACACAAACCCACATTCAGTCTCACACAAGCTACACAGATGCTGTGTCTGTAAGCTTGGCAAAGTCGTTCCACCAGGATTATTTCCCTTTCTGTAACATCTGATGACTGTTTGTGTCAGACCTGCTGCAGAGTCTGCCCACCTATGACAAGTCCCATTTGTGCAGGAGCAGATTCTGGCAGCGATGCCCTTTTCTACAAGGGAATCCAAACTTACTTGTCTTTGCATTTCCGGACGGCTTCGTCTGCAATCTGCTTCAAGTTGACCAGTTTGTCCCCTCGATAGAAGGCATCTGCAGAACAGTGAGGGAAACATCAGAGGGGCTTCCCAGCCAAGGCAGCCTGGGACAGCTGGAGCAACCAGCGGTTTCAGGAGGGCAGAGCAGAGCTCATGCACTGGAGTGGGGGGAAGCAGACAAGCAGCTGATGGGAAAGCTTTCCTAATGTACCCTTTTACCCTAGAGAAACAGATGCCAAAAGACATGGTAGAATTCCTTCTCTGAGAGAGGTCCCAGTTTGACCCCACAAATCTCTTGGGAATAATCTGTGGGAAATAATCCAATGCATCCAGGACATAGATTGCAGTTAAGTCAGTCCTTTTCATGCCATGGGAATTAATAAAAACCCTATTTCTTGCACTTTTGGAAAAAACAGCTGGGCAAATGCAGTGGGCTTACATGCAACTGCTGCCACATTCCCGATCCTTTGCTTTACAAGGCTGGAAACTGCAACAGAAATGTCCTTAAAACCAGGAAGGGTGGGAATTCTTACATTAGGCCTGCCTCATGATACATCTTGCAAGCATCTGGCTGATTTTGAGGAGGAACATGGATGAGAAGTGTTTGGAAACATGCTATTAGCAGCTGGTGACATCGAGCTTTACAGGACAAACTGGAGGGTTGCACGGAGGTTTCACCACATGTTTGGAGTGGGAAGAACATCTGGGCACAGCTACAGCGCTGTACCCGCTTTGGGAGGCTCAGCTGAGGCACTGCCCCTCCCTGTGCCCCTTCCAGGCTTTTAAAATGAAGACCTCTCAGGCAGGGAGTAGGAAGAGAGCTGCTCAGACGTGTGCTTTACCTGCCGTGATGAGGAGAGAGCAACCGCAGTCCAGGATCCGCTCGCAAAGGGAGTCTGCAGAGAAACCTGCAAACTGCCAGAGAGCACACAGCACAGTCAGCAGGACACACAGAAACCCAGCCCCAAACCCCCACCCCTGCTCTGCTGTTCCCCCGAGGCAAATGATTCCCCACCAGGCACTGATGGAGAGAGCTAAAGGAGCTCACTGCACAGTTAATGCAGGCAAACAGCAGCATCTTAATTGAGCTTCCATCCCTCTTATGGTCAGCACTCATCGTTCCAGATCCTCTCCAAGAAACAAGAGCTGCTCCTCTCAGAGCTCAGCACCAAGAGCAGCACAAAGAGCTTGTTCCTACCACAACAGAGTGCAGAGCTCCAATCCTGGCACAGGCCAGCATGGCTATGACCAGCTCCAGGATCATGGGCAAGTAGATGGAAACCCGGTCTCCTTTTTTCACCCCTGTGGAGGGAAGTGAACATGGCATTTGTCAAAATGACCACGTTACATGGCAAAAGAACAAGATATAGAAATAAACCAATTATTTTAATTCCACATTTATATGCACACAATAAAGCCTCAGCTGGAGTTAGAGCTGAAGCAGCCTTGGGTTTTGCCTTTCAAGCACTGTGGCTCTTGAGAGATGATGACAATGAACAATCCACGTTCTCATCTGCCTCCCTGAATGAAGCAGGAAAATAACCAGAGCCCACTGCTTGTTGGAAAACCCCAGAGCATGAAGTTTTGAGCACTGATTTCTTCCTTGTACAGCAGATATGACCAGCACTTATCAGTCTTCACAGACAGAGCAAGGAATGAATCTGTGCATCGCAGAGCAAATTGATGAGAATTACTCAACAGACTGGCAACCACACAAGCAGTGACCCCAATCTCCAAACCCTTGGCCAAATGGCTCCCAGTACCCAGGGCTCCCGTTGCCCCAGCTGTGTACCTTGGCTGCGGAGGACATTGGCAAACTGGCAGACTTTGTGCAGTAGCTCACGGTAGGTGATTTTCATGGAATCCCCAGGTTCATTCCCTTCCCTGGAAAAGCAAGATAATCTTTGTTACTGTGCAGCAGATCAAGGTAAGAGTGACACTGAAAACTGCTCTGGCCAACAAATATGTCCTCATGTGCCCTTCTGAGCACACAGTAACCAAACTCCAGAAATCCAGTTCTGGACTAAAGCTCTCCGATAGTAGGAAAATTTAGTCCAAAGTGCCCACCCCTTGTGTAGATCACTACTGAAAGCAATTGAACGTGTGAAATGGAAATGCTGGCACTTTCAGAGAGGCAAGAAGGGTCCAACAGAACCAAAGCTAAGAGTGCACAGGCTCAGGAGCACTTTGGGATTTATGGCATGGCTCCCTCACTCCTGGGTGCCTGCAGATACCTTCACATGAAACACGGGCCAACGTGCAGCAACACGCAGCCCCCAAATACCTGACATCTGATGGGCTGCAATGGGATGCCAAGGCCTGTCTTGTTTTCCAAGGTCATATATAAATAGACCCATGTATGTTTGTTCAGTGTCATGCCTGCTCTGCCTTATTCTCCCTGTGCTCCTCTGTGAACCAGCCCCAGGCTCCTGCAGCCCAGGCTCTGATGGGAAGAAGAGCCAAGGGCTGCACCCTGGAGAAGGGGCAGGAATGTCACATCCCCAGGGAAATGGCTTGCTACTGAAGTAATAAACAGCTAATTTTAATGTGACTCAACACTTCAGCCATGCAAATCAGGTGGCACTTCAAAGTATCAGGAGAGGGGACTTCACAGTGGAGAAACAGCAGCCTCCTACACTCTGGAAGGACAGAGACTTTTTTCCAGGTCTCTCCAAGGCAGCCTGCATAGAAACTCCAGTGATCCATAGATGAAGAGGGATATCACATCACTCTCAGCTGGAAAAGTGTCCCCTTAGTGTGTGCAGCCACATGAAAAGCACCACTGGTGCTGGGGAGAAGCCAGGATGCACCTCCATGCCATGTGCTCCCTCAGGATTGCAGCCAGGCTCTGCCTAGCTCTGAAACAGAAACTTCATCGCTTCAACATGTCAAACAGAGCACTCCAAAAACAAGTACAGAATTCCAGCAAAAATCAACCACTTCCCCCAGCAACACACATAGCAGGAAGGCTTCTGGGATGCAGTAATGCAACAAGCAACACCCTAACTTCCCAAGGAATTCTGTGAATCATGCCATTCTGTGCCAGCACAACAGTGATCACATGCTCCAATTGCAGGAATGGTCCTGGTGGAGAAACCACAAGAGCTGGGAGAGCACCACTGATACAAGCTCTGCTCCTGCCCCATGTAGAACCAGGGTTCCAAAACTGGTGGATACACCTGGATTGTCACTCGTGGATTTGCTGCTTACACACTTGCCTTTACCCGTCTTGATACCCAGTTACACTCCTGGCTTCCACAGTGCTCTGCAGCAACTGGGACCATGGATACCTGCACTGACACAGGACAGGGAATCTTCCCACCAATGGCTGCTGGAAGGGTGATTCCCTGCTTGATATTTTATGCAAGTCTGGCCCCTTCTAAGTGCAAAGGGGACACACACAAGAATACAAAGCTAAAGGAAAGCGTGGGAATGTGAGCCAGTGCCCAAGGCAGGTGGCTCAGCCTTGACATCCCAGCATTTTCCTCTCATTTTCCCATCACAGCCAGAAGCATCACTTTGAGCTAAATGACATGTGAAACTATTAGTCAAGGTCCCTTACAGCAGGACTCTCAGCTAGGAAAGGGAAACCAGGAAATCAGTTTCCTTTTTCATTCTGTTACTTGAGGTTAAAGATGCAAGAGCTGATTCCAGTGCTGGGCTGAGGAGCTGTAACTGATCTGGCTCACAGGAACAGCATCTGCTGCTGCTGTGTCTGGCTGCACACTGAGAGCCTTCCCTCACCATCTAGGTTTTCCTTTGTGCACCTACATCAAGGCTGGTGCTGTGCAAACCTGCCTGAATCCAGACGTCCAGGATCACTGTGTGTGCAGTTTTCTCCTTGGCCATGAGTCTTGCCATGGAATAGCTCTTAAAAGACAATTAAAATGCTTCCAAATGCAACCAGAAGTATCCCAGCCTACTAATCCCTCCCCTGAAGGTTACTGGGGTCTGCTGGGCACCACAGGCAGGCCCTGTGTGAGCCTCAACACACAGGCCAGGGAGGAAGGATGTCCCTTTGTCCGTGCTCTGGCACAGCAAAGGATCTAATTTCAGCCTTTACTAAGAGAGGAACACATTAGGAGGAAAGACTAGCACAGGCTGCCCAGGGCCCTGTGTGCTATTTGGGGGCTGAGCAGCCAAGGGGAGAGGCAGCCAGGTCAGCCAAGCTGTGGGTTCTCAGGGGAGCAGCCATGCACACGGTGCCCATGAGGGACACAGAGCTGCCCTGAGCCACCCGCACGAGGCACCGCTCGGACATTCCTGCTCTCCCGGCATGAGAGGCACATCTCAAATACGCCAGGTCCTCCTCCTTGGCAGGATTTTGGAGGGACATTCAGGCCAAGGAATGTACCCAGGCTCATCCTGAAGGCCAGAACTAAGGCATCTTGCATAAGGCACTGCAGGAAAAGCACAGAGCAGAGTCAAAGAGAAGTTAAAAGTTTTGCGAGGATTTTCAGGAGGCTTTCAAAGTCCTTCCCATCCATTTGCGTGACTGCAAAACAGCTCCCCTACCACCAGCAGGGCAAACCTCAGGCTTCAGATTTTAAAAAGTCCTTTTGTTCAATGGGAAACAAATCATATCCTTGTTTCTACAGGACAAGATACCCCCTTTCAGTGCGTCTCCAGCCAAGGCCTCGAGCAGTCTCCCATGAGCAGGCAATTGCTTTACGTCTCCCTGCCTCTGAAAATAGTCTGGAGTGCCCACAGCTGCACTCAGTGGGCTACAGCAGCACTCAGACTGCTCAGGCCTCTGCTCTGGCACAAAAGCCCAATTAATGATGGGTTTTTAGACAGGGCACTTAAAGGAATGCCCACTTGCATGCTATTGAGTACTCTCTGCATCAAAACCAAGCCTGTAAACTCATGGCATCCAAGTTCTGCCAGCAGCATCTTCTCAACATTGTCCATCTGACATAAGCAAGAGCTGTCAGCCCTGAGCACCTCACATGGGCTCCCCTGTCCAAATTCAACTGAAAAAGAAATAAAACTGCGAAAATAAACCTCACTCTTCTGAAAACAGCACCACAGAACTCACCTCCGCAGTTCTAACCCCACCATACCCAACACTCCCTCAACATACATTTTTTTAAGATCTATTGGTGAAAATAGTTGACCGTAGTGCTGCTGTGATTGTCCATGTGCAATCTGTGCTCTAACAGCAAGGCTTCTTCTGGAAAGAAAATCCAATTCTCAGCTCCCAAACATCCCAGGTACATCATTAGATGAAATACATGGTGAAGCACAGTGAGTCTGTGAGTCTTCAAACCAAGTCCTACATTTAGCAAGTGTAATCCAAAATTTCACAGTATCATCTGGCTCATGGCAGGAACGCATCTGAGATTTTTAACGCTTGAGAAGCCTGTGTTTTACATATTGCATGTTGTGTGAATGCTCAGGTGCAGAAAGGCAGGTTTGGCCATATGGAATAGATACAGAAGAAATTGTTCCCTGTGAGAGTGGGGAGGCCCTGACACAGGTTGCCCTGCCCTAGCCCTGGAAATGTCCAAGGCCAGGCAGGACAGGGCTTGGAGCAACCCGGGATAGTGGAAGGTATCCCTGCCCACGGCAGGGAGTAGAACTAGATGACCTCTGAAGTCCCTTCCAAGCCAAGCAATTCTGATTCTAAGATCTCCACTGAACCACCCACTGTCTCAGTAAATGCAAGTTTTTCAACTAAACACACAGATGCACAATTGGAAGCCCTCTGAGGCAGGTCTCCTCCTAGAAATTGAGATTTGTTGAAGTAGTCAGGTTTCCTGCAAAGAGGAGAGTTTTTATCTGCCTGCAGCCAATCTTTGCCAGGGCCAGACGCCCCAAGGGCACAGAGCACCATCACCCCTGCAATGTGCAGGATGGCAGCGCCCAGCCCAGCTCAAAACAGATCCCTGTCAACAAATGAAAGGCAGCCCAGGCTCTGCAGAGCTCTTACTCTCCTGCTCCCTTCTGCCAGCAGTTAAAACAAGGAGCTCCTCACTTGAGAGCAGACGCTGTTGACACACACAGAGCCCCACGGCACAGACCCTGCCAGCGCCTGAGCAAGGAACAATTGCATGGGGAAGTCACACAGGCAGGGGAGGAAGAGAACATCAGGTGAGAAAGCCAAACACTTGTCACCCTGTGGCACTACCACACTTACAGGGGGCTCACAGACTGCCTGCTCAGCTGGCAGCTTGACACTGGAAGTGCAGAGGCACAGAGCTGTTTCACCTGATGCCCAGGCAGCAAATCAAGGTTAAGCTTCCCTGTCAGAGCCATCACGCAGGTGAGCAAGTGATCTAGTGCTGTACATACACAGTGTAGTAGGGAAGGTGGTGTGTAGGAGCAGGCAAGCATTTCAGCAGAGCCCCATTAGCTCAAGCACTGACCTCGTGGAGCAGTCAGGGATGAGGAGCAGCAGGGTGGGAGAGGGATGCTCTGCTCAGATGCTCTCCTGGATATTTGCACCAAAGCAGCCTAAGAAGTTACTGTGCTCTGCCAAGCACCAGGGCTGACTACAGGACTTTCCAAAGCACGGTCTGCTTCACCTAACCAAGTGAGCTGAGCCCGTCTCAGCTGTGGGGTGACAAACACAAAGGAGGGACAGGAAACCAATTGCCGTGGCGACACACTCTTCTCAGAGCACCCAAACAGGCCAGGCAAAGCTGACCTGAAAACCAACCACCAACACTGTCTGGTTCTTCTCTTTCACCACATTTCTAAAAAAAAATTATTTGCATCACTTGTTTGAGTAAGATGACTACGACTTCCTCGATAAAGCAGCCCCAGCATTGGCAGAGAGCAGCAGGAAGTGCGGGTTGCATCAGGGGCAATTACAGTTTTCAAAGGAATTGAGGATGATAATTGTGGTTTACAAGGGCTACAACAGCACTGAGAAGGTGATGTACAGGAGAAAAGGAGGAAATGAAGCTGAACAAATGAAGTGTTAGAAGTCTTCAAGATCTGCCAGATCATCTGCAGATCCACACAGCCAGAAACAGAAAATCACAGACCAAACCAAGTTAGGGACAAAGCCAAAGCCTTTCTGATCCTTGGAAATGCTCCCACTGAGGACCAAAGGGGCTGCAGATCATTTAAGTTTCTCCTCTAAGCTCCTGTAAACACATCACTCACTCCCTTTTTGCAAACGACAGTGGCTTTAAACTGAAAGAGAACAAGTTTAGATTGGATATTGGGAAGAAATTCTTCCCTGTGAGGTACTGAGGCCCTGGCACAGGATGCCCAGAGAAGCTGTGGCTGCCCCTGGATCCCTGGAAGTGTCCAAGGCCAGGCTGGACAGGGCTTGGAGCAGCCTGGGACAGTGAAAGGTGTCCCTGCCTGTGGCAGGGGGTGGAACGAGATGAGCTTTAATGTCCCTTCCAACCCAAACCATTCTGTGATTGAATAAATGCAGTAACCCAAAGTTACCAAGCACAGGTGGGGGGCACTTGAAAGGTAAATTTTCAGAGCACAGCAAACCATCTCAAAGCTACCAGGTGTCATTTTCTGATGGGCAGAGATGTGATGACAGCCCACAGAGCAATTTTTCTTCATGCAGGACAAAGGCTCTGCATTTTATCTACTGGAACTCACCCTTAAGAAAACATGGATTCCCAGTTTGGAATAGGTGTTGTAAGAGGGAAAGAAGCTTTACCAGATGATGCCATGTCACAGGAACAATTTGCACAGTGGGGAACCACAGAGAGACTCAGTGACCTCAAAGATCTTTTCCAATCCAGTTAATTCTGTGATTCTGTGACTCCAGTAGAGCAGAGATGGGGACTGTGGGAATGTCCACCTTAGAACATCTCTGTTGCCATCTAAACTAAAACATGCTCAGAGCCCAAAATCCCTCCTAAACATGGAACCAAAAACCAGAGATCTCCAGCTTCTGCTTCATCAGTGGCCTGTTCCCAGAGCAGGGTACAAGGTAAAGGAAGGAATTTTCCTGCTGTGGTGACAGCTCTTCACGTGCAAGGTCACCGGGGGTGGCCAGGAGGGCACCTGGCTCCCTGATCCGTTCCACATCCAGAATTAGAGCAGCCAAAATGCCAGGCAGAGCTGGGCCAGCCAGGCTCCTGCCATGTGGGGAATGTGCTCACGTGTGAGCCGCATGGGCGGCGAGAGCGCCGGGCGTGCTCGGCCACCGTGGTGTCAGCTGCTCACACACCTCCTGCCACAACCCAGCCTTGGCTCGTCTTAGGACAGCCCCAAAAACTGCTGCCTGAAAAGGGCCTGCCTGCACATACCTGGGTTTCTCAGGAACAACTGCAGCCAAAATCGAAAAAAAATAGGATTTCTCCCTATGCTGCAGCCCTGCTTATGCCATTTGAGAGAGGAACGGCATTTGAGTAAAGACAGCCTTTCAAATATGTTTTAGAGAAAATAGATTACACTGAAACATGAAGTTTGGGGAGAGCAGCTGTGCAAGATAATCAGAAAAAGACACCCTTTCATCAGAAAAAAATTCTGGTATTTGCATGGATTGTTCAATATGGAAATGCTCTTAAATGCACAAACAGATGGGTCTGCAGCAAGTCTGCAAAAAACCTCCATGAGAACATTTCATAATAACGGGGCAGACTGCCCAGCCCTGCCCATGTTTAATGTCATCACCTCCCACCACAGTAATGTAAAATTCCCAAAGGAGTTCTGGGAAGACTGAGGTTTCCTGAGCAGCAGGTTTACCAGAAGGCTCAACCCCACCATCACCAGGCTTACATCCCCTTGCATCACAACACGGATCAAGAAAGAAGAAGTTGCGTAATGACAGAGCTCAGCTTGGGAGGGGCTGGTGAAAAGGGTTTTTTTTGGCTGTACTGAGAGAACATCACTGAGAAAACGTGAGAACAGAAAGCCCAGGGAAAAGAAGAATCTTACCAGTTTAATACCATCACTTCCTAAATCCACACAGTTGACTCTGACAACTGCATTAAAACCACCCATCAGTTTTCCCCTCAGGTGTCCCCCATATACTTAGGTAGGGCCTAACAAAGCTCTGTTCTCAAATCCATCTCTGAGCCAAACCGTCCCAACTTAAAGTTGATCATGTATCTAGCACGAACGGGCTCCTGTTGCTGTTAAGAAACCCAAAGCAGCTGTGTCAAAGCAGGAGCCATGTGCTCTGCAGGGCACAATGTTCTGTGTTTAGCCCCATCCCCTCCAGCCCAACTGACTCCAACACAGGCACAGTGTATTTTGCAGAACAGTCAAAATGGAGCTTATTTTTACAGGGACACTGGGTCACCATTTGCTCTTTGATCAAAGAATCAATCCTCTACTCACCTTTAAAAACAGCTATATGGACACGCAGCCTGCAAAGCAAACACCCAACACCCTGCACAGTTGTCACTGTCCCATAGGAAAACCACATCCGTCTTTCTGTCCTTCCTTCTCATTAAGTACATTCCCAGCTACTCTTTGTATCTGCAGCCTTTCAGAAGCTGAACAAATACCAGAGGCACCTAAAGAAATAATATTTATCTTATGCAGCCCAAAAACTCTGCCATACCCTGAGCGATCTTACACCACAGAGCCCAGCTGGAGGTGGACGCTGCTCCAAAACCACTCTGTATTTATCACCCTGCCAAAATTCCCTCCAGTTATCCCACTCACACTAAGCTATGTCCTAAAATCTACTTCAAGCCCCTTCCTTTAGGCAATGGGATGCTCAGACATCTCTAAAGGAATCAACACCTCCCGGTGCAACTGGTTCATCAGCCAACATGGGCAAGTGAACTCAGTGCCATGGGATTTGTACACTCTGCGCTCACACCTGAGAGCCAGAACACTCCAGGGGAACAGTTTTGTGGAAGATAGGATCAACAGCAGCCAGAAAATCCCTCCTCCCTGGCACATTTGACAAGATAAGTCATTTCAGGAGTCATACAGACCACATGTAAATACCCTGGTGATGGTGTCAGCAGCCACTCTGTGCTGACGGGCTCAGCAAGGAGAATTTGCTCTCTGTGGCTTCACGATTTTCCTACTTGCTTGATACTGAGTAACCACCAAGTCAAGAGGAAAAGCATCAACTTTAACTCTTACTTTCTGAAGTACTTTAAAATATGAGAGAAAAACCAGTGGAGAAAAACGACAGCTTTTTGCATATTTTATTTAGGGGAGAGTTTTTTTAAAGCAAATTCAAATTACTTTTCTAAAAACAAAGTAATCGTATAATGCTGCAACAGAGGTCATGTGCAAGACTCACCCAGCACGTCAGGGAGTTTGGCTGCTCTCAGCCAGCACTTGTAACCCCATCAGCCAAACCCACCGAATGCTGCAGAGGAATGTGCCATTTTGACATGAGAGGAAACATTTTAGATGTTTACCATCAGTGAGGTTTTCAAAGGAGCATGGACTATTTTTACCAGTCCAGTGGGAGTAGGGCTTATATTCAGTACAAAACAGCTGATTGTTTGTTTAAACAATTTACAGTTGGGCTGTTGAACAGACCCTGGATGAAGCTTCTGTAAGTAAAATAATCAACGAGCCGCCTGCAGCTGGGAAATGCCCCATTTTGGGAAACAGCCACATCTCTGATGGCAACATTCTGTCAAATTTTGAAGAGCTTCTAGAAACACAGAAAGCCAGGCAAGGCAATTTCAATGGAAGCTCAAACAATATCCATAAAGGGCATGGTAGGAAATTAGGCTTTTAATCAGATTTTCGATGGACATTTCAATTTCATGCATCATAAACCTCCAGTGGTGAAGGCCAGGTGACACCTGCTGGAATGCCATTTAGGGAACACCTCTTAGAAGATGGTCAGTGGCAACAGGAATGGAAAACATGCTCCACTATCACTGGGTGAATCATAAAACGAATGGTGTGGGTTGGAAGAGACCTTAAGACAATCTGGTTCCATGGGCAGGGACACTTTCCACTAGACCAGGTTGCTACAAGCTCCATCCAACCTGGCCTTGACCGCTTCCAGGGATGGGACAGCCACAGCTTCTCTGGGCACTATCGGGCAGCCAGGTGTGACAAAGCAACCAGGAAGGCCTCCAACTTCCTTGAGGAATTCCCCTGAAGAAGGGAGGTGACATCTATGAAAATGAATTAATGGCAAACTGCCAGGGCTCACGATTTCCTACCGCACCTCATTTCGACATTTCCAAGTGATGTGCAGAAATGCAAACAGAACTGACACCCTGCTCCAACAGGGGGGAGGTGAGAGCTCTTGTGAAACCACTGGCCATCGACACTTCACCCCAGGAGCTCTGGGCACCAAGAGTTCACCAGGCACAGCAAGTGCAGCAACCCACCAGAAAAATGCCACGCTTCCAACAAGCACCCACTCACACCTCTTTTGGCAAAGCCCGAGCATTTTGCCCCCGACTTGGAGCAAGTCTCCCCCACGTGTTGCTGCTCCATTCACAACAGGGTGCCAAAGGAGAACACACAAGCCATTCACACAGCTAAAATAACCAGGTTTTCTAGTCCAATGAGCAAACTGAAGGCTCTGATCTTCCGTGTCCTGAATCCACACAGAAGTTCACCATCCCCTCTGTCCATGAACTCCATTTATCCACCGCAAGTTTCAAATCTCCAGCCAATATTTGCAATATGCCATCACTGCACAACCACAGTGCCCCTCCCTAAAGCCATCAAGTATTCTTAAAACATATCCAGGTGTCTGTAATAGCTGCCAGCAGAACAAGACAAAAGTTTCACAGACATGAGAAAGTCCAGGTGCCAATGTCAGTGCACAGCCACCCCCCATACTGCCCCAGGTAGTTATTGTAACAACCACACCCTCAGAACCATGCAGAAAGGCAGCATTGCACAGGGTATACACCAACATTTTCCGGTAGGGGTGTAAGCAGAATTCCATATAAAGTTGTTAAATCCCTTGTGCTGTCTAGAGAGCTGTCAGAGCAATGAGGAGGACGAGGAAAAAGTACTAAATAAGAATGTAAAAGCTGTCACTGATGCCATTTACACAGCAGCATTGCACTTGTGCTCACAGCAGCTCAGCCAAGAGCCTCTTAGATAAATGCAAGTACCATGCTGGGTCAGAACCACGGCTGATGTTTGGCCTCCAGGAGCAACAGCAGCAGGAGATGCTGTTTCTGGAGCAGGTGAGCCCAGCCACCATCACCAATTCTGTTTCAGCACTGCCTTGGCAGTCCTGCTGCTGACCTTGAAAAGTGTCCACTGAAAGTGAGGAAGCAAAGGGCAAGGCTAAACCAGCTCCATAAAAACACTGTTCCTCCAGGCACACTTGAATTACTTTCTTGAACAACTTTTTGTGAGAAACCTCCCGAAGGTGGTCTGAAAAGAGCCATCTCTGCAGGCTCAGTGCCACCGGCCTCGTGCTCCGGCAGCTCTGCCAGCAGCTCCACTGCACCCCTCGGGATAAAAATCAGATTTACTGGTTCCCAGGACCCTCTCCATTGCCCTCTCTGGGCAAAGGGGGACTGGCAACCTGCCAGCCCTTGGCACCGCAGCCTTTTGCAAATACCACCAGCGTACCCTGGCCAGAAGCTCTGCAATTCCACATTCAATTTCCTGCCCCTATCTGGGGCACATGCCATCTAATCCTGGGCACTTACAGACATCCCACTTGTTTATATGGTCTAATACTTCCTGGATATTCCGTTGTATTTATAGGGATGGATGCTGTATCCCTGCCAGTAGCAGCTACCAAAGGTTTCTGAGCAAAAGGCTGGAAACAAACAGTTCCAACAAAACTGAAATGAAAGCTGCTCCCCCAGTTCAAGACAGCTGAGCTGCTCTCCCAGGCAGGAGAGGTTAAACAACCCCTGTCCTCACTGTTCTGCCACAGAGCAACAACCCAACTGCCACCTGAGTGTCTTTCCTCTTAACAGATTCGACTTAACAGAGAAGAAAAATCCCACTCTGTCTCCAGGCGCAGGATTACATGTTATCTGAGCTCAGTAAAAACTACTTCCAGAGAAAACCTTCAATAATGTGGAGGCACAAGTCCAGGGGTGCTTCTGCATGGGCAAAACCACAGGAGACCACAGGCACCAGGTAACCAAGTGGTCACCAGCCTTTGCTACCTGTCCCTTTCCTTCCTCACACTGCAGAGCAGAACTGCTCAAAGCTGAGAGCACTTGCCAGCTTCCTGCTCCTGCCCTGCCTGGCATCCTGGGATGAAAGAGGCTCTGCAGAGCAGGAATGGGGCTTGAGATCTCCAAAACATCAAACCAATCACCCTTCCCAGCAAACCTGCAAGTGTACCTGACAGGGATGAGTCAAGTTCTGCTTTCAAGTCAGTCCTTGGAATGGAACAACAACTTCCAGGGACTCTGAGCACACCAAGTGCCTGAGTACCACCGTGCTCAATCTGCTGACTCACAGCATCCAGGAAAGCACACCCTACACATGCCTGAAGGGGGTAGTTTGCTGTTCTCAGATATTTATTTCATCCCTTTGGCACAACTGCTCACCTGGGAACTACCTTGGAGATTTCACTAGTAATGAACAGGATGGAGGATACAGCACAGGAGTACAACAGAAACACTGGGGACAGAAGAACCTCAAGAGATGAGAGGAGAAAATGGGTCTCAGCACACACACACATAGAGCCCTTGGTAACAAGTTTTAGACCATGATCCCTGTGCTTTCCAGCCCCTCAGGCCAAACTGAAAATCTCAAACCCTTAAGCAGGCATCACCATGCTGCCCTGGAGCAGCAGCATCTTTGTATCTCATCTGCAATCTACAGCAGGGAATTCAGAGCAGTTACAAGAAATCAGTTAATTTTAAACCCACCATGACCTTGCTCCAAACAGCCCACAGCCAAAGTTAGAGACTCCATCCACCTATGGAGAAAAGTCAGGGAGGACTCAGCTACACCTGAGGAGAAGCTATGAGCGCCTCCTGTTCCAGCCTGTACTTAATATGTGAGTATTAAGTGAGCCCAAACAGAGTGGCTGCTTGCACTACAACACAGCACTAACCACACTGCTTGGTGACTGCCCAGAACCGGGAGAGGAAAAGTTTCAAAGAAGCCAGGAAAGCACATGACTTGGACATGCCTGAGCTACTACACTACTCCCTGTAGTCCCTGTTTTAACACCATGTTTCTATTGATGCTCCCCTCACTCCTGCACTACCCACGCAGCTCAGTCATCCCCACGAAGCAGGGATATTCCTCTTTGGAGGAATGACAAATGCTGTCTGAAGCTCCCAGTTTTGTCACCCTCTCCCACACTGGCAGATTTCACAAAGCCCACCAGAAAAGAGCTACACTTCCTATGATGGGATCTACAACTATCATTGCCCTTGAAGAAGGTACAAGATTTACAGCTTCATAAAATACTATTACATTCAGTGTAATTTATTACCTATTTTAGGCGCACACAGTGTGCCTGATTTCCAGCAGAGCCCTGAACTGTTCAGCAGTGCTTCCAAAATAATTGGTATCTGCCAAAACCAGTAATCTACCCATCTGACACACAACAGGGAGATGACACAGATTGCTGGGGAGGCAGCTCAGAAAGGGCTGAGGGAGCCACCCCTTTTCCCATGGAGAATCCCCATCAGGAAAGGAGCTGTGCTGAGCCTGGGTAGTGCTGTGGGCATCAACCAAACCATGCACACACTTGCAAATGTGGATCAGCAAAAGGAACCTTCTCAGCAGTGAATTTTGTTCTTCAAACAAACTGTGATTTAGGGATGTGCTCTCACCACCAGAAGAGCAATGAAAGAGGCTGCATCACTGGAAGGATAAAGTGATCCAGGAAGTTACCAAAGAATTGAATGGTCAGTTTGACACAGGATGCTCCAAAATCCTGAAGTCAGTGGGAGCAGCAGAGCCAACTGCATCATGTAGAAGCTGGCTCCAATTAAGCACTTGGAAAGGCTGGATGTTAACAGCACCCTCTGCCACAGCATCTGTGCATATGACAGATGTGTGAGGCTGGTTTGTTATCTTTTTTTTTTTTTTAAACATGCACTTACAGTTGCTTGGTTTTTTCTTATATCAAGTTTTATTGGAAGAAACCTCAAGGCGACAAGGTCCTGAATCCATGATTACATTCTAAAGTCAAATCATATAAAGAAACCCAAACCAAACAAACCACACCTTCCAATTTTATATCTGCAGGTCTTGTTTGCTCTGGGCCCGGAAGAGGAACCATAGGCATTCATCATTTTGTTAAACAAAGTTCCAATAAGCTCTGGCAGCCTTCACTATCTTTATTGCTTCTTTCTAGATGTGTAATATCATATGCCAATATAAAAAAGCAGAAAATGAATACGGTCTCCCAGAGATGGCAAAAGCCAGGAGCACCTGGCCAGAGGGACTCTGAAAACAAAGCTCTACCTCCTGCCCCTGTCCCTGTCCCACCAGGCACCACCAGCACTGCAGCTGGGGTAACTGGTTTGAGAAACAGAGGCACAGCTTACACACAGAACAGGCCTCATCCAAATACTTTCACACCCCAGGGTCTAATTAGAGAGTTTTGCAATAGGAGGTGGTTTTGCCTAATTCCCACATGGTTTTATTTTTGTCTCCACGGGCAGCCCAGGCTGAAGTTTATATGAGATTATTAACAAACACTTCAGCACAAACCAAGGGTTCTCCAAGTGACTTAGGCATGTCTACAGCAGGGTGAAGCAATACTGTGCTCCTGCCCTAAGTAACCACCCCTCACAAAGTCCTCAGCACTGCTGCAGGTCCCCATAACGTCCCAGTAGCTGGTCCAGTCCATTTCCCCTTCAAGGCCCACGAGAGTCACCACAGGTACCCACCTGCACAGCAGCCACTCTTACTGATCTCAGCCTTTGCACATCATTATGAAAGAGATTTAGAGAGCAACACTTTATCAGAAGCACTTCCTGGAGCTTCTGTTCCTTTTTTAGGCCACATCAGCAATACCAAGCAGAGAAAGAGGAATCAGAAGCAGTGAAACCAGAAATATTTGTAACGGTCACAAGCAGCCCGAGATACCCAAGCGAAGCAGGCAACAGGAACAAATCCATGTTTCCTACACACCCAGGATGGCCATTTGGAACTACACAGCCCTAACAGCACCCTGAGGACATCACCACGACAGCAAACGTCACCTATGTACAAGTTCTGCAGCATTAGGCAATCCCATGTACTGCCTTTTGTGCTGAAAACACAATTCCATGTGGCTTGGGATTAGACCCTCTGAGTGGAGCCAATCTGGGCAGTCCTGGAGTGCTGGTGGTGCAGGAACCTTTAGTGCAGCTTGGCCCTAATAAACCCAGACAAGCTGCTTGCTCCTTCCCATCCCTGCAAGACTGGAGACAGCCACAGCCAGCAGTTCTGAGTTTTGTAACGACAGGTTGTTTCTCAGAGACTCAGCAATGCCTCCAAACATTGGTCAACTTTTCTCTAATTTCCTCCTCTCTGAAAGCAAAGACCACGGTTCTCTGTCTTTTCAGAGCTCTCAGAGCTGGGCAGTCAACCAAACCTTGGTGTAAGTTCAGCACCTTTCACATCTAGCAGGCTATGGACTTTCTTGGATGCAATCTAGTGGCTCAGGTGTTTAAAAATAAAACACCTTCCAGAGGCTTTAATTTCTTTTTCGACCTTTCATACAGTGTGACAAGTCTCAAGTGTTTTAGGGAGCCAGGCTCATTCCAGAGTGTTAAACACAAGATGTGAGAGGACAAGATGAGAGCAATTAAATATTGGTTTATTTTGAAGAAAACCACGGGCCCAGGGAGGAGTAATTTTATGAGTTGCAACCCTCAGCCCCGCTTTCCCAAGTCCTCAGTGCCACAGGTTTGTCACAGTGTCTCTTCCAACACACCCACTGGCATTCCTAGCTGACAGCTGCACACGACAGTGCCTGGTCACCTGTGACAGAGCCATGCTAGGAGAGTTTGTCCCAAAACAGTCAGGGGAAACTCTCTGCTAAGGAGGAAGAGAGACTTTATTTTTTAGAACTGTGAAACACCACGACTGACAGCCACCCACCATTTTCATATCCGCCCCAAGCTTTCCTCAGCATCACAAATACCCCCACAAAGGCTGCCAGAATAACCAACAAGAAAAACGTTCCCCAAGCCCAAATTAAAACTGTGGGTGGCTGCCTCACTGTCACACAAAGATTTATGTGCAGGAAGAACCCAGTCCCTCAAAAAACCCCAGCACTGGCTGCCAAATGGCTCTGGACTGCTGGCACACCTTCACCTGCAGGAGTTCACAAAGGAGGTCTTCATCCAGAAGCTGCAGTCATTTTACATCAGAGTGAGATAGAGAACCTATTTAACTAGCTGGGAAGTAAACACTTTCCAGCATTTCACCTGTGCCTTATCAATATGATTATCTACTAGGCAGTGTCTGTAATTCTTTCACTGAAGCAGAAGGGCTGTGGATAGAAACTCTAGAAACTCTATGAAGCCAATTTTACAGCCACAGCCAGAGCCACACTGGTATAACCATGCTCCTTTCAGCAGCAGGGTGGCTCCCCAGTCAACTTTACACCAGGTGACTCAGGGGGACCTTCAGCTGCACAATAAATCAATTGGAGCATCGGATATTTTTATTGCAATGACGGTAAGATTTCTCCATCTGCTCTGCTCAAGGGACTCACCATATCCCAATGAGTTATTGCATGCCTACCATGGGGGTACATTTAATTGTGCTTCTGCCCTGCCACACACAGTCATAGCCAGGTTACATGAATACAAGCTCAAGGGAAACAGCAAAACGCACAGGAAAGTCAGGCACAGCTCTGTCTGAGGACACAGCTGTGCTGCCAGCTGAGCTAGTTCAGCAGGAGCACATTACTTCTGGAGCTTGGACATGACGAGTGAAACCTACTTTGCATCAACACGAAAATTAAGTTTTACATGGATTTTAGCACTAGTAACTACTCTGGTAAAAAAGCAGAAACATAGTTCAGATACAGCTGGAAGTAACTTTTCTTCCCAAAGGTAGAGAAGCCAGTCTTTCTGAAAGCACCTCACTCCCAAGTGCAAGGAATCCACATACAAACTCAGGAATTAAGAGAACCTTTCTGCCACAGGCGTGGAAACTTGCCAGACCCACAAAACGTAAACACGGGAGATAATGGGGTTTATTAGCTTTTAGCTGTCGGATGTTGGCTGCTCCTCATCCCGTGCCTCTGTGCACATCTACCTCCTTCACCAAGGAGTTGTGGACCTGCCTCACTCCAGTCTGACCGCTCGGAGCTCCCAGCAGGTACAGAGCAGGGGCAGAGCTGGGAGTCAGGCGCTGCCCACTGCTATGCCGGGCACTTCAGTGCATCCCAGGACGGGCAGGGAAGCTTCCCGAGAAGGGCAGAGAAGCTTCCCGGTACAGCCCTTCCCAAGGACACTGCAAGCAAACACACGCTGAGCCCATCTAAGGATTAGCCCCCTCTCGGGTTTTATGTTTTCATTCACCTCAGTAGAAACTGACACTGTTTGTACACTTTAGGGTGCTATTTACACATCCCCTCCACCACAATAAAAACAGAAACTTACCAGTAAAAAGCAACTTTGTCCCCAAGCTTCTTCTCATTGACATTTCTGTCCAGGAGGTTGTAGCAGATGTTGGTGGTCGCTCCTTTCATCCACTCGATGAAGATCTTCCCCTTGGTCACATCGAAGTTGTACTTCAGGAAGGGTCCCGTGTGCCGGCGCTTCCAGTAGAACTCTTTAGCGATGTCCCCCCAGAATTCTGCAAAGGCAACGGGCGCCGGAGCCCGTGAGCGGGCAACAGGGATGGGGGTAACGGGGATGAGGCAGGTGACATCGGCGGGGACACGAGGGGCACCCCCCGAGCACCCCACCCGCGGGGCTCCGCGGAGCGCTCCCCGCGCTCCCCACAGCGCCGCGGGCAGCCCCCGCAGGGCCCGGGGAGCCGCCGCCCCGCCGCGCCGGCCCCGCTCACCGTGCGGCTCCTCCACGGAGCGCTGGTACAGGCGCTGGTAGTGGGGCAGCGAGGGGACGTGGGCCGCGGGCAGCAGCTCGGGCCGCGGCCGGTAGAGCCGGGCCTGCTCCCCCGGCAGCACCATGGCGAGGCGCCGGGACTGTGCGCGGGCGGGGGCCGCCCAGCCCCGCTCCGCCGCCGCGCCGAGCCGGGGGCGGGCACGGCGGGCACGGCCCGCCCTCACGGCGGAGCGGGCCGGCCGCCATGTTCCGGGCCGCCTGCGGCTGGTGTCGCTGTGTCGGTGGTGTCCCGGCGTCGGGGGTGTCCCCGTCTGAGCGGTGTGCCCGTGTCAGTGGTGTCCCCTTGTTTGCCTTGTCCTTTCTGTCAGCGGTGTCCTTGTTCCGGTGCTGTCCCGTGCCGGTGGTGACGCCCTGTCAGCCGTGTCTCCTGTGTTGGTGGTGTCCCCCCTGTCAGTGGTGACCCCCTACCAGCCATGTCACCCTGCAGCCGCGTACCCTTCCCACCGTGTCCCCCCTGTCACCAGTGTGTCCCTCACCAGTGCTGTAACACTGTCGGTCACGACCCACGATCAGCGGTGACCCCCGTCAGCAGTGTCCCCTGTCACTGGTGTCCCCCTGCCATCAGCGGTGTCCCCCGTCAGCAGTGTCCCCTGACAGTGGTGTCCCCCTGCCATCAGCGGTGACCCCCGTCAGCAGTGTCCCCTGACAGTGGTGTCCCCCTGCCATCAGCGGTGACCCCCGTCAGCAGTGTCCCCTGACAGTGGTGTCCCCCTGCCATCAGCGGTGTCCCCCGTCAGCAGTGTCCCCTCTCACTGGTGTCCCCCTGCCATCAGCGGTGTCCCCCGTCAGCAGTGTCCCCTGACAGTGGTGTCCCCCTGCCATCAGCGGTGTCCCCCGTCAGCAGTGTCCCCTGACAGTGGTGTCCCCCTGCCATCAGCGGTGTCCCCCGTCAGCAGTGTCCCCTGACAGTGGTGTCCCCCTGCCATCAGCGGTGTCCCCCGTCAGCAGTGTCCCCTGACAGTGGTGTCCCCCTGCCATCAGCGGTGTCCCCCGTCAGCAGTGTCCCCTGTCACTGGTGTCCCCCTGCCATCAGCGGTGTCCCCCGTCAGCAGTGTCCCCTGTCACTGGTGTCCCTTGTCAGCCCATGGCCCCCTGTCCCCCCAAGCCAGCAGTGTCCCCAGCTAACAGTGCCGCCCTGTCAGCCACCTCTCCCTCGCCAGCAGGAGCTGTGTCCCCTCCGTGCCGGTCCCTGCCGCTGCCAGGCAGAGGGAGCAGCCCCGGGCATTATCCGCGGGATCCTCCTTCACCAGCCCCAGCGCAAGCCTGCAGGTGTGGCTGCACTCCGTGCCTTGTCCCCCTGTGGAAAACAACTTTCATTTGGGTCCATGACCCTCCACTTTCCCTCCACTGAGCTGTGGCAGTTCACTGAGCGAAAATTTTGTATGGATCTTTTGAGGTAGTGAGAAATTAAGCTTTTTTTTTTTTTTTTTCCCACTTTTTTTCACCAAGAAGGCATCAAATGCTGGAACAGGAGCCAGAGTAGGAGCAGGGTCACAGTCCTTAGACACAGACAGAATTCAACAAGATAAGCCCTGAGTAGCCATGCCCATTGGAGCAGGAGGCTGGAGCTGGGGTCTCCCCAGGACCAACGTGATTCCAAGAGTCTGGTCTCAGAGCAGGAGTTCCCTGTGGTTGTACCTCCTGCAGCAGGCCCCTTCTCATCCCAATCCTTAACATTCCCTGCATTGAGCCCAACTGCCCCAACAGCATTGCCTGCCCCTTCGACATTGCCTGCCAAGGAGATATTTCTTAGGCAGGCTGCCAAAACCTCAAGTTCCTTTTCTCCATTGGAGAATAGCACCCCTTGGAGCAAAGCACTGCTGTGCCCAGGCAGCCACCTGCCCTGGGAATTTTGTGCTGGTTTGGGCCAGGGCCGAGGAGCACTCAAAAGATTACAGTCCATAAACTTTCAGTTGGCACGGTGTCAGCGAGCAGGTACAGCCTACTCTGGTATTCCTTGGGTTTTTCGTGCTTTTGTGCACTCCCTGGGAGTGTTGCCCTGCTGTAGACTGGAGGAGACACAAACCTGTGGACTGATGAGTGTTGTCTGCCACTCTGGGCAATGTTCTCATCAGCAAAGAGGCCAGAAACAGTTCTACAGACAAAAGCAGCAGCGCTGGTGTGCATTTTTCATTAAGGATGTTCCCTAGTTTGGAAGGGCACAGCTGTGCTGCAGCTCCCTGCCCTGGTGTGAGTTTGCTGCCTGCCCCCACTGCTTCAGGGCAAGGATTCTTCTGTGACCCCACTTAGGAGGACACAGCTGGTTTACTCCGAGGTGAAACCCAGGAGTAGTTCAGGTGATACCTCCCTCCATGGGCTGTGTCCTATGGACAGTATCACTCCAGAGATACTCTCTACACATCTCCAACATGAGCTCAGCAGGATTTACATCTCAAATCTGTCAGCCACCCTCACACCATGCTGTAGCCTGTGCATCAAAGCTTCCTCAGCCACGTGCCATAAAATCCCTGTCCTGAAAAGCTACTGTGTGGCCTCATATTGTTCATTTCCTTGTTAAAAAAAAAGAAAATCACAGGAAGATCAGTGTGCAGGGTCTCAATCTCTATCACATGGATGAAGGTGAAGTCCAGTCCATCCAGATGCCCAGTTTTAGACCATTGTTTTTTGGACTTTCAGCTTGGGATCACCAGTTTCTGAGCCTAGGCTTTTTCTGTGGGTAGACCCCGGCTGGAAATCACGCTGATCCTCTCCTGAGAAGTGGGACAAACCCAGCACTTTTAATGTCCTTCACAAACCACCTCAAGCTGTTAATTTTCTATTACAAGTCGCCAACCTTCAGTTCCAGCAGCCTGTGTCCCAGGGATTTTGCATTTACCAGCAGCTCTCTAACAAACCCTCTGTCCCCCTAAGTGCCAGGATGGGGGCTGTCATTCACCCCACTGCTGGGAAAGGGCTTTGTCACTCTCCTTGTCACAGGACAGTGTCCCACAGCCCATGAAGAGGTGGTTTGCAGATCTGGGAGGCACCCTCTGCTTCTCTTCTCATTGGCTTTTTGCTTTCAGTGATTTGGCCAGCTGAAATTCCCCACCAGCCTCAGTGACAGCATGATTTCTGTCCAGCAACTGTTGCCTCTGTGTGTAGGACATTCCGAGCCATGAGGCTTGGGCAGCACCATGTCCCACGAGCCCCACAGCTGTCCTTCATCCAGCATTGTCCTGCTTGGGCTGCTGCAGCCAGGGAATTTTGTTCTTGTGCTGCAGCTGTCCACAGCTGCAGCCCAGGAAGCTGCCTGATGGGGAGAGGGTGCATCTCCTCTCAGAAAGCACCTGCAAAGCAGAAAATTCCAAGTAGCCTCCTACTGTTTTCCCCAGCTCTCTCCTCTTCCAGTAACTCTCCAAGCTGCTACCTACAGGGTTGTGAACCACACAGGTCGTACCATCAGTCAGGCCCCCAGGGCACAAACACAGCCGTCCTCACATTTTCATTTCAGTGTCTCACTGCTGAAAAACCACAGAATCATGGAATGCTTTGGGTTGGAAGGGAACGTAAAGCTCAACTCATTCCAACCCCCTGCCATGTGCAGAGACACTTTCCACAAGGCCAGGTTGTTCCAAGCCCCGTCCAACCTGGCCTTGGGCACTTTGTTGATATGTCCAGGCTTCTCTTGGTGATGTTACAGGATCTAGGAAAGGGGCTCCTGCTGTGTGACCATGCTTTCCTGCTCCAGCTCCTCCACCCCAGGGCAGTTTGCATCCAGCTGAGCTCCTGCCCTGGGAGCTGGTGGGGCTGGATGCTGCAGGGCTTACTCTGAGCTTGGCTCCCAGCTCTCCTAACTTTTTCAGGGAGTCCTGAAAAATCAGCTCATTATAGGTCCTTTATTTCCCTCTACCTGTAAAGGAATAAAAGTACTTGAAGTGGATACATTAACGTATATTAAGGTCTCTTGAAGTGACTCAGAGGATCAAAAAAAAGATACTGGCCAGGATATGTGGTATCTTGCTCACACTCTGCTTGGGATACTCTGGAAATTTGGGATACTCTGGAAACAACCTCTCTAGTGCAGCACCCACAGCAGCTCAGCAGCTGTGGTGGGACCCTTCACTGCATCTTCCCTGACATGAAAGATCTCAGTCATGGAGGGGCTGGGAGTGGGGGAAAGAAACTGGAAAGTGTGAACTAGTTTGTACACCTCAGGCCTTCTGATTGTGGTGGGCTGAGCAGGAGGCAGCCTTACATGGGAAACTTGTGCTAATTTGGGCAAAGCACTGCTCCAGGTGAGCAGGTGACTTACCTCGGGGTCCAAAGGCATTGCCTTCTACTGGTCTTATTGCCATTAAATGTGGGAATCACATCCCCATTCATGCAAATCACTGAGAGTATCAGGCAGGAAGGATGCAACCCACAGCAGTGGAGGAAGGAACCCAGGAAGGCACAGAGGTGTCTGAGCTACACCAAGGCACCAGTGTGATGGCTGAGGCTCATGGGCTTGTCTGGAGGAGGACAGCAAGCCACCTCCTATCCCACTGCCTGTCTACTCCTCCCAGAGCATCTCCTGGGCAAGGCAGCCTGGGCCAGGCCCTGGTGAGGCAGATTCAGCAGTTAGGTGATGCAGCTGTCGGTGATGCTAATCAGAGAAGGTATCTTTTTATCATGAACCTTACTCTTGGTGAACTTATCACAGCACAAATAAGTTTGTGCCTTGCATTGCTGTGCCAGAGGCAGTGAGAGCCTTTATCAGAATACCCCGAAGTGGGGAGGGAAAGATTTCTTTAACCACAGGCAAGGGCACAGAATTGAGGGGCAGAACAAAAAAGCAAAGGATCTGGAAGGAATCACAAGTGACACCAGCAAAAACTCCTGGGACCTGCAGAGCAGGGGTGAGATGGCATGGGAGGCACAGAAGATGGAGTGAGGAGATGTGACCAGGCTGTCGATCTTCCTGCTGGGCCTTTCTGAGCTAATTTTCAGCACATGGCCAGACTGGACAGCCCTTCACTTGTGCTGAATGAATCAGCACTCAGCAGCAACAGGGTTAAACACCGGGTTGTACTGTCTCCCCACTGAGGACACTCCCCCTCGTCGCTGGCTGCAGAGGAAATTTTAATCAGCACCGTGATAAGAGCCCTTCAGTCTTGCTGGGAGTTATCAGCTCCTTTGTTTGTAAATGTAACTGCTCAATACCAATACACTTGGCTCTGGGTTCTGGCACTTCCCTGCTCCACAGCCCTTTGGCTCAGGCTGCTCCCTCCCTCCAGCCACCCGCTTAATCAGGGTGTTAAAACAGGCCAGGTTGTGCTGAAAACAAGGATCAACCCTGACCTGTTTCCTTTTTACCCCTGCTGTCACTGGGAGAGAGAGCTCTGAATTTGAGGGGGTTTTAAGCTTCAAGGAGTAGCTGATGAATATCAGAGCCTGGTAATTTAGCCCTCTGCAGAGTACAGACAATATATTCATAATCATTCTATATGGAGATGAGCTAGTAATGCAATCAGGCTTATAAATCAAACCCAGAAGACATGTTAGTGCTGTTTGCCTGAGCTTCTTGAGCGATCTATCCACAGGAAAATGTCTGTCTGACTCTTAGATGGGGCCAATTAACTTATAAAGATGCTCTCTCCTCTCACAGCGGCTCATTTGTTTACTTGGGCTCTGCCAGCTGGTGCTATTTCCATTCTGAGAGAGGGGGCCAGGTCGGCAAGAGATTTGTTGGAAGCCTGGGCTGCAGAGGTAGGGAAACCAAGCTCAGGAGAGGCAGCGCCTTCATCAGCAGCACAGCAAGGAGATTGGGTTTTAATAAACAGCTTCCCTGTGTGAGCTGTCCCCAGGCTCCAGAGCATGTCCTTTCACACCATAAACGTGGCTGCCTTCTTTTGTCCCTGTTTTATTGAGCGCGGAGGGATAGCTGGAGCTCTGGGTCAGGCTCGGTCATGCCCAGAGTGAAGCCATGTGGACACAGGAGCACATCCCACACTCCGGCAGCTTGGGAAGCAGCACCAGTGCCTGGTGGGGCTCTGAGGGTGATGCCAGCACCCAACAAAGCAGCTCTGCTCTTGCTTTGCTTCCTTCTGGCTTGGCCACATCCTGCCCCACGCCATGCAGGGATGTCCATGTGCTGGGAGCAGGATGGGATCTGCTCTGACCGAGCAGGATTTAAGGAGATGCAGGGATGCACTGGCAGCCAGGCAGATCTGGGAGCAAAGGGACACGGCTGGAGCAGGGCCAGCGCCGAGCTGAGGTCGGTGCTGACACCAGAGGGTGGTGTGGTCTCACACTGGAAAGTCACCGCTGGAGACACATCCCTGCTCTGGCACGTTTGTAAGGAGACGACTTGGAGACAAGCTCACATTTATTTTTTCATAGAGATTTTTAATGTTTATTTTTAAACAGACTTGGTTTAAATTTTTGTTTTCTACAATAATTCGATGTAAAAATCCCAGTACAATATACAACAGTTTGAACATTTGGAATAAGAAATCCAGCTTGGGGAGACACGTAAGTTCAGCTAGTTCCTAACACAGGTAGCAAATTCCCTCCACCCTCCCCCAGATTTACCAGCCAGGAAGGCATTTGGGCAGGAATGCTTTACAAATGTCACCCCCACCCTACAGACACTGTCCCTGTCCCTGCAGTGGCACACATGGAGGGGACACATCCCTGTCCCCTCCATGGTATGACTGGGAACCTCCAACATGGCAAGGCAGAGTTTTCGTTGAAGCAAGGCTGGCTGGCCCTTGTGCGTGAGTGATGGGGGATGCTCTGAAAGACCTGCATGCAGGTCCTGCAGGGTTTGGAGCTCCCTTGGGATGGAGAAGAGACCTGGCCTCCCCTTGGCAGCAGTGCCAGCAGCCTTGAGCCCTACTGCAGCCATAAGGCTGTTGGAAAGGGATGGCTGTGGTCCTGCAGGGCCCAACCTGAAGGGAGGAAAACAAGGATGATGAAAGATCCTGGCTCTCGGGTCTGAGGGGACATCTCAGGGATCATTCACTGGCCCGGGAGTTCTTTGGGATGGCCCATGGTACTCAAGCAGCCTGGGAATAGTTCTGCTGGAACAGCCTGGAGTGGTCCTGCTCAAGTGACATGGAGTGGTCCTCCTTGGGCAACATGGGAAGGTTCTGCTCCAGCTACATTGGATGATCCAGCCCAAGCAGCCTGGAGAGGTCCTGCTTGAGCAGTTTGGGGTGCTGCTGATCAAGCAGGGTGGGATGGTCCTGCTCACTCAGCATGGGATGGTCCTGCTGGAGCAGCATTATGTTGGTCCTGCTCAGGCAGCATGGCCCTGCTTGAGCACAGTGGGATGGTCCTTGTGGAGCATGGGATGGTCCTGCTGGAGCAGTGTGTGGTGTGTCTGCTTGAGCACCATGGAGCAGCTGCAAGTGGCAGGGATAGTTCTTCCTGTCCTGCAGCATCCCAAGCAATGCATTCAAAGCCATTCCTGGCCTTTCTCGCCCCTCTTGGAAATCCTTCACTGCTTGAAGTGATCCAGGGGAATGTAGTCAAGCTCCATGTTACACATTAGTTATTGCTAATGTTAGATCAGGACATTGGTGGCTTTATCTGGCTGAATTAATAAAACCTTCCAAGGGCAGAGGTCAACCCCTTTTCCCCCATGACCAGTTCCAGCTGCACCAGCCCTAGGGAGAAGTGTTTTCTGATGTCAGGAAGGGCCCTTCCTGTGTGCATCGGGGTGGCTGAGCTAAAGTGGCTTTCCTGGGTCAGTAAGGGATGGGATATAAGGCAGGTGAAGTGGGAAAAGAAGCAGAAAATTGCAGCTGGAGTCAGATGTGCTGGGAGTAAAAGAGTGCAGGGAGGAATGGGAGAGGTCAGGCTGGGAGAAGATTGGAAGTCAGCACACAGGTAGGACATGAAGGAGAGAGGGAGGTAAGAGAGGATGGCTGGAGGTCAGGGAGGGGTGGAGAGAGAAATCTGTGAGGTTGGTGGGACACTTAGAGGAGGAATAGGAAGATGGGGAGAAGTGGAGGAGCATAAGAAGAAACAGGAAAACTGTGGGAGGCGAATAGGATGGTGAGATAGCCAGAGGTCAAGTGTGACAGGGACAGGCAAGAGGTGAAACTGCAGGAAAAAGTATGGGGAACAATGGGAAGTGAAGGGTCACAGGAAGGACTGAGGTGGAGGAAGAAGTATGAGATGGAGGGTGAGGGAGATGGAAGATGGTGGAAAGGACAATGACGATGAAAAGTGAGGTTGGGGAGGATGAGAAGACTGGGCAGATGGTAGGAAGTGGAGGGTGAGGAAGACCAGGCAAATAGTGGGTGGTGAGGGGCATGGGGAAGGATAGAGGACAGTGGGAAATGGAGGATGAAGAAAGTGGACAAAATGGAAGAGGAAAACAAGGAGAGATTAGATGGCAGGTGGTGGAGGAAGGGACAGAGAGGAGATGAAGAGGAGGGACGAGGAAACAGCAGGAGTGGACATGGATGACAGGAGGAACAGGGGGACACTGAGGGGACAGAAGAAGACAGACTGGAGGGCAGTGGAGGAGGATGAATGAGGAGATGGGAAATGGATAAGCACAAAGAGGGGATTGGAAATGTGGAGGTGGAGAAGAGAAATTTGGGTGACAATAGCAGTTGAAAGGATGGTGAAATGGTGGGAAGTGAGGGTGGATTTTGGGATGGGGAAGTGAAGGAGGTTGAGAGAGGAGGTAGGAAGAGAGAAGAGGATGAACAAAGATGTGGAGAAGATGAGGAATGGAGGAGATTGGGGTGAAGGTTGGAGATAATGGAGGATAAGCGATGTAGAGGACCGTGATGGTGGGAGCTGAAGAAGACGGTGAGATGTTGACATGAATATGAAGGCAAGGCAAGGATGGATGGGGTACAGTGAGGGTGAAGAAGGAAAAAACGTGAGAAGAAGGTGGTGAATGAAGATGAGGGACAGGATGTGGTGAATGAAGGAGCAGGTTAGAGGGATGGGATGAAAGTGTGGCTGGAAGACTGGAGGGTGGGAAGTGGAGGGCAGTGGAGGAGCACAGGAAGGAGTGACGGGAGGTGGTGGCTGACGGAGGAGAACAAGGAGGGATAGGATGCAGTGTAGGATGCAGGAGCACAAGAGGGTGGGAGGGAACATGATGGGTAACAGAGGAGCACAGCACAGCAGGGAGGGAGGGGACACAGCTGATGACAGCACACTGGAAGGAGTGTGGAAGGAGGGATGCAATGTGAAGGGAGTGGGGAAAACAGGGAGGGATTGGAGGTGATGAGTGACAGTGGAGCACAAGAAAGGATAGGACATGATGGAGGATTCAGGACAGGAAGGAGGGACAGGACATGGTGGCTGACAGAGGAGCACAGAAAGAAGGATGGGACCCGGTGGGTGTTGGAGGAGGGTGGCAGGGAAGGATGGGACACAGTAGACAACTGCAACGGATGGATCAACAACAGAGGAGCAGTGGGAGAAGGGTTGGGACATAAAAGAAAATACAACGGGGTACGGTGGGTGATGGAACATGGGAAGGAGAAATGGGATGGAGTAGCACAGGAAAGAGGAAAAAAGGCTACTGGGTTGGGTTAGGGTTGATGAAAGAGCACAATTAAGAGGGATGGAACACGGTGCATCAAAGAGCAGGGATGAAAGGGATGGGACATGAAGGATGATGGAAGAGCAAAAGAAGGAAGGTGGGTTTTGGTGGGTGATGGAGAACCTCGGGGTGGGAGAGTTTAATGGAGTAAACCTCAGGGGAGGCTGGGACCAGCAGGTGATCAGGGAATCACAGAACCATAAAGTTGGAAATGATCTCTGAGATCATCAAGTCCACCCGAGGGGCACAAGGGCAGGAAGCCATGGGCAGTGGAGGAATGGGGGTGTGGGGGTGTGTGCAGGCTGGGATGGGACAGGGCAGCCGTGAGAAACACCAGCATCACAAGGACAATGCAGAGCTGAGGGGAGCCTGGTGCGGGGTGACAGTGCTGGCAATGAGGACCCGTAGGAGGTGACAAAGGAGCCCTGGTGGAGTGGCACAGTTGGGGTCAGCACATGGGGATGGTGTCAGGGACAGACAGGTGGGTGAGGAGAGGATGGGACACCATGTGTGGGCTGGGCAGCAGACAGGACGGCAGGAACAGAGGGACAGGATCGTGTCACCCCACGCCTCCCTCTGCAGCAGCACTGCCCCAGACAGGACAGGCAGCACAGTCCCCCCACCACAGCATGGGAAGGCAGCACCAAGGGTGGGGGTGAGGGGTTACAAGGCCTTTATTCATCACACAACAAGCAGGCATGACACAGGGGTGCAGGATGGGGCAGGCAGAGGGCCTGTCATCAGGGCAGGAGGTGCCCTTCATGCGACCTTGGCATGGGCTGGTGAGAGGAAGCAGGAGGACAGGGCAGGGGCAAGCGTGGCTTTGCCCAGAACACCTCGGGTTTCACCCCAGGCTGGGCACTGGCATATGGACAGGGGCAGAATCCATGGAGGGGCTGGAGTAGAATCAGCCACCTCCACACCTTAAGCAATTTTTCCCACAAATTCCTTGCCGGCCTCATCTCAGCCCCCCTGGGAAATGCCCAGCACCGTTATTTACAGAGTAAGACAGAACTGACCAATATTACAAATAATTAAAAGGCAGTTGTAAAAATGAGAAACCACATTCCAGAAAAGTAGAGAGTCTTTTAAAAAAACCACAAACCAAACCAAAACCCCGATTATCCATGAAAATGCTAAAAACCATCCCAAAAAGATCTATGTACAGCAGGAGATTGCCCGTGGCAGTGCTGGACCCAACTCCTCCGTGGCAGGCAGGGACACAGCCCGGCCCCGGCTGCTGGTGAGGGTGGGCAGCACCTGCCCTGAGTGTCCCCCACCCGGGTGACAAGCGTCCCCCAGGGGCCGGCCAGGTGCCGCAGGAGCAAAAGGCCATCGGTGCTGGGCCTGCTGGGCCCTGGCTGATGCTGGTGTGTCCGGAGACACAGGCAGTGAGTGGCTGTTGTGGAGATGCTGACGGAGGCTGCGACGTGGCAGTGATGCTGCGGGCAGCGAGCGGCTGGACAGGAGAGGGCAGCAGCCTCGGCAGCACCAGCAGTTCATAAGAGAAACTGCGAGATGACAATGCGCAGAGGCCCTGGAAGCGGTGTACAGAGCTCCAGAGCAATGCACAGAGCCCTTGGAGTGTTGTACAGAGCTCCAGAGCAGTGCACAGAGCCCTTGGAACAGTGTACGGAGCCCTGGCGCACTGTGCAGAGCCCCAGAGCAATGCAGAGCCCTTGGAGCAGTGGATGGAGCCCCTGAAGCATGCAGAGCCCTGGGGGCAGCGTACAGAGCCCCCAGGACAAGGCACACAGCCCCAAAGCAACGTGTTGAGCCCTAGGCACCTGCAGGCAGCTCCATCTGGGTGAATCCCTGTCTGGCCCCTGGCAGGCAGCTCCAAAATAGGTCAGGCAGCTGCCTCAGAAGTCTCTGTTTTCTCCTGGAGCTGCACAGAAGCACCAAGGCTGCTCTGTGTGGGGCTGGATCACAGTCCCCCAGCCCCAGGAGCTCTGCAGTGCCCTGGGGGCTGTGGCTGCTGCCCCCTCCCTCCCTGGGTAAGGCTTTTTCTGGTGGTGATGGAGGGACGGGCGGCGCAGACCGCGGGCCACGCTGCAGCCTCCCAACCCACAATCTCTTAATCCAATTGGTGCCTCTCCAATGTAGCTCATTTCGGTTTTTTTAAAATGCACTTGGTTTTACATTGCAGGCTGTCCGGAGTTGGGCAGAGCCAGAAGAGGAGGAAAAAAAAAAAAAAAAAAGAGAAAGAAAAAAGAAAAAGAAAAAAAAGAGAAATATGTATATTCAGCACTTGGAGGAGAAACAACTACAAGTGACCCCAAGCAGGGAGGTGGGTGTGAGGCAGGGGCACCACGGCCCCTTGGGAGCAGGCGATGTGCACACACACACCGAGGCACAGGCCAACTCTCCCACGCTGTGCACCCAGCGATCCCAGCTCTGCAGCTGGAGGAGCCTAGGGACCACCCGGTCCCTTCCCAGCAGCGAAGGGCCTCAGCAGCACCCGCCGAGCAGCAGGGTGGCCGGGGAGGGCCCCGCAGGCAGCCCAGCCTGGGTGACCACAGGGATCCTCCCGCCTCCTTCCTGCCGGGGAAGCACAGGCGGCCCGCGGCTGATGCAACCGCGCCGCAATCGGCCCGCGGGATGATGCTGGCAGGATGCACCCGAGCCCCGGCAGGGCGGGCAGCGCCGGCAGCAGCCGGAGCCGGCACCCTCCATCCGCGGCATCACCCTCGGCCAGTGCCTCCCTACAGCCGCCCTGCTGCGCCTCAGCCCAGCCCTCCCCGTCACACCAGCAGCCTCCCCCGGCTGCTCTCCCTTGCTCAGCGCCCGCCAGCCCTCGGCACAGCAGGGTCTCAGCTGACATTCCCGGCGCGGTGGCACCGGCCAGGACCCCCCGGTGCCGGCAGCGGGGCTCTGCGCGGGCAGGAGGTGATGCAGCCACCCTGGCGGGGGGTCCCCCACATCCCGGGGCCACCGGCAGCCTCCGGCTCTACATCTGCTTCGTAAGCGTCCCCGGGGCCGAGGGGACGTTTAGGAGACAGATGAGCCCGCGCCACCTCCGAGAGGGGCCCCCGCGGGCTCAGCGCGGGCGCTCGTCCGGCAGGACAGTGGATGGCAGGCACGCTGCGTCCCCCGGCCCCCCGTCCTCACTCACTCGAGGCCCCCGGCTTCTCCTCCGCCCTGGGGGTGTCCGCGGGGTGCAGTTTGCACTTGGAGGGGGAGTGGCGGACCGCGGAGCGGGAAGGCCGGGCAAAGCACGAGGTGAGGGACTGGGAGCTGCAGTCGCACGCCGTGTCCTGCAAAGATAGACAGGGCACAGCGGGGTTAGAGGGGTCAGGCACCGTGTCCGCCGCCACGGCGGGACACCCCGGGGGGCTCCGTGCCTCGTTACCTCGCTGGCTATGGCCGAGATGAGGTCGGGGTCCCGCAGGGCTGCGTCCTTACTGCCCTGGCCAGGGGACGAGGGCTTGGGGTCCTCGCAGCTGCCCTGCTTGAGGACCTTCTTGTTCAAGACGCGGGAGATGTTTTCGGCTGGGTGGTGGGTGGCGGGGCTGGGGTGCTCAGCTCTCTTGCTCTCCTCCCCAGTGGCCTCCTTCTTCTCCTGGGGGGCAGTGGGGCTCTGCGCCCGCCCGCAGACGTTCCTGAAGAACTCCTGCACGAGGCCGTACTTGGGTGCTTCGGGCTTGGCCCGGCTGCTCTCAGGGCAGCCCGGCTTCCAGATGGACTCGGTGCTGCCCGCGTGTTCCACCACGCTGAACAGGCTGGACAGGCCATCGTTGATGTTGCTGAGGACCGGGCTGTCGCGGGTGGTGGTGGAGCGGGCCCAGGCTGAGCCGTTCTGCTTGCTCTGGTGCAAGTTCCACAGGCTCCTGTCCTTGGAGGCATCCAGCTTGGAGGAAGACCTCCTCTGGAGCTTTGGAGAGCCGTATTTTGGGGAGCAGCACGGCCGCTCGATCCTGGAGTGGACCTTATCCAGGGAGGAGGAGATCTGCTTGCTGCGCACGGACATGAGGGAGGAGCTGCGCGGGGACCAGCTCTTGCCGTGCATGCCGGCGCTGCGGGGCAGGTCGGTCTGGAGGCCCACGCTCACCGTCTGGATGGTCTGTGTGCCCACATGGGCCAGCCCCACTGTCTGGCTGGAGGTGCTTTTCACCTTCCTCTCGAGCGAGCTGGAGCGGATGGCCTGGCGCACGCAGTTGGTGATCTCCTTCATGTCGTCGCTCATGTTGCCGGAGATCTCCAGGTCGTGCAGCGAGGGGGGAAACCTCGGCACCGGCGGCACCGTGCTCTCCCCGGCCCCGCCATCCAGCAGCTCCTGCTGCTGCTTGGAGAAGTTGCACAGCCACTGGCTGTAGGTTCCCTCGGTGCTGGCCGACTCCGCCGGCTCCTTCGGCTTGGCCATGGTGAACAGGAATCCGGGCTCGATCATGATCTTGCCCTCCTTGTTGTGCACCAGAGGCGCCTCCAGCCGCCGCACCACGGGCGGGCTGTAGTAGATGCGGATCCCTGTCTTGTCTGGCGCCGTGTAGCTCCTCTGGATTTGTTTCTGAGCTGGGTCATGCCTGGAGAGGCTGCTTGCCCGTGAGTAGTCCCAGGAGGAGATGCCCAGCTTCTCCTTGGCCAGGCTGTCAGGGGCAGGTTGTTCAATATTCACATATGTACAGTTTGAGGGAGGAAGGCTGGCGCTGTCCCGGATCCCGTTGGGCAGCAACTGGGTGGTTGAAGATGCCTTTTTGCCCCGGGCATGGTCACCCAGCCCTGGCACGGTCTTTCCAGGGAGGTAGGGAGAACAGTCGAGCAAGCTTTCAAACTCTGACATGGAGGAAACAGACTTGGTCCTGCAGCAGGAGAGAGGATGAGGATCAAAATGGGGCAGGGCAGGGGGTTGGGGGACAGATGAGGCACTCTGCGCCCACCCCAGTGGGACCTTCCTGGGCACCCAGTCCTGCTCCTCACAGGGAGCCCTTTGCTTCCAGGACTACCCTGGAACATGGTTCCATCTTGCCATGACTCTCAGAAGTGTCAAGCCCAGAGGCCCCCTCTGTGTTCCAGGGACTACGGAGGCACCAGCACACTCACCTTTTGAGGTTGGTTCCCTTGGCTTCTGCTTCAGAGATTGTCTCCTTGTCTGTGATTTTCTCATTGAGAGCCTAGGAGGGCACAGGAGAAAGCTCCGGGGTCAGCAAGCACAGGACCAGAGCACAGAGATGGGCTGGAGCTCAGGGGCTGCATCCCGCTCCCCTCTGGCACCACCAGCTTCCCCACACACTGAGGCACAGCAGTCTCAGGACTGCACGGGGCTGGCTGCAATCACAACTATTTTAAATCAGCTTTTTATAGCCCCACAGAAGCTCCTGGGGTTCAGTCATGCCCGTCACACTCTCATTCTCCTGGTGCTCTCCCTTGCAGCCTCATTTGCTGTTTAAGGGGGTCTTAATTGGGGTTCACATATTGTCTCATCTAACCCTTAGCACAGACCTGAGCCCTAAGAGCATCCTGAGACCACTCCACCCTCTCTTACCCACCTCCTTCCAGTTGCTGCCGTGCTTCTCCATTTCAGAGTGCTTCAATGCCCATGGACTGGATCCTTTCTGCAACTGGAGAATGTACTGGTCACTCAACAGGTGCAACATGAGCCTCTCTGGGCAAGCAAAAGCATGAAACCTTCTTGGGGCAAGCAGCAGAGGCTGGAGGACACGTGCGGAATGGGGGACACCATACCTGGTTAAGTTTGTTCTGCAGATCCTTCGCTTGCTGCTCTGCCTGCTGCTGCTCCTCCTTGAAGCGAGCCAGCAGCTCCACCTTCTCCTGGTTCCAGTTCTTCTCGCTGATCTGCAGCTGCTTGGTGAGGTCCATGACAGCACTGTAGGACTCGGCCAGGAGGTGCTGGTGCTCCTCACGCTCCCTCTTCAGTGCCACCTTCCAGTCTGGCAGTGCACGCTCCGCGATCCCTTTGCCTGCCTTTGATTCCAGCTGTGGGGACACGGTGGTGGCTGTGAGGGACCACAGCTCCAGCGTGGTGCTGGACACCTCCAGCAAACAGGCAGGGCTGCAGGCATTCCACTGGCCAGTGCCAATCCCATGCTGCCAGGCTGGGCAATAAGCATGTCCCCAAGGACGTGACACACACAACATGGCTTGCCCATGGCACAGCCAAGTCATGGCCAGCCCTGGCTTGCAGCCACATCATGCCAGCCGGCCCAGCAGATGGTCACCCAGCAGGACACAGGCTGAATGTCCTGCCTGCCTGGCTTTGCTCCTTGTTCTCCATGTCTCCTTGCAGGACATGGCTCCTGGAGAGGGGCAGCATCACCTGCAGTGCTGCCAGAGCGGCCGCCAAGGATGCACCACCACTGGGGTGCTGCCCCACAACTGCTCTGCTCACTTTTGAGGAGGCAATATGGGAACTGGGGACTCGTGCTGTGCCGGGAGAAATCCTGCCTGGAAAGTACTGGTGCCTGTGCTGGGGAGTAGAGCTGATGTACAGCCATGGGCTGCTGCCAACACAGCGTGAGTGGAAACCTCTCAGCACTGGGAGGACAGGGCTGAGGGACTGATGGGACTCATCTTAGAGGCAGGAGCTTCCCCGACTGCCCAGGCTGCCCTCCCTCCACCTCCTGCCTTCCCTGCAGCCCTGCATGCCTTTTGCAGCACCCACAGGGATCCTGTGCTGTGACCCGGGGTGGGGGAGAGCTGGGCTCTGATGCTGCTCTCAGCTGCCTGGCCTCAGGAGGGATGCTGAGCCCCTGTCCCATCCCACCCTCCCCACAGAGGAATAAAGAGCATCCTCTGCTGCTCCACAGTCAGATTTCCATGCCAGCCCCGTTGCCATGGAAACTCTCCTGCCTGAGTGGCTGCTAATTAAGATTCCCACAGTGCCACCCTGCTCCCAGCCCAGCGCTTGGCACAGGGCACAGGCAGGCCCCCAGGCCCCCAGCAGGCATGGGGAAGCTCTGCCAGCCCACGGGGTGCCTGGGGCTCCCACCTGGGCGATGTGGCACTTGAGCTCAGCACGCTCCATCTCCCAGGCAGCCTTGGCCTTGGTGAACTGCTGCTGCAGCTCGCTGGCACCGCGCCGCTCCTCCCGCAGCTCCGTGCACAGCTCCTTCAGGGTCACCTTCATGTCTGCCAGAGTCTTGATGCACTCGTTGGGCTGCAGGAGAACAGGGGTGAGCACAGGCAGCAGGAGGGGACCCCAGCAGGGTGGGACTCTGTGGGAGCTGCCCTCTCTGCATCCCAGCCCTGCAGGCTGCTGCCAAGGTGAGGGACAGGGGAAGCCATCAGGGCAGCGGATCATCCTTAGGGGTGATATGCTGGGGAGGAGCATCCCCACCCAGCCATGCACCCCCAGAGGAGCCACCACCCCATGCCACACAGTCACAGCAGGGGCTGATCCTACCCTGATCTACCCCCTGGGCTGGTGGGGACCCTGCTCACCGTGTTGGGGGTCCAGGTGTCCCCGGCACACATCTTGTTGTCTGCCTGTTGCTGCGGGGCTAGCTCCTCCTCTTCCAGCAGCAGGTACAGCTCCTTCATGCTGTTCACCTGTGAGTGATACCATGGCTGGGGTGATCTGGGGACCCACAGCCCCTGGCCAGGGATGGGGGACACCCAAACAGCCCCGGGCAGGGCAAACGGGCATGAGGGACACACCCAACAGTGTGGTCTCCCCTCCATGGCAGCCCACTGTACCTCCAAAAAGTCCTCGCCCTCACTGTGCACCACCTTGCCCTGGCGCCAGCGCTTGAGGAACCACTTGAGCTTCATGAAGAGCAGGAGGAAGCTCTGCCTGAACTGCTGTGACTCTTGCACCAGCAGGTTCTTTTCCTGGCTCCAGAACTTCTGCTCCAGCCGCCTCTGCAGGTTCAGGCTCTGCAGCTCAAACTCCCGTCGCAGCAGAGCTTTCTGGTGGTCCTCCTTCAGCTGTGGAGAGACGAGTGGCTCCAGGACAGGCATTGGTGGCAGCCTGTGATGCCTCCCCACCAGGGTCTGGGCTGAGCCTGGTGCCAGCCCCACATCCCCATCTGGGAGCATGCTGGGGACAGCAGGGCCATTGAGGCAGTCCCATGGGAGAAGCCCTGCATGGCTCCATGCCCATGTGCAAGGAAGAGTGTGCTCAGCCTTGGAAGTGGGACATGCTGTGTGTGCTCCCAGGTGACACCCAGGTCCCCACGTGGGTCATAGGGCAGGGGCTGGAGGTGGCACCGCCATGGGTTGAGGACAGCTGTCTCCCAGGGGCAGAGGCTGTTACTTACTCACCTGGCAGATCTTCTGTGAGAAGTTGTCCACCTCGTCCTTCCTCAGCTGCCTCTCCTGTGAGAGCTGCTCCTGCAGCCCCCGCAGGCTCTCGTTGGCCTCTGACAGCACCAGCTGCAGCTCCTTCATCTGTAACAGCCCGGGAAGGGGATGGGAAAGGTGGGCTGCACTTCCCTGCGTCCCTCCCTGACCAGGCTCTGCAGCTTCCCTTGTCCCCCCAGCTCTTGAAAGGGTCAACCACGCCCCACAGCCCTGTCCCCAACCCCGCTGGCCAAGGGGACGTGGCTCCCAGCCTGTGTCATACCTCGGTGGCGTAGGAGTCGTTCTCCTCAGCCCGGCAGGTTTTGTAGCTCCGGGGATGGGCGGGGTCCGTGTCCTTGGTGTGGGGGATGCGGAAAGGGTCGGCGTCCCTAAAATCAGGCTGCTGCATGCGTGGGCAAGTTAATGAGAACAAACCAAAAGAGCGGGAAGAAAAAAAAGCCAGAAAACAAAACAATGGGTCTCCGAAACAGTAAAGGACTACAAGACAACAAAAAGGATGAGGAGGAGAAGGAGCTTCATCACCATGGCGGGAGACAATGTGGAAACCAAAAGGAAACACAGGATGAGGAGACACGTGGCCTGGATTGTTTGGGGAAAGGGGAAAAAAGAGAGAAAGAGGGAAAAAATGTGCAAACACCAGTTACGGTGCCATGCAGTGACTGGGGGAGACTGGGACCTCGGGCTGGGGGGACCACATGCAGAACAATAGGACTCTGAACAAGGGAGTGTGCTCCAGAAAGGGGCTTGTGCCTGCAGCCCCAACCACCACTGGCATCCCTGGACCTGGGCACGAGCTAGGACCCCTGAGAACAGCGGGACAACAGGGCATGAGCTGCTCTGCACTGCTCCAAAGGATTCTCCCTTGGATGCTGATATGCCCTGAAGCCTTTGCTCTCCAAACTACCCTGCCTGGGTACCTCTGGGGATGGAGGATTCCTGCAAGCGGGGTCCCTGCAATTTGGGCTGCTTTCGGGGGCTGCAGGCTGCTCTCCTCCCACCCAGCTCATCCCCAACAAGCAAAGAGCTTCTGAAACACAATGTTGGGCTAAGCCACGGAGAGCAGCCAAAACATCAGCTCCTGCTAAGGTGGGATTGCACCTGAGAGCCCTTGGCCATGGGCAGGGCAGCCTGTGCCAGGACGCCCACTGCCTCCTGCCCTGGGCACACTCTGTTGGAGCAGAGTCCTACCTTGTCCCCAGTGCCACTGGCATGCTGTGAGGTGTTAGTTTGGATTTCGCTCTGGAGAGGCAGGAGGGAGGTTACATAGGGGATCGGGGTTTGCTCCGTTAAAGCAGGAGGAAACGTGGTGGCAAATAAAGCGGCAGCTGCTGAGAGGGATGTGGGAAGAAGCCGTACCTGGAAGTCGGAGGCATGCTCCTTCTGCAGCCCCTCTTTGGTGACGTCGTGGCCGCTGGGGCTGGAGAAGGGGAACGAGTCCGTGTGCTCCTTGAAGCCGCTGGTGAGGTGGTCCACCTTCCTCACGAAGCAGCCCAGGTCCTGCTGGAGCACGCCCAGCCGCATCAGCAGCACGTTCATCAGCTTGGCATCGCTGGGGCCGTCACCAGTGCTGCCCACCGCCTCGCCCAGCAGCACCCCTGCACACTCGTTGTCCAGGCAGGCCTTCAGCCCCGAGGTGAACCCATTGGCATCCGAAATCAAGACATCGATCGCTTTACTGACCAGCGTTGCCTGGTCCCGGATACCCAGCAAGGTCTCCAGGTCCTTGGGCTTGAGCAGTTTGGTGGGGCCATCGGGCACCTTCCCGCTGCCCAGCCCCCTGTCCTGCCCGTCGGCCTCGCCGCCGCCCACGCCGTCCCTCCAGCCGGCGGTGGGGACACACTGTGCCGAGTCGCCGGCCTCGGCGTCGGTCTCCAGCATGGGCCGGGTGGTCTGGCAGGAGGCCAGGTCGCAGCGCTGCAGGTTGGAGAGCAGCACCCTGTTCTCGTACTGCAGCTTCTTCACCTTGCCGCTGAGCTCGCTGATCTGCACCTTGGCCGTGGCCAGCTCCTCCTGCGAGGGCTCGCTGACCACCGAGCAGCTGTCCTCCGACAGCGTCACGTCCAGCTCATGGTCCGACTTGTACTTGGTCAGCTCGTTGAGGAGCAGCTTGTTCTGGTCCTCCAGCTCCAGCAGCGAGCGCCTCAGCAGCTCGGCCTCCTCCTCCACGAACTGCAGGTGCCGGCGCAGCTCGGCCACCGTGTCCCCCGCGTCCCCGCAGCTCGAGACGCCCGCCAGGAACCGCGTGTCCTGCCCCGGCAGCTCCCTGTCCCCCTGGCCCTTCATGTCGTCCATCTCTGCCCGCAGCCCGCGGTTCTCCACCTCCAGCTCCACTATCCTCCGGCTGAGGATGTTGGCTTCCTCCTCCACCAGCTTGAGGTGGACCTTCAGCTCGGCCTCCCGGGAATGGGGAGAGTCAGCCAGCTCCTCCACGGACAGGGAACTGTCGAGGTCCCCGTACAGGGACCTGTACTTCAGCAGCTCCTCCTTCATGCCGTCGTTCTCCTTGGCCAGCTTGGTCAGCTTCTTGCACATCAGGGCTGACTCCTCCTTGGCAAAATGCAGCTGGCACTTCAGGTCTGCGCTGTCCTCCTGGAGAACGAGGGGATGGGTATCAGAAAGATGCTCCCAGGAGCCACGGTGATTCCCAGACAGCCCTGGGGACATGCCACCCTCCCATGCCAGTCATCCCAGGGAAGCTGCTGGCTCTGCTCCTGGAGGGGGAAAAGCTTTGAGATCCATCCTGGAGACTTTCAGGGTGAGCCTGGAGACAGGACAGGATGCCCTGGATGAGGAGACCTGTGGGTCTTGCCCAAGAAGGACACTGAACCACCACCAGGGATGTGTGGACCAAGTCCAACCTCATCCACAATGGGGCAGAGGGGAAGAGAAAGCTCTCAACATTCCACAGGGCCACTAAGGTTTCCTCCCCAGACCTGGCACTGCTGCCACTGCAATGCCCTCATCAGGCTCTGCTCCTCTCGCTCAGCCCCCCACTCTCATCACAGAGCAGAGAAGCAGCTGAAAACCTCTCGAAGTCCCAACCCCCAGCTTGCTGCCACCACCATGCCAGAGCACTGAAAACCCAGCAAAGCCTCAGCATCAGCTCAGTAGTCCCTTCCCAAGCTCCTCTGCTTCTCAGGACCGTTTCTCCATGTGTTCCTTTTTTATTTAGCAGTTAGGATCTTGGCTGTTTGCCCAGACAGACCGTTTCTCTGCTCTGGGAGCTTTTTGGATGGAGGACCAGGATTTCCTGACGTCCAGCTCGCAGCTTCCCGTGCCCTGGGGTCACTTGAGTGCTCTGAGCTCTGGCATGGTCAGCGCCAGGAAGGGACCTGCCGGGCTGTGACCCTCACCTCACTGCACCCACTGGAGCTGGGCACTGCTGGAGGGGGCCAGGCCCTTTGGCTGGGTGGCTGCTGGCCCTGGCAGCCCTCTTCCTGGCTGAACTCATCCCCTTTCCCCTCTCCTTGCCTGGAAAAAACAAACTGTCCCCTTCTTTGGGTGCCCTGGACCCCCAGACCCCCCAGCCATGCCCATGCTCACCCCAAACCCTGCAGCAGTATTTACTCTGCAGACTTCCTGGACTGCTCATAGCAAGGCCAGGGGTGATGGAAAGGGCGTTCCCATGAATTTGGGGTGCCATTTAATTCCCTAAATGTCCTGCTGTGACCACAGGAACCACCCTGCTGCACTTTCATGTTTGTGCACTGGGACACGACCTCACTAAGGCGCATTAAAGCTGTGCCCCCCTAATTAGGTGAGGAGATTAGGGGCGGGCCAGTGCGGGCAGGGCAGACATGACCTCAGTTCCTGTTTTTCCAGGGGAAAAAAAAAAACAAAACCAGCAACCCAGTGTGTCCCTCTAGGCCTTGGCATCAGCAAAGAGACACACACACGTCCCCAAGCCCACCTGGAGTGCTCCTGGGGCCTGGGCAGACCTCAGTGTTGAGTCTGTCCCCCCCAGCTCCACTTCTGGGGAGTGCTGATGCTCACCCTGCAGGGCCAAGCAGGAAAGGGGCCCAGGAAGCCACTGATGAGTCACAGGATCTGTGCCCGCAGGGCCACCAGCCACGGCTGCGTGGGGACAGGGAGCCGAGGGGGGGCACATCCAGGGGCATCTGCACCCAGGGAAGCCCAGAGTTCCTGGAGAATTGGTCCCACCACACAGCTGGGGCCACCCTGCAAGCCCAAGCTGAAGGGTCTTGGCTCCATGGGGGTGTGGGAAGCAGAGGGGGTCGGGGTTGTTTCCTGCCCCAGGAGGAGGCAGATGAGGAGCTTCGGCCTCAGGAAGGGGGTGATGGAGGAGCCCCCTCAACTCAGGGCAGAGCTGGCTGTAAGTGCTCTCTGGGGAAATGAGGGGAAGGATGCTGGGACCATCAGCTGGCCAGAAGGGGCTCTCAAGAATGGAATTAAAGGGAGGTGATAAATAAACACTGAAGGAGAAGGTCTTTGAGGGCCTGGGGGTCTCTGTCCTGTGTCTGCACAGAAAGGTCTGTGCCAAGAAGGACACAGGTCACCCAAACCCTGCTGCTCAGGGCTCCTGCCATGAGACACTCAGCAGCATGTCAAGAGTGTCTTTACTACATGGTCTGCCTCCGTGTCCCAGCTTTGGGGGAGCAGATCCGTTCCCAAAAATAAACCCTTCAAGTCTTTTGCCTTTGAAAGAGGATTTTTCCTCTTGCCTTTCTATCCTTGCAAGAGCAGCTCTGCCTCTCCGAGCCCTGGTAACAGCATTAGCGAGTCACAGCAGCTCAGCTCAACAGCAAGTGACAGCTGAAATCCTGCTGCCACCGGCAAATCCCCTGTCCCTGTGCTGCCCCAGCAGCCTGGGAGGGGCAGGAGTGGTGTGGCCTCCAGCCACCCCCACAGGGACCCTCTGCTCCCCCAGACCCCGTGAAGCTCCCACACCACCCTCAAGCACAGCTGCTGGCACTGCCAGGAGGGACACGGGCTGCAAGAGCCACAAGAGCAGAAGCAGCTTTGCAATGTAAAAGCCAAACTCCTTCAGCTCCTTACACAGGGAAAGGGTTAAAGCCATCGCCGGCCACTGCTGCTCCATTGATAAATGAGACAAGGGAGCGGCTGAGGACAAAGAGGATGGCCCAGCACATCAATCCCTCCCTTATGCAGGGGCTCTGAGAGGCAGGAAAGCTCTGCAAAGCCCTGCAAGGAGGGGATGGCGCTGCCATGCCCGGATTTACTGCTGGTCCGGGCTCAGTCTCCAGCTGGCACCGTGACCCGGGGTGTTGGTGGGTCACTGTGGTGTGCCCTGGGTGCTCAGGTGCTGATACCTGTACTGACGGCTTCTTCTCAGTCTTGCCCATGGAGCGAGACCCCCGCTTCTTCAGGGAGTTCTGCAGGAGGAAGAGAGAGTTATGACCCACAGCGATGGCACTGCACCCCTGCAGTGACAGACAGACAGATTGAGTGTGGATGGACATTGGTGCTGATGCTCGTGGACCCAGCCACGGCGGGCTGGAGGAGGCCCTTTGCTCTGAGGGAACTGGACTGGCAAGTATCACATCGTGAGGTTTGGCCAGAAATTCCCCCTGCAGGCAAACGAGCAGTGAAAAAGCAGGAGTGAGCAGGAAATGAGCCATGGAGAGTGGAGAGGCTGAGTCACTGTCCCTGTCAGGGCTGGATGGAGCAGGGAATGCAAACCCCAGGCCAAGGGACAGCTCTCAGGACATTCCAGTGTGGGAGCAGCAGATGATGACATTCCCCATCGCCTTCTCCCCAAGCAAGGGGACATGTCCTGGTGCCTCAGCAGCACAATGCTGACTCTGCTGTCAAGGTCACAAGGGGACACAAGGGACAATGTCCAGACTCGTGAGGACAGCTGGGAGGTGGGAAAGGCAGGCAGAGCAATAAGGCAGATCCAAAAGCATGGTAAAAATGCAGGTGCCCAGAGCAGAGCCAGTTATCTGGGGAAGGGAGCTGGGGCAAGACCCTCAAGAACATCCACACAGCCTCCCGTGAGCCCTGGCTGATCCATGCAGCTGCCCTGGACCTATTTCCAAGCTGGTGCTGAGGCCCAGCAGCCAAAGAAAGCAGCTGTGAAATGTAAGCTGCTGCCTGTGCCAAGGTGACAGGCTCCAGGCTTTCCTATTAAGGCCACAACCATCCCTGGAGCTGCTGGAGCTGCAGAGCCTCTCCCAGGGGCTGGTTGTGCCACATCACATCCCTCACCCCCACCGTGCTGGGGACTGTGGCTGGCAAAGGGCAGCTCCAGCCCCAAAGAGCCCCAGGCACAGCACCCTGGGGCACACGTGGCTGTCACTGCCCCACCCTGGGAGCAGCCTTGGGGTGGTGGCTGCCTGAGGGTCCCATCACAGCCAAGCTTGGTGTGGCAGGCTTGGAATGGAGTACCCAGGCTGATCGCAGTTTTTCCTATCCCTTTAGGAGACAGAGGAGGGGAAAAATGCCTGTGCCTTCGGGATGATCCCCAGACAATTATCCAATTATGGGAGAAACCTCTTGGAAGGGAGGAATAATCAGCCCTGAGGGGTGAGCGCAGCCCTGCACAGTCACTGGCTCTGGCTGCTAACAAGCTCTGCCAGGCTCCGTGCCCTGCAGCAGCAGGGAGGGAGGAGGGCTTTTAGCTCACTTTGTCTAATGTTTGCCTAATTAGCACTCTGCAATCAGCGAGTAACCCCAACACCCTTGCTAGCCTGGGGATGTGCCATCCTGAGCCCGGGGACCATCTCTGAGCCCCTGCCGAGCAGCAGTGTCCCCAGGGCTCAGGCAGCTGCAGCCAGGGGCTGTATCCCACCCCTCACTCCTCAGCCAGAGCAAGGCAGCTCTGAGCTCCCCACGCTGACCACACAACCATTTTCCCTGCCTGTTTTCCGAGCGGGAGAGCTCCAGCCCAGCTCCCGCTGCTGCGATTTGTTATTCAGCCCGCGCTGCCGGCTGCAGGGAAACCCGTTTCACGGCTGTTAGCGGGGGCTGCGCTGCACAGCCCGGGGACAAGACACCCGTGTGGGGGACGCTGCTCCGTGTCACCTGAGAGGGGCTGGGTACAGCTGGATCCTGCAGCTTCCCAGCAGCTGGGCTCAGCCCTCGGCAGGGATGGCCCCAGAGATCCCAAGCCTGTGCAGGAAGCACGGCGGGGGAAGTGAGAGCCTTCTCCTGGTCGTGTCTCCTCCCCCACACTGCCCTGATGGCTCAGCCAGAGATGCATCCCGAGGCTCCCCCGGGACCAAAGGCATCCCGGGCAGTAGGGAAGTGGGTTACAAGGGCTGCAAAGGATCTCAAGTCCATGCTGTCACCAGGATGCCTTTCCTGTCACCGAGGCTGACACAGATCCCGGCCAGAAGCTGGTCCCAAACACAGCATGACATGGAGTGCCCTGACTTGGGCATATGGGTACATTTGTGGCTGCCCAGGACACAGAGGGGATTGTGCACCCACCCAGCTCCACAGCACCACTGGGACAACACTGGGACACTGCTGGGACATCTCAGCCCAGTTTGAAGGATATGGTCAGGATACAGCCAGCACCAGGCACTCTGCCAGGGACAGGGACCCTACACATCGTGTGGAGCTTTGCCCAGATGGAACTGGGCATGGCCCAGGGGGCTGGGCTGAGCAAGTGGCCAGGGACATATAAAGTGTCCCCAGTGCAGTGGGGAAGTCCTGTAGCCCCCCCTGGATGGGGCAGAGGCAGCCCTTGCTCACAGACTGGGATGAAGCCTGCCGAGGGCAGGAGCTGCTCGGGTTTCACAAGCATCTGTAGCACGGGTTGTGTTTCGGTGACTCAGGCAGGGTTGGGGGATCCCATGATGCAGGGCCAGGACACCTGCTATGAGTGGAGCCTTGGGGACACCTCCCAGCCCCCCTCCCGTGTCCCACTCACCTCTCGGAGCTTGTCCATCTCGTTCTGCACCACCTGCTTGGCCAGCTCGGTCTCGATGAGCCGCTGGCGCAGGTCCTCATTCTCCTCCTCCAGCCTGATCCTCTTCTTCTCCACCACCTCCAGCTCGTTGTGGAGCCGCACAGAGACGTCCTTGGCCACCTGGGGACACAACAGGGCTCTCATCAGACTGGGCACAATGTGCACGAGGCTTAGACTACAGCTCCTGGGCACCCACAGTCCTCATGCAGAGACCAGCAGGTGGTTACTGAGACCCTTTGGAGGAGACTCTATGGGGGGTGACCCCCTGGCCCTTGGGTCTGTCCCCTCAGTCATGTGACTGCTCTTGTTCCTTCACCAGCTGCAAGGCTGCCCAGCATCCCCATCCTCTGGCCAAATCCTGCCTTCCCCAGCCCTAGCATGATGCTGGGAGATAATCATCACCTTTTTTCCATACCACAAAGCTGGCAAAGCCCCCAGAAGGCTGGAAGAGCTGGTAGGCAGCAGCAGAGCAGGCAGCCTGTCGCTGCAAGCAGCAGCTGTGCCAGTCAGGAGAAAGGCGAGCTGCTGCATCACATTACAGAAAAACCAGCAGCTGCCCTAGGGTGAAGAGTGCCTACATCCATCCCAGAGCTCCCCCTCTCCAGATCCCTGCAGGGGTGCAGTCCTCAGCATAAAAGGAACTTAATAATACAAAACATTCACTCCTGCATTTGCAGGACAGCAAAAATTGTCCCAAATGCCACTGGTCTCCTGCACAGCCTGGGATATCAGCACTGTGGAGGCAGCAGCAAGCCCTGCTGCAGGGCTGGGGGATCTCAGGCCATGGGGTCGGGCTCCTGTTCCCCCGAGGATGGGCTGTGCTTTCTTTCCCAGAAAGGGAGAAGCTGGAGGGGGTGCTTTTGGCAGCAGCCAGCCAAGCTGGGGGGGAGCTGATGGGTGGTTTGAGGAGGGGATTGGGGCCCCAGCAGGGATGGGCAGTGAGGCGGGTTCACAGCCCCACACTTGTGGCATGTCTTGGCTCCAGGACCGGCTGTTTTCTGCTCAAAAAACAAAGTTAGTCCTCGAGCTGTTGCACATCCATCCTGAGCTGTCTCCGACTGCCACCGCACCCCCTCTTGGCAGCAGCCTCGTTGGTGAGAGCCCTCAGCAAACACTCACCAGGCTCCTCCAGGGCAAAGCAATGTCACCCCGCAGAAATCCTCTTGTCCCTGCCCCAGCCCCACGTGCCACCATGCCTGGGGCTCTGCAAGGTCTTCCCGATGGCCGAGAGAAGCAGCTCACAAGCCTGCAGGGTCCAGGTCCCCACACTCCCTCCCTCCCTGCACACTCCATCCTGCAGTGGTGGCCCCATCACATCCCCATAGGAGCAGGATAAGGGAGCTCAGCCCTGGGGCACAGGGCTGGGCTGGGTTCCAGCCTGCATGGGATGAGCCTCACATATGGCACAGTCAGGCAGTGCTGGCCCTCTCCACCACCAGGGCCCCCTCAGACCAGCTGTGAGCTGAAAGCACTGCTCCCCGCTTCCCACATCAACGTTGCAAGCAGGGAATTACGATGTCTCCAACAAAACTGCATGTCACCACAAACTGCACATCCTCACAGAGCTCCCTGCTCCCCAACACCCCCTGCCACCTCCATGCCCACAACACATCAAAAACCCCTCTTGGGGGCTGCCTGGGTGGGGAGGTGCCCTCCCAGGCTGACCTTGACGTCCTGCTCCAGGCTGTGGATGAGCTCTCCGTCCACCTGTCCGGTCTGTGCCACGCGCAGGCTGCGGCGCTCGGCCTTGCGCAGCCGGTACTGCAGGATGCGGCAGGTCTTGCTGGCCTGGTCCAGCTGCTGCCGCAGCTCCTGCAGCTGGTACACGTCCTCCTCCATGTAGACATCCCGCATCTCCAGCATCTCAGCGCGCAGCTCCTCGATCTCATCCTGTGGGGAGGTGTGGTGTTAGAGCCCGCAGCTTGCTCTGCCTGCTTTTCCCTTGTGACACCTCCTCACCATGGCCATCCCTCCAACCATCATCCGTCCATCCATCCATCATCCATCCATCCATCCATCCATCCATCCATCCCATAAGCCATTTTCACAGGTCTTCAACCCCTTGGGCCAAGCCCAATCCTTGCAGGAAAAGGCTCAGAGCCAGCTGGGTGCTGTCAGCCGGGGGTGAGCCAGTCACCCGGTGAGGGGGAACAGCAACAGAAGCGCCTGAGAGTATTTGTGGTAAAAGAAAGAGGAAGGTGGGGGAGGGAAAGGAGCTGCAGGAGCAGCTCAGGCAGCAGCCACGGGGAGAAAAATTAGGTTATCTTTGGAAAAGATGTGTCAGGGAGGCAGGCGAGGGAAGGAGGAGACGGCAGACGAGGACAGCTGTTAGGGGAGGCAACGTGGGGACATGAACCAGATGCCACCAGTGCTGGGGACCAGAGGTTGCCCTTTGTTTTGCCACCAAGCAGCAGTCTTTGGGCTGGGTCCTCTGTTCCTCTCTTCCAGTCTCATTAGCTCTCCCAGTGACCTCCTCCAGCACAGCAGAGCCTCTGGCACAGTGCAATTGCATCACTGCCACAGCAGGGCCAAGGGTGACATCCTGCTGGCACCAGCACTGACCCAAAGCCTCCTCCAGGGCTATGGCACACGACTACTGTGGGGGCCCCAGTGCCATCTCCTCGTGCAGAACAGGACTGAGGTCACTGGGGACACTCAAGGACTGTCCCCTCCGGTCCCTGGGGACTGACCAAGCCCTGCCCACATCACCATGAACGTGGTGTCAACCCAAACCCCCCAAACAAACACTGCAGCCATCACACCAGCTGTTCTTGACAAGACCTGGTGGGACCAGGGATCCCTCCTGGGAAGGGACCAAGGATCTGCTTTCCTGCCAAACACCCCTGCCACTAAAGACCTCCTGACACTGCCAAATGCCACTGCCACTTGAGAAGTGCGTGGCTCACCCTGCCACCCTGCACCATGGCATGGTCAGGGAAGGAACAAAAGGATCTGGCACAGGCATTGGGGATGCTCAGCCCTGATTCACCCTGGGCAGAGGGGACAGGGGACTGCTCCTCACATTGCTGTGACAGTGACCTAGAGCCTGAGATGGCCGCTCTGTGCTGGCTCTGCCAGGCGCTGGCACAGAGGCTGCCACGCTCACCCGGCCTGACAAAGCCCCAGCTGCAAGAACTCCCCGAAAGGAGAAGCCAAGCCTGGGGAAAGGACTGGCAGCTGCAGGGACAAGTCACAGTCGCTCACTGTTGGCTTTAAACACTTTGTGACAAAGAAGGAATGTCAATTAGACAATCCCAGATTATCTCCTGGCCTGGGCTGCCAGCACCATGGCCACCAGGGTCCTGTCACCCTCCGCTGCTCTGCTTCTCGACAGGGGGTCCTGAGAACAGATCTGCTTCTGTTCTGTCTCACAACAGAAAGAGCCCCGAGGCTTTGAGATGAGCACAGGGGGTCCTGGGAACACCGGGCCAGGCTGTTCCAGGGACAGCCAGAGACTGTCCAGTGAAGGGGCATCACTGCAGACATGTTTGATAAAACCTCCTGGACACGTCAGGTGTGAAACCCCCCAGGGACAAACCACATGTGCTGGCAGACAGCCCTGCAAAGGGCCGGGATTCACCCTGGGGTGACAAACTCGATGGGAATCCCCCACTAGCACCGCCACCTCCCCCCCAGCACAGCCACAGCTCTGGGGGCACCAGCAAAACCCCCATAAACCAAAACAGCCTGGAGAGCTGCTTTATGGCATCCATTCCTCGGGAGCTTTCATAGGAAGAAAAGGCATTACGGATTGCAGGGGAGCAGGCGCACTGCAGCGGGTGGGGGAAACCAGCCTCTCACCACCAGAGTCAGGCCAATCGTGGCCTGAATACAGCTGCAGTCCTCCTTCAGTGCTGACCATTCCAGCTCTCACTTGCCGTGTGGCTTTCCCAGGCAGCAGCTGAGCAGGGCAGGGAGCAGGGACCTTGGAAAAAACCCAACCACGTCTTGCATTTGCTGGAAGGGAGCCTGGGCTTGCCCTGCTAAGAGCTCCTGCTTGTTTATGCTTTGGGTTGTAGCAACCGTTATTTTAGGGGGAGGCTGTGTCCAGCGTGTCCAGCCTGGGCAAAGCCTGGATGTACAGCCCTGGAGTGGGGCTGGGGGGATTTGCAGCACTGGGGGCTGGGAAAGCAGTGCCTGTCTTCGCTCCAGCTGCAGGAATTCAGCCACATCCCGTAACACAGATAAATCCTCTGAGTGGATGCAGCCTGGCAGGCGCACAGCCTGCCCCAGTTTGTCCCACAGAGGCAAGCCATGCTGCTAAACCACAGTAAAGGGATTAGGATTGGAGAGTGGAAAAATGCCAGCAAACTGGAAGAGAGCTTGGAGGACAGAACTGATCTGCTAAGGCAGCACATGGGGTCCACTGTGGGCCCCTCACAGCTTCAGGGGTCCACGATGGCACCCTTTGCACCTGCACATTTTCTGGGGTTGATGCCCAACTCAGCCAAAAATCCATTTGGATTTAGGTGAGAGCAGAACCAGGAGAGGGGAGGAACCCCACAGAAACAGCCCAAATTCAGGGGTGGCATTGAGCATGGAGCACTGTAACTGATGTTAAATGAAGCGTGGAACACCAGTGAACACAAGTGACCACCAGTGACATCCGTGAAACCAGTTACCACTAATAGCACCAGTGAGACCAGTTACACCAGTGACCACCACTAACACTGGTGACTACCACTAACACCAGTGACACCAATGACAGGTGGGCAACACTGAGGAAGAGACAAATTACTTCTCTCCAACACAAATGCCCCTGGGGACTGCCCTGCAGGGCCACTTGCCCTGTAAACAACAGGGTGCCCATCCCTGTGAAGTCACAGCCTCCCAGCACCCATGGGCTGCTCCCCTGCTTGTCCTCCAGGATCACCCTCCACTGCATCCCGCTCATCCCATCTCTGCAGCAGTGAAGATTTCACAGTGTTTTTACACCAGAAATCCCCTGGCTCTGAAAGAACGCTGGGAAACCGCAGTCCAGAGAGACTCATTTGAATGCCCCAGGGATGGTGTGCAGAAGCAAACGCCCCATTTCGTGGCTGCAGGAGCCAGGTTATGCTCAGTGGAGCAGCTCAAGAGACAACCTACACCTTCAACCTCCTCTGCACAAACCTCGGAGACACTGTCTCTCCCCGGGGAGATTATTAAGGAAACTAAGAAGCGGAAAGGTGGGATGCAAACTGCCTGTTTCCAGTTCAGGAGAAAGAAACCATGCGTTTTTACAGCAGGAGGAGGCAACAGCTGTGTCCACACATGCACTTGAAGGACATCAGCTCTTTCAGGAAGGGCTGAGCTTTAGGGTGATGACCCTGAGCAGTGACAGGGCAGCAGAGGGACCAGTGGAGATGGCAGAGCACACCTTAGAGTGCACACCAGCCCCGTTACAGGTTGCAGAAGCAGAATTAAACCCTCGGATCTCCTGCTCAGGGGGGGTTAGACGCTGACTCTGGCACCGGCAAGAATGCAGCAAGCCCTGAGCAGAGCACACACACTGTGCAACCCCAGCAGGACCTGCTATCTCCAAGAGGCAGAAAACAGCAAGGGACACAAAACAGGCTCATGCAGTGCAGCCATGGCTGGCTGTGGTGCCGCTGGCAGCACAACCCCCTCTGGGGCACAGCCAAGCAGCAGCAACCTGCCCGTGGGGCGGGGGTGGGCAGCATTTTGGGGGGCACAGCCCTGCCTGCACCCTGCAGCTTCACCCCCTAAGCTCAGCAGAGGAGGAGGAAGGGTGGGGGCTGCCTGGATGTTTGGCAGAGGCGCCTTTGTGCGGCGCTGGCAGCGGGTGTGCCTGCGGCTCGCCGCGATCCCCGTGCAAAGAGGGGGATTACCGTGCAGGAGAGCAACAAGCACGGCTTCCTCCCAGATTACAGCACAAAAGCAGCAGCTTTCAATTAACTCTGAGCGCCCGTCAGGCAGCACAGGGAATTGTGCCTGAATTTGCTAGGGAAAAAAAAAAAAATGAAATCAGAGGGGATTTTTAAAGGAAACTGCCCAGGGTGCTCAGGCATGTCCCCTGCCAGCAAGGGGAACCCAGAAAATGCAGCGCACCACAAGCCCATGCCAGGGTGCAGTGGGTGGAAGGATGGGCAAGGCACACCCATGTCACACACGGGGGTTTCTCTGGGTGCAGTGACAGCAGCCCTGGCCCAGCTCTGACAGCAAACACCGGCCATCCACGTCACACTGGAGCTCAGTGCAGCAGCCTGTGCGCTGATCCCTAACCCCTGGCTGGCATGGCAGCTCCCCTTTGGCAATGGGAGTGAGGGAAAAATCAACATTTCTCAGCTTTACACCTGCCCCCATAAATTACCAGGCAAACAGCTGGGGGCTCTCTGCAGCCCAACCCATGTTGGGCACCATCCGAAAAGGCAGGAGGCTGCAAAACCCCTTCCAGGGTGGCTGCTTGACAGAGCTCTGTTCCCCAGCTCTGCAGGTGGTTACTGGGACTCCCTGACATGGTCCCTGCCCCTGTGGCCAGGCAGGATCTGGGCAGCAGCAGAGCAGGGACTCGGTGCCAACCAGACTGCCCTGACACAGCTCCCAGTATCCCTGTGGGATGTTCTCAGAGAGCCCGTGCTGGTGGCATAACTACCCTGGGGGAAACAAGGCACCCAGCCACTCTAAACGTTTCACCACAGAGCTGGGAAATGCATGCGAGCCCCGGGGGATGTGGGACACCTCAGGGCAGGGAGCAGGAGGGGGACAGGCAGCAGGAAAGGGCAGGCATCACTGCTCTTGCCTCAAGCCCTTCCCTCGGAGAGGAGAGGAAAGGGTTTGCAGGCATCCCCTCCCCTTGCTCCAAACCCTCCCGTGCCCACTCTTTGTCTGCCTGTCCCTCCGCAGCTGCTGCCGTATCACATCTCACATTTTCCAGCCTGCTGCGCAGGGCTGGGAGCTGCTCTCCATCGCACGGCTCAGCAACAGCGAGCGGGGCAAGGACATCAAGCCACCTCCTCCCTCACCAGCCTGCCCGTGAAAACAGCCCTTTTTGGGGAAACGCTTGGGATAACCCCTCCAGGGGGGTCACAGCAGGTGCACGGGCCTGAGAGCAGGGGCAAGAGGAGATCCCAGCCCGCCCAGCGCACCCCGAGTGGGAGGAGGAGAGCGGAGCCTTGCACAAATCTGGGCTGCAAAGAGAAATGGGTGCAGTGTGCCTAAACAAGTCGGTTTTATGATGGCAGCCGAGGGAAGATGGGACGTGAGCTGGCACTGCTGGAGCTCTGCTGGGAAGCTCCCAAGCCCAGCGTGCATCACACGGGCATAGTAGCACCACACACGTCTGGCTCGTGCCAGAACGTCACCAAAGCCCTCCCACCCCCAAAAATCCTCATCTCGCTCCAAATACGCACTAGGTTTTAGCTGGTGCTGATGAATACGTGAAAAAAATATTCATTTGCGGCTTTTAGGGTGAGTCTTAGGAAATAAGTCACCTGGGATCAGTCTGATTCATCCACACTCGGGTGGAGGAGAGCTGCATGGCAAAATGGGCAGCGCCAATCCCTCGGGTTAGGGCTTTATTTTTGTTTTAAGTCCTGAAATGCCTGAATTTTTAGCACAGATGGCACAAGCCAGCACTCTGCTGCAGCCCAGCCCAGTTTCCTGCTCCTTGCTGGAGAATCTAGGAAAATCTTCCAACATTTTTTTGGAGCACAAGAGGTGTGTGCTCTGGGCTTCTGCCCAGCTGGAGCCAGGGTAGCACCCCAGCCACCTCCTGCTCCAGAGTGAGGAGAAGTGAGCTACAACACGGAAACACGGATATAAGCAGGATGCACATGTCAGGGAGCAGACACGAGTGCTGGCAAAGAGGGGAGAGGGGACGATGCCACCAGCATTGCCATGGCGGCTCTTGGTGCATGCCTCCAGCTGCTCTCCCCTCCCCCACTGCTCCGGGCCAGGGGATTTCGGCTGCCACCCCTCAGGGCAGGTAAATCACTGGCACCCCGCTGGCCTGCAGCTTGCCAGGAAGGAGATCACGTGGAGATGGAGGAAGCCCAGCTCTGTCCGCAGGAATGGCAGCGCTCGCACGCGTGTTCTTGGAAACCCAGGGGCCTCATCTGTGTTTTTCCAGCTCCCAGTAAATCAAAGCCCTTAAGCTGTTGCTGCTAATTCTGGCAGGAGTTGGGACACCAGCTGTGAACTGGGGCTTTGCTAACGGACAAAGGGCCTGATTGAGCATCTTCCAGCGCATCACCCAGTGCCTACCTCGGGGTTGGAATCCTGAACATTTTCACAAACTTGGGCGGCAGCAGAAGAGAGCTGGCCTGACTTCCAACCTGCAGGACCCAAAGAGCAGCTGGGCAGCCTTGGGACCCAGCCCTGAGCTTGCCAGCAGGTGACTGCCCAAGCAGGTCAGCCACAGCTCCACCCTGAAGAAGAGGAGAGGGCACAAAATGCCTGCAGCCCCCCAGGACGTGGCACCTGGTGGGTGCTGGTGCCAATCAGGCTGATGTGTGACCAGAAGTGGGACTGCTCTGTGTCCCTGTTCCCTCACAGCACGTCTGCCCTGGCTCAACCACGCCCCTGTGAACCAGGCAGACCCAGAAAAAGGCTCCAGGGAGCACAGGAACCAGCGGGAAGAAGAGAGCTGGAAAATGTCCCCAGGGTCTGGCAGCAGCAGGCAGGGAGAGCAGCAGGGAGCCATGCCCAACTGCCAGGCCATGCCCAACTGCACGGGGTCAGGTTATGCCATAGTGTGTCCCAGGATGCCCAGTCGGGCTGAGCACATCCACACCATGCTGAGCTGGGCCTTGCTAAGCTGTGCCAGCCCAGGCTGTGCCAAGCCAAGCTGGGTCCATGCAAGGCTTGGTCGTGCTGCACCCAATGTGCCGTGCCAGGGCAAGCCATGCCCGGCCGGGTCATGCCTGGCCCACGTTGTGCCAAGCCATGCCATGAACACTGAGCAGTGCCCAGCCATGCCACACCACGCTGGACCATGCCCAGCTGGGCCGTGCTGTGCCAAGCTGAGCTCTGCCCTAAGTTCAGTGTGGCCATGCCAGGCTTAGACAAGCCAGGCCTTACATCCAGTCATGCTACGCTGTGCCAAGCCAAGCCCAGCCACAGCACGCCAGGCCAGCCCTGGCTGTGCCACGCTCAGGGATGCCATGCTGGGCTGAGCCATGCCAAGCCCTGCACCCAGCCATGCTGTGCTGTGCTGTGCTGCTCATTTGAGTCAGGCCAGGCTGAGCTAAGCTGTGCCTCGTGCCATGCCCTGGGATGCTGAACTGTACCAGGCTGGACCTGAGGATGCTGTGCCACACTGAGCTACACCTTGGGAGGCAGTGCCATGCCACGTCACGCCATTCCCAGGGATGCTGTGTCATGCTGAGCCATGCTTTGGCATGCCATGCCATGCCGTGCCATGCCATTGTGATGCCAGGGATGGTGTGCCATGCTGCACTGTGCACAGGGATGCCATGCTGCGATCACAAGGGATGCTCTGTTGTGCTCAGGGATGCTAAGCCACGCTGACCCCTGCCCTGGGATTCCACACCATGCCATGCTAAGGCCAGGGATGCTGCACCATGCTGAGCCATGCCCTCAGATGCCCTGCAAAGCTCCGGGACGTTAAACCATGATATAGCCAGGGATGCCGACCCTGACTGACCCATGCCCTGGGATGCCATGCTGTACCACTACTGCCCAGGGACACCGTGCCACACCGAGCCGCGACAGGGATGTCACTCCACACCGAGCCGTGCCGGGGATGCCACGCCACGCCGTGCCCACCTTGAGATAGTCGTTCTCGGAGCGCAGGTCCTCCAGCTCGCGGAGCAGCCCGTCCGTGCCGGCGTCCAGCAGCTCCTCGGTGAGGTCGGAGAAGGCGAGCGAGGTGCTGAGCTGCAGGCGGCTGCTGGCCACGGAGGCGGCCGAGGGCTCCTCGGGCAGCGGCGACGCCTCTCCGGCCGAGGGCGGCGGCGGCGGGGCGCTGCCCGGGGACTCGCCATCGCTGCCGCTCAGCCCCAGCTCCAGCGACAGCAGCTTCGCCTCCTCCGAGGCGCTGCAGTCCGACACCTCCGAGCTGCTGTCGGTCAGCCCGGACCCCGGCCCGGGCCCCGGCACCGAGCGGGGTCCCGACGCCGTCCTCCTCGCCCCGGGGGCCGCCGTCTCGGCTCCGTGCCGCCGGCCCTTCGGCCGCACCGCCCCGCGCCCCGCCGGCCCCTTGCCGCCGGCCCGGGCCCCCGCCGGGCCCCGCTTGTCGGGCCGCCCGTCCTTGCCCCCGCCCGGCCGCCGCGGGTGCGGGTGCGGGTGCGCGCCGCTCGCCGCCAGCCGCGGGGCCGCGCCCGGGTGTCCCCCGCCGCCTCCGCGCCGGCCCTTGGCCAGCGACCAGCCGGGCACCTCCTTGGGGCGGGCGGGCGACGGCGCCCGCTGCGCCTTCTTCTTCCTCTCCGGGAGCGGCGGCGGCGGCGGCGGCGGCGCGGGGGGACCCGGCTCTGCCGGCGCGGCCTCCATCTCCCGCTGCGCTGCGCTGCGCTGGGCTCGGCCCCGGCCCCGGCTGCGGCTGCGGCCCCGGCCCGGCCCCGGCTCCGCCCGCCGCCGCCGCCGGGCGGGGACGAGCGCGGGCGGCGAACAAAAGGCGGCGGAGGGAGTGTGGGGGGAGGCGGGGGGCGGCCGTGCTGGCGGCAACAGCGACCCCTCCGCCCGCCCGGAGCCGCACCATCCCGCCCTGCCACCGGAGCCCCGGTATCCCCGATGGATGGGGGCATCCCCGGTGGACAGGGCATTCCCCGGGGCGAGCGGTCCCCTCCGGGCGTCTGCAGCAACGCGTGTCCTTTGGGAGCCGTGACATGGCAGCTCCCCACCAGCGGGTCCCTGGAGCATCCCTGGGGACAGGGTCCCCTCAGGTGTCCCCTGCAGAGCAGGTACCCGGGCGGAGGAGGGTTACTCCGGGACATTTCGGTTCCTGGGTAAGTGTCCCTCAGGACAGGTCTGGGGAAGGAGGTCCCCTGGGTGTCCTGAGCACTGCGAGGTCCCTAGGGTGTCCCTGTAAGCGCAGGTCCTCCGGGGCAGCCTCAGAGGTGACGGTCCCCGAGGGACGCTGAGGCTGACTGTCCCCCGGGCCACCCCTGTCAGTGCAGCGCATCCTCGGAGCTGGAAGTCCCCCATGTGCCCCGTGGGTGGCAGGTCCCTGGGGCCCCTCTTGGTGACGATTCCCCGAGACACCTCCGCTCCCCGCCACGCTGCCCAGGGCCAGCTCCAGCTGCCTTCCCAGCCGCGGGAGCGCGCACAGTGCCTCTCCAGGGGAAGCCTGGAGCAGCGAGTGCCTGTTCAAGTCTGCTCCCACCCACCCGCCGCGTCTGTCGTACGTTACCAGCCGGCCCCGAGCCCACTGCGGAGCATCCAAAGGCTGAGTTTGAAAAATGCTCCTCGGCTGTATTTGTAAAATGCTCCTCTGTGCTTTCCCGCGCGGCAGCACGGCCGCCGTGGCCTCAGCACGGGAAGCGGTGCTCCGCTGCATCACTCACACTTTGGGACCCTCTCGCTGCTCACATTCCATTTTTAATGCTGGGCAGCACAGCCCCAAGGCAGCGCCTTGCTTTGCCCGGGGCAAACCCGAGCCTGGCAGAGGGGCAGAGCCCTCTGTACATCTTGGTCCTAGTCGAAAATAAACACACGTGGGGTTTATTAGGACATTGCTCAATACCCCTCTCTGTTCAGCTCATAGCCCCCTGCTCTCCTCCCCAGGCACCCTCTGGACACAGGCTGAGATCGCATTCCTGCTCTGCCCTAAGCCAGCTGTGCATCCAGCACAGGAAAATCAGGGTAGAACAACAAGCGCAGGCTTTTGTTGCAGGTATCAATCCCTGCGGCTCGTGGCCTGAGCAAGCGCTATAAATCCGTGTTGTGCCTCTGACCACGGCCTGCTGAGCCCCCCCGGGGCTCCAGGAATGCCAAGGTGATGCCTCCAGCCTGTCAGCAGCTTATGGCCATGACAAGGGTGTTGTGGGTAGAATAAGGGACCCGAGGAAGACGAGAGGAGCTCTGTGTCCCAGCCCCACACTGCAGCACAACCATTGCACCGGGAAAGGAAGGTTCCCGGGCATCCTGCCCTTTCTAGGATGAACCGCAGCCACAGGTGCCATTTCCCAGGCTCTGGCACGCTGCCTGGCACCACACCTTGCAGGAAATCACGCTGAGCTGAGCCAGGTCCCGTCCCGCAGCGCAGGGCACGAGGGACGGGCGGAGGGTGGCACGGACCTGCCCTTCTGTACGTGCCGCGGAGCAGCCCGTGCCCAGGGCTAGCGGGAAGGCTGCTCCCCCCAGGGCTCGCAGCATCATTAGCAGCGCCGTGACTCAGTCCTGCTGCATGACTGCACATGCCCCGAGCGGGACGGCAGCGCTGACCCACCAGCGCTGCGCTCGTTAATGATGCTCATTAGTTTTGCTCCGAGCGGTGGCTAATTGCGTAACAGCGGGCACACGGTGGGCTGCCCTCCGGGAGCCACACAGCTGCAGGGCAGCGAGGGATGAGGGCAGCATGTCCGCAGCCCGGTCCTTGGGAGCAGCCCGCAGGATGCCGTAAGGAGGGACACGACATGCCCCAATCTCAGCACAGAGTGAAAAGGCTTTTCCAGAGATCATCCTCCTTCCGGGAAGCCCACCTCCCAGGCTCTGTCAGATCTCACTCACAGCCTGCTCGCTGGGACTCATCCCTGCCCTCCCAGCCTGGCTCTGGCTGTCCCCACCCCTGTCCAGGTGGCCTCAGGTTGTTGTACCTCTATTGGGTTTGTGTGGCCAGGTGTTGGTGGTGGGAGGAGGGCTACGGGGGTGGCTTCTGTGAGAAGGTGCCAGAAGCTTCCCCCATGTCCAGCAGAGCCAATCCCTGGTGGCCCCAAGATGGATGTAAGCCCTGGCTGTAAAGCTGGCCATACAAGCCCCGTGCACCACCCTAAAGAGGATGTGAATCCCATCACAGCAGGATGTGTGCGCTGTGGTACCTGTGCATGCATCCCCATGGGCAGGTTGTGTCTCAGCACCTTTGCAGAGCTGGCAAAGGCTTTGGAGGGGTGAGCCCCATTCTGGGACTGCTGCCGAGGGAATAGGGCTCAAAGCCAGGAGCAGGATTGGGGTGGAAGTGGGAGGGATAGCAACAAACCTCAAAACACCCCCTGGGGCTGAAGGAAATGCAGGCAGCCAGGTATAGAGCTGAGCCAAGGCTGCCCGGGGCCAGGCCTTGTGCTCACCATCCTCACCCTGGCACTGCCACGGGGCTGTGCTGGAGGGGACAGTGCCCTCCACGGCGGGGGCCATGCCAACTGATCTCACTGATGGTCTGCTCTAGTGCTTGGCCCTGAACTAGCTGTTCCCAGGAGAATTATTCAATGAATTTGAATTAAATGTGGGCAGGCGGCTTTCTGAAGCCTCTGAAAGGAAAGCAATGAGCTTAAGCAGTCCCCTGGGCCCTCCGGAGGTCTGGCTGGCAGCCAGGCAGAGCCAGGATCCGGCACATCCCTGCGCAGTGCAGAGGGAAAGGTCTCCTCAGCAGCATCATGCACTGGAGGTGGGGCTGTGGCTGAGCAGGGCTCTCCTGGCCACCCAGCCCACCCTCAGGCTCACCAGGGCCTGAAAAGGGGACACAGGAGAGGTGGCCACAGGTAATATCACCCCATGCTGGCTCCTGGCAGACACACCAGCCCTGCAGATCCCAGCTGTCACCTCCAGAGCCACCAGCTTGGGGGTTGCACTGGAGTCAATGACACCACTGGTATGGACAAGGGCAGGAGTACCCCAGGGGCTCAGGGGGACATCCAAAATCCTGTGTCCCCAGTGCAAAGGGAAGGGCCCAGGGGAGAACCAGGAACACCTGAACACCTTTCTGGATCAGGCCCTGGGCTCTGCACACTCCCTGCTCCTTCTCTGGCTCCCAGTGGCAGTGCTGGCTCCCCTCCAGCCCTCTGGTGAGGCTGTCAGGTGCATTACAGGTTAGGGTGCTAAAAGCCTTGTGGCAAAGTGCAGCAAGCCCTGAGGAGTGGCAGGAGGCAGGGCCTGAGCCCTCTGTCTCCAAGGGTACAGAAGGATCCGGTGAACCTGGCCCAGGCTGTGCAGAACAAAGCCAACCCCCCTCCTTTAAACTAATGATTCTACAGTTTCTTAGGAAAAAAAAAGATGTAGAAATGGTTGTCGTGCTCAGCCAACATTCAGCATCCCCTTTGTTCATACAGTGTTTCCACCTGCTCTCCAGCACTTTATACAGACACTCACACACTGAATGACAAATATCCCAAGTGCATTGTTTTTAAACTCCTACGTGCATTGTTTACTGCCAGGGCTGTACTCCCCCCTCCCCTGTGCTGCTTCCACTGAGGGGGTTTTTGCTGCCAGGAAGGTCCTGAATGGGGACATGAAGCCAAGCACCCCAGGGGAGGCTGTGGAAGCACAGGGGACTCTGTGTGGCCTGCCATGCCATGCTCACACCTGGGGAATCACTTTGCTTTCCAGCTGTGGCACATCTGCTTGCAGAGCTGCTTAACATGATGCTGCATCAGGACGGTCTGCGGCAACCATAGCAACGGGGCTGCCTTGGATTCCCACCTTCCCCAGCAGAAATGATACTGATTTCTCCCAAATTTGCTGTTGCCTGAGAGACACCAGCAAAAACTCTGGCCAGGCAGGAGACAAGGGTTCTGGGAAGGTGCCCAGGTTGAGGCTCTGCTGTGCCCTGTCAGGTGAGGACTCTGCTGCTGGGCCCAGCTAGCAGCTCCAGAGGCTCCAGCCAATCCCACCTCCACCAGTCAGACCCTGCACAGAACCTGAGCTGCATCCCAAACCCTGGCTCTCTCCCTCAGCATCAGCACTGCTTCTCTGCCCCTACAGCCTGGATTCCACAGGAAGAAGGAGGAAGAACCAGACATCCCAACACCTCCGGGCTCAGCAGCAGCCTGTGGACACGCTCAGTGCCAGCACAGGGCTGTACAACAGAGCACGAGGGCACTGCCCACTGAAATGGCTGCTGGCGTTTGGAGATGGAGGCCCTGGGCCCAGGAGTGGTCATGGGGATTTAGGGAGTCAGAGCAGCCCTCCCAGATGCTGGGGGCACCCTGGGATAAGGGCAGCACCCAGTTTCCACGCCACAGCACAAGCTTCTCATTGACCAGCAGTAAAGGATTAAAAACCTGCAGGTGCAGGGAAAAAACCAAACACGAGGCACTCTGGGCTCCCCTCCCCTGGCCCTGAGCTGCACCCACTCCTGGGCCAGCCAGGGTCAGGCTTGCTGCAGCACCCACTGCTCTGTCAGCAGCCTCTCCCTGAGCCAATCCCACCTCCCAGCACTTTGCACCTTGCAGCTCACACTCTCCTGTCATTGCAGCTTCCTCCACCTGCCCTCAGAGCAAGCCCAAGAGCTCCACAGAGCCCCCAGCCTGCTCTGCCCTCCCCTCCAGATGTAGTCCTAGGGGGCTCTGGGCTGTTTTGCTGCTGCTCAGTGCTCCTGGGACCTGCTTTGAGGACGAAGTGGTGGGGCTCTTGCTTTTGGGGTACAGGAGCACCACACTGAGGTCCATCCTGCCCTCCTCTGCTCTCCCCCACCCTGGGCAATGTGGCTCTGCAGGGACAGCAGTGCAGGAGCCCCGGGCTGGCTGTCCCCAGCATCAGTGACACTGCAGTGTGGCAGGATGGGGATGTTCATGGGCAGAATCCTGCTCCAGAAACTCAGCGCAGCACTCAATGCATCCCACTCCTGTGGGACCAGGGAGGTGCCACCCTTCCAGGACCTTGCCAGGCAGCCTGCAGGTGGTTGCCCTTCTCCGGGAATGGCTGTGGGAGTTTAGGGCATCAGAGTGGCCCTAGAAATGCTGAGAGCTCCCCCAGCTCAGCGTTCAGGGGCTGCTGCTTGGGACAAGGACAGTGGCCATGGGCCAGGTGGGTCCTCTCACCCATGAGTCTTCTCCTGACCCAAAATCTCGAAGCAAACCGAGGCCCATAACGACAGAATTCTGCAAAAAACCTCAAAATTTGCGTTTTCTGCCCCATTTCTGCCGGGAGCCGCGGGGCTGCATCGCCACCTGGTGGCCACGGGGAATAGCGCAGCCGCCTTTGCGCTGCTGTCGGGAATGGGGAAAAAAGACGGAAAAAAAAAAAAAAGAAGAAAAAAAAGAAAAGAAAAAAAAGAGGTGAAAAGAGTTTTCAACACTCTGCAGACACGGCAGCCTTGTAGAAGCACGCTTAGAAATCATTATCCGTAAAAATGTTATTATGTTTGCCTTTACACATAAAAGTGATACAAAGTTCCTTTACATTTTATCCACTGTTTAATTTGAATTTTGTATCCCTGTGCTGGATACCTTCTGTTCTTTTGTGCCTTTCCCTTGGAGCAGGGAGGGACAGAGACCGCAGCTGTGCTCCAGCCCTGCCCAGAGCACTCCAGCCTGTTTCAGGCCCTACCAGCAACATGTCAGCAGGGCAAAAAGCCTTCCCTTGGCTCCCATCACCCTGGTGGGGTTGTACACGGAAAATTAACACTGCAACGATTGGGTTCATGGTTAAAGGATACAAATTATTATTTTTTTTTCTGGATACCCAATAGAACATTTTAACAACACTGGAAATATAAAACCCAGTCAGAGCTGAGAGCACAGGTGTCCATCTCCCCCACAGCCACCAGAGACACCTGAGGATGTTCAGCCAGGGGTCCAAGCCAGGGAGGGAAGAAGGAACAACAGCAACTCAACCAAAAGCTGGAGAATACATAAGGAAAAACCTAAATAAATTCTTTCCTTTTGTTAACCTGGCCACTGAGAAATTACAACCTTCTGCTATGTGAAAATTTTCAAGGCTGAACACTTTCATTGATGTACTGACCACAAAGTGGCTTTAAAGAAGTCTCCAGTGTGTATAAGAAGCCTTTAAAAAATCTGTCTGTCAGAAATGAAAGAAAGAAACAATCAAAGCCTGAAGTTCTGGCAATATTCTGAAGCCACTGCAGAATTCTGCAGCTATAGCAGTGCCCAGTAGCTCTGCCCCCAGTGCCAGCCCAGCTCTGCTTGCACTCACCCTGCGGAAAGGATTTTGTGATCAGAAACCCAGGGCAGGACTTGAGCAGTGATAAGGAAGGGAGCTCCTGAAACCATCAGTGCTGTTCATCAGAGGTCTCCTAAGAAAAGCAAGAACTGCACTTTGTAGCTTTAAAAACAAACTGTCAACATTTACTAATTGGATAGAGAGTAATCACAGAGGAGAAGAAAATAACCTACCCATATTTAATCTTTGTAGTGATTCTGTGTGTGTAATTTGGCTTTCTCTGCACTGACCATTATAGGGGCTCAACTCATCCAAGCAGGGTCTCAGCTCATCCAGCTACCCCCAGGCTGCCCTGAGAGCTCTGAGGAGCCTGAACTCCCAAAGAGCCTCACCTGGGACCCCATCCCACCCTCCACTTGTAGTGTTGGAGTTCTATTTAAGTGCAAACCCTCTCAGTTCCTGCCCATGGCACTTTCTGGGCTGGTTTCTCTCTTGTAACTGTTCAAGGATGATGCTGTGAGGGAATTCTTCTGCAGTCTTTATCTGCCTGTGCTGTTTTCCTAGCAGATAGTCAGTGTTGCAGTGGCTTTGCTGTTCGCTGAATGGTTTGTGAGCAGCCACCTTTACATACAAAGGAATTGTTTACAACTGCCAAGTGCAGTTTCCAGCCCTGACACAGCTGTTGGCCAGTGCTATTCCTGTGTTCCTGTAAAGCCCTGGGGAATACAGGGTATTCCTATATTCCTGTAAAGCCCTGGGGAATACAGGGTATCCCTGTGTTCCTGTAAAGCCTTGGGGAATATACGATGTTCCTGTGTTAGGGAATACAGGGTGTTCCTGTGCTCCTATAAAGCCCTGGGGAATACAGGGTATTCCTGTGTTCCTGTAAAGCCCTAGGGAAGAGCTGTGTTGCAAGGAGCATTTTCCCTACTGAGAGACACAGCCCTTGAGGGGAAAGTTCCTGTGGTTGCTGTGCTGCTGCTCCCCTGTTTGGTGAGTCCAGGGCCAGGCTGGCTCGGTCCCCTGTGGCTGTGATGCACATCCTCGGGCAGCTAATCCTAGTGTTGATTTGGGTGATCAGAGATCTTGCTCAGCCTGGCCTTCCTCTAGGGAAAGTCTGCGTACGAATTCAAAGGGCTCAGAAGAAGCAGAGATTGGTTCTCACACCACCGTGGGTGAAGTTCTTTGTGCTCTTCGGGCTCAGAGAAGAAGATTTCTGTCACCTTGTGGGAGGGGAAAAGGGCTGGGACTGAAGGCTGGGCCAGCAACTTCCTGCAAGGAAGAAGAGGAGTGAGAGTGTCCATATGTGAGGGAAAAGACTGGCTAGATGTGAAAAGCTAGCCGAACATTTTAAATGAGTTGTAAATTTAAATATGGCAAGGAGGTCTCTTGGATCAAGTGAGGGGACCTTGCACTGCTCCATTCCCTGTGCCCTGGGTGTGCCATGTCCTCCTCATCTTCCAAATCTCTTTCATGTGCTGTTTGAAGACTGTTTCTAATTATCAGAGCTCAGACAGCAAAATCCAGAGGAGAGCCAGTGCAAAGACCAAACCCTCAGAGTTCAGGGGGATTTAGTCCAGTCAAAAATGAATGGCGCACTCAGAAAATTCTCCTGAATTCAAGTTCTGATCAGTCCATGTCCCAGAGTGCTTGCATTTGGAGTGTGAGGAAGGCTCTTTGGGAATTTTGAGCTGTGACACTTCACCTCTGTAGCAGCTGGCTCAGGATCTCTGTAGGGATGTTCAGTCCTGGAATTGTGGCTGCAGCACTTTGGCCTGTGCTCTCAGCTCCTTTCACCTGAGCTCAGCAGCTTTGTGTCAGCTCACGAGTAACTGGGAGAGCTGGGATTTCTTGGGATGAATGCCTCTTCAGATATAAAACTTACACAGGCTTCGCTTTTTCCTGAGAGCTTGAGCAAAATGGGATTTTTACAAGTTTCAGGCATTGTAGAGCCTTCAGAGCGTGTAATATCAGCAAAGTTTAAGCAGTGGAACAGATCCATGCTGAATAAGAAACAGGTAGTTAATATAAGGTAGATTCTCAGGGTTTTTACAGCTTAACCCCTGGGTTGCCTGTCTCAGCTCTGTTATTCCATCCTGTCCCCTGTCCCTGTTCTGTGCAGTGTGGGGAAGGCCACGTTGGTGCTGGTGACAGGGGACAGTTCCAGGTAAGGTCCCTGCAGTGTTGTCTGCCCTGAAGGTGGCAAATGAAGCCCCTGTAATGAGCTGGCCGGGGCACAAGGGCACAGCCACCAGCCCCGGATGGGCTCGGAATTGCTTGGCTCTGAGCAGCAGCCCTAATTACTGCTCATTAATGGAAAACCCATTTCAGTTTAATTGCTGAGAGATTGTATGTCTGATATGGAGGGTCTGGTCTCTGATTCCCTGCTCCAAGCAGGTGCTACAGTCTAGGGAGGAACTTCAGTCTCCATCTGATCACAGCAGACTTTGAAATGTGACTGAAGCTTTTCCATGTTGGGCTTTAATTCCCAAAGATCCGGGTGCCAACAGAAATCCTTTCCATCTTTGCCTCTTAGCCACTTTTCTGAAAAACAAATCATCAGCCAGGCTTGATTACAGTGAGTTTGAAGGGTGGAAGCTCTGGGGAGCTGGTGGGCTGGTGGTGTGATAAATGGGTTAATAAGTGTTGGAGAAAGCCCACGGGAGTGGACCCTTGGAATGTTTTGGGAGGTTTCAGCTTGCAGCTGTCTCCTGTGCAGGCAGTCAGCCTTTCCAGCTGAGACAAAAATCTGTGCAAAACAGGCTGCAAGACATGAACTAAACAAACTTCCCTGTGTGGGCTGGCTCCTTCAGGGGATGGGGAAAGCTGTGGGTGAACCCTGGGCTCTGCCCTGCTAAGCCCCACAGGGGAGGGCTCGCCCTGCTCCTGAGTCTTGCAGAGCAAAGAGCATCTGGTGCAGAAGGGGAGCAACCACCACAGAATGCTCTGTGTGCTGCCTCCCTCAGCCAGGCCGGAAGGGGCAGACAGAGGTGTTGGCTCTGCTCCCTGTGCCTGGGTTCGGTGTGCACAGTGCTTTCCCCACCACCAGCTCACTCTCTCTGTTTGCAAAAATAAATCATCCTGGAGGCTGGCTCAGCAGGACACCTGGCTGCCTGACACACCACATTTCCAGCGGGTTGGTATGGATGGAGAACATTAATAACCCTCCAGAGCCGGGGTCTGTAGGAGTTGGAAGCTCCTACAGCTCCAAGCTGGAGGCTGAACTCTGCTTTTGGGTATGGAGGTGGGAGGTGCAGCCAAACGTCTGGGACTCCTGCCTTTGTGTACAGGCTGCTGCTCCCAAAGGGGGCTCCCAGAGCTTCGGGATGTGGAGGGAAGAGGCATTAGCTGCTAATTTGATGTGCTTGATGTCAAATGTTTGCAGCAGAGAACAGCTGTTTGGTACTCCCACTCTTCTCTCACTGCAGCGTTGGCTAGGAAGGGTGAGAGTTTCTAAAAAGCGTGATAATTTTATTAAAGATGCAGCAGAAGATGTTTTTATGGCCGGCATATGTGTGTGGAGGTCCATCAGGGAAAGCAGTGCCGTTGAAACAGGCTCTGGTGATCCTTTTCTAGCAGGTGGAAGGTTCTGGGTGTCTCTATGGCCCATGGTGGGACTCAGCTGATGTCCTGCAGCACCCAGGGTTGGGAGCGCTCTTTCTCCTCTGTTTTTCCCAATATCCTGCAAATCTGCAGCTGCAGGCAGGCTGATGAGATGGAAATCATGCTTTTTCCATGCAGAAAATGAGTAAAATTTAATTAAACAATGGGTTTTAACATGGTAATTCCACCTTCCAACGTGCTCTCCAGGAAACCTCAGGAGAAAGAACAGGCTCCGAGTCTCAGCCTGGCACATTCTCTGGGCAGGAGCCTCGCCCATATCCAGGGTCTGGACCCCTTCTTCCCCTTCTTCTTTGACACCCAGCAGTGCTGCCATGAGAAATCTTATAAATATTGGAAAAATCATCCCAGCAATAGCTTCGGTCATGCCCTCCAAAAGATGGAACCACAAATACAAACATGTTCTTGAGATGATGAAGACTTTCTCTGTTCTAAGCTTCTCTTACATATCCTTCAGACATATGGTTTTGGGCCCACTGAAAGATGTCCCAGACCAGCCAAGGAGAGATTTTATGAAACTGTTTTCTGGCTTTGGGGGTTCTTTTCAGGGATATTTGGGGTTGCAGCTGAGGAGATGGAGGCTTTGGCAGCTCTTGGACATGAGTACAGGTCAGGGGCTTGCGTGGACTCTTCTCTCACTGCTGGACTGGAGGGTCCTCTGTGAAGGATGGAATTGCAGAAAGGCACTTCACAGATGGACTAAATAGTTCAAATAATTCAATAACTCAATGATAATTAATGTAATTCAATAGTTCAGTAATTCAGTTTGGAAAAGCCTTTTAAGATTAAGTACCAACCATTAACCCAGCACTGCCAAAGTTATCACTGTACCATGTCCCTAAGCACCACATCTACACCTTTTTTTAAAAAAACATTTCCAGGGCTGATGTTCCTATCACTAATCTGGGCAGCTGTTCCAATGCCTGGCAACCCTTTCAGTGAAGATTTTTTTTCTGTAATATCCAATCCAAATCCCACTGGTTCAACTTGAGGTCATTTCCTCTTGTCCTGACATTTGTTAGCTGGGAAAAAAGACCCAGGTGCATTTCTGCACTTCAGCTCCTGGAAAGAGAAACTTGGGGTGAGGCTGTGCCATGGAGGTGCTTCCCTGTCACTTCTGGATGTTTCAGGGGAAGCACTGCAAGCCCTGCCAAGATGCAGGATTTATCCTGCTGTGCAGAGGTTTGGAGCTGAGGGAAGAGCAGTGGCATTCTTGGAAGTGGATTTATTCCAAGCTGGCGGTTTTGCTGGTGGGTTTTTCCAAGCTGCAGTCTCCCACGAGATGGTGCTGTGGGATAAAGGGACACTGTCACCGACCAACACCGCGGGGCCTTCGCTGCAGCTTCTGGGTAGAACAGAAAATTAATTTGTGGCTTTTTCAGAAACTGAGGATTCTCTTTGCAAAGTCTCTTCGGGGAGAAAAATAGGGAGTGAATAACATCACCTGCAGCTGGGGAGAGTCCCTTTTGCAGGAAAACCCAATCAGAGGGAAAGGAATCACCAAATCCCACTGAAAAATTCACAAGTGGTGCCTTGTACTGGGCCTCTTTTCAGTCAGAAATTAATGCTGCTTATGTTCTGCTTAATCACAGAATCACTGAGGGGTTTGAGTTGGGAAGGGACCTTTCACATCATCCTGTTCCACCACTCCCCTGCACAGGGACACCTTTCACTGTCCCAGGTTGTTCCAAGCCCTGCCCAGCCTGGCCTTGGACACTTCCAGGGATCCAGGGGCAGCCACAGCTTCTCTGGGCACCCTGTGCCAGGGCCTGTCCCCCTCACAGGGAACAATTCCTTCCCAATAGCTCTGGCAGTGTAAGGCCGTTCCTCCTGTCACTGCAGGTGAAAAGGAAGCACATCCAATGTGTGAGGAAACCCAGGACGCATTACTGGTATATGCAATATCTTAGTAGTTTAATTAGATAAGGTTTTACAGAGAAATAATTAAATTAAAGTATTTATAAATGCACTTGGCTTTTACCCCTCTCTTGTTGGGGAGGGGTTTATGCTCATGTCTGCCTTGTTCCCCTGGCTCTTGGTTGGTGGTTTCATCCTGGGAGAAGTGAGGGATGTTGCAGCAATTTGCCAGTGCCTGAATCCTTTGCTAAGGATACGATATTCTCAGTGATGATTTTGGTTTCCTTGCCCCAGGTCAGTTCTTTGTTTGCTGACACACCTTTACACCTTTGCTCTTTCTTTGTTGACAGAAGAAGACTTCAGAGCACTGCTGCTTCCTTCGTGGTCTGCAGCTGAGTTATGTCTAAATTTATCCCATGCACTTTTCGTGGATTAGCTGCTGATTCTGCCTTCTCTGCTGCTCCTAAACTCAACCCTGCCCAGCTCTGGCTCTGCATTTCTTTATCTGACCTTTATTGAGGTGTTTGCAGTCCCCAGTGCCAGCCTGTGTCCCAGCTCCTGTCACCCCTCTGTGCTGCAGCCATGGCTCTATTGCAGTCCTGGGCTTTTGTTAGCTTTGTACAAAGCTTTTGACCTGCTGTTGGTGATGGCAGCGCTGGGTTCTAGGGTGTGTGCTTACCCTGTAGGATTTCTGTCTCACAGCCCTTTCAGTGCCTTTTTTCTCCACTCACTCTGTGCATCTGGAAGATTTTTGGGGCTTTTTCAATGCTGAGCAAGATCTGAGAGTCTTGTTGGGGGAAAATGATTCTTTTTGAACATGCCCTGTCCAGTGATGCTGCTCATTAATAATGACACCTATGATCAGTGCCATGGAAAATGTGGACAGTGCCTAGAAGATTTGGTATTTTGCAGAGAAACTGCAAGAAAGTGAATGAATGGACAAATATTTGCCACAGGGATCCAGCTTTCTTTTCAAGCAAACATCTGGGTTATTCCAGTTAAAAAAAAAAAAAGAAAAAAAAAGTACTGTGGCAAATAAAAAAAAATCCAGGAATATCGTATCAACCTGTCTTTTTATAATTTCAGAGCCTCTCCATCTAGAAATAAAAGTATTACTGGGGTTTGATCTGGAGTTCTCTGAAGTCAAAGGAAGATTTCCCCTCTGAGTGCTTCAGAAACAGTAAATACTGGATTGAGAGAGGCTGAATAATTTAGGCAGCAATTCCCAGTGCTGTGTTTTTGCTGTCCAAATGCACTGCGAGCCAAAGGTGCCCTGAGATGTCCATGACTACACAGACCCCCTCCACTTCCAGCAGCTGAGCCCCTGCCAGCCTGCCTGGCTTCTTAAACCCTCCCTTTGTGGCAGCTCCTGGGTTTTACCCGTGTTCCCACCATGGCGATGGGGTGGGATTTGTCCCTCCCGGGTGTAGATTGATGATTTGTGATCTCACCAAGTGATGTTTGTGTCTCTGTACCCCAGGGGAGCTGTGGGTGACTGCCAGAGGCAATGGGATCGCACTGGTGCAATTAATTCAGTTAGTTGAATTTACCTTTTTCTGTTTGTTTTTATTCTGAGGAATAGGCTGGCCAGCTAACAAGTTAAGCATAAGTTGCACCCTACTCCTGTAATGTGCCAAAAGCAAAATAATCTTGGTTTGGGGCTTTTCTCTCGTTCATGTTGATTGGCAGGGCCCTTCATTACTGTCCACACAGTTATTTTAAGATGTGCGTCTACAGCAGTAAAAATGATGGTCAGTTGTATTTTCCACCCACAAATGGGATTAATTTATCTCACCCAGTCACTCAGGTGTGACCTTGCCCTGGTCTTTCCTTAATGAACTGTTTTGTCATATAATGCTCCTCTGCTCTAAGGCTACAGTGAATTGTTACCTGCTGCAAAGGTGGTCACAGTGCATGGGGCTTGGAGCAACCTGGGATAGTGAAGGTGTCCATGGCAGGGGGTGGAACGAGGTGAACTTTACCTCCCTTCCAACCCAGACCATTCTGTGGTTCTAAGAAATGCTCAGCTCCTGATTTTTGTGCAGATGAATTCTATCTCTGCCTGGTCACTCCACTTGTATTTCCTCTGTCCATACAAAAATCTCAGCCTGTCTCTGCAGTGTCCCCTGGAGTAACAGCCTTCAGCCCAGTCTCCACATGGCAGAGTCCTCAGCCTCTTCCCCATGCTCTTCCCTCCTTGATCTGCTGCCAGTATCATGATTATCATTCAGGTCAGCTCTCTGTTGCTTCCTTAGACTCAAATTTCCCACTGGGTCCTGATGTTGAAGCTACTTCTGAATTTTGCAGAGTTTCTGCCTAACGTTTCTATAATCCAGCCCTTCTGGTCCAGCTGTGCAGGTGTGCTGTGTGTGCCTGTCAGCTGATCTAGGAATCCAGTGTTTCTCCTGGGGCTGTCAGGGATACACACTGCAGGGGGAAATATTGAAAACTTCCACAGTGGGTCTGGGCCTTCTCCAGCTTACTGCAGGTTTGGAGGCACCTCAAGCCAACTCTAATTATTTCTCCTAATGGACTTTCAGAAAAATGCAAACCTGGACAATGTCATGAATCCTGTTTTCTTCTCCTCACCAAGACTTTTTTCATTGAGATGGAAAAGAACACCATGACTAGGTGTTCAGGTAAACGCAGACATGTCAGAAAATTTGGAATGTGACTTGACCTATGCTGCTGCCCTGTTCTTCCCTCAGCAAATACAGTCCTGCCCCACTCTGCTCGGTTAAAACTTCCCTGAGAATCTTGTTTTAGCAAATTTTCTAGAACCACCTCCCCTCTTCCTGCTGCTCCCCTTTCCTGTCACAGCAAAAGCTGTTGTCTTCAGCACCAAAGCTGTTGTCTTCACTCCTCAAGTGTCTCCAAGTGCGTTCCTGCACTGATGCTGATCTGCCCTCTGGACCAGCATCTCCTCAGCAGTCTCCCACAGCTGGACAAACTGCTTGTAAAGAATTCCGAGATTCCTCACCCTGGGCCTTTTCAAATCTTGACACCAAGCAGAGCACCCAAATGGGATTTTTGCCCCTGGGGCTGCTCAGTGGGGTCTCCCTGGTTCCCTATTGCTCCTTTCCTCTCACTGAGGGCAGCAGGAGGTCACAGGAGGAATGACTGATCACAGAATCATGGAATGGTTTGGGTTGGAAGGGGCCTTAAAAATTGTCTTGTTCCAACCCCCCTCCTGTGGGCAGGGACGCTTTCCACTAGGTTAAGCCCTGTCCATCCTGGCCTTGAACTCTTCTAGGGATGGGGCAGCCACAACTTCTCTGGAAACCTGTGCCAGTGTGTCCCAGCTAGCCATTTCTTCCTAATATCGCATCTAAACCTCCTCTTTGTGGGTTTGAACCCATTCCCTCTTACCCTGTCACTCCAGACCCTTAGAGTATTTACAATGCAGAGAATACTCTCTCTTTTTGTAGGCTCCCTTCAGGTACTGAAGGGCTGTAATTAGGTCACCCCAGAGCCTTCTCTTCTCCAGGCTGAACAATCCCAGCTCTCCCAGCCTTTGCTCCATCCCTCTGATCATCCTGGAGCCTGCTCTGGGCTCTGCAGCAGCTCCACGTGCTCCCTGTGCTGAAGGGAGCTCACACCAGCTCCCTGCCCTGTGCTTCCTGCTGCTCCCTGACCACGGCCTGGAGACCTGCTGCTCCCAGCAGCCTCTGGCAATGCCACCAGCCTGCCATGTGATACCTTCACCATCCCAGGCAGAGCCTCCTTTGTGCTGGGGACAGCTGAGCCACAGGCCCGTCAGGCCCGTCCTTCCCGGCATTTGCGCAAACAAACGAGCGCTAATTGCATCCCCCAGGCGTCTGTCCTGTTTTCCTGCAGGCACAAGGCCCTCGGATCAGTGTGCAGAGGGAAACTGGTGCGCTGGACAGGGCTGGTGGTGGCCCAGATCCCTCTGATGTGCTTTGTCTCTGCAGCTCCCGGGCTTTGTTTGTCAGTGCTAAGTCATGGTGGAGAGCGGAACAGGCCAGACTTGGGGGAACTGGGTCAAACAGCTGAGGAGGAGCACAAAGGCCCAGTGTGTGAGCCTGGGAGGGCAGAACAAACAGGCCAGGGCACGAAAGAGAGAGGGAACTGGGAAGGTGTCCTGGTTTAGGGCAAATCTGGGAGGAAACATCCAGATGGGGTTCCTCAGGAGAGCAAACACAAACGATGCACCTGGGGGTGCCCTGGCTGTCCCCTAGGTGTCTGTGGGGGAGCCCTGGTTGTCCCTTGGGGTACCCTGGCTGTCCCCGAGGTGTCCATCGGGGTGCCCTAGCTGTCCCCTTTGTGTCCCTGGGGGTGCCCTGGCTGTCCTCTAGGTGTCCCTGGGGGTGCCCTGGGTGTGCCTTAGGTGTCCCTGGGGGTGACCTGGCTGTCCCCTAGGTGTCCCTGAGGGTCCCCCGTCTGTCCCTGGGGTGCCCTTGCTGTCCCCTAGGTGTCCCTGGCGGTGCCCTGATGTCCCTGGGGTGCCCTTGCTGTCCCCTAGGTGTCCCTGGGGGTGCCCTGGCTGTCCCCTAGGTGTCCCTGAGGGCGCCTGGGCTTTCCACTAAGAGTCTTTGGGAGTGCTCTGGCTGTCCCTTAGATGTCCCTGGGGGTGCCCTGGCTGTCCCTAGGTGTCCCTGGGGGTGCCCTACCTGTCCCTTAGGTGTCCCTGGGGGTGCCCTGGCTGTCCCCTAGGTGTCCCTGGGGGCTCCCTGCCTGTTCCCAAGGTGTTCCTGGGGGTGCCCTGGCTGTCCCTCAGGGCGCCCTGGCTGTCCCCTAGGTGTCCCTGGGGGTTCCCTGGATGTCCCCTAGGTGTCCCTGGGGGTGCCCTGACTGTCCCACGGGGTTCCCTGGGTGTCTTCTGGGTTTCCCTGGGGTGCCCTGGCTGTCCCTTAGGTGTCCCTGGGGGCGACCTAGCTGTCCCTGGCGGTGCCCTGGCTGTCTCTTAGGTGTCCCTGGGCGTGCCCTGGCTGTCCCTTAGGTGTCCCTGGGGGTTCCCTGGCTGTCCCTTATATGTCCCTGGGGGTGCCCGGGCTATCCCCTAGGTGTTACGGGGGGTGCCCTGGCTGTCCCCTAGGTGTCCCTGGGGGTCCCCTGGCTGTCCCCTAGGTGTCCCTGGGGATGCCCTGGCTGTCCCCTAGGTGTCCCTGGGGGTTCCCTGGCTGTCCCCTAGGTGTCCCTGGGGGTGTCCTGTCTGTCCCTTAGGTGTCCCTGGGGGTGCCCTGGCTGTCCCATAGGTATCCCTGGGGATTTCCTGGCTGTCACTTAGGTGTCCCTGGCGTGCCCTCGCAGTCCCTTAGGTGTCCCTGGGGTGCCTTGGCAGACATTTAGGTGTCCCTTGGGGCGCCCTGACTGTCCCTGGGGGTGCCCTGACTGTCCCTGGCAGTGTCCTGGCTGTCTCTTAGGTGTCCCGTGGGTTGCCCTGGCTGTCCCATAGCTGACCCTGGGGGTGCCCTGGCTTTCCCTGGGGGCGCCCTGGCTGTACCCTCGGTGTCCCTGGGAGTGCCCTGACTGTCCCTGGGGGTGCCCTTTCTGTCCTTAAGGTTTCTCTGGGGGTGCCCTGGCTGTCCTCTGGGTGTCCCTGGGAGTGCCCTGGCTGACCCTTAGGTGTCCCTGGGGGCGCCCTGGCTGTCCTCTCGGTGTCCCCGAGGGCACCCTGGCTGTCCTTTAAGTGTCCTGGGGGTGCCCTGCCTGTCCCTTAGGTGTCCCTGGTGGTGCCCTGGCTATCCCTCGGGGCGACCTGGCTGTCCCCTAGTTGTCCCTGGGCGTTTCCTGGCTGTCCCTTAGATATCCCTGGGAGTGCCCTGGCTGTCCCTGGGGTGCCCTTGCTGTCCCCTAGGTGTCCCTGGGAGGCCCCTGGCTGTCCCCTAGGTGTCACTGGGGGTGCCCTGACTGTCCCTGGGTTGTCCTGGCTCTGTCTTTGGTGTCCCTCGGAGTGCCCTGGCTGTCCCTTTGGTGTCCCTGGGGGTTTCCTGGCTGTCCCCTAGGTGTCAGTGGGGGCGCCCTGGCTGTCCCCTAGGCGTCCCTGGGAGTGCCCTGGCTGTCCCTGGCTGTCCCTGGCGTGGCCTTGCTGTCCCCTAGCTGTCCCTGGGTGTACCCTGGCTTTCCCTTAGGTGTCCTTCGGGTGCCCTGGCTGTCCCCTAGGTGTCCCGGGGAGTGCCCTGACTGTGCCTGGGGTGTCCTGGCTGTGTTTTTGGTGTCCCTGGGGGTGCCCCGGCTGTCCCTCGGGGCGCCCATGCTGCACCATTAGGTGTCCCTGGGTGTACCCTGGCTGTCCCATAGCTGTCCCTGGGGTTGCCCAGGCTGTCCCCTAGGTGTCCCTGGGGGTTTCCTGGCTGTCCCCTAGGTGTTCTGGGGGCGCCCTGGCTGTCCCCTAGGTGTCCCTGGGGGAGCCCTGGCTGTCCCCTAGGTGTCCCTGGGGGTGCCTTGGCTGTCCCCTCGGTGTCCCTGGGGGCGCCCTGGCTGTCCCTTAGGTGTCCCTGAGGGCGCCCTGGCTGTCCCTGGGGTGCCCTTGCTGTCCCCTATGTTTCCTTTGAGGTACCCTGGCTGTCCCTGAGGGTGCCCTGGCTTTCCATGGGGTGCCCTGGCTGTCCCCTAGGTGTCCCTGGGGGTGCCCTGGCTGTCCCCTAGGTGTCACTGCCTCGCTCGTATCCTCGACTCCGCCTCCGGCGCCATGGTGACACCCCTCCCAGTCTGGACCAGTGTGGCCTCACCCCCTCCCCTGGGGCCATCCGACCCATCCCAGTATAGACCAGTAAGGCACCGAGTGGCCACCATGGACCCCCACACGCCTGCCAGTTCATCCCAGTTCATCCCCGTCCACTCTTCGTCCATCCCAGGTTTCTCTGGTCACCCTCCCAGTGCTCTCAGTCCATCCCAGTCCCGCAGGTGTTGGTGCTTGGGGCTTGATGAGCTGGTGCCAGTCCGCAACGTGGAGCGGCTCAAACGGGACCTCAGGGTGAGGGGGGCACGGATTTGGGGGGATCCTGGGCGTCCTGAGTTGTCGTGGAGGGGGTTTTTGGGTTGTGGGGGGTCTGGGGGGAGTCCGGGGGGAGTCCGGGGGGCTGCTTTGGGTGCTTTGGGGGGTATTCGGGAGGTTTGGGCGGCCCATTTGAGGCATCAAAGGAACCTGAGGAGGGTATTGATAGCTCCTGGAGGTGGAAGGGGCCGTGGGGGTGAGCTGGCTGTCCCAGGGGGTTCCTGGCTGTCCCTAGGCGTCCCTGGGGATGCCCTGGCTGTCACTTAGGTGTCCCTGGGAGTGCCCTGGCTGTCCCTAGGTGTTCCCGGGAATGCCCTGGCTGTCTCCTAGCTGTCCCTGGACGTACCGGGACTGTCCCCTAAATTTTCCTGTGGGAGCCCTGGCTGTCCCCTAGGTGTCCCTGGGGGTGCACTGGCTGTCCCGTACGTGTCCCTGGACGTGCCCTGGCTGTCCCTTAGGTGTCCCTGGGCGTGCCCTGACTGTCCCCTAGGTGTCCCTGGGGGTGCCCTTGCTGTGCCCTAGGTGTCCCTGGGGGTGCCCTGGCTGTCCCTGGGGTGCCCTGGCTGTCCTTGGGGTGCTCTGGCTGTCCCCTAGGTGTCCCTGGGATACCCTGGCTGTTCCCTAGGTGTCCCTGGGAGTGCCCTGGCTGTCCTTGGAGTGCTCTTGATGTCCCCTTGGTGTCCCTGGGGGTGCCCTGCTTGTCCCCTAGGTTTCCGTGGGGGTGCCCTGGCTGTCCCGGGGGTGCCCTGGCGGTGTCCTAGGTGTCCCTGGGGGTGCCCTGGCTGTCCGTGGAGTGCCCTTCCTGTCCCCTAGGTGTCCCTGGGGGTGCCCTGGCTGTCCCCTTGGTGTCCCTGGGGGTGCCCTGGGTGTCCCTGGGGTGCCCTGGCTGTCCCCTAGGTGTCCCTGGGGGTGCCCTGGCTGTCCCCTTGGTGTCCCTGGGGGTGCCCTGGGTGTCCCTGGGGTGCCGTGGCTGTCCCCTAGGTGTTCCTGGGAGTCCCCTTGGTGTCCCTGGGGTGCCCTGGCTGTCCCCTAGGTGTCCCTGGGGGTGCCCTGGCTGTCCCCTAGGTGTCCCTGGGGGTGCCCTGGCTGGCCTTGGGGTGCTCTGGCTGTCCCCTTGGTGTCCCTGGGGTGCCCTGGCTGTCCCCTAGGTGTCCCTGGGGGTGCCCTGCCTGTCCCCTTGGTGTCCCTGGGTGTGCCCTGGGTGTCCCTCGGGTGCCCTGGCTGACCCCTAGGTGTCCCTGGGGGGGCCCTGGCTGTCCCTGGGGTGCCCTGGCTGTCCCCTACATGTCCCTGGGGGTGCCCTGGGTGTCCCTGGGGTGCCATGGCTGTCCCCTACGTGTCCCTGGGGGTGCCCTGGCTGTCCCTGGGGTGCCATGGCTGTCCCATACGTGTCCCTGGGGGGGCCCTGGCTGTCCCCTTGATGTCCCTGGGGCGCCCTGGGTGTGCCCTAGGTGTCCCTGGGGCGCCCTGGGTGTCCCTGGGTTTCCCTAGCTGTTTCCTAGGTGTCCCTGGGGGTGCCCTGGCTGTTCCCTAGGTGTCCCTGCGGGTGCTCTCGAGGTCACCTAGGTGTCCCTGGGAGTGCCTTGTTTGTCCATTGGGTTGCCCTGGATATCCCATTGGTGTCCCTGGGGGTGCCCTTGCTGTCCCTAGGGTGCCCTGGGAGTGCCCTCGGTGTCCCTAGGGTGCCCTTGCTGTCCCCTAGGTGTCCCTGGGAGTGCCCTGGCTGTCCCCTAGGTGTCCCTGGGGGTGCCCTGGGTGTCCCTGGAGTGCCCTGGGGGTGACCTGGCTGTCCCTGGAGTGCCCTGGCTGTCCCCTAGGTGTCCCTGGGGGTGCCCTGGCTATGCCCTAGGTGTCCCTGGGGGTGCCCTGGCTGTCGCTGGAGTGCCCTGGCTGTCCCCTAGGTGTCCCTGGGGGTGCCCTGGCTGTCCCTGGGGTGCCCTGGCTGTGCCCTCGGTGTCCCTGTGGGCGCCCTGGCTGTCCCTGGGGTGCCCTGGCTGTCTTCTAGTTGTCCCTGGGTTTGCCCTGGGTGTCCCTGGGGTGACCTGGCTGTCCCATAGGTGTCCCTGGGGGTGCCCTGGCTGTCCCCTTGGTGTCCCTGGGGGTGCCCTGGCTGTCCCCTAGGTGTCCCTGGGGGTGCCCTGGCTGTCCCTGGGGTGCCCTGGCTGTGCCCTAGGTGTCCCTGGGGGTGCCCTGGCTGTCGCTGGAGTGCCCTGGCTGTCCCGTACGTGTCCCTGGGGGTGCCCTGGCTGTCCCTGGGGTGCCCTGGCTGTGCCCTCGGTGTCCCTGTGGGCGCCCTGGCTGTCCCTGGGGTGCCCTGGCTGTCCCCTAGGTGTCCCTGGAGTGCCCTGGGTGTCCCCTAGCTGTCCCTGGGGGTGCCCTGGGTGTCCCTGGGGTGCCCTGGCTGTCTTCTAGTTGTCCCTGGGTTTGCCCTGGGTGTCCCTGGGGGTGCCCTGGCTGTCCCATAGGTGTCCCTGGGGGTGCCCTGGCTGTCCCCTTGGTGTCCATGGGGTACCCTGGCTGTCCCTATGGTGTCCCTGAGGGTGCCCTGGCCGTCCCTGGGATTGCCCAGGTTGTCCCTAGGGTGCCCTGGCTGTCCCCTACGTGTCCCTGGGGTGCCCTGGGTGTCCCTGGGCTGCCCTGGGGGTGCCCTGGCTGTCCCTGGGGGTGCCCTGGAGGTCCCCTAAGTGTCCCTGGGGGTGCCCTGGCTGTCCCTGGGGTGCCCTGGCTGTCCTTGGGGTGCTCTGGCTGTCCCCTAGGTGTTCCTGGGGGTGCCCTGGAGGTCCCCTTGGTGTCCCTGGAGTGCTCTGGCTTTCCCTGGGGTGCCCTGGCTGTCCCCTAGGCGTCCCTGGGGGTGCCCAGGGTGTTCCTGGGGTTCCCTGGCTGTCCCCTACGTGTCCCTGGGGGTGCCCTGGGTGTCCCTGGGGGTGCCCAGGGTGTCCCTGGGAGTGCCCTGGCTATCCCCTAGGTGTCCTTGGGGGTGCCCAGGGTGTCCCTGGGGTGCCCTGGCTGTCCCGTACGTGTCCCTAGGGGTGCCCTGGAGGTCCCCTAGGTGTCCCTGGGGGGGCCCTGGCTGTCCCCTAGGTGTCCCTGGGGGTGCCCTGGCTGTCCCTGGGGGTGCCCTGGCTGTCCCCTACGTGGCCCTGGGGGTGCCCTGGGTGTCCCTGGGGTGCCCTGGGGGTGCCCCGGCTGTCCCTGGGGGTGCCTTGGCTGTCCCCTAGGTGTCCCTGGGGGTGCCCTGGCTGTCCCCTAGGTGTCCCTGGGGGTGCCCTGGCTGTCCCTGGGGGGGCCCTGGCTGTCCCCTAGGTGTCCCTTGGGTGCCCTGGGTGTCCCTGGGGTGCCCTGGGGGTGCCCTGGCTGTCCCTTGGGGGGCCCTGGCTGTCCCCTAGGTGTCCCTGGGGGTGCCCTGGGTGTCCCCTAGCGGTCCTTGGGGGTACCCTGGGTGTCCCTGGGGTGCCCTGGCTGTCCCCTAGTTGTCCCTGGGGTTGCCCTGGGTGTCTCTGGGGTGCCCTGGCTGTCCCCTAGGTGTCCCTGGGGGGGCCCTGGCTGTCCCCTTGATGTCCCTGGGGCGCCCTGGGTGTGCCCTAGGTGTCCCTGGGGCGCCCTGGGTGTCCCTGGGTTTCCCTAGCTGTTTCCTAGGTGTCCCTGGGGGTGCCCTGACTGTTCCCTAGGTGTCCCTGCGGGTGCTCTCGAGGTCACCTAGGTGTCCCTGGGAGTGCCTTGTTTGTCCATTGGGTTGCCCTGGATATCCCATTGGTGTCCCTGGGGGTGCCCTTGCTGTCCCTAGGGTGCCCTGGGAGTGCCCTCGGTGTCCCTAGGGTGCCCTTGCTGTCCCCTAGGTGTCCCTGGGAGTGCCCTGGCTGTCCCCTAGGTGTCCCTGGGGGTGCCCTGGGTGTCCCTGGAGTGCCCTGGGGGTGACCTGGCTGTCCCTGGAGTGCCCTGGCTGTCCCCTAGGTGTCCCTGGGGGTGCCCTGGCTATGCCCTAGGTGTCCCTGGGGGTGCCCTGGCTGTCGCTGGAGTGCCCTGGCTGTCCCCTAGGTGTCCCTGGGGGTGCCCTGGCTGTCCCTGGGGTGCCCTGGCTGTGCCCTCGGTGTCCCTGTGGGCGCCCTGGCTGTCCCTGGGGTGCCCTGGCTGTCTTCTAGTTGTCCCTGGGTTTGCCCTGGGTGTCCCTGGGGTGACCTGGCTGTCCCATAGGTGTCCCTGGGGGTGCCCTGGCTGTCCCCTTGGTGTCCCTGGGGGTGCCCTGGCTGTCCCCTAGGTGTCCCTGGGGGTGCCCTGGCTGTCCCTGGGGTGCCCTGGCTGTGCCCTAGGTGTCCCTGGGGGTGCCCTGGCTGTCGCTGGAGTGCCCTGGCTGTCCCGTACGTGTCCCTGGGGGTGCCCTGGCTGTCCCTGGGGTGCCCTGGCTGTGCCCTCGGTGTCCCTGTGGGCGCCCTGGCTGTCCCTGGGGTGCCCTGGCTGTCCCCTAGGTGTCCCTGGAGTGCCCTGGGTGTCCCCTAGCTGTCCCTGGGGGTGCCCTGGGTGTCCCTGGGGTGCCCTGGCTGTCTTCTAGTTGTCCCTGGGTTTGCCCTGGGTGTCCCTGGGGGTGCCCTGGCTGTCCCATAGGTGTCCCTGGGGGTGCCCTGGCTGTCCCCTTGGTGTCCCTGGGGTACCCTGGCTGTCCCTATGGTGTCCCTGAGGGTGCCCTGGCCGTCCCTGGGATTGCCCAGGTTGTCCCTAGGGTGCCCTGGCTGTCCCCTACGTGTCCCTGGGGTGCCCTGGGTGTCCCTGGGCTGCCCTGGGGGTGCCCTGGCTGTCCCTGGGGGTGCCCTGGAGGTCCCCTAAGTGTCCCTGGGGGTGCCCTGGCTGTCCCTGGGGTGCCCTGGCTGTCCTTGGGGTGCTCTGGCTGTCCCCTAGGTGTTCCTGGGGGTGCCCTGGAGGTCCCCTTGGTGTCCCTGGAGTGCTCTGGCTTTCCCTGGGGTGCCCTGGCTGTCCCCTAGGTGTCCCTGGGGGTGCCCAGGGTGTTCCTGGGGTTCCCTGGCTGTCCCCTTGGTGTCCCTGGGGGTGCCCTGGGTGTCCCTGGGGGTGCCCAGGGTGTCCCTGGGAGTGCCCTGGCTATCCCCTAGGTGTCCTTGGGGGTGCCCAGGGTGTCCCTGGGGTGCCCTGGCTGTCCCGTACGTGTCCCTAGGGGTGCCCTGGAGGTCCCCTAGGTGTCCCTGGGGGGGCCCTGGCTGTCCCCTAGGTGTCCCTGGGGGTGCCCTGGCTGTCCCTGGGGGTGCCCTGGCTGTCCCCTACGTGGCCCTGGGGGTGCCCTGGGTGTCCCTGGGGTGCCCTGGGGGTGCCCCGGCTGTCCCTGGGGGTGCCTTGGCTGTCCCCTAGGTGTCCCTGGGGGTGCCCTGGCTGTCCCCTAGGTGTCCCTGGGGGTGCCCTGGCTGTCCCTGGGGGGGCCCTGGCTGTCCCCTAGGTGTCCCTTGGGTGCCCTGGGTGTCCCTGGGGTGCCCTGGGGGTGCCCTGGCTGTCCCTTGGGGGGCCCTGGCTGTCCCCTAGGTGTCCCTGGGGGTGCCCTGGGTGTCCCCTAGCGGTCCTTGGGGGTACCCTGGGTGTCCCTGGGGTGCCCTGGCTGTCCCCTAGTTGTCCCTGGGGTTGCCCTGGGTGTCTCTGGGGTGCCCTGGCTGTCCCCTAGGTGTCCCTGGGGGTGCCCTGGCTGTCCCCTTGGTGTCCCTAGTGTACCCTGGCTGTCCCTATGGTGTCCCTGACGGTGCCCTGGCTCTCCTTGGGGTGCCCTTGCTGTCCCGTATGTGTCCCTGGGGATGCCCAGGGTGTCACTGGAGTTCCCTGGCTGTCCCCTAGGCGTCCCTGGGGATGCCCTGGCTGTCACTTAGGTGTCCCTGGGAGTGCCCTGGCTGTCCCTAGGTGTTCCCGGGAATGCCCTGGCTGTCTCCTAGCTGTCCCTGGACGTACCGGGACTGTCCCCTAAATTTTCCTGTGGGAGCCCTGGCTGTCCCGTACGTGTCCCTGGACGTGCCCTGGCTGTCCCTTAGGTGTCCCTGGGCGTGCCCTGACTGTCCCCTAGGTGTCCCTGGGGGTGCCCTTGCTGTGCCCTAGGTGTCCCTGGGGGTGCCCTGGCTGTCCCTGGGGTGCCCTGGCTGTCCTTGGGGTGCTCTGGCTGTCCCCTAGGTGTCCCTGGGATACCCTGGCTGTCCCCTAGGTGTCCCGGGGGGTGCCCTGGCTGTCCCTGGAGTGCCCTGGCTGTTCCCTAGGTGTCCCTGGGGGTGCCCTGCTTGTCCCCTAGGTTTCCGTGGGGGTGCCCTGGCTGTCCCGGGGGTGCCCTGGCGGTGTCCTAGGTGTCCCTGGGGGTGCCCTGGCTGTCCGTGGAGTGCCCTGCCTGTCCCCTAGGTGTCCCTGGGGGTGCCCTGGCTGTCCCCTTGGTGTCCCTGGGGGTGCCCTGGGTGTCCCTGGGGTGCCCTGGCTGTCCCCTAGGTGTCCCTGGGGGTGCCCTGGCTGTCCCCTTGGTGTCCCTGGGGGTGCCCTGGGTGTCCCTGGGGTGCCGTGGCTGTCCCCTAGGTGTTCCTGGGAGTCCCCTTGGTGTCCCTGGGGTGCCCTGGCTGTCCCCTAGGTGTCCCTGGGGGTGCCCTGCCTGTCCCCTAGGTGTCCCTGGGGGTGCCCTGGCTGGCCTTGGGGTGCTCTGGCTGTCCCCTTGGTGTCCCTGGAGTGCCCTGGCTGTCCCCTAGGTGTCCCTGGGGGTGCCCTGCCTGTCCCCTTGGTGTCCCTGGGTGTGCCCTGGGTGTCCCTCGGGTGCCCTGGCTGACCCCTAGGTGTCCCTGGGGGGGCCCTGGCTGTCCCTGGGGTGCCCTGGCTGTCCCCTACGTGTCCCTGGGGGTGCCCTGGGTGTCCCTGGGGTGCCATGGCTGTCCCCTACGTGTCCCTGGGGGTGCCCTGGCTGTCCCTGGGGTGCCATGGCTGTCCCCTAGGTGTCCCTGGGGGGGCCCTGGCTGTCCCCTTGATGTCCCTGGGGCGCCCTGGGTGTGCCCTAGGTGTCCCTGGGGCGCCCTGGGTGTCCCTGGGTTTCCCTAGCTGTTTCCTAGGTGTCCCTGGGGGTGCCCTGGCTGTTCCCTAGGTGTCCCTGCGGGTGCTCTCGAGGTCACCTAGGTGTCCCTGGGAGTGCCTTGTTTGTCCATTGGGTTTCCCTGGATATCCCATTGGTGTCCCTGGGGGTGCCCTTGCTGTCCCTAGGGTGCCCTGGGAGTGCCCTCGGTGTCCCTAGGGTGCCCTTGCTGTCCCCTAGGTGTCCCTGGGAGTGCCCTGGCTGTCCCCTAGGTGTCCCTGGGGGTGCCCGTGCTGTCCCCTAGGTTCCCCTGGGGGTGCCCTTGCTGTCCCCTAGGTGTCCCTGGGGGTGCCCTGGGTGTCCCTGGAGTGCCCTGGGGGTGACCTGGCTGTCCCTGGAGTGCCCTGGCTGTCCCCTAGGTGTCCCTGGGGGTGCCCTGGCTGTGCCCTAGGTGTCCCTGGGAGTGCCCTGGCTGTCGCTGGAGTGCCCTGGCTGTCCCGTACGTGTCCCTGGGGGTGCCCTGGCTGTCCCTGGGGTGCCCTGGCTGTGCCCTCGGTGTCCCTGTGGGCGCCCTGGCTGTCCCTGGGGTGCCCTGGCTGTCCCCTAGGTGTCCCTGGGGGTGCCCTGGCTGTCCCCTAGGTGTCCCTGGGGGTGCCCTGGGTGTCCCTGGGGTGCCCTGGCTGTCTACTAGTTGTCCCTGGGTTTGCCCTGGGTGTCCCTGGGGTGCCCTGGCTGTCCCATAGGTGTCCCTGGGGGTGCCCTGGCTGTCCCCTTGGTGTCCCTGGGGGTGCCCTGGCTGTCCCGTACGTGTCCCTGGGGGTGCCCTGGCTGTCCCTGGGGTGCCCTGGCTGTGCCCTCGGTGTCCCTGTGGGCGCCCTGGCTGTCCCTGGGGTGCCCTGGCTGTCCCCTAGGTGTCCCTGGAGTGCCCTGGGTGTCCCCTAGCTGTCCCTGGGGGTGCCCTGGGTGTCCCTGGGGTGCCCTGGCTGTCTTCTAGTTGTCCCTGGGTTTGCCCTGGGTGTCCCTGGGGGTGCCCTGGCTGTCCCATAGGTGTCCCTGGGGGTGCCCTGGCTGTCCCTGGGATTGCCCAGGTTGTCCCTAGGGTGCCCTGGCTGTCCCCTACGTGTCCCTGGGGTGCCCTGGGTGTCCCTGGGCTGCCCTGGGGGTGCCCTGGCTGTCCCTGGGGGTGCCCTGGAGGTCAGCTAAGTGTCCCTGGGGGTGCCCTGGCTGTCCCTGGTGTGCCCTGGCTGTCCTTGGGGTGCTCTGGCTGTCCCCTAGGTGTTCCTGGGGGTGCCCTGGAGGTCCCCTTGGTGTCCCTGGAGTGCTCTGGCTTTCCCTGGGGTGCCCTGGCTGTCCCCTAGGTGTCCCTGGGGGTGCCCAGGGTGTTCCTGGGGTTCCCTGGCTGTCCCCTACGTGTCCCTGGGGGTGCCCTGGGTGTCCCTGGGGGTGCCCAGGGTGTCCCTGGGAGTGCCCTGGCTATCCCCTAGGTGTCCTTGGGGGGGCCCTGGCTGTCCCCTAGGTGTCCCTGGGGGTGCCCTGGGTGTCCCTGGGGTGCCCTGGCTGTCTTCTAATTGTCCCTGGGTTTGCCCTGGGTGTCCCTGGGGTGCCCTGGCTGTCCCATAGGTGTCCCTGGGGGTGCCCTGGCTGTCCCCTTGGTGTCCCTGGGGCGCCCTGGGTGTCCATGGGTTTCCCTAGCTGTTTCCTAGGTGTCCCTGGGGGTGCCCTGGCTGTTCCCTAGGTGTCCCTGGGGGTGCCCGTGCTGTCCCTTGGGTGCCCTGGGAGTCCCCTCGGTGTCCCTAGGGTGCCCTTGCTGTCCCCTAGGTGTCCCTGGGGGTGCCCTGGCTGTGCCCTAGGTGTCCCTGGGGGTTCCCAGTGTGTCCCTGGGGGTGCCCTGGAGGTCCCCTAAGTGTCCCTGGGGGTGCCCTGGCTGTCTCTGGGGTGCCCTGGCTGTCCTTGGGGTGCTCTGGCTGTCCCCTAGGTGTCCCTGGGGGTACCCTGGCTGTCCCCTTGGTGTCACTGGAGTGCTCTGGCTGTCCCTGGGGTGCCCTGGCTGTGCCCTAGGTGTTCCTGGGGGTGCCCAGGGTGTCCCTGGGGTTCCCTGGCAGTCCCGTAGGTGTCCCTGGGGGTGCCCTGGGGATCCCTGGCTGTCCCCTAGGTGTCCCTGGGGGTGCCCAGGGTGTTCCTGGGGTTCCCTGGCTGTCACCTACGTGTCCCTGGGGGTGCCCAGGGTGTCCCTGGGGGTGCCCTGGGTGTCCCGTAGGTGTCCCTGGGGGTGCCCTGCCGGTCCCCTAGGTGTCCTTGGGGGTGCCCTGGAGGTCCCTTTGGTGTCCCTGTGGGTGCCCTTGGTGTCCCTGGGGGTGCCCTGGCGGTGCCCTAGATGTCCCTGGGGGTCCCCTTGGTGTCCCTGGGGTTCCCTGGCTGTCCCATAGGTGTCCCTGGGGTGCCCTGGCTGTCCCCTAGGTGTCCGTGGGGGTGCCCAGGGTGTCCCTGGGGGTTCTCTGGTTGTCCCTGTGGTGCCCTGGCTGTCCCCTACGTGTCCCTGGGGGTGCCCTGGGTGTCCCTGAGGTGCCCTGGGGGTGCCTTGGCTGTCCATGGGGGTTCCTTGGCTGTCCCCTAGGTGTCCCTAGGGGTGCCCTGGAGGTCCCCTAGTTGTTCCTGTGGGTGCCCTGTCTGTCCCTGGGTTGCCCTGGCTGTCCCCTAGGTGTCCCTGGGGGTACCCTGGCTGTCCTTGGGGTGCTCTGGCTGTCCCCTAGGTGTCCCTGGGGTACCCTGCCTGTCCCCTAGGTGTCCCTGGGGTTGCCCTGGCTGTCCTTGGGGTGCTCTGGCTGTCCCCTTGGTGTCCCTGGGGATGCCCTGCCTGTCCCCTAGGTGTTCCTGGGGGTGCCCTGACTGTCCCTGGGTTGTCCTGGCTCTGTCTTTGGTGTCCCTCGGAGTGCCCTGGCTGTCCCTTTGGTGTCCCTGGGGGTTTCCTGGCTGTCCCCTAGGTGTCCCTGGCAGTACCCTGGCTGTCCCCCTGGTGTCCCGGGGGGTGCCCTGGCTGTCCCTGGGGTGCTCTGGTTGTGCCCTAGGTGTCACTGGGGATGCCCTGGGTGTCCCTGGGGTGCCCTGGCGGTGCCCTAGGTGTCCCTGGGGGTGCCCTGGGTGTCCCTGGGGTTCCCTGGCTGTCCCATAGGTGTCCCTGGGGCTGCCCTGGAGGTCCCCTAGGTGTCCCTGGGGGTGCCCAGGGGTGCCCTGGCTGTCCCCTAGGTGTCCGTGGGGGTGCCCAGGGTGTCCCTGGGGGTGCTCTGGTTGTCCCTGGAGTACCCTGGTTGTCCCCTAGGTGTCCCTGGGGGTACCCTGCCTGTCCCCTGGGTGTCACTGGGGGTGCCCTGGCTGTGCCCTAGGTTTTCCTGGGGGTGCCCTGGCTGTCCCTAGAATGCCCTGGCTGTGGCCTAGGTGTCCCTGGGGGTGCCCTGGCTGTTCCCTAGGTGTCCCTAGGGGTGCCCTGGAGGTCCCCTAGGTGTTCCTGTGGGTGCCGTGTCTGTCCCTGGGTTGCCCTGGCTGTCCCCTAGGTGTCCCTGAGGGTGCCCTGGCCGTCCCTGGGGGTGCCCAGGTTGTCCCTGGGGTGCCCTGGATGTCCCCTGCGTGCCCTGGAGGTGCCCTGGCTGTCCCTAGGGTGCCCTGGCTGTCCCCTGCGTGTCCCTGGGGGTGCCCTGGCTGTCCCTGTGGTGCCCTGGCTGTCCCCTACGTGTCCCTGGGGGTGCCCTGGGTTTCCCTGGGGTGCCCTGGGGGTGCCTGGGCGTCCCTGGGGTACCTTGGCTGGACCCTAGTTGTCCCTGGGGTTGCCCTGGGTGTCTCTGGAGTTCCCTGGCTGTCCCCTAGGTGTCCCTGGGGGTGCCGTGGATGTCCCCTAGCGGTCCTTGGGGGTACCCTGGGTGTCCCTGGGGTGCCCTGGCTGTCCCCTAGTTGTCCCTGGGGTTGCCCTGGGTGTCTCTGGGGTGCCCTGGCTGTCCCCTAGGTGTCCCTGGGGGTGCCCTGGCTGTCCCCTTGGTGTCCCTAGTGTACCCTGGCTGTCCCTATGGTGTCCCTGACGGTGCCCTGGCTCTCCTTGGGGTGCCCTTGCTGTCCCGTATGTGTCCCTGGGGGTGCCCAGGGTGTCACTGGAGTTCCCTGGCTGTCCCCTAGGTGTCCCTGGGGGTGCCCTGGCTGTTTCCTAGGTGTTCCTGGGGGTGCCCTGGGTGTCCCTGGGGTGCCCTGGCTGTCCCATACGTGTCCCTGGGGGTGCCCTGGCTGTCCCTGGGGTGCTATGGCTGTCCCCTAGGTGTCCCTGGGGGGGCCCTGGCTGTCCCCTTGATGTCCCTGGGGCGCCCTGGGAGTCCCTGGGTTTCCCTAGCTGTTTCCTAGGTGTCCCTGGGGGTGCCCTGGCTGTCCCCTAGGTGTCCCTGCGGGTGCTCTCGAGGTCACCTAGGTGTCCCTGGGAGTGCCTTGTTTGTCCATTGGGTTGCCCTGGATATCCCATTGGTGTCCCTGGGGGTGCCCTTGCTGTCCCTTGGGTGCCCTGGGAGTCCCCTCGGTGTCCCTAGGGTGCCCTTGCTGTCCCCTAGGTGTCCCTGGGAGTGCCCTGGCTGTCCCCTAGGTGTCCCTGGGGGTGCCCGTGCTGTCCCCTCGGTGTCCCTGGGGGTGCCCTGGCTGTCCCCGAGGTGTCCCTGGGGGTGCCCTGGGTGTCCCTGGAGTGCCCTGGGGGTGACCTGGCTGTCCCTGGAGTGCCCTGGCTGTCCCCTAGGTGTCCCTGGGGGTGCCCTGGCTGTCGCTGGAGTGCCCTGGCTGTCCCGTACGTGTCCCTGGGGGTGCCCTGGCTGTCCCTGGGGTGCCCTGGCTGTGCCCTCGGTGTCCCTGGGGGTGCCCTGGGTGTCCCCTAGCTGTCCCTGGGGGTGCCCTGGGTGTCCCTGGGGTGCCCTGGCTGTCTTCTAGTTGTCCCTGGGTTTGCCCTGGGTGTCCCTGGGGTGCCCTGGTTGTCCCATAGGTGTCCCTGGGGGGGCCCTGGCTGTCCCCTTGGTGTCCCTGGGGTACCCTGGCTGTCCCTATGGTGTCCCTGACGGTTATCTGGCCGTCCCTGGTGTTGCCCAGGTTGTTCCTAGGGTGCCCTGGCTGTCCCCTACGTGTCCCTGGGGTGTCCTGGGTGTCCCTGGGCTGCCATGGGGGTGCCCTGGCTGTCCCTGGGGGTGCCCTGGCTGACCCCTAGGTGTCCCTGGGGGTTCCCAGTGTGTCCCTGGGGGTGCCCTGGAGGTCCCCTAAGTGTCCCTGGGGGTGCCCTGGCTGTCCCCTTGGTGTCCCTGGAGTGCTCTGGCTGTCCCTGGGGTGCCCTGGCTGTGCCCTAGGTGTTCCTGGGGGTGCCCAGGGTGTCCCTGGGGTTCCCTGGCAGTCCCGTAGGTGTCCCTGGGGGTGCCCTGGGGGTGCCCTGGCTGTCCCCTTGGTGTCCCTGGAGTGCTCTGGCTGTCCCTGGGGTGCCCTGGCTGTGCCCTAGGTGTTCCTGGGGGTGCCCAGGGTGTTCCTGGGGTTCCCTGGCTGTCCCCTACGTGTCCCTGGGGGTGCCCAGGGTGTCCCTGGGGTGCCCTGGCAATGCCCTAGGTGTCCCTGGGGGTGCCCTGGGTGTCCCTGGGGTTCCCTGGCTGTCCCATAGGTGTCCCTGGGGCTGCCCTGGAGGTCCCCTAGGTGTCCCTGGGGGTGCCCTGGGGTGCCCTGGCTGTCCCCTAGGTGTCCGTGGGGGTGCCCAGGGTGTCCCTGGGGGTGCTCTGGTTGTCCCTGGAGTACCCTGGCTGTCCCCTAGGTGTTCCTGGGGGTACCCTGCCTGTCCCCTGGGTGTCCCTGGGGGTGCCCTGGCTGTGCCCTAGGTGTCCCTGGGGGTGCCCTGGCTATCCCTGTGGTGCCCTGGGTGTCCCCTACGTGTCCCTGGGGGTGCCCTGGGTGTCCCTGGGGGTGCCTTGGCTGTCCCCTAGGTGTTCCTGGGGGTGCCCTGGCTGTCCCTGGAGTGCCCTGGCTGTCCTTTTGGTGTCCCTGGGGGTGCCCTGTCTGTCCCCTAGGTGTCCCTTGGGGTCCCCTGTCTGTCCTCTAGGTTTCCCTGGGGGTGCCCTGGCTGTCCCTAGAATGCCCTGGCTGTTCCCTAGGTGTCCCTAGGGGTGCCCGGGAGGTCCCCTAGGTGTTCCTGTGGGTGCCCTGGCCGTCCCTGGGGGTGCCCAGTTTGTCCCTGGGGTGCCCTGGCTGTCCCCTGCGTGCCCTGGAGGTGCCCTGGCTGTCCCTAGGGTGCCCTGGCTGTCCCCTGCGTGTCCCTGGGGGTGCCCTGGCTGTCCCTGTGGTGCCCTGGCTGTCCCCTGGGTGTCCCTGGGGGTGCCCAGGGTGTCACTGGGGTCCCCTTGGTGTCCCCTAGGTGTCCCTGGGGGTGCCCTGGAGGTTCCCTAGGTGTCCCTGGGAGTGCCTTGTTTGTCCCTGGGGGTTACCTGTCTTTTCCCTTCGTGTCCCTGGGGGTGCCCTGGCTGTCCCTAGGGCGCCCTGGCTGTGCCCTCGGTGTCCCTGGGGGTGCCCTGGCTGTCCCCTAGGCGTCCCTGGGGGTTCCCTGGCTGTCCCTGTGGGTGCTCTGCCTGTTCCCTAGGTGTCCCTGGGGATGCCCAGGGTGTCACTGGAGTTCACTGGCTCTCCCCTTGGTGTCCCTGGGGGTGCTTTGGCTGTCCCTGGGGTGCCCTGGCTGTCCTTGGGGTGCCCTGGCTGTCCCCTAGGTGTCCCTGGAATACCCTGGCTGTCCCCTAGGTGTCCCGGGGGGTGCCCTGGCTGTCCCTGGAGTGCCCTGGCTGTGCCCTAGGTGTCCCTGGGGGTGCCCTGGCTGTCCCAGTAATGCCCTGGCTGTCCCCTACGTGTCCCTGGGGGTGCCCTGGGTGTCCCTGAGGTGCCCTGGGGGCGCCCTGGCTGTCCATGGGAGTGCCTTGGCTGTCCCCTAGGTGTTCCTGGGGGCGCCCTGGCTATCCTTTAAGTGTCCCTGGTGGTGCCCCGGGTGTCCCTGGGAGTGCCCTGGCTGTCCCCTAGGTGTCACTGGGGGTCCCCAGGGTGTCACTGGGGTTCCCTGGCTGTCACCTAGGTGTCCCTGGGGGTGCCCTGGAGGTCCTGTAGATGTCCCTCGGGGTGCCCCGCGTGTCCCTGGAGTGCCCTGGCTGTCCCCTAGGTGTCCCTGGGGGTGCCCAGGCTGTCCCCTAGGTGTCCCTGGGGGTGCCCCGTCTGTCCCTGGAGTGCCCTCGCTGTCCCCTTGGTGTCCCTGGGGGTGCCCTGGCTGTCCCCTAGCTGTCCCTGGGGGTTCCCTGCCTGTCCCCTAGTTGTCCCAGGGTGTGCCTGGCTGTCCCTGGAGTGCCCTGGCTGTCCTCTTGGAGTCCCTAGGGGTGCCCTGGCTGTCCCTGGGGTGCCCTGGGGGTGCCCTGGCTGTCCCTTGGGGTGCCCTGGCTGTCCCCTAGGTGTCCCTGGGGGTGCCCTGACTGTCCTTCGGTTGCCCTGGATGTGCCCTCGGTGTCTCTGGGGGTGCCCTGACTGTCCCCAGGGTGCCCTGGGTGTCCCATAGGTGTCCCTGGGGGTGCCCTGGGTGTCCCTTGGGTGCCCTGGCTGTCCCCTAGGTGTCCCTGGGGGTGCCCTGGCTGTCCCCTTGGTGTCCCTGGGGGTTCCTTGGCTTTCTCTAGGGTGCCCTGGCTGTCCCCTAGGTGTCCCTGGGGGTGCCCTGGGTGTCCCTGGGAGTGCCCTAGGTGTCCCTGGGGGTGCCCTGGAGTTCCCTGGGGTGCCCTGGAGGTGCCCTCGCTGTCCGTTGGGTGCCCTGGCTGTCCCCTAGGTGTCCCTGGGGGTGCCCTGGTGTCCTTGGGGGTACCCTGGCTGTCCCAAGGGTGCCCTGGCTGTGCCCTAGGTTTCCCTGGGGGTGCCCTGGCTATCCCCGAGGTGTCCCTGGGGGTACCCTGGCTGTCCCCTTGGTGTCCTGTGGGTGCCCTGGCTGTCCCTGGGGTGCCTTGGGGGTGCCCTGGCTGTCCCTGGGGGTGCCCTGTCTGTTCCCTAGGTGTCCCTGGGGGTGCACTGCCTGTCCTCTAGGTGTCCCTGGGGGTGCCCTGGGTGTCCCTGCGAGTGTCCAGGGTGTCCCTGGGAGTGCCCTTGCTGTCCCCTAGGTTTTCCTGGGGGTGCCCAGGGTGTCCCTGGGGATGCCCTGGCTGTCCCCTAGGTGTCCCTGGGGGTGCTCTGGGTGTCCCCTAGCTGTCCCTGGGGGTGGCATGGGTGTCCCTTGGGTGCCCTGGCTGTCTCCTAGCTGTCCCTGGGGGTGTCCTGTGTCACCCTGGGGTGCCCTGGCTGTCCCCTAGGTGTCCCTGGGGGTGCCCTGGTGTCCCTGGGGGTGCCCTGGCTGTCCCCTAGGTGTCCCTGGGGGTGCCCTGGTGTCCCTGGGGGTGCCCTCGCTGTCCCTAGGGTGCCCTGGCTGTCCCCTAGGTGTCCCTGGGGGAGCCCTGGCTGTCCCTGGTGGTGCACTGGCTGTCCCCTTCGTGTCCCTGATGGTGCCCTGGGTGTCCCTGGGGTGCCCTGGGGGCGCCCTTGCTGTCCCTGGGGCTGCCTTGGCTGTCTCTTGGTGTCCCTGTGGGTGCCCTGGCTGTCCCAGGGGTGCCCTGGCTGTCCCTGGGGGTGCCCTGGCTGTCCCCCAGGTGTTCCTGGGGCTGCCCTGGCTGTCCCTAGGGTGCCCTGTCTGTCCCATAGGTGTCCCTGGGGGTGCCCTGGGTGTCCCTGGGGTGCCCTGGGTGTCCCCTAGGTGTCCCTGGGGGTGCCCTGGCTGTCCCCTTGGTGTCCCTGGGGGTGCCCAGGGTGTCCCTGATGGTGCCCTGGCTGTGCCGTAGGTGTCCCTGGAGGTGCCCTGGCTGTCCCCTAGGTGTCCCTGGGGGTGCCCTGGGTGTCCCTGGGGTGCCCTGGATGTCCTCGCGGTGTCCCAGGGGTTGCCCTGGGTGTCGCTAGGGTGCCCTGGCTGTCCCCTAGGTGTCCCTGGGGGTGCCCTGGGTGTCCCTGGGGTGCCCTGGCTGAACCGTAGGTGTCCCTGGGGGTGCCCTGGCTGTCCCCTTGGTGTCCCTGGGGGTGCCCAGGGTGTCCCTGATGGTGCCCTGGCTGTGCCGTACGTGTCCCTGGAGGTGCCCTGGCTGTCCCCTTGGTGTCCCTGGGGGTGCCCTGGCTGTCCCGGGGGTGCCCTGGCTGTCCCCTACGTGTCCCTGGGGGTGCTCTGGCTGTTCCTGGGGTGCCCTAGCTGTCCCCTAGGTTTCCCTGGGGGTGTTCTGGCTGTCTCTGGGGGTGCCCTGGAGGTCCTTTAGGTGTCCCTGGGGGTGCCCAGGGTGTCACTGGGGTTCCCTGGCTGCCCCCTAGGTGTCCCTGGAGTTGCCCTGGGGTGCCCTGGCTGTCCCCTAGGTGTCCCTGGGGGTGCCCTGGCTGTCCTTAGGTGTCCCTGGGGGTGCCCTGGCTCTCCCTAGGGTGCCCTGGCTGTGCCCTCAGTGTCCCTGTCGGTGCCCTGGAGGTCCCCTAGGTGTCCCTGAGGGTGCCCTGGCTGTTCCCTAGGTGTCCCTGGGGATGCCCTGGCTGTCCTCTAGGTGTCCCTGGGCGTGCCCTGCCTGTCCCCTGGTTGTCCTTGGGGGTGCCCTGGAGGTCCCCTTGGTGTCCCTGGGGTACCCTGGCTGTTCCTTATGTGTCCTTGGGAGTGCTCTGCCTATCCCCTAGGTGTTCCAAGGGGTTTCCTGGCTGTCTCCTACGTGTCCCTGGGGTACCCTGGCTGTCCCCTAGGTGTCCCTGGGGGTGCCCTGGCTGTCCCCTAGGTGTCACTGCCTCGCTCGTATCCTCGACTCCGCCTCCGGCGCTATGGTGACACCCCTCCCAGTCTGGACCAGTGTGGCCTCACCCCCTTTCCTGGGGCCATCCGACCCATCCCAGTATAGACCAGTAAGGCACCGAGTGGCCACCATGGACCCCCACACGCCTGCCAGTTCATCCCAGTTCATCCCAGTCTACTCTTCGTCCATCCCAGGTTTCTCTGGTCACCCTCCCAGTGCTCTCAGTCCATCCCAGTCCCGCAGGTGTTGGTGCTTGGGGCTTGATGAGCTGGTGCCAGTCCGCAACGTGGAGCGGCTCAAACGGGACCTCAGGGTGAGGGGGGCACGGATTTGGGGGGATCCTGGGTGTCCTGAGTTGTCTTGGAGGGGGTTTTTGGGTTGTGGGGGGTCTGGGGGGAGTCCGGGGGGCTGCTTTGGGTGCTTTGGGGGGTATCTGGGAGGTTTGGGCGGCCCATTTGAGGCAACAAAGAACCTGAGGAGGGTTTTGATAGCTCCTGCAGGTGGAGGGGGCCGTGGGGGTGAGCTGGCTGTCCCAGGGGGTTCCTGGCTGTCCCTAGGTGTCCCTGGGGTGCCCTGGCTGTCACTTACGTGTCCCTCGGGGTGCCCTGGCTGTCCCCTTGGTGTCCCTGGGGGTGCCCTGGCTGTCCCTGGGGTGCCCTGGCTGTCTCCTTGGTGTCCCTGGGGGCGCCCTGGCTGTCCCCTAGGTGTCCCTGGGGGTTCCCTGGCTTTCCCGTCGGTGTCCCTGGGGGTGCCCTGGAGGACCTCTAGGTGTCCCTGGGGGTGCCCAGGGTGTCCCTAGGATTGTCCTGGCTGTCCCCTAGGTGTCCCTGGGGGTGCCCTGGCTGTGTCTTTGGTGTCCCTGGGGGTGCCCTGGCTGTCCCCTTGGTGTCCCTGGGAGTGCCCTGACTGTCCACTAGGTGTCGGTGGGCGTCCCCAGGGTGTCACTGGGGTTCCCTGGCTGTCCCCTAGGTGTCCCTGGGGGTGCCCTGGGTGTCCCTGGTGTGCGCTGGCTGTCCCCTAAGTGTCCCTGGGGGTGCCATGGCTTTCCCCTTGGTGTCCCTGGGGTGCCCTGGAGGTCCCCTAGGTGTCCCTAAGGTGCCCTGGCTGTCCCCTAGGTGTCCCTGGGGGTGCCCTGGCTGTCCCTGGGGTGCCCTGGCTGTCCCCTAGGTGTCCCTGGGGGTGCCCTTGTTTCCCTGGGGGTGCCCTGGCTGTCCCTATGGTGCCCAGGATGTCCCCTAGGTGTCCCTGGGGTGCCCGGGCTGTCCCTAGGGTGCCCTGGCGGTCCTCTAGGTGTCCCTGGGCGTGCCCTGGCTGTCCCTTAGGTGTCCCTGGGCGTGCCCTGGAGGTCACCTAGATGTCCCTGGCGGTGCCCTGTCTGTACCCTAGGTGTCCCTGGGGGTGCCCTGGCTGTCCCTGGGGGTGCCCTGCCTGTCCCCTAGGTGACCCTGGGGGTGCCCTGGGCGTCCCTAGGGTGCCCTTGCTGTCCCGTAGGTGTCCCTGGGTGTGCCCTGGCTTTCCCTGGGGTGCCCTGGCTGTCCCCTAGGTGTCCCTGGGGGTGCCCTGGGTGTCCCAGGGAGTGCCCAGGGTTTCCCTGGGAGTGCCCTGGCTGTCCCATAGATGTTCGTGGGGGTGCCCCGGGTGTCCGTGGGGGTGCCCTGGCTGTCCCCTAGGTGTCCCGGGAGGAGCCCTGGGTTTCCCTGGGGTGCCATGGCTGTCCCATAGGTGTCCCGGGGGGGGGCCTTTGCTGTCCCTTAGGTTTCCTTGGGGTGCCCTTTCTGTCCCCTAGGTGTTCCTGGGTGTGCCCGTGCTGTCCCCTAGGTGTCCCTTGGGGTACCCTGGCTGTCCCCTAGGTGTCCCTGGGGGTGCCCTGGCGGTCCCTGGGGTGCTCTGGCTGTCCCCTTGGTGTCCCTGGGGGTGCCCTGCCTGTCCCCTAGGTGTCCCTGGGAAAGCCCTGGCTGTCCCTAGGGTGCCCTGGCTGTCCCCTACGTGTCCCTGGGGGTGCCCTGGCTGTCTCCTTGGTGTCCCTGGGGGTGCCCTGGCTGTTCCTGGGGTGCCCTAGCTCTCCCCAAGGTGTCCCTGGGAGTACCCTGGCTGTCCCCTTGGTGTCCCTGGGGTACCCTGGCTGTCCCTTAGGTGTCCCTGGGGGTGCCCTGGCTCTCCTTTGGGTGCCCTGGCTGTCCCCTAGGTGTCCCTGGGGGTGCCCTGGCTGTCCCTGGGGGTGCTCTGGAGGTCCTCTAGATCTCCCTGGGACTGCCCGGGGTGTCCCTTAGAGTGCCCTGACTGTCCCCTAGGTGTCTCTGGGGGTCCCCAGGATGTCACTGGGGTTCCCTGGCTGTCCCCTAGGTGTCCCTGGGGGAGCCCTGGAGGTCCGCTAGGTGTCCCTGGGGGTGCTCTGGGTGTCCCTGGGGTTCCCTGCCTGTCCCCTAGGTGTCCCTGGGGGTGCCCTGGCTGTCCCCTAGGTGTCCCTGGGGGTGCCCCGGCTGTCCCTGGGGTGCCCTGCCTGTCCCCTAGGTGTCCCTGGGGGTGCCCTGGCTGTCCCTGGGGTGCCCTGTCTGTCCCATAGGTGTCCCTGGGGGTGCCCTGGGTGTCCCTGGGGTGCCCTGGGTGTCCCCTAGGTGTCCCTGGGGGTGCCCTGGCTGTCCCCTTGGTGTCCCTGGGGGTGCCCAGGGTGTCCCTGATGGTGCCCTGGCTGTGCCGTAGGTGTCCCTGGAGGTGCCCTGGCTGTCCCCTAGGTGTCCCTGGGGGTGCCCTGGGTGTCCCTGGGGTGCCCTGGATGTCCTCGCGGTGTCCCAGGGGTTGCCCTGGGTGTCGCTGGGGTACCCTGGCTGTCCCTAGGTGTCTCTGGGGTGCCCTGGCTGTCACATACGTGTCCCTCGGGGTGCCCTGGCTGTCCCCTTGGTGTCCCTGGGGGTGCCCTGGCTGTACCCTAGGTGTCCCTGGGGGTGCCCTGGCTGTCCCTTGGGGTGCCCTGGCTGTCCCCTAGGTGTCCCTGGGGGTGCCCTGGCTGTCCTTGGGGTGCTCTTGCTGTCCCCTTGGTGTCCCTGGGGTGCCCTGCCTGTCCCCTAGGCGTCCCTGGGGGAGCCCTGGCTGTCTCTTTGGTGTCCCTTGGGGTGCCCTGGCTGTCCCCTTGGTGTCCCTGGGGGTGCCCTGGGTGTCCCTGGGAGTGCCCTGACTGTCCCCTAGGTGTCGGTGGGGGGCCCCAGGGTGTCACTGGGGTTCCCGGGCTGTCCCCTAGGTGTCCCTGGGGGTGCCCTGGGTGTCCCTGGGGTGCCCTGCCTGTCCCCTAGGTGTCCCTGGGGGTGCCATGGCTGTCCCCTTGGTGTCCCTGGGGGTGCCCTGGAGGTCCCCTAGGTGTCCCTAGGGTGCCCTGGCTGTCCCCTAGGTGTCCCTGGGGGTGCCCTGGCTGTCCCCTAGGTGTCCCTGGGGGTGCCCTGGTGTCCCTGGGGGTGCCCTGACTTGCCCTAGGGTGCCCTGGCTGTGCCCTAGGTGTCCCTGGAGTGCCCTGGCTGTCCCCTAGGTGTCCCTGGGGGTACCCTGGCTGTCCCCTTGGTGTCCCAGTGGGTGCCCTGGGTGTCCCTGCGGCGTCCAGGGGGTGCCCTGGCGCTCCCTGGGGGTGCCCTGCCTGTCCCCTAGGTGACCCTTGGGGTACCCTGGCTATCCCCTAGGTGTCCCTGGGGGTGCCCTGGCTGTCCCCTAGGTGTCCCTGGGGGTGCCCTGGAGGTCCCCTATGTGTCCCTGTGGTGCCCTGGGTGTCCCTGGGGTGCCCTGGCCGTCCCGGAGGTGAACCTGGGGTACCCTGCCTGTCCCCTAGGTTTCCCTGGGGCTGCCCTGGATGTCCCCTTGGTGTCCCTGGCAGTGCCCTGCGTGTCCCTGGGGGTGCCCTGGCTGTCACTTACGTGTCCCTCGGGGTGCCCTGGCTGTCCCCTTGGTTTCCCTGGGGGTGCCCTGGCTGTGCCCTAGGTGTCCCTGGGAGTGCCATGGCTGTCCCCTAGGTGTCCCTGAGGGTGCCCTGGCTGTCCCCTTGGTGTCCCTGGGGTGCCCTGCCTGTCCCCTAGGTGTCCCTGAGGGAGTCCTGGCTGTCCCTAGGGTGCCCTGGCAGTCCTCTAGGTGTCCCTGTGGTGCCCCTGCTGCCTCCTAGGTGTCCCTATGGGTGCCCTGGCTGTATTTTTGGTGTCCCTGGGAGTGCCCTGACTGTCCCCTAGATGTCCCTGGGGGTGCCCTGGGTGTCCCTGGGGTGCCCTGCATGTCCCCTAGGTGTCCCTGGGGGTGCCATGGCTGTTCCCTTGGTGTCCCTGGGGGTTCCCTTGTGGTCCCCTAGGTGTCCCTGGGAGTGCCTTGTTTGTCCCTTGGGTTGCCCTGGTTGTCCCATTGGTGTCCCTGGGGGTGCCCTGGCTGTGCCCTCGGTGTCCCTAGGGTGCCCTTCCTGTCCCCTAGGTGTCCCTGGGAGTGCCATGGCTGTCCCCTAGGTGTCCCTGAGGGTGCCCTGGCTGTCCCCTTGGTGTTCCTGGGGGTTCCCGTGCTGTCCCCTAGGTGTCCCTGGGGGTGCCATGGCTGTCCGCACGGTGTCCCTGGGGGCGCCCTGCCTGTCCCTGGGGTGCCCTGGCTGTCCCCTTGGTGTCCCTGGGGGTGCCCTGGCTGTCCCCTAGGTGTCCCTGGGGGAGCCCTGGCTGTCCCTAAGGTGCCCTGGCTGTCCCCGAGGTGTCCCTGGGGGTGCCCTGGAGGTCCCCTAGGTGTCCCTGGGGGTGCCCTGGGTGTCTCTGGGGTGCCCTGCCTGTCCCCTAGGTGTACCTGGGGGTGCCCTGGCTGTCCCTGGGGTGACCTGGCTGTCCCCTATGTGAACGTGGGGGTGCCCTGGCTGTCCCCTACGTATCCCTGGGGGTGCCCTGGCTGTCCCCTAGGTGTCCCTGGGGGTGCCCTTGGTGTCCCTGGAAGTGCCCAGGGTGTCGCTGCGATTGCCCTGGCTGTCCCCTAGGTGTCCCTGGGGTTGCCCTGGCTGTCTCCTTGGTGTCCCTGGGAGTGCCCTGGCTGTCTCCTTGGTGTCCCTGGGAGTGCCCTGGTTGTCCCTGGGGTGCCCTGGCTGTCCCCTAGGTGTCCCTGGGGGTGCCCTGGCTGTCCCCTTGGTGTCCCTGGGGTACCCTGGCTGTCCCTTCGGTGTCCCTAGGGGTGCCCTGGCTCTCCTTGGGGTGCCCTGGCTGTCCCCTAGGTGTCCCTGGGGGTTCCCTGGCTGTCCCTGGGGGTGCCCTGGAGGTCCTCTAGATGTCCCTGGGGGTGCCCAGGGTGTCCCTGGGAGTGCCCTGATTGTCCCCTAAGTGTCTCTGTGGGTCCCCAGGATGTCACAGGGGTGCCCTGGCTGTCCCCTAGGTGTCCCTGGGGGTGCCCTAGCTGTCCCCGAGGTGTCTCTGGGGTGCCCTTCCTGTTCCCTGGGTGTCCCTGGGGGTGCCCTGCCTCTCACCTAGGTGTCCCTGGGGGTCCCCTGGCTGTCCCTGGGGATCCCTGGGGGTGCCCTGGCTGTCCCTGGGGGTGCCCTCGCTGTCCCCTAGGTGTCCCTGTGGGTGCCCTGGCTGTCCCCTAGGTGTCCCTGAGGGTGCCCTGGCTGTCCCCTAGGTGTTCCTGGGGGTGCCCTGCGTGTCCCTGGGGGTGTCCAGGGTGTCCCTGGAAGTGCCCTGGCTGTCCCCTAGGTGTCCCTGGGGGTGCCCAGGGTGTCCCTGGGCTTCCCTGTCTGTCCCGTACGTGTCCCTAGGGCTGCCCTGGAGGTCCCCGAGTTGTCCCTGGGGGGGCCCTGGCTGTGCCCTAGGTGTCCCTGGGTGTGCCCTGGCTGTCCCTGGGGGTGCCCTGGCTGTCCCCTTCGTGTCCCTGGGGTGCCCTGAGTATCCCGGCGGGTGCCCTGGGAGTGCCCTGGCTGTCCCTTGGGGTGCCCTGGCTGTCCCCTACGTGGCCCTGGGGGTGCCCTGGGTGTCCCTGGGGCGCCCTGGGGATGCTTGGGTGTCCCTGGGGTGCCCTGGCTGTCACCTAGGTGTCCCTCTGGGTGCCCAGGGTATCTCTGGGGGTGCCCTGGAGGTCTCCTAGGTGTCCCTGGGGGTGCCCTGGTTGTCCCTGGAGTGCCCTGGCTGTCCCCTTGGTGTCGCTGGGGGTCCCTAGGGTGTCCCTGGGGTTCCCTGGCTGTCCCCGAGGTGTCCCTGGGGGTGCCCTGGAGGTCCCTGGGGTGCCCTGCCTGTCCCCTAGGTGTCCCTAGGGGTGCCCTGGCTGTGCCCTCGGTGTCTCTGGGGGTGCCCTGGCTGTCCCTAGGGTGCCCTCGCTGTCCCCTAGGTGTCTCTTAGGGTGCCCTGCGTGTCCCTAGGGGTGCCCAGGGTGTCTCTGGGAGTGCCCTGGCTGTCCCTAGGGTGCCCTGGATGTGCCCTCGGTGTCTCTGGGGGTGCCCTGGCTGTCCCTAGGGTGCCCTGGCTGTCCCCTAGGTGTCCCTGGGGGTGCCTTGGGTGTTCCTTGGAGTGCCCAGTGTGTCCCTGGGGTGCCCTGGCTGTCCCCTAGGTGTCCCTGGGGGTGCCTTGGGTGTTCCTTGGAGTGTCCAGTGTGTCCCTGGGAGTGCCCTGGCTGTCCCCTGGGTCTTCCTGGGAGTGCCCTGGCTGTCCCTGGGGTGCCATGGCTGTCCCCTAGGTGTCCCGGGGGAGCCCTTGCTGTCCCCTAGGTGTCCCTGGGGGTGCCATGGCTGTCCCCTCGGTGTCCCTGGGGACGCCCTGGCTGTCCCGGGGGTGCCTTGGCTGTCCCCTAGGTGTCCCTGGGGGTGCCCTGGCTGTCTGGGGGGTGCCTTGGCTGACCCCTTGGTGTCCCTGGGGGTGCCCTGGCTGTCCCAGGAGTGCCCTGGCTGTCCCCTTGGTGTCCCTGGGGGTGCCCTGGCTGTCCCCTAGGTGTCCCTGTGGGTGCCCTGCCTGTCCCCGAGTTGTCCCTGGGGGTGCCCTGGCTGTCCCTTAGGTGTCCCTAGGGGTGCCCTGGGTGTCCCTGGGGTGCCCTGGCTGTCCCCTAGTTGTCCCTGGGGTTGCTCTGGGTGTCCCTGGGGTGCCGTGGCAGACCCCTAGGTGTCCCTGGGGGTGCCCTGGCCGTCCCTGGGGTGCCCTGGGGGTGCCCTGGCTGTCCGTCGGGTGCCCTGGCTGTCCCCTAGGTGTCCCTGGGGGTGCCCTGGTGTCCCTGTGGGTGCCCTGGCTGTCCCTAGGGTGCCCTGGCTCTGCTCTAGGTGTCCCTTGGAGTACCCTGGCTGTCCCCTAGGTTTCCCTGGGCGTGCCCTGGCTGTCCCTTAGGTGTCCCTGGGTGTGCCCTGGAGGTCCCCTAGGTGTCCCTGGGCGTACCCTGGCTGTCCCCTTGGTGTCCCTGTGGGTGCCCTGGGTGTCCCTGGGGCGCCCTGGGGGTGCCCTGGCTGTCCCTGGGGGTGCCCTGCGTGTCCCCTAGGTGTCCCTGGGTGTGCCCTGGCCGTCCCTGGGGGTGCCTTGGCTGGCCCCTTGGTGTCCCTGGGGGTGCCCTGGCTGTCCCTGGAGTGCCCTGGCTGTCCCCTAGGTGTCCCTGGGGGTGCCCTGCCTGTCCCCGAGTTGTCCCTGGGGGTGCCCTTGCTGTCTCTAGGGTGCCCTGGCTGTGCCCTCTGTGTCCCTGGGGGTGCCCTCTGTGTCCCTGGGAGTGCCCTGACTGTCCCCTAGGTGTCGCTGGCTGTCCCTAGGGTGTCCCTGGGGTTCCCTGGCTGTCCCCGAGGTGTCCCTGGGGGTGCCCTGGAGGTCCCCTAGGTGTCCCTGAAGGTGCCCTGGGTGTCCCTGGGGTGCCCTGCCTGTCCCCTAGGTGTCCCTAGGGGTGCCCTGGCTGTGCCCTCGGTGTCTCTGGGGGTTCCCTGGCTGTCCCTAGGGTGCCCTGGCTGTCCCCTAGGTGTCCCTTAGGGTGCCCTGCGTGTCACTAGGGGTGCCCAGGGTGTCTCTGGGAGTGCCCTGGCTGTCCCCTAGGTGTCCCTGGGGGTGGCCACGGTGTCCCTGGGGTTCCCTGGCTGTCCCGTACGTGTCCCTAGGGGTGCCCTGGAGGTCTCCTCGGTGTCCCTGGGGGGGCCCTGGCTGTCCCATAAGTGTTCCTGGGGGTGCCCTGGCTGTCCCTGGTGGTGCCCTCGCTGTCCACTACGTGACCCTGGGGGTGCCCTGGGTGTCCCTGGGGTGCCCTGGGGGTGCCTGGGTGTCCCTGGGGGTGCCCTGGAGGTCCTCTAAATGTCCCTGGGGGTGCCCATGGTGTCCCTGGGAGTGCCCTGACTGTCCCCTAGGTGTCACTGGGGTTACCTGGCTGTCCCCTACGTGTCCCTGGGGGTGCCCTGGAGGTCCCCTAGGTGTCCCTGGGGGTGCCCTGGGTGTCCCTGGGGTGCCCTGCCTGTCCCATAGGATTCCCTGAGGGTCCCCTGGCCGTCCCTGGGGCGCCCTAGGGGTGCCCGTGCTGTCCGTAGGGTGCCCTGGCTGTCCCCTAGGTGTCCCTGGGGGTGCCCTGGCTGACCCTGGGGTGCCCTGGCTGTCCCCTAGGTGTCCCTGGGGGTGCCCTGGCTGTCCCCTAGGTGTCCCTGGGGGTGCCCTGTCTGTCCCTGGGGTGCCCTGGCTGTCCCCTAGGTGTCCCTGAGGGTGCCCTGGCCGTCCCTGGGGTGCCCTGGGGGCGCCCTGGTTGTCCGTCGGGTGCCCTGGCTGTCCCCTAGGTGTCCCTGGGGGTGCCCTGCCTGTCCCCTTAGGTGTCTCTGGCGGTGCCCTGGCTGTCCTTAGGGTGCCGTGGATGTGCCCTCGGTGTCTCTGGGGGTGCCCTGGCTCTCCCTAGGGTGCCCTGGCTGTCCCCTAGGTGTCCCTGGGGGTTCCCTGGGTGTCCCTGGGGTGCTCTGGCTGTCCCCTAGGTTTCCCTGGGGTTGCCTTGGGTGTTCCTTGGAGTGCTCTGTGTGTCCCTGGGAGTGCCCTGGCTGTCCCGTAGGTCTTCCTGGGAGTGCCCTGGCTGTCCCTGGGGTGCCATGGCTGTCCCCTAGGTGTCCCGGGGGGGGCCATTGCTGTCCCTTAGGTGTCCCTGGGGTGCCCTTGTTGTCCCCTTGGTGTCCCTGGGGGTGCCCGTGCTGTCCCCTAGGTGTCCCTGGGGGTGCCATGGCTGCCCCCTCGGTGTCCCTGGGAGCGCCCTGGCTGTCCCGGGGGTGCCTTGGCTGTCCCCTAGGTGTCCCTGGGGGTGCCCTGGGTGTCCCCTAGCTGTCCCTGGGGGTGTCCTGGGTATCCCTCTGTTGCCCTGACTGTCCCCTAGGTGTCCCTGGGGGTGCTCTGGGTGTCCCTGGGGTACTCTGGTTGTCCCCTAGGTTTCCCTGGGGGTGCCCTGGCTGTCCCTTAGGTGTCCCTAGGGGTGCCCTGGGTGTCCCTGGGGGCGCCCTGGGTGTCCCTTGGGTGCCCTGCCTGTCCCCTAGGTGTCACTGGGGTTACCTGGCTGTCCCCTAGGTGTCCCTGGGGGTACCCTGGAGGTCCCCTAGGTGTCCCTGGGTGTGCCCTGTCTGTCCCTGGGGTGACCTGGCTGTCCCCTAGGATTCCCTGAGGCTGCCCTGGCCGTCCCTGGGGCGCCCTGACTGTCCCCTAGGTGTCCCTGGGGGTGCCCTGTCTGTCCCTGGGGTGCCCTGGCTGTCCCCTAGGTGTCCCTGAGGGTGCCCTTGCCGTCCCTGGGGTGCCCTGGGGGTGCCCTGGCTGTCCGTCGGGTGCCCTGGCTGTCCCCTAGGTGTCCCTGGGGGTGCCCTGCCTGTCCCCTTAGGTGTCTCTGGCGGTGCCCTGGCTGTCCTTAGGGTGCCGTGGATGTGCCCTCGGTGTCTCTGGGGGTGCCCTGGCTCTCCCTAGGGTGCCCTGGCTGTCCCCTAGGTGTCCCTGGGGGTTCCCTGGGTGTCCCTGGGGTGCTCTGGCTGTCCCCTAGGTTTCCCTGGGGTTGCCTTGGGTGTTCCTTGGAGTGCTCAGTGTGTCCCTGGGAGTGCCCTGGCTGTCCCGTAGGTCTTCCTGGGAGTGCCCTGGCTGTCCCTGGGGTGCCATGGCTGTCCCCTAGGTGTCCCGGGGGGGGCCATTGCTGTCCCTTAGGTGTCCCTGGGGTGCCCTTGCTGTCCCCTTGGTGTCCCTGGGGGTGCCCGTGCTGTCCCCTAGGTGTCCCTGGGGGTGCCATGGCTGCCCCCTCGGTGTCCCTGGGAGCGCCCTGGCTGTCCCGGGGGTGCCTTGGCTGTCCCCTAGGTGTCCCTGGGGGTGCCCTGGGTGTCCCCTAGCTGTCCCTGGGGGTGTCCTGGGTATCCCTGTGTTGCCCTGACTGTCCCCTAGGTGTCCCTGGGGGTGCTCTGGGTGTCCCTGGGGTACTCTGGCTGTCCCCTAGGTTTCCCTGGGGGTGCCCTGGCTGTCCCTTAGGTGTCCCTAGGGGTGCCCTGGGTGTCCCTGGGGGCGCCCTGGGTGTCCCTTGGGTGCCCTGCCTGTCCCCTAGGTGTCACTGGGGTTACCTGGTTGTCCCCTAGGTGTCCCTGGGGGTACCCTGGAGGTCCCCTAGGTGTCCCTGGGTGTGCCCTGTCTGTCCCTGGGGTGACCTGGCTGTCCCCTAGGATTCCCCGAGGCTGCCCTGGCCGTCCCTGGGGCGCCCTGGCTGTCCCCTAGGTGTCCCTGGGGGTGCCCTGTCTGTCCCTGGGGTGCCCTGGCTGTCCCCTAGGTGTCCCTGAGGGTGCCCTTGCCGTCCCTGGGGTGCCCTGGGGGTGCCCGGGCTGTCCGTCGGGTGCCCTGGCTGTCCCCTAGGTGTCCCTGTGGGTGCCCTGCCTGTCCCCTTAGGTGTCTCTGGCGGTGCCCTGGCTGTCCCTAGGGTGCCCTAGATGTGCCCTCGGTGTCTCTGGGGGTGCCCTGGCTGTCCCTAGAGTGCCCTGGCTGTCCCCTAGGTTTTCCTTGGGGATTCCCTGGGTGTCCCTGGGGTGCCCTGGCTGTCCCCTAGGTGTCCCTGGGGTTTCCTTGGGTGTTCCTTGGAGTGCCCAGTGTGTCCCTGGGAGTGCCCTGGCTGTCCCCTAGGTCTTCCTGGGAGTGCCCTGGCTGTCTCTGGGGTGCCATGGCTGTCCCCTAGGTGTCCCGGGGGGGGCCCTTGCTGTCCCCTAGGTGTCCCTGGGGTGCCCTTGCTGTCCCCTTGGTGTCCCTGGGGGTGCCCGTGCTGTCCCCTAGGTGTCCCTGGGGGTGCCATGGCTGTCCCCTCGGTGTCCCTGGGGGCGCCCTGGCTGTCCCGGGGGTGCCTTGGCTGTCCTCTAGGTGTCCCTGGGGGTGCCCTGGGTGTCCCCTAGCTGTCCCTGGGGGTGTCCTGGGTATCCCTGTGTTGCCCTGACTGTCCCCTAGGTGTCCCTGGGGGTGCTCTGGGTGTCCCTGGGGTAGTCTGGCTGTCCCCTAGGTTTCCCTGGGGGTGCCCTGGCTGTCCCTTAGGTGTCCCTAGGGGTGCCCTGGGTGTCCCTGGGGTGCCCTGGCTGTCCCCTAGTTGTCCCTGGGTTTGCCTTGGGTGTCCCTGGGGTGCCCTGGCTGTCCCCTTGGTGTCCCTGGGGTTCCCAGGGTGTCACTGGAGTTCCCTGGCTGTCCCCTAGGTGTCCCTGGGGGTGCCCTGGCTGTCCCCAAGGTGTCACTGGGTCTGCCCTGGATGTCCCTGGTGTGCACTTGCTGTCCCCTGGGTGTCCCTGGGGGTGCCCTGGCTGTCCCTGGGGGTGCCCTGGAGGTCCTCTAAATGTCCCTGGGGGTGCCCATGGTGTCCCTGGGGTGCCCTGCCTGTCCCCTAGGTGTCACTGGGGTTACCTGGCTGTCCCCTACGTGTCCCTGGTGCTGCCCTGGAGGTCCCCTAGGTGTCCCTGGGGGTGCCCTGGGTGTCCCTGGGGTGCCCTGCCTGTCCCCTAGGTGTCACTGGGGTTACCTGGCTGTCCCCTACGTGTCCCTGGGGGTGCCCTGGAGGTCCCTTAGGTGTCCCTGGGTGTGCCCTGTCTGTCCCTGGGGTGCCCGGGCTGTCCCCTAGGATTCCCTGAGTGTGCCCTGGCCGTCCCTGGGGTGCCCTGCCTGTGCCCTAGGTGTCCCTGAGGGTGCCCTGGCTGTCCCCTATGTGTCCCTGGGGGTGCCCTGGATGTCCCCTAGGTGTCCCTGAGGGTGCCCTGGCCGTCCCTGGGGTGCCCTGGGGGTGCCCTGGCTGTCCGTCGGGTGCCCTGGCTGTCCCCTAGGTGTCCCTGGGGGTGCCCTGGTGTCCCTGGGGGTGCCCTGGCTGTCCCTAGGGTGCCCTGGCTCTGCTCTAGGTGTCCCTTGGGGTACCCTGGCTGTCCCTTAGGTGTCCCTGGGTGTGCCCTGGAGGTCCCCTAGGTGTCCCTGGGCGTACCCTGGCTGTCCACTTGATGTCCCTGTGGGTGCCCTGGCTGTCCCTGGGTGTGCCCTGCGTGTCTCCTAGGTGTCCGTGGGTGTGCCCTGGCCGTCCCTGGGGGTGCCTTGGCTGGCCCCTTGGTGTCCCTGGGGGTGCCCTGGCTGTCCCCTAGGTGTCCCTGGGCGTGCCCTGCCTGTCCCCGAGTTGTCCCTGGGGGTGCCCTGGCTGTCCCTGGGGTGCCATGGCTCTCCCCTAGGTGTCCCGGGGGGGGCCTTGGCTGTCCCCTATGTGTCCCTGGGGGTGCCCTGGCAGACCCTGGGGTGCCCTGGCTGTCCCCTAGGTGTCCCTGGGGGTGCCCTGGCTGTCCCTGGGGTGCCCTGGCTGTCCCCTAGGTATCCCTGGGGGTCCCCTGCCTGTCCCCTTAGGTGTCTCTGGCGGTGCCCTGGCTGTCCCTAGGGTGCCCTGGATGTGCCCTCGGTGTCTCTTGGGGTGCCCTGGCTGTCCCTAGGGTGCCCTGGCTGTCCCCTAGGTGTCCCTGGGGGTTCCCTGGGTGTCCCTGGGGTGCCCTGCCTGTCCCCTAGTTGTCCCTGTGGTTCCCCTGGGTGTCCATGGGGTGCCCTGGCTTTCCCCTAGGTGTTCCTGGGGGTGCCCTGGGTGTCCCTGTGGTGCCCTGGGGTGCCCTGGCTGTCCCTGGGGGTGCCCTGGCTGTCCCCTCTGTGTCCCTGGGGATGGCCTGGGTGTCCCTGGGGCGCCCTGGGGGTGCCTGAGTGTCCCTGGGGTGCCCCGGGGGTGCCCTGGCTGTTCCTGTGGGTGCTTTGGCTGTCCCTTACGTGTCCCTGGGTATGCCCTGGGTGTCCCCGGGGCGCCCTGGGGGTGCCTCGGTGTCCCTGGGGTGCCCTGGCTGTCCCATGGGGGTTCCCTGGCGGTCTCCTAGGTGTCCCTGGGGGTGCCCTGGCTGTCCTTTGGGGGCGCCCTGGCTGTCCCCTAGGTGTCCCTGGGGGTGCCCAGGGTGTCACAGGGGTTCCCTGGCTGTCCCCTAGGTGTCCCTGGCGGTGCCCTGGGTGTCCCTAGGGTGCCTTGGCTGTGCCCTCGGTGTCCCTGGGTTGCCCTTGCTGTCCCCTCGGTTGTCCTGGGAGTGCCCTGGCTGTCCCCAAGGTGTCCCTGGGGGTGCCCTGCCTGTCCCCTAGGTGTCCCTGGGGGAGCCCTGGCTGTCCCTAGGGTGCCCTGGCTGTCCCCTAGGGGTCCCTGGGGGTCTCCTGGCTGTCCTCTAGGCGTCCCTGGAAGTTCCCTGGCTGTCCCTGGGGGTGTCCTGCCTGTCCCCTACGTGTCCCTGAGGGTGCCCTGGGTGTCCCTGGGGTGCTCTGGGGGTGCCCTGGCTGTCCCTGGGGCTGCCCTGGCTGTCCCATAGGTGTCCTTGGGGGTGCCCTGGAGGTCCCCTAGGTGTCCCTGGGGGTGCCCTGGCTGTCCCTGGGGGTGCCCTTCCTGTCCCGTAGTTGTCCCTGGGGGAGCCCTGGCTGTCCCTGGGGTGCCGTGGCTGTCCCCTAGGTGTCCCTGGGGTGCCCTGGCTGTCTCCTTGGTGTCCCTGGGGGTGCCCTGGCTGTCCCTGGGGTGCCCTGGCTGTCGCCTTGGTGGCCCTGGGGGTGCCCTGGCTGTCCCCTTGGTGTCCCTGGGGTACCGTGGCTGTCCCTTAGGTGTCCTTGGGGGTGCCCTGGCTCTCCTCGCGGTGCCCTGACTGTCCCCTAGGTGTCCCTGGGGGTGCCCTGGCTGTCCCTGGGGTGCCCTGGCTGTCCCCTTGGTGTCCCTGCGGGTGCCCTGGCTGTCCCTGGGGGTGCCCTGGACGTCCTCTAGATGTCCCTGGGGTTACCCAGGGTGTCCCTGGGAGTGCCCTGACTGTCCTCTAGGTGTCGCTTGGGGTCCCCTGGTATCACTGGGGTTCCCTGCCTGACCCCTAGGTGTCCCTGGGGGTTCCCTGGTTGTCCCCTAGGTGTCCCTGGGGGTTCCCTGGTTGTCCCCTAGGTGTCCCTGGAGGTGCCCTTTCTGTCCCTGGGGTGCCCTGGCTGTCCCCTAGGTGTCCCTGAGAGTGCCGTGACCGTCCCTGGGGTGCCCAGGGGGTGCCCTGGCTGTCCCTAGGGTTCCCTGGCAATCCCCTAGGTGTCCCTGGGGGTGCCCTGGCTGTCCCTGGGGTGCCCTGGCTGTCCCCTAGGTGTCCCTGGGGGTGCCCTTGTGTCCCTGGGGGTGCCCTGGGTGTCCCTAGGGTGCCCTGGCTGTCCCCTAGGTGTCCCTGGGGGTGCCCGGGCTTTCCCGAGGGTGTCCTGGCTGTCCCCAAGGTGTCCCTGGGCGTGCCCTGGCTGTCCCTTAGGTGTCCCTGGGCGTGCCCTGGAGGTCACCTAGATGTCCCTGGGGGTGCCCTGTCTGTCCCCTAGGTGTCCCTGGGGGTGCCCTGGCTGTCCCTGGAGTGCCCTGGCTGTCCCCTAGGTGTCCCTGTGGGTACCCTGGCTGTCCCGTTGGTCTCCCTTTGGGTGCCCTGGGTGTCCCTGGAACGCCCTGGGGGTGCCCTGGCTGTCCCTGGGGGTTCCCTGGCTGTCCCTAGGGTGCCCCGGCTGTCCCCTTCGTGTCCCTGGGGTTGCCCTGGCTGTCCCTGGAGTGCCCTGGCTGTCCCCTAGGTGTCCCTGGGGGTGCTCTGCCTGTCTCCTAGGTGTCCCTGGGGGTGCCTTGGCTGTCCCTAAGGTGCCCTGGCTGTCCCCTAGGTGTCCCTGGGGGTGCCCTGCGTTCCCCTGCGGTGCCCTGACTGTCCCCTAGGTTTCCCTGGGGGTGCCCTGGGTGTCCCTGGGGTGCCCCGGCTGTCCCCTAGGTGTCCCTGGGGGTGCCCTGGGTGTCCCTGGGAGTGCCCTGACTGTCCCCTAGGTGTCGCTGGGGGTCCCCTGGGTGTCACTGGGGTTCCCTGGCTGTCCCCTAGGTGTCCCTGGGGGTACCCTGTTTGTCCGCTTGGTGTTCCTGTGGGTGCCCTGGGTGTCCCTAGGGCGCCCTGAGGGTGCCCTGGCTGTCCCTGGGGGAGCCCTGGCTGTCCCTGTGAGTGCCCTGCCTGTCCCCTAGGTGTCCCTGGGGGTGCCCTGGCTGTGCCCTAGGTGTCCCTGGGGGTGCCCTGGCTGTCCCTGGAGTGCCCTGGGGGTGCCCTGGCTGTCCCTAGGGTGCCCTGGCTGTGCCCTAAGTGTCCCTGGGGTTCCCTGGCTGTCCCTGGGGTGCCCTGGGGGTGCCCTGGCTGTCTCTGGGGGTGCCCTGGCTGTCCCCTAGGTGTCCCTGGGGGTGCCCTGGCTGTCCCATTGGTGTCCCTGTGGGTGCCCTGGGTGTCCCTGGGGGTGCCCTGCCTGTCCCCTAGTTGTCCCTGGGGCTGCCCTGGCTATCCCTAGGGTGCCCTGGCTGTCCCCTAGGTGTCCCTGGGGGTTCCCTGGGTGTCCCTGGGGTGCCCTGGCTGTCCCCTAGGTGTCCCTGGGGGTGCCTGGGGGTGTTCCTTGGAGTGCCCAGTGTGTCCCTGGAAGTGCCCTGGCTGTCCCCTAGGTCTTCCTGGGAGTGCCCTGGCTGTCCCTGGGGTGCCATGGCTGTCCCCTAGGTGTCCCGGGGGGGGCCCTTGCTGTCCCCTAGGTGTCCCTGGGGTGCCCTTGCTGTCCCCTTGGTGTCCCTGGGGGTGCCCGTGCTGTCCCCTAGGTGTCCCTGGGGGTGCCATGGCTGTCCCCTCGGTGTCCCTGGGGGCGCCCTGGCTGTCCCGGGGGTGCCTTGGCTGTCCCCTAGGTGTCCCTGGGGGTGCCCTGGGTGTCCCCTAGCTGTCCCTGGGGGTGTCCTGGGTATTCCTGTGTTGCCCTGACTGTCCCCTAGGTGTCCCTGGGGGTGCTCTGGGTGTCCCTGGGGTACTCTGGCTGTCCCCTAGGTTTCCCTGGGGGTGCCCTGGCTGTCCCTTAGGTGTCCCTAGGGGTGCCCTGGGTGTCCCTGGGGTGCCCTGGCTGTCCCCTAGTTGTCCCTGGGTTTGCCTTGGGTGTCCCTGGGGTGCCCTGGCAGTCCCCTAGGTGTCCCTGGGGGTGCCCAGGGTGTCACTGGAGTTCCCTGGCTGTCCCCTAGGTGTCCCTGGGGGTGCCCTGGCTGTCCCCAAGGTGTCACTGGGTCTGCCCTGGATGTCCCTGGGGTGCACTTGCTGTCCCCTAGGTGTCCCTGGGGGTGCCCTGGCTGTCCCTGGGGGTGCCCTGGAGGTCCTCTAAATGTCCCTGGGGGTGCCCATGGTGTCCCTGGGGTGCCCTGCCTGTCCCCTAGGTGTCACTGGGGTTACCTGGCTGTCCCCTACGTGTCTCTGGGGCTGCCCTGGAGGTCCCCTAGGTGTCCCTGGGGGTGCCCTGGGTGTCCCTGGGGTGCCCTGCCTGTCCCCTAGGTGTCACTGGGGTTACCTGGCTGTCCCCTACGTGTCCCTGGGGGTGCCCTGGAGGTCCCCTAGGTGTCCCTGGGTGTGCCCTGTCTGTCCCTGGGGTGCCCTGGCTGTGCCCTAGGTGTCCCTGAGTGTGCCCTGGCCGTCCCTGGGGTGCCCTGGCTGTCCCCTTAGGTGTCTCTGGCGGTGCCCTGGCTGTCCCTAGGGTGCCCTGGATGTGCCCTCGGTGTCTCTTGGGGTGCCCTGGCTGTCCCTAGGGTGCACTGGCTGTCCCCTAGGTGTCCCTGGGGGTTCCCTGGGTGTCCCTTGGGTGCCCTGGCTGTCCCCTAGTTGTCCCTGGGGGTGCCTTGGGTGTTCCTTGAAGTGCCCAGTGTGTCCCTGGGAGTGCCCTGGCTGTCCCCTAGGTCTTCCTGGGAGTGCCCTGGCTGTCCCTGGGGTGCCATGGCTGTCCCCTAGGTGTCCCTGGGGATGCCCTGGGTGTCCCCTAGCTGTCCCTGGGGGTGTCATGGGTGTCCCTGGGGTGCCCTGGCTGTCCCTAAGGTGCCCTGCCTGTGCCCTAGGTGTCCCTGAGGGTGCCCTGGCTGTCCCCTATGTGTCCCTGGGGGTGCCCTGGATGTCCCCTAGGGGTCCCTGGGGGTGCCCTGGCTGTCCTCTAGGCGTCCCTGGGGGTTCCCTGGCTGTCCCTGGGGGTGTCCTGCCTGTCCCCTACGTGTCCCTGAGGGTGCCCGGGGTGTCCCTGGGGCGCCCTGGGGGTGCCCTGGCTGTCCCTGGGGTGCCCTGGCTGTCCCCTAGGTGTCCCTGGGGTGCCCTGGCTGTCTCCTTGGTGTCCCTGGGGGTGCCCTGGCTGTCCCTGGGCTGCCCTGGCTGTCGCCTTGGTGTCCCTGGGGGTACCCTGGCTGTCCCCTTGGTGTCCCTGGGGTACCGTGGCTGTCCCTTAGGTGTCCTTGGGGGTGCCCTGGCTCTCCTCGCGGTGCCCTGGCTGTCCCCTAGGTGTCCCTGGGGGTGCCCTGGCTGTCCCTGGGGTGCCCTGGCTGTCCCCTTGGTGTCCCTGCGGGTGCCCTGGCTGTCCCTGGGGGTGCCCTGGACGTCCTCTAGATGTCCCTGGGGTTACCCAGGGTGTCCCTGGGAGTGCCCTGACTGTCCTCTAGGTGTCGCTTGGGGTCCCCTGGTATCACTGGGGTTCCCTGCCTGACCCCTAGGTGTCCCTGGGGGTTCCCTGGTTGTCCCCTAGGTGTCCCTGGGGGTTCCCTGGTTGTCCCCTAGGTGTCCCTGGAGGTGCCCTTTCTGTCCCTGGGGTGCCCTGGCTGTCCCCTAGGTGTCCCTGAGAGTGCCCTGACCGTCCCTGGGGTGCCCAGGGGGTGCCCTGGCTGTCCCTAGGGTTCCCTGGCAATCCCCTAGGTGTCCCTGGGGGTGCCCTGGCTGTCCCTGGGGTGCCCTGGCTGTCCCCTAGGTGTCCCTGGGGGTTCCCTGGTTGTCCCCTAGGTGTCCCTGGAGGTGCCCTTTCTGTCCCTGGGGTGCCCTGGCTGTCCCCTAGGTGTCCCTGAGAGTGCCGTGACCGTCCCTGGGGTGCCCAGGGGGTGCCCTGGCTGTCCCTAGGGTTCCCTGGCAATCCCCTAGGTGTCCCTGGGGGTGCCCTGGCTGTCCCTGGGGTGCCCTGGCTGTCCCCTAGGTGTCCCTGGGGGTGCCCTTGTGTCCCTGGGGGTGCCCTGGGTGTCCCTAGGGTGCCATGGCTGTCCCCTAGGTGTCCCTGGGGGTGCCCGGGCTTTCCCGAGGGTGTCCTGGCTGTCCCCAAGGTGTCCCTGGGCGTGCCCTGGCTGTCCCTTAGGTGTCCCTGGGCGTGCCCTGGAGGTCACCTAGATGTCCCTGGGGGTGCCCTGTCTGTCCCCTAGGTGTCCCTGGGGGTGCCCTGGCTGTCCCTGGAGTGCCCTGGCTGTCCCCTAGGTGTCCCTGTGGGTACCCTGGCTGTCCCGTTGGTCTCCCTTTGGGTGCCCTGGGTGTCCCTGCGACGCCCTGGGGGTGCCCTGGCTGTCCCTGGGGGTTCCCTGGCTGTCCCTAGGGTGCCCCAGCTGTCCCCTTCGTGTCCCTGGGGTTGCCCTGGCTGTCCCTGGAGTGCCCTGGCTGTCCCCTAGGTGTCCCTGGGGGTGCTCTGCCTGTCTCCTAGGTGTCCCTGGGGGTGCCTTGGCTGTCCCTAGGGTGCCCTGGCTGTCCCCTAGGTGTCCCTGGGGGTGCCCTGCGTTCCCCTGCGGTGCCCTGACTGTCCCCTAGGTTTCCCTGGGGGTGCCCTGGGTGTCACTGGGGTTCCCTGGCTGTCCCCTAGGTGTCCCTGGGGGTGCCCTGGCTGTCCCTGCAGTGCCCTGGCTGTGCCCTAGGTGTCCCTGGGGGTACCCTGTTTGTCCGCTTGGTGTTCCTGTGGGTGCCCTGGGTGTCCCTAGGGTACCCTGGGGGTGCCCTGGCTGTCCCTGGGGGAGCCCTGGCTGTCCCTGTGGGTGCCCTGCCTGTCCCCTAGGTGTCCCTGGGGGTGCCCTGGCTGTGCCCTAGGTGTCCCTGGGGGTGCCCTGGCTGTCCCTGGAGTGCCCTGGGGGCGCCCTGGCTGTCCCTAGGGTGCCCTGGCTGTGCCCTAAGTGTCCCTGGGGTTCCCTGGCTGTCCCTGGGGTGCCCTGGGGGTGCCCTGGCTGTCTCTGGGGGTGCCCTGGCTGTCCCCTAGGTGTCCCTGGGGGTACTCTGGCTGTCCCATTGGTGTCCCTGTGGGTGCCCTGGGTGTCCCTGGGGGTGCCCTGCCTGTCCCCTAGTTGTCCCTGGGGCTGCCCTGGCTATCCCTAGGGTGCCCTGGATGTGCCCTCGGTGTCTCTGGGGGTGCCCTGGCTGTCCCTAGGGTGCCCTGGCTGTCCCCTAGGTGTCCCTGGGGGTGCCCTGGGTGTCCCGGGGGTGCCCTGGCTGTCCCCTAGGTATCCCTGGGGTGCCCTGGCTGTCTCCTTGGTGTCCCTGGGGGTGCCCTGGCTGTCCCTGGGGTGCCCTGGCTGTCCCCTTGGTGTCGCTGGGGGTGCCCTGGCTGTCCCCTTGGTGTCCCTGGGGTACCGTGGCTGTCCCTTAGGTGTCCTTGGGGGTGCCCTGGCTCTTCTCGCGGTGCCCTGGCTGTCCCCTAGGTGTCCCTGGGGGTGCCCTGGGTGTCCCTGGGGTGCCCTGCCTGACCCCTAGGTGTCCCTGGGTGTTCCCTGGTTGTCCCCTAGGTGTCCCTGGGGGTGCCCTGCCTGACCCCTAGGTGTTACTGGGGGTTCCCTGGTTGTCCCCTAGGTGTCCCTGGGGGTGCCCTGCCTGTTCCTTAGATGTCCCTGGAGGTGCTCTTTCTGTCCCTGGGGGTGCCCTGGCTGTCCCCTAAGTGTCCCTGGGGGAGCCCTGGCTGTCCCTTGGGTGCCCTGGTTGTCCTCTAGGTGTCCCTGGGGTGCCCTTGCTGTCCCCTAGGTGTCTCTGCGAGTGCCGTGGCAGTCCACTAGGTGTCCTGGGGGTGCCCGTGCTGTCCCCTAGGTGTCCCTGTGGTACCCTGCCTGTCCCCTAGGTGTCCCTGAAGGTGCCCTGGCTGTCCCCTAGGTGTCCCTGGGGGTGCCCTGGGTGTCTCTGGGGGTGCCCTGGGTGTCCCTGGGGTACCTTGGCTGTCCCCTAGGTGTCCCTGGGGGTGCCCTGGCTGTCTCTAGGGTGCCCTGGCTGTGCCCTAGGTGTCCCTGGCGTTCCCTGTGGGTGCCCTGGCTGTCCCTGGGGCTGCCTTGTCTGTCCCCTAGGTGTTCCTGGGGGTGCCCTGGGGTGCCCTGGCTGTCCCGGGAGTACCCTGGCTGTCCCCTAGGTGTCCCTGGGGGTACCCTGCCTGTCCCCTGGGTGTCCCTGGGGGTGCCCTGGCTGTGCCCTAGGTGTCCCTGTGGGTGCCCTGGCTGTCCTTGCGGTGCCCTGGCTGTCCTCTACATGTCCCTGGGGGTGCCCTGGGTGTCCCTGAGGTGCCCTGCGGGTGCCCTGGCTGTCCCTGGGGCTGCCTTGGCTGTCCCCTAGGTGTTCCTGGGGGTGCCCTGGTTGTCCCTGGAGTGCCCTGGCTGTCCCCTTGGTGTCCCTGGGGGTGCCCTGTCTGTCCCCTAGGTGTCCCTGGGGGTGCCCTGGCTGTCCCAAGAATGCCCGGGCTTTGCCCTAGGTGTCCCTGGGGTTTCCTGGCTGTCCCGTCAATGTCCCTGTGGGTGCCCTGGCTGTCCTTGGGGTGCCCTAGGGGTGCCTTGGCTGTCCCTGGGGGTGTCCTGGCTGTCCCCTAGGTGTCCCTGGTCGTGCCCTGCCTGTCCCCTATTTGTCCCTGTGGTCGCCCTGGGTGTCCATGGGGTGCCCTGGCTTTCCCCTAAGTGTCCCTGGGGGTGTCCTGGAGGTCCCCTAGGTGTCTCTGGGAGTGCCCAGGGTGTCCCTGGGGGTGCCCTGGCTGTCCCCAAGGTGTCCCTTGGAATGCCCTGGGTGTCTCTGGGGTGCCCTGGCTGTCCCCTAGGTGTCCCTGGGGGTGCTCTGGCTGTCCCTGGGGTGCCCAGGCTGTCCCCTAGGTGTCCCAGGGGGTGCCCTGGAGGTCCCCTAAGTGTTCCTGGGGGGGCGCTGGCTGTCCCCTAGGTGTCCCTTTGGGGTGACCTAGCTGTCTCTAGAGTGCCCTGGCGGTCCCCTAGGTGTCCCTGGGGGTGCCCTGGCTGTCCCCTAGGTGTCCCTGGGGGTGCACTGCCTGTCCCCGAGGTGTCTCTGGGGGTGCCCTTGGTTTTCTTGCGAGTGTCCCGGGTGTCCCTGGGAGTGCCCTTGCTGTCCCCTAGGTGTTCCTGGGGGTGCCCAGGGTGTCCCTGGGGATGCCCTGCCTGTCCCCTAGGTGTCCCTGGGGGTGCCCTGGAAGTCCCTGGGGTGCCATGGCTGTCCCCTAGGTGTCCCTGGGGGGGCCCTTGCTGTCCCCTAGGTGTCCCTGGGGTGCCCTTGCTGTCCCCTAGGTGTCCCTGGGGGTGCCCGTGCTGTCCCCTAGGTGTCCCTGGGGGCGCCCTGGCTGTCCCTCGGGTTTCCTGGCTGTCCCCTAGGTGTCCCTGGGGGTGCCCTGGGTGTCCCCTAGCTGTCCCTGGGGGTGCCATGGGTGTCCCTAGGGTGCCCTGGCTGTCCCCTAGCTATCCCTGGGGGTGTCCTGTGTCACCCTGGGGTGCCCTGGCTGTCCCCTAGGTGTCCCTGGGGGTGCCCTGGTGTCCCTGGGGGTGCCCTGGCTGTCCCTAGGGTGCCCTGGCTGTGCGCTAGGTGTCCCTGGGCGTGCCCTGGCTGTCCCCTAGGTGTCCCTGGGCGAGGCCTGGCTCTCCTTTAGGTGTCCCTGGGCGTGCCCTGGAGGTCCCCTAAATGTCCCTGGGGGTGCCCTGTCTGTCCCCTAGGTGTCCCTGGGGGTGCCCTGGCTGTCCCCTTGGTGTCCCTGTGGGTGCCCTGGGTGTCCCTGGGGCGCTCTGGGGGCGCCCTTGCTGTCCCTGGGGGTGCCTTGGCTGTCCTCTTGGTGTCCCTGTGGGTGCCCTGGCTGTCCCTGGGGTGCCCTGGGGGTGCCCTGGCTGTCCCTGGGGTGCCCTGGATGCGCCCTCGGTGTCTCTGGGGGTGCCCTGGCTGTCCCCTAGGTGTCCCTGGGTGTGCCCTGGGTGTCCCTGGGGTGCCCTGCATGTCCCCTAAGTGTCCCTGGGGGTGCCGTGGTTGTCCCCTTGGTGTCCCTGGGGGTGCCCTGGAGGTCCCCTAGGTGTTCCTAAGGTGCCCTGGCTGTCCCCTAGGTGTTCCTGGGCGTGCCCAGGGTGTCCCTGGGGGTGCCCTGGAGGTCACCTATGTGTCCCTTGGGGGGCCCTGGCTGTCCATGGGGTGTCCTGGGGGTGCCCTGGGTGTCCGTGAGGTGCCCTGGCTGTCCCTTAGGTGTCCCTGTGGTACCCTGCTTGTCCCCTAGGTGTCCCTGGGGGTGCCCTGGGTGTCCCTGGGGTGCCGTGCCTGTCCCCTAGGTGTCCCTGTGGGTGCCCTGGGTGTCCCTGAGGGTGCCCTGGCTGTCCTTGGGGTGCTCTGGCTGTCACCTAGTTTTCCCTGAGGGTGCTCTGGGTCTCCTTGGGGTACCCTGGCTGTCCCCTAGGTGTCCCTGGTGGTGCCCTGGCTGTCCCCTAGGTGTCCCTGGGGTACCCTGGCTGTCCCTTACGTGTCCCTGGGGGTGCCCTGACTGTCCCTGGGGGCGCTCTGGAGGTCCCCTAAGTGTCCCTAGGGTGGCCCTGGCTGTCCCCTAGGTGTCCTTGGGGGTGCCCAGGCTGTCCCTGGGGGTGCCCTGGCTGTCTCTGGGGGTGCCCTTGCTGTCCCCTACGTGTCCCTGGAGTGCCCTGGGTTTCCCTGGTGTGCCCTGGGGTTGCCCTGGCTGTCCCTGGGGGTGCCCTGGCTGTCCCTGGCAGTGCCCTGGCTGTCCCCCAGATATCCCTGGGAGTGCCCTGGCTGTCCCTAGGGTGCCCAGGCTGTCCCCTAGGTGTCCCTGGGGGTGCCCTGGGTGTCCCTTATGTGCCATGGCTGTCCCGTTGGTTACCCTGGGGGGGCCCTTGCTGTCCCCTAGGTGTCCCTGGGATGCCCTTGCTGTCCCCTAGGTTTCCCTGGGGGTGCCCGTGCTGTCCCCTAGGTGTTCCTGGGGGTGCCCTGGCTGTCCCCTAGGTGTCCCTGGGGGTGCCCTGGCTGTCCCTGGGGGTGCCCTGGACGTCCTCTAGATGTCCCTGGGGCTGCCCAGGGTGTCCCTGGGAGTGCCCTGACTGTCCCGTAGGTGTCGCTGGGGGTCCCCAGAGTGTCACTGGGGTTCCCTGGCTGTCCCCTAGGTGTCCCTGGGGGTGCCCTGGTGTCCCTGGGGGTACCCTGGCTGTCCCTAGGGTGCCCTGGCTGTGCCCTAGGTGTCCCTGGAGTGCCCTGGCTTTCCCCTTGGTGTCCCTGTGGGTGCCCTAGGTGTCCCTGCGGCGACCTGGGGGTGCCCTGGCTGTCTCTGGGGGTGCCCTGCCTGTCCCCTAGGTGTCCCTGGGGTGCCCTGCCTGTCCCCTACGTGTCCCTGGGGGTGCCCTGGCTGTCCCCTAGGTGTCCCTAGCGGTGCCCTGGCTGTCCCTGGGGTGCCCTGGCTGAACCCTAGGTGTCCCTGGGGGGGCCCCGGGTGTCCCCTAGGTGTCCCTGGGCTGCCTTTGCTGTTCCCTAGGTGTCCCTGGGAGTTCTCTGGCTGTCCCTGGAGTGCCCTGGCTGTCCCCTTGGTGACCCTGGGTGTGCCCTGCCTGTCCCCTAGGTGTCCAAGGGGGTGCCTTGGCTGTCCCTAGGGTGCCCTGGTTGTGCCCTCGGTGCCTCTGGAGGTGCCCTGGCTGTCCCTAGGGTGTCCTGGCTGTCCCCTAGGTGTCCCTGGGGGCGCCCTGGGTGTCCGTTACGTGGGCCTGGGGGTTCCCTGGGTGTCCCTGGGGTGCCCTGGGGGTGCCTGTGTGTCCCTGGGGGTGCCCTGGCTGTCCCTGGGGTGCCCTGGCTGTCCTTGGGGTGCTCCGGCTGGCCCCTAGGTGTCTCTTGGGTACCCTGGCTGTCCCCTAGGTGTCCCTGGGGGTGCCCTGGCTGTCCCTGGAGTGATCTGGCTTTCCCCTAGGTGTCCCTGGGGTGCCCTGGCTGTCCCTGGAGTGCCCTGGCTGTCCTTGGGGTGCTCTGGCTGTCCCCTAGGTGTCTCTGGGATACCCTGGCTGTCCCCGAGGTGATCCTGGGGGTGCCCTGGCTATCCTTGGGGTGCTCTGTCTGTCCCGTAGGTGTCTCAGGGGTACCCTGGCTGTCCCCTGGGTGTCCCTGGGGTGCCCTGGCTGTCCCCTAGGTTTCCCTGGGTGTTTCCAGGGTGTCCCCGCGGTGTCCCTGGGGGTGCCCTGGCTGTTCCCTCGGTGTCTCTGGAGGTGCCCTGGCTGTCCCTAGGGTGCCCTGGCGGTCCCCTAGGTGTCCCTGGGAGTGCCCTGGGTGTTCCAGGAGGTGCCCAGGGTGTCCCTGGGCGTACCCTGGCTGTCCCCTAGGTGTCCCTGGGGGTGCCCAGGGTGTCCCTGGGGTGCCCTGGGGGTGCCCTGGCTGTCCCTGGGGGTGCCTTGGCTGTCCCTTTGGTGTCCCTGGGGGTGCCCTTGCTGTCCCTGGAGTGCCCTGGGGGTTCCCTGGCTGTCCCTGGGGTTGCCTTGGCTGTCCCCTTGGTGTCTCTGGGGGTGCCCGGGGTGTCCCTGGGGTGCCCTGGGGGTGCCCTGGCTGTCCCTGGGGGTGCCTTGGATGTCCCCTTGGTGTCCCTGGGGGTGCCCTGGATGTCTCTGGGGTGCCCTGGGGGTGCCCTGGCTGTCCCTGGGGGTGCCTTGGCTGTCCCCTTGGTGTCCCTGGGGGTGCCCTGGCTGTCCTCAAGGTGTCCCAGGGGGTGCCCTGGCTGTGCCCTAGGTGTCCCTGGGGTGCCCTGGCTGTCCCGTCAGTGTCCCTGTGGGTGCCCTGGCTGTCCGTGTGATGCCCTGGGGGTGCCCTGGCTGTCCCTGGGGTGCCCTTGCTGTCTCCTAGGTGTCCTTGGGGTTGCCCTGGCTGTCCCTGGGGTTCACTGGCTGTCCCTAGGTGTCCCTGAGGGTGCCCTGGCCGTCCCTGGGGTGCCCTGGGGTTGCCCTGGCTGTCCCTAGGGTGCCCTGGCTGTCCCCTAGGTGTCCCTGGAGGTGCCCTTTCTGTCCCTGGAGGTGCCCAGGGTGTCCCTGGGCGTGCCCTGCAGTCCCCTAGGTGTTCCTGGGGGTGCCCTGGCTGTCCCTGGGGGTGTCCTGGCTGTCCCCTACATGGCCCTGGGAGTGCCCTGGGTGTCCCTTGGGCGCCCTGGGGGTGTCTAGGGTGTCCCTGGAGGTGCCCTGGGTGTCCCTGGGAGTGCCCAGGGTGTCCCTGGGAGTGCCCTGGCTGTCCCCTAGGTGTTCCTGGGGGTGCCCTTGGTGTACCTGCGGGTGCCCTGGCTGTCCCCTAGGTGTCCCTAGGGGTGCCCTGGGTGTCCCTGGAGTGCCATGGCTGTCCCCTAGGTGTCCCTGGGGGGGCCCTTGCTGTCCCCTAGGTGTCCCTGGGCTGCCTTTACTGTTCCCTAGGTGTCCCTGGGGGTTCTCTGGCTGTCCCTGGAGCGCCCTGGCTGTCCCCTTGGTGACCCTGGGTGTGCCCTGCCTGTCCCCTAGGTGTCCCAGGGGGTGCCTTGGCTGTCCCTAGGGTGCCCTGGTTGTGCCCTCGGTGTCTCTGGGGGTGCCCTGGCTGTCCACTAGGTGTCCCTGGGGGCGCCCTGGGTGTCCCTGGGGTGCCCTGACTGTCCCCTAGGTGTCCCTGGGGGTGCCCTGGGTGTCCCTGGGAGTGCACAGGGTGTCCCTGGGAGTGCCCTGGCTGTCCCCTAGGTGTCCCTGGGGGTGCCCTGGGTGTCCCTGGAGTGCCCTGGCTGTCCCCTAGGTGTCCCTGGGGGGGCCCTTGCTGTCCCCTAGGTGTCCCTGGGGATGCCCAGGGTGTCCCTGGGGGTGCCCTGGCTGTCCCCTAGGTGTCCCTGGGGGTGCCCTGGGTGTCCCTGGGATTCCCCGGCTGTCCCCTAGGTGTCCCTGGGGGGGCCCTTGCTGTCCCCTAGGTGTTCCTGGGGGTGCCCAGGGTGTCCCTGGGGGTGCCCTGGCTGTCCCCTAGCTGTCCCTGGGGGTGCCCTGGGTGCCCCTGGGATTCCACGGCTGTCCCCTAGGTGTCCCTGTGGGGGCCCTTGCTGTCCCCTAGGTGTCCCTGGGCTGCCTTTGCTGTCCCCTAGGTGACCCTGGGGGTGCCCTAGCTGTCCTTGGGGTGCTCTGGCCGTCCCCTTGGTGTTCCTGGGGGTGCCCTGCCTTTCCCCTAGGTGTCCCTGGGGGAGCCCTGGCTGTCCCTAGGGTGCCCTGGCTGTCCCCTAGGTGTCCCTGGGGTGCCCTTTCTGTCTCCTAGGTGTTTCTGGGGTTGCCCTGGCTGTCCCTGGGGTGCCCTGGTTTGTCCCCTAGGTGTCCCTGGGGCTGCCCTGGCTGTCCCTGGGGGTGCCCTGGAGGTCCTCTAGGTGTCCCTGGGGGTGCCCTGGAGGTCCTCTAGATGTCCCTCGGGGTGCCCCGCGTGTCCCTGGAGTGCCCTGGCTGTCCCCTAGGTGTCGCTGGGAGTGCCCTGGCTGTCCCCTTGGTGTCCCTGTGGGTGCCCTGGGTGTCCCTGGGGTGCCCTGCCTGTCCCAAACGAGTCCCTGGGGGTGCCCTGGCTGTCCCCTAAGTGTCCCTGGGGGTGCCCTGGCTGTCCCTGGGGTGCCCTGGCTGTCCCCTAGGTGTCCCTGGGAGTGCCCTGCCTGTCCCCTGGCTGTCCCTGGGGGTGCCTTGTCTGTCCCTAGGGTGCCCTGGGGTTGCCCTCGGAGTCTCTGGGGGTGCCCTGGCTGTCCCTAGAGTGCCCTGCCTGTCCCCTAGGTGACCCTGGGGATGCCCTGGGTGTCCCTGGGGTGCCCTGACTGTCCCCTAGGTGTCCCTGGGGGTGCCCTGGGTGTCCCTGGGAGTGCCCAGGGTGTCCCTGGGAGTGCCCTGGCTGTCCCCTAGGTGTTCCTGGGGGTGCCCTGGGTGTACCTGTGGGTGCCCTGGCTGTCCCCTAGGTGTCCCTGGGGGTGCCCTGGGTGTCCCTGGAGTGCCATGGCTGTCCCCTAGGTGTCCCTGGGGGGGCCCTTGCTTTCCCCTAGGTGTCCCTGGGCTGCCTTTGCTGTTCCCTAGGTGTCCCTGGGGGTTCTCTGGCTGTCCCTGGAGTGCCCTGGCTGTCCCCTTGGTGACCCTGGGTGTGCCCTGCCTGTCCCCTAGGTGTCCCAGGGGGTGCCTTGGCTGTCCCTAGGGTGCCCTGGTTGTGCCCTCGGTGTCTCTGGGGGTGCCCTGGCTGTCCCCTAGGTGTCCCTGGGGGTGCCCTGGGTGTCCCTGGGGTGCCCTGACTGTACCCTAGGTGTCCCTGGGGGTGCCCTGGGTGTCCCTGGGAGTGCCCAGGGTGTCCCTGGGAGTGCCCTGGCTGTCCCCTAGGTGTTCCTGGGGGTGCCCAGGGTGTCCCTGGGGGTGCCCTGGCTGTCCCCTACGTGTCCCTGGGGGTGCCCTGGGTGCCCCTGGGATTCCAAGGCTGTCCCCTAGGTGTCCCTGTGGGGGCCCTTGCTGTCCCCTAGGTGTCCCTGGGCTGCCTTTGCTGTCCCCTAGGTGACCCTGGGGGTGCCCTAGCTGTCCTTGGGGTGCTCTGGCTGTCCCCTTGGTGTTCCTGGGGGTGCCCTGCCTGTCCCCTAGGTGTCCCTGGGGGAGCCCTGGCTGTCCCTAGGGTGCCCTGGCTGTCCCCTAGGTGTCCCTGGGATGCCCTTTCTGTCTCCTAGGTGTTTCTGGGGTTGCCCTGGCTGTCCCTGGGGTGCCCTGGGGTTGCCCTCGGGGTCTCTGGGGGTGCCCTGGCTGTACCTAGGGTGCCCTGCCTTTCCCCTATGTGTCCCTGGAAGTGCCCGGGCTTTCCTTGGGGTGCTCTGGCTTTCCCCTAGGTGTCCCTGGGGTGCCCTGGCTGTCTCCTAGGTGTCCCTGGGGGTGCACTGGCTGTCCCTTAGGTGTCCCTGGGGGTGCCCTGGCTGTCCCCTAGGTGTCCCTGGCGGTGCCCTGGCTGTCTCCTAGGTGTCCCTGGGGGTGCACTGGCTGTCCCTTAGGTGTCCCTGGGGGTGCCCTGGCTGTCCCCAAGTTTCCCTTGCTGTCCCCTTGGTGTCCCTGGGTATGCCCTGGCCGTCCCCTTGGTTTCCCTGGGGATGCCCAGGGTGTCCCTGGTGGTGCCCTGGCTGTGCCCTTCGTGTCCCTGGAGGCGCCCTGGCTGTCTCCTAGGAGTCCCTGGGGGTGCCGTGGCTGTCCTTGGGGTGCTCTGGCTGTCCCCTTGGTGTCCCTGGGGGGCCGTGGCTGTCCCTGGGGGTGCCCTGGAGGTCCGCTAGGTGTCCCTGAGGGTGCCCAGGGTGTCCCTGGGAGTGCCCTGGCTGTCCCCTAGGTGTCCCTGTGGGTGCCCTGGCTGTCTCCTAGGTGTCCCTGCGGGTGCCCTGGAGGTCCCCTAGGTGTCCCTGGGAGTGCCTTGTTTTTCCCTTGGGTTGCCTTGGCTGTCTTATTGGTGTCCCTGGGGGTGCCCTGGCTGTGCCCTCGCTGTCCCTGGGGTGCCCTTGCTGTCCCCTAGGTGTCCCTGGGGGTGCCCTCGCTGTCCCCTAGGTGTCCCTGGGGGTGCCCTGGCTGTCCCCTAGGTGTCCCTGGGGGTGCCCAGTGTGTCACTGGGGTTCCCTGGCTGTCCCCTAGGTGTCCCTGGGGGTGCCCTGGCTGTCCCTGGGGGTGCCCTGGCTGTCCCCTACGTGGCCCAGGGGGTGTCCTGGTTGTCCCATGGGGGTGCCACGGGTGTCCCTGGGGGTGCCCTGGAGGTCCCCTAGGTGTCCCTGGGGGGGCCCTGGCTGTCCCCTACGTGTCCCTGGGGGTGCCCTGGCTGTCTTTGGGGGTGCCCTGGCTGTCCCCTACATGGCCCTGGGGGTGCCCTGGGTGTCCCTTGGGCGCCCTGGGGGTGTCTAGGGTGTCCCTGGAGGTGTCCTGGGTGTCCCTGGGAGTGCCCAGGGTGTCCCTGGGAGTGCCCTGGCTGTCCCCTAGGTGTTCCTGGGGGTGCCCTTGGTGTACCTGCGGGTGCCCTGGCTGTCCCCTAGGTGTCCCTAGGGGTGCCCTGGGTGTCCCTGGAGTGCCATGGCTGTCCCCTAGGTGTCCCTGGGGGGGCCCTTGCTGTCCCCTAGGTGTCCCTGGGCTGCCTTTACTGTTCCCTAGGTGTCCCTGGGGGTTCTCTGGCTGTCCCTGGAGCGCCCTGGCTGTCCCCTTGGTGACCCTGGGTGTGCCCTGCCTGTCCCCTAGGTGTCCCAGGGGGTGCCTTGGCTGTCCCTAGGGTGCCCTGGTTGTGCCCTCGGTGTCCCTGGGGGCGCCCTGGGTGTCCCTGGGGTGCCCTGACTGTCCCCTAGGTGTCCCTGGGGGTGCCCTGGGTGTCCCTGGGAGTGCACAGGGTGTCCCTGGGAGTGCCCTGGCTGTCCCCTAGGTGTCCCTGGGGGTGCCCTGGGTGTCCCTGGAGTGCCCTGGCTGTCCCCTAGGTGTCCCTGGGGGGGCCCTTGCTGTCCCCTAGGTGTCCCTGGGGATGCCCAGGGTGTCCCTGGGGGTGCCCTGGCTGTCCCCTAGGTGTCCCTGGGGGTGCCCTGGGTGTCCCTGGGATTCCCCGGCTGTCCCCTAGGTGTCCCTGGGGGGGCCCTTGCTGTCCCCTAGGTGTTCCTGGGGGTGCCCAGGGTGTCCCTGGGGGTGCCCTGGCTGTCCCCTAGCTGTCCCTGGGGGTGCCCTGGGTGCCCCTGGGATTCCACGGCTGTCCCCTAGGTGTCCCTGTGGGGGCCATTGCTGTCCCCTAGGTGTCCCTGGGCTGCCTTTGCTGTCCCCTAGGTGACCCTGGGGGTGCCCTAGCTGTCCTTGGGGTGCTCTGGCTGTCCCCTTGGTGTTCCTGGGGGTGCCCTGCCTTTCCCCTAGGTGTCCCTGGGGGAGCCCTGGCTGTCCCTAGGGTGCCCTGGCTGTCCCCTAGGTGTCCCTGGGGTGCCCTTTCTGTCTCCTAGGTGTTTCTGGGGTTGCCCTGGCTGTCCCTGGGGTGCCCTGGTTTGTCCCCTAGGTGTCCCTGGGGGTGCCCTGGCTGTCCCTGGGGGTGCCCTGGAGGTCCTCTAGGTGTCCCTGGGGGTGCCCTGGAGATCCTCTAGATGTCCCTCGGGGTGCCCCGCGTGTCCCTGGAGTGCCCTGGCTGTCCCCTAGGTGTCGCTGGGAGTGCCCTGGCTGTCCCCTTGGTGTCCCTGTGGGTGCCCTGGGTGTCCCTGGGGTGTCCTGGGGGTTCCCTGGATGTCCCTGGGGGTGCCTTGGCTGTCCCTGGAGTGCCCTGGCTGTCCCCTAGGTGTCCCAGGGGGTGCCCTGGGTGTCCCTGGGGTGCCCTGCCTGTCCCAAACGAGTCCCTGGGGGTGCCCTGGCTGTCCCCTAAGTGTCCCTGGGGGTGCCCTGGCTGTCCCTGGGGTGCCCTGGCTGTCCCCTAGGTGTCCCTGGGAGTGCCCTGCCTGTCCCCTGGCTGTCCCTGGGGGTGCCTTGTCTGTCCCTAGGGTGCCCTGGGGTTGCCCTCGGAGTCTCTGGGGGTGCCCTGGCTGTCCCTAGAGTGCCCTGCCTGTCCCCTAGGTGACCCTGGGGATGCCCTGGGTGTCCCTGGGGTGCCCTGACTGTCCCCTAGGTGTCCCTGGGGGTGCCCTGGGTGTCCCTCAGGTGCCATGGCTGTCCCCTAAGTGTCCCTGGGGGTGCCCTGACTGTCCCTGGAGTGCCCTGGCTGTGCCCTTGTGTCCCTGGGGGTGCCCTGGCTGTCCCTATGGTGCCCTGGGGGTGCCCTGGCTGTCCTGGGGGTGCCGTGGCTGTCCCCTAGGTGTCCCCGGGGGTGCCCTGGAGGTCCCCTAGGTGTCCCTGGGGGTGCCCTGGGTGTCCCTGGGGTTCCCTAGCTGTCCCCTAGGTGTCCCTGGGAGTGCAATGGCGTTCCCCTCGGTGTCCCTGGGGGTGCCCTGCCTGTGCCCTAGGTGTCCCTGGGGGTGCCTTGGCTGTCACTAGGGTGCCCTGGTTCTACCCTCGGTGTCTCTGGCGGTGCCCTGGCTGTCCCTAGGATGCCCTGGCTGTCTCCTTGGTGTCCCTGGGGGTGCCGTGGCTGTTCCTGGGGTGCCCTGCCGGTCTCCTAGGTGTCCCTGGGGGTACCCTGGCTCTCCCCTTGGTGTCCCTAGGGGTGCCCTGGTGTCCCTGGGGGTGCCCTGGCTTTCCCCTAGGTGTCCCTGGGCGTGGCCTGGCTGTCCCTTAGGTGTCCATGGGCGTGCCCTGGAGGTCCCCTATATGTCCCTGGGGGTGCCCTGTCTGTCCCCAAGGTGTCCCTGGGGGTGCCTTAGCTGTCCCTGGAGTGCCCTGGCTGTGCCCTAGGTGTCCCTGGGGGTACCCTGGCTGTCCCCTTGGTGTCCCTGTGGGTGCCCTGGGTGTCCCGGGGGCGCCCTGGGGGTGCCCTGGCTGTCCCTTGGGGAGCCCTGGCTGTCTTTGGGGGTGCCCTGCCTGTCCCCTAGGTGTCCCTTGGGGTGCCCTGGCTGTGCCCTAGGTGTCCCTGGGGGTACCCTGGCTGTCCCTAGAGTGCCCTGGCTGTCCCCTTGGTGTCCCTGGGGGTGCCCTGGCTGTCCCCTAGGTGTCCCTGTAGGTGCCCTGCCTGTCCCCGAGGTTTCCCTGGCGGTGCCCTGGCTGTCCCTAGGGTGCCCTGGCTGTGCCCTAGGTGTCCCTGTGGTGCCCTGGCTGTCCCTTGGGTGCCCTGGGGGTGCCCTGGCTGTCCCTGGGGGTGCCCTGCCTGTCCCCTAGCTGTCCCTGGGGGTGCCCTGACTGTCCCTGGAGTGTCTTGGCTGTCCCCTCTGTGTCCCTGGGATTGCCCTGCCTGTGCCCTAGGTGTCCCTTGGGGTACCTTGGCTGTCCCTGGGCGTGCCCTGGCTTTCCCCTAGGTGTCCCTGGGGGTGCCCTGTCTGTCCCCTAGGTGTTCCTGGGGGTGCCCTGGCTGTCCCTGGAGTGCCCTGGCTGTGTCCTAGGTGTCCCTGGGGGTACCCTGGCTGTCCCCTTGGTGTCCCTGGGGGTGCGCTACCTGTCCCCTAGGTGTCCCTGGGGGAGCCCTGGCTGTCCCTAGGGTGCCCTGGCTGTCCCCTAGGGGTCCCTGGGGGTGCCCAGGCTGTCCCCTAGGCTTCCCTGGGGGTTCCCTGGCTGTCCCTGGGGGTGCCCTGCCTGTCCCCTACGTGTCCCTGGGGGTGCCCTGGCTGTGCCCTACGTGTCACTGGAGGTGCCCTGGCTGTCCCTGGGGTGCCCTGGTTCTCCCCTACGTGTCCCTGAGGGTGGCCTGGGTGTCCCCTAGGTGTCCCTGGGGGTGCCCTGGGTGTCCCTGGGGTTCCCTAGCTGTCCCACAGGTGTCCCTGGGGGTGCCCTGGTGGTCCCCTAGGTGTCCCTGGGGGTGCCCGGGGTGTCCCTATAGTTCTCTAGCTGTCCCCTAGGTGTCCCTGAGGGTGCCCTGGCTGTCCCCTAGGTGTCCCTGCGGGTGCCCTGGAGGTCCCCTAGGTGTCCCTGGGAGTGTCTTGTTTGTCCCTTGGGTTGCCCTGGCTGTCCCATTGGTGTCCCTGGGGGTGCCCTGGCTGTCCCTAGGGTACCCTGGCTGTGCCCTCGGTGTCCCTGGGGTGCCCTTGTTGTCCCCTAGGTGTCCCTGGGAGTGCCATGGCTGTCCCCTGGGTGTCCCTGAGGGTGCCCTGGCTGTGCCCTAGGTGTCCCTGGGGGTGCTCTGTCTGTCCCCTAGGTGTCCCTGGGGGTTTCCTGGCAGTCCCCTAGGTGTCCCTGGGGTGCCCTGGCTGTCCCTGGGGGTCCCCTGGCTGTCCACTAGGTGTCCCTGGGGGTGCCCTGCCTGTCCCCTTGTTGTCCCTGGGGGTGCCCTGGCTGTCCCTAGGGTGCCCCGGATGTGCCCTCGGTGTCTCTGGAAGTGCCCTGGCTGTCCCTAGGGTGCCCTGGCTGTCCCCTAGGTGTCCCTGGGGTTTCCCTGGCTGTCCCTGGGTTGCTCTGGCTGTCCCCTTGGTGTCCCTGGGGGTCCCCTGCCTGTCCCCTAGGTGTCCCTGGGGGAGCCGTGGCTGTCCCTAGGGTGCCCTGGCTGTCCCCTAGGTGTCCCTGCGGGTGCCCTGGCTGTCTCCTTGGTGTTCCTGGAGTACCGTGGCTGTCCCTTAGGTGTCCCTGGGGGTGCCCTGGCTCTCCTTGCGGTGCCCTGGCTTTCCCCTAGGTGCCCCTGGGGGTGCCCTGGCTGTCCCTGCGGCTGCCCTGGAGGTCCTCTAGATGTCCCTGGGGTTGCCAAGGGTGTCCCTGGGAGTGCCCTGACTGTCCCCTAGTTGTCGCTGGGGGTGCCCTGGAGGTCCCCTAGGTGTCCCTGGGGGTGCCCTCGGTGTCTCTGAGTTGCCCTGCCTGTCCCCAAGGTGTCCCTGGGGGTGCCCTGGCTGTCCCGTAGGTGTCCCTCGGGGTGCCCTGCCTGTCCCCTAGGTGTCCCTGAGGGTACCCGGGGTGTCCCTGTGGTTCCCTAGCTGTCCCCTAGGTGTCTCTGGGGGTGCCCTGGCTGTCCCCTAGGTGTCCCTGGGGGTGCCCTGGAGGTCCCCTAGGTGTCCCTTGGAGTGCCTTGTTTGTCCCTTGGGTTGCCCTGGCTGTCCCATTGGTGTCCCTGGGGGTGCCCTTGCTGTCCCTAGGGTGCCCTGGCTGTGCCCTCGGTGTCCCTGGGAGTGCCATGGCTGTCCCCTAGGTGTCCCTGAGGGTGCTCTGGCTGTCCACTAGGTGTCCCTGGGGGTGCCCTGGCTGTCCTTAAGGTGCTCTGGCTGTCCCCGTGGGGTCCCCAAGGTGCCCTGCCTGTCCTCTAGGTGTCCCTGGGAGAGCCCTGGCTGTCCCTAGGGGGCCCTGGCTGTCTCCTAGGTGTCCCTGCGGTGCCCTTGCTGTCTCCTTGGTGTCCCTGGGGGTGCCCTGGCTGTCCCTGGGATGCCCTGGCTGTCCCCTAGGTGTCCCTGGGGGTGCCCTGGCTGTCCCCTTGGTGTCACTGGGGTACCGTGGCTGTCCTTTAGGTGTCCCTGGGGGGGCCCTGGCTCTCCTTGCGGTGCCCTGGCTGTCCTCTAGGTGTCCCTGAGGGTGCCCTGGCTGTCCCTGGGGCTGCCCTGGAGGTCCTCTAGATGTCCCTGGAGGTGCCCTGGCTGTCACAAGGGTGCCCTGGCTGTCCCCTAGGTGTCCCTGGGGGTGCCCGGGCTGTCCCGAGGGTGCCCAGGCTGTCCCCTAGGTGTCCCTGGGGGTGCCCTGGCTGTCCCCTAGGTGTCCCTGGGGGTGTCCTTGTGTCCCTAGGGGTGCCCTGGCTGTCACAAGGGTGCCCTGGCTGTCCCCTAGTTGTCCCTGGGAGTGCCATGGCTGTCCCCTGGGTGTCCCTGAGGGTGCCCTGGCTGTCCCCGGGGTGTCCCTGGGGGTGCCCTGGCTGTCCTTGGGGTGCTCAGGCTGTCCCCTTGGTGACCCTGGGGTGCCCTGCCTGTCCCCTAGGTGTCCCTGGGGGAGCCCTGGCTGTCCCTGGGGTGCCCTGGCTGTCCCCTAGGTGTTCCTGGTGTGCCCTGGCTGTCTCCTTGGTGTCCCTGGGGGTGCCCTGGCTTTCCCTGGGGTGCCCTGGCTGTCCCCTAGGTGTTCCTGGTGTGCCCTGGCTCTCCCCTTGGTGTCCCTGGGGGTGCCCTGGCTGTCCCCTTGGTGTCCCTGGGGTACCGTGGCTGTCCCTTAGGTGTCCTTGGGGGTGCCCTGGCTCTCCTCACGGTGCCCTGGCTGTCCCCTAGGTGTCCCTGGGTGTGCCCTACCTGTCCCCTAGGTGTCCCTGGGAGTGCCCTACCTGTCCCCTAGGTGTCCCTGGGGGAGCCCTGGCTGTCCCTAGGGTGCCCTGGCTGTCCCCTAGGGGTCCCTGGGGGTGCCCTGGCTGTCCCCTAGGTGTCCCTGCGGGTGCCCTGGAGGTCCCCTAGGTGTCCCTGGCTGTGCCCTCGGTGTCCCTGGGAGTGCCATGGTTGTCCACTAGGTGTCCCTGGGGGTGCCCTGGAGGTCCCCTAGGTGTCCCTGAAGGTGCCCTAGGTGTCCCTGGGGTGCCTTGGCTGTCCCCTAGGTGTCCCTGCGGGTGCCCTGCCTGTCCCCTAGGTGTCCCTGGGGGTGCCTTGGCTGTCCCTAGGGTGCCCTGGTTGTGCCCTCGGTGTCTCTGGGGGTGCCCTGGCTGTCCCTAGGGTGCCCTGGCTGTCCCCTAGGTGTCCCTGGGGGTGCCCTGGGTGTCTCTGGGGTGCCGTGACTGTCCCCTAGGTGTCCCTGGGGGTGCCCTGGGTGTCCCCAGGAGTGCCCAGGGTCTCCTGGGAGTGCCCTGGCTGTCCCCTAGGTGTTTCTGGGGGTGCCCAGGGTGTCCCTGGGGGTGCCCTGGCTGTCCCCTAGGTGTCCCTGGGGGTGCCCTAGGTGTCCCTGGGGTGCCATGGCTGTCCCCTAGGTGTCTCTGGGGGGCCCTTGCTGTCCCCTAGGTGTCCCTGGGCTGCCTTTGCTGTCCCCTAGGTGTCCCTGATGGTGCCCTGGCTGTCCTTGGGGTGCTCTGGCTGTCCCCTTGGTGTCCCTGGGGGTGCCCTGCCTGTCCCCTAGGTGTCCCTGGGGGAGCTCTGGCTGTCCCTAGGGTGCCCTGGCTGTCCCCTAGGTGTCCCTGGGGTGCCCTTTCTGTCTCCTAGGTGTCTCTGGGGTTGCCCCTAGGTGTCCCTGGGTGTGCCCTGGTTTGTCCCCTAGGTGTCCCTGGGGGTGCCCTGGCTGTCCCTGGGGGTGTCCTGGAGGTCCTCTAGATGTCCCTGGGGGTGCCCAGGGTGTCCCTGGCAGTGCCCTGATGGTCCCCTTGGTGTCGCTGGGGGTCCCTAGGATGTCACTGGGGTTCGCTGGCTGTCCCCTAGGTGTCCCTGGTGGTGCCCTGCGTGTCCCTGGGGTTCCCTGCCTGTCCCCTAGGTGTCCCTGGGGGTGCCCTGGCTGTCCCCTGGGTGTCCCTGGGGGTGCCCTGGAGGTCCCCTAGGTGTCCCTGGTGGTGCCCTAGCCGTCCCTGGGGTCCCCTGGGGGTTCCCTCGCTGTCCGTTGGGTGCCCTGGCTGTCCCCTAGGTGTCCCTGGGGGAGCCCTGGCTGTCCCTGGGGGTGCCCTGCCTGTCCCCTAGGTGTCCCTGGGGGTGCCCTGGCTGTGCCCTAGGTGTCCCTGGGGGTTCCCTGGCTGTCCCTGGAGTGCCCTGGCTGTTTCCTTGGTGTACCTGGGGGTGCCCTGGCTGTGCCCTAGGTGTCCCTGGGGTGCCCTGGCTGTCCCTGGGGTGCCCTGCGGGTGCCCTGGCTGTCGCTGGGCGTGCCCTGCCTGTCCCCTAGTTGTCCCTGGGGGTGCCCTGGGTGTCCCATTGGTGTCCCTGGGGGTGCCCTGGAGGTCCCCTAGATGTCCCTGAGGGTGCCCTGGCTGTGCCCTAGGTGTCCCTGGTGGTGCCCTGGGTGTCCCGGGGGTGCTCTGGCTGTCCCCTTGGTGTCCCTGGGGGTGCCCTACCTGTCCCCTAGGTGTCCCTGGGGGAGCCCTGGCTGTCCCTAGGGTGCCCTGGCTGTCCCCTAGGGGTCCCTCGGGGTGCCCTGGCTGTCCCCTAGGCTTCCCTGGGGGTTCCCTGGCTGTCCCTGGGGGTGCCTTGCCTGTCCCCTTCGTGTCCCTGGGGGTGCCCTGGCTGTGCCCTACGTGTCCCTGGAGGTGCCCTGGCTGTCCCTGGGGTGCCCTGGTTGTCCCCTACGTGTCCCTGAGGGTGGCCTGGGTGTCCCCTAGGTCTCCCTGGGGGTGCCCTGGGTGTCCCTGGGGTTCCCTAGCTGTCCCACAGGTGTCCCTGGGGGTGCCCTGGTGGTCCCCTAGGTGTCCCTGGGGGTGCCCGGGGTGTCCCTATAGTTCCCTAGCTGTCCCCTAGGTGTCCCTGAGGGTGCCCTGGCTGTCCCCTAGGTGCCCCTGCGGGTGCCCTGGAGGTCTCCTAGGTGTCCCTGGGAGTGTCTTGTTTGTCCCTTTGGTTGCCCTGGCTGTCCCATTGGTGTCCCTGGGGGTGCCCTGGCTGTCCCTAGGGTACCCTGGCTGTGCCCTCGGTGTCCCTGGGGTGCCCTTGTTGTCCCCTAGGTGTCCCTGGGAGTGCCATGGCTGTCCCCTGGGTGTCCCTGAGGGTGCCCTGGCTGTGCCCTAGGTGTCCCTGGGGGTGCTCTGTCTGTCCCCTAGGTGTCCCTGGGGGTTTCCTGGCAGTCCCCTAGGTGTCCCTGGGGTGCCCTGGCTGTCCCTGGGGGTCCCCTGGCTGTCCACTAGGTGTCCCTGGGGGTGCCCTGCCTGTCCCCTAGTTGTCCCTGGGGGTGCCCTGGCTGTCCCTAGGGTGCCCCGGATTTGCCCTCGGTGTCTCTGGGGGTGCCCTGGCTGTCCCTAGGGTGCCCTGGCTGTCCCCTAGGTGTCCCTGGGGTTTCCCTGGCTGTCCCTGGGGTGCTCTGGCTGTCCCCTTGGTGTCCCTGGGGGTCCCCTGCCTGTCCCCTAGGTGTCCCTGGGGGAGCTGTGGCTGTCCCTAGGGTGCCCTGGCTGTCCCCTAGGTGTCCCTGCGGGTGCCCTGGCTGTCTCCTTGGTGTCCCTGGGGTACCGTGGCTGTCCCTTAGGTGTCCCTGGGGGTGCCCTGGCTCTCCTTGCGGTGCCCTGGCTTTCCCCTAGGTGTCCCTGGGGGTGCCCTGGCTGTCCCTGGGGCTGCCCTGGAGGTCCTCTAGATGTCCCTGGGGTTGCCAAGGGTGTCCCTGGGAGTGCCCTGACTGTCCCCTAGTTGTCGCTGGGGGTGCCCTGGAGGTCCCCTAGGTGTCCCTGGGGGTGCCCTCGGTGTCCCTGGGTTGCCCTGCCTGTCCCCAAGGTGTCCCTGGGGGTGCCCTGGCTGTCCCGTAGGTGTCCCTCGGGGTGCCCTGCCTGTCCCCTAGGTGTCCCTGAGGGTACCCGGGGTGTCCCTGTGGTTCCCTAGCTGTCCCCTAGGTGTCTCTGGGGGTGCCCTGGCTGTCCCCTAGGTGTCCCTGGGGGTGCCCTGGAGGTCCCCTAGGTGTCCCTTGGAGTGCCTTGTTTGTCCCTTGGGTTGCCCTGGCTGTCCCATTGGTGTCCCTGGGGGTGCCCTGGCTGTCCCTAGGGTGCCCTGGCTGTGCCCTCGGTGTCCCTGGGAGTGCCATGGCTGTCCCCTAGGTGTCCCTGAGGGTGCCCTGGCTGTCCACTAGGTGTCCCTGGGGGTGCCCTGGCTGTCCTTGGGGTGCTCTGGCTGTCCCCGTGGGGTCCCCAAGGTGCCCTGCCTGTCCTCTAGGTGTCCCTGGGAGAGCCCTGGCTGTCCCTAGGGGGCCCTGGCTGTCTCCTTGGTGTCCCTGGGGGTGCCCTGGCTGTCCCTGGGATGCACTGGCTGTCCCCTAGGTGTCCCTGGGGGTGTCCTGGCTGTCCCCTTGGTGTCCCTGGGGTACCGTGGCTGTCCTTTAGGTGTCCCTGGGGGGGCCCTGGCTCTCCTTGCGGTGCCCTGGCTGTCCTCTAGGTGTCCCTGAGGGTGCCCTGGCTGTCCCTGGGACTGCCCTGGAGGTCCTCTAGATGTCCCTGGGGGTGCCCTGGCTGTCACAAGGGTGCCCTGGCTGTCCCCTAGGTGTCCCTGGGGGTGCCCGGGCTGTCCCGAGGGTGCCCAGGCTGTCCCCTAGGTGTCCCTGGGGGTGCCCTGGCTGTCCCCTAGGTGTCCCTGGGGGTGTCCTTGTGTCCCTAGGGGTGCCCTGGCTGTCACAAGGGTGCCCTGGCTGTCCCCTAGTTGTCCCTGGGAGTGCCATGGCTGTCCCCTGGGTGTCCCTGAGGGTGCCCTAGCTGTCCCCGGGGTGTCCCTGGGGGTGCCCTGGCTGTCCTTGGGGTGCTCAGGCTGTCCCCTTGGTGACCCTGGGGTGCCCTGCCTGTCCCCTAGGTGTCCCTGGGGGAGCCCTGGCTGTCCCTGGGGTGCCCTGTCTGTCCCCTAGGTGTCCCTGGTGTGCCCTGGCTGTCTCCTTGGTGTCCCTGGGGGTGCCCTGGCTGTCCCTGGGGTGCCCTGGCTCTCCGCTTGGTGTCCCTGGGGGTGCCCTGGCTGTCCCCTTGGTGTCCCTGGGGTACCGTGGCTGTCCCTTAGGTGTCCTTGGGGGTGCCCTGGCTCTCCTCACGGTGCCCTGGCTGTCCCCTAGGTGTCCCTGGGTGTGCCCTACCTGTCCCCTAGGTGTCCCTGGGGGTGCCCCACCTGACCCCTAGGTGTCCCTGGGGGAGCCCGAGGTGTCCCTGTGGTTCCCTAGCTGTCCCCTAGGTGTCCCTGGGGGTGCCCTGGCTGTCCCTAGGGTGCCCTGGCTGTCCGCTAGGTGTCCCTGCGGGTGCCCTGGCTGTCCCTAGGGGGCCCTGGCTGTCCCCTAGGTGTCCGTGCGGTGCCCTGGCTGTCTCCTTGGTGTCCTTGGGGGTGCCCTGGCTGTCCCTGGGGTTCCCTGGCTGTCCCCTAGGTGTCCCTGTGGGTGACCTGGCTGTCACCTTGGTGTCCCTGGGGTACCGTGGCTGTCCCTTAGGTGTCCCTGGGGGAGCCCTGACTGTCCCTAGGGGGCCCTGGCTGTCCCCTAGGTGTCCGTGCGGTGCCCTGGCTGTCTCCTTGGTGTCCCTGGGGGTGCCCTGGCTGTCCCTGGGGTGCCGTGGCTATCCCCTAGGTGTCCCTGGGTTGCCATGACTGTCTCCTTGGTGTCCCTGGGGGTGCCCTGGCTGTCCCTGAAGTGCCTTGGCTGTCTCCAAGGTGTCCCTGGAGGTGCCCTGGCTGTCCCTGGGGTGCCCTGGCTGTCTCCTCGGTGTCCCTGGGGGTGCCCTGGCTGTCCCCTTGGTGTCCCTGGGCGTGGCCAGACTGTCCCTTAGGTGTCCCTGGGCGTGCCCTGGAGGTGCACTAGATGTCCCTGGGGGTGCCCTGTCTGTCCCCTAGGTGTCCCTGGGGGTGCCCTGGCTGTCCCTGGAGTGCCCTGGCTGTGCCCTAGGTGTCCCTGGGGGTACCCTGGCTGTCCCATTGGTGTCCCTGTGGGTGCCCTGGGTGTCCCTGGGGCGCTCTGGGGGTGCCGTGGCTGTCCCTTGAGTGCCCTGGCTGTCCTCTAGGTGTCCCTGGGGGTGCCCTGGCTGTCCCCTAGGTGCCTGTGCGGTGCCCTGGCTGTCTCCTTGGTGTCCCTGGGGGTGCCCTGGCTGTCCCTGGGGTACCCTGGCTGTTTCCTAGGTGTCCCTGGGGGTGCCCTGGCTGTCCCCTTGGTGTCCCTGGGGTCCTGTGTCTGTCCCTTAGGTGTCCCTGGGGGTGCCCTGGCTCTCCTTGCGGTGCCCTGGCTGTCCCCTAGGTGTCCCTGGTGTGCCCTGGCTGTCTCCTTGGTGTCCCTGGGGGTGCCCTGGCTGTCCCTGGGGTGCCCTGGCTCTCCGCTTGGTGTCCCTGGGGGTGCCCTGGCTGTCCCCTTGGTGTCCCTGGGGTACCGTGGCTGTCCCTTAGGTGTCCTTGGGGGTGCCCTGGCTCTCCTCACGGTGCCCTGGCTGTCCCCTAGGTGTCCCTGGGGCTGCCCTGGCTGTCCCCTAGGTGTCCCTGAGGGTGCCCCACCTGACCCCTAGGTGTCCCTGGGGGAGCCCTGGCTGTCCCTAGGGTGCCCTGGCTGTCCCCTAGGGGTCCCTGGGGGTGCCCTGGCTGTCCCCTAGGTGTCCCTGCGGGTGCCCTGGAGGTCCCCTAGGTGTCCCTGGGGGTGCCCGAGGTGTCCCTGTGGTTCCCTAGCTGTCCCCTCGGTGTCCCTGGGGGTGCCCTGGCTGTCCCTAGGGTGCCCTGGCTGTCCGCTAGGTGTCCCTGGGGGTGCCCTGGCTGTCCTTGGGGTGCTCTGGCTGTCCCCGTGGTGTCCCCAAGGTGCCCTGCCTGTCCTCTAGGTGTTCCTGGGGGAGCCCTGGCTGTCCCTAGGTGGCCCTGGCTGTCCCCTAGGTGTCCGTGCGGTGCCCTGGCTGTCTCCTTGGTGTCCTTGGGGGTGCCCTGGCTGTCCCTGGGGTGCCCTGGCTGTCCCCTAGGTGTCCCTGTGGGTGACCTGGCTGTCACCTTGATGTCCCTGGGGTACCGTGGCTGTCCCTTAGGTGTCCCTGGGGGAGCCCTGACTGTCCCTAGGGGGCCCTGGCTGTCCCCTAGGTGTCCGTGCGGTGCCCTGGCTGTCTCCTTGGTGTCCCTGGGTGCCCCGGCTGTCCCATTGGTGTCCCTGTGGGTGCTCTGCGTGCCCCTGGGGCGCCCCGGGGGTGCACTGGCTGTCCCTGGGGGTGCCCTGCCTGTCCCCTGGTTATCCCTGGGGGTGCCCTGGCTGTCCCAAGGGTGCCCTGGATGTGCCCTCGGTGTCTCTTGAGGTGCCCTGGCTGTCCCTAGGGTGCCCTGGCTGTCCCCTAGGTGGCCCTGGGGGTGCCCTGGGTGTCCCTGGGGTGCCCTGGCTATCCGCTAGGTGTCGCTGGGAGTGCCCTGGCTGTCCCTGGGGTGCTCTGGCTGTCCCCTTGCTGTCCCTGGGGGTGCCCTACCTGTCCCCTAGGTGACCCTTCGGGGTGCCCTACCTGTCCCCTAGGTGTCCCTGGGGGTGCCCTGGCTGTCCCTGGGGTGCCCTGGCTGTCTCCTAGGTGTCCCTGGGGTGCCCTGGCTGTCTCCTAGGTGTCCCTGGGGTGCCCTGGCTGTCCCCTTGGTGTCCCTAGGGGTGCCGTGGCGTCCCTGGGGGTGCCCTGCCTGTCCCCTTCGTGTCCCTGGGGGTGCCTTGGCTGTGCCCTACGTGTCCCTGAGGTGCCCTGGCTGTCCCCTACGTGTCCCTGAAGGTGCCCTGGGTGTCCCCTAGGTGTCCCTGGGGGTGCCCTGGGTGTCCCTGGGGTTCCCTTGCTGTCCCCTAGGTGTCCCTGGGGGTGCCCTGCTTTTCCCCTAGGTGTCCCTGCAGGTGCCCTGGAGGTCCTCTAGGTGTCCCTGGGAGTGCCTTGTTTGTCCCTTGGGTTGCCCTGGCTTTCCCATTGGTGTCCCTGGGGGTGCCCTGGCTGTCCCTAGGGTGCCCTGGCTGTGCCCTCGGTGTCCCTGGGGTGCCCTTGCTGTCCCCTAGGTGTCCCTGGGAGTGCCATGGCTGTCCCCTGGGTGTCCCTGAGGGTGCCCTGGCTGTCCCCGAGGTGTCCCTGGGGATGCCCTGGCAGTCCTTGGGGTGCTCTGGCTGTCCCCTTGGTGACCCTGGGGTGCCCTGCCTGTCCCCTAAGTGTCCCTGGGGGAGCCCTGGCTGTCCCTGGGGTGCCCTGGCTGTCTCCTAGGTGTCCCTGGGGGTGCCCTGGCTGTCCCTGGAGTGCCCTGGCTGTGCCCTAGGTGTCCCTGGGGGTATTCTGGCTGTCCCCTAGGTGTCCCTGGGGGTGCCCTGGGTGTCCTGGGGGTGCCCTGGCTGTCCCCTAGGTGTCTCTGGGGTTGCCCTGGCTGTCACTGGGGTGCTCTGGCTCTCCCCTTGGTGTCCCTGGGGGTGCCCTACCTGTCCCCTAGGTGTCCCTGGGGGAGCCCTGGCTGCCCCTAGGGTGCCCTGCCTGTCCCCTAGGTGTCCCTGAGGGTGCCCTGACTGTCCCTGGGAGTGCCCTGGCGGTCGCTGCAGTGCCCTGGCTGTCCCCTAGGTGTCCCTGGAGGTACCCTGGGTGTCCCCTTGGTGCCCCTGGGGGTGCTATGGCTGTCCCTGGGGTGCCCTGGCTGTGCCCTAGGTGTCCTGGGGGTGCCCTGGGTGTCCCTAGGGTGCCCTGGCTGTCCCCTAGGTGTCCCTGGGGGTGCCCGGGCTTTCCCAAGGGTGTCCTGGCTGTCCCCAAGGTGTCCCTGGGCGTGCCCTGGCTGTCCCTTAGGTGTCCCTGGGCGTGCCCTGGAGGTCACCTTGATGTCCCTGGGGGTGCCCTGTCTGTCCCCTAGGTGTCCCTGGGGGTGCCCTGGCTGTCCCTGGAGTGCCCTGGCTGTCCCCTAGGTGTCCCTGTGGGTACCCTGGCTGTCCCCTTGGTCTCCCTTTGGGTGCCCTGGGTGTCCCTGCGACGCCTTGGGGGTGCCCTGGCTGTCCCTGGGGGTTCCCTGGCTGTCCCTAGGGTGCCCCGGTTGTCCCCTTCGTGTCCCTGGGGTTGCCCTGGCTGTCCCTGGAGTGCCCTGGCTGTCCCCTAGGTGTCCCTGGGGGTGCTCTGCCTGTCTCCTAGGTGTCCCTGGGGGTGCCCTGGCTGTCCCTAGGGTGCCCTGGCTGTCCCCTAGGTGTCCCTGGGGGTGCCCTGCGCTCCCCTGCGGTGCCCTGACTGTCCCCTAGGTGTCCCTGGAGGTGCCCTGGGTGTCCCTGGGGTGCCCCGGCTGTCCCCTAGGTGTCCCTGGGGGTGCCCTGGGTGTCCCTGGGAGTGTCCTGACTGTCCCCTAGGTGTCGCTGGGGGTCCCCTGGGTGTCACTGGGGTTCCCTGGCTGTCCCCTAGGTGTCCCTGGGGGTGCCCTGGCTGTCCCTGCAGTGCCCTGGCTGTGCCCTAGGTGTCCCTGGGGGTACCCTGTTTGTCCGCTTGGTGTTCCTGTGGGTGCCCTGGGTGTCCCTAGGGTGCCCTGGCTGTCCCCTTGGTGTCGCTGGGGGTGCCCTGGCTGTCCCCTTGGTGTCCCTGGGGTACCGTGGCTGTCCCTTAGGTGTCCTTGAGGGTGCCCTGGCTCTCCTCGCGTTGCCCTGGCTGTCCCCTAGGTGTTCCTGGGGGTGCCCTGGCTGTCCCTGGGGTGCCCTGGCTGTCCCCTTGGTGTCCCTGGGAGTGCCCTGACTGTCCTCTAGGTGTCGCTTGGGGTCCCCTGGTATCACTGGGGTTCCCTGGCTGTCCCCTGGGTGTCCCTGGGGTGCCCTGCCTGACCCCTAGGTGTCCCTGGGTGTTCCCTGGTTGTCCCCTTTCTGTCCCTGGGGTGCTCTGGCTGTCCCCTAGGTGTCCCTGAGAGTGCCCTGACCGTCCCTGGGGTGCCCAGGGGGTGCCCTGGCTGTCCCTAGGGTTCCCTGGCAATCCCCTAGGTGTCCCTGGGGTTGCCCTGGCTGTCCCTGGGGTGCCCTGGCTGTCCCCTAGGTGTCCCTGTGGGTGGCCTTGTGTCCCTGGGGGTGCCCTGGGTGTCCCTTAGGTGTCCCTGGGGGTGCCCTGGCTTTCCCGAGGGTGTCCTGGCTGTCCCCAAGGTGTCCATGGGCGTGCCCTGGCTGTCCCTTAGGTGTCCCTGGGGGTTCCCTGTCTGTCACTAGGGTGCCCTGGCTGTCCCCTTCGTATCCCTGGGGTTGCCCTGGCTGTCCCTGGAGTGCCCTGGCTGTCCCCTAGGTGTCCCTGGGTGTGCCCTGGGTTCCCCTGCTGTGCCCTGACTGTCCCCTAGGGGTCCCTGGGGGTCCCCTGGGTGTCACTGTGGTTCCCTGGCTGTCCCCTAGGTGTCCCTGGGGGTGCCGTGGCTGTCCCTGCAGTGCCGTGGCTGTGCCCTAGGTGTCCCTGGGGGTACCCTGGCTGTCCGCTTGGTGTTCCTGTGGGTGCCCTGGGTGTCCCTGGGGTGCCCTGACTGTCCCCTAGGTGTCCCTGGGGGTGCCCTGGGTGTCCCTGGGAGTGCCCAGGGTGTCCCCTAGGTGTTCCTGGGGGTGCTCAGGGTGTCCCTGGGGGTGCCCTGGCTGTCCCCTAGGTGTCCCTGGTGGGGCCCTTGCTGTCCCCTAGGTGTCCCTGGGCTGCCCTTGCTGTTCCCTAGGTGTCCCTGGGGGTGCCCTGGCTGTCCTTGGGTTGCTCTGGTTGTCCCCTTGGTGTCCCTGGGGGTGCCCTGCCTGTCCCCTAGGTGTCCCTGGGGTGCCCTTGCTATCTCCTAAGTGTCCCTGGGGTTGCCCTGGCTGTCCCTGGGGTTTCCTGGCTGTCCCTAGGTGTCCCTGAGGGTGTCCTGGCCGTCCCTGGGGTGCCCTGGTGTTGCCCTGGCTGTCCCTAGGCTGCCCTGGCTGTCCCCTAGGTGTCCCTGGGGGTGCCCTGGCTGTCTCTGGGGTGCCCTGGCTGTCCCCTAGGTGTCCCTGGGGGTGCCCTTGTGTCCCTGGGGGTGCCCTGGCTGTCCCTATGGTGCCCAAGATGTCCGCTAGTTGTCCCTGGGGTGCCCGGGCTGTCCCTAGGGTTCCCTGGCTGTCCCCTAGGTGTCCCTGGGCGTGCCCTGCCTGTCCCCTGGGCGTCCTTGGGGGTGCCCTGGAGGTCCCCTTGGTGTCCCTGTGGCTGCCCTGGGTGACCCTGGGGGTGCCCTGGGTGTCCCTGGGGTACCCTGGCTGTTCCTTAGGTGTCCTTGGGAGTGCTCTGCCTATCCCCTAGGTGTTCCAAGGGGTTTCCTGGCTGTCTCCTAGGTGTCCCTGGGGTACCCTGGCTGTCCCCTACGTGTCCCTGGGGGTGCCCTGGCTGTCCCTTAGGTGTCACTGCCTCGCTCGTATCCTCGACTCCGCCTCCGGCGCCATGGTGACACCCCTCCCAGTCTGGACCAGTGTGGCCTCACCCCCTCCCCTGGGGCCATCCGACCCATCTCAGTATAGACCAGTAAGGCACCGAGTGGCCACCATGGACCCCCACACGCCTGCCAGTTCATCCCAGTTCATCCCAGTCTACTCTTCGTCCATCCCAGGTTTCTCTGGTCACCCTCCCAGTGCTCTCAGTCCATCCCAGTCCCGCAGGTGTTGGTGCTTGGGGCTTGATGAGCTGGTGCCAGTCCGCAACGTGGAGCGGCTCAAACGGGACCTCAGGGTGAGGGGGGCACGGATTTGGGGGGATCCTGGGTGTCCTGAGTTGTCTTGGAGGGGGTTTTTGGGTTGTGTTGGGTCTGGGGGGAGTCCGGGGGGCAGCTATGGGTGCTTTGAAGGGTATTCGGGAGGTTTGGGCAGCCCATTTGAGGCATCAAAGAACCTGAGGAGGCTTTTGATAGCTCCTGGAGGTGGAGGGGGCCGAGGGGGTGAGCTGGCTGTCCCAGGGGGTTCCTGGCTCTCCCTAGGTGTCCCTGGGGTGCCCTGGCTGTCACATACGTGTCCCTCGGGGTGCCCTGGCTGTCCCCTTGGTGTCCCTGGGGGTGCCCTGGCTGTACCCTAGGTGTCCCTGGGGGTGCCCTGGCTGTCCCTGGGGTGCCCTGGCTGTCCCCTAGGTGTCCCTGGGGGTTCCCTGGCTTTCCCGTAGGTGTCCCTGGGGGTGCCCAGGGTGTCCCTAGGAGTGCCCTGGCTGTCCCCTAGGTGTCCCTGGGGGTGCCCTGGCTGTCCTTGGGGTGCTCTTGCTGTCCCCTTGGTGTCGCTGGGGTGCCCTGCCTGTCCCCAAGGCGTCCCTGGGGGAGCCCTGGCTGTCTCTTTGGTGTCCCTTGGTGTGCCCTGGCTCTCCCCTTGGTGTCCCTGGGAGTGCCCTGGGTGTCCCTGGGAGTGCCCTGACTGTCCCCTAGGTGTCGGTGGGGGGCCCCAGGGTGTCACTGGGGTTCCCTGTCTGTCCCCTAGGTGTCCCTGGGGGTGCCCTGGGTGTCCCTGGGGTGCCCTGCCTGTCCCCTAGGTGTCCCTGGGGGTGCCATGGCTGTCCCCTTGGTGTCCCTGGGGGTGCCCTTGAGGTCCCCTAGGTGTCCCTAGGGTGCCCTGTCTGTCCCCTAGGTGTCCCTGGGGGTGCCCTGGCTGTCCCTGGGGTGCCCTGGCTGTCCCCTAGGTGTCCCTGGGGGTGCCCTACGTGTCCCTGGGGGTGCCCTGGCTTTCCCTAGGGTGCCCTGGCTGTGCCCTAGGTGTCCCTGGCGTGCCCTGGCTGTCCCCTAGGTGTCCCTGGGGGTACCCTGGCTGTCCCCTTGGTGTCCCAGTGGGTGTCCTGGGTGTCCCTGCGGCGTCCTGGGGGTGCCCTGGCGCTCCCTGGGGGTGCCCTGCCTGTCCCCTAGGTGACCCTTGGGGTACCCTGGCTATCCCCTAGGTGTCCCTGGGGGTGCCCTGCCTGTCCCCTAGGTGTCCCTGGGGGTGCCTTGGCTGTCCTTAGGGTGCCCTGGTTGTGCCCTCGGTGTCTCTGGGGGTGCCCTGGCTGTCCCTAGGGTGCCCTGGCTGTCCCCTAGGTGTCCCTGGGGGTGCCCTGGGTGTCCCTGGGAGTGCCCAGTGTGTCCCTGGGAGTGCCCTGGCTGTCCCCTAGGTGTTCCTGGGGGTGCCCAGGGCATCCCTGGGGGTGCCCAGGCTGTCCCCTAGGTGTCCCTGGTGGGGCCCTTGCTGTCCCCTAGGTGTCCCTGGGCTGCTCTTGCTGTCCCCTAGGTGTCCCTGGGGGTGTCCGTGCTGTCCCCTAGGTGTCCCTGGGGGTGCCCTGGCTGTCCTTGGGGTGCTCTGTCTGTTCCCTTGGTGTCCCTGGGGGTGCCCTGCCTGTCCCCTAGGTGTCCCTGGGGGTGCCCTGGCTGTCCCTAGGGCGCCCTGGCTGTCCCCTAGGTGTCCCTGGGGTGCCCTTGCTGTCTCCTTAGTGTCCCTGGGGTTGCCCTGGCTGTCCCTGGGGTTCCCTGGCTGTCCCTAGGTGTCCCTGAGGGTGTTCTGGCCGTCCCTGGGGTGCCCTGGGGTTGCCCCGGCTGTCCCTAGGCTGCCCTGGCTGTCCCCCAGGTGTCCCTAGGGGTGCCCTGGCTGTCCCTGGGGTGCCCTGGCTGTCCCCTAGGTGTCCCTGGGGGTGCCCTTGTGTCCCTGGGGGTGCCCTGGCTGTCCCTATGGTGCCCAGGATGTCCCCTAGGTGTCCCTGGGGTGCCCGGGCTGTCCCTAGTGTGCCCTGGCTGTCCTCTAGGTGTCCCTGGGCGTGCCCTGGCTGTTCCTTAGGTGTCACTGGGCGTGCCCTGGAGGTCACCTAGATGTCCCTGGCGGTGCCCTGTCTGTACCCTAGGTGTCCCTGGGGGTGCCCTGGCTGTCCCTGGAGTGCCCTGGCTGTCCCCCAGGTGTCCCTGGGGGTACCCTGGCTGTCTCCTTGGTGTCCCTGTGGGTGCCCTGGGTGTCCCTTGGGCGCCCTGGGGGTGCCCTGGCTGTCCCTGGGGGTGCCCTGCCTTTCCCCTAGGTGTCCCTGGGGGTGCCCTGGCTGTCCCTAGGGTGCCCTGGTTGTGCCCTCGGTGTCCCTGGGGTGCCCTGGCTGTCCTGTCAGTTTCCCTGTGGGTGCCGTGGATGTCCCTGGGGTGCCCTGGCTGTCCCCAAATTGTCCCTGGGGGTGCCCTGGCTGTCCCCTAGGTGTTCCTGGGGGTGCCCTGGCTGTCCTTGGGGTGCTCTTGCTGTCCCCTTGGTGTCCCTGGGGTGCCCTGCCTGTCCCCTAGATGTCCCTGGGGGTCCCCAGGGTGTCACTGGTGTTCCCTGGCTGTCCCCTAGGTGTCCCTGGGGGTGCCCTGGGTGTCCCTGGGGTGCCCTGCATGTTCCCTAAGTGTCCCTGGAGGTGCCATGGCTGTCCCCTTGGTGTCCCTGGGGGTGCCCTGGAGGTCCCCTAGGTGTCCCTAGGGTTCCCTGGCTGTCCCCTAGGTGTCCCTGGGGGTGCTCTGGCTGTCCCTGGGGTGCCCTGGCTGTCTCCTTGGTGTCCCTGGGGATGCCCTGGCTGTCCCTTGGGTGCCCTGCCTGTCCTATAGGTGACCCTGAGGGTGCCCTGACTGAGCCCTAGGTGTCCCTGGGGGTTCCCTGGCTGTCCCTGGAGTACCCTGGCTGTCCCCTAGGTGTCCCTGGGAGTGCCCTGCCTATCCCCTAGGTGTCCCTGGGGGTGCCTTGGCTGTCCCTAGGGTGCCCTGGTTGTGCCCTCGGTGTCTCTGGGGGTGCCCTGGCTGTCCCTAGGGTGCCCTGGCTGTCCTCTAGGTGTCCCTGGGTGTGTCCTGGCTTTCCCTGGGGTGCCCTGGCTGTCCCCTAGGTGTTCCTGGGGGTGCCCCGGGTGTTACTGGGGGGGCCCTGGCTGTCCCCTAGGTGTCCCTTCGGATATCCTGGCTGTCCCTGGGGTGCTCTGGCTGTCCCCTTGGTGTCCCTGGGGTTGCCCTGGCTGTACCCTAGGTGTCCCTGGGGGAGCCCTGGCTGTCCCTAGGGTGCCCTGGCTGTCCCCTTGGTGTCCCTGGGGGTGCCCTGGCTGTCCCCTAGGTGTCCCTGGGGGAGCCCTGGCTGTCCCTAGGGTGCCCTGGCTGTCCCCTAGCTGTCCCTGGGGGTGCCCTGGAGGTCCCCTAGGTGTCCCTGGGGGTGCCCTGGCTGTCCCTGGGGTGCCCTGGCTGTCCCCTATGTGTCCCTGGGGGTGCCCTGGCTGTCCCCTACGTCTCCCTGGGGGTGCCCCGGCTGTCCCTTAGGTGTCCCTGGGGGTGCCCTTCGTGTCCCTGGGAGTGCCCAGGGTTTCGCTGCGATTGCCCTGGCTGTCCCCTAGGTGTCCCTAGGGGTTCCCAGGGTGTCCCTGGGGTGCCATGGATGTCCCCTAGGTGTCCCTGGGGGGGACCTGGCTGTCCGCCTGGTGTCCCTGGGGGCGCCCTGGCTGTCCCCTGGGGGTGCCTTGTCTGTCCCCTAAGTATCCCTGGGTGTGCCCTGGCTGTCCCTGGAGTGCCCTGGCTGTCCCCTAGGTGTCCCTGGGGGTGCCCTGGGTGTCCCCTAGCTGTCCCCGGGCGTGCCATGGGTGTCCCTACGGTGCCCTGGTATCCACTAGCTGTCCCTGGGGATGTCCTGTGTCACCCTGGGGCGCCCTGGCTGTCCCCTAGGTGTCCCTGGGGGTGCCCTGGTGTCCCTGGGGGTGCCCTGCATGTCCCCTATATGTCCCTGGGGGTGCCCTGTCTGTCCCTGGGGTGCCCTGGCTGTCCCCTAGGTGTCCCTGAGGGTGCCCTTGCCGTCCCTGGGGTGCCCTGAGGGTGCCCTGGCTGTCCGTCGGGTGCCCTGGCTGTCCCCTAGGTGTCCCTGGGGGTGCCCTGCCTGTCCCCTTAGGTGTCTCTGGCGGTGCCCTGGCTGTCCTTAGGGTGCCGTGGATGTGCCCTCGGTGTCTCTGGGGGTGCCCTGGCTCTCCCTAGGGTGCCCTGGCTGTCCCCTAGGTGTCCCTGGGGGTTCCCTGGGTGTCCCTGGGGTGCTCTGGCTGTCCCCTAGGTTTCCCTGGGGTTGCCTTTGGTGTTCCTTGGAGTGCTCAGTGTGTCCCTGGGAGTGCCCTGGCTGTCCCGTAGGTCTTCCTGGGAGTGCCCTGGCTGTCCCTGGGGTGCCATGGCTGTCCCCTAGGTGTCCCGGGGGGGGCCATTGCTGTCCCTTAGGTGTCCCTGGGGTGCCCTTGCTGTCCCCTTGGTGTCCCTGGGGGTGCCCGTGCTGTCCCCTAGGTGTCCCTGGGGGTGCCATGGCTGCCCCCTCGGTGTCCCTGGGAGCGCCCTGGCTGTCCCGGGGGTGCCTTGGCTGTCCCCTAGGTGTCCCTGGGGGTGCCCTGGGTGTCCCCTAGCTGTCCCTGGGGGTGTCCTGGGTATCCCTGTGTTGCCCTGACTGTCCCCTAGGTGTCCCTGGGGGTGCTCTGGGTGTCCCTGGGGTACTCTGGCTGTCCCCTAGGTTTCCCTGGGGGTGCCCTGGCTGTCCCTTAGGTGTCCCTAGGGGTGCCCTGGGTGTCCCTGGGGGCGCCCTGGGTGTCCCTTGGGTGCTATGCCTGTCCCCTAGGTGTCACTGGGGTTACCTGGTTGTCCCCTAGGTGTCCCTGGGGGTACCCTGGAGGTCCCCTAGGTGTCCCTGGGTGTGCCCTGTCTGTCCCTGGGGTGACCTGGCTGTCCCCTAGGATTCCCCGAGGCTGCCCTGGCCGTCCCTGGGGCGCCCTGGCTGTCCCCTAGGTGTCCCTGGGGGTGCCCTGTCTGTCCCTGGGGTGCCCTGGCTGTCCCCTAGGTGTCCCTGAGGGTGCCCTTGCCGTCCCTGGGGTGCCCTGGGGGTGCCCGGGCTGTCCGTCGGGTGCCCTGGCTGTCCCCTAGGTGTCCCTGTGGGTGCCCTGCCTGTCCCCTTAGGTGTCTCTGGCGGTGCCCTGGCTGTCCCTAGGGTGCCCTAGATGTGCCCTCGGTGTCTCTGGGGGTGCCCTGGCTGTCCCTAGAGTGCCCTGGCTGTCCCCTAGGTTTTCCTTGGGGATTCCCTGGGTGTCCCTGGGGTGCCCTGGCTGTCCCCTAGGTGTCCCTGGGGTTTCCTTGGGTGTTCCTTGGAGTGCCCAGTGTGTCCCTGGGAGTGCCCTGGCTGTCCCCTAGGTCTTCCTGGGAGTGCCCTGGCTGTCTCTGGGGTGCCATGGCTGTCCCCTAGGTGTCCCGGGGGGGGCCCTTGCTGTCCCCTAGGTGTCCCTGGGGTGCCCTTGCTGTCCCCTTTTGGTGTCCCTGGGGGTGCCCGTGCTGTCCCCTAGGTGTCCCTGGGGGTGCCATGGCTGTCCCCTCGGTGTCCCTGGGGGGCGCCCTGGCTGTCCCGGGGGGTGCCTTGGCTGTCCTCTAGGTGTCCCTGGGGGGTGCCCTGGGTGTCCCCTAGCTGTCCCTGGGGGTGTCCTGGGTATCCCTGTGTTGCCCTGACTGTCCCCTAGGTGTCCCTGGGGGTGCTCTGGGTGTCCCTGGGGGTAGTCTGGCTGTCCCCTAGGTTTCCCTGGGGGTGCCCTGGCTGTCCCTTAGGTGTCCCTAGGGGTGCCCTGGGTGTCCCTGGGGTGCCCTGGCTGTCCCCTAGTTGTCCCTGGGTTTGCCTTGGGTGTCCCTGGGGTGCCCTGGCTGTCCCCTTGGTGTCCCTGGGGTTCCCAGGGTGTCACTGGAGTTCCCTGGCTGTCCCCTAGGTGTCCCTGGGGGTGCCCTGGCTGTCCCCAAGGTGTCACTGGGTCTGCCCTGGATGTCCCTGGTGTGCACTTGCTGTCCCCTGGGTGTCCCTGGGGGTGCCCTGGCTGTCCCTGGGGGTGCCCTGGAGGTCCTCTAAATGTCCCTGGGGGTGCCCATGGTGTCCCTGGGGTGCCCTGCCTGTCCCCTAGGTGTCACTGGGGTTACCTGGCTGTCCCCTACGTGTCCCTGGTGCTGCCCTGGAGGTCCCCTAGGTGTCCCTGGGGGTGCCCTGGGTGTCCCTGGGGTGCCCTGCCTGTCCCCTAGGTGTCACTGGGGTTACCTGGCTGTCCCCTACGTGTCCCTGGGGGTGCCCTGGAGGTCCCTTAGGTGTCCCTGGGTGTGCCCTGTCTGTCCCTGGGGGTGCCCGGGCTGTCCCCTAGGATTCCCTGAGTGTGCCCTGGCCGTCCCTGGGGTGCCCTGCCTGTGCCCTAGGTGTCCCTGAGGGTGCCCTGGCTGTCCCCTATGTGTCCCTGGGGGTGCCCTGGATGTCCCCTAGGTGTCCCTGAGGGTGCCCTGGCCGTCCCTGGGGTGCCCTGGGGGTGCCCTGGCTGTCCGTCGGGTGCCCTGGCTGTCCCCTAGGTGTCCCTGGGGGTGCCCTGGTGTCCCTGGGGGTGCCCTGGCTGTCCCTAGGGTGCCCTGGCTCTGCTCTAGGTGTCCCTTGGGGTACCCTGGCTGTCCCTTAGGTGTCCCTGGGTGTGCCCTGGAGGTCCCCTAGGTGTCCCTGGGCGTACCCTGGCTGTCCACTTGATGTCCCTGTGGGTGCCCTGGCTGTCCCTGGGTGTGCCCTGCGTGTCTCCTAGGTGTCCGTGGGTGTGCCCTGGCCGTCCCTGGGGGTGCCTTGGCTGGCCCCTTGGTGTCCCTGGGGGTGCCCTGGCTGTCCCCTAGGTGTCCCTGGGCGTGCCCTGCCTGTCCCCGAGTTGTCCCTGGGGGTGCCCTGGCTGTCCCTGGGGTGCCATGGCTCTCCCCTAGGTGTCCCGGGGGGGGCCTTGGCTGTCCCCTATGTGTCCCTGGGGGTGCCCTGGCAGACCCTGGGGGTGCCCTGGCTGTCCCCTAGGTGTCCCTGGGGGTGCCCTGGCTGTCCCTGGGGTGCCCTGGCTGTCCCCTAGGTATCCCTGGGGGGTCCCCTGCCTGTCCCCTTAGGTGTCTCTGGCGGTGCCCTGGCTGTCCCTAGGGTGCCCTGGATGTGCCCTCGGTGTCTCTTGGGGTGCCCTGGCTGTCCCTAGGGTGCCCTGGCTGTCCCCTAGGTGTCCCTGGGGGTTCCCTGGGTGTCCCTGGGGTGCCCTGCCTGTCCCCTAGTTGTCCCTGTGGTTCCCCTGGGTGTCCATGGGGTGCCCTGGCTTTCCCCTAGGTGTTCCTGGGGGTGCCCTGGGTGTCCCTGTGGTGCCCTGGGGTGCCCTGGCTGTCCCTGGGGGTGCCCTGGCTGTCCCCTCTGTGTCCCTGGGGATGGCCTGGGTGTCCCTGGGGCGCCCTGGGGGTGCCTGAGTGTCCCTGGGGTGCCCCGGGGGTGCCCTGGCTGTTCCTGTGGGTGCTTTGGCTGTCCCTTACGTGTCCCTGGGTATGCCCTGGGTGTCCCCGGGGCGCCCTGGGGGTGCCTCGGTGTCCCTGGGGTGCCCTGGCTGTCCCATGGGGGTTCCCTGGCGGTCTCCTAGGTGTCCCTGGGGGTGCCCTGGCTGTCCTTTGGGGGCGCCCTGGCTGTCCCCTAGGTGTCCCTGGGGGTGCCCAGGGTGTCACAGGGGTTCCCTGGCTGTCCCCTAGGTGTCCCTGGCGGTGCCCTGGGTGTCCCTAGGGTGCCCTGGCTGTGCCCTCGGTGTCCCTGGTTGCCCTTGCTGTCCCCTCGGTTGTCCTGGGAGTGCCCTGGCTGTCCCCAAGGTGTCCCTGGGGGTGCCCTGCCTGTCCCCTAGGTGTCCCTGGGGGAGCCCTGGCTGTCCCTAGGGTGCCCTGGCTGTCCCCTAGGGGTCCCTGGGGGTCTCCTGGCTGTCCTCTAGGCGTCCCTGGAAGTTCCCTGGCTGTCCCTGGGGGTGTCCTGCCTGTCCCCTACGTGTCCCTGAGGGTGCCCTGGGTGTCCCTGGGGTGCTCTGGGGGTGCCCTGGCTGTCCCTGGGGCTGCCCTGGCTGTCCCATAGGTGTCCTTGGGGGTGCCCTGGAGGTCCCCTAGGTGTCCCTGGGGGTGCCCTGGCTGTCCCTGGGGGTGCCCTTCCTGTCCCGTAGTTGTCCCTGGGGGAGCCCTGGCTGTCCCTGGGGTGCCGTGGCTGTCCCCTAGGTGTCCCTGGGGTGCCCTGGCTGTCTCCTTGGTGTCCCTGGGGGTGCCCTGGCTGTCCCTGGGGTGCCCTGGCTGTCGCCTTGGTGGCCCTGGGGGTGCCCTGGCTGTCCCCTTGGTGTCCCTGGGGTACCGTGGCTGTCCCTTAGGTGTCCTTGGGGGTGCCCTGGCTCTCCTCGCGGTGCCCTGACTGTCCCCTAGGTGTCCCTGGGGGTGCCCTGGCTGTCCCTGGGGTGCCCTGGCTGTCCCCTTGGTGTCCCTGCGGGTGCCCTGGCTGTCCCTGGGGGTGCCCTGGACGTCCTCTAGATGTCCCTGGGGTTACCCAGGGTGTCCCTGGGAGTGCCCTGACTGTCCTCTAGGTGTCGCTTGGGGTCCCCTGGTATCACTGGGGTTCCCTGCCTGACCCCTAGGTGTCCCTGGGGGTTCCCTGGTTGTCCCCTAGGTGTCCCTGGGGGTTCCCTGGTTGTCCCCTAGGTGTCCCTGGAGGTGCCCTTTCTGTCCCTGGGGTGCCCTGGCTGTCCCCTAGGTGTCCCTGAGAGTGCCGTGACCGTCCCTGGGGTGCCCAGGGGGTGCCCTGGCTGTCCCTAGGGTTCCCTGGCAATCCCCTAGGTGTCCCTGGGGGTGCCCTGGCTGTCCCTGGGGTGCCCTGGCTGTCCCCTAGGTGTCCCTGGGGGTGCCCTTGTGTCCCTGGGGGTGCCCTGGGTGTCCCTAGGGTGCCCTGGCTGTCCCCTAGGTGTCCCTGGGGGTGCCCGGGCTTTCCCGAGGGTGTCCTGGCTGTCCCCAAGGTGTCCCTGGGCGTGCCCTGGCTGTCCCTTAGGTGTCCCTGGGCGTGCCCTGGAGGTCACCTAGATGTCCCTGGGGGTGCCCTGTCTGTCCCCTAGGTGTCCCTGGGGGTGCCCTGGCTGTCCCTGGAGTGCCCTGGCTGTCCCCTAGGTGTCCCTGTGGGTACCCTGGCTGTCCCGTTGGTCTCCCTTTGGGTGCCCTGGGTGTCCCTGGAACGCCCTGGGGGTGCCCTGGCTGTCCCTGGGGGTTCCCTGGCTGTCCCTAGGGTGCCCCGGCTGTCCCCTTCGTGTCCCTGGGGTTGCCCTGGCTGTCCCTGGAGTGCCCTGGCTGTCCCCTAGGTGTCCCTGGGGGTGCTCTGCCTGTCTCCTAGGTGTCCCTGGGGGTGCCTTGGCTGTCCCTAAGGTGCCCTGGCTGTCCCCTAGGTGTCCCTGGGGGTGCCCTGCGTTTCCCTGCGGTGCCCTGACTGTCCCCTAGGTTTCCCTGGGGGTGCCCTGGGTGTCCCTGGGGTGCCCCGGCTGTCCCCTAGGTGTCCCTGGGGGTGCCCTGGGTGTCCCTGGGAGTGCCCTGACTGTCCCCTAGGTGTCGCTGGGGGTCCCCTGGGTGTCACTGGGGTTCCCTGGCTGTCCCCTAGGTGTCCCTGGGGGTACCCTGTTTGTCCGCTTGGTGTTCCTGTGGGTGCCCTGGGTGTCCCTAGGGCGCCCTGAGGGTGCCCTGGCTGTCCCTGGGGGAGCCCTGGCTGTCCCTGTGAGTGCCCTGCCTGTCCCCTAGGTGTCCCTGGGGGTGCCCTGGCTGTGCCCTAGGTGTCCCTGGGGGTGCCCTGGCTGTCCCTGGAGTGCCCTGGGGGTGCCCTGGCTGTCCCTAGGGTGCCCTGGCTGTGCCCTAAGTGTCCCTGGGGTTCCCTGGCTGTCCCTGGGGTGCCCTGGGGGTGCCCTGGCTGTCTCTGGGGGTGCCCTGGCTGTCCCCTAGGTGTCCCTGGGGGTGCCCTGGCTGTCCCATTGGTGTCCCTGTGGGTGCCCTGGGTGTCCCTGGGGGTGCCCTGCCTGTCCCCTAGTTGTCCCTGGGGCTGCCCTGGCTATCCCTAGGGTGCCCTGGCTGTCCCCTAGGTGTCCCTGGGGGTTCCCTGGGTGTCCCTGGGGTGCCCTGGCTGTCCCCTAGGTGTCCCTGGGGGTGCCTGGGGGTATTCCTTGGAGTGCCCAGTGTGTCCCTGGAAGTGCCCTGGCTGTCCCCTAGGTCTTCCTGGGAGTGCCCTGGCTGTCCCTGGGGTGCCATGGCTGTCCCCTAGGTGTCCCGGGGGGGGCCCTTGCTGTCCCCTAGGTGTCCCTGGGGTGCCCTTGCTGTCCCCTTGGTGTCCCTGGGGGTGCCCGTGCTGTCCCCTAGGTGTCCCTGGGGGTGCCATGGCTGTCCCCTCGGTGTCCCTGGGGGCGCCCTGGCTGTCCCGGGGGTGCCTTGGCTGTCCCCTAGGTGTCCCTGGGGGTGCCCTGGGTGTCCCCTAGCTGTCCCTGGGGGTGTCCTGGGTATTCCTGTGTTGCCCTGACTGTCCCCTAGGTGTCCCTGGGGGTGCTCTGGGTGTCCCTGGGGTACTCTGGCTGTCCCCTAGGTTTCCCTGGGGGTGCCCTGGCTGTCCCTTAGGTGTCCCTAGGGGTGCCCTGGGTGTCCCTGGGGTGCCCTGGCTGTCCCCTAGTTGTCCCTGGGTTTGCCTTGGGTGTCCCTGGGGTGCCCTGGCAGTCCCCTAGGTGTCCCTGGGGGTGCCCAGGGTGTCACTGGAGTTCCCTGGCTGTCCCCTAGGTGTCCCTGGGGGTGCCCTGGCTGTCCCCAAGGTGTCACTGGGTCTGCCCTGGATGTCCCTGGGGTGCACTTGCTGTCCCCTAGGTGTCCCTGGGGGTGCCCTGGCTGTCCCTGGGGGTGCCCTGGAGGTCCTCTAAATGTCCCTGGGGGTGCCCATGGTGTCCCTGGGGTGCCCTGCCTGTCCCCTAGGTGTCACTGGGGTTACCTGGCTGTCCCCTACGTGTCTCTGGGGCTGCCCTGGAGGTCCCCTAGGTGTCCCTGGGGGTGCCCTGGGTGTCCCTGGGGTGCCCTGCCTGTCCCCTAGGTGTCACTGGGGTTACCTGGCTGTCCCCTACGTGTCCCTGGGGGTGCCCTGGAGGTCCCCTAGGTGTCCCTGGGTGTGCCCTGTCTGTCCCTGGGGTGCCCTGGCTGTGCCCTAGGTGTCCCTGAGTGTGCCCTGGCCGTCCCTGGGGTGCCCTGGCTGTCCCCTTAGGTGTCTCTGGCGGTGCCCTGGCTGTCCCTAGGGTGCCCTGGATGTGCCCTCGGTGTCTCTTGGGGTGCCCTGGCTGTCCCTAGGGTGCACTGGCTGTCCCCTAGGTGTCCCTGGGGGTTCCCTGGGTGTCCCTTGGGTGCCCTGGCTGTCCCCTAGTTGTCCCTGGGGGTGCCTTGGGTGTTCCTTGAAGTGCCCAGTGTGTCCCTGGGAGTGCCCTGGCTGTCCCCTCCTGGGAGTGCCCTGGCTGTCCCTGGGGTGCCATGGCTGTCCCCTAGGTGTCCCTGGGGATGCCCTGGGTGTCCCCTAGCTGTCCCTGGGGGTGTCATGGGTGTCCCTGGGGTGCCCTGCCTGTCCCTAAGGTGCCCTGCCTGTGCCCTAGGTGTCCCTGAGGGTGCCCTGGCTGTCCCCTATGTGTCCCTGGGGGTGCCCTGGATGTCCCCTAGGGGTCCCTGGGGGTGCCCTGGCTGTCCTCTAGGCGTCCCTGGGGGTTCCCTGGCTGTCCCTGGGGGTGTCCTGCCTGTCCCCTACGTGTCCCTGAGGGTGCCCGGGGTGTCCCTGGGGCGCCCTGGGGGTGCCCTGGCTGTCCCTGGGGGTGCCCTTCCTGTCCCGTAGTTGTCCCTGGGGGAGCCCTGGCTGTCCCTGGGGTGCCCTGGCTGTCCCCTAGGTGTCCCTGGGGTGCCCTGGCTGTCTCCTTGGTGTCCCTGGGGGTGCCCTGGCTGTCCCTGGGCTGCCCTGGCTGTCGCCTTGGTGTCCCTGGGGGTACCCTGGCTGTCCCCTTGGTGTCCCTGGGGTACCGTGGCTGTCCCTTAGGTGTCCTTGGGGGTGCCCTGGCTCTCCTCGCGGTGCCCTGGCTGTCCCCTAGGTGTCCCTGGGGGTGCCCTGGCTGTCCCTGGGGTGCCCTGGCTGTCCCCTTGGTGTCCCTGCGGGTGCCCTGGCTGTCCCTGGGGGTGCCCTGGACGTCCTCTAGATGTCCCTGGGGTTACCCAGGGTGTCCCTGGGAGTGCCCTGACTGTCCTCTAGGTGTCGCTTGGGGTCCCCTGGTATCACTGGGGTTCCCTGCCTGACCCCTAGGTGTCCCTGGGGGTTCCCTGGTTGTCCCCTAGGTGTCCCTGGGGGTTCCCTGGTTGTCCCCTAGGTGTCCCTGGAGGTGCCCTTTCTGTCCCTGGGGTGCCCTGGCTGTCCCCTAGGTGTCCCTGAGAGTGCCCTGACCGTCCCTGGGGTGCCCAGGGGGTGCCCTGGCTGTCCCTAGGGTTCCCTGGCAATCCCCTAGGTGTCCCTGGGGGTGCCCTGGCTGTCCCTGGGGTGCCCTGGCTGTCCCCTAGGTGTCCCTGGGGGTTCCCTGGTTGTCCCCTAGGTGTCCCTGGAGGTGCCCTTTCTGTCCCTGGGGTGCCCTGGCTGTCCCCTAGGTGTCCCTGAGAGTGCCGTGACCGTCCCTGGGGTGCCCAGGGGGTGCCCTGGCTGTCCCTAGGGTTCCCTGGCAATCCCCTAGGTGTCCCTGGGGGTGCCCTGGCTGTCCCTGGGGTGCCCTGGCTGTCCCCTAGGTGTCCCTGGGGGTGCCCTTGTGTCCCTGGGGGTGCCCTGGGTGTCCCTAGGGTGCCATGGCTGTCCCCTAGGTGTCCCTGGGGGTGCCCGGGCTTTCCCGAGGGTGTCCTGGCTGTCCCCAAGGTGTCCCTGGGCGTGCCCTGGCTGTCCCTTAGGTGTCCCTGGGCGTGCCCTGGAGGTCACCTAGATGTCCCTGGGGGTGCCCTGTCTGTCCCCTAGGTGTCCCTGGGGGTGCCCTGGCTGTCCCTGGAGTGCCCTGGCTGTCCCCTAGGTGTCCCTGTGGGTACCCTGGCTGTCCCGTTGGTCTCCCTTTGGGTGCCCTGGGTGTCCCTGCGACGCCCTGGGGGTGCCCTGGCTGTCCCTGGGGGTTCCCTGGCTGTCCCTAGGGTGCCCCAGCTGTCCCCTTCGTGTCCCTGGGGTTGCCCTGGCTGTCCCTGGAGTGCCCTGGCTGTCCCCTAGGTGTCCCTGGGGGTGCTCTGCCTGTCTCCTAGGTGTCCCTGGGGGTGCCTTGGCTGTCCCTAGGGTGCCCTGGCTGTCCCCTAGGTGTCCCTGGGGGTGCCCTGCGTTCCCCTGCGGTGCCCTGACTGTCCCCTAGGTTTCCCTGGGGGTGCCCTGGGTGTCACTGGGGTTCCCTGGCTGTCCCCTAGGTGTCCCTGGGGGTGCCCTGGCTGTCCCTGCAGTGCCCTGGCTGTGCCCTAGGTGTCCCTGGGGGTACCCTGTTTGTCCGCTTGGTGTTCCTGTGGGTGCCCTGGGTGTCCCTAGGGTACCCTGGGGGTGCCCTGGCTGTCCCTGGGGGAGCCCTGGCTGTCCCTGTGGGTGCCCTGCCTGTCCCCTAGGTGTCCCTGGGGGTGCCCTGGCTGTGCCCTAGGTGTCCCTGGGGGTGCCCTGGCTGTCCCTGGAGTGCCCTGGGGGCGCCCTGGCTGTCCCTAGGGTGCCCTGGCTGTGCCCTAAGTGTCCCTGGGGTTCCCTGGCTGTCCCTGGGGTGCCCTGGGGGTGCCCTGGCTGTCTCTGGGGGTGCCCTGGCTGTCCCCTAGGTGTCCCTGGGGGTACTCTGGCTGTCCCATTGGTGTCCCTGTGGGTGCCCTGGGTGTCCCTGGGGGTGCCCTGCCTGTCCCCTAGTTGTCCCTGGGGCTGCCCTGGCTATCCCTAGGGTGCCCTGGATGTGCCCTCGGTGTCTCTGGGGGTGCCCTGGCTGTCCCTAGGGTGCCCTGGCTGTCCCCTAGGTGTCCCTGGGGGTGCCCTGGGTGTCCCGGGGGTGCCCTGGCTGTCCCCTAGGTATCCCTGGGGTGCCCTGGCTGTCTCCTTGGTGTCCCTGGGGGTGCCCTGGCTGTCCCTGGGGTGCCCTGGCTGTCCCCTTGGTGTCGCTGGGGGTGCCCTGGCTGTCCCCTTGGTGTCCCTGGGGTACCGTGGCTGTCCCTTAGGTGTCCTTGGGGGTGCCCTGGCTCTTCTCGCGGTGCCCTGGCTGTCCCCTAGGTGTCCCTGGGGGTGCCCTGGGTGTCCCTGGGGTGCCCTGCCTGACCCCTAGGTGTCCCTGGGTGTTCCCTGGTTGTCCCCTAGGTGTCCCTGGGGGTGCCCTGCCTGACCCCTAGGTGTTACTGGGGGTTCCCTGGTTGTCCCCTAGGTGTCCCTGGGGGTGCCCTGCCTGTTCCTTAGATGTCCCTGGAGGTGCTCTTTCTGTCCCTGGGGGTGCCCTGGCTGTCCCCTAGTTGTCCCTGGGTTTGCCTTGGGTGTCCCTGGGGTGCCCTGGCAGTCCCCTAGGTGTCCCTGGGGGTGCCCAGGGTGTCACTGGAGTTCCCTGGCTGTCCCCTAGGTGTCCCTGGGGGTGCCCTGGCTGTCCCCAAGGTGTCACTGGGTCTGCCCTGGATGTCCCTGGGGTGCACTTGCTGTCCCCTAGGTGTCCCTGGGGGTGCCCTGGCTGTCCCTGGGGGTGCCCTGGAGGTCCTCTAAATGTCCCTGGGGGTGCCCATGGTGTCCCTGGGGTGCCCTGCCTGTCCCCTAGGTGTCACTGGGGTTACCTGGCTGTCCCCTACGTGTCTCTGGGGCTGCCCTGGAGGTCCCCTAGGTGTCCCTGGGGGTGCCCTGGGTGTCCCTGGGGTGCCCTGCCTGTCCCCTAGGTGTCACTGGGGTTACCTGGCTGTCCCCTACGTGTCCCTGGGGGTGCCCTGGAGGTCCCCTAGGTGTCCCTGGGTGTGCCCTGTCTGTCCCTGGGGTGCCCTGGCTGTGCCCTAGGTGTCCCTGAGTGTGCCCTGGCCGTCCCTGGGGTGCCCTGGCTGTCCCCTTAGGTGTCTCTGGCGGTGCCCTGGCTGTCCCTAGGGTGCCCTGGATGTGCCCTCGGTGTCTCTTGGGGTGCCCTGGCTGTCCCTAGGGTGCACTGGCTGTCCCCTAGGTGTCCCTGGGGGTTCCCTGGGTGTCCCTTGGGTGCCCTGGCTGTCCCCTAGTTGTCCCTGGGGGTGCCTTGGGTGTTCCTTGAAGTGCCCAGTGTGTCCCTGGGAGTGCCCTGGCTGTCCCCTAGGTCTTCCTGGGAGTGCCCTGGCTGTCCCTGGGGTGCCATGGCTGTCCCCTAGGTGTCCCTGGGGATGCCCTGGGTGTCCCCTAGCTGTCCCTGGGGGTGTCATGGGTGTCCCTGGGGTGCCCTGCCTGTCCCTAAGGTGCCCTGCCTGTGCCCTAGGTGTCCCTGAGGGTGCCCTGGCTGTCCCCTATGTGTCCCTGGGGGTGCCCTGGATGTCCCCTAGGGGTCCCTGGGGGTGCCCTGGCTGTCCTCTAGGCGTCCCTGGGGGTTCCCTGGCTGTCCCTGGGGGTGTCCTGCCTGTCCCCTACGTGTCCCTGAGGGTGCCCGGGGTGTCCCTGGGGCGCCCTGGGGGTGCCCTGGCTGTCCCTGGGGGTGCCCTTCCTGTCCCGTAGTTGTCCCTGGGGGAGCCCTGGCTGTCCCTGGGGTGCCCTGGCTGTCCCCTAGGTGTCCCTGGGGTGCCCTGGCTGTCTCCTTGGTGTCCCTGGGGGTGCCCTGGCTGTCCCTGGGCTGCCCTGGCTGTCGCCTTGGTGTCCCTGGGGGTACCCTGGCTGTCCCCTTGGTGTCCCTGGGGTACCGTGGCTGTCCCTTAGGTGTCCTTGGGGGTGCCCTGGCTCTCCTCGCGGTGCCCTGGCTGTCCCCTAGGTGTCCCTGGGGGTGCCCTGGCTGTCCCTGGGGTGCCCTGGCTGTCCCCTTGGTGTCCCTGCGGGTGCCCTGGCTGTCCCTGGGGGTGCCCTGGACGTCCTCTAGATGTCCCTGGGGTTACCCAGGGTGTCCCTGGGAGTGCCCTGACTGTCCTCTAGGTGTCGCTTGGGGTCCCCTGGTATCACTGGGGTTCCCTGCCTGACCCCTAGGTGTCCCTGGGGGTTCCCTGGTTGTCCCCTAGGTGTCCCTGGGGGTTCCCTGGTTGTCCCCTAGGTGTCCCTGGAGGTGCCCTTTCTGTCCCTGGGGTGCCCTGGCTGTCCCCTAGGTGTCCCTGAGAGTGCCCTGACCGTCCCTGGGGTGCCCAGGGGGTGCCCTGGCTGTCCCTAGGGTTCCCTGGCAATCCCCTAGGTGTCCCTGGGGGTGCCCTGGCTGTCCCTGGGGTGCCCTGGCTGTCCCCTAGGTGTCCCTGGGGGTTCCCTGGTTGTCCCCTAGGTGTCCCTGGAGGTGCCCTTTCTGTCCCTGGGGTGCCCTGGCTGTCCCCTAGGTGTCCCTGAGAGTGCCGTGACCGTCCCTGGGGTGCCCAGGGGGTGCCCTGGCTGTCCCTAGGGTTCCCTGGCAATCCCCTAGGTGTCCCTGGGGGTGCCCTGGCTGTCCCTGGGGTGCCCTGGCTGTCCCCTAGGTGTCCCTGGGGGTGCCCTTGTGTCCCTGGGGGTGCCCTGGGTGTCCCTAGGGTGCCATGGCTGTCCCCTAGGTGTCCCTGGGGGTGCCCGGGCTTTCCCGAGGGTGTCCTGGCTGTCCCCAAGGTGTCCCTGGGCGTGCCCTGGCTGTCCCTTAGGTGTCCCTGGGCGTGCCCTGGAGGTCACCTAGATGTCCCTGGGGGTGCCCTGTCTGTCCCCTAGGTGTCCCTGGGGGTGCCCTGGCTGTCCCTGGAGTGCCCTGGCTGTCCCCTAGGTGTCCCTGTGGGTACCCTGGCTGTCCCGTTGGTCTCCCTTTGGGTGCCCTGGGTGTCCCTGCGACGCCCTGGGGGTGCCCTGGCTGTCCCTGGGGGTTCCCTGGCTGTCCCTAGGGTGCCCCAGCTGTCCCCTTCGTGTCCCTGGGGTTGCCCTGGCTGTCCCTGGAGTGCCCTGGCTGTCCCCTAGGTGTCCCTGGGGGTGCTCTGCCTGTCTCCTAGGTGTCCCTGGGGGTGCCTTGGCTGTCCCTAGGGTGCCCTGGCTGTCCCCTAGGTGTCCCTGGGGGTGCCCTGCGTTCCCCTGCGGTGCCCTGACTGTCCCCTAGGTTTCCCTGGGGGTGCCCTGGGTGTCACTGGGGTTCCCTGGCTGTCCCCTAGGTGTCCCTGGGGGTGCCCTGGCTGTCCCTGCAGTGCCCTGGCTGTGCCCTAGGTGTCCCTGGGGGTACCCTGTTTGTCCGCTTGGTGTTCCTGTGGGTGCCCTGGGTGTCCCTAGGGTACCCTGGGGGTGCCCTGGCTGTCCCTGGGGGAGCCCTGGCTGTCCCTGTGGGTGCCCTGCCTGTCCCCTAGGTGTCCCTGGGGGTGCCCTGGCTGTGCCCTAGGTGTCCCTGGGGGTGCCCTGGCTGTCCCTGGAGTGCCCTGGGGGCGCCCTGGCTGTCCCTAGGGTGCCCTGGCTGTGCCCTAAGTGTCCCTGGGGTTCCCTGGCTGTCCCTGGGGTGCCCTGGGGGTGCCCTGGCTGTCTCTGGGGGTGCCCTGGCTGTCCCCTAGGTGTCCCTGGGGGTACTCTGGCTGTCCCATTGGTGTCCCTGTGGGTGCCCTGGGTGTCCCTGGGGGTGCCCTGCCTGTCCCCTAGTTGTCCCTGGGGCTGCCCTGGCTATCCCTAGGGTGCCCTGGATGTGCCCTCGGTGTCTCTGGGGGTGCCCTGGCTGTCCCTAGGGTGCCCTGGCTGTCCCCTAGGTGTCCCTGGGGGTGCCCTGGGTGTCCCGGGGGTGCCCTGGCTGTCCCCTAGGTATCCCTGGGGTGCCCTGGCTGTCTCCTTGGTGTCCGTGGGGGTGCCCTGGCTGTCCCTGGGGTGCCCTGGCTGTCCCCTTGGTGTCGCTGGGGGTGCCCTGGCTGTCCCCTTGGTGTCCCTGGGGTACCGTGGCTGTCCCTTAGGTGTCCTTGGGGGTGCCCTGGCTCTTCTCGCGGTGCCCTGGCTGTCCCCTAGGTGTCCCTGGGGGTGCCCTGGGTGTCCCTGGGGTGCCCTGCCTGACCCCTAGGTGTCCCTGGGTGTTCCCTGGTTGTCCCCTAGGTGTCCCTGGGGGTGCCCTGCCTGACCCCTAGGTGTTACTGGGGGTTCCCTGGTTGTCCCCTAGGTGTCCCTGGGGGTGCCCTGCCTGTTCCTTAGATGTCCCTGGAGGTGCTCTTTCTGTCCCTGGGGGTGCCCTGGCTGTCCCCTAAGTGTCCCTGGGGGAGCCCTGGCTGTCCCTTGGGTGCCCTGGTTGTCCTCTAGGTGTCCCTGGGGTGCCCTTGCTGTCCCCTAGGTGTCTCTGCGAGTGCCGTGGCAGTCCACTAGGTGTCCTGGGGGTGCCCGTGCTGTCCCCTAGGTGTCCCTGTGGTACCCTGCCTGTCCCCTAGGTGTCCCTGAAGGTGCCCTGGCTGTCCCCTAGGTGTCCCTGGGGGTGCCCTGGGTGTCTCTGGGGGTGCCCTGGGTGTCCCTGGGGTACCTTGGCTGTCCCCTAGGTGTCCCTGGGGGTGCCCTGGCTGTCTCTAGGGTGCCCTGGCTGTGCCCTAGGTGTCCCTGGCGTTCCCTGTGGGTGCCCTGGCTGTCCCTGGGGCTGCCTTGTCTGTCCCCTAGGTGTTCCTGGGGGTGCCCTGGGGTGCCCTGGCTGTCCCGGGAGTACCCTGGCTGTCCCCTAGGTGTCCCTGGGGGTACCCTGCCTGTCCCCTGGGTGTCCCTGGGGGTGCCCTGGCTGTGCCCTAGGTGTCCCTGTGGGTGCCCTGGCTGTCCTTGCGGTGCCCTGGCTGTCCTCTACATGTCCCTGGGGGTGCCCTGGGTGTCCCTGAGGTGCCCTGCGGGTGCCCTGGCTGTCCCTGGGGCTGCCTTGGCTGTCCCCTAGGTGTTCCTGGGGGTGCCCTGGTTGTCCCTGGAGTGCCCTGGCTGTCCCCTTGGTGTCCCTGGGGGTGCCCTGTCTGTCCCCTAGGTGTCCCTGGGGTTTCCTGGCTGTCCCGTCAATGTCCCTGTGGGTGCCCTGGCTGTCCTTGGGGTGCCCTAGGGGTGCCTTGGCTGTCCCTGGGGGTGTCCTGGCTGTCCCCTAGGTGTCCCTGGTCGTGCCCTGCCTGTCCCCTATTTGTCCCTGTGGTCGCCCTGGGTGTCCATGGGGTGCCCTGGCTTTCCCCTAAGTGTCCCTGGGGGTGTCCTGGAGGTCCCCTAGGTGTCTCTGGGAGTGCCCAGGGTGTCCCTGGGGGTGCCCTGGCTGTCCCCAAGGTGTCCCTTGGAATGCCCTGGGTGTCTCTGGGGTGCCCTGGCTGTCCCCTAGGTGTCCCTGGGGGTGCTCTGGCTGTCCCTGGGGTGCCCAGGCTGTCCCCTAGGTGTCCCAGGGGGTGCCCTGGAGGTCCCCTAAGTGTTCCTGGGGGGGCGCTGGCTGTCCCCTAGGTGTCCCTTTGGGGTGACCTAGCTGTCTCTAGAGTGCCCTGGCGGTCCCCTAGGTGTCCCTGGGGGTGCCCTGGCTGTCCCCCTAGGTGTCCCTGGGGGTGCACTGCCTGTCCCCGAGGTGTCTCTGGGGGTGCCCTTGGTTTTCTTGCGAGTGTCCCGGGTGTCCCTGGGAGTGCCCTTGCTGTCCCCTAGGTGTTCCTGGGGGTGCCCAGGGTGTCCCTGGGGATGCCCTGCCTGTCCCCTAGGTGTCCCTGGGGGTGCCCTGGAAGTCCCTGGGGTGCCATGGCTGTCCCCTAGGTGTCCCTGGGGGGGCCCTTGCTGTCCCCTAGGTGTCCCTGGGGTGCCCTTGCTGTCCCCCTAGGTGTCCCTGGGGGTGCCCGTGCTGTCCCCTAGGTGTCCCTGGGGGCGCCCTGGCTGTCCCTCGGTTTCCTGGCTGTCCCCTAGGTGTCCCTGGGGGTGCCCTGGGTGTCCCCTAGCTGTCCCTGGGGGTGCCATGGGTGTCCCTAGGGTGCCCTGGCTGTCCCCTAGCTATCCCTGGGGGTGTCCTGTGTCACCCTGGGGTGCCCTGGCTGTCCCCTAGGTGTCCCTGGGGGTGCCCTGGTGTCCCTGGGGGTGCCCTGGCTGTCCCTAGGGTGCCCTGGCTGTGCGCTAGGTGTCCCTGGGCGTGCCCTGGCTGTCCCCTAGGTGTCCCTGGGCGAGGCCTGGCTCTCCTTTAGGTGTCCCTGGGCGTGCCCTGGAGGTCCCCTAAATGTCCCTGGGGGTGCCCTGTCTGTCCCCTAGGTGTCCCTGGGGGTGCCCTGGCTGTCCCCTTGGTGTCCCTGTGGGTGCCCTGGGTGTCCCTGGGGCGCTCTGGGGGCGCCCTTGCTGTCCCTGGGGGTGCCTTGGCTGTCCTCTTGGTGTCCCTGTGGGTGCCCTGGCTGTCCCTGGGGTGCCCTGGGGGTGCCCTGGCTGTCCCTGGGGTGCCCTGGATGCGCCCTCGGTGTCTCTGGGGGTGCCCTGGCTGTCCCCTAGGTGTCCCTGGGTGTGCCCTGGGTGTCCCTGGGGTGCCCTGCATGTCCCCTAAGTGTCCCTGGGGGTGCCGTGGTTGTCCCCTTGGTGTCCCTGGGGGTGCCCTGGAGGTCCCCTAGGTGTTCCTAAGGTGCCCTGGCTGTCCCCTAGGTGTTCCTGGGCGTGCCCAGGGTGTCCCTGGGGGTGCCCTGGAGGTCACCTATGTGTCCCTTGGGGGGCCCTGGCTGTCCATGGGGTGTCCTGGGGGTGCCCTGGGTGTCCGTGAGGTGCCCTGGCTGTCCCTTAGGTGTCCCTGTGGTACCCTGCTTGTCCCCTAGGTGTCCCTGGGGGTGCCCTGGGTGTCCCTGGGGTGCCGTGCCTGTCCCCTAGGTGTCCCTGTGGGTGCCCTGGGTGTCCCTGAGGGTGCCCTGGCTGTCCTTGGGGTGCTCTGGCTGTCACCTAGTTTTCCCTGAGGGTGCTCTGGGTCTCCTTGGGGTACCCTGGCTGTCCCCTAGGTGTCCCTGGTGGTGCCCTGGCTGTCCCCTAGGTGTCCCTGGGGTACCCTGGCTGTCCCTTACGTGTCCCTGGGGGTGCCCTGACTGTCCCTGGGGGCGCTCTGGAGGTCCCCTAAGTGTCCCTAGGGTGGCCCTGGCTGTCCCCTAGGTGTCCTTGGGGGTGCCCAGGCTGTCCCTGGGGGTGCCCTGGCTGTCTCTGGGGGTGCCCTTGCTGTCCCCTACGTGTCCCTGGAGTGCCCTGGGTTTCCCTGGTGTGCCCTGGGGTTGCCCTGGCTGTCCCTGGGGGTGCCCTGGCTGTCCCTGGCAGTGCCCTGGCTGTCCCCCAGATATCCCTGGGAGTGCCCTGGCTGTCCCTAGGGTGCCCAGGCTGTCCCCTAGGTGTCCCTGGGGGTGCCCTGGGTGTCCCTTATGTGCCATGGCTGTCCCGTTGGTTACCCTGGGGGGGCCCTTGCTGTCCCCTAGGTGTCCCTGGGATGCCCTTGCTGTCCCCTAGGTTTCCCTGGGGGTGCCCGTGCTGTCCCCTAGGTGTTCCTGGGGGTGCCCTGGCTGTCCCCTAGGTGTCCCTGGGGGTGCCCTGGCTGTCCCTGGGGGTGCCCTGGACGTCCTCTAGATGTCCCTGGGGCTGCCCAGGGTGTCCCTGGGAGTGCCCTGACTGTCCCGTAGGTGTCGCTGGGGGTCCCCAGAGTGTCACTGGGGTTCCCTGGCTGTCCCCTAGGTGTCCCTGGGGGTGCCCTTGTGTCCCTGGGGGTACCCTGGCTGTCCCTAGGGTGCCCTGGCTGTGCCCTAGGTGTCCCTGGAGTGCCCTGGCTTTCCCCTTGGTGTCCCTGTGGGTGCCCTAGGTGTCCCTTCGGCGACCTGGGGGTGCCCTGGCTGTCTCTGGGGGTGCCCTGCCTGTCCCCTAGGTGTCCCTGGGGTGCCCTGCCTGTCCCCTACGTGTCCCTGGGGGTGCCCTGGCTGTCCCCTAGGTGTCCCTAGCGGTGCCCTGGCTGTCCCTGGGGTGCCCTGGCTGACCCCTAGGTGTCCCTGGGGGGGCCCCGGGTGTCCCCTAGGTGTCCCTGGGCTGCCTTTGCTGTTCCCTAGGTGTCCCTGGGAGTTCTCTGGCTGTCCCTGGAGTGCCCTGGCTGTCCCCTTGGTGACCCTGGGTGTGCCCTGCCTGTCCCCTAGGTGTCCAAGGGGGTGCCTTGGCTGTCCCTAGGGTGCCCTGGTTGTGCCCTCGGTGCCTCTGGAGGTGCCCTGGCTGTCCCTAGGGTGTCCTGGCTGTCCCCTAGGTGTCCCTGGGGGCGCCCTGGGTGTCCGTTACGTGGGCCTGGGGGTTCCCTGGGTGTCCCTGGGGTGCCCTGGGGGTGCCTGTGTGTCCCTGGGGGTGCCCTGGCTGTCCCTCCCTGGGGTGCCCTGCTGTCCTTGGGGTGCTCCGGCTGGCCCCTAGGTGTCTCTTGGGTACCCTGGCTGTCCCCTAGGTGTCCCTGGGGGTGCCCTGGCTGTCCCTGGAGTGATCTGGCTTTCCCCTAGGTGTCCCTGGGGTGCCCTGGCTGTCCCTGGAGTGCCCTGGCTGTCCTTGGGGTGCTCTGGCTGTCCCCTAGGTGTCTCTGGGATACCCTGGCTGTCCCCGAGGTGATCCTGGGGGTGCCCTGGCTATCCTTGGGGTGCTCTGTCTGTCCCGTAGGTGTCTCAGGGGTACCCTGGCTGTCCCCTGGGTGTCCCTGGGGTGCCCTGGCTGTCCCCTAGGTTTCCCTGGGTGTTTCCAGGGTGTCCCCCGCGGTGTCCCTGGGGGTGCCCTGGCTGTTCCCTCGGTGTCTCTGGAGGTGCCCTGGCTGTCCCTAGGGTGCCCTGGCGGTCCCCTAGGTGTCCCTGGGAGTGCCCTGGGTGTTCCAGGAGGTGCCCAGGGTGTCCCTGGGCGTACCCTGGCTGTCCCCTAGGTGTCCCTGGGGGTGCCCAGGGTGTCCCTGGGGTGCCCTGGGGGTGCCCTGGCTGTCCCTGGGGGTGCCTTGGCTGTCCCTTTGGTGTCCCTGGGGGTGCCCTTGCTGTCCCTGGAGTGCCCTGGGGGTTCCCTGGCTGTCCCTGGGGTTGCCTTGGCTGTCCCCTTGGTGTCTCTGGGGGTGCCCGGGGTGTCCCTGGGGTGCCCTGGGGGTGCCCTGGCTGTCCCTGGGGGTGCCTTGGATGTCCCCTTGGTGTCCCTGGGGGTGCCCTGGATGTCTCTGGGGTGCCCTGGGGGTGCCCTGGCTGTCCCTGGGGGTGCCTTGGCTGTCCCCTTGGTGTCCCTGGGGGTGCCCTGGCTGTCCTCAAGGTGTCCCAGGGGGTGCCCTGGCTGTGCCCTAGGTGTCCCTGGGGTGCCCTGGCTGTCCCGTCAGTGTCCCTGTGGGTGCCCTGGCTGTCCGTGTGATGCCCTGGGGGTGCCCTGGCTGTCCCTGGGGTGCCCTTGCTGTCTCCTAGGTGTCCTTGGGGTTGCCCTGGCTGTCCCTGGGGTTCACTGGCTGTCCCTAGGTGTCCCTGAGGGTGCCCTGGCCGTCCCTGGGGTGCCCTGGGGTTGCCCTGGCTGTCCCTAGGGTGCCCTGGCTGTCCCCTAGGTGTCCCTGGAGGTGCCCTTTCTGTCCCTGGAGGTGCCCAGGGTGTCCCTGGGCGTGCCCTGCAGTCCCCTAGGTGTTCCTGGGGGTGCCCTGGCTGTCCCTGGGGGTGTCCTGGCTGTCCCCTACATGGCCCTGGGAGTGCCCTGGGTGTCCCTTGGGCGCCCTGGGGGTGTCTAGGGTGTCCCTGGAGGTGCCCTGGGTGTCCCTGGGAGTGCCCAGGGTGTCCCTGGGAGTGCCCTGGCTGTCCCCTAGGTGTTCCTGGGGGTGCCCTTGGTGTACCTGCGGGTGCCCTGGCTGTCCCCTAGGTGTCCCTAGGGGTGCCCTGGGTGTCCCTGGAGTGCCATGGCTGTCCCCTAGGTGTCGCTGGGGGGGCCCTTGCTGTCCCCTAGGTGTCCCTGGGCTGCCTTTACTGTTCCCTAGGTGTCCCTGGGGGTTCTCTGGCTGTCCCTGGAGCGCCCTGGCTGTCCCCTTGGTGACCCTGGGTGTGCCCTGCCTGTCCCCTAGGTGTCCCAGGGGGTGCCTTGGCTGTCCCTAGGGTGCCCTGGTTGTGCCCTCGGTGTCTCTGGGGGTGCCCTGGCTGTCCACTAGGTGTCCCTGGGGGCGCCCTGGGTGTCCCTGGGGTGCCCTGACTGTCCCCTAGGTGTCCCTGGGGGTGCCCTGGGTGTCCCTGGGAGTGCACAGGGTGTCCCTGGGAGTGCCCTGGCTGTCCCCTAGGTGTCCCTGGGGGTGCCCTGGGTGTCCCTGGAGTGCCCTGGCTGTCCCCTAGGTGTCCCTGGGGGGGCCCTTGCTGTCCCCTAGGTGTCCCTGGGGATGCCCAGGGTGTCCCTGGGGGTGCCCTGGCTGTCCCCTAGGTGTCCCTGGGGGTGCCCTGGGTGTCCCTGGGATTCCCCGGCTGTCCCCTAGGTGTCCCTGGGGGGGCCCTTGCTGTCCCCTAGGTGTTCCTGGGGGTGCCCAGGGTGTCCCTGGGGGTGCCCTGGCTGTCCCCTAGCTGTCCCTGGGGGTGCCCTGGGTGCCCCTGGGATTCCACGGCTGTCCCCTAGTGTCCCTGTGGGGGCCCTTGCTGTCCCCTAGGTGTCCCTGGGCTGCCTTTGCTGTCCCCTAGGTGACCCTGGGGGTGCCCTAGCTGTCCTTGGGGTGCTCTGGCCGTCCCCTTGGTGTTCCTGGGGGTGCCCTGCCTTTCCCTAGGTGTCCCTGGGGGAGCCCTGGCTGTCCCTAGGGTGCCCTGGCTGTCCCCTAGGTGTCCCTGGGGTGCCCTTTCTGTCTCCTAGGTGTTTCTGGGGTTGCCCTGGCTGTCCCTGGGGTGCCCTGGTTTGTCCCCTAGGTGTCCCTGGGGCTGCCCTGGCTGTCCCTGGGGGTGCCCTGGAGGTCCTCTAGGTGTCCCTGGGGGGTGCCCTGGAGGTCCTCTAGATGTCCCTCGGGGTGCCCCGCGTGTCCCTGGAGTGCCCTGGCTGTCCCCTAGGTGTCGCTGGGAGTGCCCTGGCTGTCCCCTTGGTGTCCCTGTGGGTGCCCTGGGTGTCCCTGGGGTGCCCTGGGGGTTCCCTGGATGTCCCTGGGGGTGCCTTGGCTGTCCCTTAGGTGTTCCTGGGGGTGCCCCGGCTGTCCCTGGAGTGCCCTGGCTGTCCCCTAGGTGTCCCCAGGGGGTGCCCTGGGTGTCCCTGGGGTGCCCTGCCTGTCCCAAACGAGTCCCTGGGGGTGCCCTGGCTGTCCCCTAAGTGTCCCTGGGGGTGCCCTGGCTGTCCCTGGGGTGCCCTGGCTGTCCCCTAGGTGTCCCTGGGAGTGCCCTGCCTGTCCCCTGGCTGTCCCTGGGGGTGCCTTGTCTGTCCCTAGGGTGCCCTGGGGTTGCCCTCGGAGTCTCTGGGGGTGCCCTGGCTGTCCCTAGAGTGCCCTGCCTGTCCCCTAGGTGACCCTGGGGATGCCCTGGGTGTCCCTGGGGTGCCCTGACTGTCCCCTAGGTGTCCCTGGGGGTGCCCTGGGTGTCCCTGGGAGTGCCCAGGGTGTCCCTGGGAGTGCCCTGGCTGTCCCCTAGGTGTTCCTGGGGGTGCCCTGGGTGTACCTCGTGGGTGCCCTGGCTGTCCCCTAGGTGTCCCTGGGGGTGCCCTGGGTGTCCCCTGGAGTGCCATGGCTGTCCCCTAGGTGTCCCCTGGGGGGGGCCCTTGCTTTCCCCCTAGGTGTCCCTGGCTGCCTTTGCTGTTCCCTAGGTGTCCCTGGGGGTTCTCTGGCTGTCCCTGGAGTGCCCTGGCTGTCCCCTTGGTGACCCTGGGTGTGCCCTGCCTGTCCCCTAGGTGTCCCAGGGGGTGCCTTGGCTGTCCCTAGGGTGCCCTGGTTGTGCCCTCGGTGTCTCTGGGGGTGCCCTGGCTGTCCCCTAGGTGTCCCTGGGGGTGCCCTGGGTGTCCCTGGGGTGCCCTGACTGTACCCTAGGTGTCCCTGGGGGTGCCCTGGGTGTCCCTGGGAGTGCCCAGGGTGTCCCTGGGAGTGCCCTGGCTGTCCCCTAGGTGTTCCTGGGGGTGCCCAGGGTGTCCCTGGGGGTGCCCTGGCTGTCCCCTACGTGTCCCTGGGGGTGCCCTGGGTGCCCCTGGGATTCCAAGGCTGTCCCCTAGGTGTCCCTGTGGGGGCCCTTGCTGTCCCCTAGGTGTCCCTGGGCTGCCTTTGCTGTCCCCTAGGTGACCCTGGGGGTGCCCTAGCTGTCCTTGGGGTGCTCTGGCTGTCCCCTTGGTGTTCCTGGGGGTGCCCTGCCTGTCCCCTAGGTGTCCCTGGGGGAGCCCTGGCTGTCCCTAGGGTGCCCTGGCTGTCCCCTAGGTGTCCCTGGGATGCCCTTTCTGTCTCCTAGGTGTTTCTGGGGTTGCCCTGGCTGTCCCTGGGGTGCCCTGGGGTTGCCCTCGGGGTCTCTGGGGGTGCCCTGGCTGTACCTAGGGTGCCCTGCCTTTCCCCTATGTGTCCCTGGAAGTGCCCGGGCTTTCCTTGGGGTGCTCTGGCTTTCCCCTAGGTGTCCCTGGGGTGCCCTGGCTGTCTCCTAGGTGTCCCTGGGGGTGCACTGGCTGTCCCTTAGGTGTCCCTGGGGGTGCCCTGGCTGTCCCCTAGGTGTCCCTGGCGGTGCCCTGGCTGTCTCCTAGGTGTCCCTGGGGGTGCACTGGCTGTCCCTTAGGTGTCCCTGGGGGTGCCCTGGCTGTCCCCAAGTTTCCCTTGCTGTCCCCTTGGTGTCCCTGGGTATGCCCTGGCCGTCCCCTTGGTTTCCCTGGGGATGCCCAGGGTGTCCCTGGTGGTGCCCTGGCTGTGCCCTTCGTGTCCCTGGAGGCGCCCTGGCTGTCTCCTAGGAGTCCCTGGGGGTGCCGTGGCTGTCCTTGGGGTGCTCTGGCTGTCCCCTTGGTGTCCCTGGGGGGCCGTGGCTGTCCCTGGGGGTGCCCTGGAGGTCCGCTAGGTGTCCCTGAGGGTGCCCAGGGTGTCCCTGGGAGTGCCCTGGCTGTCCCCTAGGTGTCCCTGTGGGTGCCCTGGCTGTCTCCTAGGTGTCCCTGCGGGTGCCCTGGAGGTCCCCTAGGTGTCCCTGGGAGTGCCTTGTTTTTCCCTTGGGTTGCCTTGGCTGTCTTATTGGTGTCCCTGGGGGTGCCCTGGCTGTGCCCTCGCTGTCCCTGGGGTGCCCTTGCTGTCCCCTAGGTGTCCCTGGGGGTGCCCTCGCTGTCCCCTAGGTGTCCCTGGGGGTGCCCTGGCTGTCCCCTAGGTGTCCCTGGGGGTGCCCAGTGTGTCACTGGGGTTCCCTGGCTGTCCCCTAGGTGTCCCTGGGGGTGCCCTGGCTGTCCCTGGGGGTGCCCTGGCTGTCCCCTACGTGGCCCAGGGGGTGTCCTGGTTGTCCCATGGGGGTGCCACGGGTGTCCCTGGGGGTGCCCTGGAGGTCCCCTAGGTGTCCCTGGGGGGGCCCTGGCTGTCCCCTACGTGTCCCTGGGGGTGCCCTGGCTGTCTTTGGGGGTGCCCTGGCTGTCCCCTACATGGCCCTGGGGGTGCCCTGGGTGTCCCTTGGGCGCCCTGGGGGTGTCTAGGGTGTCCCTGGAGGTGTCCTGGGTGTCCCTGGGAGTGCCCAGGGTGTCCCTGGGAGTGCCCTGGCTGTCCCCTAGGTGTTCCTGGGGGTGCCCTTGGTGTACCTGCGGGTGCCCTGGCTGTCCCCTAGGTGTCCCTAGGGGTGCCCTGGGTGTCCCTGGAGTGCCATGGCTGTCCCCTAGGTGTCCCTGGGGGGGCCCTTGCTGTCCCCTAGGTGTCCCTGGGCTGCCTTTACTGTTCCCTAGGTGTCCCTGGGGGTTCTCTGGCTGTCCCTGGAGCGCCCTGGCTGTCCCCTTGGTGACCCTGGGTGTGCCCTGCCTGTCCCCTAGGTGTCCCAGGGGGTGCCTTGGCTGTCCCTAGGGTGCCCTGGTTGTGCCCTCGGTGTCCCTGGGGGCGCCCTGGGTGTCCCTGGGGTGCCCTGACTGTCCCCTAGGTGTCCCTGGGGGTGCCCTGGGTGTCCCTGGGAGTGCACAGGGTGTCCCTGGGAGTGCCCTGGCTGTCCCCTAGGTGTCCCTGGGGGTGCCCTGGGTGTCCCTGGAGTGCCCTGGCTGTCCCCTAGGTGTCCCTGGGGGGGCCCTTGCTGTCCCCTAGGTGTCCCTGGGGATGCCCAGGGTGTCCCTGGGGGTGCCCTGGCTGTCCCCTAGGTGTCCCTGGGGGTGCCCTGGGTGTCCCTGGGATTCCCCGGCTGTCCCCTAGGTGTCCCTGGGGGGGCCCTTGCTGTCCCCTAGGTGTTCCTGGGGGTGCCCAGGGTGTCCCTGGGGGTGCCCTGGCTGTCCCCTAGCTGTCCCTGGGGGTGCCCTGGGTGCCCCTGGGATTCCACGGCTGTCCCCTAGGTGTCCCTGTGGGGGCCCTTGCTGTCCCCTAGGTGTCCCTGGGCTGCCTTTGCTGTCCCCTAGGTGACCCTGGGGGTGCCCTAGCTGTCCTTGGGGTGCTCTGGCTGTCCCCTTGGTGTTCCTGGGGGTGCCCTGCCTTTCCCCTAGGTGTCCCTGGGGGAGCCCTGGCTGTCCCTAGGGTGCCCTGGCTGTCCCCTAGGTGTCCCTGGGGTGCCCTTTCTGTCTCCTAGGTGTTTCTGGGGTTGCCCTGGCTGTCCCTGGGGTGCCCTGGTTTGTCCCCTAGGTGTCCCTGGGGGTGCCCTGGCTGTCCCTGGGGGTGCCCTGGAGGTCCTCTAGGTGTCCCTGGGGGTGCCCTGGAGATCCTCTAGATGTCCCTCGGGGTGCCCCGCGTGTCCCTGGAGTGCCCTGGCTGTCCCCTAGGTGTCGCTGGGAGTGCCCTGGCTGTCCCCTTGGTGTCCCTGTGGGTGCCCTGGGTGTCCCTGGGGTGTCCTGGGGGTTCCCTGGATGTCCCTGGGGGTGCCTTGGCTGTCCCTGGAGTGCCCTGGCTGTCCCCTAGGTGTCCCAGGGGGTGCCCTGGGTGTCCCTGGGGTGCCCTGCCTGTCCCAAACGAGTCCCTGGGGGTGCCCTGGCTGTCCCCTAAGTGTCCCTGGGGGTGCCCTGGCTGTCCCTGGGGTGCCCTGGCTGTCCCCTAGGTGTCCCTGGGAGTGCCCTGCCTGTCCCCTGGCTGTCCCTGGGGGTGCCTTGTCTGTCCCTAGGGTGCCCTGGGGTTGCCCTCGGAGTCTCTGGGGGTGCCCTGGCTGTCCCTAGAGTGCCCTGCCTGTCCCCTAGGTGACCCTGGGGATGCCCTGGGTGTCCCTGGGGTGCCCTGACTGTCCCCTAGGTGTCCCTGGGGGTGCCCTGGGTGTCCCTCAGGTGCCATGGCTGTCCCCTAAGTGTCCCTGGGGGTGCCCTGACTGTCCCTGGAGTGCCCTGGCTGTGCCCTTGTGTCCCTGGGGGTGCCCTGGCTGTCCCTATGGTGCCCTGGGGGTGCCCTGGGTGTCCCTGGGGTTCCCTAGCTGTCCCCTAGGTGTCCCTGGGAGTGCAATGGCGTTCCCCTCGGTGTCCCTGGGGGTGCCCTGCCTGTGCCCTAGGTGTCCCTGGGGGTGCCTTGGCTGTCACTAGGGTGCCCTGGTTCTACCCTCGGTGTCTCTGGCGGTGCCCTGGCTGTCCCTAGGATGCCCTGGCTGTCTCCTTGGTGTCCCTGGGGGTGCCGTGGCTGTTCCTGGGGTGCCCTGCCGGTCTCCTAGGTGTCCCTGGGGGTACCCTGGCTCTCCCCTTGGTGTCCCTAGGGGTGCCCTGGTGTCCCTGGGGGTGCCCTGGCTTTCCCCTAGGTGTCCCTGGGCGTGGCCTGGCTGTCCCTTAGGTGTCCATGGGCGTGCCCTGGAGGTCCCCTATATGTCCCTGGGGGTGCCCTGTCTGTCCCCAAGGTGTCCCTGGGGGTGCCTTAGCTGTCCCTGGAGTGCCCTGGCTGTGCCCTAGGTGTCCCTGGGGGTACCCTGGCTGTCCCCTTGGTGTCCCTGTGGGTGCCCTGGGTGTCCCGGGGGCGCCCTGGGGGTGCCCTGGCTGTCCCTTGGGGAGCCCTGGCTGTCTTTGGGGGTGCCCTGCCTGTCCCCTAGGTGTCCCTTGGGGTGCCCTGGCTGTGCCCTAGGTGTCCCTGGGGGTACCCTGGCTGTCCCTAGAGTGCCCTGGCTGTCCCCTTGGTGTCCCTGGGGGTGCCCTGGCTGTCCCCTAGGTGTCCCTGTAGGTGCCCTGCCTGTCCCCGAGGTTTCCCTGGCGGTGCCCTGGCTGTCCCTAGGGTGCCCTGGCTGTGCCCTAGGTGTCCCTGTGGTGCCCTGGCTGTCCCTTGGGTGCCCTGGGGGTGCCCTGGCTGTCCCTGGGGGTGCCCTGCCTGTCCCCTAGCTGTCCCTGGGGGTGCCCTGACTGTCCCTGGAGTGTCTTGGCTGTCCCCTCTGTGTCCCTGGGATTGCCCTGCCTGTGCCCTAGGTGTCCCTTGGGGTACCTTGGCTGTCCCTGGGCGTGCCCTGGCTTTCCCCTAGGTGTCCCTGGGGGTGCCCTGTCTGTCCCCTAGGTGTTCCTGGGGGTGCCCTGGCTGTCCCTGGAGTGCCCTGGCTGTGTCCTAGGTGTCCCTGGGGGTACCCTGGCTGTCCCCTTGGTGTCCCTGGGGGTGCGCTACCTGTCCCCTAGGTGTCCCTGGGGGAGCCCTGGCTGTCCCTAGGGTGCCCTGGCTGTCCCCTAGGGGTCCCTGGGGGTGCCCAGGCTGTCCCCTAGGCTTCCCTGGGGGTTCCCTGGCTGTCCCTGGGGGTGCCCTGCCTGTCCCCTACGTGTCCCTGGGGGTGCCCTGGCTGTGCCCTACGTGTCACTGGAGGTGCCCTGGCTGTCCCTGGGGTGCCCTGGTTCTCCCCTACGTGTCCCTGAGGGTGGCCTGGGTGTCCCCTAGGTGTCCCTGGGGGTGCCCTGGGTGTCCCTGGGGTTCCCTAGCTGTCCCACAGGTGTCCCTGGGGGTGCCCTGGTGGTCCCCTAGGTGTCCCTGGGGGTGCCCGGGGTGTCCCTATAGTTCTCTAGCTGTCCCCTAGGTGTCCCTGAGGGTGCCCTGGCTGTCCCCTAGGTGTCCCTGCGGGTGCCCTGGAGGTCCCCTAGGTGTCCCTGGGAGTGTCTTGTTTGTCCCTTGGGTTGCCCTGGCTGTCCCATTGGTGTCCCTGGGGGTGCCCTGGCTGTCCCTAGGGTACCCTGGCTGTGCCCTCGGTGTCCCTGGGGTGCCCTTGTTGTCCCCTAGGTGTCCCTGGGAGTGCCATGGCTGTCCCCTGGGTGTCCCTGAGGGTGCCCTGGCTGTGCCCTAGGTGTCCCTGGGGGTGCTCTGTCTGTCCCCTAGGTGTCCCTGGGGGTTTCCTGGCAGTCCCCTAGGTGTCCCTGGGGTGCCCTGGCTGTCCCTGGGGGTCCCCTGGCTGTCCACTAGGTGTCCCTGGGGGTGCCCTGCCTGTCCCCTAGTTGTCCCTGGGGGTGCCCAGGCTGTCCCTAGGGTGCCCCGGATGTGCCCTCGGTGTCTCTGGAAGTGCCCTGGCTGTCCCTAGGGTGCCCTGGCTGTCCCCTAGGTGTCCCTGGGGTTTCCCTGGCTGTCCCTGGGTTGCTCTGGCTGTCCCCTTGGTGTCCCTGGGGGTCCCCTGCCTGTCCCCTAGGTGTCCCTGGGGGAGCCGTGGCTGTCCCTAGGGTGCCCTGGCTGTCCCCTAGGTGTCCCTGCGGGTGCCCTGGCTGTCTCCTTGGTGTTCCTGGAGTACCGTGGCTGTCCCTTAGGTGTCCCTGGGGGTGCCCTGGCTCTCCTTGCGGTGCCCTGGCTTTCCCCTAGGTGCCCCTGGGGGTGCCCTGGCTGTCCCTGCGGCTGCCCTGGAGGTCCTCTAGATGTCCCTGGGGTTGCCAAGGGTGTCCCTGGGAGTGCCCTGACTGTCCCCTAGTTGTCGCTGGGGGTGCCCTGGAGGTCCCCTAGGTGTCCCTGGGGGTGCCCTCGGTGTCTCTGAGTTGCCCTGCCTGTCCCCAAGGTGTCCCTGGGGGTGCCCTGGCTGTCCCGTAGGTGTCCCTCGGGGTGCCCTGCCTGTCCCCTAGGTGTCCCTGAGGGTACCCGGGGTGTCCCTGTGGTTCCCTAGCTGTCCCCTAGGTGTCTCTGGGGGTGCCCTGGCTGTCCCCTAGGTGTCCCTGGGGGTGCCCTGGAGGTCCCCTAGGTGTCCCTTGGAGTGCCTTGTTTGTCCCTTGGGTTGCCCTGGCTGTCCCATTGGTGTCCCTGGGGGTGCCCTTGCTGTCCCTAGGGTGCCCTGGCTGTGCCCTCGGTGTCCCTGGGAGTGCCATGGCTGTCCCCTAGGTGTCCCTGAGGGTGCTCTGGCTGTCCACTAGGTGTCCCTGGGGGTGCCCTGGCTGTCCTTAAGGTGCTCTGGCTGTCCCCGTGGGGTCCCCAAGGTGCCCTGCCTGTCCTCTAGGTGTCCCTGGGAGAGCCCTGGCTGTCCCTAGGGGGCCCTGGCTGTCTCCTAGGTGTCCCTGCGGTGCCCTTGCTGTCTCCTTGGTGTCCCTGGGGGTGCCCTGGCTGTCCCTGGGATGCCCTGGCTGTCCCCTAGGTGTCCCTGGGGGTGCCCTGGCTGTGCCCTACGTGTCACTGGAGGTGCCCTGGCTGTCCCTGGGGTGCCCTGGTTCTCCCCTACGTGTCCCTGAGGGTGGCCTGGGTGTCCCCTAGGTGTCCCTGGGGGTGCCCTGGGTGTCCCTGGGGTTCCCTAGCTGTCCCACAGGTGTCCCTGGGGGTGCCCTGGTGGTCCCCTAGGTGTCCCTGGGGGTGCCCGGGGTGTCCCTATAGTTCTCTAGCTGTCCCCTAGGTGTCCCTGAGGGTGCCCTGGCTGTCCCCTAGGTGTCCCTGCGGGTGCCCTGGAGGTCCCCTAGGTGTCCCTGGGAGTGTCTTGTTTGTCCCTTGGGTTGCCCTGGCTGTCCCATTGGTGTCCCTGGGGGTGCCCTGGCTGTCCCTAGGGTACCCTGGCTGTGCCCTCGGTGTCCCTGGGGTGCCCTTGTTGTCCCCTAGGTGTCCCTGGGAGTGCCATGGCTGTCCCCTGGGTGTCCCTGAGGGTGCCCTGGCTGTGCCCTAGGTGTCCCTGGGGGTGCTCTGTCTGTCCCCTAGGTGTCCCTGGGGGTTTCCTGGCAGTCCCCTAGGTGTCCCTGGGGTGCCCTGGCTGTCCCTGGGGGTCCCCTGGCTGTCCACTAGGTGTCCCTGGGGGTGCCCTGCCTGTCCCCTAGTTGTCCCTGGGGGTGCCCTGGCTGTCCCTAGGGTGCCCCGGATGTGCCCTCGGTGTCTCTGGAAGTGCCCTGGCTGTCCCTAGGGTGCCCTGGCTGTCCCCTAGGTGTCCCTGGGGTTTCCCTGGCTGTCCCTGGGTTGCTCTGGCTGTCCCCTTGGTGTCCCTGGGGGTCCCCTGCCTGTCCCCTAGGTGTCCCTGGGGGAGCCGTGGCTGTCCCTAGGGTGCCCTGGCTGTCCCCTAGGTGTCCCTGCGGGTGCCCTGGCTGTCTCCTTGGTGTTCCTGGAGTACCGTGGCTGTCCCTTAGGTGTCCCTGGGGGTGCCCTGGCTCTCCTTGCGGTGCCCTGGCTTTCCCCTAGGTGCCCCTGGGGGTGCCCTGGCTGTCCCTGCGGCTGCCCTGGAGGTCCTCTAGATGTCCCTGGGGTTGCCAAGGGTGTCCCTGGGAGTGCCCTGACTGTCCCCTAGTTGTCGCTGGGGGTGCCCTGGAGGTCCCCTAGGTGTCCCTGGGGGTGCCCTCGGTGTCTCTGAGTTGCCCTGCCTGTCCCCAAGGTGTCCCTGGGGGTGCCCTGGCTGTCCCGTAGGTGTCCCTCGGGGTGCCCTGCCTGTCCCCTAGGTGTCCCTGAGGGTACCCGGGGTGTCCCTGTGGTTCCCTAGCTGTCCCCTAGGTGTCTCTGGGGGTGCCCTGGCTGTCCCCTAGGTGTCTCTGGGGGTGCCCTGGAGGTCCCCTAGGTGTCCCTTGGAGTGCCTTGTTTGTCCCTTGGGTTGCCCTGGCTGTCCCATTGGTGTCCCTGGGGGTGCCCTTGCTGTCCCTAGGGTGCCCTGGCTGTGCCCTCGGTGTCCCTGGGAGTGCCATGGCTGTCCCCTAGGTGTCCCTGAGGGTGCTCTGGCTGTCCACTAGGTGTCCCTGGGGGTGCCCTGGCTGTCCTTAAGGTGCTCTGGCTGTCCCCGTGGGGTCCCCAAGGTGCCCTGCCTGTCCTCTAGGTGTCCCTGGGAGAGCCCTGGCTGTCCCTAGGGGGCCCTGGCTGTCTCCTAGGTGTCCCTGCGGTGCCCTTGCTGTCTCCTTGGTGTCCCTGGGGGTGCCCTGGCTGTCCCTGGGATGCCCTGGCTGTCCCCTAGGTGTCCCTGGGGGTGCCCTGGCTGTCCCCTTGGTGTCCCTGGGGTACCGTGGCTGTCCTTTAGGTGTCCCTGGGGGGGCCCTGGCTCTCCTTGCGGTGCCCTGGCTGTCCTCTAGGTGTCCCTGAGGGTGCCCTGGCTGTCCCTGGGGCTGCCCTGGAGGTCCTCTAGATGTCCCTGGAGGTGCCCTGGCTGTCACAAGGGTGCCCTGGCTGTCCCCTAGGTGTCCCTGGGGGTGCCCGGGCTGTCCCGAGGGTGCCCAGGCTGTCCCCTAGGTGTCCCTGGGGGTGCCCTGGCTGTCCCCTAGGTGTCCCTGGGGGTGTCCTTGTGTCCCTAGGGGTGCCCTGGCTGTCACAAGGGTGCCCTGGCTGTCCCCTAGTTGTCCCTGGGAGTGCCATGGCTGTCCCCTGGGTGTCCCTGAGGGTGCCCTGGCTGTCCCCGGGGTGTCCCTGGGGGTGCCCTGGCTGTCCTTGGGGTGCTCAGGCTGTCCCCTTGGTGACCCTGGGGTGCCCTGCCTGTCCCCTAGGTGTCCCTGGGGGAGCCCTGGCTGTCCCTGGGGTGCCCTGGCTGTCCCCTAGGTGTTCCTGGTGTGCCCTGGCTGTCTCCTTGGTGTCCCTGGGGGTGCCCTGGCTTTCCCTGGGGTGCCCTGGCTCTCCCCTTGGTGTCCCTGGGGGTGCCCTGGCTGTCCCCTTGGTGTCCCTGGGGTACCGTGGCTGTCCCTTAGGTGTCCTTGGGGGTGCCCTGGCTCTCCTCACGGTGCCCTGGCTGTCCCCTAGGTGTCCCTGGGTGTGCCCTACCTGTCCCCTAGGTGTCCCTGGGAGTGCCCTACCTGTCCCCTAGGTGTCCCTGGGGGAGCCCTGGCTGTCCCTAGGGTGCCCTGGCTGTCCCCTAGGGGTCCCTGGGGGTGCCCTGGCTGTCCCCTAGGTGTCCCTGCGGGTGCCCTGGAGGTCCCCTAGGTGTCCCTGGCTGTGCCCTCGGTGTCCCTGGGAGTGCCATGGTTGTCCACTAGGTGTCCCTGGGGGTGCCCTGGAGGTCCCCTAGGTGTCCCTGAAGGTGCCCTAGGTGTCCCTGGGGTGCCTTGGCTGTCCCCTAGGTGTCCCTGCGGGTGCCCTGCCTGTCCCCTAGGTGTCCCTGGGGGTGCCTTGGCTGTCCCTAGGGTGCCCTGGTTGTGCCCTCGGTGTCTCTGGGGGTGCCCTGGCTGTCCCTAGGGTGCCCTGGCTGTCCCCTAGGTGTCCCTGGGGGTGCCCTGGGTGTCTCTGGGGTGCCGTGACTGTCCCCTAGGTGTCCCTGGGGGTGCCCTGGGTGTCCCCAGGAGTGCCCAGGGTCTCCTGGGAGTGCCCTGGCTGTCCCCTAGGTGTTTCTGGGGGTGCCCAGGGTGTCCCTGGGGGTGCCCTGGCTGTCCCCTAGGTGTCCCTGGGGGTGCCCTAGGTGTCCCTGGGGTGCCATGGCTGTCCCCTAGGTGTCTCTGGGGGGCCCTTGCTGTCCCCTAGGTGTCCCTGGGCTGCCTTTGCTGTCCCCTAGGTGTCCCTGATGGTGCCCTGGCTGTCCTTGGGGTGCTCTGGCTGTCCCCTTGGTGTCCCTAGGGGTGCCCTGCCTGTCCCCTAGGTGTCCCTGCGGGAGCTCTGGCTGTCCCTAGGGTGCCCTGGCTGTCCCCTAGGTGTCCCTGGGGTGCCCTTTCTGTCTCCTAGGTGTCTCTGGGGTTGCCCCTAGGTGTCCCTGGGCGTGCCCTGGTTTGTCCCCTAGGTGTCCCTGGGGGTGCCCTGGCTGTCCCTGGGGGTGTCCTGGAGGTCCTCTAGATGTCCCTGGGGGTGCCCAGGGTGTCCCTGGCAGTGCCCTGATGGTCCCCTAGGTGTCGCTGGGGGTCCCTAGGATGTCACTGGGGTTCGCTGGCTGTCCCCTAGGTGTCCCTGGTGGTGCCCTGCGTGTCCCTGGGGTTCCCTGCCTGTCCCCTAGGTGTCCCTGGGGGTGCCCTGGCTGTCCCCTGGGTGTCCCTGGGGGTGCCCTGGAGGTCCCCTAGGTGTCCCTGGTGGTGCCCTAGCCGTCCCTGGGGTCCCCTGGGGGTTCCCTCGCTGTCCGTTGGGTGCCCTGGCTGTCCCCTAGGTGTCCCTGGGGGAGCCCTGGCTGTCCCTGGGGGTGCCCTGCCTGTCCCCTAGGTGTCCCTGGGGGTGCCCTGGCTGTGCCCTAGGTGTCCCTGGGGGTTCCCTGGCTGTCCCTGGAGTGCCCTGGCTGTTTCCTTGGTGTCCCTGGGGGTGCCCTGGCTGTGCCCTAGGTGTCCCTGGGGTGCCCTGGCTGTCCCTGGGGTGCCCTGCGGGTGCCCTGGCTGTCGCTGGGCGTGCCCTGCCTGTCCCCTAGTTGTCCCTGGGGGTGCCCTGGGTGTCCCATTGGTGTCCCTGGGGGTGCCCTGGAGGTCCCCTAGATGTCCCTGAGGGTGCCCTGGCTGTGCCCTAGGTGTCCCTGGTGGTGCCCTGGGTGTCCCGGGGGTGCTCTGGCTGTCCCCTTGGTGTCCCTGGGGGTGCCCTACCTGTCCCCTAGGTGTCCCTGGGGGAGCCCTGGCTGTCCCTAGGGTGCCCTGGCTGTCCCCTAGGGGTCCCTCGGGGTGCCCTGGCTGTCCCCTAGGCTTCCCTGGGGGTTCCCTGGCTGTCCCTGGGGGTGCCTTGCCTGTCCCCTTCGTGTCCCTGGGGGTGCCCTGGCTGTGCCCTACGTGTCCCTGGAGGTGCCCTGGCTGTCCCTGGGGTGCCCTGGTTGTCCCCTACGTGTCCCTGAGGGTGGCCTGGGTGTCCCCTAGGTCTCCCTGGGGGTGCCCTGGGTGTCCCTGGGGTTCCCTAGCTGTCCCACAGGTGTCCCTGGGGGTGCCCTGGTGGTCCCCTAGGTGTCCCTGGGGGTGCCCGGGGTGTCCCTATAGTTCCCTAGCTGTCCCCTAGGTGTCCCTGAGGGTGCCCTGGCTGTCCCCTAGGTGCCCCTGCGGGTGCCCTGGAGGTCTCCTAGGTGTCCCTGGGAGTGTCTTGTTTGTCCCTTTGGTTGCCCTGGCTGTCCCATTGGTGTCCCTGGGGGTGCCCTGGCTGTCCCTAGGGTACCCTGGCTGTGCCCTCGGTGTCCCTGGGGTGCCCTTGTTGTCCCCTAGGTGTCCCTGGGAGTGCCATGGCTGTCCCCTGGGTGTCCCTGAGGGTGCCCTGGCTGTGCCCTAGGTGTCCCTGGGGGTGCTCTGTCTGTCCCCTAGGTGTCCCTGGGGGTTTCCTGGCAGTCCCCTAGGTGTCCCTGGGGTGCCCTGGCTGTCCCTGGGGGTCCCCTGGCTGTCCACTAGGTGTCCCTGGGGGTGCCCTGCCTGTCCCCTAGTTGTCCCTGGGGGTGCCCTGGCTGTCCCTAGGGTGCCCCGGATTTGCCCTCGGTGTCTCTGGGGGTGCCCTGGCTGTCCCTAGGGTGCCCTGGCTGTCCCCTAGGTGTCCCTGGGGTTTCCCTGGCTGTCCCTGGGGTGCTCTGGCTGTCCCCTTGGTGTCCCTGGGGGTCCCCTGCCTGTCCCCTAGGTGTCCCTGGGGGAGCTGTGGCTGTCCCTAGGGTGCCCTGGCTGTCCCCTAGGTGTCCCTGCGGGTGCCCTGGCTGTCTCCTTGGTGTCCCTGGGGTACCGTGGCTGTCCCTTAGGTGTCCCTGGGGGTGCCCTGGCTCTCCTTGCGGTGCCCTGGCTTTCCCCTAGGTGTCCCTGGGGGTGCCCTGGCTGTCCCTGGGGTGCCCTGGCTCTCCGCTTGGTGTCCCTGGGGGTGCCCTGGCTGTCTCCTTGGTGTCCCTGGGGGTGCCCTGGCTGTCCCTGGGGTGCCCTGGCTCTCCGCTTGGTGTCCCTGGGGGTGCCCTGGCTGTCCCCTTGGTGTCCCTGGGGTACCGTGGCTGTCCCTTAGGTGTCCTTGGGGGTGCCCTGGCTCTCCTCACGGTGCCCTGGCTGTCCCCTAGGTGTCCCTGGGGCTGCCCTGGCTGTCCCCTAGGTGTCCCTGAGGGTGCCCCACCTGACCCCTAGGTGTCCCTGGGGGAGCCCTGGCTGTCCCTAGGGTGCCCTGGCTGTCCCCTAGGGGTCCCTGGGGGTGCCCTGGCTGTCCCCTAGGTGTCCCTGCGGGTGCCCTGGAGGTCCCCTAGGTGTCCCTGGGTGTGCCCGAGGTGTCCCTGTGGTTCCCTAGCTGTCCCCTAGGTGTCCCTGGGGGTGCCCTGGCTGTCCCTAGGGTGCCCTGGCTGTCCGCTAGGTGTCCCTGGGGGTGCCCTGGCTGTCCTTGGGGTGCTCTGGCTGTCCCCGTGGTGTCCCCAAGGTGCCCTGCCTGTCCTCTAGGTGTTCCTGGGGGAGCCCTGGCTGTCCCTAGGTGGCCCTGGCTGTCCCCTAGGTGTCCGTGCGGTGCCCTGGCTGTCTCCTTGGTGTCCTTGGGGGTGCCCTGGCTGTCCCTGGGGTGCCCTGGCTGTCCCCTAGGTGTCCCTGTGGGTGACCTGGCAGTCACCTTGATGTCCCTGGGGTACCGTGGCTGTCCCTTAGGTGTCCCTGGGGGAGCCCTGACTGTCCCTAGGGGGCCCTGGCTGTCCCCTAGGTGTCCGTGCGGTGCCCTGGCTGTCTCCTTGGTGTCCCTGGGGGTACCCTGGCTGTCCCATTGGTGTCCCTGTGGGTGCTCTGCGTGCCCCTGGGGCGCCCCGGGGGTGCACTGGCTGTCCCTGGGGGTGCCCTGCCTGTCCCCTGGTTATCCCTGGGGGTGCCCTGGCTGTCCCAAGGGTGCCCTGGATGTGCCCTCGGTGTCTCTTGAGGTGCCCTGGCTGTCCCTAGGGTGCCCTGGCTGTCCCCTAGGTGGCCCTGGGGGTGCCCTGGGTGTCCCTGGGGTGCCCTGGCTATCCGCTAGGTGTCGCTGGGAGTGCCCTGGCTGTCCCTGGGGTGCTCTGGCTGTCCCCTTGCTGTCCCTGGGGGTGCCCTACCTGTCCCCTAGGTGACCCTTCGGGGTGCCCTACCTGTCCCCTAGGTGTCCCTGGGGGTGCCCTGGCTGTCCCTGGGGTGCCCTGGCTGTCTCCTAGGTGTCCCTGGGGTGCCCTGGCTGTCCCCTTGGTGTCCCTAGGGGTGCCGTGGCGTCCCTGGGGGTGCCCTGCCTGTCCCCTTCGTGTCCCTGGGGGTGCCTTGGCTGTGCCCTACGTGTCCCTGGAGGTGCCCTGGCTGTCCCTGAGGTGCCCTGGCTGTCCCCTACGTGTCCCTGAAGGTGCCCTGGGTGTCCCCTAGGTGTCCCTGGGGGTGCCCTGGGTGTCCCTGGGGTTCCCTTGCTGTCCCCTAGGTGTCCCTGGGGGTGCCCTGCTTTTCCCCTAGGTGTCCCTGCAGGTGCCCTGGAGGTCCTCTAGGTGTCCCTGGGAGTGCCTTGTTTGTCCCTTGGGTTGCCCTGGCTTTCCCATTGGTGTCCCTGGGGGTGCCCTGGCTGTCCCTAGGGTGCCCTGGCTGTGCCCTCGGTGTCCCTGGGGTGCCCTTGCTGTCCCCTAGGTGTCCCTGGGAGTGCCATGGCTGTCCCCTGGGTGTCCCTGAGGGTGCCCTGGCTGTCCCCGAGGTGTCCCTGGGGATGCCCTGGCAGTCCTTGGGGTGCTCTGGCTGTCCCCTTGGTGACCCTGGGGTGCCCTGCCTGTCCCCTAAGTGTCCCTGGGGGAGCCCTGGCTGTCCCTGGGGTGCCCTGGCTGTCTCCTAGGTGTCCCTGGGGGTGCCCTGGCTGTCCCTGGAGTGCCCTGGCTGTGCCCTAGGTGTCCCTGGGGGTATTCTGGCTGTCCCCTAGGTGTCCCTGGGGGTGCCCTGGGTGTCCTGGGGGTGCCCTGGCTGTCCCCTAGGTGTCTCTGGGGTTGCCCTGGCTGTCACTGGGGTGCTCTGGCTCTCCCCTTGGTGTCCCTGGGGGTGCCCTACCTGTCCCCTAGGTGTCCCTGGGGGAGCCCTGGCTGCCCCTAGGGTGCCCTGCCTGTCCCCTAGGTGTCCCTGAGGGTGCCCTGACTGTCCCTGGGAGTGCCCTGGCGGTCGCTGCAGTGCCCTGGCTGTCCCCTAGGTGTCCCTGGAGGTACCCTGGGTGTCCCCTTGGTGCCCCTGGGGGTGCTATGGCTGTCCCTGGGGTGCCCTGGCTGTGCCCTAGGTGTCCTGGGGGTGCCCTGGGTGTCCCTAGGGTGCCCTGGCTGTCCCCTAGGTGTCCCTGGGGGTGCCCGGGCTTTCCCAAGGGTGTCCTGGCTGTCCCCAAGGTGTCCCTGGGCGTGCCCTGGCTGTCCCTTAGGTGTCCCTGGGCGTGCCCTGGAGGTCACCTTGATGTCCCTGGGGGTGCCCTGTCTGTCCCCTAGGTGTCCCTGGGGGTGCCCTGGCTGTCCCTGGAGTGCCCTGGCTGTCCCCTAGGTGTCCCTGTGGGTACCCTGGCTGTCCCCTTGGTCTCCCTTTGGGTGCCCTGGGTGTCCCTGCGACGCCTTGGGGGTGCCCTGGCTGTCCCTGGGGGTTCCCTGGCTGTCCCTAGGGTGCCCCGGTTGTCCCCTTCGTGTCCCTGGGGTTGCCCTGGCTGTCCCTGGAGTGCCCTGGCTGTCCCCTAGGTGTCCCTGGGGGTGCTCTGCCTGTCTCCTAGGTGTCCCTGGGGGTGCCCTGGCTGTCCCTAGGGTGCCCTGGCTGTCCCCTAGGTGTCCCTGGGGGTGCCCTGCGCTCCCCTGCGGTGCCCTGACTGTCCCCTAGGTGTCCCTGGAGGTGCCCTGGGTGTCCCTGGGGTGCCCCGGCTGTCCCCTAGGTGTCCCTGGGGGTGCCCTGGGTGTCCCTGGGAGTGTCCTGACTGTCCCCTAGGTGTCGCTGGGGGTCCCCTGGGTGTCACTGGGGTTCCCTGGCTGTCCCCTAGGTGTCCCTGGGGGTGCCCTGGCTGTCCCTGCAGTGCCCTGGCTGTGCCCTAGGTGTCCCTGGGGGTACCCTGTTTGTCCGCTTGGTGTTCCTGTGGGTGCCCTGGGTGTCCCTAGGGTGCCCTGGCTGTCCCCTTGGTGTCGCTGGGGGTGCCCTGGCTGTCCCCTTGGTGTCCCTGGGGTACCGTGGCTGTCCCTTAGGTGTCCTTGAGGGTGCCCTGGCTCTCCTCGCGTTGCCCTGGCTGTCCCCTAGGTGTTCCTGGGGGTGCCCTGGCTGTCCCTGGGGTGCCCTGGCTGTCCCCTTGGTGTCCCTGGGAGTGCCCTGACTGTCCTCTAGGTGTCGCTTGGGGTCCCCTGGTATCACTGGGGTTCCCTGGCTGTCCCCTGGGTGTCCCTGGGGTGCCCTGCCTGACCCCTAGGTGTCCCTGGGTGTTCCCTGGTTGTCCCCTTTCTGTCCCTGGGGTGCTCTGGCTGTCCCCTAGGTGTCCCTGAGAGTGCCCTGACCGTCCCTGGGGTGCCCAGGGGGTGCCCTGGCTGTCCCTAGGGTTCCCTGGCAATCCCCTAGGTGTCCCTGGGGTTGCCCTGGCTGTCCCTGGGGTGCCCTGGCTGTCCCCTAGGTGTCCCTGTGGGTGGCCTTGTGTCCCTGGGGGTGCCCTGGGTGTCCCTTAGGTGTCCCTGGGGGTGCCCTGGCTTTCCCGAGGGTGTCCTGGCTGTCCCCAAGGTGTCCATGGGCGTGCCCTGGCTGTCCCTTAGGTGTCCCTGGGGGTTCCCTGTCTGTCACTAGGGTGCCCTGGCTGTCCCCTTCGTATCCCTGGGGTTGCCCTGGCTGTCCCTGGAGTGCCCTGGCTGTCCCCTAGGTGTCCCTGGGTGTGCCCTGGGTTCCCCTGCTGTGCCCTGACTGTCCCCTAGGGGTCCCTGGGGGTCCCCTGGGTGTCACTGTGGTTCCCTGGCTGTCCCCTAGGTGTCCCTGGGGGTGCCGTGGCTGTCCCTGCAGTGCCGTGGCTGTGCCCTAGGTGTCCCTGGGGGTACCCTGGCTGTCCGCTTGGTGTTCCTGTGGGTGCCCTGGGTGTCCCTGGGGTGCCCTGACTGTCCCCTAGGTGTCCCTGGGGGTGCCCTGGGTGTCCCTGGGAGTGCCCAGGGTGTCCCCTAGGTGTTCCTGGGGGTGCTCAGGGTGTCCCTGGGGGTGCCCTGGCTGTCCCCTAGGTGTCCCTGGTGGGGCCCTTGCTGTCCCCTAGGTGTCCCTGGGCTGCCCTTGCTGTCCCCTAGGTGTCCCTGGGGGTGCCCTGGCTGTCCTTGGGTTGCTCTGGTTGTCCCCTTGGTGTCCCTGGGGGTGCCCTGCCTGTCCCCTAGGTGTCCCTGGGGTGCCCTTGCTATCTCCTAAGTGTCCCTGGGGTTGCCCTGGCTGTCCCTGGGGTTTCCTGGCTGTCCCTAGGTGTCCCTGAGGGTGTCCTGGCCGTCCCTGGGGTGCCCTGGTGTTGCCCTGGCTGTCCCTAGGCTGCCCTGGCTGTCCCCTAGGTGTCCCTGGGGGTGCCCTGGCTGTCTCTGGGGTGCCCTGGCTGTCCCCTAGGTGTCCCTGGGGGTGCCCTTGTGTCCCTGGGGGTGCCCTGGCTGTCCCTATGGTGCCCAAGATGTCCGCTAGTTGTCCCTGGGGTGCCCGGGCTGTCCCTAGGGTTCCCTGGCTGTCCCCTAGGTGTCCCTGGGCGTGCCCTGCCTGTCCCCTGGGCGTCCTTGGGGGTGCCCTGGAGGTCCCCTTGGTGTCCCTGTGGCTGCCCTGGGTGACCCTGGGGGTGCCCTGGGTGTCCCTGGGGTACCCTGGCTGTTCCTTAGGTGTCCTTGGGAGTGCTCTGCCTATCCCCTAGGTGTTCCAAGGGGTTTCCTGGCTGTCTCCTAGGTGTCCCTGGGGTACCCTGGCTGTCCCCTACGTGTCCCTGGGGGTGCCCTGGCTGTCCCTTAGGTGTCACTGCCTCGCTCGTATCCTCGACTCCGCCTCCGGCGCCATGGTGACACCCCTCCCAGTCTGGACCAGTGTGGCCTCACCCCCTCCCCTGGGGCCATCCGACCCATCTCAGTATAGACCAGTAAGGCACCGAGTGGCCACCATGGACCCCCACACGCCTGCCAGTTCATCCCAGTTCATCCCAGTCTACTCTTCGTCCATCCCAGGTTTCTCTGGTCACCCTCCCAGTGCTCTCAGTCCATCCCAGTCCCGCAGGTGTTGGTGCTTGGGGCTTGATGAGCTGGTGCCAGTCCGCAACGTGGAGCGGCTCAAACGGGACCTCAGGGTGAGGGGGGCACGGATTTGGGGGGATCCTGGGTGTCCTGAGTTGTCTTGGAGGGGGTTTTTGGGTTGTGTTGGGTCTGGGGGGAGTCCGGGGGGCAGCTATGGGTGCTTTGAAGGGTATTCGGGAGGTTTGGGCAGCCCATTTGAGGCATCAAAGAACCTGAGGAGGCTTTTGATAGCTCCTGGAGGTGGAGGGGGCCGAGGGGGTGAGCTGGCTGTCCCAGGGGGTTCCTGGCTCTCCCTAGGTGTCCCTGGGGTGCCCTGGCTGTCACATACGTGTCCCTCGGGGTGCCCTGGCTGTCCCCTTGGTGTCCCTGGGGGTGCCCTGGCTGTACCCTAGGTGTCCCTGGGGGTGCCCTGGCTGTCCCTGGGGTGCCCTGGCTGTCCCCTAGGTGTCCCTGGGGGTTCCCTGGCTTTCCCGTAGGTGTCCCTGGGGGTGCCCAGGGTGTCCCTAGGAGTGCCCTGGCTGTCCCCTAGGTGTCCCTGGGGGTGCCCTGGCTGTCCTTGGGGTGCTCTTGCTGTCCCCTTGGTGTCGCTGGGGTGCCCTGCCTGTCCCCAAGGCGTCTCTTGGGGAGCCCTGGCTGTCTCTTTGGTGTCCCTTGGTGTGCCCTGGCTCTCCCCTTGGTGTCCCTGGGAGTGCCCTGGGTGTCCCTGGGAGTGCCCTGACTGTCCCCTAGGTGTCGGTGGGGGGCCCCAGGGTGTCACTGGGGTTCCCTGTCTGTCCCCTAGGTGTCCCTGGGGGTGCCCTGGGTGTCCCTGGGGTGCCCTGCCTGTCCCCTAGGTGTCCCTGGGGGTGCCATGGCTGTCCCCTTGGTGTCCCTGGGGGTGCCCTGGAGGTCCCCTAGGTGTCCCTAGGGTGCCCTGTCTGTCCCCTAGGTGTCCCTGGGGGTGCCCTGGCTGTCCCTGGGGTGCCCTGGCTGTCCCCTAGGTGTCCCTGGGGGTGCCCTGGTGTCCCTGGGGGTGCCCTGGCTTTCCCTAGGGTGCCCTGGCTGTGCCCTAGGTGTCCCTGGCGTGCCCTGGCTGTCCCCTAGGTGTCCCTGGGGGTACCCTGGCTGTCCCCTTGGTGTCCCAGTGGGTGTCCTGGGTGTCCCTGCGGCGTCCTGGGGGTGCCCTGGCGCTCCCTGGGGGTGCCCTGCCTGTCCCCTAGGTGACCCTTGGGGTACCATGGCTATCCCCTAGGTGTCCCTGGGGGTGCCCTGCCTGTCCCCTAGGTGTCCCTGGGGGTGCCTTGGCTGTCCTTAGGGTGCCCTGGTTGTGCCCTCGGTGTCTCTGGGGGTGCCCTGGCTGTCCCTAGGGTGCCCTGGCTGTCCCCTAGGTGTCCCTGGGGGTGCCCTGGGTGTCCCTGGGAGTGCCCAGTGTGTCCCTGGGAGTGCCCTGGCTGTCCCCTAGGTGTTCCTGGGGGTGCCCAGGGCATCCCTGGGGGTGCCCAGGCTGTCCCCTAGGTGTCCCTGGTGGGGCCCTTGCTGTCCCCTAGGTGTCCCTGGGCTGCTCTTGCTGTCCCCTAGGTGTCCCTGGGGGTGTCCGTGCTGTCCCCTAGGTGTCCCTGGGGGTGCCCTGGCTGTCCTTGGGGTGCTCTGTCTGTTCCCTTGGTGTCCCTGGGGGTGCCCTGCCTGTCCCCTAGGTGTCCCTGGGGGTGCCCTGGCTGTCCCTAGGGTGCCCTGGCTGTCCCCTAGGTGTCCCTGGGGTGCCCTTGCTGTCTCCTTAGTGTCCCTGGGGTTGCCCTGGCTGTCCCTGGGGTTCCCTGGCTGTCTTTAGGTGTCCCTGAGGGTTTTCTGGCCGTCCCTGGGGTGCCCTGGGGGTGCCCAGGGTGTCCCTAGGAGTGCCCTGGCTGTCCCCTAGGTGTCCCTGGGGGTGCCCTGGCTGTCCTTGGGGTGCTCTTGCTGTCCCCTTGGTGTCGCTGGGGTGCCCTGCCTGTCCCCAAGGCGTCCCTGGGGGAGCCCTGGCTGTCTCTTTGGTGTCCCTTGGTGTGCCCTGGCTCTCCCCTTGGTGTCCCTGGGAGTGCCCTGGGTGTCCCTGGGAGTGCCCTGACTGTCCCCTAGGTGTCGGTGGGGGGCCCCAGGGTGTCACTGGGGTTCCCTGTCTGTCCCCTAGGTGTCCCTGGGGGTGCCCTGGGTGTCCCTGGGGTGCCCTGCCTGTCCCCTAGGTGTCCCTGGGGGTGCCATGGCTGTCCCCTTGGTGTCCCTGGGGGTGCCCTTGAGGTCCCCTAGGTGTCCCTAGGGTGCCCTGTCTG